>NC_138082.1:9194166-10548333 GCF_964212035.1 Myotis nattereri
AAGGTCTCTAAACTGGCTGGTGGCCAAGCCACAGTCTCTTGCTTCCAAATCAGAGCTCCTTTGTTCCTGCCATTCTCCTCCCTCAAGGCCCACCCCATGGCCTGTGCGGTTGGCTATTGGAACGGGCCAGACCACTCAGTTTGGATCCTGTCTGTAAATTAGAGCCAGATTCTGCAATTTGAGAAACAAACCCACGCCTTCCTAGGGGCCTCTTAAAATTAAAGTATGAGTGCCCTCTAGTGGCCTCCAGGGACGTTTCCCAGGATTCTCAACCTTTTCCTAAGGCCCAAGAGTGAAGGACACCTGTGGGGGGCAGAGGTAGCCACATGCGCTCCCCCACCCCACCAGCACCCCAGAAAATAAATTCCTGTGACGGCATATGTTTGCTCCAATGTTGCATGCTACCCTATATCATGTGCATGTTTAGCTCACTATACCTTTTCCCCCTCAAAATCTTTAGCACAGTAAGTGCTCCAGAAAGTCACCGCATCTTTATCCCATAGACGCAGGAACTCCGAGAAGCATGAGTTAAAACAGAACCCATACTCTGAGACTCAAACCAAGTTAAAGGTCTTCAACTCCACTGAAATACAAGCTAGGTTTTATAACCAAAGATGGAATGCAGCATGAATATAAGTACAGTACAGAGAATTCTCTCCGTATAGTGGTGTCTTGCTTAGCACAAAGTAGTGGGGGGTGTGAGCAATGGAAATGGCCAAACAAAAAGTCCCTGTGGATTGTCTGGCCCTGCAATGCCATCAGATGTAACCCCCTTAATTACAAAACATCTTTCTATAGCTTCACTGCGGTTACTCAGGAGGAGGTCATGGAGAGCTCTAGTAGGGTCTGCTACCTGCTAGATGTTCCCATCATTCCTTCTCTCTAGCTTCTAGTCCCTTGCATTTGTTCAAACAAGAATGTAGACCAGCCCTCGCTGGTTTGGCTCAGTGGCTAGAGCGTTGGCCTGCAGACTGAAGGGTCCTGGGCTCTATTCCAGTCAAGGGCACAGGCCCTGGTTGCCGGCTCGATCCCCAGTAGGGGGCGTGCAGGAGGCAGCCGATCAATGATTCTCTGTGATCATTGATCTCTCTCTCTCTCTCTCTCTCTCTCTCTCTCTCTCTCTCTCTCCCTTCCTCTCTGAAATCAGTAAAAATATATTTAAAAATTAAAAAGAATGTAGCCCAGCTCAGATGTCCTAACCCTGGTGCACAGAAGTACCTCGGAGCCTTTGAAAAAGCCCCAGGCCCAGAGATTCTAATGAAGTTGCTCTAGAAGGGGCACCTGTGCTGTTTTCGAGTTCCCGGTGATTCTCTGTGCAGCCAGCATGGAGAGCCATGTGCTAGACGAGCACTCAGGCCCTGCTGTCATGCTGACCATTCAGCGGCATCTCCCAGGTCCCCTGTAAAAACAACTTGCTTTCCAGGACTCACCATAGGTGCCGGCTGCAGCCTGGCCCAGGTGAAGGACATCTTGGCTGAGAGTGGGTCCGAGCTCCCAGAGGAGAAAATGCAGACCTTCTGAGCCCTCCTGAAGCACCTGAAGAGCCTTGCGGGCCAGCAGATCCGGAACATGGCGGTAAGTCCTCCGGCCCCACCATCGGGCACACGGCACCTCTGCTCAATCCCACTGAAATGCTGAAATCGGCATTGGCAGAACCTGTATGCAGAAGGGTCTCGGCAGGTGAAACGACAGGCACGATGAACGGATATGTAGTTATCAAACATTCCTTAATAACATGTAAAGGAGGGTTCTAAGTCAGCTTGAGTCAAATGGCCTAGTTGCACGGTGGGTAGGAAAAGGACTTCGTGGTTTCGCTGATTTTATGAGAAGACTGTCAAAGAACCCAATTCCCCCTCAGGCTGCATTAATGGAAGGATGGTGCCTAAAATAAGGAGGGCAGCCTGCTCTGCTCCAGATTGTTAGACCACAGCTGGAGTGTAATGCTCAGACCTGGGCAACACAGCTTAAGGTCAGGTTCTTTATGACCACAGGAGAGAGCACTGCATGCTCCCTCTCCTACATACCCCAAACGGTGTGTCAGAAACCCTCGGGGCATGGAGAATTGGGGAAGGAGCACCTGTTTCCTTTGAAAAAGCTCTTCAAGTGATTTCAAAATCCCAGTCAAGAACCCTGATGCTCTGGAGCCTGGCGAGGAGATGGTGCAGGAGAGAGAGGGGCTGGCCATCGCATCAGGAAGAGGATGGTGCGGGTGGGAGCGTTCAGGGACCATGAGCGCTGCTTTCAAATATGTATGGGCTCCAGAGGTCGATGGGTTCACTTCCTATGATCAAGAGGATAGAAGTATGACCGACAGGAGACCGATTTCAACTCAGTGGAAGCGAAAACTTGAAAATCAAGCTGTCCACAGAGGAATTCGGGTTCCCTGTCCTCACCAGCATTACCGCCCAAACTGCAGCCACGCGGGTGGTCACTGTGGAATCCGTCACTAGGAGGGGTGGAGGGTACTGAGTTGAATGGCCAGTCGGTGCCCTCCCAAGTTCTGAGACGCTACAGGCTCAACCCACTCTGCGTGGAGTCTTCCAAAAGGGGGGAAAGACACCCACTGTCGCTGGTATGGGTGTCCCGCACCTGGGCATGCTCCTGTGAATTCCGCAAGGTGGCCACGGCTGGGTTGGGTCGGGGAGGGGCGTGATTCAGAACTGGCCACTGAGCCTCGCTGCTGGGTTTGAATCCCCCTTCTACCTGGGAGACCTCGGTCAGACTTCACAAGTTCTCTCTACCCAGTGTTTTCATCTGTAGAATGAATCTGTAGGAACGACATCCATCTCATTGGACTGTTGTGAGGATGAGTAGATGTGTGTGGAAAGGAGGACAGCAGGTGGACACAGCAAAAGCTCCGGGAGTGTGGGTTACCATCCATTCCTCTCCAGGCAGCATGGACTCCCAGGCAGTGTGAACATAGCCCCCCCACCCCCCACCCCCCGGGCCCTTTCGCATAAGCAGGTGCCTGCGGGCAGAGGGCGTGAGGGTGGACTGGCCCAGGATGTAACTCTCTCTCCTCAGTCCTTAGGAGGACATATCATCAGTCGGCACTGCTATTCGGATCTGAACCCAATCCTGGCTGTGGGCAACGCTACCCTCAATCTGATATCCGCAGGTGAGCTACCCCAGAGCACTCCCCACAGCACCTAAGAATTCTCTGCCCTTTTTTAAAGGCTCCTCTTTAAGTTGGAGCCTGTGTCCTGGCTCTCAGTGCAGCACAGGAAGCGCAGGCGCTTGCAGGAAGGCACGTGGATGGGGTGGCCCTACCCCACATGCACAGACACCCCCCCTGGAACCCAGCCTGTCTGAGTGCCAAACGGGCCGCTCCCCAGGGCCTCTAACTCCCCCTCCCCATTCCTTCTCTCCTCCTTCATGCACAGCCCATCACATCCCCACTCCGCCTGTCCACCCCGCTCAGCCCATCCATTATTTATCCCTCCATGCACTGACACGGGCCCAGGCGCTGGGGGTCAGGGGGAGCAATCCAGCTGCCCCATGTGAACTTCAGGGGTGTGTCCGACCAGGAGTTCTATCCCAGGCCACATCCCTGGTCGGTGGGAACCCAGCGTGTAGGGAGAGCCTTGGGGCAGGGGAACAGCTTTCCGGTCCCCATCAGCTTTGCATGGGGCCCACGGAGGGGCTTCACCCCTGACAGCCCTCAGCCCTTTGGAGAAAATAAACAAATGGGACTACATCAAAATAAAAAAGCTTCTGCACAGCAAAAGAAACCATCAACAAAACAACAAAAAAGCCCAGTGCATGGGAGAACATATTTACCAATGTTATCTCTGATAAGGGGTTAATCTCCAAAATTTACAGTGAACTCATACAACTTAACAAAAGGAAGATAAACAATCCAACCAAAAAATGGGCAAAGGACCTAAATACACACTTTTCAAAGGAGGACATTCAGAAAGCCAAGAAGCATATGAAAACATGCTCAAAGTCACTAATCATCTGAGAGATGCAATCAAAACAATAATGAGGTACCACCTCTAAGAATTGCTATCATCAACAGTCAACAAACAACAAGTGCTGGAGAGGATTCAGAGAAAAAGGAACCCTTGTGCACTGCTGGTGGGAATGCAGACTGGTGCAACCACTGTGGAAAACAGTATGGTATTTCCTCAAAATATTAAAAATGGCACTACCATTTGACCCACTAATACCACTTCTAGGAATATATCCCAAGAAAACAGAAACACCAATTAGAAAGGATTTATACACCCCTATGTTCATTGCAGCACAATTTACAATAGCTAAGATTTGGAAACAGCCTAAATGTCCATCAGCAGATGAGTGGATTAGAAAACTGTGGTACATCTACACAATGATATACTGCACTGCTATAAAAAAGAAAGAATTCTTACTATTTGCAACAGCATGGATGGAACTGGAGAGTATTATGCTAAGTGAAATAAGCCAGTCAATGAAGGAAAAATACCACATGATCTCACTCATCCTATCTAATAATAGACAAACAGGGTAATTGACCGTACCTTCGCTACACTTCCCATTGGCTAATCAGTGAGATATTCGAATTAACCGCCAACCAAGATGGCGGTTAATTTGCATATGTAGGTGCAAAGCAGGAGAGTGAAGACTGAAGGCGGCTCCGGCTGGAGCAGCGAAGGCTTTGAAGGTGGTTCAGGCTGGAGCAGCGATCAAAGCAGCTCTGGCAGGAGCAACCATCAAAGCGGCTCCGGCTGGAGCCACGATCAAAGCGGCTCCAGCCGGAGCAGCAAAGGCTTTGAAGGCGGCTCTGGCCAGACCAGCGAAGGCTTTGAAGGCGGCTCTGGCTGGAGCTAAGGCCTGGGTCCCCGGTGCCGAAGGAAAACTGGTGCAGGCAGCCAGGGGAAGGGAAGGCCTATTGCACGAATCTTTTTGTGCAACAGGCCTCTAGTTTATGGATAATTAAGACCATTATAAACTGGTGAGCAAAAATAGATACAGAGGCAGAGAAGCATCGAACAGACTGTCAAACTACAGTGGGAAGGCTGGGAAAGGTTGGGGAGGGAGGTAAGAGATCAACCAAAGGACTTGTACTAGGACGCATGCATATAAGCACAACCAATGGACATAAGACACTGGGGGAGGGAGGAGAGGGCATGTGCCGGGGGGTAGGGGAGGCTGGGGGAAGGTCCATGGGGAAAAAAAGGAGACATATGTACTACTATTTGTAATACTTTAAACAATGAAATTAAATTCAAAAAAATAAAATATTTTAGTATAAAAACAAACAAACAAAAAAACGAGTAGTGTCTGTCGTAAGTTGCTTCACATACTCTTACTATTGTGGTAACTCCATTCTTCTTAAGTTCTGCTATGAATTTGTTTGAGGTCACAGTGGTTGGGATGTGTGTAATAAGAAATCTCATGTTCTTGTATGTGACTTCCACAGGAGCTGGGCAGTTCATGAGAGCCATGATCATTTAGTTAAAAAACACTCAATAGGGTGATGAACGAATTTTAAAATTAAATACAGAAATGATGCACAGAAACTGAGCCCACTTCAAGTCTACCCCACTGGACATCCTCGGTGCTGCGAGTGCAGCTGGGAGTAATGGGAAACGAGATGAGCCTCCTAACGAGCAGCAGCAGTTCCTCGACCTGGTCATACTGAGGCCATAGGAAGGAAGGGCACTGCGGGCCCCCATCCAGGCCTGATCTTGCGTAAAATGCTCCGCAGATGCCGGTCAACACTTCTATGTCCAGGGGAACCACTCACTTGGGGGCTTCTTGGTGGAGTAGTAATGGATTTCTACAGTCCACTCACCTGCACAGAGGGCATGCTGTGCCTGGCAATAATCCCCACTGCCCTCCAGAAACTCCATAAATGTGTGACTACAGGTAAGAACACTACAGAAAGAACCATGTTGACTCACTGAAGGTTGTGGCCTAGTCATACAACCGGTCCTGAGAGCGGTGGTGGAAGCAGCCGCAGCGCAGGGAGAGGCAGTGTGTGTGTATGGGTGGCGGAGGGAGGGGGACGGGGGGGGGGGGGCGGTGGTAGCTTTCCATAAGGCGCAGGGGCACCAGACTCTTGAGACACAGAGTATGGAAGGAGAAACCAGGGAATGAATGCAAAGGAGAGAAGAAGTAAAGATGAGATCCAGTAGGGGGTCGACAGACTTTTTCTGTAAAAGACCCAGAGAGTAAATATCTTAACTCCTTGCGGACCATAAGATCTTGACTGTGACCACTCAGCCCTGCTGTGGCAGCTGGAAACCAGCCAGAATCAATACCTAAATGAATGTTTGTGGCTGGGTTCCAATAAAACTTTAAGGACACAGGGGAAAGTTTCATGAGTTTTAATAGTATACTATTTTATTGATTGATGGTTTGGTTAGTTTAAAAATAACAATAGCCTATTTAAAACTTGATATTTTAAAAAATATATTTTTATTGATTTTATAAGAGAGGAAGGAAGAGGGAAAGTGAGATAGAAACATCAATGATGAGAATCACTGATTAGCTGCCTCCTGCACGCCCCACACTGGCGATCAAGCCCACAACCCGGGCATGTGCCCTAATTGGGAATCGAACCATGACCTCCGGAATCAAAGGTCGATGCTCAACCACTGAGCCACGCCAGTCAGGCAAAACTCGATTTTTATTTATTAGTCCCCGGCTTTCAACACATTTCCCTACAAAGCCATTCTGGGCTTCAAAGGGGACGGGCAAGGATGCTGAGTTGGCTCACTCCTGGCAAAGGAGGAGACAGGATGCTGCCAAGAGCCCTTTGAAGTGCTTGCAGACAGGGCGGGCAGACAGCCCTGGTTGGTGCTCCTGTCTGCTGATGTGTGGCTATAAATCACCTGCTGAAGCTTGGGCTTTTCCAATACGGATAGGCATCCGGGTGTTGGCTCTCTGACCTGCTCTACTGGAAGAAAAACCTCCTCCTGGGGCCCTGCTTTCTGGCACGATGCCTTCTCTCCCAAGTTCTGATGAGCTGATTTTCTTTGTGAATGGAAGAAAGGTAAGTTTACACAATGATTAATATGAATTTTTTCACACCAGAGACAAAGCCAAGCTACTTTTTTTTCACTATGATACCACTCCTTAATTAACCTCTGCCTTCTGTCTTTGTCAAGTCATATGTACTGGTCTGAACTTGAGCATGGGTCATTCATTCAAGGTTTAGTGCAAAATTATGAAAGCATGGGGGCTTTTGCTTGCTCTGAACTTTTCTTTTGGACAGTAAGGAGCTCCTGTTTGTATTTGTTGGATTACAATGGGAGTGAATTCTGACCCAGGTTATGAAAAACTAGATGAGCTCTACTGGAGTTCACCGATGTTATTGCAACAGAAGGTACATATGACATTAAGGATGCTAATAGCAAAGAATGGTTTTGTTTTGCCTTCATACATACACTCAGCTGGTCAATTAGCCCAGAAACTGAAGCAGCTCTCCTGAGCCACGGGGCAGGGAGGCTGCTGTGTCCACTGGGGAAGAGGTGCGGCAACTCGAATCTCCGTTGTCCTCAGGCCTGTACTTGAATGAGCAAAATGAATAAATAAAATGTTTGAGGTGCTTTGGGACAATTAGGTGGGAAAAAACTTATAAAATATTAAAACAGAAAATTGTTTTGAAAAGTCATTTGGTGTTAATGATTTTGCTTCCCACGCCTCGTTGTGCTGCATTACTGATGTTCTTCCCTAAAAGGGGAGACACAGCTTTAATCATGGCAAACATTCTTGGAGTGTTGCCTGTCAAATAGCAGGGAAACAACATTTTTAGGAAACCCATGAACTAAAGAACAAAGAGTGAAAGAGAAAGCAAAGAACCAAGAAAAAATCTGGGTTTAGCAATACTGCTTACCAATTGGTCAGGATCTTGCATGACCTGAAGCCAACTGGCATGTCAGAAGAATAATTGCTGAGTGGACAATTCACAGGAATTCAAAAGCTAAGAACTTTTTTGAGTTCAAGGAAAACGGGGCTTTGTTGCTTTGCCTTTGCTGGTAAATAAAACCATTTATTCTTTAATAACACATTAGAATGAGTATTCCCTCTCCAGGTCTCCCAAGCTTTTGAATTCATAGCTGATAGTTTGGTATTTTTCCCTTTCTCTGTCTTACAAATTTCTAAGACAAGTAGTAGATGGCAAATAAAAGGGGGAAAATATATACAACTCTTTGAAGAAATTGGGTTTGCTGTTATTTTTGTGATTGGTCTTCTTCCCTTTAGACCCAGGGACACAGAGTTGAGCAAAGCACATTCCTTCACCAATGGCACATCTTCATCACAGTCTGGACAAGGCTCTTCATTTGCTTTATATTATTTTCTTTTTATTTCTTATCTTCTCTTTATTTCCTTTTCCCAGATGCATTCACTCTTGTTCATTATAAACATACATCCTTGTCATATACTTTCAATATAGTCATTTAGAAAGATAGACGTATCCTTAAAATATATGCAGTTGATCCTTGAACAATACAGGTTTGAACTGCGCTGGTCCACCTATATGTCCTTTTTTCCCCCAATGTATTGTCCTTATGATTTTCTTAATCACATTTTCTCTAGCTTACTTTATTGTTAGAATACAATAGAAATATATATCCTATATAATAAAGAGGTAATATGCAAATTAACCCTCATGCCTTCACAAGATGGCTGCCTACAACCAGGCCGGCAGGGGGGTTAGTGAGGGACAACCAAATGACTGAACAATCAGGCTGCATGGGGTTACCAGGCTGGCAGGGGAGGCAGTTGGGGGTGACCAGGCTGGCAGAGGGGTGTAGTTGGGGGCAACCTGGCCGGCGGGGGGGGGGGGGCAGTAAGAGGTGACCAGGCCAGCAGGGGGGCAGTTAGGGGTGACCAGGCTGGTGGGGGTGCAGTTGGGGCAACCAGGCTAGCAGGGGTGGTAGTTAGGGGCGACCAGGCTAGCAGAGGGGGCAGTTGCAGGTGACCAGGCTGGCGGGGGGGCAGTAAGTGGTTACCAGGCCAACAGGGGGGAGGCAGTAAGGGGTGACCAGGCCAGCAGGGAGGGGGCAGTTGGGGGCAACCTGGCCAGCAGCAGGGGGCACTTAGGGCTGACCAGGCCAGCATGTGGGGGGGGGGGGCAGTTAGGGGCGATCAGGCCAGCACACAGAGGCAGTGAGGGGTAATCAGGCCAGCAGGGGGGAGGGGCAGTTAAGGGCAACCAGGCAGGCAGGCAGGTGAGCAATTAGGAGCCAGCAATCCAGGACTGTGAGGGGGATGTCCGACTGCCAGTTGATTGGGCCTAAACTGGCAGTCGGACATCCCCTGAGGGGTCCCAGATTGGGGATGTTGCAGCCTGGGCTGAGGGAACCCCCCCGCACCCCCCACAAGTATTTCATATATACGCCAGGCCTCTAGTGTATATATAACATACAAACTATGTGTTAATTGACTGCTTATGTTATTGGTAAGGCTTCTAGTCAACAGTAGCCTATTAATAGTTAAGTTTTGGAGGAGTCAGAAGTTATATATGAATTTTCAACTGTGCAGGGGGATCAGTCCCCTAATCCCACATTGTTCGAGATTCAACTGTACAGTGTTTGGCTTTTGCATGAGTGTATTTATATTCTTACGTTACCCAAGTGAAATTATGATTTACTTCACAGGATGTATACACCTCCGTCTATTTCTTTTGTGACTCAAAAGAGATCTATCCATGTTGCCCTTTGAACACCTGGCTCATTATTTCTGCATGTAGAGTTCTCCAGGCTGTGAACATTCTGCTTATCCAGTCCCCCAGTGATAGACATATGGGATGCTTCCAATTCCCCACTACTAACAGTGAACACCCTACCGTTATTTCCTTACCAACACTGGCAGGAAAATCTCTAAGTGAAATTAAGGCATGCCAATGTCTCAGGTCCTGCCAGGTGGCTTTCCAGAAATCCTGCACAAGTTACATTTTCCCACAGTTCATTGCATGACAAAGGCTGCCTTCTTGCCAATATAAATATATGACTTGCTAATCTATGATGTGCCAAGACTTGATTCAATCAAACTTGCTAAAGTGTGTTAATCTGATGGGTGTAAAATGTTCTTTCATTGCAGTTCTCCCTTGCTTATATCTAGATCTTGGTAAAGTTGCTCCTTTACTCATATACTTAGTAAGAAGAAATCATTTCCTATGTGTCTCTAAAGTACCAGAGGAAACAGAAGGTATGAGTACAATTTTATGAGTGCAACTTATGGTATGACCAGAATTTTTCATATGATTATGGAAATATTTATTTATTATTTAAATATATTCTTATTGATTTCAGAGAAGAAGGGGAGAGAGAGAGAGAGAGAGAGAGAGAGAGAGAGAGAGAGAGAGAGAGAGAGAAACATTAATGATGAGAGAAAATCATTGATTGGCTGCTTCCTGCACTCCCCCTACTGGGGATGGGGCCTACAACCCAGGCATGTGCCCTGACCAGAATGGAACCGTGACCTCCTGGTTCACAGGTCAATACTCAACCACTGAGCCACTATGGCAGGGCTGAAATATTTATTTTAAATGGCTGGGAGTGCTATGTATTTGAGATGTCAGAGTTGCAGTTAGCATCCTTTCATTAAGTTCCCAACATCTAATCTTGTTTTCTCCTACTTGGTTTGGGCCTTGATCCTCCCATATTATAATGGGTGCTGATCTTCTCTCTGGCTCTTCAGATCCTCTGAGGACACAGAAGAAAGCTTGGAAATACGAGGCATTTATTAAAAATAATGTGGTTTGTTGTTGTTTTTCCTGGGATGATAAAAATACAAATACTTTTAGTAGAATAACGTCCTCTTTTTTGTATTGCTCAGTGCTACTGTAACCATCCAGGGAGCTGCTTGGGCAGGGAGGGCAGACAGCTTTCATCGCATGTGTCAGCTTTGACCTATTGGCAGTAACAGCCTGGAATGCAATGTGAGAGACAGAACAGAGATTGATGCTCCCTCCTGCTCTTCCTTAACCTGGTGGCACCTGCATTTCACTGGGGAAGGATGGAGAAGACAGGGGTGTCTCCCCTAAAGACACTCCCTTGTGATCTTATGACTCCCTTAGAAAATCTTCTCCAGCTAACCTGTTCTGTGGCTTTCTGTAGCCACTAGGTAACTTGATCAATTTTGGAACCTGTGTATCCATTACCCTAAATAACTCTAAGGAAAAACAACCCAGAATTTATACTTGTCATATGTATTACAAAATCCAGAGACATTAAAATAATGCTCCAACATTTTTTCAAAATTCTGGTTCCAAGTATTGTGTTTCCTTTGCTGTTGTTTAGTCTTTGGACGTCATCACCTGTCAGAAACATGCCCCTAAACAGCAGGTGGACGTGCCACACGTTCTGGTGTTCTCTCCCTAAAGTCCTCCTCTCGTTCCACACCGTAGGTCGTAGAGAAGAGCGCCGATCCTGAAATGAACCTGCTGTTCTACCTGAGGAAAGTCCGTATCCTTATGTGTCGCTGTAATCCGTCTGGATTGGGCGGGAAACAGTGAGCATGTTAAGACTTCTGAAGAAAGTCGCCTTGTGTTTGTTCTAGGTCAGTAACCTGGTGTCCAATTTGTAGCGTCTAGATGGAGTTCAGAGAACGCATCCAGAAGTGACAGATGTGTACTTTATTTGTTGTATTTTTCATCTGAGCACACACCCAGGGAACCACGAGGGTCCACTGGGAACAGCTTTGGAAAATAATTTCATGACTCCTGAGGCCCATGGTCACCCGGATGGCGGCTTCATGTTCAGGCGTGTGAAGGTGAAAACGCCCGGTCAATTGCTCAGTGCAGCATGTCCCTGACAATGGTTTCCCACAAGCACATTTCATTGACTTGTCGCGTATGCCTTTTCGTAAACCTTATTGAAGAAAACAAGGTTTTATAAACATTTCAAAATTCCAAAGTCTGGCTGATGCCCTCCCAGATCTCCACCTGGATCTAGAGCTTCCTTCACCTCTCACTCCTCCCAGGCCTCCAGTAGAACTTCCATAAAGATTCAAAAAGCATTTCTTGGTCTGGGGGGCAACTATAAAGGGGGTAGCACGAGGGCATGATGATGGCCCTATACATGTCTGTCTGCCTCCCAACAAACACACCCCAATACACGACTTTATTTCTCCCTGTTCTTCCCTTGCCAAAGTTATCTAAAAAATGATGTGTGCCGGATGCCACCTTTTCTTTTTCTTTTTTTTAAAGGAGATTTTTTTAAATATATTTTTTATTGATTTTTCACAGAGAAGAAGGGAGAGGGATAGAGAGTTAGAAACATTTCTAAGAGAGAAATATCAATCAGCTGCCTCCTGCACACTCCCTACTGGGGATGTGCCCTCAACCCAGGTACATGCCCTTGACCGGAATTGAACCTGGGGCCCTTGAGTCTGCAGGCCAATGCTCTATCCACTGAGTCAAACCGGTTAGGGTCCACCTTTTCTATTGAACTCCTTGCAATATAGTTTTCCACCCACTCATTTTACTCCTCTCGTCAATATAATCTGTCCCTATTCCACTCGTATTCCAGGAACTATACAGGTGACTGGACTATCACCACCACCCCACACCCCAAGCCTTCCATTTGCCCAGCAAACTCCTATTCAACCCTTGTCTCTTCCTTCCCTCCCAACCCCGACGTTAGTGCCCTATGACACTTGCTGTCACCCCTTCACTGGCTGCCTCCCTAACTAGGCTGAGGGCAGAGGCTGTGTCTTCCATCTTGCCCCTGGTGCTTGGTCAAATTTGTGAGCTGCAAGAATGGCAGGAAGTGTTAGGGCTTCCGTGGTGGGACAGTGAACACATCGCATTTTCCTGTTCTGTGCTACAGCCAGGGTCTCACAGAGATCAAGCAGCCTTAAAATGGCACACTCTCCTCGCCCCAAGTAGCTGTGGGCCATTCACTCTCCTGGTGCATTACCTGGCCTTGCAGATTAGGTTGCTTTGAACCAGGCCAGGAGGTGTGGAGAGAGAAGACAAGCAAGAGATCCAAGAACTCACCCCAGCAGATGTGGGCTGGGCCGCTGGGATGAACGGGATGACGCCGTGGGAGGCTGTGACCTTGGGAAGGAGTGAAATAGTGAAAGAAAGATGGAATGGCTCCCCCACGTTTGGTTTCTTGTGTGACTGAGTCCCATTCTGGCAATGAGACCTAAGTCAGGCCCCAAGGCAGCAGCAAATTGGGGTTTTGTGGGAGCCTGAAGTTTTTATAATATTGGAGACCTGCCTTCAGGGAAAAAATATAAAATTAGCAATGTAAAGTAGGTACAGGGCCTTGGAAGGAGCCATGGGAGTCCTGTGAAAAGTGCAGTAGGCCAGTGCTAATGTAGGCACATGGGGTGCTGATTCTGGCAGAAAATCCAGTATTTGTGCTTATCCATGAATATTCATGCAAATCACCCACTTGAGAAACAAGTTAAAAATAAGCCTGTGGCCCAGTGGGTGTGTCTCAGTGGTTGAGCATCTACCCAGGAGCCACGAGGTCACCTGTAGATTCCCGGTCAGGGTACATGCCCATTTGGGGGCGCAATCCCCAATAGGGGGCGTGCAGGAGGCAGCTGATGAATGATTTTCATCACTGATGTTTCTTGTTCTCTCTCCCTCTCCTTTCCTCTCTCTCTAAAAATCAATAAAAACATATTTTTAAAATAATAGGCCTCTGCCTCCATCCCAGAAATATTGGCTCTGTAATCAGAGGTTGGGGCCTGGAAGTCTCAGGTGAAACACATTTACTTAGAATGACTTCTTTATGTCATTAGGCACCAGGAAGAATGAACAGAAGAGGACACTGGAGAGATGGGAATGGGAGGCTGGGGTAATTCTGCCTAGAGCGGCTTCCGGCCATGTTTCCTTGGGAGTCCGTGCATTTTCAGCTTGCTCCTAATACAGATGAATTTCTTCATTTAGGAGGTCTAGAGAAAGCCCAGAGAAGTCTGTAGTGAATTTAGAAGTGATACAAAGGGAAGTGGTAGGGTGTGCTGACCAACAGTGAGATTCTGACGCTGCGTAAATGGGAGATGGCAGAGCCAGTGAGGGAGGATTTGGCCTGTTGTTTGCTTTTGTGTGTTTGTTTTCCTGGAATAATGAGTGGGATAGGGGCAGATATATTGGCTAGAGGAAAATCATACAATAATTAATAAATAATGATACAAGAATAAACTCTGTGTTTCATGTACTCACCACTGTAGGCCTGCTTTTGCCCACCCCCTGTTTTTCACCTGGCAACCTACTTAATGATGAGCTTTAGGATGAACTGACAGCATATGGAAGGAACTGTTTGAGGCAGGCACCTCTGGTGGGGGTGGAAGAAGGAAGCATCAAACTAGCTGTTTGGTGACCGAAGGACAAAGCAGCTGGTTGCACCAACTTTTTGCTTTTTCACTCAAGGCAATGTTAACACATGCATCACAAAGCTGTTTCACTCCAGGGGTGTATGACCCAGCCCAGAATTACATCTCTTTGTGCAGCCGCCTCTAAGATGAAGTTAGTCTCTACCTCTACCCAAGCCACGTATGATCTCCACCCATGAAATCCTTCTTAAACCTCAACCAGAAAAGGTCCCAAGCCAATTCTAGCAGATTCTTACAGAACGTAACGCAGGGGGGTTACGTAAGTTATTTGTTCTCCCTCTGTGGAAATATGCAAATGTTTGACAGAGGAAAAGTACACAGTGATTGTTGACATGACTAGCTCAGGAACCATGGTTATTAAATTAATAGTCCCTCCTCCTTAAGAAGGTAAAAGCATTGCATTGCTGAGTCTGAGAAAGGCAAGTTTCCCAGGGGGATTTTTCTAAGTTTTGCATACTCACCACCTCCACAGCAATAATGGAACTTGAGTCCAGAGTCCATTGTCCACAACTCTGGATTTAACAGGCTTTTCCCTTCCTCATTTGGACACACACCCTGATCTAACAGGCATGAGGCTCTCTGTAGCCTTCATGTACCCCACGTAGTGGGACTATCCAGATGGTGCGCTGTAGAAATGGCTATGTGTTGAGTTGCAAAGTGTAGCCCTAGTCCCTTTGGGAGTGCCATCTCAATATCTTCCAAAATATGAAAAAATTTGCATTTAGAAATGCATTTGAGAAAGAAAGAAAACTCCTTCTCACTTTTATCAATGAGCTCCTTTCCATGCAAAAGTGGAACTCTGAGCAAGGAACTCACGGGAACATGTTACTTGTCGGCATCTGAGGAAAAAGAGTGTAAAAAGCACAGGGGCCCAGCCTGGGTGGCTCAGTGGTTGAGTGTTGACCCATGAACCAGGAGGTTATGGTTCGATTCCCAGTCAGTGCACATGCCTGGGTTTCAGGCTCAGTCCCCCGTAGAGGGCGTGCAATAGGATCAACTATTTTCCCTCATTGTTGACGCTTTTATCTCTCTCTCCCTCTCCCTTCCTCTCTTTAGAATCAATAAAAACATATTTAAACAATAAAAGCAAGGGGGCCTGGGCCCCTCTTTTCCTTGACTTGCTTCTTTCCAGTCCACCTCACAGGCACCAAGTACGGCTGTGGGAGTGGAGGCTGTGGCTCCTGCACTGTCATGGTGTCAAGATATGACCCCAAGACCAAGAAGATCCGGTATCCTTTATGTTGGCCAGGGCCATGCTTGGGTACATCTGGGAAGGATGTGGAGCCTCCCACTGCTGTCCATATTCACTCCTCTCCTCTCCACAGGTGCCTATGGCACTCACACAGCTCTGGGCCTGCTCTCCCTGCAGCTTCCTAAGTTCCAGATCTTTCCCATGGACTTTCTTCCCATCAGATTATATTTAATTGGGCTAGTGTGCAACCAGAATATTTGTATTTTTAAAAGCTTTGCATAGCTGGGAATCACTAGACTTAACTAACCCATGGTGGTTTATATAAGTTAATATATCATCTTATAATTAGTACAAAGTTTTCTTTTCCCTAGAATGAGGGGGGGAAAATAGAGAATTGAGGGTCTCTGGGAGGCCCTACACAAAACGCTTCCTTATTCTATTTTTCCATTTCTTTTTAATATCCTACACCAGCCACATGTAGGTTCTTTCTTGAACACTTCCAGAAATTTATGGTTTTATATCTAGAGTTCTCTGTATTCTCACGGAAATACAGTTTCGTGATTCTCCTGGACCAACATTAGTCCCTGAATTATGCTACCCATCCCTATGATTCCCAGGTGTTCTCTTTACACAATTCTATCACAGTCATTATCCAGTTACCGCGTGCCTGGTGCCCATCTGTTCTCTGTATGGGGTTGCTGTCACCACGGTAGAAGGTATAGGAAGCATCAAAACCAG
The DNA here is from genome assembly GCF_964212035.1 of Myotis nattereri. NCBI lineage: Eukaryota > Metazoa > Chordata > Mammalia > Chiroptera > Vespertilionidae > Myotis > Myotis nattereri. Next base: position 9,210,383 of record NC_138082.1, read on the forward strand.
GATTCACCCCGTGCAGGTAAGAGTGTACTCTGATTGGGACCAGGTGTTGGTATAGGTACCCCACATAGTCCCATGTACTCTAAATAGGTCACCAGCTGTGAAATACTTTGTGTTTTTAAATTTGAACTTTATTAGATTCCATGCTTCATAGCTAGGTGTTTTTTCAAAGACTGGTGTATAAACTAAGATTTCTTCATTAATTTTAATACATCTTACTTAGCTTCTCAGCCCCATCTTTGCCCTAAACTAAAACAAGGACAGTTCAGTCTTATGAGAAAAGAAAATGAGACAGAAAATCAGAAGTTTATAGAAGATAACTGGTTGTCTACCACATTCAAAATACTGAACTCTGAATGAGAGGCTAATTTGTGTACAAATACTCCCCACACTCACCAAATGTCTCAGGAGAAACTGAGCGGCCAGGTGGCAATAAAACACAGCTAAAATGACAAGGTGTTTACTAAAGTTTACAGGACTTTTTGAAGAAATCGCAATGCTGTTTTCATATAGTAGCATAGGAACTGCTGCAGAAGTTGTTTTAAAAGCAGTGTATAGAAAGAAAATTGTAAATAGCCATATTTTCCCTTGACTTTCTTTCCCTTCAGAAACTGTGCTTGGAGCATAGAGGCTAAGAGGGTCCTCTGACAGTGGTTACCACTGATGGGTATTTGATTATAGCGCATGTCTTTCAACCATTATCTTAATGACTTTTTGATCTTATTAAGATCCTACCTCATACCTGACTCATCACCTTAACAGTCATGGAAGCACCTAGTGCTGCAGCCTATCAGATTTCTTTCTCTCCAGTCATCTTTCAAAATCACACTTGACAATCAATACTACATTAGTTTCAGGTGTAAAACATAGTGGTTTGGCATTAATATAACTTATGAAGTGATCCCCCTGGTAAGTCTGGTACCAGCTGGCACCATACAGTTATTATAATATTATTGACTATATTCCCTATGATGTACTTTACATCCCCATGACCATTTTGTATCTGCCAGTTTGTACTTCTTAATTCCTTCCCCATTTCACCCAGTCCCCCAACCCCCGCTGCCATCTGGCAACTATCAGTTTGTTCTCTGTATTCATGAGTCAGCTTCTGTTTTGTTTGTGTGTTTATTTTGTCCTTTAGATTTCACATAGAAGTGAGAACCTATGGTATTTGTCTTTCTCTGTCTGACTTATTTCACTTAGCATAATACCCTCTATGTTCATCTGTTGTCCAAATGGTAAGATTGTATCTTTTTTTAAGGCCAAGTAATATTCCACTGTACCACGGCCTTTTAAAAAATTTTAAATCTTTATTGCTGAGATTATTACAGAAGCCCCTCTTTCCCCCGCCCCCGCCCCCTCCACCTGGTTCCCATCTGCCACAGGCCTTCGCCATCCTATTGTCTGTGTCCATAGGTGATGGATGTATGCATGTAAGATCTTTGTTTAATCACTTCCTATCCCCCCACTCCCCTTCCCTCTGAGAATCGTCAGTCTGTTCCATTTTCATGCCTCTGATTCTATTTTATTCACCAGTTTATTCTGTTCATTAGATTTCTTATTCATTTATTTTGATTTTTAAATTCAATTGTTGATAGGTATGCATTTGTTGCCATTTTCTTGTTCATATTTTTTATCTTTTTCTTTTTCTTTTTCTTCTTCTTCCTCTTCCTAAAGAACACCCTTCAACATTTCATATAATACTGCTTTGATGGTGATGAACTCCTTTAGCTTTTTCTTGTCTGTGAAGCTCTTTATCTGACCTTCAATTTTAAATGACAGCTTTGCTGGGTAGAGTAACTTGGTTGTAGGTCCTTGCTATTCATCACTATGAATATTTCTTGCCACTCCCTCTGGCCTGCATAGTTTCTGTTGTAAAATCAGCTGACAGTCATATGGACGTTCCCTTGTAGGTAACTAACTGTTTTTTTCTTGCTGTTTTAAAATTCTCTCTTTGTCTTTAGCCCTTGGCATTTTAATGATGATGTGTCTTGTAGTGGTCCTCTTTGGGTTCTCCTTGTCTGGTACTCTCTGTGCTTCCTGGACTTGTCAGTCTATTTCTTTCACCAGGTAGGGGAAGTTTTCTGTTGTTATTTTTTCAAGTAGGTTTTCAATATCTTGCTTTCTCTCTTCTTCTAGCACACCCATAATGTGAATGTTAGTATGCTTGAAGTTGTCCCACAGGCTCCTTACATTATCTTTATATTTTTGGATTCTTTTTTCTTTTTGCTCTTCTTGTTGAGTGTTTTTTGCTTCCTCATATTTCAAATTGTTGGTTTGATTCTCAGATTTCTCTACTCTACTGTTGAATCCCTGTATATTATTCTTTATTTCAGTCAGTGTATGCTTAATTTCTGACTGGTCGTTTTCCTTTTTTTTTTTTTTTTACTTAGCATATTAGACTTTTATTATAAAGGATTTTTACTCCCTATAAAGATCCTTTTCCATTTTTTTTTTTTTTTTTTGCATTCTCATTAAGATCCTTGAAAGTCTCACTAAGTACCTTGGAGGTTTCTAGAAGATTCTTGAGTAACCTTATAACCATGGTTTTGAACTTTATATCCAGTAGTTTGTTTCTTCCATGTCTTTCATTTGTGACATCTTTCTTTGTCTCCACATTTTGGCTGTTTCCCTGTGTTTGTTTCTATGTATTGGGTAGAGCTGCTATGTCTCCTTGAGTTGGTAGAGTGTCCTTGTGTAGCAAGTGTTCTATAGGGCCCAGTGGCTCAGCCTCTCCAGTCACCTGAGCTGGGATATCAGTGTGCAGTTTCATTGTAATTGAGACTTGATTGATGTTGGTGTCACTGGGAGGAATTGACCTCCAGGTCAATTGGCTGTGAGGATCAGCTGCAACTGCAGTGGCAGAGTTGCTGTTCAGAAGACACCCCTATAGAGCAGAACTCGCTGCAGTGGGGCTTTGGTGCTCACTGAATCTGCCCTTGAGTGTGTTGCTTATGGATGTGTAGAGCTGTAATCTGGTATAAGCTGACACTGACCACTGGGTACACTGGGTCTTGGGTCTCCAGGGAGGTGAAAAGTCAGCCACTGCCTGGGGCCACCCAGCAGGAGCTACAGAGAGATCTGCAGATTTCTCCTCTTTGTATCAGATTTGGAAGTGCCCAGACAAGGCCCTGCTGTGGAGCAAGGCAGGCTGGTGCTGGTGCCAGGTTTTGGGACTTTTATTAATAGGTTTGGGGCTTCCTGACCCAGCTGCAGCTTCTTTGAGATTTTAACTGAGCAAAGACAGGCCATTCATATGCAAAAGCTCCTGCTTGCAGCTTGAGTGGGGTTGTAAATTGAATAAGGCAGGGTCTTAGGGAATCACCAGGGTGGAGCAAACAGAAATGGCTGCCATCAGTCCTGACTCAGAGGTCCTAGCATAGGAACAATGATCCCTGCAGCACCTCCATATGGGAGAAAGCCATCCTGAGTTCCTGTCCTGATACCAGACAATCCAGGTCCTCCTGGTATGTGTCTGTGTTCCCCAGAGCCTCGCCCTGGTGCTGGAGCTCAGAGGAAGCAAGACCTTGTAAGTTCAGTTTGTGGTGCTGGCCTTTTAAGAGGATCAGCTGGGTCTCCAGAATCCTCAGTGTCACTGAGCCCCAATCCGCACTGGTTTTTACAGCCTGTAATTTTTACTGCCTGTAGGAATTTCTCTTCCCAACTCTGGAATCCTGGGCTGGGGGACTGGTGTGGGGCTGGGACCCCTTGCTCCTCTGGGCGGCCTCTGCAGAGACGATTAAAAAGGTGGCCCATGTGGGTGCCAGACCAGCTCCTTCTGCGCCTCTGCACCTCCTACCAGTCTCAGTGTGCTTTCTTCTTTACTTCTCTAGTTGTAGGACTTCAATTCATCCAGCTTTCCAGCGGTTCTGGATAATAGTTATTCTGTATTTTAGTTGTAATTTTGATGTGGTTGTGGGAGACAATGAGTGTAGGCGTTTACTTAAGGCCACTATCTTCCTACTTTGCATATATTGATTCTGTACAATTTTTTATGCACTAGTTCATTGATGGACACTCGCATTGTTTCCATATCTTGGCTATTGTAAATATTGGTGCAATGAACATAGGGCTGCATATATTTTTTCAAATTAGCATGTCATGTTATAAATGCAGTCTTCATTTCAGTAATTGTATTTTTAACTGATTCTTTTTTTATTATTTCTGATTGCCATTCTTATGTTTCTTATCTCTTTGTTGAAGTTCTCACTAAATTCATCCACTCTTCCCCTAAGTTCATAGAACATCATTATAACCAGTGTTTTAAGCTCTGCATCTGGTAGATTACTTGTCTCCATTTGTTGAGCTCTTTTTCTGAAGTTTTGTCCCATTCTTACATTTTGGGACATTTTTCTTTGTTTCCCCAGCCATTTTGGCTGATTCTTTGTGTTTGTTTCTGTTGTAGGTGAATCTGTTACACCTCCTGGTCTTGGCAGAGTTAGGTGTCCTGTGGGTCCCAGCGAGGCATTCTCCTTCATCACCCGAGTGGGTTGTATGTGCCCTCCTATTATAGTTGAGCTTTTGTTGCTGTGGCAATGTCAGTGGGACAAATTGACCCCAAGTTAACTGGCTGGGAGGAGTGTCTGTGACTACAGCAGACAAGCTGTTTTTCAGGGGCTGATTCCATGGAGTGGTTTTGCTTTAGCAAGATTCTAGTGCCTGCACTGGCCACCCTTTGGGTCTGTTGTTTGTGTAGCTAATTGGTTGATGTTCCGGTGTGATCTAAAACCAGGAATGATGGTTCTGGGACCTCTTGGGAGGCTCTCTGGTGCAGACCAAGTCACTTGCTGTGCCTGGCCCAAGGCCACCAGGTAGAAGCTACAAAGTGATCTGCAGATGGTTGCCACCTGTGCTGGACCTGGAGGTGCCAGGGAAAGGCTAGGCTGCAAACCGAGGCCAGCTGCCACTTGTGCCAGAGGTCTGAGGCATGCTGGGGCCAGATGCTACTTGTCTAGAGTTCGCGTATCTGAACATAGGAACAATGGTGTCTACCAGATGGCTATGTGGGGGGAGAGCTCAACCAAGGAACAATGGTATGCATTCTGGGGTTTCTGTCCAAGAGAGAACCGCCCTTCCAGCCCTCACCTGAAGCCAGATGATTCAGGTGCCCTTATGTCCCTGGCATTTTTCAAGCTGCTGTCCCTTTGCTGGAACTTGGGGCAAATGTTTGTGGGTAAGTAAATCTGTGCTCAGGCACTTTCAGAGGATGCCTGGGTCTCCAGCTTTCTCCGTCTCACTCAGACAGAAGCCCTGCTGATTTTCACAGCCAAGTATTGTAAGGACTCCTTTTCCTGGCAACTGGTGCTCTGGATATGAGGCTGGGATCCGTTGCTCCCTCCACAGCCGAGGTACCCCACCCTGTTCTTAACCATCAAAGGTGGGTGTGGGATCAGCCTGTTTTGTGTCTTTGCCTCTCCTTCCAGTCCCTATGTGGCCTCTTCTTTAAACCCTTAGTTGTAGGAATTCCATTCAGCTAGTCTCCAGTGGTTTTCAGTGATGGTTGTTGTATAATTTGATTGTCATTTTGATGGGGTCATGGGAGAAGCCAAGCACAGCATTTACCTACTTCACCATCTTGACCAGAGGTCTCTCTCAATATGCTAGATTTGTTCAGTAGTGCCCTGGAATAGCCTCATATTGGCTTGTGAGAGCTGATTGTTAAATTTGGGGGAATTTTGTGAGCCATTCTTTAAACACAGCCATTATTAACAATGAAACTATACAAACTTAAAATTAAATAAGTAATGATAAAAAAAACTTAATAAATATCATCACTCATCATCTGCTAATTATTTTACTACATTTTACTGTTGTCTATACCCTTAAGATTATTTGTCTATTATATCTACTTGGTGGAAATGCCATAGAATGGTATGCCACTATACATCTCTCCCCAGATCCACATTCAATGACATCACACTGGAAGCCTGACACCAGCACAATTGGAAATATTTGCACAACTAAAATTGGTAGAAACTACAAATCAGGGCTTTTTGCCCCAGAAACCATGTTGTTAAGATTGACCACCACATTTACAGCCAGTTGATATGCCACATCTGAAACCACACAGCCACATCTCCCTTTAGCTTTAGAACAATGTCTGTCCTTTTTTTTTAATGGTTACATATGCCATTGTTGCATTAACATAATTATTTTTTTCAATTACACTTGATATTCAATAGTATATCAGTTTCAGGTGTACAGCATACTGGTTAGACATTTATTTAACTTCCAAAGTTCCCCCCAAGATGATGAAGTAAGTAAATATTATGTTGACTTCTCCCCAATAAGTCTAGTACCCACCTAATAACATATATAATTATTAAAATATTATCAAATATCTGTCCTTTAAGTTTAGCCATAGTTGAACTATGTGGCTTTCATCTCAGGGGGCGTGCTGCTTGAAAAATGTTGAGCAGTTGGTTGAACACCATGCAAGTGACACATGGGACAAAGTCACACAGAGGAACCCAGAGTCATGTCTCCCATCTACATCTTCATGGCATAGATTCTTTGTATAGAGTGGATGAAGTAAATTGTTATTTCTCACTCTCTTTTATTTCCTGTCCAGGATAAGGAAACCAAAGTTTTAATGCATAAATAATGTACCCTTTCCTCCCAGGAAAGACTTGCCAAGTGCCATGGCACACAGTGTGGCTTCTGCAGCCCAGGGATGGCGATGTCCATCTACACGCTGCTGAGGAACCACCCAGAGCCGACCCCTGAGCAAATAATGGAAGCTCTTGGAGGTGAGCCTTCCTGGCCTTCTGCAGGCAAGACCTGAGATAAGAATTGGCCAAGTAACTAGAGAAGGAGGTCTCAGCCATGGAGAGAAGTTGTGGCACAGCTTTGGGCTTCCTCTTTACTACCTCTCTTTACCCAAGTCCTTTCCAGGAAGTGCTGCCTTCAATTTGTCATTCAAGAGGCCAAGAATTGGGGCTATATTGGTTTTATCACAAAACTTTCTCCCTTAATAGAGCCCATTGTCCTTCTGCAAAGCCATTCAGATGGGCTGTTTATAACACTTTCAATAGAATCTTTTCTAAAAGTGGAAATCTGGGTAGTATGGAAGAACAAGATTTTGTTGTTTATTTTTAAATTAATCTGTTAGGATCATTCATGAATTCTATTATATTAATTATACAAAGAGAATAGGCTTTCAGATACTTTATAGTTTTATGTTCTGGTTGGGTTCATTATAAGATCAAAGAGGTCATAGAATGCAATTACTTATCAGAATAAGCTTAGTGATGAATTAAATTTTCTATAACAAATAGCTGTCAGGTTTAAGTGAACAAACACAATTTTCTACAAAAAAAAAAGAGAGAGCATGTCATGTTATCAAATGTAGTCTTCTGTAACAAACATACCTAGTTTCAAAGTAACTGGTCACGAGTTCTTAGGAGAAAGCTATAGGAGCAAATCTCTGAATATTATAAGAAAGCTCTTGGTCCCTTTCAATAAAAAGACCTAGACAGAAATTCAGTTTTATGATGAAAAGATGTAGACTAAAACCAAGTAAAAATTCAACATAAATTTTATGGTAACTGACATGGAAATATCCTCTAGTTACTAGAGTCTAGTAGTTTTCCTTGTCTCTCAACAACTTCTTTACTCAAAATTTTTCAGTTTCTCACTAAGTACTAAAACTTTGGCCTATGGTTTCAATTATAATTTTAACCAAACCTGAATAGATTTGAACAATTGATAATCTTTGTTCAATGAAATAACCCACACTAATGAAGTATATAGAGTTTGGAAAAATCAGATATATTGTGGTTTTTCTTGCTTTTTTTTTTTTTTTAATATACACTGTTTTATAGCAATGAATTATTTCCTCCCAGATTCTATGCCTGTAATTCACATAGCGGCCACTATGAGACTATGTTGTAAAATCTGGTACAAGATCTATTTTTGAAGAACATCTTTGTTCCAAAGAGCGATTTTGCTGGTTTGGGAAGCAAAACAGAATTTAAGTACTATTATAACTTTCCACTGAAAACATGAAGTACAAATATGCAGTATATTTCTATATCATTTGCTAAACATTGATCTCTTCTTAATCAGGTAATTTGTGTCGCTGTACTGGATACCGACCAATTATAGAAAGTGGAAATACTTTCTGCGTGGTAAGTTAAAATAAAGAATATGTTTAAAATTTTTTTCAGCTGATTTAATTGTTTCTTAATCTATATTTCATTTTCTTCAATAAAGTTTGCATCTATTGAAAAGCAAAATTATTAAAAGCTCAGTATACCCTCTATGCCATGTATGTAAGCTTTGAAGGAACATGTATGAAAGAGAATTAATGAACAGGAAGGGAAGACACAGAGGAGGCTTAAGAAGACTGAGCCTGGAAAGACATGATGAGTGCATGGAGTTGCAGTAACTGACCAGCGCAGTATCCTATGATCCTAAAGAGGAGACATACTTCTGACGAGGTCTCAGGGAGGTGTTTTTCCAGCACCCATTTTTTATGGCAAAAATTAATTATATAAAATTTTGATTGACCAAAACAACTCGAGGTATACAAGTTAATTCCAAATTCTAAATATTTTTTAAAAGAAACTACTTTTAGGCCAGTAATGAAGAATTCAAAAAGCTTTTACAAACTACAGCCTAGCTTATTTTAAATCCTGAGTAAAGTACTATATAAGTTGAACCATATCAATTGCCAATATTCCACCATTCTTGACCCATGAAAACAACTTCATATGATTCAACCCAATGCTATGTAATTATTTTCCTGGAGATGAAATCTATAGAAAGATGGGCATTTTGTTTCACTCATTCTGGGTCCCCACATTCAGACATTTACAGTCAGTTTTTTTATTGTGCATAGCATTGTCACAAAATCCAAATCCATTCCTAACTCCATAGGAAATTACCTTATTCAAGTCCTCCCCAGAGACTTGAGTAAAAATATAAGCCACCACTTTAGCTCTTCCCAGTGTCAAAAACTGTGCGCACCTATTGCATACTTAATCTAACAACCCTCTTTGGAACATGTTTCATTTTCCTAACTTAACAAACTCAACCCAGCTAGCATGTGCTAAAGCAGGAGCTAGAACCCAGGCCTCCTTGTCTCCATGTATGAAGGCAAACTTGTGAGCTGTGAACAGCCACAGACGCAGGCCGTGTCTGTACATGACAAGGGCAGACAGGAATGAAATGATTCACCTGAGAGTTGCAGTCCCTGACCAGTGGACTCAGCCCCAAGACACTCGTTTGGTTCTGCACGAAAGGTCCTGAAAATTAAGGTCAAATGGTCTGGGACTTAAATTATCCAAATAATTCAGAATAGCTACACTAACATGCAGATAAACTCAGGTGTTCCATTTCTTTAGATGTGTGTGTAGCAGGTCTTCAAGGCAGTCTGCCTTCCCATGAGTTCATTAAAGATCCACGCTGCCCTGGCCGGTTTGGCTCAGTGGATAGAGCATCAGCCTGCGGACTCAAGGGTCCCAGGTTCGATTCCGGTCAAGGGCATGTACCTTGGTTTCGGGCACATCCTCAGTAGAAGGTGTGCAGGAGGCAGCTAATTGATGTTTCTCTCTCATCGATGTTTCTAACTCTCTATCCCTCTCCCTTCCTCTCTGTAAAATATCAATAAAATATATTTGTTTTAAAAAAAGATCCACGCTGTCTGACCCTTACAAGGAAAAAGAGCCTTTTTGTTTTGTTTTGTTTTGTTTTAAGTTACCACCTTACAGCTACACTCCATGTACCGTGCTTTTAGTGGGAAGCCTTAACTGCTGACCAAGCATTCCACTAACTCTCACCATCCTGCCCTGAGACTTGAGTGAGGCCATTAACAAGACTCTATCATGAGCGTGGTGCGTGTTCCTGCCATTTCTCTAGCTGTTCAGTGAATGAATACCTTGTTCCCCACCCCAACCCATTACAGAGTCCTTGAGGGCAAGGACACACTCTATGACCTCCTCCTGTGGGGCCTGGGCACTGCCTGGTACTCGGGTTAGAATTTAAAGAATCAACCAATGATTTTGTTGTAAACTGCGTTCCTTCCGAAGGCATCACCTGTTTGTCAGATGAAAGGATCGGGAAAATGTTGCATGGATCAAGAAGAAGGGTCTTCTGTGAGTCGGCAGGAAAAGGTAAGTATCTGGTGTTCCGCTGCAGTTGGATTTGACTGAAAAATACCCACATTAATCCAAATGTATTCACGTTATCTACTCTTTTCAGTGAATTCAGGGCGTAAACAGCCTTCAAAAGTCCCCCAAATGGGCAGGCCCCTGACTTTCATGAGGCCAGTCACCACAAAAGGCTGTCCTCTGTCAAAAGCGTTGTAACTTTCTGTGCTAATCTGGGTTTACCGATCCCCTCATCCCCCATCAGGTGACATAAGTAGTGGTGGTGCATCTTTATGCTCATGGCAAATACATATCTGTAAATAATACTTGAGACCCAGCACAGAAGCTTAAAACCCAACTCCTGGCACCCAAAGAGCCAGTCCGGAGCTCAGTAAAGCTGCCAGGGGCACCGTCATGGTCCTCAGAAGGTGGGGAGAATCCCACTTGGGACACCCTGGACCCTGGCACCCACCTTTAGTGTCTGAGGTGTCAGAGGGTTAGGCCCTAACTCTGAAGTCCCACAGTTAGAGACTCCTGTGCATCTCCCAGTTACTCTGAAGTTTCACTTGTATATTGTTTTGTTTTGTCGAGATATGTACCAAACTGTATAATGAAGACGAATTCCAGCCCTTGGATCCATCCCAGGAACCTATATTCCCTCCCGAACTGATAGTAAGACACTTTACTTTTATTTCATAACATAATGTGGTATAAGCCTTTTGTATTATCCTGTGGAATTACCGAGCTTTAGACAGTAGAAGTTGGAATTGTGTCCACTATAATAACCCCTTTCCAGGAACTTGTTCAGCTCCACTGTAAATAATTTGAAGCAGATAGTTTAGAGGCATGGGGCTTCCAGGACCTCAGAGATGCTTTGATCCTACCCCCCTTCATTGAAGGGTCTGAGCTCAGAGCTTGTAGGTGACATACCCAATGTCACGCACCTACTCTATGAGATACGTTTAAGGCATTTTGTAAAACCGGCCCAGTAAAATTCAAATGATACTTATTATGATGGAATTAAGTTATTCTTACAGTTAACCTCTGTGATTTCAACTCAGGTGGGAGAGAGAGCGGATAATACAAACAGTGTGCTAGGCCCATCATTCTACTCTACGACTATGTCCTGGAGAGAGCATGAGATGAGGGATATGATTCTACCGGCTTCTCAGAGTCTCAGTCCCTGCACATCCCTCAGAGTGTGAGAACTTGGACACGCCTCATATTTAAAGATTATATGCACACATATTGATATAGATATATACATGTTCATATATACATTATAACAACATCCACATACACTATACCTGGTGGATGATTTAAGGGATGTTTTTCAAGGATAACTTTGCCTATAAACAATTTTTATCCTACAAAAAAAGCCCTAATCCCAAAGATGAGGCTCCTCTGAGTCACTCTTGGGACAGAACTAGAGTGAGAAGCCAGGCCCTTTAGACACTCATCACACCATGCAGCCTCCTCTTCACACACTGACTTCACAAACAGAGTCTGCTCTACTCCATATGCAGGCATTGACGGACAGACATCTATTATGATGTTTAACGCAGTGGTGCCCACACAAAACTTACAAATCTGGTCTCAAACAAAGCCACCCTTTCCTGCTCCCTAGAACTTAGGTCTCATCAGAAAACTAGAATGGCCAGCGGGCCGTTCGGGCACTAGGACAGTGTACATACTCCCGGCATGCAGCCCAGCAGCCTTACCTGAAAGCCTGTGGGCTTTGCTTCTCTGCAGAGGATGGCGGAAGATCCAAGCAAGAGAAGGCTGACGTTTCAAGGGGAAAGGACCGCCTGGATTACCCCTGTGGCCCTGAACGACCTCCTGGAGCTGAAAGCCAAGTACCCCAATGCCCCCCTTGTCATGGGGAACACTGCAGTGGGTGGGTGTTTTAAAGTCTGTTCTTTAGGTAACCCAAACACTGTGTCTCTCTTTAAACTCCTCATAAATGCAATTCATCTTTACTAGTGGATGCCTCTGCCTTTAGAATGCTTTGTTGCTTTCTTTTGCAAATGTCTTTTTTGTCACCATTTTCCCTCTTGATTATCCATAAGCAACATCTATTAGCACTCATTGACTTCCTTTCCTAATTGCTTTAAATGCTTTTCTCCTTGAGGACCCGGCATTAAATTCAAAGATGAATTCCATCCAGTTTTCATATCTCCATTTGGGCTTCCAGAACTGCATTTTGTGGACAGCACGGACAATGGTATGCACCTTCTTTTTCAAATAATATGTAATGATTGGCTGTTGGTGGACTGTTCATTATATACAATGGGCTGATTTGAGCACTTCATAGAATATCTGACCTCGTTTATTCATTAAAAAAATATTTATTGATCATCTACTCTGTGTTTTCCATGAGCTTTTTCTTTAACTCTTTTTTTTAAAAATATATTTTATTGATTTTATACAGAGAGGAAGGGAGAGAGATAGAGAGTTAGAAACATCGATCAGCGCCTCCTGCACATCTCCCACTGGGGATGTGCCCGCAACCCAGGTACATGCCCTTGACCGGAATCGAACCTGGGACCTTTCAGTCCGCAGGCCGACGCTCTACCCACTGAGCCAAACCGGTTTCGGCTCCATGAGCTTTTTCAAACTAACCCACTCCACTCAGCTGTGTCACTGAGGACTGCATTGTCATGTAATGGTGGGAAGATGCCATGTAGTTCAGCCAGGTATGGGAAGAGTCACTGAATAAGAAGACTTAAGATATTGGCTGGCCGGTAGGAAAGCGTCTTGCTAGACATCATTTTTTTTCTTTTTTTTTCTTCACCCGAATATATGTTTTTATTTAATTTTTTAAAAATATATTTTATTGATCTTCCACAGACAGGAAGGGAGAGAGACAGAGAGCCAGAAACATCGATGAGAGAGAAACATCGACTAGCCGCCTCCTGCACACCTCCCACTGGGGATGCGCCCGCAACCCAGATACATGCCCCTGACCAGAATCGAACCCGGGACCCCCTAGTCCACAGGCCGACGCTCCATCCACTGAGCCAAACCGGCTTCGGCTTTTATTTTATTTTTAAAATATTCTTATATGTTTTTATTTATTTCAGAGAGAGAAAGGAAGAGGGAGATATAGAAACACCAATGAGACAGGACCACTAATTAGCTGCCTCCTGCATGCCCCCTACTGGGGATCAAGCCTGCAACCCGAGCACATGAAGCAAACCGTGATCTCCTGGTTCATAGATTGACACTCAACCTCTGAGCCACACTGCCGGGCTGTTTTCATTTAATTTTAGAGAGAGAGAAACACACGCCCAGGGAATCTAACCCAAAACTTAGCTATGTGCCCTGACCAGGATTTGAACCCATAACCTGTTGGTGTACGGGACAATGCTCTAACCACCGAGCCCGCTAGACATTACTTTCTGATTCACAAATCTGTTTAAGGCTCATACACACACACACACACACACACACACACACACACACAATCTAGACTACAAAATTTGAACGCTTAGCTGTGAAGAATAACCTTACTTATTTTGCATTCTTTTCACAATTTATGCAAGTGCTTTCATACTTCATTTCTCTTTATCCCGACGACAGCCCTGGGAGGTATACATAGCAGGCAGCCTTGGGATCTCTGTTCTCCCAAAGCATTTGTAGAGTTAAAGGCTGAAATACCTTCCCAACTTAGTACAGCTATCACTTAGTTAAGTCAGGACTAGATCATATCTCTTCTTACTTTTAGTCAAGTACTCCTTTGCATGATGCACCAAATAAGGCTGTCTGAGGAACATATCCCACCCTCCACGAACCGAACTCAGCATCTGAATGGACAACAAGTTACAGGAGCTAAAAATGCTACATAAAATAGGGTTCTCCCCAGTGAGTAAACAGCAATCAAACGGAAAATTGACTGCTTCCCTTCTGACCTGCTAATCTGAAGTCAGTCTGCCCATTAATTCTTTTCACCTTTTACACTCCCAGGAAGAGGTGGAGCAGGGGGAAGCCAGGCTGGTGCGGGGGGGGGGGGGGAGTTTGGAAAAAAGATTATGGAAGTACTGGTGAGGGGGTGGGCAAGGGTTGGGGAGGTAGAGCTTACAGAATCAAAACCAATGTTTCTCAATCTCTTTATTGCTGCCTCTCAGAGGGGCAATAGAAATTTTTTCTGTAATCATCTCTCCATGAAATTTTAAAACCACAGACAATGTATCTTTTTATGTACAGTATGTATATCAGAGCTTTATACATAAAAAGGAAAAGGTTTTTTCACCCCCTTGGGGGGCAGTATTGACCCCCTTAAGAATACCTCCTACTGGTTTGGCTCAGTGGATAGAGCATCAGCCTGTGGACTCAAGGGTCCCAGGTTCGATCCCAGTCAAGGGCCTGTACCTTGGTTGTGGGTACATCCCCAGTAGGGAGTGTGTAGGAGGCAGTTGAATTGATGTTTCTCTCTCATTGATGTTTCTAACTCTCTATCCCTCTCCTTTCCTCTCTGTAAAAAAATCAATAAAATATATATTTTTTTAACAAGAATACATAAACTAGGTGACATCACTACTCAAAGCATCCCCTGTGAGTTCGCCTGCAGGAAACCGACCCGAGGCACAGGTGGGTGTCTATTCTCCTTCTGACAAGGGAACAGTAGGAAGCAACGGCTCTGGAAGGAAGGCAAGCGGGCAACGCGAACGTGCACGTCAAGTCCCACTCGGGCTGCTGAGCTTTTAAGAACCTTATAAAATCTTGCCTACAGATCTTATATTTGATCAATACATTCCGGAAAACACTAAATTAGAAATAAACTGATAAATTTCAAATATCTGTGGTTGACGTATATTAGCGTATATGGCATATATGACTGTACACGTGACTGAGAAAAAGAATTTGGTACCTAATATCTGGGAATAATGCAAACTGCCAGAAATGAGCTTCATCTTTGGTTCCTGTCATTCTCAGTTAATGAGAAAAGGGAAGATCTATTCGAAAGGTGGCTTCCATGCAGCCCAGGTGTCTTTTTCCTTTAAGGTTTCATGCCAGTGTTTTACTTTCAGGGGTGACAATCGGGGCGGGCTACAGCCTCGCCCAGCTGAATGATGCCTTAGCTTTTATTGTTTCGGAGCAACCAAAGGAGAAGACTAAGACCTACCGTGCCCTCCGGACGCACCTGAGGACGCTTGCCGGAGTCCAGATCAGGAGTATGGCGGTAGGTTCTCTAGTGTCATAGGAAATGGGCCGTAGGTACAGTCAGCCATACCGTTCTGTTCAGTTGAGCAAACATCACTCTGAAGAGGAAACCCAACAAGTCAGTGTTGAATAAAGCTCTGCAACATGAGTGTGAGTGTGAGTGTGTGTGTGTGTGTATGTGCACACACGTGTGTGCGCCCAAAGTGAGAGGGCTCACATTGTGTGCATGTGTGTGCCCAGAGTGAGAAGCAGCATATTATGTAACAAGACTATGCTCCTGGAATCTGAAGGGGCCCAAATTCTAATCTCAGCCTGTCACCTGTGAGTGGCATGATCCTGGAGAAACCACTTTAAACCACTGTTTCTCCATTGTAAAAATTAAGCCCGGCCAGCATGGCTCAGTGGTTGAGCACCAACCTATGAACCAGGAGGTCACAGTTCGATTCCTGGTCAGAGCACATGCCTGGGTTTCGGGCTTGATCCTCAGTAGGCAGATGGCAGCTGATCAATGATTCTCTCTCATCATTGATGTTTCTATCCCTCTCTCCCTCTCCCTTCCTCTCTGAAATTAAAAGTGAAAAATTAAGGTTCAACCCAATGGACTGTCTCTATGATCCTGTCTGGTTCTAACAGTTTGTGAAAGGTGTCTTACCCAAGGTTTAGTAAACAAGAGCCTGCCTCTCTGAAATACTCTTTTCTGGATGATTCTCCACTTAGAGCTTTGTGATGAGGTCAGTTTCCAAACAAGTGTATCTCAAATGTCAATTCCTGGACATCTCCAGTTATCTAGTTTATTAAAGTTTCCTTATTATCTGAGATTTAAGAGAAAATTGGTTCAAACCACTACCCATTCCACACATGGTGAGTAGTTCAGTGGCGCTGAGAGGGGGGCACATTTTTCCTAGTTGTCTCTGGCTCCATTTCTGTTGATTCTCAAAATCCACCATATGTTTTCATCTTGGGCATCTTCTATTTCTTTTTCTGGACCATGTCTTCCTCTCACCGTCTTGCCTTCTTAGCTCCCTTCAAATGTCCTCCTTATTGACAGTTTGGGCACAGCAGCACCACAAACATTTAGAAAATGAGTTCCATTTCCCGGTTCTTTAGAGTTTCCGCAGGCTGCAGGCTGCATCTTCCCCTGTGTTACAGAACACTCACTCTAGGGCCAGTTCTCAAAGACAGCTGTCTCCTCTTTATACATGGGAAAGGCTTCTTTTCTCAGGCAATGAGTCCGAATGGAGTCAGGGGTGGGAACCTTACCCCGTATGTTGTCTGAATCTACTTCACTGCCCCAAAGCTCTGCCAGATCTTTCTATGAAGCAGAGAATTAAAAGCTTACACAAGATCCCTGCATGCATAATTGCTTTTCTGTTAAATAGCTAAGAGTAGCTAAAAAAGAAGTGTCTCCTTTATTTATTTAGACTTTAGGAGGACATGTGGTGAGCAGGCCGAATTTTTCTGACCTAAATCCAATTTTAGCAGCAGGAAATGCTACCATCAATCTGATATCTAAAGGTAAGAGAGCAATTTTAAGCATTTTGTTTTACAATTATCACTGTCAAGTAGCTCCTTTCATGAACTATGACCTGAGAACCCAAGCATATTCAACTTACACTTACCAAATACATATAGGTGACAGCTACATTCCTCAAACATAAGGATGAAGCTGAGATCAGTTATCCTGTTCTCTAGATATTCTGTATCTCATAGATAACTTACTGCACCAAATAATTTTTCTTAACTGTTTGGTCACATTCATGCACAGTCCAAAAGCAGTTATCAAAAAATGTCTGAGGTGCATCTCTGTGGTTTCAACCTTTTATGGAATATTCGATTTCAGAGTTTCATAAAGGTGGAATTTTTCTTCTAGGACTTTTCATTTTAAACAAAATCAACTTTGTGGGGCACATGACTCATTACTTCTCTCTTTATTCACAACCGGTTTAATCCTTGCCAAGGGAAAATGATTGTACTTAAGGAAATACAAGCAGTGCATATTATTCATAGAACTATTGTTGTGACCCTCTTTGATTAAAATCACATTTAAAAAATATGGTGGATCAAATAAGAAAGCAGGGCAAACTGCTTAAAGAAAGGAAGCTATATCTGAGGCACCCCACCTCTGCCACTAGTCCCGCCTCCAGCACTTCGGACAGGTCATCTAACCTATCGGAACCTTTGGACCTCAGGTTTCCCATGTGTGAAATACATTCTCCCCATTTCCCATTGGTGAAGCTGGGTTGCTTCTGTATAGCCTTTCAGCTTATCTGGCCCAACCTTTCATTCCAACAATGAGGAACCAGAAGCCCCAAAGGTTCTGGGACTTCCCTAAGGAGACACAGCGTGGAACCTGGAGCTAGAACCCATATTGTCTGGCCCCCAGCCTGCACTCTCTATCTTTTCACCCGATACATCACCTCTGCCCCTGGCTGGATATTCTCCAATTGAATATGTGCATTCTAATCAAGGTCATTTCTCTGATAGAAGGAGAACGGCAGATTCCTTTAGACGGCCATTTCCTTGAGAGAGCGCCTGAAGCTGACCTTAAGTCAGAAGAGATTGTGTTATCTGTTTATATTCCCCACTCTACACAGGTAAGGACTCCTGACCAGCTGCCTGCCCAGGGGCATCCTGCTCACCCTGAACCCTGTGCAGGAGCCACAGACAGACTCCCAGGGATAGTGCCATCTCCTTTCCCAACCAGCAGCTGCAGGGAGATGATTGGGCTGTGCTCAGGAAGGGCCAGATTCTCCATGACCATTTCATGTGCTTTCCTATCAGACCCATCTTGAGCTTTTGTGGACCTTAGACATTTTTGCCTTCATGAGTCTCTGTTCATAAAAAATCAAATCAATGACCATCCTATATAATAAAAGCATAACATGCTAATTAGACTGGACATCCTTCCAGACAAAGCTGGGGCTGCCAGGGAAGCCTGGGTCCCTGGTGCCAGAGGAAAGCTGGTGCCGGCAGCCTGGGGAAGGAAGGCCTACTCTTGCACGAATGCGTTGGGCCTCTAGTGTTATTACAAAGATGAATATTACCCAGTGTTCCATATTCATTGTTACTATATTCATTTTTTCTTTTGTTTTTAAAAGAAATCAAAAGAACAACATATCTGTGGGCCTTCTCTCTGCAAAAAGGAGAGCCTTTTGTGTGAGTAGCTGAATTTTTGGTTTCAGATAAATATGCATTTTAGCCAAGACCGAGGCAAACTATCGCCAATATCACCTCCCATAAGTTCCTGGTGAACTGAAAGTTCATTACCATAAAAGACTTTCAAGTCATCCAACATTTGTTAACCAAATACTTTAAATAAAATTTAAAGCCAAGCATGGGCCTAAATCCAGAAGACACCACGCTGATGTATAAGACACAGTGTCCTGTCTTCCAAGGTCTGTAAATCTCAGAGGAAGGACTTGAGATAGGAAACAGGACATGAGTGGACAAAAAGCTGGAGTGGTTCCTGTGATGAGGAGAGTCCTCCCCTGTGTTATTCAAAACGGAAGGGAAGCATAGGTCAGTGGAGAGAAGAGGGTGGTCATTCCAAGTGAGAGAACAGCATGAGGATGGGGGTTCACGTGAATAGCAGCTGGAGGAGCCCCATGAAATGAGACTGGATGGGAGCTGGGGCCCCACATCTATTGCTTCATCAAGGAGTTGGTACATGTTCTAGCAGACAACCACCTCAGAAGACTTTCAAGCAAGGTAAAATCTTAATGAAAAGTGGTATTTTAAGAATATCAATCCACTGGAAAGATTGAGGAAAAACTGGTTGGAGGGTAGACTGAAGGTTGAATGAACAGTTAGGAGGCTAATGCAACAGTTCAGGTGGGAGAAGGTAATGAGGGTGGTGGCAGCAGGAATGGAAAGTCCCCCCAGTCAGTACAGTAGAGTAAATGTGACAAGTATCTCCAGCACTTCCTTATCACCTTTGCTTTCCAAATCAAAAATGTTTTATCCTTGACAGGGTCCGTGGTGGTAGGGTTAGCTTCTCCCCCACCCCCACCAAGATACTGGCCACACAAAGAGATGTTCTCCCATTTTGTCACTCTAATATTTAACACTAATCATGAAATTTAACCTAAAATGACAAATTTAAACCTGAAAAACACTGGAAGCCATTTAGTGCTGTAGTTTTCAAGCTTTTTTTTTTTTTTTTTTTAACAGTAGAATTCTTTCTGCAAATGAAATTTGCCGGAAGCCGGTCCATCCTTGTTGCTTGACACAGTCGCTGCAGGAAAGAAACATCTGCACAGCATATGTTTCAAGGGACCTGGCGTATATAGCATACTGTTCTTAATATGTTTGCTCCCCTTAGCACTGTGTGTTTTAACCAAGGTCACCTTTCCGAGAAAGGTTGTTTCCCCAGGTAGGGATTTTTTCCCTGAAGTCAGGGAGGGGATAAAACTCCTTAACTAAGTGCCAGGCGGGTAGTTAATCACTTTAACTACAAACAATCATGCTTAAGCTACGTAATCTTTACTCCCTGGAATGGAGATAGGAAACACCCTAACCTTTGTAATAGAGTTGATAGGATTGAATCAGCTGGTATAAATACAGATGTAACAAGACAGCACGACACAGAACTTAGAAGACTGAACCAAGAGAGACAGAACCTACACACAGAACCTACACAGAACCTAGAGACAGAAGAACTTCGCTGGAGAGAACATGGCAAAAGATCCTGGACAGAAACTGGAGACAGAACCTAGAGACAGAACCTAGCGAGAGAACCTGGCTGAAGAATCTAGAGACAGAACCTGACTACAGAACCTGGATAGAACATGGCAAGAGAACCTGACTGGAACCTGGTGACTGAACCTGGCTGGAGAACCTGGACAGAACCTGGCTGGAGAACCTAGTGAGGGAACATGGCTACAGAACCTGGCTGTAGAACCTGGAGAACCTGGCTGGAGAACCTAGCAAGAGAACATGGACACAGAACCTGGAAAGAGGTCCTAACCAGAACTTCGCTGAAGATCCTGACCAGAACTTGGCTGGAGATCCTGGCTAGGCTGCTGATCAACTGAACGCTTTCTCCGTGTCATTCCTTCTTTGCCAACTCTGTCCACACCTTTCGGGACCCCTGGACCTGCTGGGGTTGGACCCCAGCAGAAATTTACATAGAACACCAAACTAGTTAAAAGTGAAGGTTTGCGCCAAAACCGGTTTGGCTCAGCGGATAGAGCGTCGGCTTGCGGACTGAAAGGTCCCAGGTTCGATTCCGGTCAAGGGCATGTATCTGGGTTGCGGGCACATCTCCAGTGGGAGATGTGCAGGAGGCGGCTGATCGATGCTTCTCTCTCATCGATGTTTCTGACTCTCTATCTCTCTCCCTTCCTCTCTGTGAAAAATCAATAAAATATATTTAAAAAAAAAAAAGTGAAGGTTTGGTAGTTTGTTCTGAGGGACACCCCACCTCTGGATCCTCCCCTCATCCTTTGAGGCACCATCTGATCGAACTCAACCTTCTCCTTTTAAAGAAAATTAAGACCCAAACAGTTTAAGTTATTTGCCCGAAGCTGCCGGGAGCCGATCCATCCTTGCTGTTTCAAGGGACCTGGCATATATGGCATACTGTTCTTAATATGTTTGCTCACCTTCTTGGCACTATGTGTTTTAACCAAGGTCTCTGAGAAAGGTTGTTTCCCCAGGTAGGGATTTTTCCCTGAAGTTAGGGAGGGAATAAAACCTCTTAACTAAGTGCCAGGCCGGTAATTAATCACTTTAACTACGAACAATCATGCTTAAGCTACATAATCTTTACTCCCTGGAATGGAGATAAGAAACGCCCTAACCTTTGGAATAGAGATTGATAGGATTGGAATCAACTGGTATAAATACAGATGTAACAAGACAGAACTTAGAAGACAGAACCAAGAAGACAGAACCTACACAGAACCTAGAGACAGAAGAGCTTCGCTGGAGAGAATATGGCAAAAGATCCTGGACTGAACCTGACTACAGAAATGGGCAGGAGAACCTGACTAGAACCTGGTGACTGAACCTGGCTGGAGAACCTAGCGAGGGAACATGGCTACAGAACCTGGCTGGAGAACCTGGAGAACCTAGCAAGAGAACATGGACACAGAACCTGGCTGGAGATCCTAACCAGAACTTCGCTGGAGATCCAGACCAGAACTTGGCTGGAGATCCTGGCTAGAGATCCTGGCCAGGCTACTGATCAACTGAACGCTGTCTCCGTGTCCTTCCTTCTTCGCCGACTCCGACCACACCTTTGGGGACCCCTGAACCTGCTGGGGTTGGACCCCGGCATGAAGCCAAGTAAGGTGACTTGGAGTTGAAAGTAGATCAGCATAGACCAGCTGTGGGCAAACTACGGCCCGCGGGCCATTCCGGCCCATTTGAAATGAATAAAACTATTGAAAAAAAAGACCGTAACCTTTTATGTAATGATGTTTACTTTGAATTTATATTAGTTCGCACAAACACTCCATCCATGCTTTTGTTCCAGCCCTCTGGTCCAGTTTAAGAACCTATTGTCCCTTTGTAATATTATAAGCAATTAAAAAAAAAAAAAAAGGAAAACAAAAACAAACAAACAAAAAAAAAACCTATTGTGGCCCTTGAGTCAAAAAGTTTGCCCACCCCTGGCATAGACTCTGAAGCCAGACGGCTTGGGTTTGAACCCCGGCTCTGCCACTTACAGTGTGACCTTGTGTAAGTTACTTAACCTCTCAGTTTCCTCATCAGTACATTGGAAATGAGGACAGTTACTGTGAGGATTAAATATTACCATACTGATAGGTAAGACACACAGGCCAGTGCTCACATACAGTCAGCTCAACAGTTAACAACAGTGAGAATTCCAGTCCATTAGCAGGGTCCTTTTTATTATTAATAATCACCTAAGTGCCCTGTTTGTCACACAGTAGAGACAAGCACGAACCTTTCTGAGTGTTATCTTTTTCTGCCGTGGTCGGCAAACCGCGGCTCGTGAGCCACATGCGGCTCTTTGGCTCCTTGAGTGTGGCTCTTCCACAAAATACCACGTGCGGGCGCGCACGTACAGTGCGATTGAAACTTTGTGGCCCATGCACAGAAGTCAGTATTTTGTGGAAGAGCCAGTATTTTATGGAAGAGCCACACTCAAGGGGCCAAAGAGCCGCATGTGGCTCGGAAGCCGCAATTTGCAGAGCCGCAGTTTGCTGACCACTAGATTAAGGTATTACATACGTGTCCTTATTCCTCCAGTGGCACTTTGTGTCGGGACTGCGGCTGGCCCAACGCCAGGAGAATGCCTTTGCCATTGTCAATGCCGGGATGAGTGTGAAGTTTGAAGATGGCACAGACACAATCAAGGATCTTAAAATATTCTATGGGCATGTTGGCCCCACTGTGGTTTCTGCGAACCAAACCTGCAAGCAGCTCATCGGGAGGTAGGTCACAGCATGTCCGGAACATAGAACCCAGGCCTTCCTATTTTACTGAAAGTAGCACTTGGAGGTTTTTTTTCTGATTATAAAATATAGCTATATATTCATTTAAAAAATTTAATTGCTGTCAAAAAAATAGGATAAGGAAAATGAAAGTCACCCCAAAACCAACATATTTCAAGGTACAGTAATTTTTGTTGTTGTTTCTGTAATAAGATTACTGCACAAATTAATAAAAGTAGATATAACCTTCAAATTTTCCCTTTTAATTAACCTACACAGTAAGTAAACATTTCCAATACTGTGTCCTAAGATATCTGAAAATTTCCTGAAACCACATAAAGAAGATGAAATATTCCAAAAGGTTAAATGGCCTTCCTCTCGTCACTCTCAATACGGAGAACAGATTGATGGCTGCACCAGGTGGTGGGGGGTGGGGGGCGCGTGAAGGAGGGCACAAATGGAAGAAGGGGGTTGAAAAGTACAAACTTCCAGCTATAAAATGAATAATTCACAGGAATTTAATGTATAGCATGGTGACGATCCTATGTAATAAAAGCCTAATATGCTAAGTGTCCGGTTGTCTGGTCAACCAATCAAAGCATAATATGCTAATGATATGCTAAGGCCACTCAACTGCTCGCTATGACGTACACTGGCCATCAGGGGGCAGACAGTCGACCAGTCGCTATGATGTGCACTGATCACCAGGGGGCAGATAGTCATCTGGTTGACCAGTCACTATGACGTGCACTGGCCACCAGGGGGGAGATGCTCCAACCAGTAGGTTAGCTTGCTGCTGGGGTCCAGCCGATTGGGACTGAGTGAGATGGGCCAGACGCACCCTGGAGCCTTCCCACAGTCCCTACCCAGCTGACCAACTTCCCGAATCCCTCCCTGGCCCCAATCATGCACCAGAGGGGTCCCTCGCCCTGGCTTGCAGCCTCTTGCAATCCAGGACTCCTCAGGGGATGTCAGAGAGCCGGTTTCAGCCTGATCACGCAGGCCAGGCCGAGGGACCCCACTGGTGAACAAATTCATGCACCCGGCCTCTAGTAGTTAATAATACTGTAATTTGTATTTAAACGTTGTTAAGAGAGTAGATCTTTAAAATTCTCATCACACTCTGGCCGGGTGGCTCGGTTGGTTGAAGCATCATCCCATACACCAAAAGGCTCTGGGCTCAATTCATACCTAGATTGTGGGTTCAATCCCCAATGGGGCACATTCAGGAGGCAACAGATCGATGTTTCTCCCTCACATCGATGTTTCTCTCACTGCATCAGATTCTAAATAAAGCAGGTGAAATATTTAAGGATATTTTGTGTCAACTTCAAAGATGGATACGGATTGCTCCCCATCTTCCCTTGTTCTATCAGTTTAGTATGTCTTCGCCTCATCTGTGGAATGTTTGCATTCTTCCCTACTAGGCAATGGGATGACCACATGCTGAGCGATGCATGCCGATTGGTCCTGCATGAGATTTACATTCCGCCAGGAGCTGAGGGTGGCATGGTAGAATATAAGCGAACCCTCATGATCAGCCTACTCTTCAAATTCTACCTCAAAGTGAGGCGAGGACTGAATAAAATGGTAAACGACTTCTCTGAGTCTCTGGGCGCCTTGACATTCTGAGTGGGGGTCTGCACAGAAGGACTTTCCCTGCACGGTTTTGATATCCATCAAGGGCACTGAGTATGGGCCCTTCTCGCTCTTCTTTGTTCCTCTCCTTCCCTTCTCCTTCCCTATTGGGCTGAGAAGGGTAATCTATTTGCCCTATAATTTGTATAACAAATACTAATATGCATGCAAGTTGACCTGCTGTCACAAAAAACCTTCAGTAAGTAAATCATAACATCTTTCCCTATTTTAAGAAAAAAATTTTTAATAACCCAACTTTAATATTTAGAAAATGTGAATAAGCCAGAAAAGAGGAAAAAGCATTTGTAATCCTATCACCATAGCTAGCCACTATTAATATTTTGGTATGTATCCTTCTAAAACCTTCTTTATGGATGTGTATGTATATATGCCACATATATACACCAATAGAACTGGTTGCTTATTTCACTTTGTAATATAAACATCTCTCAGTGTCATTAACTATTTTTCTGTGACATTATGACATAAGTTTACATGTCATGTTTATGGAAAGATGTACCATTATTTGGTCTATTCCTTATTTTTAGACATTTAGATTGTTCTAAGTTTTTATTAACTATTTTATCCTTTTCTAGCCTAGTTTAAAATGACTTCCACAGCAGTTTCTCAAAATATGGCCCATAACTGAGTGTCCTCTTAATAACTCATGAACTGACTCAGAAATGGCAGAGAAATGACTATACCCACATTTCTTTTATGCCTGAGAATTTTACTCTCTTAGTTCAGCTAGCCTTTTTATTATTATTTTATTAACATTATTTATTATTGGTATTATCATATTCTATTATGTTTTATTATATACCCTATTATGTGTTTTATTATATTTCAGTATATTAATATGTAATCAGTATATATCTAATATATTATTGTATGTAATCTATTAAATATATGTTTTTATTTTATATCTATTATGTATTATCATATATTCTCTAAAATATTACATGTTCTATTATGTTATATATTCTATCATAGAAGAATTCAAAATGCAGAGAAACAAAATTTTAAAAAATCAACTCTAATCCAGTAATCCTACAATTAACATATGAATACATACTTTTATATTTTTTAATTGAAAGAATGGAATCATACTGTACACAAGTTTTTTCACTTAATTGTATTTCATGAGCATTTTTCAATGTCAATAAGTACACTTCTACAAAATTATTTTTCATGACTGCAGAATATTGTATCTTATGGATATACCATAATTTGTGTAGCCATTTCCTTGTTGTTGGGTGTTTAATTTAATTCTAGTTTCTTCACTGGCACAAATAGTCTGTAATTGGGCACTCTTGTAGATAACTCACAAGTCATCTTTGCCTACTCCCTCAGTTGTTTCTTTGAGGTTCATGCCCAGGAGGTTGGCTTGGATTTGAAAGCACAGATCCATTTAGAAGTATATACATACTTCCAGTCATTCAAAAAGGAGACCTGGTCATGAAGGGAGTTCTTCCCTTCCTGGAAAAAGCATTCACTTTTCTGTGCACATAAGTAGATGCAGTGATTCTTCAAATAACTGCTACCAGCCTAGGGAACTTGAAGCTCAGGGCTCTCCCCGCAGAACTGGCATCTAATATCTGAAATACTTCTACACGTGTTTCCAAGCTAGTCACTCAGATTGTAAAATTGAATGTCAAGTAATCTTCTTTCTAGGATCCCCAGAAGTTTCCTAACATCCCAGAAAATTTCATGAGTGCTGTAGACAATTTCCCCATAGGAACACCCCGAGGACTTCAGATGTTCCAGGTTGGTGGGTAGGGTTTTTGCTTTCTAATAGGCTTAGTCATTCAGATATATGCATTACGCATGTGTTTCCCCCTTTTCAATAGCCATATTTTGTGTTACATGTAAAGATAAAGTCTACTGAAACCAGCTGATGTGACCCAGTGTCACCCACACACAACTTGCTTGGTTTAGCGTTTATGTTTTTACTCAAGACTACACAAGGAATTTGATTTTGAATCTCCCTTCTTTACTATTTCCAGCTTTTTTACTTACAATTTCCTCCTTTCCTTGGCCACTGTTGGTCCTTTTTTTAAAACCTCACTCAACATTTACTGCTTCTAGGAAGTCCTCCCTGCTTTATAAGAGCCACCCCGAATCTCCCAGGAAACTGTTTTCCTAACACCATATTAGCTGTGTAAATTATTCTTTATTACTCTATGAAATTGATCACATTATGTTAATGTATGTGTTCTGATTCCTCAACAAGGTTGTAGAGTCCTTGAGGGCAGGAACAATGTCATCTTGTGTGTGGGAGGGGTTGGGGGGAGGAGTCGGTTAGAGCCAGTAACCAAGAATATATTCCTTGCCATAATACTCAGTGGATATTTATTAACTCTGACTCATAGCTAGAGATAACCAGTTGCCCGTAGTTTTCTTTTTTTTTTTTTCTTGTTACATTTTTATTTATTTATTTATTTATTTATTTATTTATTTATTTATTTATTTTTATTGCTTAAAGTATTACAAAGAGTATTACATATGTCTCCCTTTTTTTCCCCACCCTTGACAATCCCCTGGCCTCCCCTAGCCCCCAGTTTCTTATGTCCATTGGTTATGCTTATATGCATGCATACAAGTCCTTTGGTTGATCTCTTACCCGCCCCCCTCCTGCCCTCCCACTCTCCCCGTCCTTCCTGCTGTAGTTTGACTTGTAAGTAATCCAAATATAACAGACCCAATGTTCAGTGCACGAGAATGTCTGGCAGTAAAATAACAGGCTTTTTTCATGAACAGTGTGTGAATCCCCACCAACCTCCTCAAGATCCAGTCGGCCACCCCATGATGCACCAGTCAGCCATTAAACATGCCACTGGGGAAGCCGTGTACGTTGATGACATGCCCCCTGTCGCCCAAGAACTCTTCCTGGCGGTAGTTACCAGCACCAGAGCTCATGCAAAGATCATGTAAGGAAATAAAAGCTGTCCCTATAAAAGTTACTGAAATGCATTAATAATTTTATACTTAAACTGAGAGCTTACTGTATATGTAAGTCAATTAAAAGTATTTCCTCTTCTGGATGGGAATCATTCATTTTTAAAGCATAGTTATGAAAATGCCTATGGCCAAGAGTCAGAATACCAATGTATTGTCCATGATGTAGTTATGAGGCCCATTGCACTTTTCCCCAGTGTTGGTGGAATCATGTATAACGTACCCTGAACTTACCCCTGAAACTCTAGTGTGTACTTTTACATGTTCTCTCCTAGAGCAATTGATGTTTCAGAAGCCCTGGCACTTCCCGGTGTTGTTGATGTGATAACAGCAGAGGATGTCCCGGGAGATAATAACCATAATGGAGAGGTTCTCTATGCACAGAACGAGGTGTGTGATTTGTATGTGGCTTAGGACTCAAATACTTTGTGGAAAATACCATATCACAAAGACTTTCAGAGAACCAAGTACTCCACCTCATTTTAAATTGTGGACTCTTGAGATTCTCATAAAAACCATAATCGTGCTTAAGGAAGACTTCTAAAAAAAATTCATAAAAGTCCCAGAAGCAATAAAAGCATCGGCCATTAAGAGAATCAACAGAACTTCAGGAATTTCAGGATGGCTGGATCCCCGCGAGTGATTTCGGAACAGTGAGCAGTGCAGCTGAAGACAGTCCTAGGCCAGACATAATCAAGTTCTGCATCCAATTCTGAACCCCCTAAGTCCCACTCAAGCCATTGTTTTAAATGTATTCTCATAGGCAGGAAATAATCTTGCTTTTGTTCACAAGAACCCAGGGGGTAAATGAAAGAACCTGGGAACAGTAAATCCTTTTTGTGATTCTATGTTTCAACCAATTACATTGAACATGCAACTTTTCTGCAGGTAATTTGCGTGGGTCAGATCGTCTGCACCGTGGCTGCTGATACCTATGTCCATGCGAAAGACGCCGCTAAGAAAGTGAAGATCGCTTATGAAGACATAGAACCTCGGATTATCACAATAGAGGTATTTGAGCTGCTTTGTTTCTCCAAGAATGACTAGGGTGATGTACTTGTGGCAGAATCCAATCCTCAGAGTCACAGAATAGTACAACCTGGGCTTCATCTATGCTTTACTCAGTGTCATCTCCAAGTTGAGACATGATACTGAGATTTTTCCTGCCTTGAGACCCGTTCCTTCCTGTGTCCACGTCTCCTCGAAAGGCCTCTTGCCAATGCTTGGCCTGAGAATATAGACAAGCAGCACCAGAGGAAGGTCCTTATGCCCTCACATACAAAAGGAGTCTGTGAGAAAGTCCAGAGCACTGTGACACTCAGAGCAGGTTACCATTGACTGAGTGACAGCTTGGGTCCTCTCAATCTCCGTGCCTACTTCCTACTTTAAGCACAAGTTCTGGAGATAGAAAACTCAGATGCATATTCTGACTCTGCCATTTAACAGGCTGTTAAATGGAAGGTTTGACAAGTTCCTTAAATGCATCGTATCTCAACCTCTTCCTCTGCGAAATGGGAACTATGGAAGTTCGTACATCAAAAGGTCATCATGAAGCTTAAATGAGAGAATCCAAATAAAGTGCTTTAAAAAAGCACCTGGGACATGGGGTGCTTTGAATACATGTTAGCTGTGATTTCATTTTAGTTGTTGTTGTTAACGAGGGCAAGAACATGTTCATGGTGCTTATATCCCTGGTGCCCAGCCAAGCCCTAAACCCATAGTAGGTACGCAATAAATGTGTGTGATGGAGGGCTAGATGCATAAGCAATATGAAACCTGGCCAGTAGGGTACAGTGTTCCCAATCCTCTTTGATTCTCTCCTGTTTTTCCAAACAGATGCCAAGTTCAAGTATTTTCCAGTTATCTTTTAAATGCCTCTTAGATGTGCCCCCTTTTTTCTCTTCTAACTTTCACCCCTTCCCACCCTCCAGCCCAGTCCTCACCACCTTATTGTCAGATTTACTACAATAACCTCTTTATCTCAAAATATCTACCTACCGTGTTAATTTTCTAAGCCACAAAGTTCATCAGATCACTTTTTCTTACAAAAACAAAGAAACACAATGTCCCCTTAGATAAGGTTCTTAGTATAAAACTAAAAGTCTTTCAGAGTCCAACCTCACTCTATCTTTCAAGTTCATCCAACTGCTTATTTATCTATCTATGTGTTTATTTTTAGAGAGAAAGAGAGAGAAAAACAAACAAAGAGACTTTTATTTGTTGTTCCACTTATTTATGCATTCGTTGTTTGATTCTTGTATGTGCCCTGAATGGGGACTGAACCCGAAATCAATGCTCTAACCAACTGACCTACCTGGCCATGGCAGAACTGCTTCTTTTTTTAAGAAATACGTTTTATTGATTTGAAAGACAGAGAGAGAGAGAGAGAGAGAGAGAGAGAGAGAGAGAGAGAGACATCGATTGGCTGCCTCCTACATGCCCCCTAATGGGGATTGAGCGTGCAACCCCAGGCATGTGCCCTGACAGGGAATCGAACCAGTAACCTATCAGTGCACTAGACGACACTCAACCAACTGAGCCACACTGACCAGGGCTCAGCTACTTCTTGATAGAAAACTCCCCAGCCAATCTAGCCTTGTTCTCTTTTTGGTCCCTCAGCTGGGTTTCAACCTCTGTTGCTTCATGAGGTGCTCCTAACTTCAAATGATTTTCAGTCTCTTCTCTGTCTGCCCTAATCCTATCCAATTCAGCACCTGAGGTCACCTACACAGGCCATCCCTGAGCATCCCCAGCCCAGCAGGCGCCTCCTCCTGGCCTCTCTTTGATCTATTATCTTCTCCCTCATCACAAAGTTGCCCCTAACACCAAACTGCCTACTGTCAGCAAACCAGAGGGTAGGATTGTGTTTTATATATCCTTCTTGCCCCCAGCTCTTCCTCCCAGTGCTGAACAGAACTACTAGTAAGTAGTCACCAATGCCTGCAATCCATTGTAACCCAATTGTCTTGGTTTGTGAAGATCAAATAGAGCAGGAGCATGGGATTTTGATGGGGTTTGAATGGCTTATTAGAATGTAAAAAAATAAAATAAAAACAAGAATCTTATTTTTGTTGTTGTTATTTCTTTTTCCCCTGCAGCAAGCCCTAGAGCACAATTCATTTCTTTTTGATGAGAAGAAAATTGAGCAGGGAAATGTAGAGCAAGCCTTTAAACATGTTGATCAAATCATTGAAGGTAAGTGGTCTTGGCCAGAAAAGTGAAGCTCCTGAAGATAAAGACTACATCGGCCATTGGTTTGAGAAATACTGAAATTCTAAGGCAGAGCTTCTCAACCCTAATGTGATACTTAAACTGCAATTTAAAATGCACAAATGAGTCCTGGCCGGTGTTGCTCAGTGGTTGAGCGCCGACCTATGAACATGGTTCAATTCCCAGCCAGAGCATGTGCCCCGGTTGCAGGCTCAATCCCCTGTGTGGGGCTTGCAGGAGGCAGCCCTTCAATGATTCTCTCATCATTGATGTTTCTATCTCTCTCTCCCCCTGCCTTCCTTTCTGAAGTCAATAAAAATATATTTAAAATAAATAAAATGCACAAATAATCTTACAGTCTGATGAAGTTTTACATATGCAGCAATCTGTGTAAATACTACCCACATCGAGATATAGGGCCTTTCCAGCGCCCCAGAAAGCTTCCTTGTGCCCCGCCCCCTCCAGGTCAGTAACCTTCTGAAAGGTCTTTTTCTAGCTGTGGCCACTGTAGATGAGTTCACCTGTTTTGCACTTCATATAAACGGAAACTAGACTGTGACTGTTTCTGTGTTTACCTCTTTTCATCAACATTATGTGTGGGAAGTTCACCGTATTGGTGCATAGATCAGTAGTTCTTTTTCATTGTTCCGGAGCATTCTATTGTATAGATATTCCACAATTTATGTTTCTGTTCTACTGTTCATGGACAGTTCAGTTGGTTTCAACTTGGGACTATTATGAATAATGTTTCTAAACACACTATTGTGGTCCAAAAGGAGATGCCATAACAAGTGTAACCAAAAGTAACTTCACAGGGTGATCTGATCATAAATTCCTCACATGGTGAGTAGTTACAGTCCAGGCATATAACGTCCTTAGGAAAAAATGTTATCTTTGCCTTAAGCAAGCCCTATTCTTTATTTCTGTGCATCTAGATCAGCGGTTCTCAACCTGTGGGTCGCGATCCCTTTGAGGGTCGAACGACCCTTTCACACTGACCAGGGCTCAGCTGCTAATCTAGCCTAAGACCATCGGAAAACACATATATAATTACATATTGTTTTTGTGATGAATCACTATGCTTTAATTATGTTCAATTTGTAACAATGAAATTGGGGGTCACCACAACATGAGGAACTGTATTAAAGGGTCCCGGCTTTAGAAAGGTTGAGAACCACTGATCTAGATAAACACAAACTATGGCAACACCATGCTAAGCATATCACATGTATTATATGATTTAATAATGACAAAAACCCTGAGAAATGAGTATTCAAAAACCTATTTTAAGCTCCCAAGTATTTTCTGCTTACGATTTAATATTCAAGCAGAACAACTCTGAGAAGGAACATATACTGGTAGCTCCATTTTACAGATAAAGAAACTGATGCTTAGAAAAGTTAGGTAATTGACTGAGACCTCATATTCCGTTTATAATAGAGCCAGGACTGGAGCCCAAGACTACATGACCCACAGCTCTTAATCACAGTGATATATTTTCTTTTCATTTTTATACTCACCCTAAGAACAACAGAGTCAGAGGTGCTAGCCCTTTGTCATTTAGGATTTTGGCCATTATGGGAGTCCAAATTTTAGCACAAATGGAAAATTTGAAATACGAAGGGAATTTGGAATTTGGGCAGAAATGACTAAGAATTACAGAGTATACCAACATAGAGAAAGGGTGCAGTTAGAATGTGGATCCTAGAGTCAGATTGCCTGGGCTTGCATCCCACCTCTGTTATGTACCGGCTGTGTGGCCTTGGGCAACTTACTTAACTTTTTCTTACCTCAGTTTTCTAATATACCTGCTTCACAGGATTGGTATGATGATTAAAGGAATTCATTATCTGTAATTTGCTATGCCTGAGAGCAATACCTAGCATATGTAAAAATGATGTCGTTGCTTGAATTTAGATGAAAGTCAGTATATGGTATGCTAAAAACAAAGGTTTTGGGGGAGGGCTTTTTGGGAGGACTCACATTCTATTGTCCCAAGAAATAATTTCCAAAAATTCTTTGACTCTTGGAAAAGCAATTCACTTATTTTAACTACACAGGAATCTTTTGGCTGGTTTTAAAGTAAATTTTAGCTAGAGCCAAATGCCTGTCTTGGCACAGCCTACAAAATGATAAGGATGTTTTAACCAAGCCCCAAATCTCAGATAAACCAGTAAGAAACGGCCGTAAAACTGCTGGGAACAGGTCTGCCATTTTATTTATTTATTTACTAGAGGCCCCATGCACGAAATTCATGCAAGGGGCTCTGAGGGCTGGGGGGCAGCCGGGGATTCATCCGGAAGGATGTCCAGTCTAATTAGCATATTACACTTTTATTATTATAGATTTACTTATTTATTTATTTTAAAATATATTTTTATTTATTTCAGAGAGGAAGGGAGAGGGAGAGATAGAAGCATCAATGATGAGAGAGACTCATTGATCGGCTGCCTCCTGCACACCCCCCTACTGGGGATTAAGCCCGCAACCCGGGCATGTGCCCTTGACTAGAATCAAACCTGGTACCCTTCAGTCCACACGCCGATGCTCTATCCACTGAGCCAAACCAGCTGGAGCCAGTTCTACCATTTTAAACCTTCGTGTCCTTTGGCAAGCTGCTTACCCTCAGTGTGACTCAATTATTCTAATGTTACCTAATTGAGGTGCGTATTATTACCCACACTTTACAGATCAAGGACTGACTGAGGCTTTAATACATAGCCAAACTCACTGAGCAAAGAGATGACAGAAACTGGATATGTGGCCAGGTTCGGCTGTGCACTCAAGTCCAACACATCATGGATCTCACCACCCACTAGACAGACAAGGAACCGAGCCCAAGAGAAGGGGACTGAATTACCCCTGGTCACCCAGCTGGCTGGGCACAGTGAAGGTTAATGAGGAAAAGTGGTTTAAGCAAATGTATAAAGTCCAGTTCTCCATAAGCTGAAGTGACCTGCCCTTTATAAACCAAACCCCACTGAGAGCCTCCAGGGAGGGACTTTCAGGCAAACACTGTCCTGTGTTCATGCTTCACAGGTGAGATCCACGTGGAAGGACAGGAGCATTTTTACATGGAAACACAAACTATCCTGGCTATCCCAAAAGAAGAAGATAAAGAAATGGTGTTACACCTTGGAACGCAGTTTCCCAACCACGTGCAGGTAACAGGATATCTTTGGAAATTGAGACTCCAGATGACTGTGGCGTGAGGCCCATACAACCAGGCATTCCTCTTTGGAGGCGTTTTGATTGTTCCCACTCCCCGTCTCAGACTCCCTGCACACTTGACTCGAGCTAGCGTCCATAATGGAGGAGGTGGGCAGAAATTTCCCTAAATGAGGAAAAGTGGGCAGACCTTTTAAAGAGATCAGAAACTTTTGCTCCCTTCCAAAATATAGGGCAAAGTTCCCCTTTCCCTAATAACAATTGATGGTGTAAAATGTACATGTGTATTTACATTTTCCTCATGGTTGATGGATGCTGGTTCTCTCTCTATAAACGTTCTTGCATCTTTCTGGTTCACGTGTACATTGGTCATATTTCCAAGATATTGCAGCCCAGCTCAGTAGTATGTGAATTCCAGTCCTGCTCTAGCAGCTGAGTTATATAGCATGGCCACCACCACCACCACCCCTATGCAAGCAAAGAAAATCCCCTGACCTTCCTTTCTTCTGACATGCAGAGTTGTAGGTCCGAGCACAGTGCTAGGCACAGGGGAATACTTAAATAATGACACGGGGAGGAGCAATTACAAGCATCCCTGAAGGGAAAAGCTGGGGGCTTCCTGGAAGAGAGCACAGTGAGTTGGTATCTTGAGGTCTTAAAGGAGTGGGTAGGCTCAACGAGAGGAGGAAACTACCAAATGCCATTCAAGGCGAAATGAAAGGGCAGGGGACTGAAGCTGGGCTGGGGTGTGCCGCAGTGTCCAGAGGTGCACGTGTGGAACTGAGCAGAAGGGTGTGGGGATGTGTGATTTGCCCCTAGCAGCTATGTGACCTCCCACAAGTCACTGGGCATCAATATCTTTTTGTGTAAATTGAGGAAGGTGACAAAGATGACCTCTGAGGTCTCTTTTTGTAGACAGTATGTGTCTCTGGGCTCTGAATGGATAATGTGTAAGGTCACGAGGAATATTATAATTTTTTATATTTTTAATTCATTTCAGAGAGGAAGGGAAAGGGAGAGAGATAGAAATATCAATGATGAGAATCATTGATTGGCTGCCTCCTGCATGGCCCCCATTAGGGATCAAGCCTGCAATCCAGGCATGTGTCCTTGACCGGAATCAAACCTGGGACCCTTCAGTCCACAGGCCGATACTCTATCCACTGAGCCACACCAGCTAGGGCGGTCACCATTCATATCTACCTGGGATATAGGTAGTCAGCTCCATAACTGCAGGCATTTCCCAGGGCACTAGTACTCACAGCTCACCGCCCAGAGCCTGGGGCAGTATCAAAAGCAGGCTCAGCAAGGACTTGGACGGACATTTCTCCAAAGAAAGTCTATGAATGACTAATAAGCACGTGAAAAGGTGTTCAGCATCATTAGTAGGAAATTCAATTCAAAACCCACAGCAATACCACGTCACACCCCCTAGAACAGCTATACTTAAAAGGACAGACAGTAGCAAGTGTTAGCGAGGATGCAGGAAATTAGAACCTTCACCCATTGCTGGTGGCCATGAGAAATGGCACTTTGGAAAACAGCTTGGCAGTCTCTCGGGATGTTAAAAATAGGGTGACCACATCACCCAGCAGTTCAACAACTAGGTATCTACCCAAGAGAAATGAAAACACATGTCCCCACAAAACTTGTACATGAATATTCATAGCAGCATTTTCACAGTGGGCAAAAGTAGAAACAATGCCATAGCCCATCAGCTAATAAAGGGATAAAATATGTGATATATCAATTCAATAGAATATTTTTTAATATATTTTTTATTGATTATTACATATGTGTCCTTATCCCCAAGTTACCCCCTACCCCCCCGCTCATGCCCTCAACCCCCTGTTGTCCATGTCCATTGGTTATGCCTATATGCTTGCATATAAGTCCTTTGGTTGATCTTTTCCCCTTACCCCACCCTCCCCTACCTTCCCTCCAAGGCCCGACAGTCTAATCAATGCCTCTCCGTCTCTGGATCAGTCCTTCTTCATCAGTTTATGTTGTTCATTATATTCCACAAATGAGGAGATCATGTTGTATTTATCCGCTCTCCAGTTCCATCCATGCTGTGGCAAATGGTAAGAGTTCCTTTCTTCTTCCTCTTCTTAAAGAATACCTTTCAGCATTTCATATAATGCTGGTTTGGCGGTGATGAACTCCTTTAGCTTTTTCTTATCTGTGAAGCTCTTTATCTGACCTTCTATTCTGAATGATAGCTTTGCTGGATAAAGTAATCTTGGTTGTAGGTTCTTGGCATTCATCACTTTGAATATTTCTTGCCACTCTCTTCTGGCCTGCATGGTTTCTGTTGAGAAATCAGCTGACAGTCGTATGGGTACTCCCTTGTAGGTAACTGACTTTCTTTCTCTTGCTGCTTTTAAGATTCTCTTTGTCTTTTGTTCTTGGCATTTTAATTATGATGTGTCTTGGTGTGGTCCTCTTTGGATTCCTTTTGTTTGGGGTTCTCTGTGCTTCCTGGACTTGTAAGTCTATTTCTTTCACCAGGTAGGGGAAGTTTTCTGTCATTATTTCTTCAAATAGGTTTTCAATATCTTGCCCTCTCTCTTCTTCTGGTACCCCTATAATTCTGATGTTGGTATGCTTGAAGTTGTCCCAGAGGCTCCTTACACTATCTTCATATTTTTGGAATCTTTTTTCTTTTTTCTTTTTCAGTTGGGTATTTTTTGTTTCTTTGTATTTCGAATCTTTGACTTGATTCTTGGGATCCTCTTGTCTGCTGTTGGATCTCTGTATATTATTCTTTATTTCAGTCAGTGTATGCTTAATTTCTAATTGGTCTTTTTCATATCCTCCAGGGTCTCACTAAATTTATCGGCGGTTTCCATAAAATTCTTGAAAAACCTTATAAACGTGGTTTTGAACTCTATATCCAGTCATTTCCTTTCCTCCATTTCTTTCATTTGTGACCTGTTTCTTTGTCTCCACATTTTTTATGCTTCCCTGTGTTGGTAGAGTGGTTTTGTGTGCTAGGTGTCCTGTAGGGCCCAATGGCTCAGCCTTCCCAGTTACCTGAGGTGGACACTCTTGGTGCACCCCTTTGTGGGCTTTGTGCACAGTCTTGTTGTAGTTATGCCTTGATTGTTGTAGGATCACTGGGAGGAATTGACCTCCAGGCCAATTGGCAGTGAGAATCAGCTTTGTCTGCAGTGGGAGAACTTCTGTGCTGAAGACACCCTTCTGGGGCAAGACTTGCTTCAGTGGGGCTTTGGTGCTCACTTGAGTCTGCCCCCTGAGTGTGTTCCTTATGGATCTGAGGAGTTGTAATCCGGATGGTCCCCCTCTGACAACTGGGTACACTGGCTCTTGGATCTAAGGAGGTGCTAATTTAGCCTCGGCCTGAGGTTACCCAGCAGGAGCTACAAAGAGAACTGCAGATTCCCCTTCCTTTTTTGGAGTTTGGAGGTGCCCTGATGAGGCCCAGCTATGAAGCAAGCTTCTGTGGGGCCTTGGGCCTTCTCTTGGAAGTTCTGGGTCAGTCTGGCCCAGCTGCAATTTTTTAGGTAATTTTCAGGTTGCAAAGGGGCGGGGCATTCATATGCAAAAGCCTCTGCTGAAGCCTGGGTGGGGCGGGGTCTCAGGGAATCAAAGGGCCGAGCAAGCTGCTATGGCAGATCCTCAGCCCTGCCCTAAGGGGCCGCGCGTCTCAATGTCTGGATAATTGCTGCAAGTACCTCTGAGGGAAAGCCGCCCTCAAGTTCAGAGTTCTGCCTGCTGCCAGACAGTCCAGTTTCTCCCTGTATGAGTCCTGGGTCCCCAGAGGCTTCCCGGAACCAGAGTTCAAAGCAGTCCGGAGCTTGCGACTCCCTCCCGATTCAAAAAGACAGCCGCATCCTCAGGTGCCAGCCCCTTTCTGCGCGCGCGAGCCTCCGTACCTCGGCACTTTACTTCCGCAGCTCCTCTGGCTCTCAGTGTGCTTTTCTTTCCTTCTAGTTGTAGAATTTCCACTCAGCCAGCCTTCCTGTAGTTCTGGATGATGTCCGTTTTGTCTTTTCGTTGTATTTTTGAAGTTGTTGTGGGAGGCAGCAATTTCCCGGTATTTACCTATGCCGCCATCTTAGTTTTTTCAATTCAATGGAATATTATTCAGCCATAAAAAAAATGGAGTTGCCCTGGCTGGGTTCCTCAGTAGGTTGGAGCATCGCTCTATATACTGAAAAAGTTGCTGGTTCGATTCCCGTTTTGGCACGTATGGGAGGCAACTGATGGATGTTTCTCTTTCTCATCAATGTTTCTCTCTCTCTTTCTCTTCCTTCCTCTTTCTCTAAAATCAATAAAAGTACATCCTTGGGTAAAAAAATTTAAAAAAAAAAAGAATGGAGTACTGGTACATGCTACAACATGGATGAACCTTGGAAACATAATGTGAAGTGAAAGAAGCCAGTCACAAAAGGCCACCCTTATATTATTCCATGTATATGAAATGTTCTAAACAGGCGAATCTGTAGAGACAGAAAGCAGATTAGTAGTTGCCTAGTGGTGGGGCATTCGAGGGAGTTGAGGTTAGGGGGAGTTTGGAAGTGGCTGCTTAATAGATACAAGGTTTCTTTGGGGATACTTAAAATATTCTAAAATTGGATTGTGATGATGGTTTCACAGTTCTGTAAATGCTGTATGTGTTGAATTACTGATTGTCTTTTCCTATGCAGAGGGGAAGTACATGGATGAGGAAATGTCCTATTAAATCGCACTTTGTGACGTCAGAGGTTTGTCTCTTTCAGGAATTTGTGGCTACAGCACTTAACATCCCAAGGAATAGAGTCGCCTGCCACATGAAAAGAACCGGAGGAGCATTTGGGGGGAAATCGACCAAGCCCTCCCTGCTGGGAGCTGTCAGTGCTGTGGCCGCCAACAAGTAAGAGTTGCAGTGCCAGCTATTAATGTCAGAACTCCTAGCTGGACAGGTGCCACCCACGTCCTTCCAGCCCTGCACCCACCCCAGGGTTCATTCCATTCGTCACAGGCTGTCACTTCCAAGGGATGTGGTTAGCCTGAGGGTGAAGGGACACTGCTCTACCCACTCTCCAACTGTCAGGATCACCATAGGCAAGGCGCCTCAGTATACTCCCCGGTAAAGTGGAGAAAGTAGTATCTACCTGGTTCACAAGATAGTTGTGTGGAATAAATGCAATCACTATAGATGTTGACTGGTTGCCCAGACATAACTATATATTACTTCTTCATGAACTGCATTGACTTTCAATCTTTAAAATGTTTGTTTTAAATTGTTAAAATAGCCCTAGCCAGTTTGGTTCAGTGAATAGAGCATGGGCCTGCAGACCAAAGAGTCCTGGGTTCAATTCTGATCAAGGGCACGTACCTCGGTTGCAGGCTCTTCCCTGGCCCCAGACCCTGGTCCTGGCACGTGCAGGAGGCAACTAATCGATGTGTTTCTCTCACATCGATATTTCTCTCTGTCTTTCCTTCTCTTATCCACTCTCTCTAAAAAGAAATCAATGGTGCTGAAACCGGTTTGGCTCAGTGGATAGAGCTTCGGCCTGTGGACTGAAGGGTCCCAGGTTCGATTCCGGTCCAGGGCATGTACCTGGGTTTCGGGCACATCCCCAGGGGGAGATGTGCAGGAGGCGGCTGATAATTGTTTCTCTCTCATCGATGTTTCTAACTCTCTCTCTCTCTCTCCCTTCCTCTCTGTAAAAAATCAATAAAAAAATATATTTTTTTTAATATATTTTATTGTTTTTTTACAGAGAAGAAGGGAGAGAGACATAGAGAGTTAGAAACATCGATGGGAGAGAAACATCAATCAGCCGCCTCCTGCACACTCCTACTGGGGATGTGCCCGCAACCCAGGTACATGCCCTTGACCGGAATCGAACCTGGGACTCTTCAGTCCGCATGCCGACGCTCTATCCACTGAGCCAAACCGGTTTTGGCTAAATATATATTTTTTAAAAATCAATGGAAAATATCTTCAGGTGAGGATTTTAAAAAATATAAATATAATATAATATAATATAATATAATATAATATAATATAATATAATATAATATATTGTTAAAATAAATCAAGCTATGGTGGCTGAATGGAGGGCAGGTCAAAGCCCCAACCTTACAAGGGAAACATTTTGTGATGAAACACAGCAGGGTCGGCTGCTGCCTGGGAATGTTCACTTAGCCCGACATCATCCAGATGGGATAACCAGACACATTAGGAGTGGGAATAGCCATGACTTTTTGCGAACCTCTTGCGTATCAGAGTTCATTAAGTATGTTCAGGATAAACGTCACTTACCCCAGGCTATCGCTGCAAAGAGAAACACTGAACATCACAGTTCACTGGCGCTTTCCAACCATAACAAAGCCTGTCCTGTGA
The DNA here is from genome assembly GCF_964212035.1 of Myotis nattereri. Classification (NCBI taxonomy): domain Eukaryota; kingdom Metazoa; phylum Chordata; class Mammalia; order Chiroptera; family Vespertilionidae; genus Myotis; species Myotis nattereri. Next base: position 9,250,369 of record NC_138082.1, read on the forward strand.
GCAGAGGTGCAGGCACGGGGAGCATCCCCTCTGAAGCCAGCTGGGTCCTCCACGGGCACCTTATGATGGGGAGTCTGCCTGAAAGGGGGGCAGAACTCAACAGAGTATTGATTGGTTCTCAATCCTTTCAACCTCAGCATTCCCCTCTGGCAAGTGTTTTAATGCCCATTTTAATATCCAAAATGAACATCATCATAACATAACCTACTAATTCACACAATTGCAAAATCCTCATACAATGTCTTAATGTCATATAAAAAAGAAATAAAAGGAAAGTAACATAAGTAAATAATGTATTATTTCAACATCAAAATTCTCAGACATGACTAAATCAGGATAACATTAATAGGAGTTTTTATTTTTGTGTTTGTTTGTTTGTTTTGTTATGTTTTAATGTCCCCACAAACTTCCAAAATGTTGTTTAAGGTATGTTACTGCCCCCATGGAAAACCACTAAGTTAGGTTATGTCCAGTCCCCTTTCGCCAGCTCCATGTTTCTACACCTTTATGAAGCACCCAGCGTATTAACAGAGTCATTTCCTACAGGACTGGCCGCCCAATCCGGTTTGTTCTAGAACGTGGTGATGACATGCTGATAACTGCTGGCCGCCACCCACTCCTCGGAAAATACAAAGTGAGTGAGAGAAAAATTTTAGGAGACTGCTGAAAATATTGTCCAGGGACAACCAATCAATCATAAAACAACTACCAAATTCCATGCTGACTGCAAGGGGTATTTGGATGCTACCCAAACCCAATCAGAACTTTCTGTTGGGATCCCATGGTTGCCCTGGGCACCATCCTCAGGGTTCCTCTGATGACTATCACATCAAATCATGTTCATAAGCTGGGTATGGACTGACACATGCAGTTGGATGCGTTTGTGTACAGCAGGATCTGGTTGTAAAGAACTGCTGAGAAAATGGTTTTGTCATATCACTTTGCAGATTGGATTCATGAACAACGGTGTGATCAAAGCTGCCGACGTTCAATATTATATCAATGGTGGATGCACCCCTGATGAGTCTGAGTTGGTAAATAAGGACTGACTATGCCCTCCCCCTAGGTTACCCGTTGAGTTGTTGTGCTACACTTTATTTGCATGGATATTTGTCATACAAATTAGACAAAATTCTGTGAAGGGTTTGTGTTAGAGATAGAATTTGATAACCGATTTTGAATGTTTGATAGATGTGAAGTTCGGTTTTGTTTTCATTCAGGTGATAGAGTTCGTTGTGCTGAAATCTGAAAATGCATATCATATTCCTAACTACCGGTGCCGGGGTAGGGCTTGCAAAACAAACTTGCCATCCAACACTGCCTTTCGAGGATTTGGCTTTCCCGAGGTTTCAGTGGTAGTTGAAGCTTACATAACTGCTGTGGCATCTCAATGTAACTTACTCCCTGAAGAGGTAGGTAATCAGTCAGAATCCCCTTACAAAACTCTGCCATCAATGGTTCAAATATATAGTGAGCACCTACATACAGCATTACATTAGCTTGTAAGATTCAATGAAAGTATATAGTCTATGTATCAGTAAGCTTTTACTGTGCAACAAGTCAATCAAAACTTAGTGGATTAAGCCCTAGTTGCTTTGCCTCAGTGGAGAGAGTGTCCACCTGTGGACTGAAGGGTCCCAGGTCCGATTCTGGCCAAGGACACATGCCTGGTTTGCAGGATCGATCCCCAGTGGGGGAGCGTGCAAGAAACAGCCGATCAATGATTCTCTCTCATCATTGATGTTTCTATCTCTCGCTTCCTCTCTGAAATCAATAAACATATATATATTTTTTAAAACTTAGTGGATTAAGACAACAAATAGTATGTCTTCTGATTCTGTGGGTCAGCTGCTAGGTAGCTCTTCTGGTCTGGCTCAGCTTAACTGGAGTTTTATGGTCCAAGATAGATTCACTTCCTCATCTGGTGGCCATTGACTGATTAGTCTAAATATCGCAGCTGGGAAGGCTCGTCTCTGCTCCACAGGGTCTCTCATCCTCCAGGAGGTTAGCCCAGATCAGTTCTCATTGTGGTTCATAGATTTTCCAGGAGAAGTAAGAACATGATGCAAGCACTTTTCAAGTCTCTGCCTGCATTACAAATGTGTTGTCCCGCTGTCCAAAGCTGGTCATATGGCCAATCCCACAGTCAGTGTGAAACCACCCAACGGCATGACTAGGGAGACTGGCGTCATCACAGCCATTTGTGCAAACATCCCACCATAGTTCAGATTCAGAGGAGCAGATCTGAGAACAGGTAAGAATAAAGAAACATTGTGTAGAAGTAAAAGAATTTTGAGTCAGGAGAAATTTGTCTCACCACTAACGAAACTTGTCATAGGGCTCATAATACACCTACTATTTCTCAGGGTTATTGTAAAGTTGTTAAGATCATACACTTAGCTGAAACCGGTTTGGCTCAGTGGATAGAGCATCGGCCTGCGGACTGAAAGGTCCCAGGTTCGATTCCGGTCAAGGGCATGTACCTGGGTTGCGGGCACATCCCCAGTGGGAGATGTGCAGGAGGCAGCTGATCGATATTTCTCTCTCATCGATGTTTCTAACTCTCTATCTCTCTCCCTTCTTCTCTGTAAAAAATCAATAAAATATATTAAAAAAAAGATCATACACTTAGTCTGCAGCTCGGAAGATATGATGTGTTCAACAGTAGTTTCTATTGTTATTATGATTATTATTATCATTATGTTTATACGTTTACATTTGTACTTACATATTTATATCCATTTAAATAGTTGTTTCTTTTTTAGAAAGACTTTCTTCATGTCAGGTATATAACAAAAACACATGTTTCACAAATGGGATAGCATGTATGCTTGAGATGCTTTTTTCTTGTCTTTCAGGTTAAAGAAATAAACATGTATAAGGGAATTAGCAAAACAGCCTATAAGCAGACATTTAATCCAGAGGCCTTACAAAGATGCTGGAAAGAGTGTCTGGAGAAATCTTCATTTTATGCCAGGAAAAAGGATGCTGAGGGATTTAACAACAATAATTATTGGAAGAAAAGGGGCCTTGCTGTGGTCCCCATGAAATATACCATTGGCATTCCTCATGCCTACTACAATCAGGTGAGGTTGGGAGAAATGAGTCTTGAGGTATGGGGTCAAACTTCAAGTCCATGTAAGAATTGGAGGGAACAAGAGGATCCCTTTCCCTCTTTCCTAACTTCTTAGTGATAGTAGTAGGGTCATTTGAAGACAGAGCTTTCAAAACACTGAAAACAGACAGAGCTGCTCCATTCTCACAGAAACCTGGAGTCACCATACTGGACTCCATCACTACATAGGGTCACCATACTGGGCTTCATGATTACACGGAGTCACCATACGGGGCTCCATGACTAGACAAGGTCACCATACTGGGCTTCACGATTACACGGAGTCACCATATGGGGCTCCATGACTAGACAAGGTCTCCATACTGGGCTTCATGATTACACGGAGTCACCATACGGGGCTCCATGACTAGACAAGGTCACCATACTGGGCTTCTTGATTACACGGAGTCACCATACGGGGCTCCATGACTACTGTGCCTTCTTTTCAGTTTTCCCTTAAACAGTTTTTTGTGGGGTTCTGTTTCTGATTCTGATTCTGTTATTTATTTATTTACTAATTTATTTTCTTATTTATCTATTTGCTTTTTTCTTTGTTTCTACCCCCATCAACCTCTGACATATCCCCATAACCAAACCCACACAAAGAAAAGAATACAGGTCCCCGCATGGTTTCAATGAAGGACGCCCCAATCCCCTCTGTCCACTCCCCTCCTCAGAGTCCACTCACAGGTAGGAAGCAAAATGAGAAGGAGGGAGGGGAGCAGATGATTAATCCTTCTCCCCAGGGGATATTTCTGAAGCCGGAATAACACACAGACCGTCTTTGAAGGGAACAATTCAGTGGACTCGCAACAGTTGCTTAAATTACCGATTTTAATGTTATTTAACTGTGTATGATGACAAAGACTAAGCTTCGTATAGTTCCTATGCCTGTATAAAACACAAGTGAATTTGGGAATTAAATGAAGTAGTACTGTAAATGCCAGTGATATTCAAAATAGTTACATTAACTTAACATGGTGGGCGATGTTGCTTTTCCAAAACTAAATCCTCACTCAGCTCTGGCTGCTGCTGCATTTCAAGTCGTTCTGAAGTCTTAATCGTAAATGTCTGTGTAGGGTGTGATGACTTGCCATCTCACCTCTTGTCTCAAATATGCCCCATCAATTACAGTCGTCCTGCTTGGTGCTTATACAATCATCAACATAAAATCTAACACGGGCTCTGAAAGCATGTGGCAATACCATTGACTATGGTCATCATTACTCTTGTTAGATGGTCATGAAATGAAAATACAAAGTTTTACAGTTCCTGTATAGACCTTAATGGTCCTGATACTACAGTCTTAAACCAGGAGACTGGCGTAGCTAAATTAGTTGAATATATATATATATGTATATATATCTTACCCAAGGATATGGGTATAGGTTTTTTATTGATTTTAGGGAAAGGAAGGGAAGCAAGAAAGAAACATTAATCAGTTGCCTCCCGTACTTGCCCTGACCAGGAATTGAACCTGCAATCTTTTTGGTGTACAAGATCATGTTTCAACCAACTGAGCCACCCAGCCAGGGCTAAATTAGTTGATATTTTGAATTTGTAGTGGTAGGGTCACAGGCATCAACATGAGGATAGAGGTCCCAAGGTGAGAGATGCAGGGTTCTGGGCCATGTGCATGGGCATATGGTGGGAAATGCTAAAGAAAAATTCTAATGTCTGTAGAACCACCCAACATAGCCCAGCCTCCTCCTTCCCTCCCTTCTCAGTCAGGTTCCTGGAGCCACATGTCCAGCCCCAGAGAAGGACAACAGCATTTAGCCTGAAGGAGGCAGCACAGCATGGGTGTGGAGGATGCTGGGCTCAAGTTAGAAGTTGTGGGTTCCATTCCTGAACTTACAAACTAGGCACCAGTTTTGGCCAAGCCTCTCCTTTAGGCTTCTATTCCTTCACATGGAAAGTGAAAAGTTTGGACTAAACCTATAGATCCCAAACCTGACCAATCATCAAAATCACCTGGGAGTTTTAAAAAACAAGCGTGGAGGAGGGAGGGAAGTTAACATGGCTTCCACCTCCAACCTTCAACTGAATTGGAATTTCCTGAATGGGGCCACACCCCTCCCCCACCATCATTCTCAAGGTCAGCAGCATCTGGAAGCTATTAAAGCATCTCAAAGGTCTTCCAGCTCCCCTAGTAGCCAGTGGAAGCTTTGCTGGGAAGTTGACTTGTACTGGGTCCATTTGCTTTAAAATCAATTGTTATGTTCAAGGGGAAAGAATAATAAAATATTGTACAGGTGGTGCTTTGGAGAGGTTGCTTCCAAGGCAGCCACACAAGGCCTCCAACAGGCCCGCAGATGGTGGGCGTGGAGATGAGCCGCCATTCCTTGCTCGACAGCAAGCATGTCAAACTCAAAGGCTAACACTGGCCAAATAAACAAGGTTTAAGTTTATGTGGGCCACAAAAAAACAAAAGCTTCAATTTTCATAGGTTTGTTTCGATAGAGACATGCTGAATACAAAGGGCTGAAATAAATGAGTAATTGTTAACATAAAATAATAGAACATTTTAATAAAAATTAATCTTTTTCTTGATTATTAACTTATCAGACATCGAATAACTGTACAAATTAATAAGCATAATGCAAATAAACCTATTTTTCTTGTTCTCCAAAAGCAAAATATTTCCTGTTGCGCATACCAAACAAGTCAGGCCAAGACTAATGACGTGGCCATTGCCGCTAGTATTAGTGGAGAGAAATGGTGTGCCTGCATGGAAGACGCATAAGGGAAATGCATGCAACATGATTATAGTAATCAGTCAGCGGACATTGTAGTTTGTTATTAATAATTATGTATAACAGGATATTGTAAAAATTAAGTTACAAAATTTTTATTAAAACGTTTCTTACATACCGTTATATTGGCTGGGACGCAAAAATATTCGTTGTGGGCCACATGTGGCCCGCAGGCGGCAAGTTTGACATGCTTTCTAAGTTTGGAGGGTGTTAAAGGGGTTGTCTGTAGCCACTAATAATAGCTTTCTTCTCCAGTATAAACAATGAGAGATTGACTCAATGAAGCAAACTGTTTGTCTGGTAACTTCAGCTAAACTCAGGCAACATTTGGTTTTTCAAAATGGGATTATAATTATTCCCCGACAGGCCGCTGCTCTCGTCCACATCTACACCGATGGCTCTGTCTTGGTGGCTCATGGTGGCTGTGAACTTGGACAAGGCCTTTACACCAAAATGATCCAGGTGAGATAAGCATCCATGTTTTCCACTGTGGAAGACTATCACACTGTACAGGCAGTTTAACAACTTCTTTCTTGTTGAGCAGGAGAAATACCATCACACTAAAAGCACAGGTCAATTATAACGTTCATTTTGGTATCAGGAACACATGAATGCAGGAGACTGATGGAAGTGGGTATTAGAATTGAGAAAATATGTAAATTATTCTTCCTGCATACTAAAGAACCAGGTCCCATCAAGGTCTTCTGGTAAATGTGATTCCAGTTTTCAAAGATAAAGTATTTTTCAGCTTTAAGGCAAATGCTCAAAGCTACATTGTGTTAATGCAGATCTTCATTAGAAATGAATGTGTTTAATAAGATGAGAAATTATGTTCTTATTATTCACAGTCTCCTTAGCAACACCAATGATGGGCCATTATGTGTGCTAATTCAAAGCAATCTTCCTAATACTATTGTTGAAAGAGGAAGAGATTATTTTCAATAGGAAATTTTCCCTTTTTGAAATATTAAATAAGATTTTGTTGCATATGAAATTTGAATAAACAATGTGAGTAGCCCGATCGGTGTGACTCAGTGGTTGAGTGTCCACCCATGAACCAGGAGGTCTCAGTTCGATTCTTGGTTGCGGCACACGCCCAGGTATCAGGCTAGATTCCCAGTAGGGGGAGAAGGGGACCAGTCAATTGATGGTTCTCTCTCATCATTGATGTTTCTATCTCTTTCTTACTCTCCCTTCCTCTCTCTGAAATCAATTAAAAAAACATATAAAAACAATGTGAGTGGGTGGGGGCAAAGCTTTTATCTTTTTTAAAAATATATACTTTTTATTGATTTCAGAAAAGAAAGGAGAAGGAAAGATAGGAACATCAATGATGAGAGAGAAGCATTGATCGACTGCCCCCTACTGGGGATGGAGCCTGCAACCCAGGCATGAGCCCTGACTGAGAATTGAACCAGGGACCCTTCAGTCCTCAGGCCGACACTCTATCCACTGAACCAAACCGGCGAGGGCCAAAGCTTTTCTCTTAATGAGAAATAGAAGATATTTTCTTTAAGGAAATACTATTACTTAATAGTGTGCTTGGAATTAGAAAATCACAAAAATCCGCAGAGCCTTCTTTGAACATATCTTGCTTCTTTAAAACAAAACCCTTACACCTACAAAATGGGACAAACACAATCTGCTAAATGCATGTAAGCCACGAGGAGAAGATGAAGGTAAACCAATAAGACAGAGACCTCAGTCTGGCCTGTGTGAGTCCTACTGAACTGATGTCTTAGAATGACCATATCCCACATGGCTTCTATGAAACCGGTATAAAAGAAAGCACATGGTATGGATCTTTTATAGTGTCACTGAAAATCTTCACTCAGAATCTACATGTCAGACCCAAGATGCTATCTTAAATATTTGTCCCTAAAGGATTGCCAGGTTTTATACTCAGTTCAAAAAAAATTAGCCCGGCTGGCATCGCTCCATGGTTGAGCATTGACCTATGAACCAGGAGGTCACAGGCACCTGCCGGGGGTTGCAGGCTCGATCCCCAGTGCAGGGCATGCAGGAGGCAATCAATCAGTGTTTCTCTCTCATCACTGATGTTTCTATCTCTTTCTCCCTCTTCCTTCCTCCCTGAAATCAATAAAAATATATATATTTTTTAAATTAAAAACTCTTAACTTGGGGGGAGGAAGCCTTAGAGTCAATGATATCAATAGTGTTTTTCATTTGCTTCTGGCAGGTGGCTAGCCGGGAACTGAACATCCCTGTCTCCTATATCCACCTGTCGGAAACCAGCACAGTCACCGTGCCCAATGCCTCCGTAACAGCAGCGTCCATGGGGACAGACATCAACGGGAGAGCGGTGCAGGTGACTTTTCTTTCATATCTCAGTCACCCAATGACAGTGCTGGAAATAACCTTGCCCCACCCCCTCTTTATGGGAAACTGAAGCCTAGAAAGGTCAAGCAGGTGGTTTTAGGTGCTCCGCTAAGAGGTTGCGAGACTTCGAGTGGTTGAAGCTCCCTCTGTGAGCCTCTTCTTCCCTCCCCTTGAGGGAAATCTACCTATAATTTTTCTAATCAACCTAAGATCATTAAAAACTCATCGATCACTTTTATATGCATAAAGCATCTCATTCAATAATTAAAATGTTCAGTCCAAAATTCCAAAATGTACTTCAAATTGCAGTGTCTCTACTACTTAACAGTTTGGGCCTACAGGTAGAAAAGGGGTGGGGCTGGCTTCTCTGATTTTCCTTCCTGTACCCCCGCCCCCCATAAGCTTCCTAGCCTACATTTCAGACCCTGTAAAGTCCAAGAAAAAGAGGGTACAGAGGATAGAGGAAGAACACTCTAGGCTGGCCTTGGTGTGACCTGGCCTTGTTATACCTGACTCCTTCCCTTGTGGATGCCATTGGGAGCTCCTTATAGAGTCCCTTCTGCAGTGATAACAAGGTCAGTGCCTCATCTATGGTTTTAGCCACTTGCTCCAGCCCCACCCTAAGCCCCAGGCCTCCTCCAGCCTTTTTCTGCTGAGGCACCTTATCCCTTGTAGGAAGCCCTTACAGATGGGGTTCTTTTAAAAAGTGGCGATTAGAGGGTGCCAAGAGTCAGGAGGAGGAGCAAATGGGGAGTTATTGCTTCATGGTTATAGAGTTTCTGTTTGGAGTGATGAAAAAATATTGGAAATAGTAGTGATAGTGGCATGCACCAAAAAAAAAAAAAATACATCTATACTAATAAAAGGGTACTATGCTAATTAGACCGAACATCTTCCAGATGACCCTCCAGATGTCCTTCCAGACAAAGCCATGGTGGTGGAGCCAAGGCAGAGGTGGTTAGAGGCGATCAGGCAGGCTGGGGAGAGTAGTAGGGGAATCAGACCAGTAGGCAGGTGAGTGGTTAGGAGCCAGTGGTCTCAGATTGCAAGAGGGATGTCCGACTGCTGGTTTAGGCCCAATCCTGCCCACAGGGATCAGGCCTAAACCAGCAGTCAGACATCCCCCAAGGGATCCTGGCTTGGAGAAGGTGCAGGCGGGGCTGAGGGACCCATCCAATGCATGAATTTCATGCACCAGGCCTCTAGTATAAGAATAACACTGTTTTAAAGTCCATGGGTAAAGTTCAGCTGACAACAGAAACCTTCTTCTAGGACTGTGTAAATATTGCCAGGCACATTTGAGACAAAATAAAGTTCTTTATCTGAAGTCTAAAAATACAGGAAGTCTAAAAGGGAGCTTTTCCACACACTGGCTTCCATTGTCTAGTTTGGGCAGAGCGGTGTCCAGCAAATGCAGAGAGCGCTCCTTAGAAGGCCAGGAATGGCAACTTGTCACCTGGTCACCCTTCAGACTGCCTGCAGCTCTTCAATGGGCTCCCTGGTGGGTTCATTACCAAGAGTTTTGGAGGCTCACTAAGGCTTCTCGAGACTCTAGGTCCTCTGTCAACCATCACTTTAGACTTTCAGAGGAAACATATGGCAAAAGCTGAGGCCCCGTTGGCTGCAAAGACAACAGTGATCCAACCTTAATGTAAATACACTGCCCATTGTGAGGAAGGTGAATCTGTTCATTTCAGAACCCCAGAATTCTTTTTAAATCCCAAGTCATTTCTATGGGAGTAAAGTGTAGGAAATGGCTAGAAAAGAAAAAGACTTGTAGAAAAAATCTTAAATAATTCTAAGTTAAATGCAACACTAAATGGATTAAGTAAATCAATAAGCATTAGTACATTTATGTCTACAGAAATAGAGATAGGCTACCTATTAAATGCCACAAAGCAAAGAAAGCAGCAAGTAGGAAAAACTGATCCCATTTTGGTTTTATCTTCATCATGCATTCTTAAACAGGAATGGTTTAATATAGAAAATGCAATAAAATTGAAAAAATTTAACTCAGGCAGCACCCACACCACAGGTTCCACCCCGATGCATGTCCTTTGAAGGCCATGCAGGGAGTCACAGTACAGCGTCTCCCCAGAGATGGCCCAGGACTCCCGGGGCTGCTGCGAGCTGCCTTACGCCCACAGTCTGGTGTGCAGCAGTAGAGACGGGTCAGTAGGCCCCCAACTCTAGAGGGCACTCATCAAGCTCTCTGAGTGGCTGTGGAGTGTCTCCTGCTGGGTTTGCGATGGAGAAAGCCCTTTCTGCCACTCCATCCTGGGAAGATGGAGATCCCAGCACACCAACCTGCTGCAGTGCATTCCTCTCCCTCACTCCAACCTTCCAGCCTCTTCAGCTCCAACCCTGTGATACCACTGAGGCGGGTGAGGAACAGTTTGTGGCCACTTTCTCGGCAAGACCTGCTTAGGAGGCAGAGCACCCCCATTTGGTTTAAGGAGCTATTTGCCAGCTATTGTGCCAGTCTCCTCCTTTTGAGTCCTTAGCCTAAACTTAGTCAGGTAATGAATAACAAATTATTAGGTATAATAAATAAAGAAAAAAGAATAAAAACAAGGAAACATAATGGCAGGTGTCATGAATTGAAATAAAGGAAGTTATAGAAAGAGAAAGTGCAAGTGTCAGAGCGGCCTTGGGCAGCCAGGAAACCAGGCTGGGCACTGGTTGGTGAGCCTTGAGCCTGGTCCGAAGGCAGCAGGGACGGGAGCCCTCCGTGTAGGGACTTGGAGCAGAGGGAGCTCACTTACTGTGCTTGTGGAGCTACAAGGAGTCAGGATGGCTGGAGCAGAGGTAGCCAAGGAGAAGGAGGTGGATGAAAATGTTAGGTCTCTGGGGTGAGGTTGGGGTATAAATGCTCATTGTTAAAGCTGGGTAAGTGGTGTAAGAGGAAATATTGTACTATTCTCTCCACCTTTGTGTATTTTGAAATCTTCTCTAATGCAAAGAAAGCCAGAAAAAATCGTATCTGGCACTTTGAGCTCCAATAGGGGGAGGTGACTCTACTAAGCAATATACGGTGAATAAATTCTCCACACACCAAAAGGAGTTCAGATGTCACAAAAGAATGGCAAGCGGTCTCTGCTACACCTCAGCCTGTTAAAGGGAAAACTTACGTTAGCGGAGCATTCGACTGTTAGACATAAAGTTATGCACAAGAGTGTATGGTCAGGTCACAAGAAGAGGCCATCTGATAGTTGGACAGGCAGGAACTGTGCGACTTGGGTTTGCCTTGGGTGTGTTACTCTTTTGGAAGGCATGCATTTGCAATGAGGTCAGTGATTGAAGACTGAATGAACCAGCAAAGATAGATTAATGAATGCAGGGATCTCCTGGATGCATAAGAAGCCAGAGACCATTTCCCAGAGAGGGGATGCGAGAACAGAAGGAATAGAAACCAACAGAGGGCCTGAGGGCTATTCTGAGTCTGAGAAGAATAAGTAAAGGCACACGTGTAAGCAGATTTGTATTTGAATTAAGAGAGGAAGCCAAAGCCCAGGCCATATGGCTCATGGTTGAGCATCGGTCTATGAACTAGAGCAAGCATGTCAAACTCACAGCCGGCGAAGTACGTGTGCTGTAGTGGTGGAGACTCTTTCCACCCTCCAAGCAGCAATTCAGCTTCAGGAAAACATTATCCATCAACTAAATTAATGTTATTTCAAATTTTATTGGTATATAGATTAGTCTGCACACTTTGTCATTTTGGCTTTTGCTTTGTAGACATAAAAGAGCTATAACTCTAAGGCAGCTCTACCTAGCTTTATGTTAACATGTATTTAAACAACATTATAATAAAAAATAATTTGAACACTGCAGGACCCACAAGAATATTTGTTTCTTTCAAAGGGGTTCCATACATTGTTCAAGTTTGAGAAAGTCTGCCTAGGAGACTCAGAAGCAGGTTTACAAACTGACATCTGCATTTGAATTGATTTGAATATTGAATATTTTGCTACTCCCTGTGCCTTTCATTTCCCATGACATTTCAAATACTTATTTTTAGAATGCTTGCCAAATTCTTATGGCCCGTCTCCAGCCCGTCATCAGGAAAAACCCCAAGGGAAGCTGGGAGGACTGGGTGAGTGGTCCACATTGTCCTGCCCAGAGAAGGCAAATGCATCCGGATAGGTAGGTAAAGCCCTCAGAGCGTGGCTGGTTGGCGGTGCCCACTCAAGAACAAAGCATTTATTAGCACTCACTTCTGCTTTTCTGAGAGTGAGAGAGAGTCCGTGTTCATCCCATGGCTTCACTGAAGAGCCTCGTTTCTCACCTCTCTACAGTAGAACACACCTGACAACGGCCTAGCGCTACCGTAGAACACACCTGACAACGGCCTAGCGCTACCGTAGAACACACCTGGCACGGTGCCCTGCGCTGTCACTGCCCCTCTGGGCACAGGCTCCCCCTCCCAGCCTCAGGGCCTGGGTTTCCCACCAGACCAATGGAGATCACCGCAGTCTTAATAGCAAAAGGTTACTCTGTTTTTAATATTAATTATTACAATTCTCATCATTACTATTATTTCCAGCTATAACCAGTTTACTCCAGCGGGGAAGCTGATGTAATAAAATACGGAGACAGCCAATCAAATAACATGGGAAAAAGCACGGTAAAAATACATACACACATACATACTACATACATACATACATACATGCAGACTCTTATGTACACATGTGTTTGTATATGTGTATGTACATATATACCTACCTGTGTACACACGTATTGCATAAGTACATGAATATGGCCTAGTCTCTCCCTCTCTCTAATTTAAAAAGCCAAAAAGGATGAAAAAATAATAAACTTCACACTGTGCGACTCTAAAGGGTCCCAGGGCACAGCTAGCAGCTGCCTGTAGGCACCGCCCATGGGAAGCCCGGCCTGTGCTCATTATACAGCACGTCAGTCTCGCTGGGGGTGAAGGCGCAGAGGGTGCTGCAAACGGGAGGCGGCAGGCCCAGCACAGGATTTTCCCTGCTGTCCCCGCACTTACGTTTCTTGGTGTCAATCACCTCTCTCAGATTGCAAAAGCCTACGAAGAATCCATCAGCCTGTCCACCACGGGATATTTCAGGTAAAGGACGCTTCTACGTTGGTTGGGATTACACTGGGGCAGGGATGGCGTGGGCGCATCATGAACAGATACCTGCTGAGCACTGGCGCGCAGCCATTCCCGGTGTCAGCCTTCAGTCATGGGCCTGGGGAGGTGGGAGGAGACCGAGGGGAGGGCAGGGACCCTCAGAGCCACCGCCCTTTCTCAGCCAGAGGGACACACCCTGTGACCTGACACAGTCACTGCCTGATGGAAAGGAGGGCTCAGACGCCCATGGGCCTTCTTCCCGTGTCTGTGCAGGACACGAGTAGGAGAAGGTCAGAGAGACCTTCGGTCCTGGGTGGCGCTCTGTTCATCCCCGGGACCCACAGTGCCACCCGGGATCAGACCACGAGGCAGGAAGGAGCCATTCTTGCCCTCGGGTTTCTCTTCGCAGAGACTACCAGACCTATATGGACTGGGAGAAGGAGGAAGGGGAGCCTTTCCCATATTTTGTTTACGGAGCAGCCTGTTCTGAGGTGGAAGTCGACTGTCTGACTGGGGCTCACAAGGTAGAGAGGGGGGTGGGTGCTCCCACCTTCACAGAGTGAGCATTTCTATGGATGCATTTTCTGTGTGTGGATGCTAATCACCCTGACCCTGCCAGTGGGGAACCGGGGACAGGGAGGCAGTTGTAGTGAAGATCTATGTTTAAATAACATTTTCCATCCTGTATGTTCTCGTGGTGCAGCTCCTTCGGACGGACATCTTCATGGACGCGGCTTTCAGCATCAACCCAGCCCTGGACATTGGGCAGGTGCGTGGTACCAGACCGCCCTGCTGGGACTTTTGGTCCATTCCATTCAGCACATTATTTCCCAGAGTTCTCCAAATGCTTATACCTGCTACAAGTACTCTGCAATATATGTCATATATTACACACACACAAATAGACAAAACATTGAAAGAAAAGTCAAGAAAAAGTTAGCAGTGGTTGTCTTTATGTGGCAGAAATACGTGTGATTTATCCTGCTTTATAATTCTCCAGGCCTTCTAATCTGTCTTCAACAAACATTAACTTTTATAATTAGGGAATATTATATAAATGCATAAAAATAAAGCCCCATTTGTATTCATATGTATATTGAATTTAAGTAGACTAAACAATTTAGAGAAATATAAGGGGAAAAGAAACGCTTAAAAACAATTTTTCTCTGGCGGAATTTCTGATTTATATCTCCCAAGTAAGTAAATTAACACACCCAAAATCTTTTTCAGCTTTAAGTTAAAGCCTTTCCTGCTGTTGGTGTAGCTTTGTTCCCCTGTCCGCCCCCCGCCCCCCACCCCCGCCCCATCCCCTGCGTAGCCTTGTTACTCAAAGTGGGGCCAACAGGCCAGACACATCAGCGCACCCCTGACCTGCCAACCAGGCCCCCGCCTAGACCTGAGTAGCAGGTTGAGCAGCTTGGCTTCAAACCCAGCAGACAGACCTGTGGTTTCATCTGCCATCAGCTTCCTGTCTTCCTGAGTCCTAAGGAGCTGGCTGACCGAGATTGGCCAATGGGCTTTCTGAGGGACAATTTAATTGGTCCCTCAGTGTTTCTCAAAGTGCGGTCCTCCCACTCGGCAACGAAAGCACCTACAGTGTTTATTGGAAATGTGGGTCCCTGTGCCCACCCAGGCCCACTTCTCCAACAAAAGGTTCCTGGTCGAGGACGTATAATTTACCCATTTAACCTGCACCTGAAATTCATCCCAAGTCTGTAAAGTTTGACAACCACAGCTGACCTCAGGCCCCACCTCTCCTTCACCTTCCTATCCACTCCTACCAGCTTGTTCCTGCCTCTTTATTGCTTAAGCAAAGGCCAAAATGGAAATGTTATGATCAGGAAAACCCTCCTTTTTCCCATTGGGAAAGGGAAGAAAAAACCAAAAATGTGTTAGACTGGAACTCTTGGACTTTAATCTTTTCCTTTAGGGACAAGCATTTGGAAATATCCAAATTTAGCATTTACATTTGTTTACTTTATTCTGTAATTTTACAATTCAATAGAATGCAACATGTAACTCTCCTTCAATTTTTTTTATTAAAAAAATTTTATTGAGTTTTTACAGAGAGGAAAGGAGAGAGATAGAGAGTTAGAAACATCGATGAGAGAGAAACATCGAACAGCTGCCTCCTGCACACTCCCCACTGGGGATGTGCCCGCAACCAAGGTACATGCCCTTGACCGGAATCGAACCTGGGACCTTTCAGTCCACAGGCCCACGCTCTATCCGCTGAGCCAAACCGGTTTCGCCGCTCCTTCAATTTTTTAACCTTCAGGCAGATAACCCCTTTAAAGGGGACTATGAACCTTTTTTTCTCAGAGCATAATAGTTTGTAGATAAGCAGAACTCAAATGGCTTTTAATAAAACATATTTAATTTAATACAATATATTTCTTTCAACCCACCTTGTTTAAGTTTGATCTACACTCCATCATAATTTTAAAAAGGAAGCAAAAAAATCCAGATAGTATAATAAATACTGTGCACCGGTTCCATTTACTTATTCACATTCCTTTAATGTTAGCTCTTTTTCATATAGTTTAACAAACATTTTTTGAAAATATATGTACCGGGCACTATGCTAAGAACAGAACACAAGAAGGCCAGAACTCATAATGCTTATAAACCAGTGAGAGCCGGAGTGAAGAGAGAGAGAGAAAGAGAGGGAGAGAGAGAGAGAGAGAGAGAGAGAGAGAGAGAGAGAGAGAGAGAAATAAGAGTTTGCCAAGTGGACAGGCTGAGGTGGGGAGCAGTAAAGAGAGAAACTGCCCTTACAAAGAATTGGAGGATGGAACCAATCTGGTGGGCTTGGAGAATCCCCCAGAACTTGACAAGTGTTGAGTCTCTGGAATGTGAGGTACCTGGGGAAGAAGAGCTAAGGCTGGGGCCAGGCAGGTTGGCAAGCACCAGATGCTGAAAGACCCTTTGTAAGTTCACTGCAATGCTTTCAAGAATGACTTACTATGGTCCAGAGCTCCATTTGCAATCACATTGGGATATATTTTCAACCAACATCAGGTACTTATAAACTGTGACATTTTTGCCTGTAGATTGAAGGAGCGTTTATCCAAGGCATGGGATTCTATACCACAGAAGAACTGAAATACTCCCCGGAAGGTGTGCTTTATTCTCGGGGTCCTGATGACTACCAAATCCCCACCGTCACAGAAATACCAGAAGAATTCTATGTTACTTTGGTGCGGTCCCGAAATCCCATAGCCATCTACTCATCCAAGGTAAGAACTCAACACCTCTATTCATTTGCTAGCGCTGCTGTAACAAAATACCAATTGGGGTGGCTTAGGCAACAGAGATATATTTACTCACGGTTCTGGAGGCTGGAAGTGTGAGATCAAGGCTTGATTTATTCGAAGACTTCTCTTTGGCTTGCAGATGGCCATTCTCATTGTGTCCTCACATGATCATCTTTCTATATGGCACATGTCGGATGCCTCTCTCTCTCTCTCTCTCTCTCTCTCTCTCTCTCTCTCTCTCTCTCCCCCTAATTTCTTTTTCTTATAAGCACATCCTAAAGACCTCGTTTTAACTAAGACCTTATCTCCAATTACAGTCACATACTGAGTACTAGCGGTTAAGGCCTTCAACATATAAATTGGAGGGGAGCACAGTTCAGCCCATAATAACCTGCTCCTTCATGAAATAATGAGAGTCCCCTGAATATGCTTTCTTCTTGGAATTGCAGGTCCCAAAGGGAGATGGGGGAGGGGAGAGCAAACGCATGGCAGAGTGGTACTCACTGCCTTCAGAACCCCAAGTGGAGTCTTCACTCTTGAGAGAGATCATGAAATATATTTAAATAAAACAAGAAGTCAAACATCTTGGTTCATGAGGCTAAGTGCCACCGGGAGGGAAAGCTGAAGTTGTAGGTTAATTTCCCCAGCCCAGAGCCTTCTTTTCTGCACCCTTCCCACATGTCCTCCAGACTCGGTTCTTTCTTGTTCGCACCGCCTCTGCCCACCCTCTCCCCAGGTCAGAAAGGGCTTTCAAACAAGTTTCTCACTGAGGGCGATTTGCTCTGAGGTGTTAATAGCCACTGATATAAGATGTGTTGACGCACACGCTCCATGGCCGTGGGGTCTAACTGGCCCATGTAGACTTGCAGCAAAGATTCTCAAACACATGCCCAACTTCTCCAACTTAAGTGCCATTCTGAGCCCATATCTGGCCAGACACATGGCAACTTTAACCTCAGGTTTTCAGGAACCTACCTCTGTTTCTTAGGAGTAGGTCAGAGTTGGGAGGAAGGTGAGACATTCGATATGAATAGCCCCTCTCTCCACTTCTGCACCAGACTGTGGCCAGGGCTATCTCTAAAGACTGTCCTGACACAACCCTGCCTCTTGGGGTCTAGCCCCCTCCCTGCCAGTTGTGCTCCAAATAGGGCACAGGACCTCTCTGCTCTCGCCCCCTCCTCCTCACCTCACAGGAAACCCCTTCTTCTTCCAACTCCACGTTTTCCTCCACATTTGCCTCAGGTAGTCTTTATCTGCTTTGGGCCCTTTGTCCCATCTCTCTACTAAGGCCCTGGACACAGACCAAGGACGAGACTCCTTTAAAGAAAGAAGGAAAACCAGTACAAGAAGCACTGGAGGGTTATTCAAAATACAATGTTCATTCACACTGTTCATTCAAGAGCATCCAGCACTCGCCAGGGAAGTGCGCACAAAGAAGGCTTCAACGTCCACTCTTCAGAGGCAACACCTCACTGTCTTTCAAGCTCAGCTACAAAGATTGTGGTTCTTTTGCTGTGGGTTTGAATTAAACACGCACGGCCTAGAGCAGCGATTTTCAGCCACGGCGCACCGGGTGAAAAGCGCGGGTCTAGCGGCCAAATTGAAGGACTCCAGAGGGCACCAGGGGCTTTGGTCTTCTTGCCCTGGGCAGGGGAACAGGTGTTCTTAGCTGCCCTGCTATCCTGATGTCCTGGAGCATTTTCATTATCTACTCCCCCCAGACACCAATCGGCGTGGGGGGGTGGGTTCTGGCAATTCAGAGGCACCCCACTCTGAGGGTTAGGAAGCCAGAGGAGGTGAGTGTGCGGGAGAGTGTGCGAGTGCACGTGCGTGTCAACGCAGACTAGCAGTCCTGAAGGAGCCATGCCTTTCTGACGGCCTCCTGCCCTCCTTCTCAGGGACTGGGTGAGGCTGCAATGTTCATGGGAAACTCCGTGCTTTTCGCCATACATGATGCAGTGGCTGCTGCCCGAAGAGAGAGGGGCTTGACCAACACCTTCGTCCTAAACAGCCCAGGGACGCCTGAGGAGATTCGGATGGCTTGTGCGGATCAGTTCACCGACATGGTAAGGGTGGCGAGGAGGGGCCCCTGCTGGGACCCCTCCCCCACGGCTTTCAGGTTCTCAGGATGAACGTGGTCTCTGTGACAGAATTCTCGGGCAGGTTCGACTTTTCCAATGGAAATTCTCTTCTTTCCTCCACTTGCTGCTTCCTATATGCTCCAAAGCAGCCATCAGGACCCAGGCTGCTTCCATGGTCCTGCTTCCCTACCCCCTCCAGGTCCTGAGAGGGTGGCTTTCGGTCTCCTGGTTATGGATGCTGGCTGCTCCCCAGCAGTCGTGACTGCTCCAGGCCTGATAGGGGGACAGAGACAAAGGCTAGGTGGACACGCCAGCAGAATTCTGACCTCTTTTTTATTTTTGTGGCTCTGAATTTCAGCTTTTATTTTACTGCAGAGATTAAACAGATTTTCTTGTTGACCCATTTAATACGTTCTTTTGTTTTGTTTTTTACTTTTCAATTACAGTTGGCATTCAATATTATATTAGTTTCAGGTGTACTGTTTAGTGGTGAGACATTTAAATAACTTGTGAAGTGATCCCCCCATACCTCTCATACCCAACTGATGCCATACATCAGTTATTATAATATTATTGACTATACTCCCTATATTGTACTTTACATCCCCATGACTATTTTGTAACTATTTTGTCAATTTATACTTCTTAATCCCTTCACCTTTTTCACCCAGCACCCAGGCCTCCTTTCACCTGACAGTCATCAGTATGTTCTCCGTTTCTGTTTTGTTTGTTCAGTATAACAACATTGTATTAATAAGCATCTACCTTTATTTTATCTTTTTCAGATCCCCAGAGATGACCCTTCAACATTTACACCTTGGTCCATCCGTGTGTCTTAATCTTATTTTTTCTTTTTTTTTTTTTTTAATATTTTTTTATTGATTAAGATATTACATATGTGTACCCTCTACCCCCCCTCTCCCCGCTCACCCCCTCACCCCCCCGTTGTCCGTGTCCATTGGTTAGGCCTATATGCTTGCATATAAGTCCTTTGGTTGATCTTTCCCCCTTGCCCCCACCCTCCCCTACCTTCCCTCCAAGGCCCGACAGTCCAATCAATGCCTCTCCGTCTCTGGATCAGTCCTTGTTCATCAGTTTATGTTGTTCATTATATTCCACAAATAAGTGAGATCTTGTGGTATTTATCCGCTCTCTAGTTCCATCCATGCTGTGGCAAATGGTAAGAGTTCCTTTTTCTTCTTCCTCTTCTTAAAGAATACCTTTCAGCATTTCATATAATGCTGGTTTGGTGGTGATGAACTCCTTTAGCTTTTTCTTATCCGTGAAGCTCTTTATCTGACCTTCCATTCTGAATGATAGCTTTGCTGGATAAAGTAATCTTGGTTGCAGGTTCTTGCTATTCATCTCTTTGAATATTTCTTGCCACTCTCTTCTGGCCTGCATGGTTTCTGTTGAGAAATCAGCTGACAGTCGGATGGGTACTCCCTTGTAGGTAACTGACTGTCTTTCTCTTGCTGCTTTTAAGATTCTCTCTTTATCTTTTGCTCTTGGCATTTTAATTATGATGTGTCTTGGTGTGGTCCTCTTTGGATTCCTTTTGTTTGGGGTTCTCTGCGCTTCCTGGACTTGTAAGTCCATTTCTTTCACCAGGTGGGGGAAGTTTTCTGTCATTATTTCTTCAAAAAGGTTTTCAATATCTTGCCCTCCCTCTCCTTCTGGTACCCCTATAATTCTGATGTTGGTACGCTTGAAGTTGTCCCAGAGGTTCCTTACACTATCTTCATATTTTTTGAATCTCTTTTCTTTTTTCTTTTTCGGTTGGGTATTTTTTGTTTCTTTGCATTTCAAATCTTTGACTTGATTCTTGGGATCCTCTTGTCTGCTGTTGGAGCTCTGTAAAGTATTCTTTATTTCAGTCAGTGTATGCATAATTTCTAATTGGTCCTTTTTCATGACCTCCATGGTCTCACCATACTCCTTGAGGGATTCATTAAATTTATCGGCGGTTTCCATAAAATTCTTGACAAACCTTATAAACGTGGCCTTGAACTCTATATCCAGTCATCTGGCCTCCTCCGTTTCTGCCAATTGTGACCTGTTTCTTTGTCTCCGCATTTTGGCTGCTTCCCTGTGTTGATAGAGTGGCCTGCGCGCCAGGTGTCCTGTAGGGCCCAGTGGCTCAGCCTCCCCAGTTACCTGGGGTGGACACTCTTGGTGCACTCTTGGTGCCTCGCTTGTTGTAGGATCACTGGGAGGAATTGACCTCCAGGCCAATTGGCTGTGGGAAGCAGCTGTGTCTGAAGTGGGAGAATGGACCCCCTCTGACCACTGGGTACAGTGGCTCCTGGATCTAAGGAGGTGCTAATTCAGCCCCTGCCTGAGGCCACACAGCAGGAACTACGAAGAGGCTCAGCTGTGAAGCAATGCAAGCAGCTGCGGGGCCTTGGGCCTTCTCTTGGAAGTTCCGGGTCTGGCTGGCCAGGCTGCAGTTAGGTAATTATCAGGTTGCAAAGTTCTGGGGCATTCACATGCAAAAGCCTCTGCAGCAGCCCGGGTGGGGCGGGGTCTCAGGGAGTCAAAAGGGCGGGGAAAGAAGCTATGGCTGATTCTCTGCGCCCGGATTCGCGCGTCTCAGTGTCCCGGCAATGGCTGCAAGCACCTCCGAGGGAAATCTGCCCCCAAGTTCGCCCGCTGCCCCCTGAGAGAGCAGCCTCTCCCCTTATGAGACCTGGGTCCCCAGAGACTTCCCGGAGCCGGAGATCAGAGCAGTCGGGAGCTTGTGATTCAAAAAGACAGCCGCGTCCTCAGGTGCCACCCCCTTTCCGCGCGCGCGAGCCGCCGCGTACCTCTGCACTCAGCCTCCGCAGCTCCTCTGGCTCTCAGCGTGCTTTTCTTTTCTTCTAGTTGTAGAAATTACACTCAGCCAGCCTTCCTGTTGTTTTGGACGATGTTTGCTCCGTCCTTTGGGCTAATTTTCAATTGTTGTGTGGGGCGACTATTTCCCAGTGTTTATCTATGCCGCCATCTTAGTTTCTCCTTATCTTTTCTTTATAAAATGAAAGGGTTGATCATTACCCTTAAAATTTTCAAACCAGAGCAATATATATGGTATTTCCCAAATGTCAATGATAATTTTAGCTTTTTTATTTTTTAATCCTCACCTGAGAATATGTTTTGTTGATTTTTGGAAAGAGGGGGAAGGGAAAGAGAGAGAGAAATATTGATGTGAGAAAGAAATATTGAACAGTTTCCTCCCATACATGCCCCAACTGGGAATTGAACCCACAACCTTTTTGATGTATGGGACAACGCTTCAGCCAGCTTAGCCACCCGGCCAGGGCAATTTTAGCATTTTTTAATTACTCTCTATAGTTTTGGTCACTGCATGATCATGTTTTAGGCTGCAAATTTTCACTAAAAGGTATAATAAAGAATCAAAATTCTTCTTTTCATTTGCATTATCCTGAAGATATACAGCATCGTGGGGGTTCCATCTTAGTCCATGTCTTGTCCTAACAGAATACCATAGACTGGGTGATTTATAAAAAAACACACACACAAATATTTGTTTCTCACAGTTCTAAAGACCAGGAAGTCCAAGATCAAGGTGCCAGCAGACTTGGTGTCTGGTGAGCTCCTGCTTCCTGGTTCACAGACTGCTATCTTCTCACTGTGTTCTAATTGGGAAGAAGGGACACGGGTGCTAAGCCCATAGATGAGGGCTTTGTCCTCATTATCTAGTCGCCTCCCAAAGGCCCCACCTCCTGATACCATCACCTTGGGGATTAGGAGGTAACATATGAATTTGGGGAGGACACAGACATTCGGTCCGCAGCATTCCATGCCTACCCACCCCACCCCACAAATTCATGTTCTCATATGCAGGCAAATTGCTCTCCAACTGTGAACCTGTGATGTCAAACGTGTTATGTGCTTCCTAAATGTATGGTGGGACAGGCATGAGCTACACAGTCCCATTCCCAAGGAGAAATAGAAGTTTCATTCCCAAGGAGAAATAGGAGAGAGGAAAGGGATGGCAAGCCCCATGGATGTTCCATTTCTGAAGACTTGAAAATACTCCCCTTTGGCTAGGTGGTCTACCCTCCAGGCCTGGTCCTCATACTCTCCCAGACTCAGGGCAGGAAGGAGTTAGTTGACTCATGTGGCACTCCTGAGTGTGCACACCAATGTCAACCTTTCTCCATCCCCAGTCACACCCCGAAGGACCAACCTCTCCTCCAGATTCCAGGCACTGGAGAGGACCCCACACACACAGCCTGAGGCCTCACTGGTCCCCAGCTTCCCATAAGCCCAGCTGCCACCTGGCTCAGCAGAGACTGAATGGTTGGAGCTGGGAGGGGAGGGAAGAGGCCTTGTAGTCGATAAGGTTGAGAATGGAGGGTCTGGACAATGGGCATTTAATGACCCATCAAGGGCCCTAAAAAGTGCCCCACTGCTGGTCACCTGTGCTCCATCTTCGGCTTTTGAAGAGCTCACAGCAGAGGGCAGCACACCAGGGACACGGGAGTGTGGCCAGTACTTTTCCATTGGCATCAGCAAGCAGGATTTTTTACCATGTTTTTTTCCAGAAATAGGTTGGTTTTGGTTGCGGGGGAGGGCAGTGTCCTTTCCAATATTAATTCTGTCATTGGGTAAAAGGGTTCTTTGATGTAACCAATTCATGAGACCTTTCTTACAACAAATATACAAATGCCTGAGTCAGGAGGTGGGAGTTTCTCTCACACACCAGAACAATCCATTTAAAGGTGAAGAAATTCGGTCTTGCCTTTTCCTGAAAGAAAAAAAATCAGTGGTTGTTTTTCTCCATTGTCTGACATAAGATCGGAGGGGAACCCTCTGCAGAGACAGCAGCCTGTCTTGGCGCTGCGGTCAGCCCTTGGGTCACTCTGCACTGAATGATTTTTAGACTGAGTTCCCAGAGCCCTGGGGTTTCTGAAGGAGAGAAAGCCACAGGACTTCAGCCTCACCCCCAGCCAGCTCAACTAGCCTTGCTGTTGAATTTGTTCACACTGCATAAGGTTTCATGCAAACAAGTTCCCCTGGTGGAAACAAGTTTGAAAACACTCTTGATAAATCAGTCAAGGTCAGTTTTCAGTCTCCCAGAAAGTAGCAGATCTGATTCCCTTAATCCGAAGCACTTTCATACTTGATAACTCTAATCCCATAATCCAATTATACATTACCCGCTTGCATTTTCTGTTGGCGCTGGAGGATTCCTTCCTATAAATACTGGGACATACCATGAACTGTGGTTTTGTTGGCAGCATCCCTACTCCTGTAAGTGGGAAGCCTGTGATCTTTACGTGCACGGCTTCCCTCTTTTAAAGAGCAGAGTGAGATGGTGAAGAGATTGTGGACCCTTAAAAACAATGCCTGGGTCACTTCCCCCCAAGTGCAAGCAGCCATAGGAAGGGCCTTTGCCTCCACTCCCTCCTTCCCCAGCCTGCCCCGCCTCCATTCCCAATTCCCACAGAATCAACTCCTACTCATCTTGCAGGCCTAGCAGTCCCTTCCTCAGGCCTTTCCTGATCCCTTTCCCCAAAACAAAGCTCCTCTCCCTGGTCTATGCTCTCACAATGGTAAATATTCTAACTCAGGTTAATTTTCTCTCTCTTATTAACCATCAACTCCTTGGAGGAAGAACTCTTGTTGATCTTGCTTTTCACTGTGCCTCTACCACTTAGCATACTGCATGGCGCAAGCTGGGTGCTCAGTGTCTACTGGGTAAATGAATGAGTGAATGAACGATGCCTTCTTCATTTAAAGTATTTTTAGATAATCAGCCAAGCATTTATTAACTCCTGCAAAGAGCAAGCTGCCATTCATGTGAGGGATACAAGTAGCTCTTCTAACCTCCAGAAGCATATCACTCAATTGGGGAAATGAGACACAAACATTGAAAAGATAACCAACTATTAGTGGCAGATAAGAGACTGGTTTCCTGGTTCCTGGTTTATTAACTGAAAAGTACAGAAGTGATTGTTTGGATCCGCAAGTGTGTTTTGAATTGAAAGAAGGGTAGAAGGGAGCTTTTTGGTGGTAGGTTAAAAGGGAGGAGGGAGGGAGGGAGAGCAATCACAGCAGGACAGGAGCCAGTGCTGTTATTTTTGCAGACAGGGAAGAGCTTCTCAGACACTCAACCAATACTTACTGGGCATGTGCTCTGTGGTCGGCACCATTCTAGGCCCAGGGATACAGTGACGTCCCTGCCCTTGTGGCGCTTACATTCTAGCAGAGAAGGCGAATGAGGTGAACAAAAGTCCAGGTCAGGCAGTGATGAGAGCTCTGGAGAAAATGAAGTGGGTGGTAGAAGAGAGCAGGACGGAGGTGAGACTTCAGACTGGAAGATCAAGGAAGGGCTCAGACCCAAATAACAAGATGGCACCAGCCACGCCAAAGTCTGAGAAAACAGAAGTTAAGGCAGAAAATATAACTTGCACCAAGGCCTTGGGACAGGAAAGAAATGAGCACATTCAGGAAGCAGGGAAAGGGCCAGTGTGGCCGAGATTATGAACAAGAGAGACAGTGGTTGAAGATGTGCTGAGAGAAGGGAGTGCGGCCAGTCCCGAAGGGCCTCCATGGAGAGCTTAAGGGGTTTTGTTAGGTGTGTTGGGAGGCCAGTGGAAGGTTTCAAGTAGAAGAAGGGTTGAGGCAGAGGAATGATGAGAAGAGTAGTTGGGCTAGAGCAGAAGATTGTTTTTGAAGAGCAAAAGAGCCTGAGGCCAGCAATAGGGACAGATCTTGGAGCGCTTTGCACACTGGGCCTAGGAATTTGGTCCTCATGTTCTAGGCCTCAGAGAGGTACTGAGCTACTTGTAGCAGAAGTAGCGTGATCAAAAAATCTGACCTGTGACCCTACCTTATTCACATTGTCACCTCCAACTTCTCTCATAACCCTGTTGTGGATTTATTCATGGATAATAGAGACCATTATAAACTTTTGAACAATAATAGATACAGAGGCAGAGCTGCCTCAAACAGATTGTCAAACTGCATCGGGAACGCCGGGGAGGGTAGGCGGCAGGAGGGAGGGGGGTAAGAAATCAACCGAAGGACTTGTATGCATGCATATAAGCGTAACCAATGGACATAAGACACTGGGGGGTAGGGGAGGCCAGAGGACTATCAATGGTGGGGGGGGAAAAGGACACATATGTAATACCCTTTGTAATACTTTAAGCAATAATAAATAAATAAATAAATCTTTTATGAATTTGAAGAGAAAAAAAAAGAAAATTGAAGAAAATTAGACCCTTTTCTGTTTGTTCTCACTTAATAATCATCTTAAAAGCCAGCCAGTACAAAGTACATTTTTTAAAACCCACAGAGCTGGACATTTTAGCATCATAGAATATTTTCATGCACTACAGGATACCTGCAATCCTTATAAGAAAATAGAATATAATTTCCATACTTTTTGTTAGCTCTTTTTTAAAATTAAAAATTGGGTATTCATTATTCTGTGACTATTTTGCCTACACGTTCTTCTGAGCTTTGTGGCAGTTTGGGTGCTGGGATATGAAATAATTAGCTCCTGTGTGTCGTCTATAAAATTTCTTGAGACATATACCATGCTTGGCAGTGACCTCCTCTCTTAAGGCATATCATCATGGAATCATAACAAAAGGGTTGTGTGAGTTCCACGGAGACAGTTAGGCAGTATAAAAACTCTCTGCTTTCAGGCTCTGATGACCTCTTGGGGCCAGAAACATTATAAAAAAGAATAAAATGCAGACTCAAATGAGCAGAAGATTCAAGGATTTCAAAAAAGACATTATCTCTGGTGCCTTCAATGGAAGTTCATGTCAAATAATACTTGATCTTATAAAAATATGACCTTTTTAGAAGCACTGTTATATTCAGAAGTCAAATAATGCTTCTTTTCATTCAAACCTGGGTTGAATATTATGCACCATTGATTTTCTCCTGTTAATCTGTTATTTTAATTATTAGCCCAGCCTAGGGAAAGTTAGAAGATGGGAAAGTTAGAAGATGGGAGGAAAAGTATTCTTTTTTTTTTTCTTTTTTCTTTTTTTTTCTTCTTGTTTTTCTAGCTTTAACAGAGAGTGGAAGGAGAGAAAATAGTAAAATGGGTGGGTTGGGAGTTTGACAACTAATTTAAGCACAAGGTTCATATGGAAAGCCCTTTCCTAATCTTCACCCCAGGTACCCACATTTTCCCAACTGTTCTTTAGCACCACAACCCTTACCCCAAACAGATCTTAGAATAAGTACCTGAAAAGAAGCTGCTGTTTGCAAAAGGGAGAAGCTTTTCCGCATCCTTATACATTATCACTGAGCCTCTTATACCTGCCCCGGAGGGGACTCTTCAGGGCACAACTCCCAATCCTCAGTGTAACTCCAGGCCCTCCTTTGATAGATGAGGAAGCTGAGAAGCAAAGGGAAAGTGCACTTGACCAAGGTCTCTAAACTGGCTGGTGGCCAAGCCACAGTCTCTTGCTTCCAAATCAGAGCTCCTTTGTTCCTGCCATTCTCCTCCCTCAAGGCCCACCCCATGGCCTGTGCGGTTGGCTATTGGAACGGGCCAGACCACTCAGTTTGGATCCTGTCTGTAAATTAGAGCCAGATTCTGCAATTTGAGAAACAAACCCACGCCTTCCTAGGGGCCTCTTAAAATTAAAGTGTGAGTGCCCTCTAGTGGCCCTCCAGGGATGTTTCCCAGGATTCTCAACCTTTTCCTAAGGCCCAAGAGTGAAGGACACCGGTGGGGGGCAGAGGTAGCCACATGCGCTCCCCCACCCCACCAGCACCCCAGAAAATAAATTCCTGTGACAGCATATGTTTGCTCCAATGTTGCATGCTACCCTATATCATGTGCATGTTTAGCTCACTATACCTTTTCCCCCTAAAAATCTTTAGCACAGTAAGTGCTCCAGAAAGTCACCGCATCTTTATCCCATAGACGCAGGAACTCCGAGAAGCATGAGTTAAAACAGAACCCATACTCTGAGACTCAAACCAAGTTAAAGGTCTTCAACTCCACTGAAATACAAGCTAGGTTTTATAACCAAAGATGGAATGCAGCATGAATATAAGTACAGTACAGAGAATTCTCTCCGTATAGTGGTGTCTTGCTTAGCACAAAGTAGTGGGGGGTGTGAGCAATGGAAATGGCCAAACAAAAAGTCCCTGTGGATTGTCTGGCCCTGCAATGCCATCAGATGTAACCCCCTTAATTACAAAACATCTTTCTATAGCTTCACTGCGGTTACTCAGGAGGAGGTCATGGAGAGCTCTAGTAGGGTCTGCTACCTGCTAGATGTTCCCATCATTCCTTCTCTCTAGCTTCTAGTCCCTTGCATTTGTTCAAACAAGAATGTAGACCAGCCCTCGCTGGTTTGGCTCAGTGGCTAGAGCGTTGGCCTGCAGACTGAAGGGTCCTGGGCTCTATTCCAGTCAAGGGCACAGGCCCTGGTTGCCGGCTCGATCCCCAGTAGGGGGCGTGCAGGAGGCAGCCGATCAATGATTCTCTGTGATCATTGATCTCTCTCTCTCTCTCTCTCTCTCTCTCTCTCTCTCTCTCTCTCTCCCTTCCTCTCTGAAATCAGTAAAAATATATTTAAAAATTAAAAAGAATGTAGCCCAGCTCAGATGTCCTAACCCTGGTGCACAGAAGTACCTCGGAGCCTTTGAAAAAGCCCCAGGCCCAGAGATTCTAATGAAGTTGCTCTAGAAGGGGCACCTGTGCTGTTTTCGAGTTCCCGGTGATTCTCTGTGCAGCCAGCATGGAGAGCCATGTGCTAGACGAGCACTCAGGCCCTGCTGTCATGCTGACCATTCAGTGGCATCTCCCAGGTCCCCTGTAAAAACAGTCCTGCTTTCCAGGACTCACCATAGGTGCCGGCTGCAGCCTGGCCCAGGTGAAGGACATCTTGGCTGAGAGTGGGTCCGAGCTCCCAGAGGAGAAAATGCAGACCTTCTGAGCCCTCCTGAAGCACCTGAAGAGCCTTGCGGGCCAGCAGATCCGGAACATGGCGGTAAGTCCTCCGGCCCCACCATCGGGCACACGGCACCTCTGCTCAATCCCACTGAAATGCTGAAATCGGCATTGGCAGAACCTGTATGCAGAAGGGTCTCGGCAGGTGAAACGACAGGCACGATGAACGGATATGTAGTTATCAAACATTCCTTAATAACATGTAAAGGAGGGTTCTAAGTCAGCTTGAGTCAAATGGCCTAGTTGCACGGTGGGTAGGAAAAGGACTTCGTGGTTTCGCTGATTTTATGAGAAGACTGTCAAAGAACCCAATTCCCCCTCAGGCTGCATTAATGGAAGGATGGTGCCTAAAATAAGGAGGGCAGCCTGCTCTGCTCCAGATTGTTAGACCACAGCTGGAGTGTAATGCTCAGACCTGGGCAACACAGCTTAAGGTCAGGTTCTTTATGACCACAGGAGAGAGCACTGCATGCTCCCTCTCCTACATACCCCAAACGGTGTGTCAGAAACCCTCGGGGCATGGAGAATTGGGGAAGGAGCACCTGTTTCCTTTGAAAAAGCTCTTCAAGTGATTTCAAAATCCCAGTCAAGAACCCTGATGCTCTGGAGCCTGGCGAGGAGATGGTGCAGGAGAGAGAGGGGCTGGCCATCGCATCAGGAAGAGGATGGTGCGGGTGGGAGCGTTCAGGGACCATGAGCGCTGCTTTCAAATATGTATGGGCTCCAGAGGTCGATGGGTTCACTTCCTATGATCAAGAGGATAGAAGTATGACCGACAGGAGACCGATTTCAACTCAGTGGAAGCGAAAACTTGAAAATCAAGCTGTCCACAGAGGAATTGGGGTTCCCTGTCCTCACCAGCATTACCGCCCAAACTGCAGCCACGCGGGTGGTCACTGTGGAATCCGTCACTAGGAGGGGTGGAGGGTACTGAGTTGAATGGCCAGTCGGTGCCCTCCCAAGTTCTGAGACGCTACAGGCTCAACCCACTCTGCGTGGAGTCTTCCAAAAGGGGGGAAAGACACCCACTGTCGCTGGTATGGGTGTCCCGCACCTGGGCATGCTCCTGTGAATTCCGCAAGGTGGCCACGGCTGGGTTGGGTCGGGGAGGGGCGTGATTCAGAACTGGCCACTGAGCCTCGCTGCTGGGTTTGAATCCCCCTTCTACCTGGGAGACCTCGGTCAGACTTCACAAGTTCTCTCTGCCCAGTGTTTTCATCTGTAGAATGAATCTGTAGGAACGACATCCATCTCATTGGACTGTTGTGAGGATGAGTAGATGTGTGTGGAAAGGAGGACAGCAGGTGGACACAGCAAAAGCTCCGGGAGTGTGGGTTACCATCCATTCCTCTCCAGGCAGCATGGACTCCCAGGCAGTGTGAACATAGCCCCCCCACCCCCCACCCCCCGGGCCCTTTCGCATAAGCAGGTGCCTGCGGGCAGAGGGCGTGAGGGTGGACTGGCCCAGGATGTAACTCTCTCTCCTCAGTCCTTAGGAGGACATATCATCAGTCGGCACTGCTATTCGGATCTGAACCCAATCCTGGCTGTGGGCAACGCTACCCTCAATCTGATATCCGCAGGTGAGCTACCCCAGAGCACTCCCCACAGCACCTAAGAATTCTCTGCCCTTTTTTAAAGGCTCCTCTTTAAGTCGGAGCCTGTGCCCTGGCTCTCAGTGCAGCACAGGAAGCGCAGGCGCTTGCAGGAAGGCA
Source organism: Myotis nattereri (assembly GCF_964212035.1). Classification (NCBI taxonomy): domain Eukaryota; kingdom Metazoa; phylum Chordata; class Mammalia; order Chiroptera; family Vespertilionidae; genus Myotis; species Myotis nattereri. The sequence goes on from NC_138082.1 coordinate 9,280,671, forward strand.
CGTGGATGGGGTGGCCCTACCCCACATGCACAGACACCCCCCCTGGAACCCAGCCTGTCTGAGTGCCAAACGGGCCGCTCCCCAGGGCCTCTAACTCCCCCTCCCCATTCCTTCTCTCCTCCTTCATGCACAGCCCATCACATCCCCACTCCGCCTGTCCACCCCGCTCAGCCCATCCATTATTTATCCCTCCATGCACTGACACGGGCCCAGGCGCTGGGGGTCAGGGGGAGAAATCCAGCTGCCCCATGTGAACTTCAGGGCTGTGTCCGACCAGGAGTTCTATCCCAGGCCACATCCCTGATCGGTGGGAACCCAGCGTGTAGGGAGAGCCTTGGGGCAGGGGAACAGCTCTCCGGTCCCCATCAGCTTTGCATGGGGCCCACGGAGGGGCTTCACCCCTGACAGCCCTCAGCCCTTTGGAGAAAATAAACAAATGGGACTACATCAAAATAAAAAAGCTTCTGCACAGCAAAAGAAACCATCAACAAAACAACAAAAAAGCCCAGTGCATGGGAGAACATATTTACCAATGTTATCTCTGATAAGGGGTTAATCTCCAAAATTTACAGTGAACTCATACAACTTAACAAAAGGAAGATAAACAATCCAACCAAAAAATGGGCAAAGGACCTAAATACACACTTTTCAAAGGAGGACATTCAGAAAGCCAAGAAGCATATGAAAACATGCTCAAAGTCACTAATCATCCGAGAGATGCAATCAAAACAATAATGAGGTACCACCTCTAAGAATTGCTATCATCAACAGTCAACAAACAACAAGTGCTGGAGAGGATTCAGAGAAAAAGGAACCCTTGTGCACTGCTGGTGGGAATGCAGACTGGTGCAACCACTGTGGAAAACAGTATGGTATTTCCTCAAAATATTAAAAATGGTACTACCATTTGACCCACTAATACCACTTCTAGGAATATATCCCAAGAAAACAGAAACACCAATTAGAAAGGATTTATACACCCCTATGTTCATTGCAGCACAATTTACAATAGCTAAGATTTGGAAACAGCCTAAATGTCCATCAGCAGATGAGTGGATTAGAAAACTGTGGTACATCTACACAATGATATACTGCACTGCTATAAAAAAGAAAGAATTCTTACTATTTGCAACAGCATGGATGGAACTGGAGAGTATTATGCTAAGTGAAATAAGCCAGTCAATGAAGGAAAAATACCACATGATCTCACTCATCCTATCTAATAATAGACAAACAGGGTAATTGACCGTACCTTCGCTACACTTCCCATTGGCTAATCAGTGAGATATTCGAATTAACCGCCAACCAAGATGGCGGTTAATTTGCATATGTAGGTGCAAAGCAGGAGAGTGAAGACTGAAGGCGGCTCCGGCTGGAGCAGCGAAGGCTTTGAAGGTGGTTCAGGCTGGAGCAGCGATCAAAGCAGCTCTGGCAGGAGCAACCATCAAAGCGGCTCTGGCTGGAGCCACGATCAAAGCGGCTCCAGCCGGAGCAGCAAAGGCTTTGAAGGCGGCTCTGGCCAGACCAGCGAAGGCTTTGAAGGCGGCTCTGGCTGGAGCTAAGGCCTGGGTCCCCGGTGCCGAAGGAAAACTGGTGCAGGCAGCCAGGGGAAGGGAAGGCCTATTGCACGAATCTTTTTGTGCAACAGGCCTCTAGTTTATGGATAATTAAGACCATTATAAACTGGTGAGCAAAAATAGATACAGAGGCAGAGAAGCATCGAACAGACTGTCAAACTACAGTGGGAAGGCTGGGAAAGGTTGGGGAGGGAGGTAAGAGATCAACCAAAGGACTTGTACTAGGACGCATGCATATAAGCACAACCAATGGACATAAGACACTGGGGGAGGGAGGAGAGGGCATGTGCCGGGGGGTAGGGGAGGCTGGGGGAAGGTCCATGGGGAAAAAAAGGAGACATATGTACTACTATTTGTAATACTTTAAACAATGAAATTAAATTCAAAAAAATAAAATATTTTAGTATAAAAACAAACAAACAAAAAAACGAGTAGTGTCTGTCGTAAGTTGCTTCACATACTCTTACTATTGTGGTAACTCCATTCTTCTTAAGTTCTGCTATGAATTTGTTTGAGGTCACAGTGGTTGGGATGTGTGTAATAAGAAATCTCATGTTCTTGTATGTGACTTCCACAGGAGCTGGACAGTTCATGAGAGCCATGATCATTTAGTTAAAAAACACTCAATAGGGTGATGAAAGAATTTTAAAATTAAATACAGAAATGATGCACAGAAACTGAGCCCACTTCAAGTCTACCCCACTGGACATCCTCGGTGCTGCGAGTGCAGCTGGGAGTAATGGGAAACGAGATGAGCCTCCTAACGAGCAGCAGCAGTTCCTCGACCTGGTCATACTGAGGCCATAGGAAGGAAGGGCACTGCGGGCCCCCATCCAGGCCTGATCTTGCGTAAAATGCTCCGCAGATGCCGGTCAACACTTCTATGTCCAGGGGAACCACTCACTTGGGGGCTTCTTGGTGGAGTAGTAATGGATTTCTACAGTCCACTCACCTGCACAGAGGGCATGCTGTGCCTGGCAATAATCCCCACTGCCCTCCAGAAACTCCATAAATGTGTGACTACAGGTAAGAACACTACAGAAAGAACCATGTTGACTCACTGAAGGTTGTGGCCTAGTCATACAACCGGTCCTGAGAGCGGTGGTGGAAGCAGCCGCAGCGCAGGGAGAGGCAGTGTGTGTGTATGGGTGGCGGAGGGAGGGGGACGGGGGGGGGGCGGTGGTAGCTTTCCATAAGGCGCAGGGGCACCAGACTCTTGAGACACAGAGTATGGAAGGAGAAACCAGGGAATGAATGCAAAGGAGAGAAGAAGTAAAGATGAGATCCAGTAGGGGGTCGACAGACTTTTTCTGTAAAAGACCCAGAGAGTAAATATCTTAACTCCTTGCGGACCATAAGATCTTGACTGTGACCACTCAGCCCTGCTGTGGCAGCTGGAAACCAGCCAGAATCAATACCTAAATGAATGTTTGTGGCTGGGTTCCAATAAAACTTTAAGGACACTGGGGAAAGTTTCATGAGTTTTAATAGTATACTATTTTATTGATTGATGGTTTGGTTAGTTTAAAAATAACAATAGCCTATTTAAAACTTGATATTTTAAAAAATATATTTTTATTGATTTTATAAGAGAGGAAGGAAGAGGGAAAGTGAGATAGAAACATCAATGATGAGAATCACTGATTAGCTGCCTCCTGCATGCCCCACACTGGCGATCAAGCCCACAACCCGGGCATGTGCCCTAATTGGGAATCGAACCATGACCTCCGGAATCAAAGGTCGATGCTCAACCACTGAGCCACGCCAGTCAGGCAAAACTCGATTTTTATTTATTAGTCCCCGGCTTTCAACACATTTCCCTACAAAGCCATTCTGGGCTTCAAAGGGGACGGGCAAGGATGCTGAGTTGGCTCACTCCTGGCAAAGGAGGAGACAGGATGCTGCCAAGAGCCCTTTGAAGTGCTTGCAGACAGGGCGGGCAGACAGCCCTGGTTGGTGCTCCTGTCTGCTGATGTGTGGCTATAAATCACCTGCTGAAGCTTGGGCTTTTCCAATACGGATAGGCATCCGGGTGTTGGCTCTCTGACCTGCTCTACTGGAAGAAAAACCTCCTCCTGGGGCCCTGCTTTCTGGCACGATGCCTTCTCTCCCAAGTTCTGATGAGCTGATTTTCTTTGTGAATGGAAGAAAGGTAAGTTTACACAATGATTAATATGAATTTTTTCACACCAGAGACAAAGCCAAGCTACTTTTTTTTCACTATGATACCACTCCTTAATTAACCTCTGCCTTCTGTCTTTGTCAAGTCATATGTACTGGTCTGAACTTGAGCATGGGTCATTCATTCAAGGTTTAGTGCAAAATTATGAAAGCATGGGGGCTTTTGCTTGCTCTGAACTTTTCTTTTGGACAGTAAGGAGCTCCTGTTTGTATTTGTTGGATTACAATGGGAGTGAATTCTGACCCAGGTTATGAAAAACTAGATGAGCTCTACTGGAGTTCACCGATGTTATTGCAACAGAAGGTACATATGACATTAAGGATGCTAATAGCAAAGAATGGTTTTGTTTCGCCTTCATACATACACTCAGCTGGTCAATTAGCCCAGAAACTGAAGCAGCTCTCCTGAGCCACGGGGCAGGGAGGCTGCTGTGTCCACTGGGGAAGAGGTGCGGCAACTCGAATCTCCGTTGTCCTCAGGCCTGTACTTGAATGAGCAAAATGAATAAATAAAATGTTTGAGGTGCTTTGGGACAATTAGGTGGGAAAAAACTTATAAAATATTAAAACAGAAAATTGTTTTGAAAAGTCATTTGGTGTTAAGGATTTTGCTTCCCACGCCTCGTTGTGCTGCATTACTGATGTTCTTCCCTAAAAGGGGAGACACAGCTTTAATCATGGCAAACATTCTTGGAGTGTTGCCTGTCAAATAGCAGGGAAACAACATTTTTAGGAAACCCATGAACTAAAGAACAAAGAGTGAAAGAGAAAGCAAAGAACCAAGAAAAAATCTGGGTTTAGCAATACTGCTTACCAATTGGTCAGGATCTTGCATGACCTGAAGCCAACTGGCATGTCAGAAGAATAATTGCTGAGTGGACAATTCACAGGAATTCAAAAGCTAAGAACTTTTTTGAGTTCAAGGAAAACGGGGCTTTGTTGCTTTGCCTTTGCTGGTAAATAAAACCATTTATTCTTTAATAACACATTCGAATGAGTATTCCCTCTCCAGGTCTCCCAAGCTTTTGAATTCATAGCTGATAGTTTGGTATTTTTCCCTTTCTCTGTCTTACAAATTTCTAAGACAAGTAGTAGATGGCAAATAAAAGGGGGAAAATATATACAACTCTTTGAAGAAATTGGGTTTGCTGTTATTTTTGTGATTGGTCTTCTTCCCTTTAGACCCAGGGACACAGAGTTGAGCAAAGCACATTCCTTCACCAATGGCACATCTTCATCACAGTCTGGACAAGGCTCTTCATTTGCTTTATATTATTTTCTTTTTATTTCTTATCTTCTCTTTATTTCCTTTTCCCAGATGCATTCACTCTTGTTCATTATAAACATACATCCTTGTCATATCCTTTCAATATAGTCATTTAGAAAGATAGACGTATCCTTAAAATATATGCAGTTGATCCTTGAACAATACAGGTTTGAACTGCGCTGGTCCACCTATATGTCCTTTTTTCCCCCAATGTATTGTCCTTATGATTTTCTTAATCACATTTTCTCTAGCTTACTTTATTGTTAGAATACAATAGAAATATATATCCTATATAATAAAGAGGTAATATGCAAATTAACCCTCATGCCTTCACAAGATGGCTGCCTACAACCAGGCCGGCAGGGGGGTTAGTGAGGGACAACCAAATGACTGAACAATCAGGCTGCATGGGGTGACCAGGCTGGCAGGGGAGGCAGTTGGGGGTGACCAGGCTGGCAGAGGGGTGTAGTTGGGGGCAACCTGGCCGGCGGGGGGGGGGGGCAGTAAGAGGTGACCAGGCCAGCAGGGGGGCAGTTAGGGGTGACCAGGCTGGTGGGGGTGCAGTTGGGGCAACCAGGCTAGCAGGGGTGGTAGTTAGGGGCGACCAGGCTAGCAGAGGGGGCAGTTGCAGTTGACCAGGCTGGCGGGGGGGCAGTAAGGGGTTACCAGGCCAACAGGGGGGAGGCAGTAAGGGGTGACCAGGCCAGCAGGGAGGGGGCAGTTGGGGGCAACCTGGCCAGCAGCAGGGGGCACTTAGGGCTGACCAGGCCAGCATGTGGGGGGGGGGCAGTTAGGGGCGATCAGGCCAGCACACAGAGGCAGTGAGGGGTAATCAGGCCAGCAGGGGGGAGGGGCAGTTAAGGGCAACCAGGCAGGCAGGCAGGTGAGCAATTAGGAGCCAGCAATCCAGGACTGTGAGGGGGATGTCCGACTGCCAGTTGATTGGGCCTAAACTGTCAGTCGGACATCCCCTGAGGGGTCCCAGATTGGGGATGTTGCAGCCTGGGCTGAGGGAACCCCCCCGCACCCCCCACAAGAATTTCATATATACGCCAGGCCTCTAGTGTATATATAACATACAAACTATGTGTTAATTGACTGCTTATGTTATTGGTAAGGCTTCTAGTCAACAGTAGCCTATTAATAGTTAAGTTTTGGAGGAGTCAGAAGTTATATATGAATTTTCAACTGTGCAGGGGGATCAGTCCCCTAATCCCACATTGTTCGAGGTTCAACTGTACAGTGTTTGGCTTTTGCATGAGTGTATTTATATTCTTACGTTACCCAAGTGAAATTATGATTTACTTCACAGGATGTATACATCTCCGTCTATTTCTTTTGTGACTCAAAAGAGATCTATCCATGTTGCCCTTTGAACACCTGGCTCATTATTTCTGCATGTAGAGTTCTCCAGGCTGTGAACATCCTGCTTATCCAGTCCCCCAGTGATAGACATATGGGATGCTTCCAATTCCCCACTACTAACAGTGAACACCCTACCGTTATTTCCTTACCAACACTGGCAGGAAAATCTCTAAGTGAAATTAAGGCATGCCAATGTCTCAGGTCCTGCCAGGTGGCTTTCCAGAAATCCTGCACAAGTTACATTTTCCCACAGTTCATTGCATGACAAAGGCTGCCTTCTTGCCAATATAAATATATGACTTGCTAATCTATGATGTGCCAAGACTTGATTCAATCAAACTTGCTAAAGTGTGTTAATCTGATGGGTGTAAAATGTTCTTTCATTGCAGTTCTCCCTTGCTTATCTCTAGATCTTGGTAAAGTTGCTCCTTTACTCATATACTTAGTAAGAAGAAATCATTTCCTATGTGTCTCTAAAGTACCAGAGGAAACAGAAGGTATGAGTACAATTTTATGAGTGCAACTTATGGTATGACCAGAATTTTTCATATGATTATGGAAATATTTATTTATTATTTAAATATATTCTTATTGATTTCAGAGAAGAAGGGGAGAGAGAGAGAGAGAGAGAGAGAGAGAGAGAGAGAGAGAGAGAGAAACATTAATGATGAGAGAAAATCATTGATTGGCTGCTTCCTGCACTCCCCCTACTGGGGATGGGGCCTACAACCCAGGCATGTGCCCTGACCAGAATGGAACCGTGACCTCCTGGTTCACAGGTCAATACTCAACCACTGAGCCACTATGGCAGGGCTGAAATATTTATTTTAAATGGCTGGGAGTGCTATGTATTTGAGATGTCAGAGTTGCAGTTAGCATCCTTTCATTAAGTTCCCAACATCTAATCTTGTTTTCTCCTACTTGGTCTGGGCCTTGATCCTCCCATATTATAATGGGTGCTGATCTTCTCTCTGGCTCTTCAGATCCTCTGAGGACACAGAAGAAAGCTTGGAAATACGAGGCATTTATTAAAAATAATGTGGTTTGTTGTTGTTTTTCCTGGGATGATAAAAATACAAATACTTTTAGTAGAATAACGTCCTCTTTTTTGTATTGCTCAGTGCTACTGTAACCATCCAGGGAGCTGCTTGGGCAGGGAGGGCAGACAGCTTTCATCGCATGTGTCAGCTTTGACCTATTGGCAGTAACAGCCTGGAATGCAATGTGAGAGACAGAACAGAGATTGATGCTTCCTCCTGCTCTTCCTTAACCTGGTGGCACCTGCATTTCACTGGGGAAGGATGGAGAAGACAGGGGTGTCTCCCCTAAAGACACTCCCTTGTGATCTTATGACTCCCTTAGAAAATCTTCTCCAGCTAACCTGTTCTGTGGCTTTCTGTAGCCACTAGGTAACTTGATCAATTTTGGAACCTGTGTATCCATTACCCTAAATAACTCTAAGGAAAAACAACCCAGAATTTATACTTGTCATATGTATTACAAAATCCAGAGACATTAAAATAATGCTCCAACATTTTTTCAAAATTCTGGTTCCAAGTATTGTGTTTCCTTTGCTGTTGTTTAGTCTTTGGACGTCATCACCTGTCAGAAACATGCCCCTAAACAGCAGGTGGACGTGCCACACGTTCTGGTGTTCTCTCCCTAAAGTCCTCCTCTCGTTCCACACCGTAGGTCGTAGAGAAGAGCGCCGATCCTGAAATGAACCTGCTGTTCTACCTGAGGAAAGTCCGTATCCTTATGTGTCGCTGTAATCCGTCTGGATTGGGCGGGAAACAGTGAGCATGTTAAGACTTCTGAAGAAAGTCGCCTTGTGTTTGTTCTAGGTCAGTAACCTGGTGTCCAATTTGTAGCGTCTAGATGGAGTTCAGAGAACGCATCCAGAAGTGACAGATGTGTACTTTATTTGTTGTATTTTTCATCTGAGCACACACCCAGGGAACCACGAGGGTCCACTGGGAACAGCTTTGGAAAATAATTTCATGACTCCTGAGGCCCATGGTCACCCGGATGGCGGCTTCATGTTCAGGCGTGTGAAGGTGAAAACGCCCGGTCAATTGCTCAGTGCAGCATGTCCCTGACAATGGTTTCCCACAAGCACATTTCATTGACTTGTCGCGTATGCCTTTTCGTAAACCTTATTGAAGAAAACAAGGTTTTATAAACATTTCAAAATTCCAAAGTCTGGCTGATGCCCTCCCAGATCTCCACCTGGATCTAGAGCTTCCTTCACCTCTCACTCCTCCCAGGCCTCCAGTAGAACTTCCATAAAGATTCAAAAAGCATTTCTTGGTCTGGGGGGCAACTATAAAGGGGGTAGCACGAGGGCATGATGATGGCCCTATACATGTCTGTCTGCCTCCCAACAAACACACCCCAATACACAACTTTATTTCTCCCTGTTCTTCCCTTGCCAAAGTTATCTAAAAAATGATGTGTGCCGGATGCCACCTTTTCTTTTTCTTTTTTTTAAAGGAGATTTTTTTAAATATATTTTTTATTGATTTTTCACAGAGAAGAAGGGAGAGGGATAGAGAGTTAGAAACATTGCTAAGAGAGAAATATCAATCAGCTGCCTCCTGCACACTCCCTACTGGGGATGTGCCCTCAACCCAGGTACATGCCCTTGACCGGAATTGAACCTGGGGCCCTTGAGTCTGCAGGCCAATGCTCTATCCACTGAGTCAAACCGGTTAGGGTCCACCTTTTCTATTGAACTCCTTGCAATATAGTTTTCCACCCATTCATTTTACTCCTCTCGTCAATATAATCTGTCCCTATTCCACTCGTATTCCAGGAACTATACAGGTGACTGGACTATCACCACCACCCCACACCCCAAGCCTTCCATTTGCCCAGCAAACTCCTATTCAACCCTTGTCTCTTCCTTCCCTCCCAACCCCGACGTTAGTGCCCTATGACACTTGCTGTCACCCCTTCACTGGCTGCCTCCCTAACTAGGCTGAGGGCAGAGGCTGTGTCTTCCATCTTGCCACTGGTGCTTGGTAAAATTTGTGAGCTGCAAGAATGGCAGGAAGTGTTAGGGCTTCCGTGGTGGGACAGTGAACACATCGCATTTTCCTGTTCTGTGCTACAGCCAGGGTCTCACAGAGATCAAGCAGCCTTAAAATGGCACACTCTCCTCGCCCCAAGTAGCTGTGGGCCATTCACTCTCCTGGTGCATTACCTGGCCTTGCAGATTAGGTTGCTTTGAACCAGGCCAGGAGGTGTGGAGAGAGAAGACAAGCAAGAGATCCAAGAACTCACCCCAGCAGATGTGGGCTGGGCCGCTGGGATGAACGGGATGACGCCGTGGGAGGCTGTGACCTTGGGAAGGAGTGAAATAGTGAAAGAAAGATGGAATGGCTCCCCCACGTTTGGTTTCTTGTGTGACTGAGTCCCATTCTGGCAATGAGACCTAAGTCAGGCCCCAAGGCAGCAGCAAATTGGGGTTTTGTGGGAGCCTGAAGTTTTTATAATATTGGAGACCTGCCTTCAGGGAAAAAATATAAAATTAGCAATGTAAAGTAGGTACAGGGCCTTGGAAGGAGCCATGGGAGTCCTGTGAAAAGTGCAGTAGGCCAGTGCTAATGTAGGCACATGGGGTGCTGATTCTGGCAGAAAATCCAGTATTTGTGCTTATCCATGAATATTCATGCAAATCACCCACTTGAGAAACAAGTTAAAAATAAGCCTGTGGCCCAGTGGGTGTGTCTCAGTGGTTGAGCATCTACCCAGGAGCCACGAGGTCACCTGTAGATTCCCGGTCAGGGTACATGCCCATTTGGGGGCGCAATCCCCAATAGGGGGCGTGCAGGAGGCAGCTGATGAATGATTTTCATCACTGATGTTTCTTGTTCTCTCTCCCTCTCCTTTCCTCTCTCTCTAAAAATCAATAAAAACATATTTTTAAAATAATAGGCCTCTGCCTCCATCCCAGAAATATTGGCTCTGTAATCAGAGGTTGGGGCCTGGAAGTCTCAGGTGAAACACATTTACTTAGAATGACTTCTTTATGTCGTTAGGCACCAGGAAGAATGAACAGAAGAGGACACTGGAGAGATGGGAATGGGAGGCTGGGGTAATTCTGCCTAGAGCGGCTTCCGGCCATGTTTCCTTGGGAGTCCGTGCATTTTCAGCTTGCTCCTAATACAGATGAATTTCTTCATTTAGGAGGTCTAGAGAAAGCCCAGAGAAGTCTGTAGTGAATTTAGAAGTGATACAAAGGGAAGTGGTAGGGTGTGCTGACCAACAGTGAGATTCTGACGCTGCGTAAATGGGAGATGGCAGAGCCAGTGAGGGAGGATTTGGCCTGTTGTTTGCTTTTGTGTGTTTGTTTTCCTGGAATAATGAGTGGGATAGGGGCAGATATATTGGCTAGAGGAAAATCATACAATAATTAATAAATAATGATACAAGAATAAACTCTGTGTTTCATGTACTCACCACTGTAGGCCTGCTTTTGCCCACCCCCTGTTTTTCACCTGGCAACCTACTTAATGATGAGCTTTAGGATGAACTGACAGCATATGGAAGGAACTGTTTGAGGCAGGCACCTCTGGTGGGGGTGGAAGAAGGAAGCATCAAACTAGCTGTTTGTTGACCGAAGGACAAAGCAGCTGGTTGCACCAACTTTTTGCTTTTTCACTCAAGGCAATGTTAACACATGCATCACAAAGCTGTTTCACTCCAGGGGTGTATGACCCAGCCCAGAATTACATCTCTTTGTGCAGCCGCCTCTAAGATGAAGTTAGTCTCTACCTCTACCCAAGCCACGTATGATCTCCACCCATGAAATCCTTCTTAAACCTCAACCAGAAAAGGTCCCAAGCCAATTCTAGCAGATTCTTACAGAACGTAACGCAGGGGGGTTACGTAAGTTATTTGTTCTCCCTCTGTGGAAATATGCAAATGTTTGACAGAGGAAAAGTACACAGTGATTGTTGACATGACTAGCTCAGGAACCATGGTTATTAAATTAATAGTCCCTCCTCCTTAAGAAGGTAAAAGCATTGCATTGCTGAGTCTGAGAAAGGCAAGTTTCCCAGGGGGATTTTTCTAAGTTTTGCATACTCACCACCTCCACAGCAATAATGGAACTTGAGTCCAGAGTCCATTGTCCACAACTCTGGATTTAACAGGCTTTTCCCTTCCTCATTTGGACACACACCCTGATCTAACAGGCATGAGGCTCTCTGTAGCCTTCATGTACCCCACGTAGTGGGACTATCCAGATGGTGCGCTGTAGAAATGGCTATGTGTTGAGTTGCAAAGTGTAGCCCTAGTCCCTTTGGGAGTGCCATCTCAATATCTTCCAAAATATGAAAAAATTTGCATTTAGAAATGCATTTGAGAAAGAAAGAAAACTCCTTCTCACTTTTATCAATGAGCTCCTTTCCATGCAAAAGTGGAACTCTGAGCAAGGAACTCACGGGAACATGTTACTTGTCGGCGTCCGAGCAAAAAGAGTGTAAAAAGCACAGAGGCCCAGCCTGGGTGGCTCAGTGGTTGAGTGTTGATTCATGAACCAGGAGGTTATGGTTCGATTCCCAGTCAGGGCACATGCCTGGGTTTCAGGCTCAGTCCCCCGTAGAGGGCGTGCAGTAGGATCAACTATTTTCTCTCATTGTTGACGCTTTTATCTCTCTCTCCCTCTCCCTTCCTCTCTTTAGAATCAATAAAAACATATTTAAACAATAAAAGCAAGGGGGCCTGGGCCCCTCTTTTCCTTGACTCGCTTCTTTCCAGTCCACCTCGCAGGCACCAAGTACGGCTGTGGGAGTGGAGGCTGTGGCTCCTGCACTGTCATGGTGTCAAGATATGACCCCAAGACCAAGAAGATCCGGTATCCTTTATGTTGGCCAGGGCCATGCTTGGGTACATCTGGGAAGGATGTGGAGCCTCCCACTGCTGTCCATATTCACTCCTCTCCTCTCCACAGGTGCCTATGGCACTCACACAGCTCTGGGCCTGCTCTCCCTGCAGCTTCCTAAGTTCCAGATCTTTCCCATGGACTTTCTTCCCATCAGATTATATTTAATTGGGCTAGTGTGCAACCAGAATATTTGTATTTTTAAAAGCTTTGCATAGCTGGGAATCACTAGACTTAACTAACCCATGGTGGTTTATATAAGTTAATATATCATCTTATGATTAGTACAAAGTTTTCTTTTCCCTAGAATGAGGGGGGGAAAATAGAGAATTGAGGGTCTCTGGGAGGCCCTACACAAAACGCTTCCTTATTCTATTTTTCCATTTCTTTTTAATATCCTACACCAGCCACATGTAGGTTCTTTCTTGAACACTTCCAGAAATTTATGGTTTTATATCTAGAGTTCTCTGTATTCTCACGGAAATACAGTTTCGTGATTCTCCTGGACCAACATTAGTCCCTGAATTATGCTACCCATCCCTATGATTCCCAGGTGTTCTCTTTACACAATTCTATCACAGTCATTATCCAGTTACCGCGTGCCTGGTGCCCATCTGTTCTCTGTATGGGGTTGCTGTCACCACGGTAGAAGGTATAGGAAGCATCAAAACCAGGATTCACCCCGTGCAGGTAAGAGTGTACTCTGATTGGGACCAGGTGTTGGTATAGGTACCCCACATAGTCCCATGTACTCTAAATAGGTCACCAGCTGTGAAATACTTTGTGTTTTTAAATTTGAACTTTATTAGATTCCATGCTTCATAGCTAGGTGTTTTTTCAAAGACTGGTGTATAAACTAAGATTTCTTCATTAATTTTAATACATCTTACTTAGCTTCTCAGCCCCATCTTTGCCCTAAACTAAAACAAGGACACTTCAGTCTTATGAGAAAAGAAAATGAGACAGAAAATCAGAAGTTTATAGAAGATAACTGGTTGTCTACCACATTCAAAATACTGAACTCTGAATGAGAGGCTAATTTGTGTACAAATACTCCCCACACTCACCAAATGTCTCAGGAGAAACTGAGCGGCCAGGTGGCAATAAAACACAGCTAAAATGACAAGGTGTTTACTAAAGTTTACAGGACTTTTTGAAGAAATGGCAATGCTGTTTTCATATAGTAGCATAGGAACTGCTGCAGAAGTTGTTTTAAAAGCAGTGTATAGAAAGAAAATTGTAAATAGCCATATTTTCCCTTGACTTTCTTTCCCTTCAGAAACTGTGCTTGGAGCATAGAGGCTAAGAGGGTCCTCTGACAGTGGTTACCACTGATGGGTATTTGATTATAGCGCATGTCTTTCAACCATTATCTTAATGACTTTTTGATCTTATTAAGATCCTACCTCATACCTGACTCATCACCTTAACAGTCATGGAAGCACCTAGTGCTGCAGCCTATCAGATTTCTTTCTCTCCAGTCATCTTTCAAAATCACACTTGACAATCAATACTACATTAGTTTCAGGTGTAAAACATAGTGGTTTGGCATTAATATAACTTATGAAGTGATCCCCCTGGTAAGTCTGGTACCAGCTGGCACCATACAGTTATTATAATATTATTGACTATATTCCCTATGATGTACTTTACATCCCCATGACCATTTTGTATCTGCCAGTTTGTACTTCTTAATTCCTTCCCCATTTCACCCAGTCCCCCAACCCCCGCTGCCATCTGGCAACTATCAGTTTGTTCTCTGTATTCATGAGTCAGCTTCTGTTTTGTTTGTGTGTTTATTTTGTCCTTTAGATTTCACATAGAAGTGAGAACCTATGGTATTTGTCTTTCTCTGTCTGACTTATTTCACTTAGCATAATACCCTCTATGTTCATCTGTTGTCCAAATGGTAAGATTGTATCTTTTTTTAAGGCCAAGTAATATTCCACTGTACCATGGCCTTTTAAAAAATTTTAAATCTTTATTGCTGAGATTATTACAGAAGCCCCTCTTTCCCCCGCCCCCGCCCCCTCCACCTGGTTCCCATCTGCCACAGGCCTTCGCCATCCTATTGTCTGTGTCCATAGGTGATGGATGTATGCATGTAAGATCTTTGTTTAATCACTTCCTATCCCCCCACTCCCCTTCCCTCTGAGAATCGTCAGTCTGTTCCATTTTCATGCCTCTGATTCTATTTTATTCACCAGTTTATTCTGTTCATTAGATTTCTTATTCATTTATTTTGATTTTTAAATTCAGTTGTTGATAGGTATGTATTTGTTGCCATTTTCTTGTTCATATTTTTTATCTTTTTCTTTTTCTTCTTCTTCCTCTTCCTAAAGAACACCCTTCAACATTTCATATAATACTGCTTTGATGGTGATGAACTCCTTTAGCTTTTTCTTGTCTGTGAAGCTCTTTATCTGACCTTCAATTTTAAATGACAGCTTTGCTGGGTAGAGTAACTTGGTTGTAGGTCCTTGCTATTCATCACTATGAATATTTCTTGCCACTCCCTCTGGCCTGCATAGTTTCTGTTGTAAAATCAGCTGACAGTCATATGGACGTTCCCTTGTAGGTAACTAACTGTTTTTTTTCTTGCTGTTTTAAAATTCTCTCTTTGTCTTTAGCCCTTGGCATTTTAATGATGATGTGTCTTGTAGTGGTCCTCTTTGGGTTCTCCTTGTCTGGTACTCTCTGTGCTTCCTGGACTTGTCAGTCTATTTCTTTCACCAGGTAGGAGAAGTTTTCTGTTGTTATTTTTTCAAGTAGGTTTTCAATATCTTGCTTTCTCTCTTCTTCTAGCACACCCATAATGTGAATGTTAGTATGCTTGAAGTTGTCCCACAGGCTCCTTACATTATCTTTATATTTTTGGATTCTTTTTTCTTTTTGCTCTTCTTGTTGAGTGTTTTTTGCTTCCTCATATTTCAAATTGTTGGTTTGATTCTCAGATTTCTCTACTCTACTGTTGAATCCCTGTATATTATTCTTTATTTCAGTCAGTGTATGCTTAATTTCTGACTGGTCGTTTTCCTTTTTTTTTTTTTTTTTACTTAGCATATTAGACTTTTATTATAAAGGATTTTTACTCCCTATAAAGATCCTTTTCCATTTTTTTTTTTTTGCATTCTCATTAAGATCCTTGAAAGTCTCACTAAGTACCTTGGAGGTTTCTAGAAGATTCTTGAGTAACCTTATAACCATGGTTTTGAACTTTATATCCAGTAGTTTGTTTCTTCCATGTCTTTCATTTGTGACATCTTTCTTTGTCTCCACATTTTGGCTGTTTCCCTGTGTTTGTTTCTATGTATTGGGTAGAGCTGCTATGTCTCCTTGAGTTGGTAGAGTGTCCTTGTGTAGCAAGTGTTCTATAGGGCCCAGTGGCTCAGCCTCTCCAGTCACCTGAGCTGGGATATCAGTGTGCAGTTTCATTGTAATTGAGACTTGATTGCTGTTGGTGTCACTGGGAGGAATTGACCTCCAGGCCAATTGGCTGTGAGGATCAGCTGCAACTGCAGTGGCAGAGTTGCTGTTCAGAAGACACCCCTATAGAGCAGAACTCGCTGCAGTGGGGCTTTGGTGCTCACTGAATCTGCCCTTGAGTGTGTTGCTTATGGATGTGTAGAGCTGTAATCTGGTATAAGCTGACACTGACCACTGGGTACACTGGGTGTTGGGTCTCCAGGGAGGTGAAAAGACAGCCACTGCCTGGGGCCACCCAGCAGGAGCTACAGAGAGATCTGCAGATTTCTCCTCTTTGTATCAGATTTGGAAGTGCCCAGACAAGGCCCTGCTGTGGAGCAAGGCAGGCTCGTGCTGGTGCCAGGTTTTGGGCCTTTTATTAATAGGTTTGGGGCTTCCTGACCCAGCTGCAGCTTCTTTGAGATTTTAACTGAGCAAAGACAGGCCATTCATATGCAAAAGCTCCTGCTTGCAGCTTGAGTGGGGTTGTAAATTGAATAAGGCAGGGTCTTAGGGAATCACCAGGGTGGAGCAAACAGAAATGGCTGCCATCAGTCCTGACTCAGAGGTCCTAGCATAGGAACAATGATCCCTGCAGCACCTCCATATGGGAGAAAGCCATCCTGAGTTCCTGTCCTGATACCAGACAATCCAGGTCCTCCTGGTATGTGTCTGTGTTCCCCAGAGCCTCGCCCTGGTGCTGGAGCTCAGAGGAAGCAAGACCTTGTAAGTTCAGTTTGTGGTGCTGGCCTTTTAAGAGGATCAGCTGGGTCTCCATCAGCCTCTGTGTCACTGAGCCCCAATCCGCACTGGTTTTTACAGCCTGTAATTTTTACTGCCTGTAGGAATTTCTCTTCCCAACTCTGGAATCCTGGGCTGGGGGACTGGTGTGGGGCTGGGACCCCTTGCTCCTCTGGGCGGCCTCTGCAGAGACGATTAAAAAGGTGGCCCATGTGGGTGCCAGACCAGCTCCTTCTGCGCCTCTGCACCTCCTACCAGTCTCAGTGTGCTTTCTTCTTTACTTCTCTAGTTGTAGGACTTCAATTCATCCAGCTTTCCAGCGGTTCTGGATAATAGTTATTCTGTATTTTAGTTGTAATTTTGATGTGGTTGTGGGAGACAATGAGTGTAGGCGTTTACTTAAGGCCACTATCTTCCTACTTTGCATATATTGATTCTGTACAATTTTTTATGCACTAGTTCATTGATGGACACTCGCATTGTTTCCATATCTTGGCTATTGTAAATATTGGTGCAATGAACATAGGGCTGCATATATTTTTTCAAATTAGCATGTCATGTTATAAATGCAGTCTTCATTTCAGTAATTGTATTTTTAACTGATTCTTTTTTTATTATTTCTGATTGCCATTCTTATGTTTCTTATCTCTTTGTTGAAGTTCTCACTAAATTCATCCACTCGTCCCCTAAGTTCATAGAACATCATTATAACCAGTGTTTTAAGCTCTGCATCTGGTAGATTACTTGTCTCCATTTGTTGAGCTCTTTTTCTGAAGTTTTGTCCCATTCTTACATTTTGGGACATTTTTCTTTGTTTCCCCAGCCATTTTGGCTGATTCTTTGTGTTTGTTTCTGTTGTAGGTGAATCTGTTACACCTCCTGGTCTTGGCAGAGTTAGGTGTCCTGTGGGTCCCAGCGAGGCATTCTCCTTCATCACCCGAGTGGGTTGTATGTGCCCTCCTATTATAGTTGAGCTTTTGTTGCTGTGGCAATGTCAGTGGGACAAATTGACCCCAAGTTAACTGGCTGGGAGGAGTGTCTGTGACTACAGCAGACAAGCTGTTTTTCAGGGGCTGATTCCATGGAGTGGTTTTGCTTTAGCAAGATTCTAGTGCCTGCATTGGCCACCCTTTGGGTCTGTTGTTTGTGTAGCTAATTGGTTGATGTTCCGGTGTGATCTAAAACCAGGAATGATGGTTCTGGGACCTCTTGGGAGGCTCTCTGGTGCAGACCAAGTCACTTGCTGTACCTGGCCCAAGGCCACCAGGTAGAAGCTACAAAGTGATCTGCAGATGGTTGCCACCTGTGCTGGACCTGGAGGTGCCAGGGAAAGGCTAGGCTGCAAACCGAGGCCAGCTGCCACTTGTGCCAGAGGTCTGAGGCATGCTGGGGCCAGATGCTACTTGTCTAGAGTTCGCGTATCTGAACATAGGAACAATGGTGTCTACCAGATGGCTATGTGGGGGGAGAGCTCAACCAAGGAACAATGGTATGCATTCTGGGGTTTCTGTCCAAGAGAGAACCGCCCTTCCAGCCCTCACCTGAAGCCAGATGATTCAGGTGCCCTTATGTCCCTGGCATTTTTCAAGCTGCTGTCCCTTTGCTGGAACTTGGGGCAAATGTTTGTGGGTAAGTAAATCTGTGCTCAGGCACTTTCAGAGGATGCCTGGGTCTCCAGCTTTCTCCGTCTCACTCAGACAGAAGCCCTGCTGATTTTCACAGCCAAGTATTGTAAGGACTCCTTTTCCTGGCAACTGGTGCTCTGGATATGAGGCTGGGATCCGTTGCTCCCTCCACAGCCGAGGTACCCCACCCTGTTCTTAACCATCAAAGGTGGGTGTGGGATCAGCCTGTTTTGTGTCTTTGCCTCTCCTTCCAGTCCCTATGTGGCCTCTTCTTTAAACCCTTAGTTGTAGGAATTCCATTCAGCTAGTCTCCAGTGGTTTTCAGTGATGGTTGTTGTATAATTTGATTGTCATTTTGATGGGGTCATGGGAGAAGCCAAGCACAGCATTTACCTACTTCACCATCTTGACCAGAGGTCTCTCTCAATATGCTAGATTTGTTCAGTAGTGCCCTGGAATAGCCTCATATTGGCTTGTGAGAGCTGATTGTTAAATTTGGGGGAATTTTGTGAGCCATTCTTTAAACACAGCCATTATTAACAATGAAACTATACAAACTTAAAATTAAATAAGTAATGATAAAAAAAACTTAATAAATATCATCACTCATCATCTGCTAATTATTTTACTACATTTTACTGTTGTCTATACCCTTAAGATTATTTGTCTATTATATCTACTTGGTGGAAATGCCATAGAATGGTATGCCACTATACATCTCTCCCCAGATCCACATTCAATGACATCACACTGGAAGCCTGACACCAGCACAATTGGAAATATTTGCACAACTAAAATTGGTAGAAACTACAAATCAGGGCTTTTTGCCCCAGAAACCATGTTGTTAAGATTGACCACCACATTTACAGCCAGTTGATATGCCACATCTGAAACCACACAGCCACATCTCCCTTTAGCTTTAGAACAATGTCTGTCCTTTTTTTTTAATGGTTACATATGCCATTGTTGCATTAACATAATTATTTTTTTCAATTACACTTGATATTCAATAGTATATCAGTTTCAGGTGTACAGCATACTGGTTAGACATTTATTTAACTTCCAAAGTTCCCCCCAAGATGATGAAGTAAGTAAATATTATGTTGACTTCTCCCCAATAAGTCTAGTACCCACCTAATAACATATATAATTATTAAAATATTATCAAATATCTGTCCTTTAAGTTTAGCCATAGTTGAACTATGTGGCTTTCATCTCAGGGGGCGTGCTGCTTGAAAAATGTTGAGCAGTTGGTTGAACACCATGCAAGTGACACATGGGACAAAGTCACACAGAGGAACCCAGAGTCATGTCTCCCATCTACATCTTCATGGCATAGATTCTTTGTATAGAGTGGATGAAGTAAATTGTTATTTCTCACTCTCTTTTATTTCCTGTCCAGGATAAGGAAACCAAAGTTTTAATGCATAAATAATGTACCCTTTCCTCCCAGGAAAGACTTGCCAAGTGCCATGGCACACAGTGTGGCTTCTGCAGCCCAGGGATGGCGATGTCCATCTACACGCTGCTGAGGAACCACCCAGAGCCGACCCCTGAGCAAATAATGGAAGCTCTTGGAGGTGAGCCTTCCTGGCCTTCTGCAGACAAGACCTGAGATAAGAATTGGCCAAGTAACTAGAGAAGGAGGTCTCAGCCATGGAGAGAAGTTGTGGCACAGCTTTGGGCTTCCTCTTTACTACCTCTCTTTACCCAAGTCCTTTCCAGGAAGTGCTGCCTTCAATTTGTCATTCAAGAGGCCAAGAATTGGGGCTATATTGGTTTTATCACAAAACTTTCTCCCTTAATAGAGCCCATTGTCCTTCTGCAAAGCCATTCAGATGGGCTGTTTATAACACTTTCAATAGAATCTTTTCTAAAAGTGGAAATCTGGGTAGTATGGAAGAACAAGATTTTGTTGTTTATTTTTAAATTAATCTGTTAGGATCATTCATGAATTCTATTATATTAATTATACAAAGAGAATAGGCTTTCAGATACTTTATAGTTTTATGTTCTGGTTGGGTTCATTATAAGATCAAAGAGGTCATAGAATGCAATTACTTATCAGAATAAGCTTAGTGATGAATTCAATTTTCTATAACAAATAGCTGTCAAGTTTAAGTGAACAAACACAATTTTCTACAAAAAAAAAAAGAGAGAGCATGTCATGTTATCAAATGTAGTCTTCTGTAACAAACATACCTAGTTTCAAAGTAACTGGTCACGAGTTCTTAGGAGAAAGCTATAGGAGCAAATCTCTGAATATTATAAGAAAGCTCTTGGTCCCTTTCAATAAAAAGACCTAGACAGAAATTCAGTTTTATGATGAAAAGATGTAGACTAAAACCAAGTAAAAATTCAACATAAATTTTATGGTAACTGACATGGAAATATCCTCTAGTTACTAGAGTCTAGTAGTTTTCCTTGTCTCTCAACAACTTCTTTACTCAAAATTTTTCAGTTTCTCACTAAGTACTAAAACTTTGGCCTATGGTTTCAATTATAATTTTAACCAAACCTGAATAGATTTGAACAATTGATAATCTTTGTTCAATGAAATAACCCACACTAATGAAGTATATAGAGTTTGGAAAAATCAGATATATTGTGGTTTTTCTTGCTTTTTTTTTTTTTAATATACACTGTTTTATAGCAATGAATTATTTCCTCCCAGATTCTATGCCTGTAATTCACATAGCGGCCACTATGAGACTATGTTGTAAAATCTGGTACAAGATCTATTTTTGAAGAACATCTTTGTTCCAAAGAGCGATTTTGCTGGTTTGGGAAGCAAAACAGAATTTAAGTACTATTATAACTTTCCACTGAAAACATGAAGTACAAATATGCAGTATATTTCTATATCATTTGCTAAACATTGATCTCTTCTTAATCAGGTAATTTGTGTCGCTGTACTGGATACCGACCAATTATAGAAAGTGGAAATACTTTCTGCGTGGTAAGTTAAAATAAAGAATATGTTTAAAATTTTTTTCAGCTGATTTAATTGTTTCTTAATCTATATTTCATTTTCTTCAATAAAGTTTGCATCTATTGAAAAGCAAAATTATTAAAAGCTCAGTATACCCTCTATGCCATGTATGTAAGCTTTGAAGGAACATGTATGAAAGAGAATTAATGAACAGGAAGGGAAGACACAGAGGAGGCTTAAGAAGACTGAGCCTGGAAAGACATGATGAGTGCATGGAGTTGCAGTAACTGACCAGCGCAGTATCCTATGATCCTAAAGAGGAGACATACTTCTGACGAGGTCTCAGGGAGGTGTTTTTCCAGCACCCATTTTTTATGGCAAAAATTAATTATATAAAATTTTGATTGACCAAAACAACTCGAGGTATACAAGTTAATTCCAAATTCTAAATATTTTTTAAAAGAAACTACTTTTAGGCCAGTAATGAAGAATTCAAAAAGCTTTTACAAACTACAGCCTAGCTTATTTTAAATCCTGAGTAAAGTACTATATAAGTTGAACCATATCAATTGCCAATATTCCACCATTCTTGACCCATGAAAACAACTTCATATGATTCAACCCAATGCTATGTAATTATTTTCCTGGAGATGAAATCTATAGAAAGATGGGCATTTTGTTTCACTCATTCTGGGTCCCCACATTCAGACATTTACAGTCAGTTTTTTTATTGTGCATAGCATTGTCACAAAATCCAAATCCATTCCTAACTCCATAGGAAATTACCTTATTCAAGTCCTCCCCAGAGACTTGAGTAAAAATATAAGCCACCACTTTAGCTCTTCCCAGTGTCAAAAACTGTGCGCACCTATTGCATACTTAATCTAACAACCCTCTTTGGAACATGTTTCATTTTCCTAACTTAACAAACTCAACCCAGCTAGCATGTGCTAAAGCAGGAGCTAGAACCCAGGCCTCCTTGTCTCCATGTATGAAGGCAAACTTGTGAGCTGTGAACAGCCACAGACGCAGGCCGTGTCTGTACATGACAAGGGCAGACAGGAATGAAATGATTCACCTGAGAGTTGCAGTCCCTGACCAGTGGACTCAGCCCCAAGACACTCGTTTGGTTCTGCACGAAAGGTCCTGAAAATTAAGGTCAAATGGTCTGGGACTTAAATTATCCAAATAATTCAGAATAGCTACACTAACATGCAGATAAACTCAGGTGTTCCATTTCTTTAGATGTGTGTGTAGCAGGTCTTCAAGGCAGTCTGCCTTCCCATGAGTTCATTAAAGATCCACGCTGCCCTGGCCGGTTTGGCTCAGTGGATAGAGCGTCAGCCTGCGGACTCAAGGGTCCCAGGTTCGATTCCGGTCAAGGGCATGTACCTTGGTTTCGGGCACATCCTCAGTAGAAGGTGTGCAGGAGGCAGCTAATTGATGTTTCTCTCTCATCGATGTTTCTAACTCTCTATCCCTCTCCCTTCCTCTCTGTAAAATATCAATAAAATATATTTGTTTTAAAAAAAGATCCACGCTGTCTGACCCTTACAAGGAAAAAGAGCCTTTTTGTTTTGTTTTGTTTTGTTTTAAGTTACCACCTTACAGCTACACTCCATGTACCGTGCTTTGAGTGGGAAGCCTTAACTGCTGACCAAGCATTCCACTAACTCTCACCATCCTGCCCTGAGACTTGAGTGAGGCCATTAACAAGACTCTATCATGAGCGTGGTGCGTGTTCCTGCCATTTCTCTAGCTGTTCAGTGAATGAATACCTTGTTCCCCACCCCAACCCATTACAGAGTCCTTGAGGGCAAGGACACACTCTATGACCTCCTCCTGTGGGGCCTGGGCACTGCCTGGTACTCGGGTTAGAATTTAAAGAATCAACCAATGATTTTGTTGTAAACTGCATTCCTTCCGAAGGCATCACCTGTTTGTCAGATGAAAGGATCGGGAAAATGTTGCATGGATCAAGAAGAAGGGTCTTCTGTGAGTCGGCAGGAAAAGGTAAGTATCTGGTGTTCCGCTGCAGTTGGATTTGACTGAAAAATACCCACATTAATCCAAATGTATTCACGTTATCTACTCTTTTCAGTGAATTCAGGGCGTAAACAGCCTTCAAAAGTCCCCCAAATGGGCAGGCCCCTGACTTTCATGAGGCCAGTCACCACAAAAGGCTGTCCTCTGTCAAAAGCGTTGTAACTTTCTGTGCTAATCTGGGTTTACCGATCCCCTCATCCCCCATCAGGTGACATAAGTAGTGGTGGTGCATCTTTATGCTCATGGCAAATACATATCTGTAAATAATACTTGAGACCCAGCACAGAAGCTTAAAACCCAACTCCTGGCACTCAAAGAGCCAGTCCGGAGCTCAGTAAAGCTGCCAGGGGCACCGTCATGGTCCTCAGAAGGTGGGGAGAATCCCACTTGGGACACCCTGGACCCTGGCACCCACCTTTAGTGTCTGAGGTGTCAGAGGGTTAGGCCCTAACTCTGAAGTCCCACAGTTAGAGACTCCTGTGCATCTCCCAGTTACTCTGAAGTTTCACTTGTATATTGTTTTGTTTTGTCGAGATATGTACCAAACTGTATAATGAAGACGAATTCCAGCCCTTGGATCCATCCCAGGAACCTATATTCCCTCCCGAACTGATAGTAAGACACTTTACTTTTATTTCATAACATAATGTGGTATAAGCCTTTTGTATTATCCTGTGGAATTACCGAGCTTTAGACAGTAGAAGTTGGAATTGTGTCCACTATAATAACCCCTTTCCAGGAACTTGTTCAGCTCCACTGTAAATAATTTGAAGCAGATAGTTTAGAGGCATGGGGCTTCCAGGACCTCAGAGATGCTTTGATCCTACCCCCCTTCATTGAAGGGTCTGAGCTCAGAGCTTGTAGGTGACATACCCAATGTCACGCACCTACTCTATGAGATACGTTTAAGGCATTTTGTAAAACCGGCCCAGTAAAATTCAAATGATACTTATTATGATGGAATTAAGTTATTCTTACAGTTAACCTCTGTGATTTCAACTCAGGTGGGAGAGAGAGCGGATAATACAAACAGTGTGCTAGGCCCATCATTCTACTCTACGACTATGTCCTGGAGAGAGCATGAGATGAGGGATATGATTCTACCGGCTTCTCAGAGTCTCAGTCCCTGCACATCCCTCAGAGTGTGAGAACTTGGACACGCCTCATATTTAAAGATTATATGCACACATATTGATATAGATATATACATGTTCATATATACATTATAACAACATCCACATACACTATACCTGGTGGATGATTTAAGGGATGTTTTTCAAGGATAACTTTGCCTATAAACAATTTTTATCCTACAAAAAAAGCCCTAATCCCAAAGATGAGGCTCCTCTGAGTCACTCTTGGGACAGAACTAGAGTGAGAAGCCAGGCCCTTTAGACACTCATCACACCATGCAGCCTCCTCTTCACACACTGACTTCACAAACAGAGTCTGCTCTACTCCATATGCAGGCATTGACGGACAGACATCTATTATGATGTTTAACGCAGTGGTGCCCACACAAAACTTACAAATCTGGTCTCAAACAAAGCCACCCTTTCCTGCTCCCTAGAACTTAGGTCTCATCAGAAAACTAGAATGGCCAGCGGGCCGTTCAGGCACTAGGACAGTGTACATACTCCCAGCATGCAGCCCAGCAGCCTTACCTGAAAGCCTGTGGGCTTTGCTTCTCTGCAGAGGATGGCGGAAGATCCAAGCAAGAGAAGGCTGACGTTTCAAGGGGAAAGGACCGCCTGGATTACCCCTGTGGCCCTGAACGACCTCCTGGAGCTGAAAGCCAAGTACCCCAATGCCCCCCTTGTCATGGGGAACACTGCAGTGGGTGGGTGTTTTAAAGTCTGTTCTTTAGGTAACCCAAACACTGTGTCTCTCTTTAAACTCCTCATAAATGCAATTCATCTTTACTAGTGGATGCCTCTGCCTTTAGAATGCTTTGTTGCTTTCTTTTGCAAATGTCTTTTTTGTCACCATTTTCCCTCTTGATTATCCATAAGCAACATCTATTAGCACTCATTGACTTCCTTTCCTAATTGCTTTAAATGCTTTTCTCCTTGAGGACCCGGCATTAAATTCAAAGATGAATTCCATCCAGTTTTCATATCTCCATTTGGGCTTCCAGAACTGCATTTTGTGGACAGCACGGACAATGGTATGCACCTTCTTTTTCAAATAATATGTAATGATTGGCTGTTGGTGGACTGTTCATTATATACAATGGGCTGATTTGAGCACTTCATAGAATATCTGACCTCGTTTATTCATTAAAAAAATATTTATTGATCATCTACTCTGTGTTTTCCATGAGCTTTTTCTTTAACTCTTTTTTTTAAAAATATATTTTATTGATTTTATACAGAGAGGAAGGGAGAGAGATAGAGAGTTAGAAACATCGATCAGCGCCTCCTGCACATCTCCCACTGGGGATGTGCCCGCAACCCAGGTACATGCCCTTGACCGGAATCGAACCTGGGACCTTTCAGTCCGCAGGCCGACGCTCTACCCACTGAGCCAAACCGGTTTCGGCTCCATGAGCTTTTTCAAACTAACCCACTCCACTCAGCTGTGTCACTGAGGACTGCATTGTCATGTAATGGTGGGAAGATGCCATGTAGTTCAGCCAGGTATGGGAAGAGTCACTGAATAAGAAGACTTAAGATATTGGCTGGCCGGTAGGAAAGCGTCTTGCTAGACATCATTTTTTTTCTTTTTTTTTCTTCACCCGAATATATGTTTTTATTTAATTTTTTAAAAATATATTTTATTGATCTTCCACAGACAGGAAGGGAGAGAGACAGAGAGCCAGAAACATCGATGAGAGAGAAACATCGACTAGCCGCCTCCTGCACACCTCCCACTGGGGATGCGCCCGCAACCCAGATACATGCCCCTGACCAGAATCGAACCCGGGACCCCCTAGTCCACAGGCCGACGCTCCATCCACTGAGCCAAACCGGCTTCGGCTTTTATTTTATTTTTAAAATATTCTTATATGTTTTTATTTATTTCAGAGAGAGAAAGGAAGAGGGAGATATAGAAACACCAATGAGACAGGACCACTAATTAGCTGCCTCCTGCATGCCCCCTAGTGGGGATCAAGCCTGCAACCCGAGCACATGAAGCAAACCGTGATCTCCTGGTTCATAGATTGACACTCAACCTCTGAGCCACACTGCCGGGCTGTTTTCATTTAATTTTAGAGAGAGAGAAACACACGCCCAGGGAATCTAACCCAAAACTTAGCTATGTGCCCTGACCAGGATTTGAACCCATAACCTGTTGGTGTACGGGACAATGCTCTAACCACCGAGCCCGCTAGACATTACTTTCTGATTCACAAATCTGTTTAAGGCTCATACACACACACACACACACACACACACACACAATCTAGACTACAAAATTTGAACGCTTAGCTGTGAAGAATAACCTTACTTATTTTGCATTCTTTTCACAATTTATGCAAGTGCTTTCATACTTCATTTCTCTTTATCCCGACGACAGCCCTGGGAGGTATACATAGCAGGCAGCCTTGGGATCTCTGTTCTCCCAAAGCATTTGTAGAGTTAAAGGCTGAAATACCTTCCCAACTTAGTACAGCTATCACTTAGTTAAGTCAGGACTAGATCATATCTCTTCTTACTTTTAGTCAAGTACTCCTTTGCATGATGCACCAAATAAGGCTGTCTGAGGAACATATCCCACCCTCCACGAACCGAACTCAGCATCTGAATGGACAACAAGTTACAGGAGCTAAAAATGCTACATAAAATAGGGTTCTCCCCAGTGAGTAAACAGCAATCAAACGGAAAATTGACTGCTTCCCTTCTGACCTGCTAATCTGAAGTCAGTCTGCCCATTAATTCTTTTCACCTTTTACACTCCCAGGAAGAGGTGGAGCAGGGGGAAGCCAGGCTGGTGCGGGGGGGGGGGGGGGGGGGGGAGTTTGGAAAAAAGATTATGGAAGTACTGGTGAGGGGGTGGGCAAGGGTTGGGGAGGTAGAGCTTACAGAATCAAAACCAATGTTTCTCAATCTCTTTATTGCTGCCTCTCAGAGGGGCAATAGAAATTTTTTCTGTAATCATCTCTCCATGAAATTTTAAAACCACAGACAATGTATCTTTTTATGTACAGTATGTATATCAGAGCTTTATACATAAAAAGGAAAAGGTTTTTTCACCCCCTTGGGGGCAGTATTGACCCCCTTAAGAATACCTCCTACTGGTTTGGCTCAGTGGATAGAGCATCAGCCTGTGGACTCAAGGGTCCCAGGTTCGATCCCAGTCAAGGGCATGTACCTTGGTTGTGGGTACATCCCCAGTAGGGAGTGTGTAGGAGGCAGTTGAATTGATGTTTCTCTCTCATTGATGTTTCTAACTCTCTATCCCTCTCCTTTCCTCTCTGTAAAAAAATCAATAAAATATATATTTTTTTAACAAGAATACATAAACTAGGTGACATCACTACTCAAAGCATCCCCTGTGAGTTCGCCTGCAGGAAACCGACCCGAGGCACAGGTGGGTGTCTATTCTCCTTCTGACAAGGGAACAGTAGGAAGCAACGGCTCTGGAAGGAAGGCAAGCGGGCAACGCGAACGTGCACGTCAAGTCCCACTCGGGCTGATGAGCTTTTAAGAACCTTATAAAATCTTGCCTACAGATCTTATATTTGATCAATACATTCCGGAAAAGACTAAATTAGAAATAAACTGATAAATTTCAAATATCTGTGGTTGACGTATATTAGCGTATATGGCATATATGACTGTACACGTGACTGAGAAAAAGAATTTGGTACCTAATATCTGGGAATAATGCAAACTGCCAGAAATGAGCTTCATCTTTGGTTCCTGTCATTCTCAGTTAATGAGAAAAGGGAAGATCTATTCGAAAGGTGGCTTCCATGCAGCCCAGGTGTCTTTTTCCTTTAAGGTTTCATGCCAGTGTTTTACTTTCAGGGGTGACAATCGGGGCAGGCTACAGCCTCGCCCAGCTGAATGATGCCTTAGCTTTTATTGTTTCGGAGCAACCAAAGGAGAAGACTAAGACCTACCGTGCCCTCCGGACGCACCTGAGGACGCTTGCCGGAGTCCAGATCAGGAGTATGGCGGTAGGTTCTCTAGTGTCATAGGAAATGGGCCGTAGGTACAGTCAGCCATACCGTTCTGTTCAGTTGAGCAAACATCACTCTGAAGAGGAAACCCAACAAGTCAGTGTTGAATAAAGCTCTGCAACATGAGTGTGAGTGTGAGTGTGTGTGTGTGTGTATGTGCACACACGTGTGTGCGCCCAAAGTGAGAGGGCTCACATTGTGTGCATGTGTGTGCCCAGAGTGAGAAGCAGCATATTATGTAACAAGATTATGCTCCTGGAATCTGAAGGGGCCCAAATTCTGATCTCAGCCTGTCACCTGTGAGTGGCATGATCCTGGAGAAACCACTTTAAACCACTGTTTCTCCATTGTAAAAATTAAGCCCGGCCAGCATGGCTCAGTGGTTGAGCACCAACCTATGAACCAGGAGGTCACAGTTCGATTCCTGGTCAGAGCACATGCCTGGGTTTCGGGCTTGATCCTCAGTAGGCAGATGGCAGCTGATCAATGATTCTCTCTCATCATTGATGTTTCTATCCCTCTCTCCCTCTCCCTTCCTCTCTGAAATTAAAAGTGAAAAATTAAGGTTCAACCCAATGGACTGTCTCTATGATCCTGTCTGGTTCTAACAGTTTGTGAAAGGTGTCTTACCCAAGGTTTAGTAAACAAGAGCCTGCCTCTCTGAAATACTCTTTTCTGGATGATTCTCCACTTAGAGCTTTGTGATGAGGTCAGTTTCCAAACAAGTGTATCTCAAATGTCAATTCCTGGACATCTCCAGTTATCTAGTTTATTAAAGTTTCCTTATTATCTGAGATTTAAGAGAAAATTGGTTCAAACCACTACCCATTCCACACATGGTGAGTAGTTCAGTGGCGCTGAGAGGGGGGCACATTTTTCCTAGTTGTCTCTGGCTCCATTTCTGTTGATTCTCAAAATCCACCATATGTTTTCATCTTGGGCATCTTCTATTTCTTTTTCTGGACCATGTCTTCCTCTCACCGTCTTGCCTTCTTAGCTCCCTTCAAATGTCCTCCTTATTGACAGTTTGGGCACAGCAGCACCACAAACATTTAGAAAATGAGTTCCATTTCCCGGTTCTTTAGAGTTTCCGCAGGCTGCAGGCTGCATCTTCCCCTGTGTTACAGAACACTCACTCTAGGGCCAGTTCTCAAAGACAGCTGTCTCCTCTTTATACATGGGAAAGGCTTCTTTTCTCAGGCAATGAGTCTGAATGGAGTCAGGGGTGGGAACCTTACCCCGTATGTTGTCTGAATCTACTTCACTGCCCCAAAGCTCTGCCAGATCTTTCTATGAAGCAGAGAATTAAATGCTTACACAAGATCCCTGCATGCATAATTGCTTTTCTGTTAAATAGCTAAGAGTAGCTAAAAAAGAAGTGTCTCCTTTATTTATTTAGACTTTAGGAGGACATGTGGTGAGCAGGCCGAATTTTTCTGACCTAAATCCAATTTTAGCAGCAGGAAATGCTACCATCAATCTGATATCTAAAGGTAAGAGAGCAATTTTAAGCATTTTGTTTTACAATTATCACTGTCAAGTAGCTCCTTTCATGAACTATGACCTGAGAACCCAAGCATATTCAACTTACACTTACCAAATACATATAGGTGACAGCTACATTCCTCAAACATAAGGATGAAGCTGAGATCAGTTATCCTGTTCTCTAGATATTCTGTATCTCATAGATAACTTACTGCACCAAATAATTTTTCTTAACTGTTTGGTCACATTCATGCACAGTCCAAAAGCAGTTATCAAAAAATGTCTGAGGTGCATCTCTGTGGTTTCAACGTTTTATGGCATATTCGATTTCAGAGTTTCATAAAGGTGGAATTTTTCTTCTAGGACTTTTCATTTTAAACAAAATCAACTTTTTGGGGCACATGACTCATTACTTCTCTCTTTATTCACAACCGGTTTAATCCTTGCCAAGAGAAAATGATTGTACTTAAGGAAATACAAGCAGTGCATATTATTCATAAAACCATTGTTGTGACCCTCTTTGATTAAAATCACATTTAAAAAATATGGTGGATCAAATAAGAAAGCAGGGCAAACTGCTTAAAGAAAGGAAGCTATATCTGAGGCACCCCACCTCTGCCACTAGTCCCGCCTCCAGCACTTCGGACAGGTCATCTAACCTATCGGAACCTTTGGACCTCAGGTTTCCCATGTGTGAAATACATTCTCCCCATTTCCCATTGGTGAAGCTGGGTTGCTTCTGTATAGCCTTTCAGCTTATCTGGCCCAACCTTTCATTCCAACAATGAGGAACCAGAAGCCCCAAAGGTTCTGGGACTTCCCTAAGGAGACACAGCGTGGAACCTGGAGCTAGAACCCACATTGTCTGGCCCCCAGCCTGCACTCTCTATCTTTTCACCCGATACATCACCTCTGCCCCTGGCTGGATATTCTCCAATTGAATATGTGCATTCTAATCAAGGTCATTTCTCTGATAGAAGGAGAACGGCAGATTCCTTTAGACGGCCATTTCCTTGAGAGAGCGCCTGAAGCTGACCTTAAGTCAGAAGAGATTGTGTTATCTGTTTATATTCCCCACTCTACACAGGTAAGGACTCCTGACCAGCTGCCTGCCCAGGGGCATCCTGCTCACCCTGAACCCTGTGCAGGAGCCACAGACAGACTCCCAGGGATAGTGCCATCTCCTTTCCCAACCAGCAGCTGCAGGGAGATGATTGGGCTGTGCTCAGGAAGGGCCAGATTCTCCATGACCATTTCATGTGCTTTCCTATCAGGCCCATCTTGAGCTTTTGTGGACCTTAGACATTTTTGCCTTCATGAGTCTCTGTTCATAAAAAATCAAATCAATGACCATCCTATATAATAAAAGCATAACATGCTAATTAGACTGGACATCCTTCCAGACAAAGCTGGGGCTGCCAGGGAAGCCTGGGTCCCTGGTGCCAGAGGAAAGCTGGTGCCGGCAGCCTGGGGAAGGAAGGCCTACTCTTGCACGAATGCGTTGGGCCTCTAGTGTTATTACAAAGATGAATATTACCCAGTGTTCCATATTCATTGTTACTATATTCATTTTTTCTTTTGTTTTTAAAAGAAATCAAAAGAACAACATATCTGTGGGCCTTCTCTCTGCAAAAAGGAGAGCCTTTTGTGTGAGTAGCTGAATTTTTGGTTTCAGATAAATATGCATTTTAGCCAAGACCGAGGCAAACTATCACCAATATCACCTCCCATAAGTTCCTGGTGAACTGAAAGTTCATTACCATAAAAGACTTTCAAGTCATCCAACATTTGTTAACCAAATACTTTAAATAAAATTTAAAGCCAAGCATGGGGCTAAATCCAGAAGACACCACGCTGATGTATAAGACACAGTGTCCTGTCTTCCAAGGTCTGTAAATCTCAGAGGAAGGACTTGAGATAGGAAACAGGACATGAGTGGACAAAAAGCTGGAGTGGTTCCTGTGATGAGGAGAGTCCTCCCCTGTGTTATTCAAAACGGAAGGGAAGCATAGGTCAGTGGAGAGAAGAGGGTGGTCATTCCAAGTGAGAGAACAGCATGAGGATGGGGGTTCACGTGAATAGCAGCTGGAGGAGCCCCATGAAATGAGACTGGATGGGAGCTGGGGCCCCACATCTATTGCTTCATCAAGGAGTTGGTACATGTTCTAGCAGACAACCACCTCAGAAGACTTTCAAGCAAGGTAAAATCTTAATGAAAAGTGGTATTTTAAGAATATCAATCCACTGGAAAGATTGAGGAAAAACTGGTTGGAGGGTAGACTGAAGGTTGAATGAACAGTTAGGAGGCTAATGCAACAGTTCAGGTGGGAGAAGGTAATGAGGGTGGTGGCAGCAGGAATGGAAAGTCCCCCCAGTCAGTACAGTAGAGTAAATGTGACAAGTATCTCCAGCACTTCCTTATCACCTTTGCTTTCCAAATCAAAAATGTTTTATCCTTGACAGGGTCCATGGTGGTAGGGTTAGCTTCTCCCCCACCCCCACCAAGATACTGGCCACACAAAGAGATGTTCTCCCATTTTGTCACTCTAATATTTAACACTAATCATGAAATTTAACCTAAAATGACAAATTTAAACCTGAAAAACACTGGAAGCCATTTAGTGCTGTAGTTTTCAAGCTTTTTTTTTTTTTTTTTTAACAGTAGAATTCTTTCTGCAAATGAAATTTGCCGGAAGCCGGTCCATCCTTGTTGCTTGACACAGTCGCTGCAGGAAAGAAACATCTGCACAGCATATGTTTCAAGGGACCTGGCGTATATAGCATACTGTTCTTAATATGTTTGCTCCCCTTAGCACTGTGTGTTTTAACCAAGGTCACCTTTCCGAGAAAGGTTGTTTCCCCAGGTAGGGATTTTTTCCCTGAAGTCAGGGAGGGGATAAAACTCCTTAACTAAGTGCCAGGCGGGTAGTTAATCACTTTAACTACAAACAATCATGCTTAAGCTACATAATCTTTACTCCCTGGAATGGAGATAGGAAACACCCTAACCTTTGTAATAGAGTTGATAGGATTGAATCAGCTGGTATAAATACAGATGTAACAAGACAGCACGACACAGAACTTAGAAGACTGAACCAAGAGAGACAGAACCTACACACAGAACCTACACAGAACCTAGAGACAGAAGAACTTCGCTGGAGAGAACATGGCAAAAGATCCTGGACAGAAACTGGAGACAGAACCTAGAGACAGAACCTAGCGAGAGAACCTGGCTGAAGAATCTAGAGACAGAACCTGACTACAGAACCTGGATAGAACATGGCAAGAGAACCTGACTGGAACCTGGTGACTGAACCTGGCTGGAGAACCTGGACAGAACCTGGCTGGAGAACCTAGTGAGGGAACATGGCTACAGAACCTGGCTGTAGAACCTGGAGAACCTGGCTGGAGAACCTAGCAAGAGAACATGGACACAGAACCTGGAAAGAGGTCCTAACCAGAACTTCGCTGAAGATCCTGACCAGAACTTGGCTGGAGATCCTGGCTAGGCTGCTGATCAACTGAACGCTTTCTCCGTGTCATTCCTTCTTTGCCGACTCTGTCCACACCTTTCGGGACCCCTGGACCTGCTGGGGTTGGACCCCAGCAGAAATTTACATAGAACACCAAACTAGTTAAAAGTGAAGGTTTGCGCCAAAACCGGTTTGGCTCAGCGGATAGAGCGTCGGCTTGCGGACTGAAAGGTCCCAGGTTCGATTCCGGTCAAGGGCATGTATCTGGGTTGCGGGCACATCTCCAGTGGGAGATGTGCAGGAGGCGGCTGATCGATGCTTCTCTCTCATCGATGTTTCTGACTCTCTATCTCTCTCCCTTCCTCTCTGTGAAAAATCAATAAAATATATTTAAAAAAAAAAAAGTGAAGGTTTGGTAGTTTGTTCTGAGGGACACTCCACCTCTGGATCCTCCCCTCATCCTTTGAGGCACCATCTGATCGAACTCAACCTTCTCCTTTTAAAGAAAATTAAGACCCAAACAGTTTAAGTTATTTGCCCGAAGCTGCCGGGAGCCGATCCATCCTTGCCCGTTTCAAGGGACCTGGCATATATGGCATACTGTTCTTAATATGTTTGCTCACCTTCTTGGCACTATGTGTTTTAACCAAGGTCTCTGAGAAAGGTTGTTTCCCCAGGTAGGGATTTTTCCCTGAAGTTAGGGAGGGAATAAAACCTCTTAACTAAGTGCCAGGCCGGTAATTAATCACTTTAACTACGAACAATCATGCTTAAGCTACATAATCTTTACTCCCTGGAATGGAGATAAGAAACGCCCTAACCTTTGGAATAGAGATTGATAGGATTGGAATCAACTGGTATAAATACAGATGTAACAAGACAGAACTTAGAAGACAGAACCAAGAAGACAGAACCTACACAGAACCTAGAGACAGAAGAACTTCGCTGGAGAGAATATGGCAAAAGATCCTGGACTGAACCTGACTACAGAAATGGGCAGGAGAACCTGACTAGAACCTGGTGACTGAACCTGGCTGGAGAACCTAGCGAGGGAACATGGCTACAGAACCTGGCTGGAGAACCTGGAGAACCTAGCAAGAGAACATGGACACAGAACCTGGCTGGAGATCCTAACCAGAACTTCGCTGGAGATCCAGACCAGAACTTGGCTGGAGATCCTGGCTAGAGATCCTGGCCAGGCTACTGATCAACTGAACGCTGTCTCCGTGTCCTTCCTTCTTCGCCGACTCCGACCACACCTTTGGGGACCCCTGAACCTGCTGGGGTTGGACCCCGGCATGAAGCCAAGTAAGGTGACTTGGAGTTGAAAGTAGATCAGCATAGACCAGCTGTGGGCAAACTACGGCCCGCGGGCCATTCCGGCCCATTTGAAATGAATAAAACTATTGAAAAAAAAGACCGTAACCTTTTATGTAATGATGTTTACTTTGAATTTATATTAGTTCGCACAAACACTCCATCCATGCTTTTGTTCCAGCCCTCTGGTCCAGTTTAAGAACCTATTGTCCCTTTGTAATATTATAAGCAATTAAAAAAAAAAAAAAAAAGGAAAACAAAAACAAACAAACAAAAAAAAACCTATTGTGGCCCTTGAGTCAAAAAGTTTGCCCACCCCTGGCATAGACTCTGAAGCCAGACGGCTTGGGTTTGAACCCCGGCTCTGCCACTTACAGTGTGACCTTGTGTAAGTTACTTAACCTCTCAGTTTCCTCATCAGTACATTGGAAATGAGGACAGTTACTGTGAGGATTAAATATTACCATACTGATAGGTAAGACACACAGGCCAGTGCTCACATACAGTCAGCTCAACAGTTAACAACAGTGAGAATTCCAGTCCATTAGCAGGGTCCTTTTTATTATTAATAATCACCTAAGTGCCCTGCTTGTCACAGAGTAGAGACAAGCATGAACCTTTCTGAGTGTTATCTTTTTCTGCCGTGGTCGGCAAACCGCGGCTCGTGAGCCACATGCGGCTCTTTGGCTCCTTGAGTGTGGCTCTTCCACAAAATACCACGTGCGGGCGCGCACGTACAGTGCGATTGAAACTTTGTGGCCCATGCACAGAAGTCAGTATTTTGTGGAAGAGCCGGTATTTTATGGAAGAGCCACACTCAAGGGGCCAAAGAGCCGCATGTGGCTCGCAAGCCGCAATTTGCAGAGCCGCAGTTTGCTGACCACTAGATTAAGGTATTACATACGTGTCCTTATTCCTCCAGTGGCACTTTGTGTCGGGACTGCGGC
Organism: Myotis nattereri; assembly: GCF_964212035.1. Taxonomy (NCBI): domain Eukaryota; kingdom Metazoa; phylum Chordata; class Mammalia; order Chiroptera; family Vespertilionidae; genus Myotis; species Myotis nattereri. The sequence continues at coordinate 9,316,110 of NC_138082.1, forward strand.
TGGCCCAACGCCAGGAGAATGCCTTTGCCATTGTCAATGCCGGGATGAGTGTGAAGTTTGAAGATGGCACAGACACAATCAAGGATCTTAAAATATTCTATGGGCGTGTTGGCCCCACTGTGGTTTCTGCGAACCAAACCTGCAAGCAGCTCATCGGGAGGTAGGTCACAGCATGTCCGGAACATAGAACCCAGGCCTTCCTATTTTACTGAAAGTAGCACTTGGAGGTTTTTTTTCTGATTATAAAATATAGCTATATATTCATTTAAAAAATTTAATTGCTGTCAAAAAAATAGGATAAGGAAAATGAAAGTCACCCCAAAACCAACATATTTCAAGGTACAGTAATTTTTGTTGTTGTTTCTGTAATAAGATTACTGCACAAATTAATAAAAGTAGATATAACCTTCAAATTTTCCCTTTTAATTAACCTACACAGTAAGTAAACATTTCCAATACTGTGTCCTAAGATATCTGAAAATTTCCTGAAACCACATAAAGAAGATGAAATATTCCAAAAGGTTAAATGGCCTTCCTCTCGTCACTCTCAATATGGAGAACAGATTGATGGCTGCACCAGGTGGTGGGGGGTGGGGGGCGCGTGAAGGAGGGCACAAATGGAAGAAGGGGGTTGAAAAGTACAAACTTCCAGCTATAAAATGAATAATTCACAGGAATTTAATGTATAGCATGGTGACGATCCTATGTAATAAAAGCCTAATATGCTAAGTGTCCGGTTGTCTGGTCAACCAATCAAAGCATAATATGCTAATGATATGCTAAGGCCACTCAACTGCTCGCTATGACGTACACTGGCCATCAGGGGGCAGACAGTCGACCAGTCGCTATGATGTGCACTGATCACCAGGGGGCAGATAGTCATCTGGTTGACCAGTCACTATGACGTGCACTGGCCACCAGGGGGGAGATGCTCCAACCAGTAGGTTAGCTTGCTGCTGGGGTCCAGCCGATTGGGACTGAGTGAGATGGGCCAGACGCACCCTGGAGCCTTCCCACAGTCCCTACCCAGCTGACCAACTTCCCGAATCCCTCCCTGGCCCCAATCATGCACCAGAGGGGTCCCTCGCCCTGGCTTGCAGCCTCTTGCAATCCAGGACCCCTCGGGGGATGTCAGAGAGCCGGTTTCAGCCTGATCACGCAGGCCAGGCCGAGGGACCCCACTGGTGAATAAATTCATGCACCCGGCCTCTAGTAGTTAATAATACTGTAATTTGTATTTAAACGTTGTTAAGAGAGTAGATCTTTAAAATTCTCATCACACTCTGGCCGGGTGGCTCGGTTGGTTGAAGCATCATCCCATACACCAAAAGGCTCTGGGCTCGATTCCCAGTCAGGGTACATATCTAGATTGTGGGTTCAATCCCCAGTTGGGGCACATTCAGGAGGCAACAGATCGATGTTTCTCCCTCACATCGATGTTTCTCTCACTGCATCAGATTCTAAATAAAGCAGGTGAAATATTTAAGGATATTTTGTGTCGACTTCAAAGATGGATACGGATTGCTCCCCATCTTCCCTTGTTCTATCAGTTTAGTATGTCTTCGCCTCATCTGTGGAATGTTTGCATTCTTCCCTACTAGGCAATGGGATGACCACATGCTGAGCGATGCATGCCGATTGGTCCTGCATGAGATTTACATTCCGCCAGGAGCTGAGGGTGGCATGGTAGAATATAAGCGAACCCTCATGATCAGCCTACTCTTCAAATTCTACCTCAAAGTGAGGCGAGGACTGAATAAAATGGTAAACGACTTCTCTGAGTCTCTGGGCGCCTTGACATTCTGAGTGGGGGTCTGCACAGAAGGACTTTCCCTGCACGGTTTTGATATCCATCAAGGGCACTGAGTATGGGCCCTTCTCGCTCTTCTTTGTTCCTCTCCTTCCCTTCTCCTTCCCTATTGGGCTGAGAAGGGTAATCTATTTGCCCTATAATTTGTATAACAAATACTAATATGCATGCAAGTTGACCTGCTGTCACAAAAAACCTTCAGTAAGTAAATCATAACATCTTTCCCTATTTTAAGAAAAAAATTTTTAATAACCCAACTTTAATATTTAGAAAATGTGAATAAGCCAGAAAAGAGGAAAAAGCATTTGTAATCCTATCACCATAGCTAGCCACTATTAATATTTTGGTATGTATCCTTCTAAAACCTTCTTTATGGATGTGTATGTATATATGCCACATATATACACCAATAGAACTGGTTGCTTATTTCACTTTGTAATATAAACATCTCTCAGTGTCATTAACTATTTTTCTGTGACATTATGACATAAGTTTACATGTCATGTTTATGGAAAGATGTACCATTATTTGGTCTATTCCTTATTTTTAGACATTTAGATTGTTCTAAGTTTTTATTAACTATTTTATCCTTTTCTAGCCTAGTTTAAAATGACTTCCACAGCAGTTTCTCAAAATATGGCCCATAACTGAGTGTCCTCTTAATAACTCATGAACTGACTCAGAAATGGCAGAGAAATGACTATACCCACATTTCTTTTATGCCTGAGAATTTTACTCTCTTAGTTCAGCTAGCCTTTTTATTATTATTTTATTAACATTATTTATTATTGGTATTATCATATTCTATTATGTTTTATTATATACCCTATTATGTGTTTTATTATATTTCAGTATATTAATATGTAATCAGTATATATCTAATATATTATTGTATGTAATCTATTAAATATATGTTTTTATTTTATATCTATTATGTATTATCATATATTCTCTAAAATATTACATGTTCTATTATGTTATATATTCTATCATAGAAGAATTCAAAATGCAGAGAAACAAAATTTTAAAAAATCAACTCTAATCCAGTAATCCTACAATTAACATATGAATACATACTTTTATATTTTTTAATTGAAAGAATGGAATCATACTGTACACAAGTTTTTTCACTTAATTGTATTTCATGAGCATTTTTCAATGTCAATAAGTACACTTCTACAAAATTATTTTTCATGACTGCAGAATATTGTATCTTATGGATATACCATAATTTGTGTAGCCATTTCCTTGTTGTTGGGTGTTTAATTTAATTCTAGTTTCTTCACTGGCACAAATAGTCTGTAATTGGGCACTCTTGTAGATAACTCACAAGTCATCTTTGCCTACTCCCTCAGTTGTTTCTTTGAGGTTCATGCCCAGGAGGTTGGCTTGGATTTGAAAGCACAGATCCATTTAGAAGTATATACATACTTCCAGTCATTCAAAAAGGAGACCTGGTCATGAAGGGAGTTCTTCCCTTCCTGGAAAAAGCATTCACTTTTCTGTGCACATAAGTAGATGCAGTGATTCTTCAAATAACTGCTACCAGCCTAGGGAACTTGAAGCTCAGGGCTCTCCCCGCAGAACTGGCATCTAATATCTGAAATACTTCTACACGTGTTTCCAAGCTAGTCACTCAGATTGTAAAATTGAATGTCAAGTAATCTTCTTTCTAGGATCCCCAGAAGTTTCCTAACATCCCAGAAAATTTCATGAGTGCTGTAGACAATTTCCCCATAGGAACACCCCGAGGACTTCAGATGTTCCAGGTTGGTGGGTAGGGTTTTTGCTTTCTAATAGGCTTAGTCATTCAGATATATGCATTACGCATGTGTTTCCCCCTTTTCAATAGCCATATTTTGTGTTACATGTAAAGATAAAGTCTACTGAAACCAGCTGATGTGACCCAGTGTCACCCACACACAACTTGCTTGGTTTAGCGTTTATGTTTTTACTCAAGACTACACAAGGAATTTGATTTTGAATCTCCCTTCTTTACTATTTCCAGCTTTTTTACTTACAATTTCCTCCTTTCCTTGGCCACTGTTGGTCCTTTTTTTAAAACCTCACTCAACATTTACTGCTTCTAGGAAGTCCTCCCTGCTTTATAAGAGCCACCCCGAATCTCCCAGGAAACTGTTTTCCTAACACCATATTAGCTGTGTAAATTATTCTTTATTACTCTATGAAATTGATCACATTATGTTAATGTATGTGTTCTGATTCCTCAACAAGGTTGTAGAGTCCTTGAGGGCAGGAACAATGTCATCTTGTGTGTGGGAGGGGTTGGGGGGAGGAGTCGGTTAGAGCCAGTAACCAAGAATATATTCCTTGCCATAATACTCAGTGGATATTTATTAACTCTGACTCATAGCTAGAGATAACCAGTTGCCCGTAGTTTTCTTTTTTTTTTTTTCTTGTTACATTTTTATTTATTTATTTATTTATTTATTTATTTATTTATTTATTTTTATTGCTTAAAGTATTACAAAGAGTATTACATATGTCTCCCTTTTTTTCCCCACCCTTGACAATCCCCTGGCCTCCCCTACCCCCCAGTTTCTTATGTCCATTGGTTATGCTTATATGCATGCATACAAGTCCTTTGGTTGATCTCTTACCCGCCCCCCTCCTGCCCTCCCACTCTCCCCGTCCTTCCTGCTGTAGTTTGACTTGTAAGTAATCCAAATATAACAGACCCAATGTTCAGTGCACGAGAATGTCTGGCAGTAAAATAACAGGCTTTTTTCATGAACAGTGTGTGAATCCCCACCAACCTCCTCAAGATCCAGTCGGCCACCCCATGATGCACCAGTCAGCCATTAAACATGCCACTGGGGAAGCCGTGTACGTTGATGACATGCCCCCTGTCGCCCAAGAACTCTTCCTGGCGGTAGTTACCAGCACCAGAGCTCATGCAAAGATCATGTAAGGAAATAAAAGCTGTCCCTATAAAAGTTACTGAAATGCATTAATAATTTTATACTTAAACTGAGAGCTTACTGTATATGTAAGTCAATTAAAAGTATTTCCTCTTCTGGATGGGAATCATTCATTTTTAAAGCATAGTTATGAAAATGCCTATGGCCAAGAGTCAGAATACCAATGTATTGTCCATGATGTAGTTATGAGGCCCATTGCACTTTTCCCCAGTGTTGGTGGAATCATGTATAACGTACCCTGAACTTACCCCTGAAACTCTAGTGTGTACTTTTACATGTTCTCTCCTAGAGCAATTGATGTTTCAGAAGCCCTGGCACTTCCCGGTGTTGTTGATGTGATAACAGCAGAGGATGTCCCGGGAGATAATAACCATAATGGAGAGGTTCTCTATGCACAGAACGAGGTGTGTGATTTGTATGTGGCTTAGGACTCAAATACTTTGTGGAAAATACCATATCACAAAGACTTTCAGAGAACCAAGGACTCCACCTCATTTTAAATTGTGGACTCTTGAGATTCTCATAAAAACCATAATCGTGCTTAAGGAAGACTTCTAAAAAAAATTCATAAAAGTCCCAGAAGCAATAAAAGCATCGGCCATTAAGAGAATCAACAGAACTTCAGGAATTTCAGGATGGCTGGATCCCCGCGAGTGATTTCGGAACAGTGAGCAGTGCAGCTGAAGACAGTCCTAGGCCAGACATAATCAAGTTCTGCATCCAATTCTGAACCCCCTAAGTCCCACTCAAGCCATTGTTTTAAATGTATTCTCATAGGCAGGAAATAATCTTGCTTTTGTTCACAAGAACCCAGGGGGTAAATGAAAGAACCTGGGAACAGTAAATCCTTTTTGTGATTCTATGTTTCAACCAATTACATTGAACATGCAACTTTTCTGCAGGTAATTTGCGTGGGTCAGATCGTCTGCACCGTGGCTGCTGATACCTATGTCCATGCGAAAGACGCCGCTAAGAAAGTGAAGATCGCTTATGAAGACATAGAACCTCGGATTATCACAATAGAGGTATTTGAGCTGCTTTGTTTCTCCAAGAATGACTAGGGTGATGTACTTGTGGCAGAATCCAATCCTCAGAGTCACAGAATAGTACAACCTGGGCTTCATCTATGCTTTACTCAGTGTCATCTCCAAGTTGAGACAAGATACTGAGATTTTTCCTGCCTTGAGACCCGTTCCTTCCTGTGTCCACGTCTCCTCGAAAGGCCTCTTGCCAATGCTTGGCCTGAGAATATAGACAAGCAGCACCGGAGGAAGGTCCTTATGCCCTCACATACAAAAGGAGTCTGTGAGAAAGTCCAGAGCACTGTGACACTCAGAGCAGGTTACCATTGACTGAGTGACAGCTTGGGTCCTCTTGACCTCCGTGCCTACTTCCTACTTTAAGCACAAGTTCTGGAGATAGAAAACTCAGATGCATATTCTGACTCTGCCATTTAACAGGCTGTTAAATGGAAGGTTTGACAAGTTCCTTAAATGCATCGTATCTCAACCTCTTCCTCTGCGAAATGGGAACTATGGAAGTTCGTACATCAAAAGGTCATCATGAAGCTTAAATGAGAGAATCCAAATAAAGTGCTTTAAAAAAGCACCTGGGACATGGGGTGCTTTGAATACATGTTAGCTGTGATTTCATTTTAGTTGTTGTTGTTAACGAGGGCAAGAACATGTTCATGGTGCTTATATCCCTGGTGCCCAGCCAAGCCCTAAACCCATAGTAGGTACGCAATAAATGTGTGTGATGGAGGGCTAGATGCATAAGCAATATGAAACCTGGCCAGTAGGGTACAGTGTTCCCAATCCTCTTTGATTCTCTCCTGTTTTTCCAAACAGATGCCAAGTTCAAGTATTTTCCAGTTATCTTTTAAATGCCTCTTAGATGTGCCCCCTTTTTTCTCTTCTAACTTTCACCCCTTCCCACCCTCCAGCCCAGTCCTCACCACCTTATTGTCAGATTTACTACAATAACCTCTTTATCTCAAAATATCTACCTACCGTGTTAATTTTCTAAGCCACAAAGTTCATCAGATCACTTTTTCTTACAAAAACAAAGAAACACAATGTCCCCTTAGATAAGGTTCTTAGTATAAAACTAAAAGTCTTTCAGAGTCCAACCTCACTCTATCTTTCAAGTTCATCCAACTGCTTATTTATCTATCTATGTGTTTATTTTTAGAGAGAAAGAGAGAGAAAAACAAACAAAGAGACTTTTATTTGTTGTTCCACTTATTTATGCATTCGTTGTTTGATTCTTGTATGTGCCCTGAATGGGGACTGAACCCGAAATCAATGCTCTAACCAACTGACCTACCTGGCCATGGCAGAACTGCTTCTTTTTTTAAGAAATACGTTTTATTGATTTGAAAGACAGAGAGAGAGAGAGAGAGAGAGAGAGAGAGAGAGAGAGAGAGACATCGATTGGCTGCCTCCTACATGCCCCCTAATGGGGATTGAGCGTGCAACCCCAGGCATGTGCCCTGACAGGGAATCGAACCAGTAACCTATCAGTGCACTAGACGACACTCAACCAACTGAGCCACACTGACCAGGGCTCAGCTACTTCTTGATAGAAAACTCCCCAGCCAATCTAGCCTTGTTCTCTTTTTGGTCCCTCAGCTGGGTTTCAACCTCTGTTGCTTCATGAGGTGCTCCTAACTTCAAATGATTTTCAGTCTCTTCTCTGTCTGCCCTAATCCTATCCAATTCAGCACCTGAGGTCACCTACACAGGCCATCCCTGAGCATCCCCAGCCCAGCAGGCGCCTCCTCCTGGCCTCTCTTTGATCTATTATCTTCTCCCTCATCACAAAGTTGCCCCTAACACCAAACTGCCTACTGTCAGCAAACCAGAGGGTAGGATTGTGTTTTATATATCCTTCTTGCCCCCAGCTCTTCCTCCCAGTGCTGAACAGAACTACTAGTAAGTAGTCACCAATGCCTGCAATCCATTGTAACCCAATTGTCTTGGTTTGTGAAGATCAAATAGAGCAGGAGCATGGGATTTTGATGGGGTTTGAATGGCTTATTAGAATGTAAAAAAATAAAATAAAAACAAGAATCTTATTTTTGTTGTTGTTATTTCTTTTTCCCCTGCAGCAAGCCCTAGAGCACAATTCATTTCTTTTTGATGAGAAGAAAATTGAGCAGGGAAATGTAGAGCAAGCCTTTAAACATGTTGATCAAATCATTGAAGGTAAGTGGTCTTGGCCAGAAAAGTGAAGCTCCTGAAGATAAAGACTACATCGGCCATTGGTTTGAGAAATACTGAAATTCTAAGGCAGAGCTTCTCAACCCTAATGTGATACTTAAACTGCAATTTAAAATGCACAAATGAGTCCTGGCCGGTGTTGCTCAGTGGTTGAGCGCCGACCTATGAACATGGTTCAATTCCCAGCCAGAGCATGTGCCCCGGTTGCAGGCTCAATCCCCTGTGTGGGGCTTGCAGGAGGCAGCCCTTCAATGATTCTCTCATCATTGATGTTTCTATCTCTCTCTCCCCCTGCCTTCCTTTCTGAAGTCAATAAAAATATATTTAAAATAAATAAAATGCACAAATAATCTTACAGTCTGATGAAGTTTTACATATGCAGCAATCTGTGTAAATACTACCCACATCGAGATATAGGGCCTTTCCAGCGCCCCAGAAAGCTTCCTTGTGCCCCGCCCCCTCCAGGTCAGTAACCTTCTGAAAGGTCTTTTTCTAGCTGTGGCCACTGTAGATGAGTTCACCTGTTTTGCACTTCATATAAACGGAAACTAGACTGTGACTGTTTCTGTGTTTACCTCTTTTCATCAACATTATGTGTGGGAAGTTCACCGTATTGGTGCATAGATCAGTAGTTCTTTTTCATTGTTCCGGAGCATTCTATTGTATAGATATTCCACAATTTATGTTTCTGTTCTACTGTTCATGGACAGTTCAGTTGGTTTCAACTTGGGACTATTATGAATAATGTTTCTAAACACACTATTGTGGTCCAAAAGGAGATGCCATAACAAGTGTAACCAAAAGTAACTTCACAGGGTGATCTGATCATAAATTCCTCACATGGTGAGTAGTTACAGTCCAGGCATATAACGTCCTTAGGAAAAAATGTTATCTTTGCCTTAAGCAAGCCCTATTCTTTATTTCTGTGCATCTAGATCAGCGGTTCTCAACCTGTGGGTCGCGATCCCTTTGAGGGTCGAACGACCCTTTCACACTGACCAGGGCTCAGCTGCTAATCTAGCCTAAGACCATCGGAAAACACATATATAATTACATATTGTTTTTGTGATGAATCACTATGCTTTAATTATGTTCAATTTGTAACAATGAAATTGGGGGTCACCACAACATGAGGAACTGTATTAAAGGGTCCCGGCTTTAGAAAGGTTGAGAACCACTGATCTAGATAAACACAAACTATGGCAACACCATGCTAAGCATATCACATGTATTATATGATTTAATAATGACAAAAACCCTGAGAAATGAGTATTCAAAAACCTATTTTAAGCTCCCAAGTATTTTCTGCTTACGATTTAATATTCAAGCAGAACAACTCTGAGAAGGAACATATACTGGTAGCTCCATTTTACAGATAAAGAAACTGATGCTTAGAAAAGTTAGGTAATTGACTGAGACCTCATATTCCGTTTATAATAGAGCCAGGACTGGAGCCCAAGACTACATGACCCACAGGTCCTTGCTCTTACTCACAGTGATATATTTTCTTTTCATTTTTATACTCACCCTAAGAACAACAGAGTCAGAGGTGCTAGCCCTTTGTCATTTAGGATTTTGGCCATTATGGGAGTCCAAATTTTAGCACAAATGGAAAATTTGAAATACGAAGGGAATTTGGAATTTGGGCAGAAATGACTAAGAATTACAGAGTATGCCAACATAGAGAAAGGGTGCAGTTAGAATGTGGATCCTAGAGTCAGATTGCCTGGGCTTGCATCCCACCTCTGTTATTTACCCGCTGTGTGGCCTTGGGCAACTTACTTAACTTTTTCTTACCTCAGTTTTCTAATATACCTGCTTCACAGGATTGGTATGATGATTAAAGGAATTCATTATCTGTAATTTGCTATGCCTGAGAGCAATACCTAGCATATGTAAAAATGATGTCGTTGCTTGAATTTAGATGAAAGTCAGTATATGGTATGCTAAAAACAAAGGTTTTGGGGGAGAGCTTTTTGGGAGGACTCACATTCTATTGTCCCAAGAAATAATTTCCAAAAATTCTTTGACTCTTGGAAAAGCAATTCACTTATTTTAACTACACAGGAATCTTTTGGCTGGTTTCAAAGTAAATTTTAGCTAGAGCCAAATGCCTGTCTTGGCACAGCCTACAAAATGATAAGGATGTTTTAACCAAGCCCCAAATCTCAGATAAAACAGTAAGAAACGGCCGTAAAACTGCTGGGAACAGGTCTGCCATTTTATTTATTTATTTACTAGAGGCCCCATGCACGAAATTCATGCAAGGGGCTCTGAGGGCTGGGGGGCAGCCGGGGCTTCATCCGGAAGGATGTCCAGCCTAATTAGCATATTACAGTTTTATTATTATAGATTTACTTATTTATTTATTTTAAAATATATTTTTATTGATTTCAGAGAGGAAGGGAGAGGGAGACATAGAAGCATCAATGATGAGAGAGACTCATTGATCGGCTGCCTCCTGCACACCCCCCTACTGGGGATTAAGCCGGCAACCCGGGCATGTCCCCTTGACTGGAATCAAACCTGGGACCCTTCAGTCCACAGGCCAATGCTCTATCTACTGAGCCAAACCAGCTAGAGCCAGTTCTACCATTTTAAACCTTTGTGTCCTTTGGCAAGCTGCTTATCCTCAGTGTGACTCAATTATTCTAATGTCACCTAATTGAGGTGCGTATTATTACAGACACTTTACAGATCAAGGACTGAGGCTTTACTAACATGGCCAAACTCACTGAGCAAAGAGATGACAGACTGGATATGTGGCCAGGTTCGGCTGTGCACTCAAGTCCAACACATCATGGATCTCACCACCCACTAGACAGACGAGGAAACCGAGCCCAAGAGAAGGGGACTGGCCGAAACCGGTTTGGCTCAGTGGATGGAGCGTTGGCCTGCGGACTGAAAGGTCCCAGGTTCGATTCCGGTCAACACATGTACCTGGGTTGCGGGCACATCCCCGGTGGGGGATGTGCAGGAAGTGGCTGGTCGATGTTTCTCTCTCATCGATGTTTCTGACTCTCTCTCTCCCTTCCTCTCTGTAAAAAACCAATAAAATATATTTAAAAAAAAAAAAAGAGAGAAGGGGACTGAATTACCCCTGGTCACCCAGCTGGCTGGGCACAGTGAAGGTTAATGAGGAAAAGTGGTTTAAGCAAATGTATAAAGTCCAGTTCTCCATAAGCTGAAGCGACCTGCCCTTTATAAACCAAACCCCACTGAGAGCCTCCAGGGAGGGACTTTCAGGCAAACACTGTCCTGTGTTCATGCTTCACAGGTGAGATCCACGTGGAAGGACAGGAGCATTTTTACATGGAAACACAAACTATCCTGGCTATCCCAAAAGAAGAAGATAAAGAAATGGTGTTACACCTTGGAACGCAGTTTCCCAACGAGGTGCAGGTAACAGGATAGCTTTGGAAATTGAGACTCCAGATGACTGTGGCGTGAGGCCCATACAACCAGGCATTCCTCCTTGGAGGCATTTTGAATGTTCCCACTCCCCATCTCAGACTCCATGCACACTTGACGCGAGCTAGCGTCCATAATGGAGAAGGTGGGCAGATATTTCCCTAAATGAGGAAAAGTGGGCAGACCTTTTAAAGAGATCAGAAACTTTTGCTCCCTTCCAAAATATAGGGCAAAGTTCCCCTTTCCCTAATAACAATTGATGGTGTAAAATGTACATGTGTATTTACATTTTCCTCATGGTTGATGGATGCTGGTTCTCTCTCTATAAACGTTCTTGCGTATTTGTGGTGCACATGTACATTGGTCATATTTCCAAGACATTTCAGCCCAGCTCAGTAGTATGTGAATTCCAGTCCTGCTCTAGCGGCTGAGTTATACAGCATGGCCACCACCACCACCACCCCCCATGCAAGCAAAGAAAATCCCCTGACCTTCCCTTCTTCTGAAATGCAGAGTTGTAGGTCCGAGCACAGTGCTAGGCACAGGGGAATACTTAAATAATGACACGGGGAGGAGCAATTACAAGCATCCCTGAAGGGAAAAGCTGGGGGCTTCCTGGTAGAGAGCACAGTGAGTTGGTATCTTGAGGTCTTAAAGGGGTGGGTAGGCTGAACGGGAGGAGGAAACTACCAAATGCCATTCGAGGCGAAATGAAAGGGCAGGGGACTGAAGCTGGGTGGGATGTGCCGCAGCGTCCAGAGGTGCACGTGTGGAACTGGGCAGAAGGGTGTGGGGATGTGTGCTTTGCCCCTAGCAGCTATGTGACCTCCCACAAGTCACTGGGCATCAATATCTTTTTGTGTAAATTGAGGAAGGTGACAAAGATGACCTCTGAGGTCTCTTTTTGTAGACAGTATGTGTCCCTGGGCTCGAATGGATAATGTGTAAGGTCACGATGAATATTATAATTTTTGATATTTTTTAATTCATTTCAGAGAGGAAGGGAAAGGGAGAGAGATAGAAATATCAAAGATGAGAATCATTGATTGGCTGCCTCCTGCATGGCCCCCATTAGGGATCGAGCCTGCAATCCAGGCATGTGTCCTTGACCGGAATCAAACCTGGGACCCTTCAGTCCACAGGCCGATACTCTATCCACTGAGCCACACCAGCTAAGGCGGTCACCATTCATATCTACCTGGGATACAGGGAGTCAGCTCCATAACAGCAGACATTTCCCAGGGCACTAGTACTCACAGCTCACCGCCCAGAGCCTGGGGCAGTATCAAAAGCAGGCTCAGCAAGGACTTGGACGGACATTTCTCCAAAGAAAGTCTATGAATGACTAATAAGCACGTGAAAAGGTGTTCAGCATCATTAGTAGGAAATTCAATTCAAAACCCACAGCAATACCACGTCACACCCCCTAGAACAGCTATACTTAAAAGGACAGACAGTAGCAAGTGTTAGCGAGGATGCAGGAAATTAGAACCTTCACCCATTGCTGGTGGCCATGAGAAATGGCACTTTGGAAAACGGCTTGGCGGTCTCTCAGGATGTTACAAATAGGGTGACCACATCACCCAGCAGTTCCACAACTAGGTACCTACCCAAGGGAAATGAAAACACATGTCCCCACAAAACTTGTACATGAATGTTCATAGCAGCATTTTCACAGTAGGCAAAAGTAGAAACAATGCCATAGCCCATCAACTAATAAAGGGATAAAATATGTGATATATCAATTCAATAGAATATTATTCAGCCATAAAAAAGAATGGAGTTGCCCTGGCTGGGTCGCTCAGTAAGTTGGAGCATCGCTCTATATACTGAAAAGGTTGCCGGTTCAATTCTGGTTTGGGCACGTATGGGAGGCAACTGATGGATGTTTCTCTCTCTCATCAATGTTTCTCTCTCTCTTTCTCTCCCTTCCTCTTTCTCTAAAATCAATAAAAGCACATCCTTGGGTAAAAATATTTTAAAATAAAGAATTGAGTACTGGTACATGCTACAACATGGACGAACCTTGGAAACATAATGTGAAGTGAAAGAAGCCAGTCACAAAAGGCCACCCTTGTATCATTCCACGTATATGAAATGTTCTAAACAGGCAAATCTGTCAAGACAGAAAGCAGATGAGTAGTTGCCTAGTGGTGGGGCATTCGAGGGAGTTGAGGTTAGGGGGAGCTCGGAAGTGGCTGCTTAATAGATACAAGGTTTCTTTGGGGACACTTAAAATACTCTAAAATTCGATTGTGATGATGGTTTCACAGTTCTGTAAATGCTGTATGTGTTGAATTACTGATTGTCTTTTCCTATGCAGAGGGCAAGTACATGGATGAGGAAATGTCCTATTAAATCGCACTATGTGACATCAGGGGTTTATCTCTTTCAGGAATTTGTGGCTGCAGCACTTAACATCCCAAGGAATAGAGTCGCCTGCCACATGAAAAGAACTGGAGGAGCATTTGGGGGGAAATCGACCAAGCCCTCCCTGCTGGGAGCTGTCAGTGCTGTGGCCGCCAACAAGTAAGAGTCGCAGTGCCAGCTATTAATGTCAGAACTCCTAGCTGGACAGGTGCCACCCACGTCCTTCCAGCCCTGCACCCACCCCAGGGTTCATTCCATTCGTCACAGGCTGTCACTTCCAAGGGATGTGGTTAGCCTGAGGGTGAAGGGACACTGCTCTACCCACTCTCCAACCGTCAGGGTCACCATAGGCAAGGCGCCTCAGTGTACTCTCCGATAAAGTGGAGAAAGTAGTATCTACCTGGTTCACAAGATACTTGTGTGGAATAAATGCAATCACTATAGATGTTGACTGGTTGCCCACACATAACTATATATTACTTCTTCATGAACTGCATTGACTTTTAATCATTTAAATGTTTGTTTTAAATTGTTAAAATAGCCGGTTTGGTTCAGTGAATAGAGCATGGGCCTGCAGACCAAAGAGTCCTGGGTTCAATTTTGATCAAGGGCACGTACCTCGGTTGCAGGCTCTTCCCTGGCCCCAGACCCTGGTCCTGGCACGTGCAGGAGGCAACTAATCGATGTGTTTCTCTCACATTGATATTTCTCTCTGTCTTTCCTTCTCTTATCCACTCTCTCTAAAAAAAGATCAATGGTGCCGAAACCGGTTTGGCTCAGTGGATAGAGCTTCGGCCTGTGGACTGAAGGGTCCCAGGTTCGATTCCGGTCAAGGGCATGTACCTGAGTTTCAGGCACATCCCCAGTGGGAGATGTGCAGGAGGTGGCTGATCGATGTTTCTCTCTCATCGATGTTTCTAACTCTCTATCTCTCTCCCTTCCTCTCTGTAAAAAATCAATAAAAATATATTTTTAAAAAATCAATGGAAAATATCTTCAGGTGAGGATTTTAAAAAACATAAATATTATATAATATAATATAATATAATATAATATAATATAATATAATATAATTAATATAATATAATATAATATAACGTAATATAATTAATATAATATAATATAATTTAATATAATATAATATAACATAATATAATTAATATAGTTTAATATATAATATAATATATTGTTAAAATAAATCAAGCTATGGTGGCTGAATGGAAGCAGGTCAAAGCCCCAACCTTACAAGGGACACATTTTGTGATGAAACACAGCAGGGTCGGCTGCTGCCTGGGAATGTTCACTTAGCCCGACATCATCCAGATGGGATAACCAGACACATTAGGAGTGGGAATAGCCATGACTTTTTGCGAACCTCTTGCGTATCAGAGTTCATTAAGTATGTTCAGGATAAACGTCACTTACCCCAGGCTATCGCTGCGAAGAGAAACACTGAACATCACAGTTCACTGGCACTTTGCAACCATAGCAAAGCCTGCCCTGTGAGCAGAGGTGCAGGCACGGGGAGCGTCCCCTCTGAAGCCAGCTGGGTCCTCCACGGGCACCTTATGATGGGGAGTCTGCATGAAAGCGGGGCAGAACTCAACGGAGTATTGATTGGTTCTCAATCCTTTCAACCTCAGCATTCCCCTCTGGCAAGTGTTTTAATGCCCATTTTAATATCCAAAGTGAACATCATCATAATATAACCTACTAATTCACACAATTGCAAAATCCTTATACAATGCCTTAATGTCATATAAAAAAGAAATAAAAGGAAAGTAACATAAGTAAATAATGTATTATATCAACATCAAAATTCTCAGACATGACTAAATCAGGATAACATTAATAGGAGTTTTTATTTTTGTGTTTGTTATGTTTTAATGTCCCCACAAACTTCCAAAATGTTGTTTAAGGTATGTTACTGCCCCCATGGAAAACCACTAAGTTAGGTTATGTCCAGTCCCCTTTCGCCAGCTCATGTTTCTACACCTTTATGAAGCACCCAGCGTATTAACAGAGTCATTTCCTACAGGACTGGCCGCCCAATCCGGTTTGTTCTAGAACGTGGTGATGACATGCTGATAACTGCTGGCCGCCACCCACTCCTCGGAAAATACAAAGTGAGTGAGAGAAAAATTTTAGGAGACTGCTGAAAATATTGTCCAGGGACAACCAATCAATCATAAAACAACTACCAAATTCCATGCTGACTGCAAGGGGTATTTGGATGCTACCCAAACCCAATCAGAACTTTCTGTTGGGATCCCATGGTTGCCCTGGGCACCATCCTCAGGGTTCCTCTGATGACTGTCACATCAAATCATGTTCATAAGCTGGGTATGGACTGACACATGCAGTTGGATGCGTTTGTGTACAGCAGGATCTGGTTGTAAAGAACTGCTGAGAAAATGGTTTTCTCATATCACTTTGCAGATTGGATTCATGAACAACGGTGTGATCAAAGCTGCCGACGTTCAATATTATATCAATGGTGGATGCACCCCTGATGAGTCTGAGTTGGTAAATAAGGACTGACTATGCCCTTCCCATAGGTTACCCGTTGAGTTGTGTGTGCTACACTTTATTTGCATGGATATTTGTCATACTAATTAGGCAAAATTCTGTGAAGGGTTTGTGTTAGAGATAGAATTTGATAACTGATTTTGAATGTTTGATAGATTGAAGTTCGGTTTTGTTTTCATTCAGGTGATGGAGTTAGTTCTGCTGAGATCTGAAAATGCATATCATATTCCTAACTACCGGTGCCGGGGTAGGGCTTGCAAAACAAACTTGCCATCCAACACTGCCTTTCGAGGATTTGGCTTTCCCCAGGTTTCAGTGGTAGTTGAAGCTTACATAACTGCTGTGGCATCTCAATGTAACTTACTCCCTGAAAAGGTAGGTAATCAGTCAGAATCCCCTTACAAAACTCTGCCATCAATGGTTCAAATATATATTGAGCACCTACATACAGCATTACATTAGCTTGTAAGATTCAATGAAAGTATATAGTCTATGTATCAGTAAGCTTTTACTGTGCAACAAGTCAATCAAAACTTAGTGGATTAAGCCCTAGTTGCTTTGGCTCAGTGGAGAGAGTGTCCACCTGTGGACTGAAGGGTCCCAGGTCCGATTCTGGCCAAGGACACATGCCTGGGTTGCAGGCTTGATCCCCAGTGGGGGGCATGCAAGAAACAGCCGATCAATGATTCTCTCTCATCATTGATGTTTCTGTCTCTCGCTTCCTCTCTGAAATCAATAAACATATATATATTTAAAAACTTAGTGGATTAAGACAACAAATAGTATTTATTTTGATTCTGTGGGTCAGCTGCTAGGTAGCTCTTCTGGTCTGGCTCAGTTTAACTGGAGTTTTATGGTCCAAGATAGATTCACTTCCTCATCTGGTGGTCATTGACTGATTAGTCTAAATATCGCAGCTGGGAGGGCTCGTCTCTGCTCCACAGGGTCTCTCATCCTCCAGGAGGTTAGCCCAGATCAGTTCCCATCGTGGTTCATAGATTTTCCAGGAGAAGTAAGAACATGATGCAAGCACTTTTCAAGTCTCTGCCTGCATTACAAATGTGTTGTCCCGCTGTCCAAAGCTGGTCATGTGGCCAATACCACAGTCAGTGTGAAGCCACCCAACGGCATGACTAGGGAGATTGGCATCATCACAGCCATTTGTGCAAACATCCTACCATAGTTCAGATTCGGAGGAGCAGATTTGAGAACAGGTAAGAATAAAGAAACATTGTGTAGAAGTAAAAGAATTTTGAGTCAGGAGAAATTTGTCTCACCACTAACAAAACTTGTCATAGGGCTCATAATACACCTACTATTTCTCAGGGTTATTGTAAAGTTGTTGAGATCGTACACTTAGTCTGTAGCTCGGAAGATATGATGTGTTCAACAGTAGTTTCTATTGTTATTATGATTATTGTTATTATCATTATGTTTATATGTTTACATTTGTCCTTACATATTTATATCCATTTAAATAGTTGTTTCTTTTTTAGAAAGACTTTCTTCATGTCAGGTACATAACAAAAACACATGTTTCACAAATGGAATAGCATGTATGCTTGAAATGCTTTTTTCTTGTCTTTCAGGTTAAAGAAATAAACATGTATAAGGGAATTAGCAAAACAGCCTATAAGCAGGCATTTAATCCAGAGGCCTTGCAAAGATGCTGGAAAGAGTGCCTGGAGAAATCGTCATTTTATGCCAGGAAAAAGGATGCTGAGGGATTTAACAACAATAATTATTGGAAGAAAAGGGGGCTTGCTGTGGTCCCCATGAAATATACCATTGGCATCCCTGAGGGCTACCGCAATCAGGTGAGGTTGGGAGAAATGAGTCTTGAGGTATGGGGTCAAACTTTAAGTCCATGTAAGAATCAGAGGGAACAAGAGGATCCCTTTCCCTCTTTCCTAACTTCTTAGTGACAGCAGTAGGGTCATTTGAAGACAGAGCTTTCAAAACACTGAAAACAGACAGAGCTGCTCCATTCTCACAGAAACCTGAAGTCACCATACTGGGCTCCATCACTACATAGGGTCACCATACTGGGCTTCATGATTACACGGAGTCACCATACGGGGCTCCATGACTAGACAAGGTCTCCATACTGGGCTTCATGATTACACGGAGTCACCATACGGGGCTCCATGACTAGACAAGGTCTCCATACTGGGCTTCATGATTACACGGAGTCATCATACTGAGGCTCCATGACTACCCAGAGTCACCATACTAGGCTCCATGACTACTGTGCCTTCTTTTCAGTTTTCCCTTAAACAGTTTTTTGTGGGGTTCTGTTTCTAATTCTGATTCTGTTATTTATTTATTTACTTATTTACTTTCTTATTTATCTATTTGCTTTTTTCTTTGTTTCTACCCCCATCAATCTCTGACATATCCCCATAACCAAACCCACACAAAGAAAAGAATACAAGTCCCCGCATGGTTTCAATGAAGGACGCCCCAATCCCTCTGTCCACTCCCCTCCTCAGAGTCCACTCACAGGTAGGAAGCAAAATGCGAAGGAGGGAGGGGAGCAGATGATTAATCCTTCTCCCCAGGGGATATTTCTGAAGCCGGAATAACACACAGACCGTCTTTGAAGGGAACAATTCAGTGGACTCGCAACAGTTGCTTAAATTACCTATTTTAATGTTATTTAACTGTGTATGATGACAAAGACTAAGCTTCGTATAGTTCCTATGCCTGTATAAAACACAAGTGAATTTGGGAATTAAATGAAGTACTACTGTAAATGCCAGTGATATTCAAAATAGTTACATTAACTTAACATGGTGGGCGATGTTGCTTTTCCAAAACTAAATCCTCACTCAGCTCTGGCTGCTGCTGCATTTCAAGTCGTTCTGAAGTCTTAATCGTAAATGTCTGCGTAGGGTGTGATGACTTGCCATCTCACCTCTTGTCTCAAATATGCCCCATCAATTACAGTCGTCCTGCTTGGTGCTTATACAATCATCAACATAAAATCTAACACGGGCTCTGAAAGCATGTGGCAATACCATTGACTATGGTCATCATTACTCTTGTTAGATGGTCATGAAATGAAAATACAAAGTTTTACAGTTCCTGTATAGACCTTAATGGTCCTGATACTACAGTCTCAAACCAGGAGACTGGCGTAGCTAAATTAGTTGAATATATATATATATATCTTTCCCAAGGATATGGGTATGGATTTTTTATTGATTTTAGGAAAAGGAAGGGAAGCAAAAAATAAACATTAATCAGTTGCCTCCCGTACTTGCCCTGACCAGGAATTGAACCTGCAGTCTTTTTGGTGTACAAGATCATGCTTCAACCAACTGAGCCACCCAGCCAGGGCTAAATTAGTTGATGTTTTGAATTTGTAGTGGTAGGGTCACAGGCATCAACATGAGGATAGAGGTCCCAGGCGAGAGATGCAGGGTTCTGGGCCATGTGCATGGGCATATGGTGGGAATTGCTAAAGAAAAATTCTAATGACTTGCAGAACCACCCAACATAGCCCAGCATTCTCCTTCCCTCCCTTCTCAGTCAGGTTCCTGGAGCCATATGGCCAGCCCCAGAGAAGGACAACAGCATTTAGCCTGAAGGAGGCAGCACAGCATGGGTGTGGAGGACGCTGGGTTCAAGTTAGAAGTTGTGGGTTCTTATGCTAAGTGAAATAAGCCAGTCAATGAAGGAAAAATACCACATGATCTCACTCATTTCTGCTTAATAAAGGCCATTATAGACTTATGAACAAAAATAGATACAGAGGCAGAGCTGCCTCAAACAGACTGTCAAACTACAGCAGGAAGGCCGGGTAGGGTGGGAGGGCAGGAGGGGGGTGGGTAAGAGATCAACCAAAGGACTTGTATGCATGCATATAAGCATAACCAATGGACATAAGACACTGGGGGGTAGGGGAGGCCAGGGGATTGTCAAGGGCGGGGGGGAAAAAAAAGGAGACATATGTAATACTCTAAGCAATAATAAATAAATAAATAAATAAATAAATAAATAAATAAATAAATAAATAAATAAAAAAGAAGTTGTGGGTTCCATTCCTGAACTTACAAACTAGGCACCAGTTTTGTCCAAGCCTCTCCTTTAGGCTTCTATTCCTTCACATGAAAAGTGAAAAGTTTGGACTAAACCTATAGATCCCAAACCTGACCAATCATCAAAATCACCTGGGAGTTTTAAAAAACAAGCGGGGAGGAGGGAGGGAAGTTAATCTGGCTTCCACCTCCAACCTTCAACTGAATTGGAATTTCCTGAATGGGGCCACACCCTTCCCCCACCATCATTCTCAAGGTCAGCAGCATCTGGAAGCTATTAAAGCATCTCAAAGGTCTTCCAGCTCCCCTAGTAGCCAGTGGAAGCTTTGCTGGGAAGTTGACTTGTACTGGGTCCATTTGCTTTAAAATCAATTGTTATGTTCAAGGGGAAAGAATAATAAAATATTGTACAAGTGGTGCTTTGGAGAGGTTGCTTCCAAGGCAGCCACACAAGGCCTCCAACAGGCCCGCAGATGGTGGGCGTGGAGATGAGTCACCATTCCTTGCTCGACAGCAAGCATGTCAAACTCAAAGGCTAACACTGGCCAAATAAACAAGGTTTAAGTTTATGTGGGCCACAAAAAAACAAAAGCTTCAATTTTCATAGGTTTGTTTCGATAGAGACATGCTGAATACACAGGGCTGAAATAAATGAGTAATTGTTAACATAAAATAATAGAACATTTTAATAAAAATTAGTATTTTTCTTTTTTTTTTTTTTAAATATATTTTATTGATTTTTCACAGAGAGGAAGGGAGAGAGATAGAGAGTTAGAAACATCGATGAGAGAGGAACATCGATCAGCTGCCTCCTGCACATCTCCCACTGGGGGATGTGCCCGCAACCCAGGTACATGCCCCTGACCGGAATCGAACCTGGGACCCTTCAGTCCGCAAGCCGACGCTCTATCCACTGAGCCAAACCGGTTTCGGCAAGTATTTTTCTTGAATATTAACTTATCAGACACTGAATAACTGTAGATTAGTTGTTAACATAAAATAATAGTAGTTAATAAGCATAACGCAATAAACCTATTTTTCTTGTTCTCCAAAAGCAAAATATTTCCTGTTGCGCACACCAAACAACTCAGTCCAAGACTAATGACGTGGCCATTGCCGCTAGTATTAGTGGAGAGAAATGGTGTGCCTGCATGGAAGACGCATAAGGGAAATGCATGCAACATGATTATGGTAATCAGTCAGCGGACGTTGTAGTTCCTTATTGATAATTATGTATAACAGGATATTATAAAAATTAAGTTACGAAATTTTTATTAAAATGCTTCTCACATACCGTTATATTGGCTGGGCCACAAAAATATTCATTGTGGGCCACATGTGGCCAGCGGGCTGCAAGTTTGACATGCTTTCTAAGTTTGGAGGGTGTTAAAGGGGTTGTCTTTAGCCACCAATAACAGCTTTCTTCTCCAGTATAAACAATGAGAGATTGACTCAATGAAGCAAACTGTTCATCTGGTAACCTCAGCTAAACTCAGGCAACATTTGGTTTTTCAAAATGGGATTATAATTATTCCCTGACAGGCTGCCGCTCTCGTCCACATCTACACCGATGGCTCTGTCTTGGTGGCTCATGGTGGCTGTGAACTTGGACAAGGCCTTTACACCAAAATGATCCAGGTGAGATAAGCATCCATGTTTTCCACTGTGGAAGACTATCACACTGTACAGGCAGTTTAACAACTTCTTTCTTGTTGAGCAGGAGAAATACCATCACACTAAAAGCACAGGTCAATTATAACGTTCATTTTGGTATCAGGAACACATGAATGCAGGAGACTGATGGAAGTGGGTATTAGAATTGGGAAAATATGTAAATTATTCTTCCTGCATACTAAAGAACCAGGTCCCATCAAGGTCTTCTGGAAAATGTGATTCCAGTTTTCTTTTTCTTTTTTTTTTTTTTTGATTGATTAATTAAATCTTTATTGTTCATATTATTACATTTGTTCCTCTTTTTCCCCCCATAGCTCCCCTCCACCCAATTCCCACCCCATCCTCCTCCCTCACTCCCCACCCACTGTCCTCATCCATAGGTGCACGATTTTTGTCCAGTCTCTTCCTGAATCCCCCTCACCCCTTTAACCCCAGGAATAGTCAGTCCATTCCCTTTCTAGGCCTCTGATTCTATTATAGTCACCAATTCATTCTGTTCATCAGATTATTCACTTGATTTTCAGATTCACTTGTTGATAGATGTGTATTTGTTGTTCATAATTTGTATCTTTACCTTTTTCTTCTTTTTCCTCTTCTTAAAGGATACCTTTCAGCATTTCATATAATACTGGTTTGGTGGTGATGAACTCCTTTAGCTTTTTCTTATCTGTGAACTCTTTATCTGACCTTCAATTCTGAATGATAGCTTTGCTGGATAAAGTAATCTTGGTTGTAGGTTCTTGGCATTCATCACTTTGAATATTTCTTGCCACTCCTTTCTGGCCTGCAAAGTTTCTGTTGAGACATTCAGCTGCCAGTCTGGGTACTCCCTTGTAGGTAACTGAGTTTCTTTCTCTTGCTGCTTTTAAGATTCCCTCTTTGTCTATTGCTCTTGGCATTTTAATTATGATGTGTCTTGGTGTGGTCCTCTTCGGATTCCTTTTGTTTGGGGTTCTCTGCGCTTCCTGGACTTGGAAGTCTATTTCTTTCACCAGGTAGGGGAAGTTTTCTGTCATTATTTCTTCAAATAGGTTTTCAATATCTTGCTCTCTCTCTTCTTCTGGCACCCCTATAATTCAGATGTTGGTACGCTTGAAGCTGTCCCAGAGGCTCCTTACACTATCTTAATATTTTTGGATTCTTTTTTCATTTTGCTTTTCTGGTTGGGTGTTTTTTGCTTCTTCGTATTTCAAATCGTTGACTTGATTCTTGCGATCCTCTAGTCTGCTATTGGGAGTCTGTATAATATTCTTTATTTCAGTCAGTGTATTCTTAATTTCTAGTTGGTCCTTTATCACTACCTTGAGGGTCTCATTAGATTTCTTGAGGGTCTCATTAAGTTTATTGGCGGTTTCTAGAAAATTCTTGAAAAACCTTAAAAGTGTGGTTTTGAACTCTATATCCAGTAGTTTGCTTTCCTCCATTTCTGTCATTTGTGTCCTTTTTCTTTGTCTCCACATTTTTTTATGCTTCCCTGTGTTGATAAAGTGGTTTTCTGTGCTGAGTGTCCTCTAGGGCCCAGTGGTTCAGCCTCCCCAATTACCTGAGGAGGACACTCTTGGTACACCCCCTTGTGGTCTTTGTGCACAGTCTTGTTGTAGTTAAGCCTTGATTGTTGTAGGTATCACTGGGAGGAATTGACCTCCAGGCCAATTGGCTGTGAGAATCAGCTGTGTCTGCAGTGGGAGAACTTCTGTGCTGGAGACACCCCTCTGGGGCAAGACTTGCCTCAATGGGGCTTTGGTGCTCACTGAGTCTGCGCGCTCAGTGTGTCCTTTATGGTTCCACAAAGTTGCAAACTGGATGGTCCCACTCTGACCTCTGGGAACACAGGCTCCTGGATCTCTAGAGAGGTGCTAATCTAGCCTCTGCCTGAGGCTATCCAGCAAAAGCCTCCCTGTAGGGCTTGGGCAGAGTGGGTCCCATGGGATCAACAGGGTGGGGCTAGCAGTTATGGCTGCTCTCAGAGGCCCCACTTCTCAGTGTCTCGCCAATCGCTGCAAGCCCCTCCGAGAGAAAGCTGCCCTTGAGTTCCGACCGATGCCAGACAGTCCCGCTTCTCCCGTCTGAGTCTGGGTCCCCAGAGACTCCCCCAGAACTGGAGTTCAGAGCCTGAGACTCACTCCCGATTGAAGACGACAACCGGGCCCTCAGCCGCCAGCCCGCTCCGTGTGCGCCTCTGTACCTTAGTATTTTATTTCCGCACTGCCCCTCCTCTAAGTCTCAGTATGCTTTACTCTTTCCTTCTAGTTGTAGAATTTACACTCAGCCAGCCTTCCTGTGGTTTTGGATGATGTCCGTTCCGTCTTTTAGTTGTATTTTTGAAGTGGTTGTTCAAGGCAGCAAACTCCGGTGTTTACCTAGGCCGCCATCTTGGTTTCTCCCCTGATTCCAGTTTTCAAAGATAAAGTATTTTTCGGCTTTAAGGCAACTGCTCAAAACTACATTGTGTTAACGCAAATCTTCATTAGAAATGAATGTGTTTAATAAGATGAGAAATTATGTTCTTATTATTCACAATCTACTTAGCAACACCAATGATGGGCCATTATGTGTGCTAATTCAAAGCAATCTTCCTAATACTATTGTTGAAAGAGGAAGAGATTATTTTCAATAGGAAATTTTCCCTTTCTGAAATATTAAATAAGATTTTGTTGCATATGAAATTTGAATAAACAATGTGAGTAGCCCGATCGGTGTGACTCAGTGGTTGAGTGTCCACCCATGAACCAGGAGGTCTCAGTTCAATTCTTTTTTTTTTTTTTTAATTAAATCTTTATTGTTCAGATTATTACATTTGTTCCTCTTTTTTCCCCCCATAACTCCCCTCCTCCCAGTTCCCGCCCCACCATCCGCAATCACTCCCCACCCACTGTCCTCATCCATAGGTGCACGATTTTTGTCCAGTCTCTTCCCGCATCTCCGACACCCCTTTCCCCCCCAAGAATAGTCAGTCCATTCCCTTTCTATGTCCCTCATTCTATTATAATCACCAGTTCATTCTGTTCATCGGATTATTTATTCACTTGATTCTTAGATTCACTTGTTGATAGATGCATATTTGTTGTTCATAATTTGTATCTTTACCTTTTTCTTCCTCTTCCTCTTCTTAAAGGATACCTTTCAGCATTTCATATAATCCTGATTTGGTGGTGATGAACTCCTTTAGCTTTTCCTTATCTGTGAAGCTCTTTATCTGACCTTCAATTCTGAATGATAGCTTTGCTGGATAAAGTAATCTTGGTTGTAGGTTCTTGGTATTCATCACTTTGAATATTTCTTGCCACTCCCTTCTGGCCTGCAAAGTTTCTGTTGAGAAATCAGCTGACAGTCGTATGGGTATTCCCTTGTAGGTAACTGAGTTTCTTTCTCTTGCTGTTTTTAAGATTCTCTCTTTATCTTTTGCTCTTGGCATTTTAATTATGATGTGTCTTGGTGTGGTCCTCTTTGGATTCCTTTTGTTTGGGGTTCTCCGCGCTTCTTGGACCTGTAAGTCCATTTCTTTCACCAGGTGAGGGAAATTTTCTGTCATTATTTCTTCAAATAGGTTTTTAATATCTTGCTCTCTCTCATCTTCTGGCACCCCTATAATTCTGATGTTGGTACGCCTGAAGCTGTCCCAGAGGCTCCTTACACTATCCTCGCATTTTTGGATTCTTTTTTCATTTTGCTTTTCCGGTTGGGTGTTTTTTGCTTCATCGCATTTCAAATCATTGACTTGATTCTTGCGCTCCTCTGTTCTGCTGTCGGGAGTCTGTATAATATTCTTTATTTCAGTCAGTGTATGCTTAATTTCTAGTTGATTCCCCAATATAACATCGAGGGTCTCATTAGTTTTCTTGTAGATCTCATTAAGTTTATCGGCGGCTTCTAAACAGTTCTTGAGAGACCTTAAAAGTGTGGTTCTGAACTCTAGATCTTCCATTGACAATTTTGTCCTGTTTCTTTGTCTCCGCATTTTGTTATGCTTCCTTGGTGCACCCCCTAGTGGTCTTTGTGCGCAGTCTTATAGTTAAATCTTGTAGCTAATTCCAGGGAGGGTTTGACCTCCAGGCCAAGTGGCTATGAGAATCAGCTGTGTCAGCAGTGAGAGAACTTCTGTCCTCTAGGGAGGTGCTAATCTAGCCTTTGCCTGAGGCTATCCGGCAAATGCCTCTGTGCAGGGCTTGGGCGAGGCGGGTCGCACAGTATCAATAGGGTGGGCCGGAGAGAGCAGTTATGGCGGCTCTCAGTCCTGTCCCCAGGGGCTCTGCCTCTCTGAGTCCCAGCACCCGCTGCAAAGCTCGGAGAGAAAGCTGCACTCGCTCTGACCGAAGCCAGGCAGTCCCGCTTCTCCCGTTTGAGTCTGGGTCCCTAAAGACTCGCCCGGATCTGGAGCTCAGAGTCTTCGACTCCCTCCCGATTGAAAACGCCAACCGCGCCCTCCGCTGCCAGCCCGCTCCGCGCGTGCACTCCGCACCTCAGGATTTGACTTCAGCACTGCGCCTCCTCTGAGTGTCCGTATGCGTTTCTCTTTCCTCCTAGTTGTAGGACTTCCATTCAGCCAGCGTTCCAGTGGTTTTGGGTGATGTCCCTTCCGTTTTTTGGTTTCACTTTTGAAGTAGTTGTTCAAAGCAGCAAACTCCAGCGTTAACCTATGCCGCCATCTTGGTTCCTCAGTTCAATTCTTGAACTGAGTTGGGGCACATGCCCAGGTATCGGGCTAGATTCCCAGTAGGGGGATAAGGGGACCAGTCAATTGATGATTCTCTCTCATCATTGATGTTTCTATCTCTTTCTTCCTCTCGCTTCCTCTCTCTGAAATCAATTTAAAAAACATATAAAAACAATGTGAGTGGGTAGGGGCAAAGCTTTTATCTTTTTAAAAAGTATATATTTTTTATTGATTTCAGAAAAGAAAGGAGAAGGAGAGTTAGGAACATCAATGATGAGAGAGAAGCATTGATTGACTGCCCCCTACTGGGGATGGAGCCTGCAACCCAGGCATGAGCCCTGACTGAGAATTGAACCAGGGACCCTTCAGTCCTCAGGCCAATGCTCTATCCACTGAACCAAACCGGCGAGGGCCAAAGCTTTCCTCTTAATGAGAAATAGAAGATATTCTCTTTAAGGAAATAGTATTACTTAATAGTGTTCTTGGAATTAGAAAATCACAAAAATCCACAGAGCCTTCTTTGAATCTATCTTGCTTTTTTAAAACAAAACCCTTACACCTACAAAATGTCTGTGGAACAAACACAATCTCCTAAATGCATGTAAGCCACGAGGAGAAGATGAAGGTAAACCAATAAGACAGAGACCTCAGTCTGGCCTGTGTGAGTCCTACTGAACTGATGTCTTAGAATGACCATATCCCACATGGCTTCCATGAAACCGGTATAAAAGAAAGCACATGGTATGGATCTTTTATAGTGTCACTGAAAATCTTCACTCAGAATCTACATGTCAGACCCAAGATGCTATCTTAAATATTTGTCCCTAAAGGATTGCCAGATTTTATACTCAGTTCAAAAAAAATTAGCCCGGCTGGCATCGCTCCATGGTTGAGCATTGACCTATGAACCAGGAGGTCACAGGCACCTGCCGGGGGCTGCAGGCTCGATCCCCAGTGCAGGGCATGTAGGAGGCAATCAATCAGTGTTTCTCTCTCATCACTGATGTTTCTATCTCTTTCTCCCTCTCCCTTCCTCTCTGAAATCAATAAAAATATATATTTTTTTAAAAAAATTAAAAGCTCTTAATTTGAGAGGAGGGAGGCTTAGAGTCAATGATATCAATAGTGTTTTTCATTTGCTTCTGGCAGGTGGCTAGCCGGGAACTGAACATCCCTGTCTCCTATATCCACCTGTCGGAAACCAGCACAGTCACCGTGCCCAATGCCTCCTTAACAGCAGCGTCCATGGGGACAGACATCAACGGGAGAGCGGTGCAGGTGACTTTTCTTTCATATCTCAGTCACCCAATGACAGTGCTGGAAATAACCTTGCCCCACCCCCTCTTTATGGGAACTGAAACTGAAGCCTAGAAAGGTCAAGCAGGTGGTTTTAGGTGCTCCGCTAAGAGGTTGCGAGACTTCGAGTGGTTGAAGCTTCCTCTGTGGGCCTCTTCTTCCCTCCCCTTGAGGGAAATCTACCTATAATTTCTCTAATCAACCTAAGATCATTAAAAACTCATGGATCACTTTTATTTGCATAAAGCATCTCATTCAATAATTAAAATGTTCAGTCCAAAATTCCAAAATGTACTTCAAATTGCAGTGTCTCTACTACTTAACAACTTGGGCCTACAGGTAGAAAAGGGGTGGGGCTGGCTTCTCCGGTTTCCCTCTCTCCACCGCCGCCCCCCATAAGCTTCCTAGCCTACATTTCAGACCCTTGTAAAGTCCAAGAAAGAGAGGGCACAGAGGATAGAGGCAGAACACTCTAGGCTGGCCTTGGTGTGACCTGGCCTTGTTATACCTGACTCCTTCCCTTGTGGACGCCATTGGGAGCTCCTTATGGAGTCCCTTCTGCAGGGATAACAAGGTCAGTGCCTCATCTATGGTTTTAGCCACTTGCTCCAGCCCCACCCTAAGCCCCAGGCCTCCTCCAGCCTTTTTCTGCTGAGGCACCTTATCCCTTATATGAAGTCCTTACAGATGAGGTTCTTTTTAAAAGTGGCGATTAGAGGGTGCCAAGAGTCAGGAGGAGGAGAAAATGGGGAGTTATTTCTTCATGGTTATAGAGTTTCTGTTTGGAGTGATGAAAAAATATTGGAAATAATAGTGATAGTTGCTTACACCAAAAAAAAAAAAAATACGTCTATACTAATAAAAGGGTACTATGCTAATTAGACCGAACATCTTCCAGATGACCTTCCAGATAAATCCATGGTGGTGGGGCCAAGGCAGAGGTGGTTAGGCGCGATCAGGCAGGCAGGGGAGAGTAATAGGGTGATCAGGCCAGTAGGCAGGTGAGTGGTTAGCAGCCAGTGGTCTCAGATTGCAAGAGGGATGTCCGACTGCTGGTTTAGGCCCAATCCTGCCCACAGGGATCAGGCCTAAACCAGCAGTCAGACATCCCCCGAGGGATCCTGGCTTGGAGAAGGTGCAGGCAGGGCTGAGGGACCTCTCCCCATGCATGAATTTCATACACCGGGCCTCTAGTATAACAATAACATTGTTTTAAAGTCCATGGGTAAAGATCAGTTGACAATAGAAACCTTCTTCTAGGACTATGTAAATATTGCCAGACACATTTGAGACAAAATAAAGTTCTTTATCTGAGTCTAAAAATATAGGAAGTCTAAAAATATAGGAATTCTAGAAGGGAGCCTTTCCACACACTGGCTTCCATTGTCTAGTTTGGGCAGACTGGTGTCCAGCAAATACAGAGAGCACTCCTTAGAAGGCCAGGAGTGGCAACTTGTCACCTGGTTGCCCTTCAGATTGCCTGCAGCTCTTCAATGGGCTCCCTGGTGAGTTGATTACCAAGAGTTTTGGAGGCTCATTAAGGCTTCTCGAGGCTCTAGGTCAGCCGTGGGCAAACTACGGCCCGCGGGCCGGATCCGGCCCGTTTGAAATGAATAAAACTATTGAAAAAAAAGACCGTACCCTTTTATGTAATGATGTTTACTTTGAATTTATATTAGTTCACACAAACACTCCATCCATGCATTTGTTCCGGCCCTCCGGTCCAGTTTAAGAACCCATTGTGGCCCTCGAGTCAAAAAGTTTGCCCACCCCCGCTCTAGGTCCTCTGTCAATGACCACTTTAGACTTTCAGAGGAAATATATGGCAAAAGCTGAGGCCCCGTTGGCTGCAAAGACAACAGTGATCCAACCTTAATGTAAATAGACTGCCCATCGTGAGGAAGGTGAATCTGTTCATTTCAGAACCCCAGAATTCTTTTTAAATCCCAAGTCATTTCTATGGGAGTAAAGTGTAGGAAATGGCTAGAAAAGAAAAAAGACTTGTAGAAAAATCTTAAGTAATTCTAAGTTAAATGTAACACTTATGGATTAAGTAAATCAATAAGCATTAGTACATTTATGTCTACAGAAATAAAGATAGGCTACCTATTAAATGCCACAAAGCAAAGAAAGCAGCAAGTAGGGAAAACCGATCCCATTTTGGTTTTATCTTCATCATGCATTCTTAAACAGGAATGGTTAAATATAGAAAATGCAATAAAACTGAATTTACCTCAGGCAGCACCCACACCACAGGTTCCACCCCGATGCCTGTCCCTTTGACGGCCGTGCAGGGAGTCACAGTACAGCATCCCCCCAGAGATGGCCCAGGACTCCCGGGGCTGCTGCGAGCTGCCTTTCACCCATAGTCTTGTGTGCAGCAGCAGAGACGGGTCGGTAGGCCCCCAACTCTAGAGGGCACTCATCAAGCTCTCTGAGTGGCTGTGGAGTGTCTCCTGCTGGGTTTGTGATGGGGAAAGCCCTTTCTGCCACTCTATCCTGGGAAGATGGAGATCCCAGCACACCAACCTGCTGCTGCGCAATCCTCTCCCTCACTCCAACCTTCCAGCCTCTTCAGCTCCAACCCTGTGATACCTCTGAGGCGGGTGAGGAACAGTTTGTGGCCACTTTCTCAGCAAGACCTGCTTAGGAGGCAGAGCACCCCCATTTGGATTAAGGGGCTATTTGCCAGCTATTGTGCCAGTCTCCTCCTTTTGAGTCCTTAGCCTAAACTTAGTCAGGTAATGAATAACAAATTATTAGGTATAATAAATAAAGAAAAAAGAATAAAAAGAAGGAAACATAATGGCAGGTGTCATGAATTGAAATAAAGGAAGTTATAGAAAGAGAAAGTGCAAGTGTCAGGGCGGCCTTGGGCAGCCATGAAACCAGGCTGGGCACTGGTTGGTGAGCCTTGAGCCTAGTCCGAAGGCAGCAGGGACAGGAGCCCTCCGTGTAGGGACTTGGAACAGAGGGAGCTCACTTACTGTGCTTGAGGAGCTGCAAGGAGTCAGGATGGCTGGAGCAGAGGGAGCGAAGGGGAGGGAGGTAGATGAAAATGTTAGGTCTCTGGGGTGAGGTTGGGGTATAAATGCTCATTGTTAAAGCTGGGTAAGTGGTGTAAGAGGAAATATTGTACTATTCTCTCCACCTTTCTGTATTTTGAAATCTTCTCTAATGCAAAGAAAGCCAGAAAAATTTGTATCTGGCACTTTGAGCTCCAATAGGGGGAGGTGACTCTACTAAGCAATATACGGTGAATAAATTCTCCACACACCAAAAGGAGTTCAGATGTCATAAAAGAATGGCAAGCGGTCTCTGCTACACCTCAACCTGTTAAAGGGAAAACTTACCTTAGCGGAGCATTCGACTGTTGGGCATAAAGTTATGCACAAGAGTGTATGGTCAGGTCACAAGAGAAAGGCCATCTGATAGTTGGACAGGCAGGAACTGTGTGACTTGGGTTTGCCTTGGGTGTGTTCCTCTTTTGGAAGGCATGCATTTGCAATGAGGTCAGTGATTGAAGACTGAATGAACCAGCAAAGATAGGTTAATGAATGCAGGGATCTCCTGGATGCATAAGAAGCCAGAGACCATTTCCCAGAGAGGGGATGCGAGAACAGAAGGAACAGACACCAACAGAGGGCCTGAGGGCTATTCTGAGTCTGAGAAGAATAAGTAAAGGCACACGTGTAAGCAGATTTGTATTTGAATTAAGAGAGGAAGCCATAGCCCAGCCCATATGGCTCATGGTTGAGCATCGGTCTATGAACTAGAGCAAGCATGTCAAACTCACAGACGGCAAAGTACGTGTGTTGTAGTGGTTGAGACTCTTTCCACCCTCCAAGCAGCAATTCAGCTTCAGGAAAACATTATCCATCAACTAAATTAATGTTATTTCAAATTATATTGGTATATAGATTAGTCTGCACACTTTGTCATTTTGGCTTTTGCTTTGTAGACATAAAAGAGCTACAACCGTAAGGCAGCTCTACCTAGCTTTATGTTAACATGTATTTAAACAACATTATAATAAAAAATAATTTGAACACTGCAGGACCCACAAGAATATTTGTTTCTTTCAAAGGGGTTCCAGTCATTGTTCAAGTTTGAGAAACTCTTCCTAGAGGACTCAGAAGCAGGTTTACAAACTGACATCTGCATTTGAATTGATTTGAATATTGAATATTTTGCTACTCCCTGTGCCTTTCATTTCCCATGACATTTCAAATACTTATTTTTAGAATGCTTGCCAAATTCTTATGGCCCGTCTCCAGCCCGTCATCAGGAAAAACCCCAAGGGAAGCTGGGAGGACTGGGTGAGTGTTCCACATTGTCCTGCCCAGAGAAGGCAAATGCATCCGGATAGGTAGGTAAAGCCCTCAGAGCGTGGCTGTTTGGCGGTGCCCACTCAAGAACCAAAGCATTTATTAGCGCTCACTTCTGCTTTTCTGAGAGTGAGAGAGAGTCCATGTTCATCCCATGGCTTCACTGAAGTGCCTCGTTTCTCACCGCTCTACCGTAGAACACACCTGACAACGGCCTAGCACTACCATAGAACACACCTGACAACAGCCTAGCACTACCGTAGAACACACCTGACAACGGCCTAGCGCTACCGTAGAACACACCTGACAACAGCCTAGCACTACCGTAGAACACACCTGGCACGGTGCCCTGCACTGTCACTGCCCCTCTGGGCACAGGCTCCCCCTCCCAGCCTCAGGGCCTGGGTTTTCCCACCAGAGCAATGGAGATCACGGCAGTCTTAATAGCAAAAGGTTACTCTGTTTTTAATACTAATTATTACAATTCTCATCATTACTATTATTTCCAGCTATACCCAGTTTACTCCAGCAGGGAAGCTGATATAATAATACTAGAGGCCCGGTACATAAAAATTTGTGCACTCAGGGGGGAGGAGGGGGCCCTCAGCCTGGCCTGTGCCCTCTTATAGTCTGGGACCCCTTGGGAGATAATGACCTGCTGGCTTAGGCCTTCTCCCGGGTGGCAGAGGGCAGGCCCAATCCCTAGGTGCAGGCCCTGGTCAGGCTCAGAGCAGTGCGGATTGGGGAGTTGGGGCACCGCCCCCTGTCGTGCACAGAGCAGAGCGGATTGGGAGGTTGCGATGCTACCCTCAGTCACGCTCAGGGTAGGGCCGATTGGGGGGTTGGGGCACCACCCCCTGTCACATTCAAGGCAGGGTCAATGGGGAGGTTGTGGCGCCACCCTGTCACGCACAGAGCAGGGCCAATCAGGGGGTTGGGGCGCTGCCCCCTGTCATGCACAGAGCAGGGCCCATCAGGGGGTTGAGGAGCTCCCCCCGTCACTCACAGAGTAGGGCCGATAGGGGAGTTGGCGCACCACCTTGTCACACACAGAGCAGGGTGGATCAGGGGGTTGGGGTGCCACCCTCTATCACCAACAGAGCAGGGCCCATCAGGGGGTTGGGGCGCTGCTACTCTCACACTCAGGGCAGGGCCGATGGGGAGGTTATGCCTCTACCCCGTCACACACAGAGCAGGGCCCGTGGGGTGGGGGGTTTGGGGCGCCGTACACTGTCACACAGCTGCAGGGCGATCAGGGGGTTTGGGCACTGCCCCCCGTCACACTGATCCCAGTGCTGGGAGGCATATTACCCTTTTACTATATAGAATAGAGGCCTGGGGCATAGGTGGGGGCTGGCTGGTTTGCACTGAAGGGTGTCCTGGATCAGGGTGGGGGTCCCCACTGGGGTGCCTGGCCAGCCTGGATGAAGGGATGATGGCTGTTTGCAGCTGGTCACACACCCTTCAGGGTGGGGGGTCCCCACTGGGGTGCCTGGCCAGTCTGGGTGAGGGGCTGAGGGCTGTTTTCAGGCTGGGACTGAAGGTCCCAACTGCTCCTTTTTTTCTTTTTCTTTTTTTATTCTGGGCCAGCTATAGCTCTGATGCTTGGCTCCAGCTCTGAGGCCTCAGCTGCTGAAAACAGGTATCTGGTTTGTTTAGGTTCTATAATCGAAACTCTGTATCAACTCCAGCTCTGAGATCCCGGCTCGCTGAGAGCAGGTTTCTGGGGTTTTGTTTAGCTTCTAAATTTGTTACAATGTTTGAAACTGCAGGCTCAGAGGCCGGCAAGGCAGGCGGGGAACGTTGCAGTCCTCCATCACTGAAGCAATCAAGCCTCATGTTAGTTTCAAGCTGCCTGGCTGCCGGCCCCCATCTTGGCTGGCAGTTAATTTACATATCTTGCTGATTAGCCAATGGGAAGGGTAGCGGTCGTACGCTAATTACCATGTTTCTCTTTTATTAGATAGGATATTGAGACAGCCAATCAAATAACATGGGGAAAAGCACGGTAAAAATACATACACACATACATACTACACACATACATACATACATACATACACGCACATGCAGACACCTATGTACACATGTGTTTGTGTATGTGTATGTACATATACACCTACCTGTGTACACACGTATTGCATAAGTACATGAATATGGCCTAGTCTCTCCCTCTCTCTAATTTAAAAAGGCAAAAAGTGTGAGAAAATAATAAACTTCACACTGTGCGGCTCTAAAGGGTCTTGGGGCACAGCTAGCAGCTGCCCGTAGGCACCGCCCATGGGAAGCCCGGCCTGTGCTCATTATACACCACGTCAGCCTCGCTGGGGGTGAAGGCACAGAGGGTGCTGCAAACAGGAGGCAAGCCCAGCACAGGATTTTCCCTGCTGTCCCCGCACTTACGTTTCTTTGTATCAATCACCTCTCTCAGATTGCAAAAGCCTACGAAGAATCCATCAGCCTGTCCACCACAGGATATTTCAGGTAAAGGGCGCTTTTACGTTGGTTGGGATTACACTGGGGCAGGGATGACGTGGGCGCATCATGAACAGATACCTGCTGAGCACTGGCGAGCAGCCATGCGTGGTGTCAGCCTTCAGTCATGGGCCTGGGGAGGTGGGAGGAGACCGAGGGGAGGCCAGGGACCCTTGGAGCCACCGCCCTTTCTCAGCCAGAGGGACACACCCTGTGACATGACACAGTCACTGCCTGATGGAAAGGAGGGCTCAGACGCCCATGGGTCTTCTTCCCGTGTCTGTGCAGGACCCGTGGAGGAGAAGGTCAGAGAGGCCTTCGGTTCTGGGTGGCGCTCTGTTCGTCCCCGGGACCCACAGTGCCACCCGGGATCAGACCACGAGGCGGAAGGAACCATTCTTGCCCTCGGGTTTCTCTCCACAGAGGCTACCAGACCTATATGGACTGGGAGAAGGAGGAAGGGGAGCCTTTCCCATATTTTGTTTACGGAGCAGCCTGTTCTGAGGTGGAAGTCGACTGTCTGACTGGGGCTCACAAGGTAGAGAGGGGGGGTGGGTGCTCCCACCTTCACAGAGTGAGCGTTTGTATGGACGCATTTTCTGTGTGTGGATGCTAATCACCCTGACCCTGCCAGTGGGGAACCGGGGACAGGGAGGCAGTTGTAGTGAAGATCTATGTTTAAATAACATTTTCCATCCTGTATGTTCTCGTGGTGCAGCTCCTTCGGACGGACATCTTCATGGACGCGGCTTTCAGCATCAACCCAGCCCTGGACATTGGGCAGGTGCGTGGTACCAGACCGCCCCGCCGGGACTTTTGGTCCATTCCATTCAGCACATTATTTCCCAGAGTTCTCCAAATGCTTATACCTGCTACAAGTACTCTGCAATATATGTCATATATTACACACACACAAATAGATAAAACATTGAAAGAAAAGTCAAGAAAAAGTTAGCAGTGGTTGTCTTTATGTGGCAGAAATATGTGTGATTTATCCTGCTTTATAATTCTCCAGGCCTTCTAATCTTTCTTCAACAAACATTAACTTTTATAATTAGGGAATATTATATAAATGCATAATAATAAAGCCCCATTTGTATTCATATGCATTTGAATTTAAGTAGACTAAACAATTTAGAGAAATATAAGGGGAAAAGAAACACTTAAAAACAATTTTTCTCTGGCAGAGTTTCTGATTTATGTCTCCCAAGTAAGTAAATTAACACACCCAAAATCTTTTTCAGCTTTAAGTTAACGCCTTTCCTGCTGTTGGTGTTCCTTTGTTCCTCCACGTCCGCCCCATCCCCCCCCCCACCTCCCGCCCCCGTCCCCCTCCGTAGCCTTGTTACTCAAAGTGGGGCCAACAGGCCAGCCACATCAGCGCACCCCCCCCCCCCCCTTGCCAACCAGGTCCCCTGTCTAGACCTGAGTAGCAGGTTGAGCAACTTGGCTTCAAAACCAACAGACAGACCTGTGGTTTCATCTGCCAACAGCTTCCTGTCTTCCTGAGTCCTAAGGAGCTGGCTGACCGAGATTGGCCAATGGGCTTTCTGAGGGACAATTTAATTGGTCCCTCAGTGTTTCTCAAAGTGCGGTCCTCCCACTCGGCAACGAAAGCACCTACAGTGTTTATTGGAAGTGTGGGTCCCTGTGCCCACCCAGGCCCACTTCTCCAACAAAAGTTTGCTGGGCGGGGACGTATAATCTACCCATTTAACCTGCACCTGAAATTCATCCCGAGTCTGTAAAGTTTGACAACCACAGCTGACCTCAGGCCCCACCTCTCCTTCACCTTCCTATCCACTCCTACCAGCTTGTTCCTGCCTCTTTATTGCTTAAGCAAAGGCCAAAATGGAAATGTTATGATCAGGAAAACCCTACCTTTTCTCATTGGGAAAGGGAAGAAAAAGCCAAAAATGTGTTAGACTGGAACTCCTGGACTTTAATCTTTTCCTTTAGGGACAAGCATTTGGAAATATCCAAATTTAGCATTTACATTTGTTTACTCTATTCTGTAATTTTATAATTCAATAGAATGCAACATGTAACTCTCCTTCAATTTTTAACCTTGAGGCAGATAACCCCTTTAAAGGGGACTATGAACCTGTTTTTCTCAGAGCATAGTTTGTAGATAAGCAGAACTCAAATGGCTTTTAATAAAACATATTTAATTTAATAAAATATATTTCTTTCAACCCAACTTGCTTAAGTTTGATCTACACTCCATCATAATTTATAAAAGGAAGCAAAAACAAATCCAGATAGTATAATAAATACTGTGCCCCAGTTCCATTTGCTTAGTTCACATTCCTTTAACATTAGCTCTTTTTCATATAGTTTAACAAACATTTTTTGAGAATGTATGTACCGGGCACTATGCTAAGAACAGAACACAAGAAGGCCAGAACTCATAATGCTTATAAACCAGTGAGAGCCGGAGTGAGGAGAGAGAGAGAAAGAAAGAAAGAGAGAGAGAGAGAGAGAGAGAGAGAAATAAGAGTTCGCCAAGTGGACAGGCTGAGGTGGAGAGCAGTAAAGAGAGAAAGTGCCCTTACAAAGAATTGGAGGATGGAACCAATCTGGTGGGCTTGGAGAATCCCCCAGAACTTGACAAGTGTTGAGTCTCTGGAATGTGAGGTACCTGGGCAAGTAGAGCTAAGGCTGGGGCCAGACAGGATGGCAAGCACCAGATGCTGAAAGACCCTTTGTAAGTTCACTGCAATGCTTTCAAGAATGACTTACTATGGTCCAGAGCTCCATTTGCAATCACATTGGGATATATTTTCAACCAACGTCATGTACTTATAAACTGTGACATTTTTCCCTGTAGATTGAAGGAGCGTTTATCCAAGGCATGGGATTATATACCATAGAAGAACTGAAATACTCCCCGGAAGGTGTGCTTTATTCTCGGGGTCCTGATGACTACCAAATCCCCACCGTCACAGAAATACCAGAAGAGTTCTATGTTACTTTGGTGCGGTCCCGAAATCCCATAGCCATCTACTCATCCAAGGTAAGAACGCAGCACCTCTATTTGTTTGCTAGCGCTGCCGTAACAAAATACCAGTTGGGGTGGCTTAAGCAAAAGAGATATACTTACTCACGGTTCTGGAGGCTAGAAGTGTGAGGTCAAGGCTTGATTTATTCGGAGACTTCTCTTTGGCTTGCAGATGGCCATTCTCACTGTGTCCTCACATGATCATCTTTCTATATGGCACATGTCGGATGTCTCTCTCTCTTCTCTCTCTCTCTCTCTCTCTCTCTCTCTCTCTCTCTCTCTCTCGTCTTAATTTCTTTTTCTTATAAGCACATCCTAAAGACCTCATTTTAACTAAATTACCTCTCTAAAGACCTTATCTCCAATTACAGTCACACACTGAGTACTAGCGGTTAAAGACTTCAACATATAAATTGGAGGGGAGCACAGTTCAGCCCATAATAACCTGCTCCTTCATGAAATAATGAGAGTCCCCTGAATTTGCTTTCTTCTTGGAATTGCAGGTCCCAAAGGGAGATGGGGGAGGGGAGAGCAAACGCATGGCAGAGTGGTACTCACTGCCTTCAGAACCCCAAGTGGAGTCTTCACTCTTGAGAGAGATCATGAAATATATTTAAATAAAACAAGAAGCCAAACATCTTGGTTCATGAGGCTAAGTGCCACCGGGAGGTAAAGCTGAAGTTGTAGGTTAATTTCCCCAGCCCAGAGCCTTCTTCTCTGCACCCTTCCCACATGTCCTCCAGACTCGGTTCTTTCTTGTTCGCACCGCCTCTGCCCACCCTCTCCCCAGGTCAGAAAGGGCTTTCAAACAAGTTTCTCACTGAGGGCAATTTGCTCTGAGGTGTTAATAGCCACTGATATAAGATGTGTTGACGCACACGCTCCATGGCCGTGGGGTCTAACTGGCCCATGTAGACTTGCAGCAAAGATTCTCAAACACATGTACAAAAGCACAACTTCTCCAACTTACGTGCCATTCTGAACCCACAACTGGCCAGACTCATGGCAACTTTAACCTCAGGTTTTCAGGAACCTACCTCTGTTTCTTAGGAGTAGGTCAGAGTTGGGAGGAAGGTGAGTCTTTCGATATGAATAGCCCCTCTCTCCACTTCTGCACCAGACTGTGGCCAGGGCTATCTCTAAAGACTGTCCTGACACAACCCTGCCTCTTGGGGTCTAGCCCCCTCCCTGCCAGTTGTGCTCCAAATAGGGCACAGGACCTCTCTGCTCTCGCCCCCTCCTCCTCACCTCACAGGAAACCCCTTCTCCTGCCAGCTCCACCTTTTCCTCCACATTTGCCTCAGAGTAAAAGCCACAGCCTGGGGTAGTCTTTATCTGCTTTGGGCCCTTTGTCCCATCTCTCTACTAAGGCCCTGGACACAGACCAAGGACGAGACTCCTTCAAAGAAAGAAAGAAGGAAAACCAGTACAAGAAGCACTGGAGGGTTATTCAAAATACAATGTTCATTCACACTGTTCATTCAAGAGCATCCAGCACTCGCCAGGGAAGTGCGCACAAAGAAGGCTTCAACGTCCACTCTTCAGAGGCAACACCTCACTGTCTTTCAAGCTCAGCTACAAAGATTGTGGTTCTTTTGCTGTGGGTTTGAATTAAACACACACGGCCTAGAGCAGCGATTTTCAGCCACGGCGCACCGGGTGAAAAGCGCGGGTCTAGCGGCCAAATTGAAGGACTCCAGAGGGCACCAGGGGCTTTGGTCTTCTTGCCCTGGGCAGGGGAACAGGTGTCCTTAGCTGCCCTGCTATCCTGATGTCCTGGAGCATTTTCATTATCTACTCCCCCCAGACACCAATCGGCGTGGGGGGGTGGGTTCTGGCAATTCAGAGGCACCCCACTCTGAGGGTTAGGAAGCCAGAGGAGGTGAGTGTGCGGGAGAGTGTGCGAGTGCACGTGCGTGTCAACGCAGACTAGCAGTCCTGAAGGAGCCATGCCTTTCTGACGGCCTCCTGCCCTCCTTCTCAGGGACTGGGTGAGGCTGCAATGTTCATGGGAAACTCCGTGCTTTTCGCCATACATGATGCAGTGGCTGCTGCCCGAAGAGAGAGGGGCTTGACCAACACCTTCGTCCTAAACAGCCCAGGGACGCCTGAGGAGATTCGGATGGCTTGTGCGGATCAGTTCACCGACATGGTAAGGGTGGCGAGGAGGGGCCCCTGCTGGGACCCCTCCCCCACGGCTTTCAGGTTCTCGGGATGAACGTGGTCTCTGTGACAGAATCCTCGGGCAGGTTCGACTTTTCCAATGGAAATTCTCTTCTTTCCTCCACTTGCTGCTTCCTATATGCTCCAAAGCAGCTGCCTGCAAAGTGAGTGAACCTCCTAAAATGATGTTTCACTGTTTCCAGCCCCAAAGAAAAGCACATTCAACTGAGTCAGTGCTGGTAGCAAGTGGTATATATTTCTGTTTGTTTCCAGGAGGCTTTATATTTCTTCCTGGATTTCAAAAAAGGGGGAGGGAGGGGGGAGTAATCTGTAGTACTTTCAACAAAA
This sequence comes from Myotis nattereri, assembly GCF_964212035.1. Taxonomy (NCBI): domain Eukaryota; kingdom Metazoa; phylum Chordata; class Mammalia; order Chiroptera; family Vespertilionidae; genus Myotis; species Myotis nattereri. The sequence continues at coordinate 9,356,378 of NC_138082.1, forward strand.
AATTTTTTAAAAATAGCAAATGGGCATGGTAGGTTATTTCTGTAAACATTTGGTCAAAATGCAGTTGATGTGGTATTTGAATTACCTCAATAACCAAATCAGATTCAATAGATATCTGATCTGGTCAATTATTTGGAAAGTATCTTTCAAGCAAACTAATAAAAAGAATTTAAATGAAAATATCAAGTCACTGGGCACATGTTAAAAGAACACAGTTTCATTTTTCAGCGGCTGAAAATACATCTAGAACTATCAGCGACTGTTTCTATATTCAAGTGCTCACTGCAGCCCTAATTGAGTCTGGTATAAATTTAGACTGCGGTTTAGGCCTTTGACATTACAGGGCTTCTGGGTTTAAGATGCATTTTATCCCCAAACATTATGAGAATGAGGAGACTTATGACTCAAGGTTGGAAAGAAATGTGAAAATTATAAAATTTTGGTAAGAATAAAATGGACACTGACTTGTTCATTTTTTAAAAAACAAACAATATTTCTTTTGAATTACAACATTTTTCATATAACAGCATTTTTAAAAACAGAACAGAGATTTATTTTTCTGAAACAAAAGGAAGTTCTGGAGCCCAGGGCAGTCCAGTGATGCCATCAGGACCCAGGCTGCTTCCATGGTCCTGCTTCCCTACCCCCTCCAGGTCCTGAGAGGGTGGCTTTCGGTCTCCTGGTTATGGATGCTGGCTGCTCCCCAGCAGTCGTGAATGCTCCAGGCCTGATAGGAGGACAGAGACAAAGGCTAGGTGGACACGCCAGCAGAATTCTGACCTCTTTTTTATTTTTGTGGCTCTGAATTTCAGCTTTTATTTTACTGCAGAGATTAAACAGATTTTCTTGTTGACCCATTTAATACGTTTTTTTGTTTTGTTTTTTACTTTTCAATTACAGTTGGCATTCAATATTATATTAGTTTCAGGTGTACTGTTTAGTGGTGAGACATTTAAATAACTTGTGAAGTGATCCCCCCATACCTCTCATACCCAACTGATGCCATGCATCAGTTATTATAATATTATTGACTATACTCCCTATATTGTACTTTACATCCCCATGACTATTTTGTAACTATTTTGTCAATTTATACTTCTTAATCCCTTCACCTTTTTCACCCAGCACCCAGGCCTCCTTTCACCTGACAGTCATCAGTTTGTTCTCCGTTTCCGTTTTGTTTGTTCAGTATAACAACATTGTATTAATAACCATGTACCTTTATTTTATCTTTTTCAGATCCCCAGAGATGACCCTTCAACATTTACACCTTGGTCCATCCGTGTGTCTTAATCTTATCTTTTCTTTATAAAATGAAAGAGTTGACCATTGCCCTTAAAATTCTCAAACCAGAGCAATATATATGGTATTTCCCAAATGTCAATGATAATTTTAGCTTTTTTATTTTTTAATCCTCACCCGAGGATATGTTTTGTTGATTTTTAGAAAGAGGGGGAAGGGAAAGAGAGAGAGAGAAATATTGATGTGAGAAAGAAATATTGAACAGTTTCCTCCCATACATGCCCCAACTGGGAATTGAACCCACAACCTTTTTGATGTATGGGACAATGCTTCAGCCAGCTTAGCCACCCGGTCAGGGAAATTTTAGCATTTTTGAATTACTCTCTATAGTTTTGGTCACTGCATGATCATGTTTTAGGATGCAAATTTTCACTAAAAGGTATAATAAAGAATCAAAATTCTTCTTTCATTTGCATTATCCTGAAGATATACAGCATCATGGGGGTTCTATCTTAGTCCATGTCTTGTCCTAACAGAATACCATAGACTGGGTAATTTATAAAAAAAACCCAAATATTTGTTTCTCACGGTTCTAAAGACCAGGAAGTCCAAGATCAAGGTGCCAGCAGACTTGGTGTCTGGTGAGCTCCTGCTTCCTGGTTCACAGACTGCTATCTTCTCACTGTGTCCTAATTGGGAAGAAGGGACACGGGTGCTAAGCCCATAGATGAGGGCTTTGTCCTCATTATCTAGTCGCCTCCCAAAGGCCCCACCTCCTGATACCATCACCTTGGGGATTAGGAGGTAACATATGAATCTGGGAAGGACACAGACATTCAGTCCACAGCATTCCATGCCTACCCACCCCACCCCACAAATTCATGTTCTCATATGCAGGCAAATTGCTCCCCAACTGTGAACCTGTGATGTCAATCGTGTTACGTGCTTCCTAAACGTATGGTGGGACAGGCATGAGCTACACAGTCCCATTCCCAAGGAGAAATAGGAGTTTCATTCCCAAGGAGAAATAGGAGAGAGGAAAGGGATGGCAAGCCCCATGGATGTTCCACTTCTGAAGACTCGAAAATACTCCCCTTTGGCCAAATGGTCTACCCTCCAGGCCTGGTCCTCATACTCTCCCAGACTCAGGGCAGAAAGGAGTTAGTTGACTCATGTGGCACTCCTGAGTGTGCACACCAATGTCAACCTTTCTCCATCCCCAGTCACATCCCGAAGGACCAACCTCTCCTCCAGATTCCAGGCACTGGAGAGGACCCCACACACACAGCCTGAGGCCTCACTGGTCCCCAGCTTCCCATAAGCCCAGCTGCCACCTGGCTCAGCAGAGACTGAATGGTTGGAGCTGGGAGGGGAGGGAAGAGGCCTTGTAGTCTATAAGGTTGAGAATGGAGGGTCTGGAACATGGGCATTTAATGACCCATCAAGGGTCCTAAAAGGTGCCCCACTGCTGGTCACCTGTGCTCCATCTTCGGCTTTTGAAGAGCTCACAGCAGAGGGCAGCACACCAGGGACACGGGAGTGTGGCCAGTACTTTTCCATTGGCATCAGCAAGCAGGATTTGTTACCGTGTTTTTTTCCAGAAATAGGTTTGTTTTGGTTGCGGGTGAGGGCAGTGTCCTTTCCAATATTAATTCCGTCATTGGGTAAAAGGGTTCTTTGATGTAACCAATTCCTGAGACCTTTCTTACAACAAATATACAAACGCCTGAGTCAGGAGGTGGGAGTTTCTCTCACCCACCAGAACAATCCATTTAAAGGTGAAGAAATTCGGTCTTGCCTTTTCATGAAAGAAAAAAAAATCAGTGGTTGTTCTTCTCCATTGTCTGACATAAGATCAGAGGGGAACCCTTGGTGGAGACAGCAGCCTGTCTTGGCGCTGCGGTCAGCCCTTGGGTCACTCTGCACTGAGTGATTTTTAGACCGAGTTCCCAGAGCCCTGGAGTTTCTGAAGGAGAGAAAGCCACAGGACTTCAGCCTCACCCCCAGCCAGCTCAACTAGCCTTGCTGTTGAATTTGTTCACACCGCATAAGGTTTCATGCAAACAAGTTCCCCTGGTGGAAACAAGTTTGAAAACACTCTTGATAAATCAGTCAAGGTCAGTTTTCAGTCTCCCAGAAAGTAGCAGATCTGATTCCCTTAATCCGAAGCACTTTCATACTTGATAACTCTAATCCCATAATCCAATTATACATTACCTGCTTGCATTTTCTGTTGGCGCTGGAGGACTCCTTCCTATAAATACTGGGACACAACATGAACTGTGGTTTTGTTGGCAGCATCCCTACTCCTGTAAGTGGGAAGCCTGTGATCTTTATGTGCACGGCTTCCCTCTTTTAAAGGGCAGAGTGAGATGGTGAAGGGATTGTGGACCCTTAAAAACAATGCCTGGGTCACTTCTCCCCAAGTGCAAGCAGCCATAGGAAGGGCCTTTGCCTCCACTCCCTCCTTCCCCAGCCTGCCCCGCCTCCATTCCCAATTCCCACAGAATCAACTCCTACTCATCTTGCAGGCCTATCAGTCCCTTCCTCAGGCCTTTCCTGATCCCTTTCCCCCAAACAAAGCTCCTCTCCCTGGTCTATGCTCTCACAATGGTAAATATTCTATCTCAGGTTAATTTCCTCTCTCTTATTAACCATCAACTCCTTGGAGGAAGAACTCTTGTTGATCTTGCTTTTCACTGTGCCTCTACCACTTAGCATACTGCATGGCGCAAGCTGGGCGCTCAGTGTCTACTGGGTAAATGAATGAGTGAATGAACGATGCCTTCTTCATTTAAAGTATTTTTAGATAATCAGCCAAGCATTTATTAACTCCTGCAAAGAGCAAGCTGCCATACATGTGGGGGATACAAGTACCTCTTCTAACCTCCAGAAGCATATTACTCAATTGGGGAAATGAGACACAAACATTGAAAAGATAACCAACTGTTAGTGGCAGATAAGAGACTGGTTTCCTGGTTCCTGGTTTATTAACTGAAAAGTACAGAAGTGATTGTTTGGATCTGCAAGTGTGTTTTGAATTGAAAGAAGGGTAGAAGGAAGGTTTGCTGCTGCTTTTTCGTGGTAGGTTAAAAGGGAGGAGGGAGGGAGGGAGAGCAATCACAGCAGGACTGGAGCAGTGCTGTTATTTTTGCAGACAGGGAAGAGCTTCTCAGACACTCAACCAATACTTACTGGGCATTTGCTCTGTGGTCGGCACCATTCTAGGCCCAGGGATACAGTGACGTCCCTGCCCTTGTGGCGCTTACATTCTAGCAGAGAAGGCGAATGAGGTGAACAAAACTCCAGGTCAGGTAGTGATGAGAGCTCTGGAGAAAATGAAGTGGGTGGTAGAAGAGAGCAGGACGGAGGTGAGACTTCAGACTGGAAGATCAAGGAAGGGCTCAGACCCAAATAACAAGATGGCACCAGCCACGCCAAAGTCTGAGAAAACAGAAGTTAAGGCAGAAAATATAACTTGCACCAAGGCCTTGGGACAGGATAGAAATGAGCACATTCAGGAAGCAGAGAAAGGGCCAGTTTGGCCGAGATTATGAACAAGAGAGACAGCGGTTGAAGATGTGCTGAGAGAAGGGAGTGCGGCCAGTCCCGAAGGGCCTCCATGGAGAGCTTAAGGGGTTTTGTTAGGTGTTTTGGGAGGCCAGTGGAAGGTTTCAAGTAGAAGAATGGTTGAGGCAGAAGAATGATGAGAAGGGTAGTTGGGCTAGAGCAGAAGATTGTTTTTGAAGAGCAAAAGAGCCTGAGGCCAGCAATAGGGACAGATCTTGGAGGGCTTTGCACACTGGGCCTAGGAATTTGGTCCTCATGTTCTAGGCCTCAGAGAGGTACGGAGCTATTTGTAGCAGAAGTAGCATGATCAAAAAATCTGACCTGCGGCCCTACCTTATTCACATTGTCACCTCCAACTTCTCCCATACCCTGTTGTGGATTTATTCAGCAACTGTATAACATATATGAAACACCCACACACGCACACACAAACACGTGCACATGTGCGTAAACACTCATCTCCACAGGTGCACGAAGATGGGCAAGCCTTGGACCTAGACATTGAATGATAAAGTTGGCAGCTTCCTAGTGCATTTGGTTAGGGATGTTTCTGGACTAGCTCTGCAGTGGGAAGGATTCTGAAGCCACATCTCGACCAAGTGGGAAGGAGGATCTTCCTTAGTTAGCCAGGTCAAGAGGATGCCTGACATACCATGGCATGCCAGGGCTCCACACACTCATGAAGGAAGTGGGCTGGGGGACAGAGGGGTCTTGCCTCCTCTCCTGAAACTAGACCACTTGAGCAGCTACCTGCATCACCCACATGTGAGGCCAAGTCCTGGGCATTGCTTCAGTAGAAAGAATAAGAATTGCTTGATTTTAGCTCCAGACATCTAACTGGAGATACTCAGAAAGATCAAAATGGCGTTGTTCTTTTGATCAAGAAAGGAATCTGTCTATACTCTCACAGGTATTTAAATCCAGGAGACCTTGGTTATAGTTCCCACTTTGCCACTTACGTTCTGCATGATCCAGAGCTACTGGTCTTACCTATCTGAGCCTCTGTTTACTTATCTGTAAAGTGGTTGCCTTGACTACATCACTATTTTCCAGTGGACCAATCCTGCGGGTGGGGAGGAAGTAGGAAGGGTAAAGAGGGGCCGGGTGAATGCAGCACCCCACACTCCACTTTAGGGCACAGACGGGAATTGTCCATATGACTTCCTACAAGGAGACATTTCTACAATTAGAATGAGATCAGCATTGGGAAAAGTGGGAGGTCCACTTCTCTCTCTTTGAGAAGAGGGAACCCATCCAGGGGCTGAGGCAATGTACAAAGTGGGTTTGAGCTTAAATGGTTGTGTATGGTTTTCACACTGAGGCCCTCCAACCTCAGAGTAAGCAAGAAGGGATGTGGGCCATGCACAGAGCAAGCTTTAAAGCCAGGATTGGTGGGAGGCAGAGTGAGGCACAAGGTAAGAGGCGGGACCACACAGGTGCTCTAGACTTAAAAGGCCACGAGGCCAAGGAGTCTGCTCTCTGGACTCCAACTGCCAACTTCCACACAAGGAAGGATTTCAGTGCTTGGACCTGAATCCTTTGTGCTCAGTCCCGTGGCTGGTGCCAAAGAGCATACCCACCTAGAATTGTAAGGTGAAACCTGTTTACAGGTGTGATGCTTGGCCTGCCGCAATCCGATGAGTTGGTTTTCTTTGTGAACGGGAGGAAGGTAAGTGTTGGGGGTTACAACCAGTGCTTGAGACCACAGGAAACTACTAGCTGCAGGGGAGCCTTTGTGGCCCATTTGGGTTGAGACTCCTCCAGAAAGGGAGAAGAGCCAGGGACTGGAACCCATACTAATTTGGCCTGTTCCCCATTTAGCCATGGCTCTGCCTCCGGGATGTGGGCGACAGTAAAGCACTGGGATTAATTGCATGTGCCTCGGTATCAGTCTTGGGTCCAATCCAGCTCTGCTATTTACTGTATAAACTTATGCAAGTTACTTCTCCTCCCTGGGTCTCGGAGTACCCTTCTCAGAACCCACTTCCTGTGGCGGTTGTCAAGATAAAAAGAGAGGTGCTTCTTTCACTGATTAGGAACCCCCTCAAACTTGTAAATCACCGAGCACTGAGCCTGACGTACTGGAAGCACTTTATCTAGTAGCCTATGGTGATCCTCAAACTCAGGAGGAGAAACAGAGCTTCCTTTATTTTTCTCTTTATCAATTCATTTTTTCTGTTGAGTCTCCATTATACAGGCCTGGGTAAAATGTAATTACAGTTCATATTGGGTCCCTTCTTTCCCTGGGCTGTGGCTAAGTTCCAGGAGGAACCTATATGACAAGGAGAGAGGGTCTCCCTTTGTCAGTCTCTCTGGCATCCCTCCCTCCAGTCCTCACCATCCATCCACACAGTCAACCCTCAGTGCCCTCTGCCAGGCCCCCTCCTCTCCTGAGCCCCTCTCTGATCCTTAATGGGACCATTAAGCCACCTCCCAAGGCAGGTGGCTTCTCTTGGGTCTCACCACCTGTCCTTTAGGACCCCTCAGCTCTCTAGTCCCATAAACCTAATTGGGATTTGGCCATGTTCACCCAGGGCTTGGATCAAGAAAGGAGATAGAATATAGAACCTCTACGTTCTCATCATTTCCCTTCTAACTCTCCATCCTGTGTCCAATCGCCCCAGCCAGCAACCACCAGACATTCTTCCAAAACTATCTCTTATGAGCTGAGTCTTTACTCGCTTGTTCCACTGCCCTAGACTTCAGAGGCTCCTTCCTCTGTTTTCTGTTCCACATCCTCTGTGAGTCATGAGCCCCGAACGAAGTGGCTGCAACTAGAACAGGGAGGAAGTTGCGAGTTGGAGAAACTACAGATGTGTGTGGTGGGGATTGGAGTCAGCTAGATAATGAAAACATTATCCAACCGCATTCTCAGGAGATGTTTTTGAAGGACCTGGGGTGGCAGGAAGTGCAGAGGAAGGCTTCTTCTTTTGTTGACCAGGAGCCCCCTCGAGCTCCAGAAAGCAGGTGAATTTTGTTATATATATTTCAGAGAGGGGGAGAGAGAGAGAAACATCAATGATGAGAGAGAATCATTGATCGGCCACCTCCTGCATGCTCCCCACTGGGGATCAGGCCCGCAACCCAGGCATGTGCCCTTGGCCCTTCAGTCCGCAGGTCACCCGCTCTGTCCACTGAGCCAAACCAGCTAGGGCAAAAAAGCAGGTGAATTTTAATATCTCCACTTGGAAGCATCTTCCTGTACTATTTTTATTCCTGGAGGTCTACACTAGGTCATGTTTTTCTTCCAGGGAGAATGGAAGATCCTAACATGATTAGCTGAATCTGTCTTTCCTCTGATGCAAAAGAATGGCTGGAGGTGTTTGCAGGACAGTCAAAGGAAATATCCACAAATAAGCAAATGAGAGAGAAGCACCAAACAAGGTTCCTCCATGGCTTTTAGGGATGAATCCCCCACTTTATAAGGTGAGGGAGGGAGAGATGCTAGGGTCCCACCAAAGCCACCTGGGGTCCTGAGCTGGGGCAACAAGACTCCACCACCACCACTCACCACACTGGCATGCACTAGGGCCTCTCCTGATGACAGCAGCCCTCTCTGCCTCCCCTTCCTGCCACCAACTCTTAAGATCCCTGATCTTACTACATGGACTCCCCACTAGAAATGTCTCAGAGGTACCGGAATAGAAACTCTTCCTACCCAGCTTTCTTCCTTCCTGGATCCTTCATTAAACACACACACACATACACACACATGCATGCATAGATAAACATACATGCATACACATACACAGCATCCAAGTCTCTCCCAGGTTAAAATATTTCAAGAGTAGAAAAGACTTGGTTGGAAAATTCCACAAAAACAGATAGTGGATCAAACGGAGAGAACACCGCCCCAGGGCCCCTTGCACAGCAGCGGTTCCAGCTCTCATCACCTCACAGAGCATAGTCGCCACACTTGCTTGGTGAGTCTCCTGCTCTGTAAATATACGTGAAGGTCGTTTGCCATCGGAGCACTAAAAAGCAGGGGCAGATGAAACCAGGCCTCGTATTTTACCCCAAACCCTGAATCCAGCTGGCCACGACAGACGTTCCACTATCCATGGTCGGCAAACTGCGGCTCGCAAGCCACATGCGGCTCTTTGGCCCCTTGAGTGTGGCTCTACCTAAGCCTTAGGAGTACCCTAATTAAGTTAATAACAATGTACCTACCTATATAGTTTAAGTTTAAAAAATTTGGCTCTCAAAAGAAATTTCTATCCTTGTACTGTTGATACTTGGCTCTGTTGACTAATGAGTTTGCCAACCACTAGGTCATTGATTCAGTCCCCATAATAATCTCTTTTCTGGTTTCACCGCAGGTGATAGAGAGAAATGCGGACCCAGAAGTCACTCTGCTGACCTTCCTACGAAAGAACTGGACCCTTTTGACCAAAGTCTTGGCTGTGTCTGTGTTTGCCTTAAAAGTCAGGCCTGCTGTGATTATGAGAACTAATCAAACTCTCCTTCCCCAAACAGTCAGCCCCTTGGCCCTTGCTCTCTCTTTGCTTTGGCAATGGTTTTAAGGATATTAAGTTAACTGGGCTATTTACAGAGGCTGAAGTTTCCCCAGAATTTCTCATGTCTTGATCTCACAGCAGTGAAACAGAAGCTAAGCTCTTTACTTCAGCACTAATTACTCCCTTAAGGGCCTTCCGGTCCTGGGAGGGTGGTTATGTAATAGAGGCTTGTGTTTCAGGCACCCTGCCCTGGAAAGAAACCAAGTTTTCCAGATTCAGGAAGAACATGTGTCATAGAAAAAGATCTACATCTGTTTCCTTACAGCCGATTTTCCCTCACCATTTTATATTCTGAAATTTATGCCATCTTCATGGCAAATATATTTTAACGGATAAGTCTGATGGGTCACTCAGGGAAGCCAAAAAAAAAAAAAAAGACAGAAATTGCAAATTGAGGGAATCAGCCCCTAAACTAGTGTTGGTTAAAAGCTCACATGGATTTAATTAGTTGTCAATGTTTGAAAATTAGGAAATCCCATGGTTTTAAAAAACAGGATTTTTAGCTTCTCATGAAAAATGGGAAGCTAGTCATTCCTGTGTGGCTACAGTCTGGCTTAGAGGTGAGTGGGGACTGTCCCAGGCCCCTATGAAAAGTGGGACATGAGCTCTCCAGGTACACCCGACCCACTCCACTGGTTCACACAACCTCCCTTAAAAGCATTTAAGGTTATGACAGTTTACATGAATACGCCCTATGGCTTTAAAAAAAAATAAAAGTCAGTGACTCTAAACTCTTCTTAGCCAGTAGTTAAGTATATCCAATCCCCTAAATTTTGTGGAAATGGACCACAATTAGGGAAAAGGCTGACGAAAGAGAGGGAGCAGAGGCTGAGTCTAGACCTGGACTTGAACCTGGACCAAGCAGGAGCAGGACACTTGAGGTAGTTTATGAAAATAAGGGCAGGGGTCTTCTCCAAAGGCTCAGTCACTGGCATTCAAATGCAATACAAACTGCTGGGCAAAACTAGCGATACACTGAACTGCTAACAATAAGTTCTCTCCCAATGACGCGATTAGAACCCAGAAGAGTACTTATAATGAAACAGACTTTTTCAAAGGGCTTTTACTTTTATATCCGCTCTCCTCCAAGCTGCTTATGGTGAGCAGGTGAAGATAACGTGGGTATCATTTTCCCTCTTTGCAAATGAGAAAGCAGGCAGGGAGAGGTTAATAGAATGTGTCCCACAGCTGACACAGTACGGAGAGGTCCTTACTGAGACCTGGAGGCGAGTGACTTCTCAGACGTGCATCCCTGTCTTTCCTTGCTAGCAACACCCTAGGGAGGCAGCTATCATGGCGGCCACAGGTCCACCTGGGCATCTTTTCCTTGACCACCTCCCTCCAGTAGGTCTCACAGGAACCAAGTACGCCTGCGGCAGAGGGAGCTGTGGCGCCTGTACCGTGATGGTGTCCAAGTGTGACCCTGTGTCCAAGCAGATAAGGTATCCTGCCCAGAAACCCAGAGCTAGGGGAGGGTTTTGTTTCTTTGCCAGGCTTCTAGTCTCATCTCGCAGCTAAGGAAGATCTCCACGGACCTCCCAGCCTCGTGATTTCACTGTCTCTGGATCTCAGGCCCTTCCAAAAATCTGATAACAGCTGTGAAGTGTCTTCTCAGAAAATGCATTCATTAATTCCATTTTGCACACACTTTCAGGGAGATCATGGATTTCCCACAGCCCATGTGTGCATCCCAAGTTAAGAAACCCCAATTTAGGTCAACCACCCATCTTACAGATGAGGAAACTAAGGCTCAACAATATGTAGTGACTTGTTTAAGGTCATGCAACTAGTAAATCATAGGACTTGAACCCACTCGTTTTGTCTGACACTAATGCCATTCCTACTGTTGGGCTGGACCAACCCTGCAGAGCAGGGACCTGAGCCATAATTCCATCCTTAAATTAAGAACTAGATTCCAGAACTTTGGCTGTTCCCAAATCTACTGGCCCAAGAAATGCCTTCAGAACAAAACCATCCAACATTTTTGAGCGACCTTATACAGGGAAGTTAAAATTAACAAGCAAAATAAATTCATGAATATGGGTAAAAGGCACAGGTGTGCCTCTTGCCTGTTATGGGGTCAATGTCCTAAGGAATACCTATTGAGGTCCAACACTACTCCTGGTGACACAAGTCCATTCCCATTGAGGCCAGACCCAAGTAGTCTGTTCTGGGCTTGGAAAGTTTTCTGAAGTTCAGAATGTCCATCTTTCCCTGGAGGATCCCCACTTCTTGAAGATAGCACCGAGTCAGCAGAGGGGACTCTAATTCTCCCACCTGTCCCCCGTCCGGTCTCCCATTTCCCAGGCTGAATAGGCCTCTGGTTGGGGAGGGGGGGTTCCTGCTGCCCTTATTGGTCCCAGGGTTCCCCAGGAGGCAGGACCATGTTATTCCCCTTGATTTTCCTTGTATTTCTCATTCAAAGACACTTCTCCATCACCGCATGCCTGGTGCCCATCTGCTCTCTCTATGGAGCTGCTGTCACCACTGTGGAAGGTGTGGGAAGCATCAAAACCAAGCTTCACCCTGTGCAGGTAAGAGCATATGTTAACATTCTCACTTCTTGATCTTTTTAATGCTGAATTGACTGTGCTGCCTGGGAAAATTCTTGTCACTCTGGCAAGGAAGGCTGCATGCTGCTAATTCCCAATGAGAAAGATCTGGACATTTGAGCCTGAGAAATGATTGTAGGGATAGCAAATGGCTTCTGAGTCACTTCTTCCTGGAGCAGAGGAGGAGAGGGGACACTGGCCACCTCTGATGGAGGGGAGGAGTGCACTGCTTAGGGAATGAGCTCTTCCCCTCAAGGGAGATGCAGGATGTGGAGCCTGGTGAGAGGTGGTGGCATCAGGAAGGCAGGTCCTGTGACCATGTATGTGTCATTGCAGGAGAGGATCGCCAAGAGCCACGGCACCCAGTGTGGATTCTGTACCCCTGGGATGGTGATGTCCATGTACACACTGCTCAGGAACCACCCGCAGCCCTCAGAGGAGCAGCTCATGGAAGCCCTGGGAGGTAGGTTTGACATGGAGAATACTCACCACCCCCAAAGCAGGTGGGAAGTATGCCTCCAGCTGCTCCACCCCGTCCACTATGTCACCCCAGCCCCACTTGAGGACCCGCTTGGTTGTTTCTAAAGTAGCTGCAGTTCACCCCGGAGAGAAGAATGGGTCTATTTTAGCTTTCCAAAGAAACCAGTAAAAATAAAGCCTACTGATAGTCATGCCCCTTATTTTATCAGGCAATCTGTGCCGCTGCACTGGGTACCGGCCAATTCTCGAGAGTGGAAAGACCTTCTGCATGGTGAGTAGATGACCATGGGGACACCTTACAGAGTAAGAATGCCAGTGACTGCTGGTCAAGGCTGGGAATTTAGGAGTTGACTTTTTAAAACCAACTAAACAGACTATAAGGGAGAAAAGTGAGTTAGCTCCAGCTGACTCAAGGGAGTTTTAGCTATCTGTTGAGGACAAGGTAAACCTTACTCCTCCTTTGATGTCCCATGTCACACCACAGAGGGAAGCCAGGTGATCTAACCAGGCATCTCCCATGATAGTTAAGCAAAGCATTAGAGCAGGACAGGTCGGAGGGCTGCAGCGAGCCCAGAGACAACTAGCAAGGGCATGGAGTTGGCTTTAGGGAGGCCAGCTTTAGTCCAAGAATCCAGACCAGCTGAGAGTGTGAGCAAATAAAGAAGCCAAATACGCAGAGCAGAATCCAAAATTCACCCCAGGTACAAAAGCACAGGGAGCTTCCTCAACAAAATGAGGATACCTCCCTGGGCTGCTATGAAGTTCAGGTGAGAAATCATGGCCAAGCATGTAGCAAAGTTTTGTTTGGCACTTAAAAGAGCTCAACAAATACTTACTACTATTACTGCTGCCACTGTGAATAGAGATTGACGGGGAGACCAGCCAGGCACATCCGATGGCCCTCTCCTCAGGGCAGGATTGATGTGGGCAGTACCACCCTTCGACCCAAGCAAGGAGGACCCCACACTTTGAAGGGCCCCTCACTGGTCCTCCTTCAGCCACTCTCAGGAAGCCCTATATCCAAGGTGCCTTGTTCACCTGAAGCCTTCACCTCTTTTCTAGACCAGGATCCAGGTTTGGTCTTGACCCCATTCCCAAGCCTGACACAGCCTCTTCCCAAGTCCATCTTCCTAGAGCAGATCATAGCAGCCAGGGTGTGCACCTAGGCTGAAGGGTGGCCAATGACTGGTGTTTTGGGAGAGAATAGACCGAGCGTGGACAGTCAGGCTGGGTGCTCACACGGTGTCTGAGGCCCCTCGCTGCAGAACCACGCCAGGCTGGGCAGAGAAGGGTGCGGGGGCCTCTCTTTGTTCTCTTGCTGCTGCAGCTCCACAAACAGTAGTTGTGGGCCTGGCAGTATGTCCCAGTCCCCGGAGCCAGGCCAGTCCCCCTTGCACACCTGTCCTAGACTTTTGCCACATGGAGAGCCAAAGATGATAAGCTGAGGAAATCAATAGCTTGTAAACTCATCCAACTGCCAGTGTAAATGGAAGAGCATTTGTGAAACACAAATACAGTAAAGCAGGTTAAAGGAATCCTCTCTCCCTATGGGGAGAAAGGCAAAAGTGTAGTCAGAGACGCACCTTGCAGCCAGCAGGCCCCAGAAACTTTAAGGGGTGAAAGGGCCCTAGCCGACTTGGCTCAGCAGATGAAGCATCAGCCTGCGGACTGAGGGGTCTCAGGTTCGATTCCGGCCAAGGGCACATGCCTGGGTTGCAGGCTCGATCCCCAGTAGGGGGCGTGCAGGAAGCAGCCGATCAATGGTTCTCTCTCATCATTGATGTTTCCATCTCTCTCTCCTTCTCCCTTCCTCTCTGAAATCAATAAATAAATATATAAAAAAGTTGTGTTTTTTTTTTTAAAAAGGGGGTGAAAGGAACAGAGCCCTGGTGGGGCTACTTGAGGTTCCTAGCTAATAGGCCAGGAAGACTGGCTTCTTCTGTCGCCATTGACCCACGGCCCCTCCAGGAAGCTGTCGGAGGACGGAGTAAATGAGGGAGCGTTGTGAACGGGATCAGGAAGCTGGCCGCCTGAGACAGTTGAGCAGAAACAGAGAACTGGGGTATCTGGAAGTATTTCCTTAAATACTTAGGGAAAATTATTTAAGGAAGAGGATACAAGAGGTGAGTTAGGGGGAAATGGGAAATATAGAGCCGGCAAATGGAAACCTGCTTTAAAATCCATTGACTGTCCATTCATTCCCACTGAGCCCCATGCAGATCCCAAACGTCTGGTTACCAAAGCGGTTTTCTTTACCCATCTTTCTTCATGTTTTTCTTTTCTTTTTTCAAGGTCCTTATATAAATGATAGCATTCAATGTTGTTGAGTCTTTTTTTTATATATATATATTTTTTTTATTGAGTTTTTACAGAGAGGAAGGGAGAGAGATAGAGAGTTAGAAACATCGATGAGAGAGAAACATCGACCAGCTGCCTCCTGCACACTCCCCACCGGGGATGCGCCCGCAACCAAGGTACATGCCCTTGACCGGAATCGAACCTGGGACCTTTCAGTCCGCAGGCCGACGCTCTATCCACTGAGCCAAACCGGTTTCGGCAATGTTGTTGAGTCTTACATATGCTAGAGAATGGGTAGTTATTGCCCTAAAGACATCTTACCAATTAATTCTAGCACTAGGATTTCATCTAAGAAAAAATTCAGAGATGTACACAAAATTGTACAAGCAATAGACAGAAATGTTTATTATAATGTTATTTATAATTAGAAAATGTAGGCAAAACCTAAGTATATGTCAATAACAAATTTTACAAGTATAAATCCAGAAGATTGATTATTATGCAATCAGCAAAATTATATTTTAATGACATGGAAAATTACTCTAGGTAAGTAAACAAATAGGTAAGTAAATAAACAAAACAATAGGCAAAAAAAATAACAAAAAGACAAAATGAAAAGTATGTTGTATTAAAATATAGTACCATTATATATTATGTAAAAATATTGCCAGTGAAATAGGGTAATAATAGTTTATTTCTTTTATGCTTCTCTATAGTCTATATTATTGTTTTATACTATAACTAGAGGCCTGGTGCACAGATACATGCACCAGTGGGGTCCCTCAGCCTGGCCTACGGGGATGGGACCAAAACCAGCTCTCTCACGTCCCCTGAGGGGTCCCGGATTGCGAGAGGGCGGTTCTCGGGTGATGCACCCCAGAATGGGGCTCCCTCCTCTCTGGTTCCGGGTGCATCACCTGAGAACCGCAGCTGCCAAGTCACCACAGCTCAACAGCTCCTGCATTGAGCGTCTGCCCCCTGATGGTCAGTGCATGTCATAGCTACTGGTTGAAGTGTCTGCCTCCTGGTGGTCATTGTGTGTCATAGCTTCTGGTCGGATGGTCAGACGGTTGGACGGTCGCTTAGGCTTTTATGTATATAGATTAGATACTTGGTATATCTTACATATAAGTTTTATATATTCCATATGTATCATTTTACTTTAAAGTAGAAAGGAAAAAGATCTTCTGATGATGCCTTTTCCAATAGAAATTACCAAAAGTGACGAACAATGTTGTCTCGTTTAAATTGCCAAACCTCTCAAGGCACACGCCCATTTACCTATAAGAGAAAGTTTCTCATCTCAAGGCATTTCACCTTCGTAGGAGTCGAATGGCTGTCAGCAGAAGGGAGCCGGAGGATGCTGCTTGGCTCAGGGAGAAGAGGATTCTTCCTCACTCTGCAGGAGCAGCGACGTGAGTCCCTGTGTTTGATTTGTTCTCTCCCTGAGAGCACTGCTCCACGCCGGCCCAGTGTTGACACTGTGCTCATTAGTTCTGATGCTCATTCTCCGCTTTGTTCCAAGTTTCCCAAGTGCCTGCACAGATAAAGCAGTTGTCATTTGGGAGGCAGGTTAGGGGGTGATTCAGAGTCTGTGATCTGACTGTCCTCTTGGCTCTCGGGGAGCCTGAAACTAAACAAAAGCCCGCTCAGGCCAGAGAAGACAGACCCGCCCCAGCAATGACCTCAGTGATGAGTCCCACTGGGGGGAGGTGGGTCTCTGTGCCTGGTTTTTGGCTGGCAGTGGTCCTCTATTGCTGTGTCCCCTTTTGTGTATGGAGGGCACTGCAGCCTCTGGGAAGGGGAAGGAGCCCATCCGGAGTCGTGGTGAGGTCATGGCCCCTGGGCTGGAAGGCCAGCCTGAGACAACCCAGTCCCTGGTTTTGCTCTCTCAGAGATACTGGTCTCCAAAAAGACTCACTGCCAAGTTCTTAAATGAATTATTTAGAGAAGCCGGAATACAGGCTAGAGTTGGCTCCTGTAGATGAGGGAATCCAAGAGAACAGAGTCAGCCTCAGAGGAAACTGAGTCCCGCGGACCTACCTTATTCCCATTCTTGGACTCCCACTGTCCCTGCATTTTGGTCTGAAGAAGACGTGCAATAAACAGAAGGGTGTTGCAAAGGACAATGGCTGCGCCCCGCCCCCAACCCCATGAGCATTTCACAGAAAATTAGTGCCTTGCAGGGATCAGTACATTTGAAAGTCTGATTCTCGATCTGGTGGCCTTGGGAATTCAACCTGGGCTCTGGAAACCACCTGACATACTTTAACCAACTCAAAAGAACATGGTGGGCCCTGATGTTCCATTATAAAGAGACACACAGATATGAAGTAGACCTTATGGTCACTGAGCCCCATGTCCCTTCCCTGCAGAAAGCATACCCAGGGAGCCACAATTTGAGAGGCTTGCTTGGTGAGCTTGGGTGCAGAGCAGTTGAATCATCATAAGGGTAACATTATAGAAGACCCCCTCTTCCACCAGGGTAGACCAGACGTCTGCACAGGCCCGCTCTTCTCTGGGAGCTGTTAATATTTTCCACTGAGTAACTGTTAGGTCTTGGCCCAGCACCTGTGAGGGGGACCTTTTAATTCTTCATTATGTTTGTTTTACACTTCAATTCTCAGATGCAGTCTTATTTCTAGGTTTTAGAGATACACCACATCATTGCTCCTACGTACTGCCTACACTTCTAAACCCAACTAACACAAAAACTGATCCTTCAGATGCTGGCCTGTTATGCTTCAATCTGGGTCCTACTCAGAGCCTTTACAAGGAACAATGGCATGTTTTCTTTCTAGATCCTGAGAAGACCTCAGAGACAGAAAGAAAAAAAAAATGGACAGTGTGAGATAAATGTCAGGCCATTTTACCTAAGTGTCACAATTACCCTTCAAAATATGCATCACTTCCATTTAGCCTTTAAATGGAAGAACCTTTCCAGAGGGAGGGTTGGAGTCATGTCAGAGCTGAGAATGAACCCAGAGCTGTCTGCCCCCAACTTCTCTCCATGCTCTACCGTATTACTCAGACCTCTAGCCCTGCACCCACAATGCTTCCCCAATTCCCCTCACCTCCTCAGGAATGTTTTCTGGGAATAAGTGTTTCCAAAGCTAGAACATTTTTTATTTAGACAAGATTGCAGTTTGGGTAACTTTTCGTTGAGGTTTTGTTTCCTAATCGTTAAAATGGAGATGATAATTTACCTTCTTTGCACAGTTGTTGGGAGGATTAAATAAATGACTAACATGTAAGGCACTTGGGAAAAAAGCACTCCGACAATTTTAACTATTATTGTTAAAATTAGTGGGGTGTGCGTGTGTGTTTACACAAGGACATGTAGGTGTAGAGTCATTTTTTTCTTAAGCTACAGGACTTCTCCGAGCTTTCAGCATTTTGAATCCTGACTTGACAGGTGAGAGGATAGTGGTTTGAATCCCAAACTACTTAACCTCTGATAATTTTTCATAGACTCTGTTGATGTTCCAGAGGGTACTGTTTGAGGTATCTCAGAGAACACCCTTTTCTTCAGTATCCTACTAGTGGCTAATCAATATCTCTCTCTTACAATAAAATTCTTACTTAACACAAATTGGTTCGAACCATTTCCCTGTATAAGAAGAGTAGGAAAGTTATTACTAAGTTCATATTGCCTGATTGATGTAAATCACTGGGGTGCTGTTTCCAGTTGAGCTGGGCTGACCAAGCCCTCTCCTTCTGCCCTTTATAAAGATTTCCACAGAGTTATTTGCGAAAGACGAGTTCCAGCCCTTGGACCCTACTCAGGAGCTCATATTCCCCCCAGAACTCTTGGTAAGATGAACTGGGTGTTCTATGTACTTGTTTAAATGTCACTGGTTATAAACTCAGTTGCTCAAACTACCCTTTTCTTCCTGTGAAATTTGTCAAATCATGGGAATGTTTGATCAGATCAACAGGCTTGTCCCTGCTCAGCTCACCAAGCCCTGCTCTTGCCCTGGACACACTCCCCAAAGCCTCAGCTGAGGCTATTTGTTAAGTGACATCATTGTATGTGTCCCTGTTGACTGTCCCAAGCCATACAGCTTTGCTCAACCTCTCACTTGGTCTTTCTGGCCCCTCCAGTACGTTAATCCTAAGAATCACTTTCAGCCACCCACACCCTTTCCTCAGCCTCTAGCACAGCGGTTCTCAACCTGTGGGTCGCGACCCCTTTGGCGGTCGAACAACCCTTTCGCAGGGGTCGCCTAAGACCACCCTGCATATCAGATATTTACATTACGATTCATAACAGTAGCAACATTACAGTTATGAAGTAGCAACGAAAATAATTTTATGGTTGGGTCACCACAGGAGGAACTGTATTGAAAGGGCCAGAAGGTTGAGAACCACTGCTCTAGCAGCATCTCTATCTGGTGCAGTTCTACAAAATACCTAATTCTGAAGGGGTTCTGGTGCATTGATCCATGCATTGAACAACTATTTATCCTTCAGCCACGTGCCAGGCACTGCTCTAGGTACTGAATGTGCAGTAGGAAACAGAAGTACACAAAGACCTGGAGGAGTTTATGATCTGGTGGGAGAGACAGGCAATTAGCAAGATAAGAGATACAAGTGAGAAGAAAGAAAAATAAAACAGAAAAGAGGAATAGGATGCAAGGGGTTGCAATTTTAAATACTCAGTGAACGAAAGACTTCTCTGAGAAGTAACATTTGAAGAAAGTCCTAAAGGAAGGGAGGAGCCAGCCATGAAGATATATGGGTGAAGAGCAAAACAAACAGTGGGGACAGCAAGTGTAAAGGTGTGAAAGATAGGAGAGTGCCCTCCTGATGAAGGGACAGAGCAGGGACCAGCGTGGGGGAGGGAGGTAGGGCTGCGGTGGGGGGCAGGGCGGGGGGCACAGACCATACCCGACTTACGGCTTTTACTCCCTGTGAAATGAGAAGCTATCAGGGAGGCTGGACAGAGGAGGGGTATCTCCTATCAATGTTGTCACGGGATGTGAGGTCATGCTGGCTGCTGGGATGGGAGTAGCCTGTGGAGAGGCCAGGGGAGAGAAGCAGGGAGCCCAGTCAGGGTGCTGATGGGGGTGCTGGACCACTGCCAGGGTGCAGGTGGTGAGCAGCAAGTGGCGTCTGGAGATACTTTGGAAGAAGAGCAGACAGGATTTGCTGGTGGATGTGATGTGGGTGTGGGACAGAGGAGACGAGGCTTTGGGCAGCTGGAAAGCAGCCATTTACGGGGAAGGAGACCTCCTGGGGAGCAGAGTTTTTTTTCTTTGGGGGGGATTCCTTTTGGGCCTTGGAAGGGGATGGAATATGAGGACCTTGGTGTGAACATGTTGAATTTGAGATGCCTATTACACATCTAAGAGCAGACATTGAGTACTCCTTTAGGTATATGAGTCTGGATTTTGGAGGAAAAGTCCAGGCTGAATATATTAACTTAAGAGCATTAGTATCGTTATGATTTTTAAGGCCACGATACTAAATTATGTTAAATTACTCTATACTGAAGGGTCAATGACAGGTGCCCGTTCATATTGTCACTTGTCTCTGAGGAGCTACATGAAAACAGTGTTAAGCTAAAGGAGTAAATCTCTAGTGATGGAAATTCAGGCATTAGCCAACAGGTGTCGGGAGTATCTTTTTGGTCGAGTGGACCTCAGGACTCTTGGAACCTCCTAGAGGAACATGCCTCCACCCGGGATCTTGCCTAACCCACGAAGACAGGTGTGCACACACATTGTCATTTGCACGTAGAGACTGGCAGAGAACCCAGAAGAAAGAACCCTGACCTTTCGTGGAGAAAGGGTTACCTGGATCTCCCCTGGGACCCTCAAGGATCTCCTGGAGCTGAAAGTGAAGCACCCAGAAGCGCCTCTCGTCCTGGGCAACACCTCACTGGGTGAGCAAGCGCAATGGTTCTCATGCCACCATTAACGCCAAGCTGCACTTACACCCCTACTCTGCTCTCATCTCCAGGCACTGCCTTTTTAGGAGAAAAGCCTCATCCTTTAAAATAAAAATAGTATATGTTAATAATATATCACAAAATATACTATACCATTATATATAAATAATGTAATACTTACATATGATTATTCATATCAATAATAATAAAAGCACAATATGCTAATTAGACTGGATGACCTTCCAGACGAAGCTGAGGCTGTGAGGGAAGCCCGAGTCCCAAGTGCCAGAGGGAAGCCGGTGCTGGCAGCTGGGGGAAGGAAGGCCTACTCTTGCATGAATTTTGTGCTTTGGGCCTCTAGTAATTATATATGAATTATATATATTATAGCAATAATATAAAAGTATAATACAAATATATTATATCATATCATATCCTAATGGTCTCCAAAGTTGAAGACTCTAGGAGTATACAGGGTAACCCCTTGAGCTGGGGGTGGGGGGGGGGGGGGTGGAGGGGGGAGTATTAGTGTTTTGAGGTTGTTGATTTTTTTTATCATTTACTCTATTTTGTTCTTTTTTATATTATTTTTGCAAATAGTCAGTAGATATAGCAGAATTTTATTAAGTATGTATGGGTATATTAACAATGTGCACCCAGTTATCATCCACACCCAGTTTAAGAACAAGAACTTGACCACGAACTTTGAAGGCACTGTGGGCCCTCCCTAACCCCTCCCCTCCCCTCCCCTCCCCTCCCCTTCCCTCCCCTCCCTTTCCCTTCCCTTCCCTTCCCTTCCTTTCCCTTCCCTTCCCTTCCCTTCCCTCTCCTCTGAGGTACTCATCAGCCGGAATGTGGTGCTGGTCAGTCCCTTCCATGTTTTTACAGGTTTACCACATAAACTTCAATCCCGAAGCAAGATGTCATTTGGTTTTATGTGCTTTTTGAACTTCATATAATTACATTGACACAGTATTATGCTTCTGCAGTTTGGTTTGTTCATTGAGCTGAGATTCGCCCACATTGTTGCGTGTAACTGTGCTAGATTTCATGGTATGACTATAGCACAATTGACTCATTCATTCTATTGTTGAAGGACATGGAGTGCTTTCCAACAATAGCTTTGAATATTACAGATATTCTAATATATGTCTCCTGGTGCCCACATGCAAGAGTTTTCTAAAAACCTCTCATTCATTTTACTTCCCATTTATATATAACCATGCAGTGAGTGCATAAATAAAAACATATACTGGGAGCATATGTGCTATAAATTTACTTGGCTGGGTGTATGCCCACTGCTTTCACATCTACATACATATATTGTCAATTTTTAAATTAGTATCTGAACATTTTTATGAAAAACGTCCAATGCCCATAAAAAGGCATTTTCTCTTTCCTAACTCTCTCTATAATATATATATTTACTTTTCAGGACCTGCAATGAAATCTCAAGGACATGTTCACCCAATTCTCCTCTCTCCTGCCAGGATTTCAGAGCTGAGTATGGTGTCTACAACAAGTGAGGGTGAGTTCCTGGTGTTCTTGTAAAACATCAGTGATCCAACCCCTGCACTAAACTTCCACTTGCCAAATAGTTTGGAAACTCCTCATACACTTGTCTTGTCTGGCCTATTTCCAACTCTTTATCATTTTTCTGGTGTGCTGTACATCCTATCATGAAACTTTACTATCAAAACCTTTGCCCAGACTATGAGGTATTCAGATGACATCATTCAATACCTTGTAGTCTCCTGCAGGGCTCTTGCCTGTTAGATGTCATGGTGACCTAGAGACAATACATTTGCAGTGTCACTTGGATGGGAGGACAGCAAGAGAGAACGGCTGCTACCCATCAGTTGGTTGAACGGTCAGTTCCAGGGACTGGGAATATTTGCAGAGTGAAAGCAGGAGAAATGTTGTCTGGCACTCAAATGCTATTTTGTCTCCTGGGGACAATGGCAAGAGGCCAAGTGGGACAAAGACCCGCCTGGGCACGCATTCTGGTCCCTAAAACATCCTTAAGAGCCCACTGTGTGCAGATATCATCAGGCGAGGTGGCTCTCACAGCACAGGAAGGAAACATGCAAGACCTTGCCCTCAAGATGCATAGCAATCCTTTGACAAAAGGAACTTTATTTTACGCTTTTCTGCATCCCCCAGAGGTTCTAGCCTATATAGTACATGCATATGAATACTGTACATGCATATAGGTGCTCAGTCATTGACTTAATGGGGGGAAAACACACACACAAATGAATGAATTGGTCAGAAACTTGAATTTGGGATGCAGAGGAAATGATAACTTCCTCAACTGCAGCAGCAAGGAGGTTGGCTGAACTGGAAGCAGGCCACTGCGTGTTTGTGGGGGTCAGTGTGGGTGGTGGAGAGGACCTGCCTTGGCCGTATCACCTCCATCCAGGAGGCCTAGCTTCCTGGCCTCTAACCATCGTCAGCCAAGCTTAGACTGTGCTGCAGGCCAGCAAGCCCACCTTCCCCAGCCTCACCCCAACCATGTGCAAGGGAAGGGACCCTTCCTGGTTTTGCTCAGCTCCAGAGCTTCCCAGCGTCAGCCATGGATGACTCAGGCAGCACACCTGCATGCCACTCGGAGAGGGAGATGAAGGGAACCAGTCGCCACCCTGAAGCTGGCTTTGTTTTTTTTCCGGATATTGGTTTTAAGTTGTTTATTAAGAAACCAGATTCAGAGGGAACCTTTGACCCACCCCCCTTTCCTGCCCAAGAGATTCAGACAGAGAAAGGAGAGTTTAGGAGGTCGCCTTGGCCTGAATTAACTGTGGTAAATAGAGGTCTTCAGACAGGGGCCTGGTAGCCAGATACCTGCGGTGTTCATTTTTTTCTGAGTCGCCTAGCAAGAATTCTCCTGCCATGTGTGTTCAGCTCTCCCTCAACCACCTGTAAATCGCCCATTCTCGTTTCTGAAATCTAACACCTCATTCTCCTCCTTTTCTCCTTTGTCCACATGTCTTATATACCCCATGGAGCCTCGCCATCTTTGGAATTTCTTGCCTATGTGAATTCTCCCTATGCATATATTAAAAATTGATTTTCTCCTGTTAATCTCTGTTAATTTAATTATTAGCCCAGCCTAGGGAAAGTTAGAAGATGGAAGGAAAAGTATTCAATTTTTTTAGCTCTCACAGAAAGTGGAGGAAGAGAAAATAGTAAAATGGGTGGGTTGGGAGTTTGACAACTAATTTAAGCACAAGGTTCATATGGAAAGCCCTTTCCTAGTCTTCACCCCAGGCACCCACATTTTCCCAACTGCTCTTTAGCACCACAACCCTGACCCCAAACAGATCTTAGAATAAGCACCTGAAAAGAAGCTGCTGTTTGCAAAAGGGAGAAGCTTTCCCGCATCCTTCCTATCACCGAGCCCCTTATACCTGCCCCTGAGGGGGTTCTTCAGGGCACAACTCTCAATCCTCAGTGTAACTCCAGGCCCTCCTTTGATAGATGAGGAAGCTGAGAAGCAAAGGGAAAGTGCACTTGACCAAGGTCTCTAAACTGGCTGGTGGCCAAGCCACAGTCTCCTGCTTCCAAACCAGAGCTCCTTTGTTCCTGCCGTTCTCCTCCCTCAAGGCCCACCCCATGGCCTGTGCGGTTGGCTATTGGAACGGGCCAGACCACTCAGTTTGGATCCTGTCTGTAAATTAGAGCCAGATTCTGCAATCTGAGAAACAAACCCACGCCTTCCTAGGGGCATCTTAAAATTAAAGTGTGAGTGCCCTCTAGTGGCCTCCAGGGATGTTTCCCAGGATTCTCAACCTTTTCCTAAGGCCCAAGAGTGAAGGACACGAGTGGGGGGCAGGGGTAGCCACATGCGCTCCCCCACCCCACCAGCACCCCAGAAAATAAATTCCTGTGACGGCATATGTTTGCTCCAATGTTGCATGCTAACCTATATCATGTGCATGTTTCACTCACTATACCTTTTCCCCCTCAAAATCTTCAGCACAGTAAGTGCTCCAGAAAGTCACGGCATCTTTATCCCATAGACGCAGGAACTCCGAGAAGAATGATTAAAATAAAACCCACATCCTCAGATTAAAACCAAGTTAAAGCTCTTCAACTCAACTGAAATACAAGCTAGGTTTTGTGACCAAAGATGGAATACAACATGAATATAAGTACAGTACAGAGAATTCTCTCCGTATAGTGGTGTCTTGCTTAGCACAAAGTAGTGGGGGGTGTGAGCAATGGAAATGGCCAAACAAAAAGTCCCTGTGGATTGTCTGGCCCTGCAATGCCATCAGATGTGTCCCCCTTAGTTACAAAACATCTTTCTATAGCTTCACTGCGGTTACTCAGGAGGAGGTCATGGAGAGCTCTAGTAGGGTCTGCTACCTGCTAGATGTTCCCATCATTCCTTCTCTCTAGCTTCTAGTGACAAGCTTCTACCAGCCGTGGGCAAACTATGGCCCGCGGGCCGGATCCGGCCCGTTTGAAATGAATAAAACTATTGAAAAAAAAAGACCGTACCCTTTTATGTAATGGTGTTTACTTTGAATTTATATTAGTTCACACAAACACTCCATCCATGCTTTTGTTCCGGCCCTCCGGTCCAGTTTAAGAGCCCATTGTGGCCCTCGAGTCAAAAAGTTTGCCCACCCTTGTTCTAGTCCCTTGCATTTGTTCAAACAAGAATGTAGACCAGCCCTCGCTGGTTTGGCTCAGTGGCTAGAGTGTCGTCCTGCAGACTGAAGGGTCCTGGGCTCTATTCCAGTCAAGGGCATAGGCCCTGATTGCTGGCTCAATCCCCAGTAGGGGGCGTGCAGGAGGCAGCCGATCAATGATTCTCTCTCATCACTCATGTTTCTCTCTCTCTCTCTCTCTCTCTCTCTCTCTCTCTCTCTCTCTCCCCCTCCCTTCCTCTCTGAAATAAGTAAAAGTATATTTTCTTTAAAAAGAATATACACCAGCTCAGATGTCCTAACCCTGGTGCACAGAAGTACCTCGGAGCCTTTGAAAAAGCCCCAGGCCCAGAGATTCTAATGAAGTTGCTCTAGAAGGGACACCTGTGCTGTTTTCGAGTTCCCGGTGATTCTCTGTGCAGCCAGCGTGGAGAGCCGTGTGCTAGACGAGCACTCAGGCCCTGGCGTCATGCTGACCATTCAGCGGTTCCTCCCAGGTCCCCTGTAAAAACAACTTGCTTTCCAGGACTCACCATAGGCGCCGGCTGCAGCCTGGCCCAGGTGAAGGACATCTTGGCTGAGAGGGTGTCCGAGCTCCCAGAGGAGAAAACGCAGACCTACCGAGCCCTCCTGAAGCACCTGAAGAGCCTGGCGGGCCAGCAGATCCGGAACATGGCGGTAAGTCCTCCGGCCCCACCATCGGGCACACGGCACCTCTGCTCAATCCCACTGAGATGCTGAAATCGGCATTGGCAGAACCTGTATGCAGAAGGGTCTCGGCAGGTGAAACGACAGGCACGATGAACGGATATGTAGTTATCAAACATTCCTTAATAACATGTAAAGGAGGGTTCTAAGTCGGGTTGAGTCAAACGGCCTAGTTGCACAGTGGGTAGGAAAAGGACTTCGTGGTTTCGCTGATTTTATGAGAAGACTGTCAAAGAACCCAATTCCGCCCCAGGCTGCATTAACGGAAGGATGGTGCCTAAAATAAGGAGGGCGGCCTGCTCTGCTCCAGATTGTTAGACCACAGCTGGAGTGTAATGCTCAGACCTGGGCAACACAGCTTAAGGTCAGGTTCTTTATGACCACAGGAGAGAGCACTGCATGCTCCCTCTCCTACATACCCCAAACGGTGTGTCAGAAACCCTCGGGGCATGGAGAATTGGGGAAGGAGCACCTGTTTCCTTTGAAAAAGCTCTTCAAGTGATTTCAAAATCCCAGTCAAGAACCCTGACGCTCTGGAGCCTGGCGAGGAGATGGTGCAGGAGAGAGAGGGGCTGGCCATCACATCAGGAAGAGGATGGTGCGGGTGGGACCGTCAGAGGGACCATGAAAGCTGCTTTCAAATATTTATGGGCTCCAGAGGGCGATGGATTCACTTCCTATGATCAAGAGGATAGAAGTATGACCGACAGGAGGCCGATTTCAACTCAGTGGAAGAGAAAATTTGAAAATCAAGTTGTCCACAGAGGAATTGGGGTTCCCTGTCCTCACCAGCGTTACCGCCCAAACCGCAGCCACGCGGGTGGTCACTGTGGAATCCGTCACTAGGAGGGGCAGAGGGTACTGAGTTGAATGGCCAGTCAGTGCCCTCCCAAGTTCTGAGACGCTACAGGCTCAACCCACTCTGCGTGGAGTCTTCCAAAAGGGGGGAAAGGCACCCACTCTCAGTGGTATGGGTGCCCCGCACCTGGGCATGCTCGCGTGAATTCTGCAAGGTGGCCACGGCTGGGTTGGGGGGAGGGGGTGGTTTCAGAACTGGCCACTGAGCCTCGCTACTGGGTTTGAATCCCCCTTCTACCTGGGAGACCTCGGTCAGACTTCACAAGTTCTCTCTGCCCAGTGTCTTCATCTGTAGAGTGAATCTGTAGGAACGACATCCATCTCATTGGACTGTTGTGAGGATGAGTAGATGTGTGTGGAAAGGAGGACAGCAGGTGGACACACCAAAAGCTCCGGGAGTGTGGGTTACCATCCATTCCTCTCCAGGCAGCATGGACTCCCAGGCAGTGTGAACGGAGCGCCCCCTGGGCCCTTTCGCATAAGCAGGTGCCTGCGGGCAGAGGGCGTGAGGGTGGACTGGCCCAGGATGTAACTCTCTCTCCTCAGTCCTTAGGAGGACATATCATCAGTCGGCACTGCTACTCGGATCTGAACCCAATCCTGGCTGTGGGCAACGCTACCCTCAATCTGATATCCGCAGGTGAGCTACCCCAGAGCACTCCCCGCAGCACCTAAGAATTCTCTGTCCTTTTTTAAAGGCTCCTCTTTAAGTCAGAGCCCGTGCCCTGGCTCTCAGTACAGCACAGGAAGCGCAGGCTCCTGCAGGAAGGCACGTGGATGGGGTGGCCCTACCCCACATGCACAGACACCCACCCTGGAACCCAGCCTGTCTGATTGCCAAAGGGGTGCACTCGCCTCTTCTCCCTCAGGCTGCTCCCAGGGCCTCTACGTCCCCCTCCCATCCCTTCTCCGCTCCTTCACGCACAGCCCATCACATCCCCACTCCAGCTATCCACCCCGCTCAGCCCATCCATTATTTACCCCTCCGTGCGCTGACACTGGGCCCAGGTGCTGGAGGTCAGGGGGAGCAATCCAGCTGCCCCATGTGAACTTCAGGGGTGTGTCCGACCAGAAGTCCTATCCCAGGCCCCATCCCTGGTCGGGGGGAACCCAGAGTGTAGGGAGAGCCTTGGGGGCAGCGGAACAGCTCTCCGGTCCCCATCAGCTTTGCATGGGGCCCACAGAGGGGCTTCACCCCTGACAGCCCTCAGCCCTTTGGCTGAGTCCTCCAGCCTGTGGTCCAGGACGACCCCAGTTATCCCCCAAAGACCAGGAGAGAAGAGACAAGACTCCGGGGCATCAGGATAGAAAGGACAGCCGGGCCCGCAGCAGCCGGCCTCCTGCACCAGCCGCAGGAGTGGAAGGGTAACTTCTCCTGGGCTGTTGCTTGGTCGTTACCCCGGCTTCAGGTCTCTGTCCTCCCAGCTCTGCGAAGCAGCCGCCTGGAGCACTGCCCAGCTCCAG
The DNA here is from genome assembly GCF_964212035.1 of Myotis nattereri. NCBI lineage: Eukaryota > Metazoa > Chordata > Mammalia > Chiroptera > Vespertilionidae > Myotis > Myotis nattereri. Next base: position 9,384,615 of record NC_138082.1, read on the forward strand.
AAGCCAGGCCGTGGGCTCGCTGACCAGCCCCCGGAGGGCCAGAGCTCAGTGGGGATCCTGGGCGCTCTGCCTCCTCCCACACCTGTTCCAGCTGGCATGGTGCTGCTTGTGCCGGGAACACGGCCCCGTCAGGGTCTCTAGGCTGTAGGGTGATCTCCTCCATGCGCCTCCTGTGGCTCCACAAACCCCCCTTTTAAAGCCAGAGGGGACCGGGACCGTGCAGTGATAGCAATGGGGCTGAAAGGAGGTTTTGTGCATTAAAAGCATAGATGTCTGGTTAGGAGCCCAGAGCAGCAGCAAGAACAAAAGGCAAAACCAGGGGTTTGAGCTCTGTTCACCGTGTGAACAAACCCTGTCCCAGCATAGGTTGCCCCCTTCCCTTGATCACAGAGAGTTAACCGGCCTCTGCTGGACAGTGAAAACCCGCACCGGCCTGGCCGGGAGGAGACTGGCTGCGAGGGGGGAAATGTCCTGAAGCTGCCACCACCACCCCATCCTCCCTCCCCGTTGGAGGCACAGGAGAGTCCTGACTGTCACACGCCCTGCCCCTCGTCACTTGGTGCTGAGCGGGGTGACCCCCTCTTTGGCGCTGACGGTGAAGCGACAGTGAAACGTCGTCTTCTTCAGCAGGAGGCGCCCGGCAGGTTCCGCTAAGCGAGCACTTTCTTGCCGGGTTGGCAAGTGCAGACCTCAGGCCGGAGGAGGTTCTGGAATCTGTGCACATCCCTCACTCTCAAAAGGTAAGACGCGCCGGCCGCTCCTGGGAGCTGCTTCTCGCTCTTCGGCACCGAACCCGGCGTCTTTACACTGAAGCGGAGGAGAGAGGATGTCTGCCAGAGTCATGACTTCCTGTTCCCTGGACGGCAGCTCCGGCCTCAGCCCCTGGCAGGCAGCCCGGGGTGGGTGTAGGGTGTTGTTTCAGCTGTGGGTGCGGCTGCTGAGGCCTGCGGTCAGTCGGTCCTGCTTCCTCCTGCTCTCTGACCGACTCCGGGAGGGGACCCTCCCCGGCTGGGAATGAGCTTCTCTGTCGGACCCACAGCACGTGGAGGCTGGGGGGCCTCCAACTCCCGCTCCAGCCAACCCCACAGTTCACAGAAGGTGAGGCCTCCAGACACCTGCCAGCACAGCACCCCGGGGTTGATGCGGCCACCCCCCCGCTATGGCGGCGCCTCTGTCCTCATTCTCTGTCCCCTGTGCCTCTCCCCCAAACTGTGTCTGAATCCCAGAGGACAGTCTTCCCAGAGAGAGGCAAAACCACCCCCCACACACACACACACACTCACACACTCACATACACACACATTCACACACACACACACACACACACTCACACACACTCACATACTCACACACTCACACTCACACACTCACATACACTCACACACTCACATTCACACACACACTCACACACACACATTCACACACACATACTCACACACACACTCACACACTCACACACTCACACACACACTCACACACTCATATTCAAACACACACACTCACACACTCACACACATTCACACACACATACTCACTCACACACACTCACACACACACACATTCACACACACACACACACACACACTCACACACACTCACATACTCACACACTCACACTCACACACTCACATACACTCACACACTCACATTCACACACACACTCACACACACACATTCACACACACATACTCACACACACACTCACACACACACTCACACACTCACACTCACACACTCATATTCAAACACACACACTCACACACTCACACACATTCACACACACATACTCACTCACACACACTCACACACACACACATTCACACACACATACACACACTCACACACTCACACACATTCACACACACATACACACACTCACACACTCACACACATTCACACACACATACTCACTCACACACACTCACACACTCACACACATTCACACACACATACTCACACACACTCACACACACACACATTCACACACACATACACACACTCACACACTCACACACATTCACACACACATACACACACTCACACACACTCACACACTCACACACTCACACACACACTCACACACTCACACACACACTCACACACACACTCTCACACACTCACACTCACACACTCATATTCAAACACACACATTCACATACTCACACACACTCACACACTCACAAACTCATATTCAAACACACTCACACACCCACTCACACACTCACACACATTCACACACACACTCACACACTCACATACACTCACACACTCACACACATTCACACACACACACTCACACTCACACACTCACACACACACTCACACACACACTCACACACTCACACTCACACACTCATATTCAAACACACACATTCACATACTCACACACACTCACACACTCACAAACTCATATTCAAACACACTCACACACTCACTCACACACTCACACACATTCACACACACACACTCACATACACTCACACACTCACACTCACACACATTCACACACACACTCACACACTCACACACACACACACACACATTCACACACACATACTCACACACACATACTCACACACTCACACACACACTCACACACACACTCACACACACACTCTCACACACTCACACTCACACACTCATATTCAAACACACATACTCACATACTCACACACACTTACACACTCACAAACTCATATTCAAACACACTCACACACCCACTCACACACTCACACACATTCACACACACTCTCACACACTCACACTCACACACACACTCTCTCACACACTCACACACATACACTCACACACTCATATTCACACACACTCACGCATACACACGCGCACACACACACACACACACACACACTGATCAGAAGCCAGGTGTCTGCTGGGTTGTGCAGGAAGTCTTAGAGTGAGGCATGCTGTCAGCCATTCATGACCTCCATTTATGTTTCCTGTGGAATGAACTCCGAAATGTGTTCCCAGTCAAACGTGCCTCTGTGTAAAGGCCCCAGGCAGGAAACCTCGCAGATAAACACCGCACCCTCGGAGCCACACAGCTGGAAACACACTGGGGACTCGGGCCATCTCCAGTGACCCCATGTCAGGGGTCCTGGTGCCGAGAGGGCAGCGGGGCAGCATCACCCTCCTGACTTGCCCCTGGCACAGGGGTCTCTAGCCCACCGTGGGAAAGTTCATTTCGACTCGCTTATGAGCCCTGCGCAATGGAAGGTGATGGTTTCTGCAAACCAAGAAATGCGGTCGAGCTCTTTTGCATGTTGGGCAGATCATATCGAAAAGTACTGGTGTTGAGCCCCATCCACAGAGGGGTTGAGCTTCGACCTATGAACCAGGAGGTCGCAGTTCGATTCCCAGTCAGGGCACGTGCCTGGGTTGCGGGCTGTGTCCCGTTGGGGGCATGCAGGAGGCAGCCGATCCATGATTCTCTCTCATCATTGGTGTTTCTGTCTCTCTCTCCCTCTCCCTCCCTCTCTGAAACCAATAAAAAGTAAAAAAAATAAATACATATATATTAAAAGAAAAGAAAAGCACTGGTGTTAGGAGGGTCCTCCATCCTCGCAGGGGACACGGGGCCTGAAGACTCCGGGGCAGGGCACCTGGAAAGATGACACATGGGAAGGAGCCAGCCGTTCTGTCCTGGCCTCAGAGGAAAAGGGTGCAGTGACCCCGTTCCTGGAGGGGACCGGGCAGGGGGGCGGGGGAGGGGCCTTGCACAGGACACGCCTCAGTTTGAACGAGAAGGCAGCCGAGTTGCCCTCAAATGGTGCCAAGTGTCCTTCGTGTCCCTTTCCGTTGGGTCCAAGAGATTAATCAGTGGCGCCGAGAAGCAGAAACCGTGCTCTGAGGTTGACACATGGAGCAGCTCCCGACGGCATTTGCCTCCGCAGGGGGAGCTGGTGTCGGCCTTCCGACAGGCGCAGTGCCAGCACAACGCCTGGGCCCACGTGAACGCGGGCATGCGGGTCCTCCTCAAGGAGGGCACCGACACCATCGAGGACCTGAGCATCGCCTTCGGGGGGCTCGGGGCGGCCGCCGTCAGCGCCCGCCAATCCTGCCAGCAGCTCCGAGGGAGGTAAGCAGTGAGCCCTGTGCCCGAGGGTGGATCGACGTCAAAAAAAAAAAAAGGTGGAAATTTGGCTCAGGCGAGTGTTGGCAAAGCCTGAGAAAATGGAAACGCCTCTGTGTGGAGGCACTGCTTGTTCTTTCCATAGCTTTGCTAAATGAATCAGACCTTTCTGGACGATGATTAAGTAGGTGGCACTTTCTGGGCGAGGAATACAACAACTGAAATGGCGAGGACTCCTCCAGCCCAGTCTCTGTGGCACCAATGCTCCAGCAAACGCACACCGGCAGCGTCCGCGTGGCACCTGCACCCTCTGCTCGGGTGCCAGCTGCCTCTTCCTCGGTGGAAGCCACGTCTGAGTCTGAGTCTCGTCCAGGTCACCGTGGAACTGGCCCTCGTGGTCTGTTTACTGAATGCCAGGCTCCAGCCTGCTGTGCCCTCGGCCCACTCCCTGCCTCGGTTCTATGAAGGGCTTGTTAGGTGATTTCTACACTCCCTTCCAGCTCGATAAAGCCCTGGCCCGTTTGCTCAGTGGTTAGAGCATGGGCCCACACTGAAGGGTTGCCGGTTCCATTCCAGGTCAAGGGCATGTACCTGGGTTGCAGGCTGGATCCTTGGCCAGATTGGGGTGCCTGCAGGAGGCAACCAATTGATGTATCTCTCTCACTCCGATGTTTCTCTCTCTCTCTCTCTCTCTCTCTCTCTCTCTCTCTCTCTCTCTCTCTCCTGCTTCTTTTTTCTTTCTTTCTGTCTCCCTCCCTTCTACTGTCTCTAAAAAAATCAATGGAAAAAGTATCCCCAGCCTAGCCAGTGTGGCTCAGTGGTTGACCACCGACCTATGAACCAGAACTAGGTGGTCACGGTTCGATTCCCAGTCAGGGCGCATGCCAGGGTTACAGGCTCAATCCCCCCAACCCCAGTGTGGGGCCTGCCGGAGGCAGCTGATTGATGATCCTCTCTCATCATTGATATTTCAATTTCTCCCTCCCTCTCCTTTCCTCTCTGAAATATATATATATCTCCATCCATTCCCAGGTGAGGATTAACAAAAAATAATAATAAATAAATAAATAAATAAATAAATAAATAAATAGGACTCCGGAGTCTCTAAGTGATCACCAAGCAGCCTCGAGCACCTGTCACGCGCTCTGACTGGTCCCTGCTGCCTCCATCCCACCAGGCGCTGGAACGAGCTGATGCTGGACGAGGCCTGCCGGCTGCTCCTGGACGAAGTCTCCCTCCCAGGCTCGGCTCCGGGGGGGAGGGTGGAGTTCAAGAGGACTCTGGTGGTCAGCTTCCTCTTCAAGTTCTACCTGCAAGTGCTGCAGACACTGAAGCCGCTGGCAGAGCGGCCCTCTGCGCCTGTAAGTGCTCGCGCTTGCCGGGCTCCTCCCAGCCAGTCCGTCCCCAGCCATCCCGCCTCCCAGATTCCTGGGGCTCCGGGCGCCAGGCTGCCTTCCAGCCACAGATGCTGACCGCGTGCCCTGTGCAGTGAAAGGTTATGGCGCTCCTGCCTCGGTGTGCGATTATTTTTCTTCCAATATCACTTTGGAAAGTATAATCGCACGTAATGAAATGCACCTGTTTAAATACAGCGAGTTTTGACCAATGTGTCAACCTACGGAGCCACCACCTCAAACAAGATACAGGGCATTTCCATTTCCCCAAAATGTACCCTTTTGTCCCTTTACTGTCAACCCTCCCACCCCTGCCCATATTCCAGCTTCAATACGGAGTGTAAAATAAAATTTTAATTTTCTAAAATACTAAAATTTACATGCTGCTATTGAAGTAGCTTCTTGCTAGATTTTCTGATTGTAAATTTCTGGAATAATTAAGCAAAACAAAACATTCTCTCCCTCCCTCCCTTCCTCTCTCTTTCCTCTCCTGACTATGATCACAGCTCTCTCCCTACCTTATGCCCCCTGCCCACAACTCCATCCCAGCAGCTCAGCGTTCCTGAAGTGTCTGATTCTCATTTACTCAGACCCTCACCAGCCACATTCCCCAGGAATTTAATTTCTGAATTAAGACACTTGATGTGCTTAGTGACACACAGAGGGCCTCCCGTTTTACTTCTCTCCCAGAAAGCCGAGTAGCTGAGAAAAGCAATAGGCTATGGGCTCTCGTGTGTACAGTGAACGCCAGCTCCTTCTGGATGGCTTACGTAGCCCCAGTTTTCTTGCTTCTCTCCCTGCAGGCCAGCTCACCCTCTCTTCCTTCTCAGGGTGGCCTGAGGATCAGCTTCAAACCAGTCAGTCCAGTTCCTCCTTATAGGGAAGGAGAGGGAGGGCAAGAAGCTTTCATCAAAAGTAAAATCCTGGAGGCGATGGGGATTTGGGTTACCTCCCTACACAGACCGTGCAGTTTTGTGGGTACTATAGCCAAGTCATGTTTGCATAAATCAAAGCCCAGCTTAAACACGGACTAATCAGTTTGTTTTGAATCTTCGCCCAGGACGGCCTTCGATATCCTGACATCTCAGACCCGTTCCTTAGTGGGCTGGAAGATTTCTCCATCACGGTGCCCCAGGGAGTCCAGAGGTACCAGGTCAGTGAGTTTAATTTAACAGAAACTTAGACACCAAGAGATAAGCTGTAGCTGTGCGAACAAGCAAGCTGTTCAGAGTGGCGATTTTAGTCCTGACGATGTGTTTTTGCTGCACACTGGCCCTTTGTTTAGGCCGAGTCAGGGAGAGGCTGGATCTGAGCTCAGGCCAGAGCCACCAAATCAATGCAGATCAATTGGTTTGTCTGGGGCTGAACCGACCCGGAACAGTTTGACCATCTAGTAACTGACGATCTCTTCACACTGTGCAATGACGTCTTTTGCGCATTGGTTTGAAGAGCGGCTGAGCCTGGTGTGGGGGAAGGACAGCACGGGAGAGGAGCAAGGTTCAGCCTCCAGCCCTGATTGCAAAACCTTTCATCTCGTCAGCAAAACAAGAGCCCTGCAAGTAACTGAACCCCCCGTCCTTGCAAGACAACTTGGAAAATGTCTACAATTATCTAGAGCACAACCCCTCCCCCAACCCCGTCTCCACACACCACACACCGCTCTTCCTGGAGAAGAGTTCCAGAGTGAACATTTGCTCCATTGCCTTACACGCCCAGGGATGTTTCTACGCCCCTTGGAGGGCAGCCAAGGCACTTAGTCTGGATCTGGGTGGGCCCCACAGCCATTTGCTACCCCCTCCCCCACCAGAGGTCCTGCTTTGGGCTTAGATTTTGGTCCCTCACCCTCAGGAATTACATCACTTTAGCCTTCATCATCATGATCCCTTTACATGTGAACAGGTTGATTACTGGGAAAATCAGAAAGCAGGACAGGGAGACAGACCCCTGAATTCCAGAAGAAAGGGGTACAGGGGCACTGCTTAGAAAAAGAAGATGCCAAAATGAGAAACAGGGGTGCCCCTTCACCTGTTTCACAATTTTGCCAAAAAGTTGGCCCTGTCAAAGGTATTGCCACATAACTGAAATGACCGTTTCCCAGTGTAGTTGCATCATTACGTTGTCATGCTCTCTATCGGACCCACTCCAGGGTTTGTTGCCCAAGGGTGACTGTGTGTTCTCAATCCTGATTCAGGCGAGTTGAGAATTGTCCAGGCCACTTCTGAAGAGCAACTCTTGTCTTCCTCTGTAGAGTGTGGACTCTTGCCAACCCCTCCAAGATCCGGTGGGACGCCCCATCATGCACCTATCAGGTCTCAAACATGCCACAGGTGAAGCCATGTTTTGTGATGACATCCCCAGGGTGGAAAAGGAACTTTTCATGGCCTTGGTGACCAGTACCAGAGCCCATGCAAAAATTATGTAAGTGAAAAGCTTTCAAAAAGCCTTTTAAACACACATGATGAGTTTTAGGGACACACACAGAGCCTTCCCATTTACTGCTCTCCCAGAAGAGCCAAGAGCTGAGGATTTCCTCGGAGAAATGTGCCAATTCTTCTGCAATGTCCTAAACCCAAAGGACCTAAAATAGAAAGAGTAAAGTAAAGATCACACACAAAAAAAGAAAAAGGAAAGGTCACCAGCCTCCGAGGAGGAAGGGAAAGTATCTGGAAATGACCACATGGAAAAGACAAAAATTATAGCTATGGGTTTCTTGATTCCATTCTAACCTCACAGTGCCCCAGCTCCCTGCTGCAGCCCCAGGCAGGGCTCAAATAAATAAGTAGAGCTGATATTCAACTGGTGATAAAATACTGAAATACTTCATTACTGAATGGTAAATGGCCATATCCTACGCTTCCTAAGGAGGCCCCTTGCAACAGGCACACTGGCCCATCTGACAGCTCCCCTCCCAGCAGCGAAAATGTTACCCCCGGCCCAGCAGGGGACGTCCTGACCAGGGCCTAAGCTGGACCAGTCATTCTATACTTTTATTTCCAACCATGCTCTATCCCTCCTTCAGGTTTGGGACCCTCAAAGCTTGCTGATTTCTATCTCTTAAATATTCCCCCCCCCCTTTTTTTTTTCAGATCAATTGACTTGTCAAAGGCCCTTGAACTGCCCGGGGTGGTTGATGTGATAACAGCTGAAGACATTCCAGGCACCAATGGTACTGAAGATGAGAAATTGTTGGCTGTAGATGAGGTACAGAATATGCCTTTCCATGAGTTGTGCAGATAATCACCAAGGCACCCTCTCCAAGCCGACTTCCCATGGCCTCCCTGCCCTCTCTGCCAATGGGGGTAGAGGTGCCAGTTCTCCCAGCTTCTTTCTACCCCTAACATCTTTATTCAGACAGACCTACACTTCTGGAGTCAGGAAATAACATAATAAAAAGTCAAGTAAAGTCATTATGGAAAAATAACTCCTAGTTTTCCCCCCGACGTGCTCTTGAGTCAATTTATCCTCATCTGGAAAATGCAGGAACTGACCTGTGTCAGGATAGAATAGAAAAATGTAGAAAGGAGAGTACAAAAAATACAGCCACTCCCTGTTATTTACACTGAACTCCCTCCTTTCCTGAATCAACCCCACCCCCTCCACCTTCCACTTACCTCACACACTCCAGTTTTTAAAAAGTTGCTCTTGCCATCTTTGACCTTTAACCAATTCAACAATCATTCACTGAGCTCTTGTGTCTGGAGCCAGGCTACCTTGGTTAATGTCCCAGCTCTACCTCTCACTCGCTGTGTGTCCTTGGGTGGCATCAGCTGTAAGATGAGAATAGTCATAGCACCCACCTCACTGTGTTGCTGTGAAATTTACATGAGTTAATACATGTGAAGTGCTTACAACAGTGCTTGGCATGTGAAGGATCTCAGTGTTAGCTGTTATTGCCACATCTCAGTGAGTCCCATACAGACTGTCTCCTGCAGCCTTGGCATGAATCACTGTTCTTTTGGTTGAACTCCAGATGAAGTTGGCTGTCACTGAGGACCTGTATTATCTATTAGGGCTGACATACAAAATACTATAGACTGAGTGGCTTCAAAAAACAGAAATTTATTTTCTCACAGTTCTGGAGGCTGAAAAGTCCATGTTCAAGGTGTCAGCAGGTTTGATTCTCCTGAGGCTCTCTTCCTGGCTTGTGATGGTCATCTTCTCCCAGCATCCTCACATGGCCTTTTGTTGTGCATGAGCCTCCCTGGCTTCTCCTCCTCTTCTTGTAAGGACATCAGTCCTATTGGTTTAGAGCTCCACCCTTATGACCTCATTTAACCTTAATTATCTCTTTAAAGGCCCTATCTCCCATACACTCATATTGAGGGGTTAGGGCTTCAACACATGAATGGGGGTTGAGTCCATGTTCTACAAAAAAATACTGTCCTTATTTTTAAACTCTAAAATGACACCACAAAGGCGATACATATGACCCTAACTTGACAGGACAGAGCAGATTCAGGTCACAGCCAATCTCACATTCACTCTGGAGCTTACATGCATTGAGTAAAATGGCCAATGGAAACATCTGTATTATTTGAATTATTTTTTAATTCAAAAAATTTTAATGTGTTAACCAAGCACATACAGTTGAATGTGACTTCAAAGTGGTTATTATTTCTCAATGATGACAACTAAGATGCCACTGGTAAAGTTGAGCTTAAAGCTACTCCTACCCAGAATTTTCTACCTGCTTCATGCATGTACTTTCCACAGGTACTTTGTGTGGGTCAAATCATCTGTGCTGTGGCTGCAGAGACAGATGTACAGGCGAAACGTGCAATTGAAGAGATAAAGATCACCTATGAAGATCTGGAGCCCGTAATCATCACCATCGAGGTAAGCTGACTGGTCTCTCCCATAAGGTTACAGATTAAAAGTACTTTGTAAATATCTTAATATCATCCTTAGCAAAAAAGGCAATAGCTTTAAAGCTATGGGAGAGTAAGAATGCAAAAGACAGGTGCCTTCTGAAGTATGGAAAACGACCTTGGGTCTGACAGAACCTCAGAATGGCTCCCAGTCTTCTTGTGTGAGTTCGTTCATGTTATTATCAGAAAGAAAACAAAGAACTAGAGAAGCCCTGTGAGATATGTCAAATCTCAAAGAAATGCAAAAACTTCCTACAACATCTATTGGGCTTTCTTACCCAGAAATGCATTAGGACTTGAGTCTTCTCCCTCAACACGGCCTGTTCTTTCAGATCTCTGAGTTAGAGGTTCTTGTACATGAGCTACCTAAGTCTTACACCAGTGTTTTTTCTTCGTGGAAAAGGTAAAAAGGGAAGGCCCAGAACCTCAGCCATACTGCATGTAGACCAGGGGTCCTCAAACTTTTTAAACAGGGGGCCAGTTCACTGTCCCTCAGGCTGTTGGAGAGCCGGACTATAGTTTAAAAAAAAAACTATGAACAAATTCCTATGCACACTACACATATCTTATTTTGAAGTAAAAAAACAGAACGGGAACAAATACAATATTTGTATTTGCATGTGGCCCATGGGCCATAGTTTGAGGACCCCTGATGTAGACCTATCACCTGTTCCCTGGAGATCCACATTAAAAATGAGAATGTGTAGTGATCATCCTGGACCATCAAAGTGCCTCCAGATCTCAATTCTTAACGTTTCTCTAACCCTTATTGGTTTCCTCTGCAATCTAGAAGACATTCTCTCCAACATCCCATCTCTGCAGCGCGTCCACTGCTCTAGTACTTCCCTGCTTGCAGGACTCCTTTGATGTGTCCTAGCAGATGGCAATTTGGGGAGTTTGCTGGCTTTTTATTAAGAAAAACACTGCCAGTGGAAGAAACTTACAAAGAATTGGCTTTGTGTTTTTCTCCTGTCACTTAGGATGCCATAAAACACAACTCATTCCTATGCCCTGAGAAGAAACTTGAACAAGGAAACATTGAGGAAGCATTTGAAAAAGTCGATCAAATTGTTGAAGGTAAGAGACTCAGGATATTTGATGGGATCTTTGGGGGATTCTACTCTAAAGCAGACATTGACAGCCTGTGATTTCCTCTTGGTGCTTTGCCAAATTTCTCTTAGATCTCTTCTTTCCAAATAGTGTGGGTGTGTATGCGTGTGTTGGTTTTGAGGGTGGGAGGTAGGGAGCAGCAGAATAAATAGAAGAAAAACTCCTAAGATTTTGATGCGTCAAGGGCAGAGTGAGGAATGGAATCAAAACTTGTTATCTAGAACTGTAATCTCTGAAAGATTGCTCTCAGTTGACACAGGACAAATGCCTAACCCATCAGTTCCTCGGTCAGGACAAATCCAGGCTGGCCAGTTCACCACATCTTGCTTGCTTTTGAATTCCCCAACATGACCATTTCCAACCAGCCTGCACCTTCAGGAATTTCCCTGTGCTTGCACCTAACAGGAGAGGTCCATGTTGGAGGACAGGAACACTTTTACATGGAAACACAAAGAGTGCTTGTTATTCCAAAGACAGAGGACAACGAACTGGACATCTATGTCTCAACCCAGGATCCAGCCCACGTGCAGGTGAGGGCCAGGACCGCCCCCACCTCTGCAACTTCCTAAGTCTATCATGGCCTCACCCCCCTCTGCCTCGGAGTTGGCAGGCATTTACTTAGAATACAAGCATTGGACAGCAATGGAGAGCTAAGGCCCCAGAACCCCTTTTTCTCCTGGTCTTGTGAAGTCATGCGTTGTATTATTTAGATTTAGAGAAGACATTCAGTGGCAGTATGCTTAAATGAACTTTGTGATTGGATGACAACACTAAGTTATAGCTATACTTAGTTTTTCTCTAAGATAATTATTACAGTTAACCTATGGAGTAAACCCTTCACTTTATAGCACATTTTCATTTCCCCAGCCATAAAGTACTCAGCAAGTTTTAGCTGCAAATACTTCTTCTTGTTCAGGAGGTTGTCTAGAGTTTGCTGTTTCTCACCTTGTTGGGACATTGAGTTAAGGCAGTGGTCGGCAAACTCATTAGTCAACAGAGCCAAATATCAACAGTACTTCTTCAAAATAGACTAGCCCAGGCCAAAAACTGACTTCTGCGCATGGACCACGAAGTTTCAATAGCACTGTACGTGCACCCACATGTGGTATTTTGTGGAAGAGCCACACTCAAGGGGCCAAAGAGCTGCATGTGGCTCGCGAGCCACAGTTTGCCTACCACGGAGTTAAGGCATTTGTCTCGGAGTTCAGCTTCTGACAGGAACCCAGATGGTTTCTTCTGACAGTTTCCCTTCTGGAAAAAGCCATTTTTCTACTGGAAAGGCTGTGGTCAGTGGCAATGGCCCATGTTTATGACCTCAATGGGGCTACACAAGACACATTCAGACTGTCAGTCTTTTTTCTTTTCTTTTTTTTTTACACAGCAGATGTGGATGCAGTGATGTTGTGTTTCAGGAACTCAAAGTCCTCCTTACCATTTCATTCTTGTAAAACTTTCCCAATATCTAACTTTTACAGAAAACAGTGTCTTCTACTTTAAACATCCCAAGCAACAGGATCACCTGTCATGTGAAACGAGTGGGTGGAGGTTTTGGCGGGAAAGTAGGAAAATCAGCTGTGTTCGGAGCTATTGCAGCTGTGGGTGCCATCAAGTAAGTGCATTTGGGGGTACAGAAGGGTGTAAAATGTCAGAGCTGAGGGCCGATCAGTGGCCTGAGAGGCACTTGGGCTGCTGTCATAACCACCTGCCACCCTTGGGCAGCTCAGCCTCCTGTCTCTTTTTCTTTTTAATTGCAGATACAATGCCCACCCTCTTGGAGTTAATAGAAAAGTCATATGTAGATAGGACTTTGACTATGCTAATTTCCTATAAAAAGGAAAAGTAGCATTACTAGTTGAATATCTCCAGGGCGAGGGTTGTCCTGACCCTGAGCTTCAGAGAAGGTGACCCATTTAGAGGTGGGGCAAGTAACTACCCAAGTAGAGTGCTAAGTGGGAGAATGCTCCCTCACTTTTCCTTCCTACTCTCAGCTGCAGACAGGCGGGGTGAGGAAGGAAAGACCCCACCCTTTGCCTCCTCCCTGCACCTGGGGAGAGCTGGCTTTTCAATGTGTGTTCAGTGGACAGATGACATCCTCAAAGAGAGCTCCCGTGCTCACCTCAATGGAAGGCTCGCTGTTCATGCTGTGCATGGTGTTGGCTTTTCTAGTTCGTGTTCTTTTTTTCTTTTACTTTTTTTTGTAGTTTGTCAGAGCTCCAATCAGCCTGTAAATGTCCTTTAGCAGCTTCTGTATAGTTCAGAGCTAGGAACTAAGACATTCAGTATGTGTCTCCTTCCGTGATGAGAGGTAGGAAAAACAGGATCTGAATCTCACCTCCAGTTCTTTCCATAATGAACCTCTCTCTATTCACATCCACCAGGGGCCCAGCAAGGGAGAATCAATTTGTTGTATTCCCACCAGGCTTTGTGCCTTTAAGGCTTCTCAAGCATAATTGCACATTAGACTCATCTTGGGAATATTTAAATCCAATTGCCTAGGATGCCCCATACTGACCCAACCATTATTATATATATATATTTTTTTAATATATTTTATTGATTTTTTACAGAGAGGAAGGGAGAGAGATAGAGAGTTAGAAACATCGATGAGAGAGAAACATCGATCAGCTGCCTCCTGCACATCTCCTACTGGGGATATGCCCACAACTCAGGTACATGCCCTTGACCAGAATCGAACCTGGGACCTTTCAGTCCGCAGGCCGACGCTCTATCCACTGAGCCAAACCGGTTTCGGCATTATTATATTTTTTTTTAAACTTTCCTCCCTGGCCGGGTGGTTCCGTTGGTTGGAGCATTGTCCCATACACCAAAAGGTTGTGGGTTCAATTCCTGGTCACGGCACATACTCAGGTTACAGGTTTAATCCCATAGGTCAGGGTGCATATGGGAGGCAAGCCATTGATGTATCTCTCTCTCTCTCTCTCTCTCTCTCTCTCTCTCTCTCTCTCTCTCATCAATAAAAACACTTTTTGAAAGCCTTCCCAGTGGTTCTACTGCCAACTGTGGGAAACACTATCTTAAACAACCCTGCCTTAGCATACTCCTGCCTTGTGTTAAGTGGTCCCCAGAGGAGTGCTCCCAAATTGCTGGTAATAAGATTTTCCTCAGCTCATAGCAATTTCTGCCTCCCTATCCCAGACCCACAGAATCAAAATCACCAGGAATTGAACCCAGAAACTGAACATTTAACTGATGCTCCAGGTGGTCCTCGCCATTAAAAAAGACAAGGAAACCCTACACTAGAATTATGGTTTTCAACATGTTCCTAAAGACACTGCATCAAAATCGCTGAGGGAAATGCAGATTCTAGGGCCCCTCCCCAACCTATTGCTGAAGTGCTAAGGCTCAGGAATCTGCATTTCACCAGCACTCCAGAGGATTCTTCTACACTCCAAAGTCTGGGAGCTTCTGCCCCTGAGACACAGAAAGGCTGAAGCTCCTAGCTACCCAAAGGTACAACTTGGCCAACATCAGGGCAGCCCCAGTGAAAATGAAGATCCAGCCCTGGCTGGCTTGGCTCAGTGGATAGAATGTCAGCCTGCGGACTGAAGGGTCCCAGGTTTGATTCCAGCCAAGGGCACATGCCTGCGTTGCGGGCTTTATCCCCAGTGGGAAGATGTACAGGAGGCAGCCAATCAATGATTCTCTCTCATCATTGATGTTTCTATCTCTCTTTCCCTCTTCCTTCCTCTCTGAAATCGATAAAGGTATATTTAAAAAAAGAAAGAAAGAAAATGAAGATCCAAATCCTGACACATCCTAAGACAAGTGTTGGTCTTTGCTTGCAGTTGTGTTGTTAAGTTTGCATTTATCTGTTCACACTCTTTCTCCATTATTACTAGTGGTGGGGATATGCAAAAATGACTGGATGTGGATGATTGTCAAACTTAAAGCCATAACAACACAAGTGAACAGCCATGTGACATTAATCACTCTAGCTAGATCTTAATTATAGACCACAGAGACGATAGTAATTTAGTTGTACATTAGCTCAATGCTTCACACAGTATATGCACTCAATGAATATATATGGAATGGATGGATGGTTAAATGAATGTTTGGATAAGATGGATTGGAGGGCAGCTAGAGGATGGATGGGTAGAAAGGTAGATAGAGGATGGGTGGGTAGATAGTTAAACGAGGGGATGGATAAATAGGTGGATGGATACTAGGTGAGTAGATGGTGGATGGATGGGTGGGATGCAGACTGTGATGAAGATTTGTTGTCCTTTAGAACTGGTCACCCTGTTCGTCTTGTTCTTGATCGTGAAGATGACATGTTAATAACTGGGGGAAGACACCCATTATTTGGAAAATATAAAGTGAGTATTAAAGATGAAATTATTAAAATACCTCATTCTATTTGAACGGTTTTATTCGCTTCTATTGTTTTGATTTTGTTGAATTCTAAAAGCAATAATCTTAGTATCTAAAATATTAAGTGAGGATGCTGTGTATTTGAATACTCATAAAATTTTTGTGAGGAACTTCTAATAAATCTAGTGTAGAATTATGAAGTTGAATAATAAAAATACATGATTAAAAATGCTAATGTTTCCTCAGTGACAAAAACCTGAAAGAAGCTACAAACATTGTTATACTAAACTTCACTTTACAAGTGTTTCCACTAAGTGGTTATGAAAGTGTCATAAAAATTATTTGCAAATAGGAAAAAATAATTCACTAGCAAGTGAAATAAATTTAAATTGTTTCAAACCACATTCATTGCATTTCTATGAAACTGTAGCATAAACACTATTAAAAATACTTATTAACATCAATACTACTTTTCAAATTTGTGCTTGAGTTCTTTGGACAGTTCTAATGTAATATTTCCCTATCAAATATGCTTTATTTGGCAATTGCTCATAGCGTACATATAGTTAAATTTCATATCTAATTTTGTCATTGCCTGAGATTACTAAATTGTTATTTTTTTTGTCATTACTAAAACAATGGCTTTTCACAACTTTATCTCTTCCATTGGCATTAGTAACTTATATAATTAGAGAGAAATAAACCATAGTTGGCAGTTAAACTTTGTATTTGCCTTCAAATGCACAGAAATTAATACAGATATTATCTTCTAGTACCAAGAGCAAGGTAGAGACACATTCTGGGATTGAGGCAATTAGTATTATGGTAGTTGCTGAGTCCTTTGGTTTTGGCCTGAATTATAAATCAGAATTTATTTATATTAGTTGTGAGACACTTTTAGTACTAGTGCCTATTAAGAGGATTTAGACAGCAAATATTTTCGTATTTATAATAACATAAAACATAATATAAAAGAGGGAAATCATTAGACTATTTTAAAAATCCAAATTTTATTTTATTTTTAAAGAAATATAATTGTACTTCCAATATAATAATATGTGCGTATGCGTATACATGTATGTATATATCTGCATTAAACTTAGCTAACAAAGGTTTGCTTGTTTACTTGGAACTACTAGTAAATTAGTAGAGCAGATACTTATGTGTGACGGATTCTTCCAAAATTCTTCAAAAGTTTATATTAAAAGCTGAAGAATTCTCTCTGCTATCTTTGCTTGGCAATGCTTTCTTCAGGAAAAGTTAAAGGTACGCTGCAGCCTAGCCTTTGTCAAAATTGCCATAAATTCTGAATTGGCGGGTTTTCCCACATGTCCTAACTGCTCTGGTTTATTATCCAGCACTTCCCTTGGAGTAGATGATAATAATCAGATAGTTGCACGGTTTCATCACTTGTATTTGTCCCCGGGTCTTCAGAAGACAGAC
The DNA here is from genome assembly GCF_964212035.1 of Myotis nattereri. Lineage (NCBI taxonomy): Eukaryota > Metazoa > Chordata > Mammalia > Chiroptera > Vespertilionidae > Myotis > Myotis nattereri. Next base: position 9,401,855 of record NC_138082.1, read on the forward strand.
ACCAACCAGAGCCAGTCTTTTTGGTAGAACTACAGCAGGGCGTGGGAATTTCTCTTTTCAATCTGGGCTCTACAGACAGACTGTTCCTGTCTGGTGGGAGGGGAGTGGTGACCTCAGGAAAACACCAGGTGCCTCTGTGAGTCCCACCCAGGAAGCACAGCAGCACGAGCTCACATTTGTTATGTAACCAGTTGCAAAGCGTTCCACAGCTCAGCACAACCGCCTTCAGGCCAGGGACCATTTCCAGCCCTGGCTTCTGACGCTTTCCTGCGATGAGATGCACTGCCATTCATCCCATCGAACTCTGAAATTCCAGAAACTTTCCACGGGGCGGAAACCACGGGCTAACTCAGAAGGAATGCCAGTAAAAAGTGAAGGAGAATCTTCCAAGAATAAGGAAGAAGAGGTTAGCAATTACATGTCTGGAGATCAGCAAAAACTTTAGAATTCCATGATGACGGTGAAGCCAGGAAATTGCAGGTTGAAAGGAAAGGGCTCAGCAAAATTCAGGTCAGAGGAGGCCTTTGTCAGCCAAGTGCTGAAAGCCAGGGGAATAGCCAGGTGGGGACACCACAGAGCAAACGCGAGCAGAGTCTGTCTTCAGTCCTGCCCAACAGTGGAGCTGGGCTGTGGCTCCAAGTTGGCATGGACATTAATCATGTAAAATGTCCATCATTTGCTGACAGGTGGGATTCATGAACAACGGGCGGATCAAAGCTCTAGACATTGAGTGCTTCATTAACGGAGGGTGCACACTGGACGACTCGGAGCAGGTGCGTGCATCACACACCAGTGACCTTGGTCGTGAATAGAACCCAGAACTTCTAGATGAGTCTTTACTGAATGCGCTTCCTCAAGTACTTAACCAGGTTCCACAGCAGCTCAACTCTGTGTTCTTGACTTTTAGAGAAAAGAGGAAAATGTTATCCAATATATGTGAATACCTTCTATTATTTTAGGTAACAGAATTCCTTGTACTAAAGCTGGAAAATGCATATAAAATCCGAAACCTCAGGTTCCGGGGCCGTGCCTGTATGACCAACTTACCATCCAACACGGCCTTTCGCGGATACGGCTTCCCACAAGGAACCCTGGTAACAGAATCTTGCATCACAGCTGTGGCAGCCAAATGTGGCCTTCTGCCAGAGAAGGTAAGGTTTTGATCAAGGTCACAGCCAAGGTTGCTGAAGAATCAGATGAGGAGGGAACCAGCTACCTAGGGAAATACCCTAGAACCACTCAAATTAGCTCTGGCTCAAAATTCAAAATATATTCAGGGCTACCTAAAAGAATTCACCTCCCTGCTCTTATCTTCCATCCTTCTTGTACAAAGATTTCTCTTTTTCCTTCTTTTTAAAATTTGTGCAAAGATAATTACTCTTCTTAACCTTTAAACCCCACTGAAGTCATTAAGTAAAAAGTGAACGTACCCTTTTTTATCCCTCCGTCCCTGTTGGGTAAGAGTAACCATGGTCAGCATTTCCATATTTATTGTCCTAGCCCTTTCTCTATGGGTATTCACCCATCTGTATTCATACATACATACATCATCATTGCCATGTGTTTATACATGCACATATACAGTGATTTACCAAAATAGGCCATAATAAACACATTATTCTGCACTCTGCTTTTTTCTCCTTGACAATAGGCTGTGGCCATCTTCCTGTAGCAATAGAATGACCTTCCTTCTTTTTCAAGACTGAATAGTGCTATGTAACAGGGATGTGCCATCATTTGCTTAGCCATTCCACTACTGGTGCACATTCAGCTCGTTACCCATCCTTGGCTATTAAAATGCTGTTGCTATACACATCTTGGTGCAGATGTCTCGGGGGTATATCTTTGCCCTCCTAGGTAGAGGGTAAATTTACAGAAGTGAAATTGCCAGCACACTTGAAAACTCTTGAGAGATACCGCCAAAAGGATGCTCGCCAAAAACATTATTTTGCGCAATATCCTAGAAGGTGCACAGTATATACAACATGCTAGTCAGACAGGGGCAGCTCCTGGCAGTTGAGGTTAGAGTTGATAACACTTTCTGCTCTTCATATACCCCATCAGACCCCAGCCTGCTTTTTACATTTCAATCTCGTTTCCTCAATATATGCTGTAGTCAGTTTCCGACTTGCCATAACTATCGATTCCATTTTCCTCCCACGTCAGGTTAGGGAGAAAAACATGTACAAAACTGTGGATAAAACCATCTACAAACAAGCCTTCAGCCCCGAGAACCTGATACGATGTTGGGACGAATGTCTGGACAAGTCTTCCTTTGGCAGCAGAAGAAAGCAAGTGGAAGCATTTAATAAGAAGAATTACTGGAAGAAGAAAGGACTTGCCATTATCCCCATGAAGTTTTCAGTCGGCTTTGGTGCCACTAGCTACCATCAGGTAAGGTCCTACCTGTGTCAGACACGCTCCTGGCGCGATCGACCAGCTTGTGCTGACTTTGCCAGAGTGTCACCTTTCCCAGGCGCTGAGCCCCTCGCCTGAGCAGCACCCATCTGCAAGCACTTGCTCCGCAGTGCAGTAGAGAAGCGCCTCCACGGCAGACAGCAGCATTGGCAAGCATGAGACCTGCAGCTGGGGGACTGCTAAGATGGAGTCCTGACTGCCCCACTGAACCCCTATTCAAAAAGGGAGCAGGAGCCCACGGGGCCTGCGGGGCTGTGCTTTCTAAGCTCAAGGGTCACAGGCTTGGGCAGGAATGGGGCTGCTCCTGGCCTGCACCCCAGCCCCCACAGCATTCCTGGTGCACCCTAAGTCTTAGGCAGGGAAGTCATTCCACGTTGCCCTGACCAGCTATTTGTTTCAAGCCTCCTCTCCCAGGAACCGGTCAATTCTGATGGGGAAAGGGGTGTGGGGCCCAAAATCCTCCCAGATCGGTTTGCAAAAGGAAGAGGCAAGTCATTCAGAGGCCCTCTCCAGAAGGGAGGGGGAAGGGCGGCACATAGGTGAGTCTATTAAATAGCGCGAGGCCTGGTACTGAGTCTTCCCAGCAAGCCCAGTGGGCCACATACAGGAAAGCTGTTTAGAAAACTAGGAAAGACTTGCATCTCGGGATTGTCCATCAAAAGCAGAAAAATCTTACACACATTATGTCTAAATATAAATCTAAAAATGCAGTAGATCTCCCTTATGTATATACCATTGAAAACATTCTTAACACTTACACCCAACTATTGGCAGCCAATACACACACACACACACACACACACACACACACACACACACATACACACTACAAAAGCTTCCCTGTCAAAGAAAATCTTTCTTAGGTAATAAACCAAGTGCCCCAAATCCCTGATCAACTTGAATCAGGCAGACCCCAGAAATCGTTGGCCCTGCCACTTACTGGCTGTGTGATGTTTAACCTCTCTGAGCCTCCACTTCCTCAAATATAAACTGAGAATAATAATCCTTTCTCTTAGGATCGATGAGAATTCAATGAGATAATGACTGTACAGCATTGGCAGGGTTCCTGGAACACCGTGTAGTTATCAGGACAGCCCACCCCACACCCAGGAGATCTGACACACCTCTCAGGCCTGCGGCTCCTCTGGTGTAGGATGAGACCCCCCAACTCCTGGTCACAGTCCTGTTCAGATCTGATGTGCCATTCTATACAGAGGTGCATGAAGGTTAATTGTCTGCAAGCCTGACTGAATCAACAGCTAAGGCATAAGAGATCCTGGATATCACATGTGAAGCCAAATGCGTCTTTTCTACAGCAATTCTCCAACATCAGCTGGGTGTCCAACAATCCATTTCCATTCTGACACTGACTACCCAGACTTAGTGCATAGGTCAAAGGCCGAGTCCCACAAGACCGCCCCAATTTCATACACCAGCCCAATGGGGTGCTCAGGCTACCAGCGCTTCCGCCCACCCAACTACAAATTTGGGGGTTTCCTCTACCCACCCCCTCAGGTTTGATAATTCACTAGATCAACTCACAGGACTCAGGAAAGCACTTTGCTTATGATTACTCTGAATTTATTCTAAGTGATACAACCCAAAAACAGACGAATGGAAGAGACGCATGGGAGAGGAGGCGTGAGGCTGTCATGTCCTCTCCCTCCACCATGGGGCCCACCTGCTCGTGGATGTGTTCTCCGACCCGGAAGCTCCCAGAAATCTCGTTACCTGGATACACTTGAGTAAATCATCGGCCATCGGGGATTGAAATCAATCTCTAGTCTCACACTACCCTGGAGGTCAGGGAGTGGGGCTGAGAGATGTGACTCTCCCAGTGGTTGGTTTCTCTGGCAACCATCCTGCCTCCCCCGCCCCAGCTAGATAGGTTGCCCCCCAAGAGTCATCTCATTAGCATACAAAGCACAGTAAATTCCATGGGTTTTAGGAACTGTGTCAAAAACCAGGGGCAACGACCACATATTTGTTTGTATTATACCACAGCTCCCCTCACCTTTATGGCTGCCCCTCACCTAAACCACAGCCTAATTTCTGCCAACTTCTCATCTCACCACAAAAAAAAAAAATGTTTTAAATCCAGCAAAGTGTCCCTTTGCAAGACCTCCAGCTTCCCCACAGAGTTCCAAATTGATGTGCTCAAGGCACACCAGGCTAGGACCTGAGGTGTGTCATTCCAGGTCAGCTGATGACTCAGAAAGCTGGACACCTAATCCCTAAACCAGGCAGGAGTAGCATGTCCTCGCAGGGGGTCAGGAGGCCACGCTGAAGAAATACTATTATTAGAACCTACAAGCCTTGCTGCCTGGAATCCCTCCAAGCCATCCGGGGCCCAGGCATCTCCAGACAGAATAGACAGAAGTCCTACTTCCTCCTCCTCCTCCTCCTCCCCCTCCCTCTTCTCCTCAAAGGAAAAATACCACATCGCCATCCATCCAGTTTAACAAACACTTTTTTAGTGTCTCTGTGACTCAGATCTACTCAGAGTTCCCTTCAGGACACAAAGATGAAAAAGACGAGGTGCCCCTCCTCGCTGAGACTCCCTGTCACCCTGGTATTTGTTTCCTGTGGCCTCAATAACAAAGTACCGCAAACTGAGTGGCTTCAAACAACACAGGCATTCTCTCACGGTTCTGGAGGCTAGATGTTAAAAATCCAGATGTTGGCAGTGCCATGCTCCTTCGGGAGGCCCCGGGGAAGAAGCCTGCCATGCCTCATCTCATCTAATTGCATCTGCGAAGACTACTTACAAATAAGGTTGCTTTCTGGTGTCCTAAAGGGACAGGGATTTACAGGGGATGCTACTCAACTCAGTACATCCCTATAAGAGTAGGGGCAGAGAAGGGGGTAACGGATCCATCCTGGAGAGGAAAGAGGAGTGTTCACAGAAGTTCTAACAAAATAGAGACCACAGGGGTGGAGGGTGTTGAAGGCTGGGGAGCAAGCCAGGGAGAGAACAGTGCAGGTCAGGCAGGAACAGGGCTAATGTCAGGCTTAGAGGAAAGGTAGGAAAAGACAGGGATGAAGTGGGAAAAGCATCAGAGACGGAATCCCAAAGGGCCTCATATAATAACAAGGAGCAGGTACAGGGCTCTCCCTTGCAGACAATGGGGAGCTTTTGCCCACCTTGCCCAAGGGACAAACTGTTCTCCCTTTCGTGATTCCATTCAGTGTCACTGTGGGGAACACTTCCCTGGCTCTGCAAAAGCAGCTGGGTCTGTCCTCCCAGGTCTCTGGGGCCCCAAGGCACACCATTTATCTCACAACTCATTCTGCATTCTAATGACCTGCTTTCCAGCCTGCCCCTCACTGCACTGAGCTACCTGAGGAAGAAGCACATCTTATTCATGGTTATATATCTAGAAGAAGCACAGAACACGTGCGTGTACTTACAAATGTTTAATTCACCAGTTGAGTGGTTTGCCAGAGATTTTAAGCAGGAGAGTGACTTTCAAACAATGCCCACAACTCCTGAGTATCCCAAGGGGCTCCTACTAAAACCAGGTTCCTAACTAAGACTGTCTTTCCAGGTGACTTTTGCACAAAACAGAACTAGGCCTCAGAACCCCACCAGGAGAGCTTGCCCCTGACCCTCCCCACTCCGCGAGACTGGCGTTTCTCTACCCCATTTCTTCTACTGAGCCTCACTGAACTGGCCCTGAGCTGTCTCTTCGGGTTGTTTTTCTAGGCAGCTGCACTGGTTCATATCTACACAGACGGGTCTGTATTGGTCACACACGGAGGCAACGAACTGGGACAAGGTATTCACACCAAAATGCTACAGGTAAGATCAATAAACTGAAGTCATTGATCTCATTCATTGTTGATATGACTGACATTTGGCACTAATTTTAGGGTAAGGGACAACTCCCTGAACTCAAACCCTAAGATCTTGACTATTTAGTTGAAAAACTTCTTACATATCAAATAAAATGGCTGAGGTGGTGGAAATCACACACACACACACACACACACACACACACACACACACACGTGCAAATACTCCTGAAGCTTGGCCAGGGCTCATGGATGGAGCCGTTGAGCCCCTGGATCATTGCGCTGGGTGTGCCATGCAGGCTTCGTAGAGTAGGAGTTTCTCGCTTTTCCTGTTTGAGACCAGCATGCATAAGTTTTGAAGTTTGGACAACAATATTAGGATATTGTTTTGACAAGTAAGGATAAGTATTTCATCAATGTTATTCTCTTATCATTTTTAAAGAATACTTTAACACACACATGCCTACATACAAAATAGGAAGATGTGACCCCAGGAGAAAAAATTAATTCTTTAAATAAACTTAACTGTATGACAAATACATTAGATTGTTGGAGTGCATATCTGCAGCTTTTGACTATCCATCCCCTTAGCTACTTTGGAATACACCTCCCACATTCCAATTGAAGGACTCCTCAATTCCGGTGGCTTTCAGCCCCATCCCCCTCCTGTTACTGGTACAAGGTGCATGTGCCAGGGTGTTTAAAAAAAAAGTCAATAAAACATCAGAGTTTTAAGTAAAGAAATGTGTATTGATCAAGAAGGCCCCACTCAAGAAGATGGGGGTGCCTTACAGCTTCTGCAAATCTGTCTTTTTTTTTCTTTTCCTTTTTTTTTTCTTCTTCTGCAAATTCATCTTAAGAGAGCCCAGAATTCAGGCATCTTTTTTGTCATCAAGGGAAGGGAGGAGAGGTGAGACAAGATGTGGGTGAGGGCCATGAACAGTGAGGCCCTGACAGGGTTCCAAGGAAGAGCTGCAATTTCTAAGTCTTGTTCCCAGTTGGTGGTTGGTCAGTTGACACCCACTGACCTGAGTGTGGTCTGGAGGCTCCTTTAAATCCTCCCATTCGAAACCATATTGTATTCTCTCCCTTATTATTATTACCTATCATGTACCCCAAGACGGGCAGTCACAACGTAGTTCGGCCCCCCATTGCTGCCTCTCGAGATAATGCTGCCTCTCGAGATGCCTGGCCAGGTGGCTACCGGTCATGATATTGTTCAGCCCAGCAGTTGCCTGTCCTGTCGCTGTCCAGCCCTGTAGCCACATGTCATGAGATTTATGCTTTAAAGGATATCACGAACATATTAAAAATAGTAATTTTTATTAAGAAAAATGATGACTCAAATCTTCATAGAACTCCTTGCTGAACTTGAAAATATGTCTTTTTCTCATAGGTGGCCAGCCGTGAATTAAAAATACCCATGTCTTACATGCACATCTGTGAGACAAGTACAGCTACAGTGCCTAATACAATTGCTACAGCTGCCTCCATCGGTTCAGATGTCAATGGCAGAGCCGTGCAGGTGCTTGCTGCTGCTGTCTGTCTGTCTGTCTGTCTGTCTGTCTGTCTTTCCTTGGGTACTTGTACCACATCTCCGGTTTTCTTAGCTGGATACAGGCACAAGTGGCTGACTTCAGAGAAGCCATTTGTGTCACTAAACTCAGGCTCAGGCTAACCAGTGTCAGAGAGTGTGTTAGTTGGAGTAGGCTAAATGGCGGTGACAGATAGACCCAGAACATAATGGCTGAAACACAACAATGTCCCTTTCTTGTACGCTGAAGAGTCAGGGGGAGTGTTCACTCATTCAAGCACCCAGATTGATGGCAATTCCTCCATCTCCAACATGTGACTTTCAAGGCTGCCCTGAGCGTCATCAGCCAATGAGCCAGGGAGGGAGAGCATGGAGGCCAGATCTGGCAGCCACGCAAGTCACTTCCACTCGCCATCCATTAGCAGAACCGGCCTCACTGCAGGGGAGGTGGGAGAAGGTAGAGCAGTGGGAAACCACACGCCCAGCAACTATGGAAGAAGGGGAGCCTGCGTTCTGGTGCAGAGGCAGTCTCTGTCCTTCGAAGACACAGAAAGAAGAAATCTGGGAGCCAAGTCGTGCGGAGCTGTGCACGTTTCCCCTGGCACCAATAAGGTCTTGTAGGCAGGGAGGCAGACAGGACTCCAGCCAGGCAGACAGGGTACAATTAAAGCGTCTACATCAGTGGAGTCCTACCAGAGTATTCATCCTTTTTGTTTGTACTTGCTTTCTAACGGGTATATAATTTTTGATTTTTCTGAATGGAAACATGACTTCACATTCCTTCATTCAAATATCTGGTTGCCTGTCCTTCTGTCATGTTCCTGTTATAAACTGCCCCTTTTTCTATTGGAATGTTGTGGGAAGGCATATTCCCTCAGCGCCAGGACACTGCACTTAAGCTACCAAGATGAACGAACCACTTTTCAATCCATTTTATCTCTGTGAGGACACCCTGAGAGGGGCTCAAAAACCAGAGATTTTTACTCAGAACAAATGTGTGGGAAACCTCAAATTCATGAGATCCAATTTTGGGTAGAATCAAACACAAGTTAGGAATAGCTCAATGTGTATGGAAGTTGTCAGCCCAAACTAAGTGTTAATTCATCTAGGACAGCGATTTTCAACTGCTGGGCCACAAGATTTCTAAAAACATGAAATACCTGACTAGAGACACTGACCTCTTTTCCCTTAGCTTGTCAAATTAAAAAAAAATGACAACACAACAATAGCCATCTGGTGTGAATGAATCAAAATTATACCTATTGTTTTTGTTGTTGCAGAAAAAAATAATTGGGGATGTACTGCAGAATTTTAGTAATTAGTGTATGTGTGCCAGGAGATAAAATAGGGTGAAAATCACTGTTCTAGGACACTGAGTTTTAGGTTTCAGTTCTGAGTATCAGAAACTTTGTAGATCAGGTTATTATAAAAAACAAACTCAATTATTTTTTCACTTCACACCCAAAGCAAAGGCCGCCATTGCAGTACTTTGATGTGGATGGGTGATCAGGCAGAGGGATGGACAGAGAGTTGAATAATGTTTCAGACCCAGGCAGATATTGGCATGTCATTATTGGAGATTGGAAAGCACAAATTTGAATGAAAATAAGATGTTTTGTTTTGTTTATTTTAATGGCTAGAAGATACAAAAGAAGGTACAAGTCAAAAATGTAGAAAAAGAGAAGAAGGAATTAAGCACATGAATATATTTAGAAAGGGGACCTGAGAGGAGAAGCTCAGCTGAGCCTGTGTTCTCACAGGAAGTGAAGCAGGAAGGGAAAGGCCCTCCAGTAACGGACGCTCCTCTCAAAGTCAGGGGCTGTGTTGTTACCGGCTCTGTGTCCCCAACGTGCCCGTATCAGGCACTCCATAGTATTCACTGACCTAATCAGTTATCCATTCATCTCCTTCCACGCAAGCCCTGACCCCTGGGTTCTTCTCTAATGGGAATGCCCTTCTTTACTCCTCCAAGAACGCTTGTCAGATCCTTCTGAAACGCCTTGAGCCCATCATTAAGAAAAATCCAGAAGGTTCCTGGGAAGACTGGGTAAGTGTTCCACTCCATTATTACAAATGAGGAAACCCACACCAGTGCCCAGAGCACCGTGGCAGCACACAGCTGGAGCTCGTAGCGACAGTTCTTCCGAGAGTTGGTTTATACCCAAGGGCAAGAGCCGCAAAGGCAGAGACGCTGTTCCGTGATGTTTACCAGGTATGTATGGAGAGAGCGCCCGGGGAACAGCATCCCTGAGAAGAGGAATGGAAGTGTATGAAGAGTACCCAGAAGGCCTGACCCAGACTGAGCCTCCCTCAGACACACATGCACACACACACACAAACACACACACACACACACACACACACACACACTAGGTGTGGAGTATTGTTATTGAATAGGTCTCACAGGAAATGATTTGTTTAATCAAACTTTACAATACCCTATATACTATTTCTTTAGCACAATTATCTCACATTTGCACATACACTACTAGAGTGCTGACATTTGGATATGAAGCACTAATACCTTGTAAACTAAGCCTGTACATCATGGATGGGCAGCAGGATTCCATTTTATTTCTTTAATTCAGACCTCTGAACTCAAATCAGGAGGAAATTGTTAGTGTACCAGCTGAGAGGAAAACATATAAATTATGATGAGTTAGTCCTTTTATTGGTAACAAAGCAACAACAATGATCATATGTCAATTTTGACACATAGTTTTATTTTGAATATTTTTATTTTCACCTATTAGATGGTATATTTATTTTATTTTAACTGATTATGCTCACCCTGCAGATAGAAGCTGCTTTTGAACAAAGAATCAGTCTCTCGGCCACAGGATACTTCAGGTAAAAATGGCAACGGTAACATCTGGACTTAGCCAAGAAAATGGGAGGTAACCACGCACTCAGGGCCTCCATCCCTCGTTTGTAAAACAAGTTTTCATCGTGTGATCTCTGAGGTCCTTTCTGGGCCCCAAATTCTACGACTTCACATAGGCCTTTGAGCTATGCCCAAAGAAATATTAAATAACAAAAATACCCCTATTGGATTAAAAAAAAAAGTTAAACATGACTTATAACATCTAATCATTATTTACTTTTCTTTATTGTGGAAAAGAAAGAATAATAATATTCTTTAGTGTGAATTGTAAAAAGAAGTAACTTGCATATCAAGTTTACAAATCTTCCTCCCGATACCATAAAATCTCTCTGTGCGGAGGCCCCTTGGTAGACGGGGGAGATGGACGGGAGGTCACCAGTCATCACTGGTGCAGGACCCCTCAGTGGAGGCCCTCGGAAAAGGCGGGTTGATTGAAGGAAGCACAGAGAGGAGAGCTGATTGTCAAATTCTGGAAGTGCATGACATTAGTGTAACAACCTAATGGAGCAAACCACCAAACGAGAAAGAGAGAGACAGAGAGAGAGAGAGAGAGAGAGAGAGAGAGAGAGAGAGAGAGAGATCTCATTAAGAAAGAAAAAAGGAGGAAATAGCCATGCCCAATGCCCTGTACACTGTGAGTTCTAAATTCCTGAGTTCAGTTACCAAGAAGAGAGCGAATCAGCCTCCAGCTGGGTACTTTTCCATTATAAGTTAATGCATTGAAGTGCTGGCCCTCTTTTTACCAGCTAGGGGGACTCACTGGGAATGCCGGTAAAATCAGCTGAAGTTCTCAATGTGCAGAGCTAAACCACAAGCCTAAGCCATCAAAATACAGACCTGGAGAGCCGAACCGAAATGGTCCGTTGGCTTCTCTCCGTTTCTGACCTCCTGACTGCAGCACGGAGCATCCTCTTTAAAGTGGAGGCGAAGATTCGTGTTGCCACAACCAGCGAGGTTGTGAATACAGGCTGCAGTTTAAAGGAGTGGAAAAGGGCAGTTGAAATAAACAGCAGTCAAATTAAATGCTATCACAACTTTAGTAATTTTTTAAATGAATCAACATTGCTTGCACACACGCACAGACACACACACATGCATGCACACACATGCACACCCCAAGCTAAAGGGCTTTATTTCTCCCATCAGGGGCTACAAGGCCTTCATGGACTGGGAGAAGGGGGAGGGAGAACCGTTTCCTTACTATGTCTACGGAGCAGCCTGCTCTGAGGTGGAAATCGACTGCCTGACAGGAGCCCACAAGGTAATAAAACTTTCTTCTTGGTGAGTTAACACAAGAACAAAATTGCGTTGCACATGAACAGCCCTGAGTTCTCTGTGTCATACTTGTATACTGTAGGAAGAAGATCCTTTCAAACCCGTGGGAATGTCTAGAGATCCAGCTTTATCATGAATTTGCACTTAGAAAGAAGTAGTCAGGAGGCATTGCTCATGACAGCCTAAAATGCATTGTTTCTTATTTTAATTCAGACATCAAAATCACTTTCCAAAGTTGTGTGGAAAACAAAAGGGGAGGGGTGTTCTGTTTCTAAAGAAAGATCAAGTTATCTCATCTGAAGGAATAGGTAATTTAGCAAATTGTCCTGAGTAAGCATTTTGAAAGCACACAGCAATGTGATACTGTTTCTTCAGAGTGGGTTATCCCAAGGTGCTCCTGCCTCTAAAGAAATAGATTGGGGTTGGGAGAGAAGGGGAGGGCTGTGACAATAACTTTGTGTTTGCCATCTCATTGAGTCAAAGCCATGAATGCAAAAGACCTTCTGGGGCTATTGGTAGTCTCCGCACTAAATCTAAAGAGTTAGCAGATGTCTTACCCCCCTCTAATGCTGATGGAGTTCAATGCAGTCTTAATTAACTAGCAGGAGTTTGGGAATCACTTGAGACCATGTGAATAAATCTTTAAGTACTATTTTTAATTCAGGTTTTCACACTTGAGGTCATTTTAATTTTTGGCAGAAAATCAGAACAGACATTGTCATGGATGCGTGTTGCAGCCTGAACCCAGCCATTGATATCGGGCAGGTAGGTCCTCGCCCACTTAGCTGGTGCTGCTTCCTGGGAGCCGTGGTGGGCAGGTAAAGGCCTTCTGAAAAGCACACAGTCTCACAGAGCTTGGCATTTCCCCACTTCAGGTCGAAGGTGCGTTTATCCAGGGCATGGGCCTTTACACCACTGAAGAGCTGAAATATTCCCCGGAAGGTGTCCTGTACTCGCGAGGCCCAGATGACTACAAAATTCCAACCATCACGGACGTCCCAGAGGAGTTCAATGTCTCCTTGTTGCCGGCATCCCAAACCCCAGTAAACATCTATTCCTCCAAGGTAAGCACCCACACCAGCCACTGTGCAGTGTGCTGCGTCAGGCAGCAAAATAAACGAAAGCAGGTGGACAAAATAAAAAATAGATGTCAACCCTTATCAAGACCAAATCGAGAGAGACTGTTAGAATTTAGAGATGAATCACCTCGAGCAAAGGGAAATTCGGGGAAGACGAATGATCCACCCGGTGGCCATCCTGGCCAAGGATTCGATGTATTAAATCCTCTTTCAGCGAGAACTCTAATATTCAGCCAAAGCTTTGATTGGATAGAATAACATTTTCACTTAAGAACCTGAAGACTAAAATATTAAATGGGAATGGGAATAAGATTTCAATGCTACTGAAACCTTAAAAACCAGCGGCAGCATGAACAGAACCCTGGACCAGGCCTCAGGAAACCTGCGTTCCTGCCCGAGCCAAACTCTGTGATACTAGGCAAATCACTCACTCAGCTCCGAGGGGCTCAGGGGCCTCATCCCACCCCAGAAATAATCTAAAGCAACGTTTCTCAATGGGACAGGAAGGGGGGGTCGCCCCTCAGGGAACATTTGGCAGTGCCTGGAGATGTTTCTGGTTGTCACAACCATGGAGGAAGATGCTGCTTCTAGTGGGTAGAGGCCAGGGATGCTGCTAAACAGCCTTCAGTGCACAAGACAGCCGTCCACGGCAACAAATCATCGGGCCCCGATGTCAACTCTGTCAGGAAGCAAAGACACCAACCCTCGGCAATTGCTAATGTCAGGAAATTGCAAATTAAAATAAAGGTCAGCGTGTGTGTGCATTGCTGTGTGCAGGTTCCAGGAGAGCTACCCTCGCAGTTGCAACTCCCTTTAGGTTTGAGATGCAGTATTAAAAATGTCTTTAAACTCTTTTGGGAGACTTCTCATGAGAGGTGGCAAAGTAGTACCAAAATCAATAAGTCCAGGAGTCCATATCCATCTGCTGGAATTGCATCATTTCCAAAATGGAGCCCTCTTGCCGCCCAGGAGCCTTCTGGGGACATAGGGTGATGGGGGGGGCGGGGGAGAATGGCACAGGGGAGGGGCAATTTTGAAAGGAAGGCCAATCAACAGGCCTTTGGATTCTCTTTGGGCTGGAAATCACTCTGAGGGGGAAAGGCAAAAGGATGCTCAGAGCCCACAGAGAGCAACTCTCAGGGCAAGCAGGACCCTTGGTTCCTGTGGTTGTGGCCAGCCCCGCACAGGCAAACCTGCAGGGCAGTGATAGGTTTGCGCGTGTGCTGGGAAGTGTACTAACAGCAGGGACCTACCAGGAACCAGGTGCTGTGCTTTTGTGCTACCTGAATGCCACCACACCCTGAAAGGTACGTGTCATTGCCTGCATCTCACTGATAAAGGGAAAGGGACTCAGATTCAGTTTCTCTAGCTCAGGGGTTGCAAATGGGGCCATTGGCCAAATCTAGCCTGCAGATGTGTTTTCCTTGTCCTACGCAGTGCTTTTTAAAGTCATGAAATTTTATTTATTTATTTTTAATGTATTTTTCTTGATTTCAGAGAGGATGGGAGAGGGAGAGAGAGAGATAGAAACATCAATGATGACTGGCTGCCTCCTGCACACCCTACACAGGGCATTGAGCTTGCAACCCAGGCATATGCTCTGACTGAGAATCTAACCGTGACCTCCCAGTTCATAGGTCGACACTCAACCACTGAGCCACGCTGGCTGGGCAAGTCAGGGAATTTTACATGAAAATACAAATATCGAAATTCTCTTAAAAAATGGGATGATCTGACCGTTTGGGCTGCATTTCTGGAAGGCAGCAGTTAGCTAGAACCGAAGAACAGCGGCCTCCTTTAGACAGGACATGGGTATCTCTATTTCCCCATAAGCCCCCCTGACTTCTATCGACGTATAGTTCGGTGTAGAAGCTTCTAAAACAAATGTGCTCTCTTGCAGGGCCTGGGGGAGTCCGGAATGTTCCTGGGGTCATCTGTATTCTTTGCCATCACTGATGCTGTGGCCGCCGCACGCAGAGAGAGAGACATAGCCGAAGACTTCACAGTGAAGAGCCCAGCAACCCCTGAGTGGGTCCGGATGGCCTGTGCAGACCGGTTCACAGAGATGGTAGGAGTTGTTTACTTTCCTAGGAGGGGATTTTTCTTTTCCTCCTTCTCATACCTCTTAGGTAAATGTGTAATCTAATCTGTATCTAATCAAATTAAAAGATGAAAGTTAAAATCAGTCACAATGCCACTAACCAGAAATCACCATCTCTCTCTCTCTCTCTCTCTCTCTCTCTCTCTCTCTCTCTCTCTCTTTCTCTCTCTCTCTCACACACACACATACACACACACACACACACACACACACACACACACACACATTTTCAACCGTCTTTCCTTTGGATAAATTATTTACATACAGATACACAATCTTACACTGGATCTGTCACCAGTCGGACCACCCTCCCTCCACCCATCTTTTAATTCATCTATGTTTACACGTAAAATAGACCTTATTTATACAAAATCAGGGCATCCCTGACATGAACATTTGAAAAGGTCTGAGCAGTGTAATTGGGAGTGACTCGGCGAGCCTTCACTCACATCTGGATTGAGAAGATGCTTTTTCCCATGAAAGATCACTCAAAAACTAGTTGCCTAAACCCATAAAGAAAATAACTGACCAAACTCATGTATCCCACAAACTCATCGTCTTTATTTAGAGCCACTGGCCCAGGTTTTGGAGACGAGGGCAGGGCAGCATGTCTAGCTTCGCAATAACAAGCCCCTTGTTACTGAGGCTGCTTAGACCATGTTGAGAGCGACCATTTACCCCTCATCTTATCCTGACCCGCAATCTTCCTCGCAGTCCACTGACCTCATATATGAGAATATAAACCCTTCAAGTCCTTGGGAGCCTTCGGAGGTTCAAGAGTTCCTCTGCTCTGGCCTCCAGACCGCTCCCTCCACTGGACACCAGCGAGGGGGTGAGCAGAAGCCGCCTTGAGTGGAGCCTGAGGGAGGCAGAAAGGAAGCCCTGACTGTTGTTTAAAATATATATATAGAGAGAGAGAAAGAGACTCTAGAGAGGAAGGGAGAGGAAGAGAGAGATAGAAGCATCAATGATGAGAGAGAATCATTGATCGGCTGCCTCCTGCACGCCCCCTACTGGGGATGGAGTCCACAACCTGGGCATGTGCCCCAACTGGGAATCAAACCCTGACCTCCTGGTTCATAGGTTGATGCTAACTACTGAGAAACCCTGGCTGGGCTGACTCTTGGTTTAACAGAGAACCAGAGACACACAAGATACAGATGCTTCTGCTTCTTCCTGTCACGGGAAATGGCAATACTCCTCCATCCAGGTAGTCACACAAAACCAGAAACCTAGGAGCTGGGCTGACATTTCTCCCTTTCTCTCTCAGTAGCCAGTCCCTCACCATGTTCTGTTCCTTTCAACCCCTAGCAACCTCCTGCACCACTCTGTTCCTCCATCCAACCACTCTTAAACAAACGTTTGTTGAGAAACGAATAGGTGCCAGGCATGCTGGATGCTGGCAATGAAAGAGATCTGTCTCCACTTACTCTCTAGAGACTCTCAGTCCAACCCCCAACTCTCTAGTCTGGGTCAGAGCGGCCGCCTAACAGTCTCCCGACACCCACGGCAGCCAGAGGTTTGTGGTGTGACAGCTATGATCCCCATTACTCTTGCGTTAAAGAAAAAACTTTTTTATTTTCCCTGCCATGTCCAGAAACCTGTAAAATCCAGTGTGGCAGACCCCCGCCCCCCACCTCTACAGCCACACGTGGTCCCCACCCTGCCTTCTCTCTCCATCCCAGCCACACGCGCTTCTTCAGGCTGATCCTTGTATCAAGGACAGAGGCCTCCGCCGTGCTCCTCCCTCTGCTGGGAACCATCTTCTTTCCTTTCCTCACCTGGCTAACCACTACTCACCTTTCATATTTTAATCATCTTCAAGAGATGAGTTGGGTACTTTGTTCTTGCATAGTGTGAGCTAGCAGGAGTGTAGTGGTGAACCGGACGCAGGTCCCCGCTCTCAAGGAGCTGACGGTGGAGCAGAGGAGAAAGGCAAACACTGCTGTCAGTTGTAAGTGCTCGGCTGATTCTGGGTTATCCCTGTGAGTCAATGGAGCAAACTTTGCTCACTTAGCCCTAACCGTTTCTTAAAGTCAAAGGAGGTATGGGTGTGGCTCCAGCTTTAATCACTCAGCGTGTAATCATTCATTCATCTAACACCTATTCAGCCCCTTCCATGTGCCAGGCACCAGGGGGGAACTAAAGACATAGTGAGCCAGTGAATCTTCACCCGCACAGAGTTCACATTTTACTGGGGAAACCAGATAGTAAACAAACACACAATATAATTTCAGGTGAGGCAAAATAGAAGAGTAAGGGGCTAGAATGCAATGGAGAGAGTTATTATAGAATTTTTTATAGAGTTTATTGAGAAGTATTCTCTGGGTGTTCACATTTAAACTGAGGCCTGAATGAAGAGAAGGAGCAAACATAAAGCTGGTGATGGCATGGTCAAGGCAGAGAACAGCTAGTGCAAAGGCCCTGGGGCAGTTGTAATGGATTTAAAGTAGGCTGGGACTCAAAAATAAATAATCTTCTTCAGCCTCTGATCTTGCTTCTCGGGTGGAAAAATGCGTAGCTGAAAGGCTGTAATCGTTCCCACTGGCAGAGAGATAAAAGAAACCGAAGTCAGTGGCTGCACCCCTTATCTTCGCATCAGCAGGGTGAAGCCTGGACAGTCCCTCCAGTCCACAGATGTCCTGGCAACTTGCCTCTGTCACCATCCAGCTCTGTTCTTCAGATCTTTAGAAATATGTTCGCTCACACAGCAGGCCTGCAGGCCTCCAGGCCCCCTTACAGACCAGTCTCCTTAAGGCATCTTGGAACCCATCTGAGGCCGCATCAGAACTTGCATTTGATCCAGCTACTTCATGGTTCATAAGTTGAAATATATAATGATTCTCACTGCCATACAATATTGTACTATACCAAAAAAAGTGTTTTAAAGAAGCGTAGACATTAACATTCTTTGCATTCGGCCTTTGAATGCTGTTGTCAAAACACAGTTTGATCTGCCCAGCCAGGATGGCTCAGTGGTTGAGTGTTGACCTAGGAACCAAGAGGTCACAGTTCAATTCCCAGTCAGGGCACACGCCTGGGTTGTGGGCTCAATCCCCAGTGTGGGGTGTGCAGGAGGCAGGCAATGAAGGATTCTCTCTCATCATACATGTTCCTCTCTCTCTCTCTCACTCCCCCTTCATCTCTGATATCAATAAAAATATAACTTAAAAAACACAGTTTGTTCTGACAGGTGAGAAGGTGAGAGGGTCAGACTGTCTGTGACTAGAACATGAGCACTGGAAAGTCCTCTTTTAATAAGCTCCTGATGACCGTAAGGTAAATAGCAGCCTATTTCTTAAATAGAAATGACGGTCTGACACAGTAGTAACTTTTCCTCTTGGAATTAAATAACATATGCATTTAAATGCTCGTAAAAACGCTGTGTAAATACAAGTCACTGTACATAGTAGAGAGAAGTCTCCATCAAGGACTCGTCACTGTCGAAGACCTTCTTCCAGATGCGCCCCTCCCCAAGGCTGAAGAGCGTCCACATTCAATCAGGTGGACCTGGCCAGGGCAGAAAACATAGCTCAAGACGAGCAGCCACATGTTCACGGATAATTAGCTTCAAGCTTCAGCAAAAACCAGGCGTTAGTAAGAAGGCCAGAGCGTTTTTGCTTAAAAGTGCCACCTGTTTACTTTGGTACCGGCAGCCCTTCCTGCCAGATGTGGATGAGGCTGTCCCGGGGGCAGGCAGCCTGCTCCCCTGCGCTCCCCCTGCCCCCTGCACAGCCGGCCCCCCTTCCCCCTGCACAGCCGCTCCCTCCATGCACAGCCGCGCCCCCCCCCCCCCCCCCCGCCGCCCCACATGCACAGCCGGCCCCTCCCCCATGCACAGCAGCCCCCCCCACCCCGCACCATGCATAGCCGCTCCCCCTCCCCCCTCCTCACCCCACGCACAGCCTCGCCATGCAAACCGCCCTCGCCCCCCCCCCCGCCCCCCCGCCCCAGCCCCATGCACAGCCTCCGTTCTCTGAGAGGGAGAGGCGAGCAGCCTGTCCCAGGGACTGCTCCCATTTCCTGTGGTTCTGGGACCAACCCCACGGCACGTGGAAACGCGCAGTGTCCCGGCTGCTCTGCTGAAGGCTACGCCGCAGTCACGGGCAGGGCCGTCCAGCGGCACAAACACGCCGGCCACGTGGCCTCGGGGAGACCGAATGACTCAGGGGCCGCTCAGAGCGGAGACGCCCGCGGTGCCTCCCTTCCTCGGTGCTGCGCCCACGCCCTTCCAGTGCGACATGCACACACACACACACACACACACACACACTCCACACTCCACACTCTCCCCTGCCTCTCGCGCTGCCCTGGCGGAGGTCACCGGCGCTCTCGCGGGCTGTGAAACTGGTGCCACGTGGGGCATGCCTGTCCCAGGAGGCAGGGACTGACTGCTCCCCCCATGCTCGGACCCACCTCCTCCCTGCAGGGGCCTTTCCGACCACCGAGGGTGGCTTATCGGATGCTGTCCTTAAATGTATATGTTTGTACCTAAAAGCTCCCCTACCTGGTCCCTGGAAGGTTACTCCTTCAGGAGGGAGAATCAGAAGAGAGAGGGGGAAGAAGGCAAAGCTGAATTCCCTGAGATTAAGAGCGGGAGGGAGGAAGGCAGGATGCGAGACAGAAAAGAGGTCTTATCTCGGGAGGGAAAGGCGTAGCAGGCACTGCTTTAACTCAGTGAGGACACGGCCTGGAGCCAGAGGACAGGCTGGCATCTCAGCTCTCCCTTTCAGGATTTACTTACTCTTCTTTTTTTATATATATATATATTTTATTGATATTTTACAGAGAGGAAGGGAGAGAGATAGAAAGTTAGAAACATCGATGAGAGAGAAACATCGATCAGCTGCCTCCCGCACATCTCCCACTGGGGATGTGCCCGCAACCCAGGTACATGCCCTTGACCAGAATCGAACCTGGGACCTTTCAGTCCGCAGGCCAACGCTCTATCCACTGAGCCAAACCGGTTTCGGCTACTTACTCTTCTGATCACTCCGTGTCCTCATCTATAAAATGGGGGAGGAGGCGTGTGGAGAGGATAATTATAATTCCCACACAGGGTTGTTGTAAGGTTTAAGTAGATAATATGTGAAAAGCATTTAGCAGTTGACCTTACATAGGTAGTGGTCAATATACATTGATGATGATGATGATGATAACGATGATGATGATGGAGTCTGAAGTCCCCAGGAGCACCATCAGTTTCAGAGACTTGCCAGAGCAGTGGTTCTCAACCTTCCTAATGCCGCAACCCTTTAATACAGTTCCTCATGGTGTGGTGACCCCCAATTTCATTGTTACAAATTTAACATAATTAAAGGATAGTGATTAATCACAAAAACAATATGTAATTATATATGTGTTTTCCGATGGTCTGAGGCGACCCCTGTGAAAGGGATGTTCGACCCCCAAAGGGGTCGCGACCCACAGGTTGAGAACCGCTGTTTCGGATGGACTCACAGGACTTAGAATGCTGTTGTAGTCCTGGTTTTGGTTTCTTCCATGAGAGGATACAGATTAACGTCCGCCAGGGACAAGGCAGATAGGGCAAAGTCCAGGAGAGACTGGGTAGGAGCTTCCAGTGGCCTCTCCTGGTGGAGCTACCCCGACAGCACTGCATTCTCCCAGCAACAAGGTGGGAGAAGGAACACAAAGTGTCCACCACCTGGGAAGCTCACCTGAGTCTGGCGTTCTGGGTTCTCAGTAGGGATCAGTGACGTGGCACAGGTCACCTGCAGCGCTGACCTGAGTTAGTGTGTCCAGCCCTTCCAGAGGCCAGGTGATGCCCCCTGGCCCAACGCCTCAGGTAGACAAAGACACTCTAATCAGGCAGGACACTTCAAGTGTTTATTTAGGTGTTATCTCCCTGGGGCTGGTCGAGGGCTCTTTCTTTGGAATATGCAGAGGTTGGACAACCCAAGCCTGCTGAGTTCATCCTTTACTACACAATAATGACGATGAAGGTGATGAGGAGGAATTCTGGATGGATGGCAGCTACCACTGACAATGGGCCTTGACACCAATGAGACCGGATACAGACCTATCTCAGAAGCTGGGATTTAACTAAAAGTGGACTCCATCTTGATGGCCATTGTGAACATATTGCCTTCATTCTAGCTATCAAGAACCAACCAGGGAGGAAGAGGAGGAGGAGGGAGGAAGGGGTCAATGGCACCAAACAAGAGAGAAGATAAAGGGAAGGTCACCAAAGGCTTTGGAAGAGCAGCTTAAGTCCGAGGTCTGGGTCTCTGAAACAAACAACAACAAAAAAGCAAGTTATGTCCTCATTCAAGGAGGTAGGGAGGAGGTAAGACCCAAGAAGGCCGAGGTAGCAAGATAATGAGTGTTGATCTGGGTCCCAAAGCCAAGGGTACTCCAGGAACACAGGTCTGGTGGAAAGAACAGGAGGCAGGTTTTGGAAGAGACTAAAAATTGCCATCACCTTTAGCAGGAGAGTTGACCTGAATCGACCTCAGACTAGACTGAGGAGCTTTGTCCAGCGTTCAGCCCGCCCAGCGCAGGTGCCACGGGCTGATTGTAAATAAGGTACCCGTCGCAGCAGCTAAGTAGAGAATCAGGGACGTCTCTTTGTGAAGGGCGAACCTAGCCCTCCATTCATATTTCATTACAGATTAAGAGCAAACAGGAAGAGTAGAATTTGTTAAGTTATCCTGATAGGAGTTGGATGGTTGTTTTGGGGGTTTTTTGTTTGTTTTGTGGGGGGGGGGGTTGTCTTCTTTTTGTACTTTTATGCAATAAATATTAGGAGGAAAGCTTTTTGGAACCCTCATAACTTTCCGTTATTTATGGGAGGTTTGTGCTTTTACACCTGTGTAACTAAAAGTCAACTCTTTGGACAAAAAAAGCATAACAGCGGGGGCAAGGAATGTAATTTCTGCTTTTTTGGCCAAACCTAAGGGAAAGCATTTCCACCAGAGGAAACAGGAATTGAGGACCACAAGAAGGAAGGATTCACAAGTCAAGTTCTTGGGGCTTGAAGGCCAGGATAGGGAAATGAGCCTGGGTTTTAACTGGCAAGGGTTCTGGACAAAAACCATTTGGCTGAAGGTGTAGACAGAGCTGCTCTCAAATTATGGCACAGGAGTCCTGGTCCCTAGGCTCCAACACAAACAACTCACCCTAACCACTCCCCTTTCCACCCTCCCTAACTCTGCAAATGCGTTCATAGGAAATATAATTCTCTGTGAGATTCACATCTTGGAAGTAAAAAGGATAGGTAACTAATAGAGTGTCTTCTTACTTAACAACGAGAAGAGCAGCAGATATCACAATACCAGACCCCCTGTCTCTTCAGAGTTGACCCTGGAAAGAAAGGGTATTCCCCAGGAAAAGCTACCTCCTCCCATCAGAAAAATTTCCCCAAATCTACAGATTTGATATAATTTTCCTGGTGAAATATATGCAGTGGTCTTATGATATTGTTTTGATTTTGCTTTCTTTCTTAGATCCCAAGAGATGACCCTAAGACATTTAGACCTTGGTCTATCCCTATAGCATAGCACTGCTGTCACTTTTCTGAAAGGTAAGATCAGTAAGCTGAAAGATAATTACTCAGAAAAACTGATCCAGTCCTTTGTGTACTATGGAAATTTATGATGACACAAGTGCGTAAAGTCCAGTTTCTTTTTTTTTATTTGTTTAAAATGTTTTTGTTGATTTCAGAGAGAGGAAAAGAGAGGGAGAGAGAGAGAAACATTGATTTGTTGTTCCATTTATTTATACATTCTTTGGTTGATATTTGTATATGCCCTGACTGGGGATAGAACCTGCAACCATGGTGTATCGGGACCATGCTCCAACCAACTGAGCTACCCGGACAGGGCTCATCTAGCTTCTTATTTTATAAATGAAGATGTGGGGGCCAAGGGAGAATAAATAACTACCTCAATGTATTTATTCATAGCCATAAACCTTACCAGTTCAATTTTTCAACTATTTATTGTTCTTCTCTCACACCAAGTCGAGGGATTTACACACTTTTATAATTATTCTTTTTTTTTTTTTTTCAGGTGCTTCAGTTTTCTACAAGTGAAAAGATGGCTTGTTAACCCTAACTGGACTCCACACTGATATTCTTATAGTGATGTGAAGAAGAAAAAATGACAAAAAACTTAGAAACATTATTCAAATCTGATTACCTTGACAAGATGAATCATTATTTACGAATCATTAATTTAGACTTTCTGGCCTAGAGGCCACCAGACAACCACTGGGATAGTCACACAGAACAATCAATCTTAATGCTAAGTTGTTTCTGACAGCATCATGTCAATATTGCTGTAAAAGCAAATCTTTCATTTGTGTTTATCCAATATCATTGGACTGTAATGCAGGCTACAATCCTAGAATGAAAGACACTTCGCAGTAGATAAGCATGTGATTACTTTCCCCAGGGATGTGTTTGATTCAGTGGCCACAGTTAGGGACACCACAGAGTTCTACAAGGTTTGATTTTATTTTGTTTTTACTATGGATTAGCTATGGGTCTGTGTATGTGCATTTGACAGCAAAGCAGTTGTATTTTCCTCACTGTAGATGAGTTATTCAACTGGTTGATATTCTTTTGGAATTTGGAGGGCAAAAGCATTGTAAAAATCGTTTTCAATGTAGTATCATAAAACCCTTTTACTTCTTAAATCTGTTTATAAAAAAAACACCTGATCTGGTATCAGAGTTTCAGGAAAACTTCATTGCTCCATTTCCCATATATTGAAGTGGGTAACACAGAGCAAAAAAAATTCTAAATTGTAATCACCCTATGTTGAAGTTGGAAACATGCAGGGTCCACCAAATTTTATTCCTCGGTTTTAGAGGCCTTCAGAGAAGGAGAAACCAGCAAATGAATTATTCCGTATTTGCCAGAAAGTCAGGGGGTAAACTGACATTCTATCAACCAGAATTCATATGATCAGGCTCGCCAAGCCTTCCACTAGAGTGACTCCTTGAAGCGAATGAAGGATAGGCCGAGCTGAGAGCGTTTGGTGGTTGGTGAGAGAAGGTAAACATTAGACATGCCTTACAGCCTGGAGGAGGTTGAAGGTCAAGGGAGGCACTGAGCCCATGTGATTGAAGGGACTGGGACACAGCTGTTCACAGGCCCATCCGCTGACTTTGGAGGCTCCGCTAGGGCACAAGAGTCCAAGGGAGAAAGTGGGACAGGAGCACAAGGAGAAAGGAGACAGGAGCAGAGGGGTCATGGGCAGGATAAAATTTACGAACGATTTTTGAACACATGAACAGAAGAGTTGGGGAACTTAGTGGGAGCAGCCGGGGTAAAATAAGTTGAAGTAAAAAGATGTTTTAGCCCTGGCCACAGCGGCTCAGTTGGTTGAGCATCATCCCATGCACCAAAAGTTCACTGGATTTATTCCCAGTCAGGGCACATACCTCCAGTTTATGGGTTAAATTCCCGGTCGGGGCATGTAGGAGGCAATTAGTGTTTCTCTCTCTTTCCCTCTCTCTCTAAAATAAATAAAAATCATATTTTAAAAAGATTTACTTCTTTTTTAAAGATGTTTTGAAAACGTAAGTGAAGCCTTGGCCGGGTTGCTCAGTGGGTTGGAACACTTTGGCTCACAAAGCTACTACAGAGAGAGCACACGAGTGAACGCGCAAACAGAAGCGTGCCACCAAGACAGCTCTTTGTTACGATTTGGTTATACGACTTTGGACTTGGGAGAGAGCAGGCTTTCTTTCAAACTAACCAATCTCTCTCCTATCTCCTGTGGGCTTGTGCTGCATCCTCCCCATCCCCTCCAATCTTTCCCCCAGGTTTTCCAGGCTAGGCTCCACCCCTGTAAGTTGCCACATGCACCCAGCAAAGGCACTGCCACTGCTGTTTCTATTCCTCCCTTGGTAATCACAGCTAATGACTGGAGCTGATTCTTCCTGCCCACTTCCGGAATGAAGTCCCCTGGGTGGAGAGCACTGTCCCCTGGAAAGCCTGTGAATGTGTGGCTTCCTAGTGAATCAGGTTTAATGTCCAATTCCATTGGCTCCCTTCTTAACTAGCTACTTATGCTAACATGCACATGTGTGTATGAGTGTGTGTGTGTGTGTATATATATATATATATATATATTTTTTTTTTTTTTTAAAGCCAGGTTCATAAGGTGTTCTACAATCATTAATCCAAAATAGAGGAACATAAATACTTTTCCCAGATCATTTTCCAAGGGAAGCACTGTGCTTTTAAAAACAGACCCTTGGCATCTTCCTCATTGCTAGAAGAAAGACCTATTGCTACTTGCCCTTGAAAAGGAAGCATTTATCTATTTCCACCACCAAAGTTAAAAATAGTAACAAGTTCACATGCAGCACCTAGCAGCTTTCATCTAAATAGTTTGAAATTTGCCGGGCTGGCGTGACCCAGTGGTTGAGCATCGATCTAGGAAACGGAAGTCACGATTCAATTCCCGGTCAGGGCACATGCCTGAGTTGTGGCCTTGATCCCCAGTGTGGGGCCTGCAGGAGGCAGCTGATCAGTGATTCTCTCTCATCATTGATGTTTCAATCTCTCTCCCTTCCTCTCTGAAATTAATAAACAGATATGTTTTAAAAATAAATAAATAGGTTGAAATTTTACATCCAAAAGTTACATGGGGAACTTGCAGCAATGGCAAAGTGAAGAGGTCAGCAAATCTGTCTCCAAAAATACTATAAAACTGGGCAAGTGTCCCAAACTACTATTTCAGGACTCCAAATATCAAGCAAAAGCCAACAAATAGAGAAGTGTTTATGAAAAACTGCTAAACTTTAGGTAAAAACAGGGGTCTATGGCAATCTTTTCAGGAAGGAAATAATAAAGATTGGAGTGGACCGACCCACTCACTCTGCAGACGCCCTTCCAGCCCCAGCACCACCCCAGGTGCGGCTGGCCAGGGAGCAGGAGGTTGGCTCCAGGGCGTGTCTGGCCCATCTGGCCAAGTCCCACCCCAACAGCCACCTTCTAATTAATTTCCTTTCAATGTGCACAAATCCATGCACCGGGCCTCTAGTGCTTAGATATTAATCTAAGCCTTAGAAGAATGCATGACATATGTGCCTGCTATATAAAAATAGCTAATATCTTCATTAGTGAAACATTGTATCTTTAACAGACTGTGGAAGTGAGAAATACAGTTTGGGGAGAAGAGTAATCAATAGTACTAAGAGTTTTTAGTTTGGTGTTCAGAGGAGATACCAGATAAGGTGGATTGGGAGTTTGGGGAAAACGCTAGACATAGAGGTCTGACTCTCGGCACTTCCCTCTGCTTCTCACATCCATCTCATCTCCCGTCTGTCTCATCTGTCACACTAGCCTCCTTTGGTCTAACAGGTCAGGCCCTTCACACTGCTGTTTACTCAGCCTGGAAGGGCACAGAGTCTGGACCCAGTAAATATTTAATAATTCGATATTTGAGTTTGGAACTCTTTTAAATGGAGATTAAACTAAATACCTGGAAATGTATGAGACAGCCGGGTGTGCTGGGCAGTCATGGCCAAGCCTGTAACTCGTTAGTAAACGGTTAAGCCAGCCCTACTCATTGTTTTTGTGCATCTAGGTTACCACACCTTGAAATGCCAGAAGTAATCCTCTTTTCCAGGCCCCTCAAGGAGTAACCATCCTCAAGAAAGCACATAATTTTGTTAACTTTCCTGTAATCCAATCCCCACCTTTCTTTTTCCTACTTTCATGTCATCTTCCTGTCACTCCCTCCTTAATTCCAAATGTATAAAAGAAACTTTAAAACTGGAGGGAGGGGAGAGAATTACCAAAGAACTTGCATGCTTATCTGCACAACCATGGACATAGACAATGGGGTGGTGAAGGCCTGGGGCGGCAGGGTCAGGCCAGAAAGGGTCAATGGGGGAAAAGAGGGGACAATATGTAATACTTTCAACAATAAACGTAAAAATAATAAGATCATGAAATGCAAAGGAAAAAAAGAAGATAACATGTTAGGTTAAGAAAAAAACAGCTGTCATTCTCTGGAGCATTTGAGATCTTGCTTCCCAACATATGGCATCAGTTTGGCTCACATCAACCCTTATAAAAATTCTCTGAAGGTTTGGGCATTTCTTATGTCCTGTTAACGTAAAACAGGGGTCCTCAAACTACGGCCTGCGGGCCACATGCAAATACAAATATTGTATTTGTTCCCGTTTTGGTTTTTTACTGCAAAATAAGATATGTGCAGTGTGCATAGGAATTTGTTCATAGTTTTTTTTTAAACTATAGTCCGGCCCTCCAACGGTCTGAGGGACAGTGAACTGGCCCCCTGTTTAAAAAGTTTGAGGACCCGATGTAAAAAAAAACCATTGAAACCTGTAAAGAATTTTTGTGAGTTTATTTGAGCCAAACTGCCGGGAAGCAGAACCTCAACGAATTGAAATAATGCTCCGGAGAATGGCGGGGTTACATTTGTATTTATACATTGCAATCAGAGGAGGGACGTAGGTGGTTACATGAAATCCATTGGTGATACATTAAGGAGGAGGGATAAAGCAAAGCAGGGAAACCCCTGGGATTGGATAAAAAGTAAAATGATGGACACAACTTAGGTGGGTGCAGGATCAATTAACATGATAATGAAGGAGTTTGTAGTATCTGTCCTGGGGCCCAGTACATTTGGTTGTGCCCCAGAGGCTCCAGAAAAAGGGAAGTTACAAGTTACCCAGACATTTCACAGGGTGTGTTATCACAGATGCAAAAAGACAGATAGGCTCAGTTAAGGTTGACCTTGTCAGTGAAGATACCGGCCTAGGACGTAACTGCCCACCATCACTGCTTTTAAAGTTTAATTTCAGACGATCCTTTGTGGTTACTTTAGGTCTCTGAGTTTGCAAGACTGCCATGCAGGCCTCTCCTGAGCTTGTCAGGTCAGCGTGTGGCCCCTTTCGTCCACAGTCCATTGCACATGTAAGAAAGCATGACACAAAATAAAAGGCGTGCACACAGAAAAGAGGAGCCCAGCAAATATGAAGTATTGGGGGAGGTAACAAGGACAGTGGAGTGACATTTTAAGGCCATGGGTAACAACGCCTTAGATGCTCCGAGGCGGCCCAAAGGGGAGCACTGAAGGAATGTCTGCGTTTGGCAATAACCTCAGGAAAGAACTCAGAAACGTTCCCTGACGTGGGGAGGAGCAGGGGGAGCAGAGGGTACTGAGTTAACGAAGCCAAGTTAGACCAATTTACCAAAATGATTGATGAAGAGAAGCAAGATCCAGAGAAGGTGACTTTAGGGACAAACCCTGCTTTGGGGGTTTAGCTCTGATCGGAGAGTAAGGAAGTAATGGCGAGGCAAACAACTAAGGTACCAACGGAAGGGAAAGGTGAGGCGAGGCCCTGGAGGCACCCTGCATTCCTGCTTGCACTGTGTTATGAGCCTGCACTGCTGCTCACACGCACGGTCTCCAGGCCCCCGGCTCTGACCACACACCCTCTAACCCAGCGATGGCGAACCCATGACACGGGTGTCAGAGGTGACACGAGAACTCATTTTTTTGGTTGCTTTTTCTTTGTTAAATGGCATTTAAATATATAAAATAAAATCAAAAACATAAATCTTTGTTTTACTATGGTTGCAAATGTCAAAAAATTTCTGTATGTGACACGGCACCAGAGTTAAGTTGGGGTTTTTCAAAATGCTGACACGCCGAGCCCAAAAGGTTCGCCATCACGGGCGAAGCCAAGTTAGATCAATTTACCAAAATGATTGATGAAGAGAAGCAAGATCCAGAGAAGGTGATTTTAGGGACTAACCCTGCTTTGTGGCCCCAGGTCAGCAGCCCCGGGAACTTGCTGGACAGGCACGTTCTGGAGTCCCACGCCAGGTCTCCTCGGGGAGGCCGACAACCTGTGCTTTTTTTTAAGTTTACATGCTTTTATTTTATTTTATTTTCAGTTGATCAGCAGCCTAGCCAGGATCTCTAGCCAGGAACTCCAGCCAAGTTCTGGTTGTCTTCAATCTGTGCTTTTTAACGTCCTCCGGGGGTGGACGCTCTCCCTCCCAGTCCCCACCCCGACCGCTCCCCGGAGGAAACGCAGAGACCTCGGCCCGGCGGTGACGACAGTCCCGGGGCAGGGCTTCCTCCTGGACCCTCGCGGGGCCTCCTCACTCTGGGGGGAGTGCACGGCCCCCCGACCAGCACCCCCGGGCAAGCCGGCCGCTGAGGACTCTAACAGCCCCGGCGGAAGCCAGGGCGGGCGGGTCCCTCTAACCAACCTCAGCGCCCACCCGTTCAAAGCCCCGACCCCTACCCTGGCCCGCCCTCCCGCTTCGACTTCCGGTTAGAGGAGCGGGTCGAGGAGGAAGGGACGCGGGCGCCGGAGCCCAACTTCCTCGAGCCTGTCGGGGGGGATGGGGGACCTTTTATTCCTCCAACCCCTCCAGGTGCTAAGAGGCCGGAGAGCGACGCGGTGGGAGAAGGGCAGGCTAGGCCAGGGTGAGTGTCCGGGAAACCTGGAACTCAAGGGCAAAGTTAAAAAATGGCTTGGAAACCCTCCACTCTCCCCTCTCCTCGTCTCCCTTCCCGAGCTCCCGGATGTGGAAAAGGCCGGGGCTCCACGCAAGAGAGGGGCGGGGCGACGAAATCTCGCGACAGGAGAGCGGTGGGCGGGGGCGGCGCCGCTGCCTCCTCCTCCTCGCGTTAGTTCCGGTCGCCGAGGAAAGACCGCCGGACCGCCGCAGTTGTCGCCCCCTCTGGAGTTTCTGGCCCTTTTCTCTCCGCCTTAAATTCGGTGAGGCTCGGCGCCCTCCCGCCCCGGGGGCGAGTGGCGGCCCCTGGGCGGCGGATAGAGAGCGAGGGCGGCGGCCGCGGGCGCCATGCGGCCCGGCTCGGAGGGGCCCGGGCGGAGGCCGCCACATGAGGCCGGGCCGGAGCCCGTGTTCGAGGGCCCGGGCCGCGGTCTCACCGGGGAGGCCGAGGGGCGGCCGGGCCGGAACGGGGACCCCGGAGAGGGCGTCGCGGCGCCCGAGGCGGAGGCCGGGGCCGAGACAGCCCCCTCCGCCCGGCCCGGCCTGGGTAACAAAGCCGCCGCGGCCTCTGTTGGGTGATGTACGCGTGGGGGGTTCCGGCGGGCGGGGCGGGGGAGCCGCCACCACCACTGCGGCCGCCTCCCCCGCAGCTGCTTTCGCTGGAGGGCGGGCGGATGTACGGGGCGGCGGGGCCCCCGGCGCGAAGCGCCTCGGCGCCTGCGGTCCGCTCGTCGCGGCGGCCGTCCGCGCCGGCGACGGGGTCAGTGGAGACGGGGCGGCGGGACGCGGAGCGGCCCCGACGGCGCCCCGCCGAGACCCAGGGCACCCTGGGCGGGGTGGCGGGTCGCGGTTGGCGCGGGAAGGGCGTGGGCGGGAGACACGTGCCCTCGAGGGGGCGGGGGCGGGGGCGGCTCGGCCCGCTGTCGGTTAGTCTTGCGGCGGGAGCGGTGCGATCGCTGGTACGGCGGGCGGGCAGGTTCCCCGCGGGGAGTCGCCCCTTGACCGGGTGCTGCGCGTTGACGGCCCAGTTGGGCACCTGTTAGTTAGCGGGCGGTGCCGGCGGGTTTAGCGGAGCGAGGACGACACCAGCGCGTTGTGTCTGCGGGTGACTTGCCACCATTCACCGCACTGTCGTCTCCTGGAAGTGCTCGCTCCAGCCTTCGGGGGCTTCTTGCGGGAGAAGGGCACGTTTTGAGGTTATAGTTCCTTAAAGCGAAGGTAATTATTGGCCAGGTGTGTTGTCCAGACCGGAAGTGAGCGCTCCATTTGTTTTACTTGAGACTAAGACCTCGGTTTAGTGCTTTGTTTTTTAAAGGGATGTTACGGCACTGATTTTTACGGCCTTATTTTTCTTCTCCTAGGGTGTCTTTTATGAATAATCAAAAGCAGCAAAAGCCAACGCTATCAGGCCAGCGTTTTAAAACCAGAAAAAGAGGTAAATAGTTTGTGTTTTAGAAGTATCTTTCTTCAGGCCTCCAGAATAACTTCTTTACCTTGGTTCCTCTGGGTGACAGTTGGCTCCGTACTAAAACCATAAGAGAAAATACAGAAAGGAACGTGAATTTCTAGTTGACTATTTCAGATACCCTTCATGTTTCTAAGTTGTTTGTTTGTTTGTTTAGAAAAGTATGGGCTGCATTTTTAAAGGTAAATTTCATTTAAGCACATTTTTGTTTGAGGGAAAAGGTTCATTTATAAAAAGAGAGCTCCTGCTGTGATCACTAATTTCACCCAAAGGTTGTGAAGATTGGTGAGAGCCAAAATCAGACGTGGCCCATGGAAGTTAATTATGGAACAGTTATTAACATTGTAATTTTTTTTAACATTGTAAATTTTTTTTAAATTAAATATTTCTCACAGACTTACTAAGAAAAGTACTAAAATTATACAAACTACTTTAATTAGTGGGCACTTAGATGAATATTGAATTTTGTAGCAAAGCATTGTTATATACTGCTGATACAAAGTTAAATGAGATTTGATCTCAGGTATATTTTATACTGGGCTTAGTATTTCCCCCCCAAACTTCATTATTGCTCAAAAGCACATGTCAACCTTATTTTATAGTACATTTTGAGGAAAGGGAGAACTGGGTCAACTACTGGTTAATAATTGTTTTTCTACTCTGAATAGAGACACTTTGAGATCCATATTCTGAATGCTTTGTAAATCTGTAGTTGTAGTTTGTCCCCTTGTATTGGGGAGATCAAAGAGGGATTTGATTCTAGTCTTTGCCGATGCATTTACATTTAACTCAGTAGGTTTTCTCAAGAGAGGGAACGGAAGTTGGAAACCAGAGCAACTTAGCACTAATAGGGAAGAGTGAGTGGATTCCTGGCATTCACCTTTATATAAATAATTTTATTGGTAACAGGAAGAGATGTCACTTCCCGCTTCCAGATTGAGAGCACTGGTGCTCTCCTAATTCTTAATGATTGAGTCTTGGGCAAACAAGGAGTTGGTCACCCTCATGCTGTGTGAAAGTTAAGGTAGCTTCTCACCTAGACAGAGAAATCAAACCCTATCATGGAGTGTGTTATAACAATTCAATGAAAGCTAGGTATGTACCCAGAGCATTGTTCTGGTTGCTTTCTATCTTAATATAATTTAATATTCACAACAACTTTCTGAGATAGGCACTACTCTTCATTACTTTTTACAATAGGAAAATTTGCACCTAAAGAATGAGACTAGTTGCTCAGTTAAATGATGGTCAGGATTTGTATCAGGCAGTTTGACTCAAGAGTCCTTGCTCTTAGCTACTGGTCTTTAATTCCTCTGGGCTTCAGTTGTCCTTCTGAATAGTTGGAACAAAAAAGATCTTCCTCACCAGGTTGTTGTAAGGATGAAGCAAGGGAGCTAGTGTAATTTCTGTCATACATTGGATCTTAAGTACCAAAGGAGTGAGTTTTTTAAAAAGCATACAAAGTATTATGGGCATTTAAAAAAAAGAATTAACAGCTCCAGTGTTTGGACAAAACTTCACTCAGGAAATTTTTAGAGGATGCCCTGAATTTCAGAAAGGCCCAGGGGCAATGGAAGAACATCTCAGATAGAAGTTGTTCCCTGGCAGTAGAAACACACTACCTTATTTAGCTTACTTAACTGCGACTCATGTGAAAAATAGTGGAAGAAAAGCTACACAATTCTGTGCCTAGGCACCTGCCTTGGACTAGCAGAGGGGAAACTTGCACGGGGTGTGTGCTCAGTCTGTTTATTTGCTAGCGTTCCAGGTCTTGGGTAATCCAGCTTATGTTAGTTTTTTTCCAGTTGTTGAAATAAATGACATAGTGATGAATGTGACTAACTTATTCAGTGGTTATAACTTCCTAAGGTGGTGATTTCATGGCATTTTGATAAGCCTTTTAAAGCTAAATGGGGTTTTCTTTCTCCTTAGATGAAAAAGAGAGGTTTGACCCTACTCAGTTTCAAGACTGTATTATTCAAGGCTTAAGTGAAACTGGTACTGATTTGGAAGCAGTAGCAAAGTTTCTTGATGCTTCTGGAGCAAAACTTGATTACCGCCGATATGCAGAAACACTCTTCGACATTCTGGTGGCCGGGGGAATGCTGGGTAAGAGTCTGGGTTTTGTGGGAAGTGTGCTGTATGGAGAAGTTTGTTAGAATCCAGAATATAAACCGTTTGACAGGCCCATGAAATTGGGTTGGCTTTGGTTTTTTTAACCCCCTTAGGATTTTTCCACTTTTAACTCCCAGACCATAGCAAGTTAGCAGATTGCCTTGCTTTATCTAGCTTTATATTTAAAGTGTGTTACAGAATTATAACATTTGGGGATAACTTTTCTGATAATCCAAACCCCTACAAAACCCCCCAATCAGTGATTCTCTCCTCCCTCCCCCATATGTGCTTGAACAGGTTGGAAAACCCTTCCCTCTTGATCTAGCTTATGAAATACTTCTATATTTAAAAGCCTCTAGTCCTCTATGCTTCAGTATATTAGCTACAAAGTATATGTGGCTTGTCCAAAGTGAGATGTGCTAAAAGTATAAAATAGACATTGGATTTTAAAGGCTTAGATTTCAATAATTGAATACTGGGATGTTCAAAACTATTTTGACATGCTGGGTTAAAGTGTATTAAAATTAATTTCACCCTTTTTAATATAGCTAGTAGAAGATGTGAAATTACATCATGTGGCTCACATATTTTTGTTGCACAATGCTGCTTTAACTTCTACATCCCCCCCTCAACAGCTCAGGGTACCTTAACAGATTGTGCTACTTAATTACATATCTTCAAATGATGATGGTAATTTCATTTCATAGCTCTTTAATGTATTTCAAAATGTTTTCATGGTAATAATTGTATTGACCCTCAGGGCCAAGCTGACAGAATCAGAACTCCATTTGTATACATGCAGAATGGATGCTTAGAAAGGCTTCAGTGACTTATATGCAGTCAAACAATTGCTCATTGGTGGAACAGAAACTTAACATTAATATATTCTCGTGCCTAGTCAAATGAATATTTCTTTCATTGTATTACCAGCTTGTAGTAAGAAATATGAAATACATCTATTTACCATTCATAATATTGCTATCAAGAAACCTGTTTATAGAATTATTTTTAAAACATGTACCAAGAAAATTTTCAAACATATCCTAGAGAGAATAGTATGAACTTCTAATTCAGTAATTCTTAGCAGTCTTACTCTGTTTATGCCAATTTCATCCCTCCTCCCCCATATTTTTAAGTATACAGACATCATTTTATCCATAAATACTTAAAAATGTATCTGAAAAATAAAGTTTCTAACTTGTGAATTTATGTAAAATTACATATCTAAACCACCTTTGAACGTCTCCACTTAGAGTGACAGATTTGACTCTATTGATTAATGCAGCGGGTTTCATTGAGTTCCTAAAGTGGGCTATTTCTGTAAACTGCTTCACTTTATTCACACATATTGAACCAACTTAGCCATGTTCCTGCTGAGAAGTTGACTTGCTTTTAAATCATGTTAGAACTTTTATCATTTTATTTTATAACTAGTGGCCCAGTGCACAGATTTGTGCACACTGAGAGGAAATTAGGAGAAATATTTCTTTAAAAAAATACATATTTCATTGATTTTTTATAGAGAGGAAGGGAGAGGGAGAGAGAGTTAGAAACATCGATGAGCCCTAACCGGTTTGGCTCAGCGGATAGAGCATCGGCCTGCAGACTAAAGGGTCCCAGGTTCAATTCCGGTCAAGGGCGTGTACCTGGGTTTCGGGCTCATCCCCAGTAGGGGGCGTGCAGGAGGCAGCTGAATCAATGTTTCTCTCTCATTGATGTTTCTAACTCTGTCCCTCTCCCTTCCTCTCTGTAAAAAATCAATAAAATATATTTTAAAAAAAAAAAGAAACGAAACATCGATGAGAGAGAAACATCGATCAGCCGCCTCCTGCACATCTCCTACTGGGGATGTTCCTGCAACCCAGGTACATGCCCTTGACTAGAATCGAACCTAGGACCCTTGATTCCGCAGGCCGACGCTCTATCCACTGAGCCAAACCAGTCAGGGCTAGAAGAAATATTTTAATATGCTATTCGCCCTTTCTCTATAATAAAATTGTCAGAGATGCCGAAACCGGTTTGGCTCAGTGGATAGAGCATCGGCCTGCGGACTGAAGGGTCCCAGGTTCGATTCCGGTCAAGGGCATGTGCCTGGGTTGCGGGCATATCCCCAGTAGGAGATGTGCAGGAGGCAGCTGATCAATGTTTCTCTCTCATCGATGTTTCTAACTATCTCTCTCCCTTCCTCTCTGTAAAAAATCAATAAAATATATTTTTAAAAATATATATATATAAATTGATTAATAAAATAACAAAGACATATAAAAACATTGATAAAAACAATGACTGATAAATTGATTAAACTTACTCTAATATCTCCCTGTATACCACATAAGAGTAAGAACACTTCCAGAATGCTTGACTAATTTCCTTTATAATGAAGTATTTACAACTTTAACTTTAATGTCACATGCTCTTCAAACTCGAGAGAAAACAACATATAACTGACCATGTCCAAAACGGGTTCAGGTAGGAATATTCCTACTCTGTCTAGAGTTTGTCCTTGTGATTTATTAATAGTCATTGTGGCATCGTGGGAAACTGTCTTCAAATTAATTTAAATGGGAGGCCAGTGTCAGATGGGGACAAATCAATTCTTGGAATCAGAACAACCTCTCCTTCCCCAGATCCTGTTAATATTTCAGCTTCAATTATGTTAGGTCTCAATCTTTTGATAATAAATCTAGTACCATTACAAAGACCCCATTTGCTATTAAGATTTCTCAGTAGCATGATGATTGCACCTACTTGCGATTTTAATTTTATGACATGGCATTCCGGAAGGAGTACTATTAAAGAAATTCGATGGGAAAATTTTCGTTTTTGGCATCATCCACTGAATCAATGGAATCATCACTCAAATAGGTGTGAAAATCTCCATTGAGTATATCCAAAATTTCCTCATTTAATTTATGAACATGCTCATTTTTAGAACAAAGAATCACGTTTAGATATAATCTATAGATATACTATTTCCAAAGGTAGCTTCAATAATGATTGTTACAAATCATTTCATGGGGGATTTTAATAATATCCATTCTGAGAGCTTTATACATATTGTGCATGCTCAGGTCAATGTTTATTTTTAAATTGCCAGTGCGCGTCATATGTACCGGCTGGTAGGACAGACGTATGGCCGGTCACTTAGCCTTTTATATATAGAGATGAGAATCCTCACAAAAAGTAAAATTGGAATGGTACTCATTTTAAATGAAGGTCACTGCAAATTTTTTGTTCCTTAGCCCCAGGTGGTACACTGGCAGATGACATGATGCGTACAGATGTCTGTGTGTTTGCAGCACAAGAAGACCTAGAGACCATGCAAGCATTTGCTCAGGTAAATAAAACTTTTAAGAGTTTGCAGTAGAAGATTAAAGGAATATGAATTGAAGGTTTAAAGTGAATTTTCTTGTGAAATATGATGAATTAGAAACTTCAAAATGTGTTGAGGCAAACAAAGTAGGAAAAGATTGAATTAGCCCTTCTTTTCCTGTTTGTCCCTCTGAAATGAATCCATTTTTTTTTAAGAAAAAATGTGAAAATGAAAAGGGAAATCAGTTCCCTATCATGATTTCTATCATTGTGTTATTCTGTGTATGAGTTTTTCTTTTTTTTTAATATATTTTATTGATTTTTTACAGAGAGGAAGGGAGAGAGATAGAGAGTTAGAAACATTGTTGAGAGAGAAACATCGATCAGCTGCCTCCTGCACATCTCCTACTGGGGATGTGCCCACAACCAAGGTACATGCCCTTGACCGGAATCGAACCTGGGACCTTTCAGTCCGCAGGCCAACGCTCTATCCACTGAGCCAAACTGGCTTCGGCCTGTGTATGAGTTTTTAAAAAGTGAATGAGTTACAGGCAGATTAGCCTAACAATCAAAATCTCATTTGAATGTTTCATGCATAGTTATTTATGCTTGCATTACTATAAGCCAAGAATTCAAGTGTATCTAACCGATTTTGTTATCTGTGTCATTAGGAAAGTAGAACTATATTTAGTATATCCTACAAATAGGTAAATGACATATATGAGCAACAGTTAGTCTTTGCTTTAATATTTGGCAATAAAGATTTATTGTGGGTTACTGTTAAAGTTAACAGCATTGCATTGGAACATTGCAGTGTTTGGGAGTTGACAGACTCTTCCCAAGCAGGTTTAAACAGCTTATAAACATATCTAGTGGATGGTTCACTTCTTTGCTGTTGTAGAGATACTATCACTGAGATCTCAGGTGCCCTGACCTAGATCTTTTTGGGAACCTGGCATCTGTATATATGAATTTATCATTGAACTTAATTTATTCCTTTACTATTCTTAATAGGTTTTTAACAAGTTAATCAGGCGCTACAAATACCTGGAGAAAGGTTTTGAAGATGAAGTGAAAAAGGTATGAAGAGCAATATGTTATGTGGAAAGAGAAGGCTGAGGTCAAAAAGGGGAATGTTAAGTCCTAATTCAGCCACAGGTTTCAGATCATTTTAAATGTAACTGTCATTTGTACTTGTTAATTACTTGCCCTTTTTCACCGGTCCCCATTCCATCTGGTGACTATCAGTTTGTTCTCTTTGAATTTGTTTGTTTTGTTTGTTCATTTTTATTTTTTTTTTTAGATTTCCCCATATAAGTGAAATCATATGCCATTTGCCTTTCTCTGTCTGACTGATTTCATTTAGCATAATATCCTAGATCCATCTATATTAAGGTTTTGTTCTTTTTCATGGTCAAGTATATGTGTACCGGGGGTTTTTTTGTTTGTTTGTTTTTGTTTTAATTATTATTTATTTTTGGTTTTTTTATTAGTTAAGGTATTACAAATGTGTCCTCATCGCCCCCATTAACCCCCAACCTCCCCCCTATGTACCAGTTTTTTGTTGTTAATCCTCACTCGAGGACATTTTTCCATTCATTTTTTTTTTTTTTTTTTAGAGGGAGAGTGGAAGGTAGGAGGGAGAGACAGAGAGAGAGGAATATCGATGTGAGAAAGACACATCGATTGGTTGCCTCCCATATGCGCCCTGACTGGGGCCAGGGATGGAGCCTGTACTGAGGTACATGCCCTTGACCAGAATCGAACCTGACCATGGGCCGACGCTCTATCCACAGCTTTTTTTATCCACTTGTCTGTTGATGGGCATTTGGGTTGGTTCCATACCTTGGCTACTATATGTAAATAATGCTGCAGTGAACATAGGAATGCGTATATCTTTTTGAATTAGTGTTTTGGGTTTCTTAAGATAAATACCAGAAGTGGGATTGCTGGATCATATGATAGTTCTGTCTTTAAATTTTTTTATTTTTTTTTTTGTATTTAATTTTTTTTGGAACCTCCTTACTGTTTAGATTTGAGGTAATTTTAGATATTTAGGTAGATTGTTTCTGAAATGTAGTTTGGGGGTAAATCATTTAGTTTAACTTGCTATACACTGTTCCTTAGCTCTGTGTCCAAATAAGTGGCAGAAGACTAAAAATCAAAGTGGAGTTTGTTCAAAAGATAGACAATAGAGGATTAGAACTAAATACATTGAAAAAGGGAAATTTAGCTTACTTGCTATTTGAGTCTTGGCTATACAATAGTATAGGTGCACAGAATATATGGTAATAATGTTTTTGGTAACATTTACCAAGTATCTGACACTGTTCTAATTAAACTCATTTAATATTTGCAAAAACCCTATGAACAAGTTTAATCCACATTTTACATATGAAGAAACTGAGGCAACAGAAGTTAACTTGCCTACAATCACTCAGTTAATCCTGTATAATTCTATATAATAAAAGCATAATATGCAAATCCACCAAACGGTGGAACAACCAGTAGCTATGACACACACTGACCACCAGGGGGCAGGTGCTCAATGCAGGAGCTGCCCTCTGGTGGTCAGTGCGCTTGCACAGAGGGAACACTGCTCAGCCAGAAGCTGGGCTGGCGAGTGTAGCAGTGGTGGCGGGCGGTAAAGTAGCAAGGGGTGGTGGACTGCAAGAGAGATATGTGACTGCTGGCTTGCGGACATCCCCTAGGGGTCCCGGACTGCGAGAAGGCACAGGCCAAGCTGAGGGACACACACACACACACCACCACCACCACCACCACCCACGAATCTGGTGCACCGGGCCTCTAGTGTGTATTATAACTGACATGGGCGGTACTCCAGAGCCCATACTTCTAACCAGTATAGTATGCTTTACTGCTTCTCTTTAAATAGTTGCTCTTTTAACTTATAACTATTTATTTTTACAGCTGCTGCTGTTCTTAAAGGGTTTTTCGGAGTCGGAGAGGAACAAGCTGGCTATGTTGACTGGTGTTCTTCTGGCTAATGGAACACTTAATGCATCCATTCTTAATAGCCTTTATAATGAGAATTTGGTTAAAGAAGGTAATTAACCTTTAGTAAAGGTTAGTTTTTAGTTGGCTGAGGGTAGGATAGATAAGAGCATGAAAGATGGACTGATATAAAACTTAGAGTTTATTTAGATTTGACTTGTATAGTCTTTTTAACTGTCCTTAAATTTAATAGGTTGATTCAGATTCATTAGACATTTATTATATACTTTTGGCATAGAGGGTTAATGGCTTAATTTAGGTATACAGCAAATATCCAGGGTCCAGATGCAATGTGATTATAAAGGAAAAGGATTTTAATTCCATGGTAACCCATAAGGAGATTAATTCCAATTGGGAGACTTGGGATCATCTTTAATAGTGAAAATACTATTGGGGAAAATGTCAAGCTGAAAAGGAAAATAAGTCCCTTATATTGATCTCCATAGGTAAATTATTTTTTATAGTAACAAAGTTAACTTTTCTTTACAAATACTATTTTTTATTTTTTTATTATTTAATCTTCACCCCAGGATATGTTTCTATCGATTTTAGGGAGAGGGGGAGAGAAAGAAACGTTTGTCGTTTGCCTTTCATATGTGCTCTGATGGGGAATCAAACCCACAACCTTTTCGTGTATGGGATGATGCTACAACCAACTGAGCCACATTGGCCAGAGTACTCTGTATTTAACATGCCTTATTTTAATTTTCACAACAACCCTGTCAATTGTAAGAACTGTTTACCCTCATTTAACACATTAGAAAACAGTTTCACTTGAGTAAGAATATATAATCAGCAAATGGTAGACTAGAGAATTGGAGTTAAATGGTAAGCAGTAGCAGAGGGAAGTTGAGGAGTAAGTGGAATAAAGGGAGCGGTCCTGTGTGGCTTAACTACGGAGGGAGGACATGGGGAGGTGAGTCCAGAAAGGCGATTCTGCTAAGTGTGCTCTTTTCTACAGGGGTTTCAGCAGCTTTTGCTGTAAAGCTCTTTAAATCATGGATAAATGAAAAAGACATCAATGCAGTGGCTTCAAGTCTTCGGAGAGTCAGCATGGATAACAGACTGATGGTTTGTAGCTTCTTTATTTTAAGAGGAAAGGAGAGAGAGAGAGAGAGAGAGAGAGAGAGAGAGAGAGAAAGAGAGAAAGAGAAGCATCCATGATGAGAATCATTGATCAGGTGCCTTCTGCATGCCTCCTACTGGGGATCAGGTTCACAACCAGGACATGTGCCCAGATCAGGAATCAATCCATGATCTCCTGGTTCGTAGGTTGATGCTGAACCACTGAGCCCCACACCAGCTGGGGTATCTTTCATTCTCTTATGCCATTCTTGCCAGGAAAGTGTAATAAGGAACTTGTCATTTGTAATCTGTTAAGAGTTTTTCTTAACCTGATTTAAAGATAATCTAACTAGATGAACTTCTCCTTTCAGGAACTTTTTCCTGCCAATAAACAAAGCGTTGAACACTTCACAAAGTATTTCACTGAGGCAGGCTTAAAAGAGCTTTCAGAATATGTTCGGAATCAGCAAACCATAGGAGCTCGTAAAGAACTCCAGAAAGAGCTTCAAGAACAGATGTCCCGTGGTGATCCATTTAAGGATGTAAGATATTTTTTGTTTAAACTGTCTTTATCTGGCTAAAGTATTTCACTAGAGTGGGCTTTAGTTAATAGCTATAGACTATTATGCTGGGGCTTTGCCTGTCTTTTTTATATTTAGTGCCTTCTTGGGCCCAGAAATTATAACACTCCAGGGGGTATGTATGGAGTATGTACATACATATCATTTATGTTAACTAAATTTGGATTCTTTTGCAGATAATTTTGTATGTCAAGGAGGAGATGAAAAAAAACAACATCCCAGAACCGGTTGTCATTGGATTAATCTGGTCCAGTGTAATGAGCACTGTGGAATGGAACAAAAAAGAGGAGCTTGTAGCAGAGCAAGCCATCAAGCACTTGAAGGTATTAGATCTGTGCCTTGACAAAACATTCTGTTGGAAAAGTGAACTGTTACTATATTTTTCTAAGAGTGTTTATCACATCTAGTTGATGGGGATAATTCAACCAGTAAATAGACAAATATTATTGATGTAACTTTTTTTAAAGCCTAGCTTGGGTTTTGTTTGTCTCACAGGTTAAAAACGAGTATTTAAAAGTAGTTTATGCCTGCAATTTGGTGTTTGGTTTTTATGGAACTTTGGAAATTTTCTTCTTTTTCCTTTAAAATATTAAACATTGTATTGACAGTTATCTGGAATCCCTGGTGCAGTATTGTTTATTTGACATAGATGCATAAGCTTTACTATTTTTTTTTAATTTCCACTAAGTAGAATATAATTAATTCACAGTGATTGTAAAAGATAGTTATGTTCTGTATTTTAGGAATTTTATAATGGATAGTTAGCAGAATGAATAACTAAATCTTTTCTCCCTTCCCTCCAAAAGCAATACAGCCCTCTCCTTGCTGCCTTTACTACTCAAGGTCAGTCTGAGCTGACACTGTTACTGAAGATTCAGGAGTATTGCTATGATAACATTCATTTCATGAAAGCCTTCCAGAAAATAGTGGTGCTTTTTTACAAAGGTAATTTAAAATTTCTCAAAAAAAAATTTTTTTTTAATAAAGAAGGTGTCCCTGGCTGGGTAGTGGGTCTTTTATGTTTTTCTTTAAAAATTACTTGTTGAAGATACCAAATTAAGAATGTTTTGAATACAGGTTTGTTGGTTTTTCCTTTC
The DNA here is from genome assembly GCF_964212035.1 of Myotis nattereri. NCBI lineage: Eukaryota > Metazoa > Chordata > Mammalia > Chiroptera > Vespertilionidae > Myotis > Myotis nattereri. The sequence continues at coordinate 9,444,073 of NC_138082.1, forward strand.
AATAGGATCTTTTTTGCACCTTAGGTAAGTTCTAATGCTGCGTTAGAGACATGTTTGAAAACTTCCCGAATGTAATGCTCGCTCTCTTCTTTACAGCTGAAGTCCTGAGTGAGGAGCCCATTCTGAAGTGGTACAAAGATGCACATGTTGCAAAGGGGAAAAGTGTCTTCCTTGAACAAATGAAAAAGTTTGTGGAGTGGCTCAAAAATGCTGAGGAAGGTAAGTCTTCTGCCTAAGCACTGGTTAAGTGTGGCTATAGAACGTCTCCACATGCTGCCTCTTTCTTTCAGAGACCATTTTGTACCTAGAGTACAGATTTTTGTTGATTTATTAACTCTGAGGCAGCTGAGGAAAATTAGACTTCATTAAAATATTCTGATGACCCTAGTGAGGAAATTTGAAAATTTTGAGAATGTCTGATACGAATTTTGAGATTTATAAATGAATACTCTTTAATATCCCTCATATAAGTAGGACATTAATAAAGTCTTCACAGTTATAAAAGGGAACTTTTGCTTTCTGATATATAATGCTTTGCTCCATTTTCCCTCTTTTCTAGAATCTGAGTCTGAAGCTGAAGAAGGTGACTGAATTTTGAAACTACACCCTCAGTAAAGCAAACAGGAGTTGTAGATAAAATGTCATGTCTCATGTGTCCTGGTTCTTACATCTTCCTACCTCCCTATATCAAGCATGATATAAGGGCTTTCATGGCAAATTTTATTTTAACTGTTTCTATGGTTACTGGAAATGTTGGGTTTAATTTCTAAAACCATGTTTTAAGTAGCTACAGGAGCTGTAGATTTGGATCTAATGTTGCATTAGTCTTTTCAGTTATCTTCTACCTCCTGTATTTTCTACTGTAATAATGTAATTTAAGGCCTTCCACAATGAACAGTTCACTTTTTTCCTGGGTTTTCTATATAAACAGTTTTAAAGATATGATTTGGTTAAAAATAATTTGTTATAAAAATTCTGTTTGCAAATTAAACTGTAAAAGTATCCAAAGTCTCAAAAAGCAATGATTTGTGTGATAATTCGGTATGCCCAAAGCCCTCCTCATCTGTAAAAATCTCATATGCAGTAATTGAATTCATTAACATGAATCTTGAGTATTTGAACCATTGCTCACATGTTAATATTTTCTTGAATTTCAGCTCCAGATGTGTTTGAGCTCAGTTGTTTGCTCTGATTTTCATTCCTTAGTGAAGCCATGGAGAAAAGCTTGAAAGTGAGGTCTTTGGGAAACTATTGTGGCAGAGGTGGTGGGAAGAAGAAAGTTGAGCTTTTTCCTATTGAGAAACTTCATTCAGTTTCTGTCTTTTCAAGCAGAACATACGGGGTATTCTTGTCATACCATTTACAACTGTACCTTAGAAAAGTCTTGTCACATAATGAATTTAACATTTGGAATGTTAGGAAAGGACTCATGAAATAGTGTGAGTAATGAAACGACTGTACTAAACCCAGTAAATTGTTGAAAATGTTAAGTGCCAGCATGTTCTAATTGGGACTCTAAATATAACTCTTTTCCTATTGGCTTAGAGTATTTGATGTAAAGACTGGAGTGTAAAGATAGGACCAGCCTCATTCTCCTAACTAATATTCACTAATTAATGATTCAAGCATTTGGCTATTAGCATACCCTAGTTGCCTTTTTTAATTGCCATAAGCCAAAAATCTTTTCTATACAATTCAGTTATTTTAATTTCCATCTTTTCTTGCTGCCACCCATCTATATATGTAGTCAGCAGAAAACAAAATGTGACCACACTTTTTGATTGGAAAGACTTCACCTTAAAAGTGAAGATTTTGGAAGTTTTGATTATTGAAAGAAATTTGCTTGGAATAATGCCACCAGAGACTGAGTAGAAATTGCCCCTTTCAAAGGTGCCATTTTTATGAGCCAAGAATTTGGTGTTTAACAATTAATCTGGAGGGAATAATATGTAGTATAATTTGAAATGAAGGTGTATAGTTACCTTAAGAAGAGCATTATTATTGATACCATTGTGAATGGGGTGAAATTGTAAATGAATAACTTTGATAAAATTTTCATGCACAGGCAAAATGTATTCACTAGGTTTCTACGTAGTGATTTGCTTTTGCTTTGTAATTTGTAGTCCTTAAAAGACTTTAAAAAAAATAAAGTCCATCCTTATTAGGTTATATAGGTCAATCTTTATTTTTTTTATAAATTCCATGCTAATGTCCAGTGGTAACTGTATGTTATACATTCAGGCATTTCTACTATGTAAGCATTAAATAATTGCTCTTTCACCCTTGTAGCTCCCAAACTATAAACACCTACAAAGAATTCTGATGTAGCAGAAACTACATAACATTTCAACAACCAAATTATTGCATGTTACTGCCATTCAAAGTGTACCCTGTTTTATTATATACTGTGTATAGTGAATGTGTAGTCTTCCAGAACTACATTATGATCTTTGTCTGATCACAGTTTTTTTCTTCATAATGACAACGTAGTGTTTACTTACAATATTATAGTAAATGGGTATCACCTGTGACAGTATAAAAAAAAGGGAATGCTTTCTGAAAGGACTGCAGATTTTCTTTTAGAATTCTAAGTGGTAATTTTGGAACTCAGTTGCCAGTGCCAACCTATGGCCTCAAATATGTAATTCTTAATATAGATGTTAAAACTGTACTTGTATGATTGGATAAATGTTGATTTTCCTAACTTGGTTTCTGTTTCAGAGGGTCTCTTAGATGCCATAATTAAATGTGTTTAGAGCTGATCATAAGTTTCTTAATCTTAATTATTCTGGAGTATTGTCCTAGAGATATTTATTATGCTGTTCTTATGAAAATTCCAAATACCAGAAACACCAAGGATATTTTGTCACAGCATAATGATGGTGGTAAGAGGAAATGCATGTGACTGAGATACTGACTTCTAATTCAGTGTTTCTCAAAGCTCATCACTCTCCTCCAGGAAGCCTTTTTAGAGTTTTCTTATAGCACCCCAATAAATTTTATTACAGATAAGCTTGTATGTGTATTGTACCTGCTTTATACATTAAAAGAATACGGGAGGTTTTTTTGTCCCATTTGGGGGTGTTACCGCCCCCACTGAGAATGTGGACCTAATACGTCTTATTTTAAAGTAGGAGAGGACCTATAGATAGACATTTGCATTGCCAGACATATCTTCATGCAGATCCATATCCTGAAGCAGTATTTTTTTCTTCAAGGGTTATTAGGAAATAGAGAAAATTTGTTTTCTGCCAGTCACCATGTTTTTTAACAGTAGCTCACCACAGGCATTAGACAAGTCATTTCCCATTGACTTTGGTGGTCTTAAGATATTCTTTCTTGATTGTAAATATATGGGAGAGCTATTTGGGTTCCTTCTAATCTATAAAAATCAATTAAAATTCTAGATGAGTGATTTTAAGTTGTTGGGCAAAACACTGGTAAATGGTATCAAAATATTAACTGATGCATCTACTGTCACACAGGATGCTTGCAGGAACTGGCACAACTACTGGGCTTTAAATGTAACATGAGTATCAGAGTTTAAGTGTACGTTATTGCTTAGACTACTAAATTGCCTTTATAAAAATTTCCCTCGGGTGCTGTTTACAGGTGCCATGTAAAATAAGTTAATCATTTCTGTGAGAATTATGCTAGGTATTAGTTCCCTAGTATATGAAAGTTAACCTATTCATCCTACTGAGTCCTAAAAGTTTCAGTTGTTCAGCAGGCTTTAAGTGGGCTCTAGAAGATATAATCAGTACTTTTGACTTCAAAGTAGCTTATAATTGGCTTCTGTCTAAAAAACTTGAATTGCACTGAATTTGTACCTGAACACAACCCTATGCATAAGTGTGTGAAACTTGGTTGGATCAGAAAGGCTTCCAAACTCCCTTTCTCCTCCACCCCTCTTCCCATTTTACTGGGTAATTAGGAGTCATATCAAGCCCAATCATCTAGATTTTCCAGTGCACTTACAATGAATTTTTAAAAGGATGACAGTGCATCCATCACTGTCACCTTCGTAACTTACAAAGAACCCTAGTTGACCTGGCCCATGTGGCTCCGTTAGGCATCATCCAGGCACCACGAGGTTGCAGGTTCAATTCCCAATCAGCATGTGCCAGTATTGTAGGCTTGGTCTCCTTAGGGGGCGTTCAGGAGGCAGCAGGTTGATGTTTCGCTCACACTGTTTCTCTCCCTATAAAAATCAATTTTAAAAAAAACCTAAGCCCTGCCCTAACCGGTTTGGCTCAGTGGATAGAGCGCGTCTGCCTGGGACTCAAGGGTCCCAGGTTCGATTTCGGTCAAGGGCGTGTACTTTGGTTGCAGGCACATCCCCAGTAGGGGGTGTGCAGGAGGCAGCTGATTAATGTTTCTCCCTCAGATGTTTCTAACTATCCCTCTCCCTCTGTAAAAAATCAGTAAAATATATTTAAAAATAAAAAAACTTAAGCCCTGGTCAGGGTCAGTTTGGCTCAATGGATAGTGTCAGCCTGTGGACTGAAGGGTCCCAGGTTTGATTCCGATCAAGGGCACATGCTGGGTTGTGGGCTCGATCCCCAGTAGGGGGTGTGCAGGAGGCAGCCTATCAGTGATTCTCATTGATTTTTCTATCCTTCCTCTCTGAAATCAATAAAAAAATATAAATTTTTAAAACAGCTTCCATTTTTTTTTATTTTTTAAGAGCCAGGGAGCATACTGCAAATTTGGTCCTGACTCATACATTTGACTTCATCATTGCACTTCTCACATAAAAGACTCTAAGCACCCAGCCCCTCCTAAACTAGCTGGATTTGCAAAGGGGGGAAAAAGCTGACCTGCCTTACTATATTACTCAGTAACAAGATACAATGCGGTTCCGTTTAATAGTAAAGTCACTTACCAAACAAGATATTATCACAAAGCTAATGTTTTTTAAAAAGCATGTAAAAATTACCATTTGTGCCCTAACCTGTTTGGCTCAGTGGATAGAGTGTCGGCCTGTGGACTGAAGGGTTCCGGGTTCGATTCCGGTCAAGGGCATGTACCTGGTTGCGGGCACATCCCCAGTGGGAGATGTGCAGGAGGCAGCTGAGCGATGTTTCTCTTTCATCGATGTTTCTGACTATCCTCCCTTCCTCTCTGTAAAAAATCAAAATATATCTTTTTTTTTTAAATGTATTTTATTGATTTTTTACAGAGAGGAAGGGAGAGGTATAGAGAGTTAGAAACATCAGCGAGAGAGAAACATCGATCAGCTGCCTCCTGCACACTCCCTACTGGGGATGTGCCCACAACCAAGGTACATGCCCTTGACCAGAATCGAACCTGGGACCCTTGAGTCCGCAGGCCGACACTCTATCCACTGAGCCAAACTGGTCAGGGCTCAAAATATATTTTAAAAAATAAAATAAATTACCATATACACACACACTATACTTCTACAGTTTGAAAGATAGCCCAATGGTTCCAACAGTTCACTTAAGGATTTTAAAAATATTTTCCCCTTCCAGATTCTTTGTCACTCCCTTGGCTCTGCCCTAACCTGGTCTCACCCTGTCACCTATTAAACCAAGTAAATGTTCATTTACCCCAGTGAGCACAATCTATCTCAGCGCCTGGAGAGTGAGGTTTCTAAAAGGACTGGTATATGCTGAGGTGGTAGAATAGGTGTGTTCACACAGTGGGAGGAAAGGCATAATACGAATCACAACCACAGGAAGCAGCCCTCCAGAGTGGCAGGAGTGCTCACACCTAGATGGTCCAGTGCCCACCATTAAAAACAGTCAAAACCCCCTCTGCACCCAGCAAAAGTTGCTGAGGGTCCCATAAAGCAAGCTCTTGAAGTAGCTGCTTCAGGAGTCAACAGAGGAGAGTCACTTTGAACAGTGGTGGTTTGATGTCTGTGGAAGAAGTCACGAACTCATAAAGAGAATTTTTAAGGGTCAGCAGCTTCCCTGGAACATTCAGGAAAACCAGCAAGAGAGGATGATTTCATCTTTTCATAAAGTTCTTCTCCAGGGCTACCGAGGTTCTCTGTAAAGAGTAGATATTCCGCTTCACCCGGTCCTCCAGGGAGGAGGCGGACGCACTCTCTAGTTTCATGCGGTGGATAAACTTCCCGTCCTGAGAGTCCAGCTTCTCCAGCCTCTGCTCCCTTTCCTCATCCTTCGCGTGCTTCTTAAGGATGTTCAGCCTCTCTGCCTCCCGCCACTTGGCATTTTCCATCATTTCTTGCCGTTTTTGCTCAAGTTCCTCTGATGAGAGCTTTCTGGTATATCCAGGTGCGTGCCGCCTTTGGTAGACCTCTTTTTTAGGTGATGGGCTCTTAGTTCGGCCTCTGTCTCTCCTGTTTACCTTAGAGTTGTGCGTTTTGCTTGGCCTTGGGGACTGTGACCTTCTGTCCGGAGATCGAGACCTCCTGTCCCGGGACCCTCTGGTGCTCTTCTTGCTGGCATGTCTGGGAGGTGACGGGGAGGAGCCCCTGGACCTGGAGTGATTCTTCCACCCATGCACTCCTTTTGGCTCAGCCATCAAAGGGCCCTGCAGACGCTGGCTATGGTCGGAGTCCCTGATCTGTAAACCATACCCAGGAACTTTGGATAAAACAGAGGAAGAATTTACCATCTTGTTTTGAGACCTCCCCCAGTTGCGCTCATCCTCACTGCTGCAACGATCACTACTTGAGCTTCTGTGCTTATGTTTCTTGTGCTTCTTTTTCTTCTTCTCCTTTTTTTCCAGACTCCTTTGCAACAATTCTTTGATTTTCTTCATTTTCACAGGATTATTCAAAACCTCTCTTTTTTTCTCTTCTTCCTTCTTCCTGATGATGAAGAGTGGGTCCTCCCGGATCTTGCTGGCCATGTCAAGGAGGGAATTGGCACCCGAAGGGGCAAAGATAGAGCCCGGGAGGAGTCCTGTCTCAGAAGAACAGCCTGCCTCCTTCTCCTCCATCTTCTCAAAAACGTATTTGTCAGTGGGGCGCCCCAGCAAGTACTCATCACGGTTCACCATCCCACCAGGACCCTGGTACATCCAGTCCAATTTTTCTTCTTGCTTCTTGACAGCGCCAACATCCTCCGCGTAGCGCTGCATCTCCTCCCTGGCCCTCTCCTCCCGCAACTCCCACTGAAGCTCCTCAATCTTCTTCCGCTCAGCCTCATGCTTCTGCTCAGCCTTCCACACTTTCTCCACATTGCGGAGTGTCTGCGGGTGCCAGCTCTTCTTCAGGTTCAGGTCTCCGCCCCCCATGATGGTGGAGACGTGTCCTCACTCCGTGGACCTGGAAGACTCAGGAAGGAGCGAGAGGAAACGTAGAGAAATAGTTCAGGCGCCAGCAGCAGCCGGATCTACATTCTACTTCCAGGAGGGCGTTAAATAAAAATATTTTTTTTAAAAAAACTTTTAAGGCCTGGGTCATGTAGCTTGGTGGTTGAGTGTAGACCTATAAGCCAAGTAATTATGGCTCAATTCCAGGACAAGGAGACAGCGTTCAGTTGATCAGCATAGCGAGGTTCTCTCACCGGGTTCTCTAGCTAGGTTCTGTCTTTACTCTAGCTAGGTTCTGTCTTTACTCTCCTGTTACATCTGTATTTATACCAGTTGATTTTAATCCTATCCATTCTATTCCAAAGGTTAGGGTGTTTGTTATCTCCATTCCAAGGTCACTACTCTATTGTTCTGTTAAGCTACAAGGAAGTAACTGAAAGAGATTATTCTAAGTAAAGATTATGTAGCGTAAGCGTGATTGTTCCTAGTTAAAATGATTAACTACCCGCCTGGCACTTAGTTAAGGGGTTTTAACTGATTTATTCCCTTCCTTAGTCCTGTTAATCCCTAACTCCAGAGAAAAATCCCCACCTGAGGAAACAACCTTTCTTGGAGTGGTGACCTTGGTTAAAACACATAGCACTAAGAAGGGGAGCAAAGATATTAAGAACAGTATGCCATATATGCCAGGTCCTTTGAAACATATGCTGTGCAGATGTTTCTTCCCTGCAGCGACTGTGTCAAGCAGCAAGGATGCACCGGCTTCTGGCACCTGGGTTTTCTATATGATCTCTCCCTCAGAGCTCTGCTCCAAAAAAGTCATCCACCAAATATTTACTGAGCAGCAGAGTTGCATAAAAAGTTCTTATAGAAAAAACGAAAGGGCACAGGCATAGTGTTGGCAAGAGGGATTGCAGCAATTTTAAGTAGCCGTAGCCAGGGAAGGCCTTGCTGAAATTAGCAAACATCTGAAGGAGGAGAAAGCAAGATGTGTTATTCAAATACAAAACATGCAATACCTGGCTAGTCAGGCACTTATCTCTTTTCCCTTAGATTGTAAAAAACTGACAGCCAACACAATAGCCCTCTGGTGTGAATGAATCAAAATACCTTTTTTCAGATAAGCAAAACATATTTTTGTGTGTACCACAGAATTTTAGTAAACTATCTACACTAATAAAAGAGAAACATGCAAATTGACCATCCCTCTGTTCCGCCCACCAATTAAAGTATGCAAAATAACCCAACAAAGATGTTGGTTAATTTGCATACGCAGGCGTTGAACAAAGACTGGAGACAGCATAGAAGGGAGTGAAGTGCTACAGAAAGGAGCAAAGCGGCAGAGAAGGGAGTGAAGCTCGCCTCGGTGGGCTTCGCTCCCTTCTCTGCTTCATTCCAGCTTCAGGAAGCCCTATTCTTGCAGGAATGAGTAAAAGACAAATATGCTAATTGACCGTACCTTCGCTATGCCCACCAGCCAATCAGAAGAGTATGCAAATTAACCCAACAAAGGTGGCCGTTAAATTTGCATACTGCAGGTGGGGCAGGCAGCGCCAGACGCTGCCCTTAGAATCCTGGCCGCAGATCGGGGACCGGGAAGGCGGGGCGGGCAGCACCAGATGCCACCCGGGAAGGCGGAGCAGCGATCGCCCCGGCCAGAAGCCTGAGGCCTGAGTAGGGACGGAGCTGGCAATTGCCAGGGGCTGGGGGTCCCGTGCCCAGGCATAATGCCCTGGCTAGAGGCCTGAGTATGAGCGGAGCCTGCGATAGGAGTGGGTTGGGGGTCCCCTGTTTAGGCCTAATGCCCTGGCCAGAGGCCTGAGGCCTGGGCAGGGGCAGAGCCGGCGATCGGAGTGGGCTGGGGGGTTCCCTGCCCAGGCCTAATGCCCAAGCCAGAGGCCTGAGGCCTGGGTAGGTGATTGGAGTGGGCTGGGGGTCCCCTGCCCAGGCCTAATGCCCCAGCCAGAGGCCTGAAGCTTGGGTAGGTGATTGGAGCAGGCTGGGGTCCCCTGCAAGGCCTAACACCCCTCTGGCCTGGGCAGGGGCGGAGCCTGCTATCTGAGCAGGCTGGGGGTCCCCAGCCAGAGGTCTTAGGCCTGGATAGGGGCGGAGCAGGCCATCGGAGTGGGCTGGGGTCCCCTGCCCAGGCCTAATGCCCGGACAGAGGCCTGGGGCCTGGGAAGGGGAGGAGCCGGCAATCGCCTGGGGCCGGGGGTCCGCTGCCCAGGCCTAACGCCCCGGCCAGAGGCCTTAGGCCTGGGCAAGGGCCGAGCCAGGGATCAGTGTGAACTACAGAGGAAACATCTTTTCTGACCGCTCATTGGCTAAGCTCCCTGTATGCCACTGGTAATATTCTTAGTAACTTGGGTAATAAGAATCCGAGAAGGTAATGTAGGGTTTTTCCACCTCACTCCTGGAGAAAAAAACGAAGGTCTGCTGCTGGAAGGGCTAAGAAATATCATATCCTCCCCTAGCTGGTTTGGCCCAGTATATAATGCCCTGGCCTGCCTACCACAGGGTCTAGGTTCAATTCTGACCAAGGGCACGTACCTAGTTTGCAGGCTCTTCCCTGGCTGGGGCCCAGGTCAGTGCTCATGCAGAAGGCAACCAATCAAAGTGTTCCTCACACTTTGATGTTTCTGTCTTTCCCTGTCTCTTCCACATTCTCTAAAAATCAATGGAAACATATCCTCAGGTGAGGATAAAAAAAAATAAGAAATGTCATATCCTATGGAAGACACATCTTGAAAATACCTAAAGAATGTTGTCATTTTTTCATGGTGAAGGGACTGGAGTCCATGGTGGCTGCAGTGACTGGCAGTGGCTGCAGCAGCAGAGTGATGAGGCTGGTGCCTTCCTCTGATCAGCCCGGTGGACTCCCACAAAGGGAGGCCAGACTGCGGCTTAGGCCCGTTCCCCAAGGGGAGCAGGAAGCAGGCCTAAGCCATCAGTAGGACATCACCTGAGGGCTCCCAGTATGTGAGGGGGCAGGCTGGGCTGAGGGACCCCCCCGTAGTGCACAAATTTCGTGCACTGGGCCCCTAGTATATGTTATAAAAGCCCAGCAACTGAAGGGTGGAACCACCAGAATCACCGACCAGTCACTATGATGTGCACTGACCACCAGGGGACAGACGCTCAATGCAGGAGTTGCCCCCTGGTGGTCCCACTGTGCACTCCCATAGTGAGAGCACTGCTTGGCTGACCGGGATGAGCAGCTGCTCCCATTGTGGGAGCAGCCACTAGCAGACCAGGGTGAGGCCAAGTCTCTGCACCTATCAAATACTTGAGACAATCCAGACTCTGGCCTGACCCCACAAGCTGATGCAGGCCCTCTAAGGTGCATCTAAAAAGAGCGCAGGTAGCTCTTAGGTGAATGACAAGAGGGGACATGACTGTGGACTCTGTCCTGCTGGCTGAGGATCCTGGAGCACAGCTGCCCTGAACAACCCTGATGGTGTCACCGACCTGGCATCACACCATCGAGGACATTCACCGAGTGGCTTTGGGGTGCAAAGTTCTCCACCAGGTTCCCCCAGGACACAGAACGTGACTTTACCCAAGACATTACCCCAAAACATCAGCTCAGACTAATTTCCTCATTCAGCAGCTACTCAGAGGGTGGATCCATGGCCACTTTGCTAAGCAGGATCAGTGGGGCTCCCACAGCTGGTGACCCCTGCAGGCCATGCCCCCCCCCCCCCACAGCTGGTGATCCCTGCAGGCCATTTCCCCCCGCCCCATGCACAAATCTGTGCACCAGACATCTAAAGTTTTTATGTGCCATGAGATGAAAAGGGCTGAAAATTGCTTTTTTAAATGGCATTTAAAGTTCAACTCTTCATAGCTGTATAGCTATTTTATTGATGAGAATCACTGATTGGCTACTTCCTCTGCACACCTACCCTCTTACTGGGGATCGAGCCTACAACCTGGGCATGTGACTGGGAATTGAACTGTGATCTCCTGATTCAAGAGTCAAAGCTCAAGCAGAGGTACAACAGCCAGGCAGGTATTGCATGTTTAAAAATTCTTGCCACATACACACCGGTTGAAAAACGTTTTAAGTGAAAGCCCATCTGAAAAGGCTATATACTTTGTGATTCCAACTTCATGACATTTTGGAAAAGGCAAAACTAGACAACAGTAAAAAAGATTAGTTATTTTAAGTTGAGGGCTGGAGGGAGGGATGAACAGCATATTTTTACAGCAGTGAACGTACTGTGTTTTATGACGAATGCATCATCACACATTACATTGCCTTGAAACCTATATGCGAGCAGAACTATCTAAACAAATATAATGGAATTACAGCAAAAATAAGCCAGAAGGTAGGTTTTGGGTGATTATGTCAACATAGGCTCATCTATTACAGCAAATAAACCCTCTGGTGATGGATGGTGATAATGGACAAAAATCTTACTATAGTGACTTGATAATTCAGACTTAGCTGTAAAGGATCTGGAAACTTCTGTTATGTCCTGAGGAGCACATGACCTTAAACCATTTGCAAAATCCCATTCAGGGGGAGACAGGAAAGCAGCAATATTAAATCTGAACAGGAATATAAGGGAGAACAAATTCTTCTTGGTTTATCTTTAGATCTTTATATCCTGTAATTATTTTTACTTTTTTATTGAATTTATGGGGATGATCTTGGTTGAGAAAATTATATAGTTCTATAATACAGCATCTATATTATATAATGTGTTCAACACACCATGTTATTTGATTTAGAAAAGGTGTAAGTCCCAATGCTGGCATTCACTAAAATAAAAACAAAGCCAAATATTTCGAAAACTGAAGGAAACCTCCTAATAGAAGAAACATTCCATTCTTTAAAGTGACAAGAAACAAAAAAAATGGTGCTAAAAACCAAATTATCCAGATTCATATAAACTTCATAAACACAAAAAAATTTATTCTGAATAGGTCATTTTATACAGAAATCATTGTAAAAGATGTTCATTACTTAGCTATGGACTTAACAAATCAAACTATCCAAACAAAATAAACAAGGCAATATAAAAGTTTAAGAAATTTACAAAAGCTGTACAAAATAACTTAATTAGACTGATACAGTCTATAAAATCTCCTCTTTCGCTGTACAATTAGAGATCTATGTAGTTTTTTTTAAGGGATGAAAGAAAGGATGTTTTAAGGCTTCTTTGAGAGTAATCCTTTTAGATGGCTCATACTCCAACATTTTCTGAATGAGGTCAAAGAGAAGCTCATGTTCAGCATCCTGAGAAAGCATAAATTCCTGAAAGGAAAAGAAACAGTCAACAGCTTTTTCTACTACCACTTGTACTTTATTTCTCCACCATAAAAAGGGAAAACTCAAGGATCATTTAAGCAATGACCCAGGCTTACCTTTAGAGGTTTACAACGCCTTGAAACATATCTGCCAGCAGAACTGTGTTCATCCCAGTCCAATCGATCATGATGGAAATATTTACGTTTCCTAAGAGTAAGTCAATATCCATGTTTATGTTGACAATGAAAATTTAAACATCTACTATGAGTGATTGGTTTAATCATTTATTATGTTTATAGATCAGACTAGTATTTTCCACAGATTTCAAAAGACAGCCTAGTGAGATCGTTACTGGCTTCCCGCAAAATAATCATCAGCTACTTAAGTGAAAAAGCATTACTGTTTTATAGTTCTAATCAGGACAGGTGACCAACTGGTACTAAGGAAGGCACCTACTCTCAAAACATACCTGGTTTTCTGTATCATATGTTTTGGTAAAGGTCCAAGAATCCTTTCCATCATTGCTAGGTGCTCCTTACTATCATGTGTCTAAAATAATAAAGAAAACTTGTTAACTACCTGAACTTGCATATTATGCTTCATTCTCATTTAACATAGCTGCTTTATTTCTATTCCCTACATGGTTTAGACACAAGGAAGGATGTGATCACTGAAAAAGGCCTACTTTTAGCAAGTTACAGCTAAAAAAAAAAAAAAAACACCAAAAAAACATAAGCCTTACAGATCACCAAAGATTCCCCTAATTCAGCAAGTTTATTTAATAGATTAAAAAAATATTTTAAATAAAATCATAAATTATGAAATGCCCAACAGAATCACAATACTGTAATTTTTATTTCTTTATATTTATCTACAACTAATAGTCTATGATGGGGAGGGGGGTACAGCTACGGAAATATATGTATGATTTAGTGTTCATTCATATAAACAGGCACTTATACAAAGAAAGCACTTACTGGAAACACTGTAAAGCCAAGGTAATATTCAATAAGAATACATCCTATACTCCAGACATCACATGGTTGGGACCATCCTAAGGCTGTAAGATAAAGCAAACTGTCAGGGGGAAAAATCCTCAATGTTTCTTAAAAACATTTTTTTAAATGTGCGTAAGTTGATGTTTGAGATAGTAAAGATCCTAAAGCAATCACTTAGTCCAAGATTAAATATAATAGGATAGTATGTAAGAGTTAGGATTCTGGAGATACTAGTTTCAAGCCTTAAGTCAGGCTCTTGAGGCTAGTGATTGGAGAGAGGGGGGAATTTTCTTTTTTCCTGAGCCTCAATTTCTTAACCTGTAAAATGGGCACACTATGCCATATAAAAACTGCACATGCAAAGTATCTGGGACTTAACAGGAATTAAATGATTATGTTTTCAAACTATAAGTAAAATTTAAAATCAGCTTCAGTAAGATAAAGGTTCCCAAAGCACAATTAAATACTTACCTAAAATAACTTCAGGAGCCCTATAATGTCTGGTAGATACCAATGTACTGTGATGTTCATCATCATATGTTGCACTTCCAAAGTCCACAACTTTAATATCTGGATTTATTAAGGTACGTTCATCACGTTTCTAAAAACCAGAAATGATGGTTAAGAAGGTATTAAGAAAGCATTAAACATTCATTTAGAACTATGAAGTTAATACATGAAAGACTTACCATTTTGGGATTATATGCCTCTGTGTAGTCAGACTGCACAAATAAAATGTTTTCAGGCTTTAAGTCGGTATGAGTCAACTTATTACTGTGCAGAACTGAGAATGAAACATAAAGAGTAGCTGTACTCTACAAATCAAAACCCAAAGTCCCTACCAACAAAAAACACACCTCTCTGATGTCTTTGCCACAAGCCTGAAGAAGTGGCCAACATTCAATTAGTCCGCTAGACAGCCACCCAGGACTGAAACCCACTACCCTCCTTAAAAAAATTAGCACACCAACAGCTAACATTTCATAAAAAGTACTTACAATTCACAGACTTGCATATCTGATATGCCATCTTCCTGATATGATCCAGTCGAAATGGGAGAAAACCATTCTCCTTAATAAAATCGTAAGTACTAAGTCCTAGTAATTCAAATACAATGCAAATGTGACCACGATGCTCAAACCATTCCAACATCTGGACACAGCGGCTACAAACACATGAAAAATAACTTAGTACAGCTTCTTAAAATCGTCTTAAAATCTACCTAGAGCCATTTTCTAAGTTCTACTTTGATACTTACAATGTACTATTGGGGTCTGTTGTATTTAAGTGTTCCAGCACTTGTATTTCTGAGCGGGCAGCTTCACAGTATCTATCCACATTTTTAACTATTTTTACTGCTACATGTCTACCTCCCCTGTTAGAGAAAAATCCAAGTTATAAATAAAAATAATCAAGGTATTTTAATGCATTTTTCTATCACTCTCTTCAAACTGTAAACACTTCTACTTTGATTGTGTGTATTATCTTTTAATTGCAACTTAAAGTAAGCAACTAGAATGACCTTTAAAAAAAAGATGGCCACAGTTGGGCCTCGTGAGACAAGAAAATACTATTTTCCTTAAATAAAATCTGTTCTCAGCTTAAAACTGAAATTAGAGGCTGCATATACTATTAATTACTACTACTTAAAAATAAAAACAGCTCTAGCTGGTTTGGCTCAGTAGATAAGAGCGTCAACCTGTGGACTGAAGGGTCCCGGGTTTGATTCTGGTCAAGGGCACATGCCTGGGTTGTGGGCTTGATCCCAGTAGGGGACGTACAGGAGGCAGCCGATCGATGATTCTCTCATCATTGATGTTTCTACCTCTCTCCCTCTTCCTCTCTGAAATGAATAAATATGTATTTTAAAAATAAATAAGATATATAAGAATAAAAACAGCTAGTATCTTTTACTGGGAGTTTCCTACAGACAAGTAAAAAACCCAAGGTAAAGGGTAAAGATGTATCTAACTCATGGTCAGACCACATTCTAAAGCTATATATGTTTTTTTTAAAAAGATATGTTGATTTTTTTCTTCTTTTGAGTAGAGATTTCAACCAGCTGCATCCTGCATGCCCCCCTACTGGGGATCAAGCCCAAAACCTGGGCATGTGCCCTGACTGGGAATTGAATCTGTGACCTCTTGGTACATGGGCCAATTCTCAGCCAACTGAGCAACACTGCCCAAGGCTAAATATATTTTCTATACCGATCACTGCAAGTACAATGACAAGATAGGAAACTTACACTTTATGATCAATGCACTCCACGACTTTTCCAAAAGCTCCTTCACCTAAAGTATCAACAATTTCATCTAAAAGAGAAAAATAAATCTCAGTCACATCAAGAAGTGAAAACATTTTGCTTATCATAATGCTATAAATGCAGATTATTCTAGTTGATGCTAAATTCCCTTATCACTATTTTATTGGTCAACACTGTCAAAAAACGTAACTATTTTAATGTCTAATTTCAGTCTTAAAGCTAATTTCATTTAACTTGATTTACTGTTTTGGAAGTTCTACATAACAAACATTACATTTCTAAAGAAAGCAAAAATACAATTCCCCCCCACCACCAAAAGAAATGGAAAAAAACAAACAAAACAAAAAAAAACAGAAAGAGAGAAAAGATTTCCAAATCCCTGAAATCTTAAATCTATATATAGATATGTTATCTGAAAAGTTAATAAGTGTTGAAAAATATTCTATACATCTTGCACTTAGTACGTCTCCACTCTGACAGATCAGGTGACCCTCCTCATCATCCTCTACACTCCTGGATCTTTTCCTTCGGTGACTCTTCTGGAAACGTCAAGTGGGCGGCACCAAGATCATCCAGCCAATCAATATACCCGAGTGAATTCAGGGCAGAATACGAAATTCATTCAGCGGGGAGATATTCAGGCATTCAGATACACGCCAGGCCACAAACGGTTGGCAGGAGCAATTTCAAATTCAGTCCCCAGAAATTCACAGGGCACATAGTTTATGTTAACAGGAGAAAAACATGGCAAGGAACAGATTTTCAGATAAGATACTCAAAGTGGCAAGGCAACAAAACATAACACAATTGTTTTCTTAAAAAATGCTTAGTTGTAGCATTCACTGAAACATAATTTTAAGTTTCTAGTGTCCCAATTTACTGTTGCAAAATCACAGGATGTAATATTTACTTGTCAAAGTAGACTGCGGCCAAATTAAGATTTCCTAACTAATCTAAGAAAACAAAATATTAAGATAGCAAATAAAACTGAAGTCCTAATTTGGGGAAGAAAAAATTTTTTTTGGTATACAAGAATAACACCATGACACTTTAAACGCCATCTGAGCTGATCTCCAAATTAATACACATTCCATAATGTTCAAATCTGTTAAATGGTGGGCTTAGTGGGGAAAAAAAAAAAATTAGAGCGAATGTGTTGCTAGAACAAAGTTACATCTAATCCTCATCATACAAATATAAAAGGCCTAGTCTACTTTTGTGGTTAAGGCTTCAATTTATCAAAAATCAGATTTCTTGAAGTACCATGAAAAATCTGTCAGACTAAACTGCTATCATTGCAATAAACTAACCTAAATTAAATCCTCTCCACTATTTCATGGAAATGACAGTTGCCAATTAATAACAAAACCTATTAAGTAACTAAATATATACTGTACTTAGGGCATTTCCTATCCAATGCATAAATAGAAAGGATCCTGCAAGTTAAAATTGAGATAACTTCATCTTAAACAGAACTTTCTCAAATGGTCAAACACAAATTAAAGTTTCTTGCTCCAAGGGGAAATAAAATCTCCAAAGGTTTTGAAAGCGCTCCTACCGCGTGTGATCGGCGATGGGTGGTGCTGTGGTGAGTCCGGTGCTTGCTTTTATAGCTACTCCGTCCACTGCGGCCAGAGGACTTGCTGCTGTGGTTCTGGTATCTGCCTTCATGGTCCCTGTGGCGATGCCCGGGCTCACACCCTTGACTGTAGTCATTTCTATATTCATCAACGTAGCGCCGGCTATAATAATCTCTCTCATTTAGAGACCGGCTTTCCAAATAATGACTAGGAAAACAAAAGCACACACTTTCTCAATGCTTCACGCTAATACCGAGTCTCCTCAGCTTCCCAGTAAATCAGACACAATTTCACCAGCAGCACAGGCCACACCGCACACAGGGAGCGGCGCCCCCCGGCCGCGCCCTCCTCACCTGTCCGAGGTTTTCGCGGGGTCGTACTGGCAGCGCTTGCTCTCGCGGGCGCTGCTGGGGGACCGCCTCGCCCTCTTGCGGCTGCTGCTCCTCCACTTGGCGGCCTCCCAGTCCTTCTCGTCCCAATCGGCACCGTAACTTCTCTTCGAGTGCCTCATCTGCGGAAAACACAAGTCCCCCAGCTTTACAGGGCGCCGCACGGCAGCCAGGGGCGGTTTGGTAAAACCCTCTGCAATCCGCTCTGGCCGTGACCCTGCGGATCGATTCCTGCGGCGGAACCTTAACCCAGTTCACAGGATGCGATTCTCCCCTCCGAACGGGCCTCCAACACTGGCCTCCGCCTCACACGCAACCGTCCGTGTTCTCGAGGCGGAATCATTTATTGTCTGAAACTCCTGTAAAGGAGGTAAAGCGACCGAACTGGCCAGGCCTTCAGCCAGCGACACGACACGACCCCGTCGCTGAGCGTCACTCCCCAGCACGCCCTGCCTCCAGCGTCTCCTCAGGGCCGGCTCCCACCCGCTTCTTACACCGTCGGGTGAGGAGGGGGACGCCATCTTCCTGCCATCGATGTTTCCAACGAAAAGCCCTAACTTGACGCCCCCCGTCTCCGCGCTCACTCAAACGGCCCCGAGTGGGGCGCAGACATTCCACACACAAGATGCACGACCACACACAAGATGCACGACCACACACGCCTGCAAATACTCTATCGTTTCTTTCCTCGGGATCCCAGACCACACCGAGGGGCACTTGAGTCCTGCGAGAAGCGACTGGACGTGAAGGGATAGCGCCTTACACCCGGGCCGCGCCTTCCGTCTTTGTCGGCACAGTTCCTCACAGAAGCGTCACTGACGAGGAACCACGGTAAACACCGGCCGCGACGGGCGCCCCGCCGCCGCCATCTTACAGCACGGGAGGCGGCGGCTGCTGCAGACAAGATGGCGCCCGGGCGCGGCCCGCCCCACCCCCGCCTCACAAACACGGTCATTCTCCTCCGCCAGCGTCTGGGGCGTCGAGGTTCCAGCAGAAACTCGCGCTGACAGGCTGGACGGAGCCGGATGGGGCGAGGGAAAGGGCTCGCCGTGCAGGAGACCGCGAGCGGCGTCCTACGAGCCCGGGTAGGGCGGCATCACCGGGTGCTCGCGGGGCGCAGACACGGGGCCCTGACACCAGCCCGCTTCCCCCAGCGCTTACCGTCCTGGCCAGAGAGTCGAAGCCGAAGGAGACAAAGCTAACGCGACAGCGGGGAAGGCCCTGCGGGCTGCGCGGGCTCCGACCGCAAAATGGAGCTGACAGCCGCTGCGTCAGGGCTCTTCTGAAAAACACCGGTGACGCTGCAGCGAGGCTCCGCCCCCGGGCGGGGCGTGCTCAGGTGCAGGGGCGCATGCGCAGGAGGGGGAGGCGGGGCGCGGGGCCCCGTGCGCGCAGGCGCCGGGGCGCGAGAGGCGCTACTGAAGGTGACGGGGAAGCTGCACCCCCGGGGAAGCTGCGCCGGCGGCCATGTTGGCCAGGGTCAGCGTCTGACAATGGGGAAGCATTGAAAGTGTTAGTGAGAACAGTCTCGTCTGTGCTCACTGAAGAGTGTATTTGTGAACCTGGATTCGAGGAAAAGTGTGTTCTTTAGCGCACATTATGTGTGGGATGAGTGTTTGGGGAGTGTTCCCAATTAATTTTATTAATATCAGCCACTCTCTCACAGGTGACTGTAAACAGGACCTTTACAGAGGCAGTTAAGGTTCAATGAAGTCACTAGGATGGGACCTAATCCAATGGGACTGGTGTCTTTCCTTATAAAGAGACTAGAGGTCCGATGCACGAAATTTGGGCAAGAGTAGGCCTTCCCCGGGCTGCCACTTGGCTTGCCCCTGGCACTTGAGACACGGGCTTCCTTCCCTCAGCCCTGGCTTCATCCCGAAGGTTGTCCTTCTGGACATCAGGTCTAATTAGCATATTATGCTTTTATTATCATAGATTGGACACAGGCACACACACAAAGACCATGTGAAGGCAGAACACGGTCACCCACAAGCCAGAGAGGCACCAGTGCGCGTGCACGCGCATCCCGCCCCCCCTCATCTCTCAGTCCAGGTCAAGGCTGGCAAATTTCCCTAAAGGGCCAGATATGGTCTCTGTGGCTACCAAGCGGCATTGCTGCTCTAGCACAAACCAGCCAGACAATACATAATGGACTGGGACTGCGTTCCAAGGTGGTATTTACAAGAACAGATGGGCAATCTGTTTCGCCAACCTCTGATTTAGATATTCCTCTCCTTTTAAAGAGAATTTTGGTTGGTCAGCAATATTATAGTCGTCTTTGTAGTGTAACACATGGAACATCCATCCCCCAAACACTAACGTGAAATCAGTGGGAGTGGACAGAAGTCATTATTCTGGATCTTGCCATCAAGGTGGGCAGCCAGGATACCGCCCTACCTATTCGGCTATAACCGAGCTGACTTTATAAGGTGCCCAAAAGTGACCATAATGACACTACTTTAAAAAATGGCAGCGTTTAAAATAAAAATTGAGGGAATGCCAGTCAGTACCAAAACATCCTGACAATGAGTAAAAGCCTCTTAAAAGTGATGACAAAAATTCAATGACATGTTTGGAGAAGAAAGAGATCAGGAATAAGAAGTGTAAAACAAACTCTGGCCAAAAAGGGCCTTTCATACTAATTCTAGAAACGTAAATGGTTAAAAGGCTGAAACAAAAATGTGAGAACATTAGTATAATTGGTGCCTCAGTTTAGTGGAAGGTATAGATGGTAACCAGAGGACAGCTACAAGCTTAACTCCCAAACTGTAATTAAGAAAGAACCAAAACATTTCATCAGCCATCTGCAAAAATAATACAAACCAAAAAATGCTTAGTTTTAGGAATACCCAAAATCTAATCAAGGCAGTAAGTGGAAAACATTCTTGATAAAATCAACAGCAGAGTCTGATAAATGACCTGGTCAGGTAGTGCTCTAGTGGAGATAAATAAAACAGCTTCCATTACTTAATACAGAACATGACATGCCAGAAGCTGTACAAACATAATTTCTTTTAATCCTCACCATAGTCTATGAGGGAATATTATTTATGAATAAGAAAACTAAAGCTTGGTAAGTTAATTTGCCTAAAGTTACTAGCAGGGAACAGAGCTGTGATTCAAACACAGACAGAACTCTACAACTGGTGTTCTTAACCAACTAATTGCATTTTTCAAATGGATCATCTGTCGAACTTTATCCTGCCATATTTTAAAAGATATGTTTTTAAAAAATGTTCCATGGGCAAATCGGTTGGGAAATTTTGAGTGTTTACTGGACTCTAGGATATCTCTGAGCCCCTATTATAAATCTAAAGACTAAAGAAAATAGCAAATGTATTGGCTGGCCTTTCTATATACTTCATCTTGTCTTTCTTCTTTGTAACCTCACAAAGTGAACAATTAATGGAAAATAATACTTCCACGATGTGGACTAGATATAGCAGAAGTTTATAATTAGGCTGCTCAAAAATGACTGATTTGAAACTCAGCATTTAAAAATGATTGTGTTTATGTAACAAAAGGTAAACATTTTTTTAAAAAAATTAAACTTAAATACATTGGATATAGTTATAGTAAAGAATATATGCTTGCCAAAACCGGTTTGGCTCAGTGGATAGAGCGTCGGCTTGCGGACTGAAAGGTCCCAGGTTCGATTCCGGTCAAGGGCATATACCTGGGTTGCGGGCACATCCCCAGTAGGAGGTGTGCAGGAGGCAGCTGATCGATGTTTCTCTCTCATCGATGTTTCTAACTCTCTATCCCTCTCCCTTCCTCTCTGTAAAAAATCAATAAAATATATTTAAAAAAAAAAAAAAAAAAAAAAAAAAAAAAGAATATATGCTCAATCGTAAGAGTATAAGTTATTTGGTTCCCCTTGGTATCACAGACTCAGAAGATCTTAGTTGTAAACAAGCAGGATGATACAATCTCTGACATAATTCAAGCTGGGTAAACCGCAATAGGTGTGTTCCTCAAATAGTCTGCCAAGTATTTGTCCATGCCTATTATAACTACTGAGCAAATGGGTTGGCATGAATAGTTATATCCTTAATGTGTACATCATTAAGAGGTCGGTATGTCTTCTCATTTACTGGTAACTTCTCCAATTCATCTAGAGTCTCCAGACCATCTATTACCCTGAAAGAGAAATAATATAATGGATGAAAATTTTCTGATTGAAACACAATATCCATATATGTATAGCACTTACAGTATCCTTAAGAGAAAAGGACTGTCCCAGTCCATCTTGTTTAAGCCACTGTTTTTCATATCTGTTAGTTGCTGTAAAATGCTATCTCAATGAAAAGACATATTACTGTTAATTTGCATAATGGACCAGAAAAAACATATTAACCTGTCTTGGAGAAAATCAGGAAATAGGCTGAGAGAGGTTATAATTTCCCAAGGTCACAGGGCAGGTTAAGTTGGGCTTACATTCCAGGTAAGTTTAGTTCTTAGACTGCACTTTCCATATTAGTTATGCTACTATCACAGCCACTCATACGCATCCTTTGCAATGAAATTCCAAAGACGAATATCATAACCAGGATACTCACTTTCCAAATACTGTGTATTTCATGTCCAAATGTGGCTGCTTGCCATAGGTGATGAAAAACTGAGATCCATTGGTATTTGGGCCATTATTAGCCATAGATACAACACCTCTAACGTTGTGCTGCAAAAGACAGTCCAAAGTATTAATTTATCTATGTTTTTAAATAAATATTCCAAATACTGGACTAAAACAAGACATGCACTCTTTAACCTCCCAATATTTAAGGAACCAAGAAAACATTTAATCAGCTTCAATTTGGGCAAACCCAAATATTCAATTATCTGTATCACTGACAACTTATATTGTTTATATATATCAAATCATATCCCCCAATTAATTTCATTTTCACTTTGGAGACATATAGCCACAAACACTTTATTTTTTTTTTATTATTTTTTTTAAAATATATTTTATTGATTTTTTACAGAGAGGAAGGGAGAGAGATAGAGAGTCAGAAACATCGATGAGAGAGAAACATCGACCAGCCGCCTCCTGCACATCCCCCACCGGGGATGTGCCCGCAACCCAGGTACATGCCCTTGACCGGAATCGAACCTGGGACCTTTCAGTCCGCAGGCCGACGCTCTATCCACTGAGCCAAACCAGTTTCGGCACACAAACACTTTAAGTAGTACCAATGTATAATAGAAATAATCCTTACATTTATGTTATGCTGGAATGAAATGATCAGGCAGACAATAAAACCAAAATCCCCATAATCTCTTCACACACACTGGACTCTGGCTAGTTTATCTGTAAAACAAGGGAGTTTGGACTAGTTCTGGGTTTACTCATAATTCAAATGCTCACAAAGGTCAGCAGATAGAAAGTTGATGAGTGGGCAGAATGTAAACATTAGGAAGTGGTGGAATCTGGCTAAAGGAATAATATATTTCTTGCCCAATGTCTTTAAAAAAAATTTTTTTTTAAAATATATTTTTATTGATTTTTTACAGAGAGGAAGGGAGAGAGACAGAGAGCTAGAAACATCGATGAGAGAGAAACATCGATCAGCTGCCTCCTGCACATCTCCCACTGGGGATGTGCCCGCAACCCAGGTACATGCCCTTGACCGGAATCGAACCCGGGACCCTTCGGTCCGCAGGCCGACGCTCTATCCACTGAGCCAAACTGGTTTCGGCTAAAAAAATTTTTTTAACTAATGGCCATATAGAATGCATCTATGGGTCTTCACCCATTGGCAGTCAGTTCATAACCCCAGGACTAGGTGATCTAGGCTACTGCAGGAATTAACAGGGAACCTTAAAATATAATCAAGGTGGGATCGGTCCTACTGATGATTTTTCTCTATATTTGGGAGAGGGGGAGGAGAAGGAGGTAAGGTCCTACTTTTTTATTCTATTTTATATATTTTTATTGATTTCAGAGAGGAAGGGTGAGGGAGAGAGAAAACATCAATGATGAGAGAGAATCACTGATCGGCTCCCTCCTGCATGTCCCCTACTGGGGACTGAGCCTGCAACCCAGGCATGTGCCCTTGAATAGAATCAAATCCGGACCCTTCAGTCCCCAGGGCAATGCTTTATCCACTGAGCAAAACCGGTTAGGGCTACTTTTTTATATTTTTAAAACTTCCACTAGTGAGTCTGTAACAGCAGCCACCGTTGAAAACCACTGGTTTAGGATTACAGATCAGTGTTATGAAAACTGCCATTAATTAATGTCTAAAAGGTTGTTTTGTTTCTAATTCAGGAAAGGATGATTTTTAAAATAATGTATCACTTCCTAACCTCAACTCCTATAACAAGGGTAATATTTCTTTATGATAGAAAAGCAAAAAGATAAAATAAATTACTCCTAGTCTAACTATCCAGAGGTAAATACTGCAATTTAATTTTTTTTCCAGAAAATCCACGGTATATTCTAATGTAACTGAAATATAATATACTAAATTACATATTCTGATTGAGGGGAATTTGTCTCTCTTGTTTATTTGTCTCTCTTTTTTAAATTATGAAGTTATCATTCTGTGCAGATACAAAGTTTAAAAGACAACGTAATAAACTGTTAATTGATGTCATCTCTGGGAAGTGGTTTTATTTTTTGTTTTAGAGAGCGAAAGGGAGAGGGTGGGGGGAGAGAGAAACACCAATCGGCTGTTTCCCACGTACACCCCGATAGGAGATCGAGCCCACCACCTGGGCGTGTCCTTAACCAGGAATCAAACCAGTGACCTTTTAGTGCAAGGGTCGACACTCAACCAACCGAGCCACATGGCCAGGGCTGATTTTTTAAAATAGGTATGCATCAGTTTTTTAATTTTAGAAAAAAAAAATCTTTAGAAAGTTTTAGAAATAATATGATAAAGAAAATTAAAATCCCTAATTTTACATGCTAACGATATATTTACATGCACTACTCTTTTAACCTTGCTGAAATCTACCTCAGACATTAAGTAACGTTAACATAGGGATATTTAAACATCTAACAGATGATAAAAGTTGGATATTGATAATGGCAATATTGCAACCAGGAGGTCTCCCCATTCTCAAAAAAGGCCAATGGTTCATGTCATCCAACAAGAATTTTATAGTGAGACATGTAAGCCCCTTTGGTATGTTACTGATTAAATATTTCAGGCCGGACCCAAAGATGAGCTCACTTAATATCAACATCCATGTGATGGTGAGATTCCAGCATATATTTTAGGCTAGAACTGCCATTTATATTTTCCTCCTGATATCATTTATCAAGTGTGCAGAAACTACAAAAAGAGTCGGTATATATATTCACTTGTGATATTAACTTGTGTTACTACAACATATGTATCAAAGTTTCCAAGTATATACATGGCATGAAAAAATAATTTTAAAGCTTGGGGACATACCTTAAGATATTCACTGTATTCATCCTCAAATTTCTTGCCCCAGATACTGTTACCTCCTCTTCCGGTACCTACATTACAAGACAAATAAAAGAAGTATCTAATTAGAGAAAGGCTTTATTTTCTAAAACTTCAGGGCTTTTTGTAACTCTTAAAGTACAAATAAAATTTGATATGTCCTCTCTTACATCCCAAAATTTCACTTTATAAACCAGAAAAATAAAGTATCTCTACAAAAAAACAAAAACTCTCCTTATCAATATTCATCTTTCAGAGCTTGGTGCTAGTAGCTTCAGCTTAAATACTGCTTACTATTATAAGGCAGCCCAATTATAAATACTCCATGTGCTTTTATTTTTCTATTCTTTGTCTATCCCCCCGCCCTCTTCATACTATATACCATTAATTCTCCAGATATTAATGGGATAACTTACCTGAGGGGTCTCCTGTTTGAACCATGAAACCCTTGATATTTCTATGAAATATACAGCCATTGTAGTAATTACTGGCACAAAGAGCCAAGAAATTCTGAAGAGAGTAAAAAACAATGATTGAGAAATCATGTAGCAGAAACACTTAAGGTAAAGAACTAAGTGTATTTACTAAAAGCACTACAACAGCATATTTAAACTATGTCTTTTAGGCATTACTTTGGATGATGTTGCTTCCCTGCCTAAAGCACTTTTATGACTTCCTCCGGGTTTTGGAATAAGATACAAACTCCTAAGCAGGGCCTACCTCTACATCTCTTGATAATGACCCCTCCCGTGTGGCTCACTATGTTAACCCCATCAGCCTTCTGAAAATTCATCCCACAGAGGCAGGCTCTCCTACCTTGAGGCCTTTGTCCCTACCATCTCTACCTGGAATGTTCTTTTTATAGCTTTTCATGGAGATGCCTTCATTACCTTTCACACTCAGTTTAAGTAGTATCCCTTTCTTGGCTAGGCCTGCCTTCACCTTCTTTTAAATAATTCCTTCCCCCTTATTCTCTATCTCAACATTTTATTTCCTTCAAGGCATTATCACTCTCTAGAATTAGTTTTTTTCTAGAATAAATTCCCCCCCCCCCATCTGTCTCCCCACCTAGAATATTAGCTCCACAAGCGCAAGGAATGTGTCCTGTTCATCACTGTGTTTCCAAACACTGTCAAGATAGCCTTTCACGAGTAACTATTGAATGAGTAAATATGCATAGCTGACTTTTCTTCCTTCTATCCTTGTCATTTAAACAAGTGAAATAATGTAACATACAGTTCTCTTACCTGATATCTAATGATTACTTATGTTTCCTAAGGAAAATGAGCCAAAAGGAAAAGATGCCAGCCACCCTATCTGCCCTTCAATATCAGGAAAGGTAAGTGGAAATCAGGCCAGAAATGATGATGGCTGGTTTTTCCTGACAGTGACTTCATACAGAAGTGTTTCAAGTTTTTTGGGACATTGTTGGCTTTTTAGATCAGTCAGTTTCAAAATGGTTATCCTGCTGCATTAACTCATTTTTTGTTTGTTTATAACGGTACTCACTTCACATGCTTTGGGTGTCCTCTCGCAGAAGATTTCTATTTTAATATCACCTACATCTGTATGCAGTGTCACCGACTAAAAAGGAGACAGAATGTGAGAACAAATGAGATTTCTTCAGGTGACTTTATGCACTGTATGACTTCCCTAACTAGATATTAAAGACATTAAAGACAACGTAAATAAAAACAGAAATACTATTTCAGAGATGACCTGTCCACAAAGCAGCTCTTAGAGAAACTGTAATCCTTCAGAATTTACTTCAGCAGTAGAAAAAAAGCTCCAGGAGATAAATATATGTTAGGGTAAAATGGTGTCTATGCTAAAAAATTGCGGAGCAAATATTTTGATTGAAATAATTATTTTAAGTTTGAATTTTTCATCAATAAAAACAAAAACAATTGTAATGTTAGAATTACTTATTTAAATGGCATTCACCATCGTTAATAGTTATTGAAAAAGGGTATGAGAATGACTTTCAAAACATTGTTTCCACCCTTTCCCTTATGTAATTTAATTATGAGGGACAAAGTTAAAAATTCCTTTCTCGACCAAAGGCAGGACACAAGAAGCATCAGTGTTTCTAGATTCTAACTATGCAGAGGAAACCACAGTCCTTCTTTTCCATAGTACTCTTATTTTTGTTTTTTGTTTGTCTTATCTGTTCCTTTTGTTATCCACTTCCCAAAAGAAGGAAAATCATTATTCTGGGGCTTCCTTGTTCATTTCTCTTCGTTTAAGGTTAGTATCTAGCAGTCAGAGAGCATGGCCAGGTTGGGGATAGAAAGCAGGGGCGTGTGTGTTGGGGAGAGGGATGGGGGTCATTGCTCATTGCTGTTTTCCATTCAAGCTCTAGTTGCCCCCCTTAAGTACAGAGCAAAGGGTTCCAGTTAAAATGATAATACCAGGGCTAAGCCCTTCTGCTCCCCTACTCTCCCTTTTCATCTCTATCTACCTTGTAGTCAATCTCTTTCTATAAAAGGAAAATTCTCTCAAAACACAACTTAAAAAGTAATGCTGCTTATTTCTCGTTTTGTTTAGAACCATTTTTCACTGCCTTGCCAGTGATATTTCCATGCAGTTTTCTTTCCCTTGACTGAATTTCTAGAAATCACTTACAATGAAAGACATTCATAAGAATTCTATAAAACTTACCATTTTTCTTCTTGATGGTTACTGTTGCTTAATTTCTCAGTCTTACCGAGAAAACTTCAAAAACGATTCTCCATTCCCAAAAGAAAAAAAAAATTAAGTTCATTTTTTTTCTCTCTTCTCGCATGCTTATGTTTACTGCAAATTTAAAAGAAAAAGTCTCGAAGAACACCCCCCCCCCCCCCGCAGTAATAAAAATCGGGTGTCGGAAGGGATGAAGAGACCCTACCCGACTTGAGCGCCAACCCCCCGACGACCCGGCCCCTCCGCCAGCGCCGCCGGGCGAGTCCTCCCCGAGCCGGTGCGCGGCCGCCCCCTGGGCCCCGGCCTGCCCTCCGCGCGGCCGGCTCTCTCGGACCCTGCAGGGCGTGGCCCGCCCCTCCGAGGCGCCGCTTAAAACGCCCTCATCGCAGCGCCTTCTCTGCTTCCCTTCCCCAGCACTGGTCCGGCTACACCACGTGCTTTCTTACTTTATTCGATCTGCTGTTTCAGCAGCAGCCTCTCCACCCGGAACGCTCACGCGAAGCAGCCCGAGAACGAGAACACACGCCCTGCAAGTATCTGAATAAACCAGCGAAAAATGAGCGCGTCACCCCATCCCTTACCACTTCGGGGAGCACAGCTGCGGCCAAGACAGAAAAGGTGCGATGGCAGGTGCCCCCACCCCAGGTCTGAAGATTCCAAATTCGTTTCGTGAGGCCACCGGAAGCCGAGCACCGGACCCGTCCGAGAGAACGCCCCTCGCGGGCCCGCCTCCTCCGCCCCCCACTCCTCCCCCCCCCCCCCCCCCCATCGCAAACCAAAGCGACTAGCACTAGGGAGCCGGTGTCAGGTAGCCCACCGGGGCCACTGCCGACACGGAAAGGAACTCTTCTCACACTAGGGCAGGAATCCCACCCGGAACTACTCTGGACAGCCTCTGGCAGTGCCTGGCACTCAGCGGTAGAATGGAAGGGACCACTTCCGCCCGGCGCCTGCCCCAGCCAGTTCCCACGCCGCGAGATCCCGCCCGGGGCCGGAAGTGACGCGCGAGGAGCGTTCTCGGGACTGGTGAGTCTCGGGCCATTTAAATCTCGGCGGACGAAGCTGCGGACCTCGGGTTTGTGCGGGCTGCGGCCGTTCTCCGAGGGCTGCTGTGAAAGGGGGCAGAGGAGGAGGTAGGGACAGACACGGGGCTGCCGCGGGAGAGCCTGGGGCGCCCGTGGGCTGGCCACCGGCTCTTCATCGTGCTGGCCGTGGCCTGCATGTAGACGAGGTAACCTAGAAGGTGCAGTTTTGCAGCTGTAAAGTGGGACCTACTAATGTTATTCAATAAACACCGTGCTGACTCGAGGTCAGGTATGGTCACCAGCTTTACGTTTCAGTATTGCGACCAACTATGAGCTGGGCACTTTCTTCTTCAGAGTTGGAAATCGCAGTGGCTAAGTAACTGGTTACGCAGCTGTGACTCTGGCGGGGGTGGGGGGGTGGGGGTGGGGGGAAGGATGGGGGAATGGTCAGTATGGCGTTAGAGTCCTTGCTCTTGTCCAGCATGCTATGCTGCCTCTCATCGTGAATTCTGGCATCAAGCTAGGCAGCTTTGCTGTCGCCTGATCTGTGAGCTGAGGAGTGTTGGTTCCAAAGGCAATTTCAAATGTAACTTCACTGCCCCGGTTGCCAGATTTAGAAGAGCCTGGAGAGTGGAGTGCTTTCAGGCCGAGGACTCTGGAGGGTGGAAGAGGTATAAGGACATTAGAAGATCTTCCAGGACCGTAGGCTGGAGTGGTTAACAGAGGCTCCTCAGCACTTCAAATCGTATATTGAATAAATACACACGTCTCATCTATATATATAAAAGCCTAATAGGCAAAGTGTCCCCTTGGGAGTTCCATCGCTCACTGTGACATGCACTGACCACCAGGGGGTAGCGTGGAACCAAGGAAGGCCCCGGCTGGCAGCCGGCAGCTGCTAGGGACCCTACCTGTGCATGAATTTCGTGCACTGGACCTCTAATATTAAATATTTTTGCTGCAGAAATGTCTTAAAATTGCTTTTGAAATTATTGGGTTGTGAATCTTTTAATTAAATTTACTCTTGGCTATGCTTTCTTGTTAATTATTGTGCAGACTATGAAATGCTTTTCTTCAACAATTGAAGAATGGAGTTGGCAATGTCATTTTTTGTATTGGATATAGCTGTCTAGAACAGCAATTTTCAATCGTTGCCACAAGAGTTTTTAAAACATGCAAAACCTGACTGTTTAGTCAGGAGCACTGACCTTTTTCCCATAGATTGTCGAATAAAAATAACAACAGCTAACACAGCAATAGCTGTCGGAGTGAATGAATCAACATTATACAGTACCTAGGTATTTTGTCAGATTGGCAAAATAATATATTTTTTGGTGTGCCGCAGAATTTTAGTAATTAGTTTATGAATGCCATGAGATGAAACAGCTTGAAAATTGCTGTTCCCTTAGGCTTACAGGCTCAGCACTCCCACCTCTTGAGCCTAGCATTCCTGTAGCAGGTGTGGGCTCAGGGGCAGCAGCCCTGCCTTTTCCTGTCTGGACCCTGCTCATTTGGAGTGACTCATCTGTGCATCTTGTAAAGTACTTAAATTATATATATATATATATATATATATATATATATATATATATACATATTTGTAATTTTTTTAAACAAATTAGTTTTTAATATACCACCCTAATTCCAAACTCTGCTGAGATGGGGTGGGGGACAGTGCCGGTCTGCAGTAAGCGTTTAGTGCTGGCCTGTGTTGGTGATACTGAGATATGTAAAAGATCGTTCCTGTTTCCCAGTAGCATTAGCATACTGGGGAGACAGACATACAGGAATCTAATATTATGAGAATACTTGGGCAAAATGGGGCGGGGCAGGAGAGAGACACCGAAAAGGAAGATCTGTCAAGAAAAGGCTTTATTTTAGGAAGTTGAAGGAGAACTGGAAAGAAGGGTAATATTTAGAGAAATGGAGAAGGCAGGAGGAGGGCTGAAGCAGGGATGGGGAGAACTAGAGCAAGGGTGAGGTACTCTGGGGCGGAGGGGGTGAGCATCTGTGTAGTAGGTAGCAGGCTTGTGCCGGGTGACTTACACATAGGAATGCACTTGCTCCTCTCGATGGCCTGTGAGGTGGGTTGTAGTGTTTCTGTCTTATAGATGAGGAACAAGCTCAGAAAGGTTAAATAACTTACCTAAGAAAATGCTGGTTAGTGGCAGGGGTGGTGCCTGCACCCAGGTAGGTACGACTGCAGCTCCTTTGCTCCTGTTTTGCGAAGGTATGGGCCTAAAGTGTGCATGTGTACCATTGTTTGTGTTTTGACTTCAGATAGTCAGTTTTTCCCGGTTTCTGTATGTTGTCATCTCACCTACGCCTGGTCCCCTCGAGAGTCCAGCTTGTTCGTTCCCTGGTCCGCAATCCTTCCTCTTCCTTCATGGACCTGAAGGCTCTCCTTTCCTCCTTGAATGACTTTGCCTCCCTCTCCTTTGCTGAGAGCTGGGACAATGTTGGATTGCTGGTGGAACCAAGCCCACCACACACGGTGAACACACTCTTCCTGACCAACGATTTGACCGAAGCAGTGATGGAGGAGGCACTGCGGAAGAAGGCTGATTTCATTCTCTCCTACCACCCGCCCATTTTCCGGCCCATTAAGCGCATAACCTGGAACACCTGGAAGGAGCGCCTGGTGATCCGCGCTCTGGAGAACAGAATCGCCATTTACTCTCCCCACACGGCCTATGATGCCGCACCCCAGGGGGTCAACAACTGGCTGGCTAAAGGGCTCGGTGAGAAGCCTCTTGTTCTCTCATGTTTCTTATTCTCCCTATAAATGCTTTGAAACTTTAGAACGTCTTTTCAGTAGAGTTTTCACTGCTCTAGGGTGGGATCGTTGTTGTGTATGCAAAATATATTTTAAAACAATGTTGCTGAAATCTGGCAACCAAATGACATTTGAAAAATAGCATTTTTATGACTAATGAACAAGGCGAGCCTGGGAAATCCTCATGCTAGTCTGAGCTTTGTGATTCCTCACTCAGGTGGCATAGTACCTGCCACCCGGCCACTCCAGAAATGCTTGTTAAATTGAACTGAAAGCTTGGGCCTCTCTGGCACATATTTAATATGTCACTCATATAGAGCAGAGTTTTAATGAGGGAATTCAGCACATGTGTTTTAGCTTTACTTTTAGTAAGTCTTTTTATAGTTTACTTGTTTTGGGCTGAAGCTTTTATAAGGCTATAAGCTGGATTGATGTGGTCAAGTAGCTGTGAGGATTTACACACTGAATCATGTTGTACATGGGTAAATTTAATAAGCAGCACAATTGCACGTATCATCTAAAACTGCATCAGTCTTTCTTGTCCAAATTTTTGTGGTATTTAAGAATACTGGAAAATAATTCAAAAAATAAATTTGATTTTGTATGTCTGTATTAAATTCCCCATTGTTGGGTAACGTTGGTTGTATAGGAAAAGGATATGTGTATATGTGTAGGGTATATAAGCATCTGAGAATGAATTTAAAAAATACTAATTTCTTGTAAGTTTGGGGCATAATAGTTTATCTTTTTAATTAAAAACAAAACAAAACACAAAAACTCCCATTTTCCTACCATTTTTTTCAAGGCGTTTGCACCTCCAGGCCTATACATCCTTCCAAAGCACCCAACTACCCAACAGAGGGAACACACAGGGTAGAATTTAATGTTAACCACACCCAAGACCTGGACAAAGTCATGTCTACAGTGAAAGGAATTTCGGATGTTTCTGTCACTTCCTTTTCTGCTAGGTACAGTATATTTTCCTCTTTTCTCGGTGGGTACTTATTTGTAAAGATCTTCCTTACAAATTCTATAATTCTGACATTTAGGTTTGAAACATGGTTTTCCCTGGGATGTGTTTACAAAACAGCCTGCTTTTCATTTGGGTCCTCAAAGGAGGAGAACCATGGGAGCTTTTCAAAGCAATAAAGATGATAAGTAACACTATTTCCTCTGTGGGAGGGACTGTACTACACATTTTACATGCAGTGTTTCTCATCCTCCTGGTAATGGTGAAAGGTAGTTGCTTTTACTTTAGGGCACAAGCATACCTCAGAGATATTGTGGATTTGGTCTCAGACAAGCATAATAAAGCAAGTATAGTTAATAAAGCGAGTTGTAATCTTTTTCCTGGTGGAGGGTCTTGTCTTCAGTTTATAAAGAAAGACAATACTCGTGTAGTTCAGTAAAATGAGGTATGGCTGTTACTCAGTCCCAGTATCTTCAACTCAAGTCTTTTTCCTTCCTTTCAGAGAAGTGAGTATCTTTCCAAACACATACAGAGACATAAAAAAATGTATAGCTTTGTTTTATTTGTTGTTCTCTTAATTAAGTGGTATTTGCCATATTACTGACAATATGTTTAGAGATCTTCCCATGTAGATATATAAGCTCTCTCTTTTTAAAAAAAACTATATTTTATTGAATTTTTTACAGCAGGAAGGGAGAGGGATAGAGAGTTAGAAACATCAATGAGAGAGAAACATCGATCAGCTGCCTCCTGCACACTCCCAACTGGGCATGTGCCCACAACCAAGGTACATGCCCTTGACCGGAATCGAACCTGGGACCCTTCAGTCCACAGGCCGACGCTCTATCCACTGAGCCAAACCGGTTAGGGCTATAAGATCTCTTTTTAACCGCTGCATAATGTTTCTTATTATGGATGTACTGTAGATTATTTTCTTTTTTGTTTTATTTATTGTACTGTAGATTCTTTAAGCATTCCTCTTCCTACCTGATGCCCCCCCTGTTTTTTAACTGATGCACATTTAGTTCGGTTCTAGTTTGACCACATCACAGTTAATATCTGGGTTTGACCATTAGTCAGGGCCCACGCATTGTTTTTGCTTTTTCTTTTCAAAGCTCCGCAGATGATTCCAGTATTGACAACACTTCCAGATTATATTTTAAGGTGCCTTTTAGTTCTAGAGTTCTATACTTGGAGTTTATGGCTAAACTGCAAAACTTTCTTGATGCCAGCCTTTTTAGAGAGGCTCTAGGGCCCTGTTCGGCAAACTGTGGCTCGCGAGCCACATGCGGCTTTTTGGCCCCTTGAGTGTTGCTGTTCCACAAAATACCGACTTCTGCACATGGGCCACGAAGTTTCAATCACACTGTATGTGTGCGCCCACACGTGGTATTTTGTGGAAGAGCCACACTCAAGGGGCCAAAGAGCCACATGTGGCTCGCAAGCTGCAGTTTGCCGACCACTGCTCTAGGGCATTGCTTTTCAAAGGGCGATAAGGACTCCCTGCCCTTATGAATGGGGTACTTATGAAAAATGCAGATTTTTTGCTTCATCCTAGATCTGTGTAATTAGCATGGGGTTTGCCTGAGAATCTGTCCAGGAAATTCTTGTATGCAGTGTTGTTTGAAAATTAACTTCTCTAGGGCTTTAAGAAGAATTCAGTTTGCCCCAGCCCATTCACAGATGCTGTTTCACTGGATCTGTAAAAGGGTCCAGCAGCTGTCGTTTTAGGAAGCGATGCACGCCTGGATTCAGAGCCATTAGAACCATGGTTTCAAGGTGAGGTCCTTGGACCAACAGCATCAGCATCGCTGGGAACTTGTTAGAAAAGTAAATTCTCAGACCCCCACCTAGACCTACTGAATCAGAAACTGGGGGTGGGGCCATCCATCTATGATTTAAATAGTCCACAAGGTGTTTTCGATGCATTTTAAAGTTTGAGTAACACTGTTCTAGAAAATAATTTGGTTTGGGATTGAATCCTAAATGTCATATAAATCTAATCTATTATGGGAAGTTGTAAATTGTAGATTACTTAAAATACATTTTGATTATATTTATCCTGGACCAGTGAGTGACTTTTCTTTTTACTCTTTTTCTAGGACTGATGATGAGGAACAGACACGGGTCAGTCTGAACTGTAGTCAGCAGGCTTTGATGCAGGTGGTGGCTTTCCTTTCCCAGAACAGACAGCTTTATCAGAAGACTGAAATTCTGTCACTGGAGAAGGTAATAAAAATATGTTACATTGCCAAACATTGTCTGGCAAATTCATTTGTAAATTGTTAGATCAGTAGGCCTTCCCAGGAGACTGAGCTCCTCCAAGTCAGAGAGTGTTTTTGTCAGATTTGTATCCCCTGGACACAAACGTTGGCCTGGAGCTGTGAGCTCACAGTGTACATGTTATATTGATCTCAGCATTTGCTTTGTTCTAGGTTTGTTTTCTAGGACTGATGATGGACAGTTTCTCTAACTTCTGTTTTTCAGCCTCTGCTTCTGCACACTGGAATGGGACGGTTATGCACCCTGGATGACTCTGTCTCCTTGGCAACCTTGATTGAGCGAATCAAAAGGCACCTAAAACTATCTCATGTTCGTCTTGCTCTTGGGGCAGGGAGGACCTTAGGTAAATACGTCTCCTTTATTTGTCCAGTATGCCTACTGTTAACACTGGGCAAAAGTTGAAAAACTCTTCATTGTATTGGAAGTGAAAGAAAGCCTGTAAGTAGTTATGGGAGATGCCTGACTGGTTTACGCTATCAATCAGGTGTCTAGGTTGTGCTGTGGTGAACATCTCATTGGCTACCACAAGATTTATTTCCCCACAGTCTGTTCATCTCAAATCGGCAGGGCAAGTCTGCCCGTTGTAGGTGGTCGCAGATGCAAAGGGAGAGTCGTA
This sequence comes from Myotis nattereri, assembly GCF_964212035.1. Taxonomy (NCBI): domain Eukaryota; kingdom Metazoa; phylum Chordata; class Mammalia; order Chiroptera; family Vespertilionidae; genus Myotis; species Myotis nattereri. Next base: position 9,479,590 of record NC_138082.1, read on the forward strand.
AGCCGTCATGTAAACATTCTAGCCTAGAAATGAATTTCCGTTTAACTCAGTCCAGAGTTGGTCACATTGCCCGATCCAACCCAAGCTGGACATGAAGTAACATCCTAGCACGTGCTTGGGAGAGAGCTGGGAAGCGGGACTGCTCCGGTTTCCATGCAGATCTTGGTGTGTTACGATCTCGGTGATGTTTTATAGGGAGGTGCTACGAAGTGAAGTGACCACTGCAGTTTCTGAGTCTTGTAGCCACTGTCTTTTCTATCGGCTCTTCCCAGTACTTTCGGGAAAAGGAACCAACAGAGCATTATTTGACCCCTGCAGTTTGCCTAGCAGTGTTATGAGTACGTTAAAGTATGTGAGTTCCCACTGCAAAGGGGCCTAGAGGTTGTGGATTCCGAGTGTCTTGGGTGAAATTTATCTACTTGCTGCATGACTTTGACAGGTTATTTAACCTTCTTGTGTCCCGGTAGCCACACCTGTGAAAACTGTGGTGGTAATTAAACCTAACTCATCAAAGTAGATGCACAGTCCACGTGGCAGGGCATGTGGCAGGGCACAGTAAGTGCAGTAAGTGCTGGCCTTAGCTCCGTGGTAGGTGTCAGTGAAAACACAGAGGTTCAGAGATACTTATTCAGAAGTCTACAGTTGGATCAAATGACTCGTGGGCGTTAATTTCCAAACAAAACAGATGGCAGAGGTGGGATTTGACTTCCAATCCAACTCCAAAGTCCCTTTTAAAATAGCACTATTGCGTGACCACTAATGAAGGGTTTATTCTCGAAACATAAGTGCTAAATACTTGTATTTGGGCTTGACAGTTTATTTCACTCTTCAGAGGATGCTCCTTTATTTTATTTATTTTTGTTAATCCTCACTCAAGGATATATTTCCATTGATTTTTAGAGAGATGGGAGAGGGAGAGAAACACTGTTGTGAGAGACACACATCGACTGGTTGCCTCCCACAGGGCCCGACCAAGCTGGGGATCGAGCCTGCAACTGGTGTACTAGTATATGCCTTTGACCGGAATCGAACCCGGGATCCTTCATTCCGTGGTCCGACGCTCTAGGGCCAAATCAGCCAAGGGCCAGAGGATGCTCTTTTAAAGTAAATATGGTGCCCAACTGATTTAGCTCAGTGAATAGAGCATCGGCCTGTGGACTGAAGGGTCCCAGGTTCGATTCCAGTCAAGGGCATGTGCCTGGGTTGTGGGCACATCCCCAGTGGGGGGTGTGCAGGAGGCAGCTGATCGATGTTTCTCGCTCATCGATGTTTCTAACTCTCTATCCCTCTCCCTTCCTCTCTGTAAAATATCAATAAAATATATTTTTTAAATATATTTTTAAAATAAATACGATATTTAAAAATGTGTCAGATCCATTTGTAGCATTCCTCTAACTAGCCCTTTCAGTTCCTCTGCTTCCTCACCTGAGAACAGAGATAGTACCTGCCTAACTCTCCCTGTTGCCTGGGGACCCAGTAGGTTACTTCCCGTAGTAGCGCTACAGTACAGCCAAGAGCTGTACTCTTAACATTATTCAGTGGGCGCCTTATATGGGCTTGTGCAGCCATGTATGTCTAAGGAATAGTAACCCTGCCTTGAGTTAGCTTATGCTATGCAATACCAAAGAATAATCTGTCTGCTATATGAGGACATGTTTTATTATTTTTTAAAGTTTAGTAAGCAAAATTTATATACTGGTGATGAGGGCAAGTGTGAAATCTGCATTACATTTAGGATTTTGGGTGCAAATTGTAATATTAAAATGAAGGGGACTTGTAAAGTACTGGTCTCTTGCTTCCTTTATCTTGCAGAGTCCCAAGTCAAAGTGGTGGCTCTGTGCGCTGGCTCTGGGAGCAGTGTTCTGCAGGGGGCAGAGGCCGACCTCTACCTCACAGGTAGGGCAGCCTTTGATTTCTCTTCTCCCCTTTTGTGTGTGTGTGTTCTTTCCCAACCGTGGTTTATATTTTACAAGTTAAAAAGGCAATTTTAGGACTGCCCCTGACATATAGATGGAGCTAATAAACTTTTTTTGAACCTGAACTAAATAGGAACTACACCAAAATTGGGGACATACCTTATTGTTTGTGGAGAGAGAAAAAAATCATTTAACAATTTATCAGATTATTTAAAAATACTAATGTTTAGCATTTCTTTAACCTATCTTCTGTTTGTTTGTTTTTAATTGTTTTATTGCTTAAAGTATTACAAAGAGTATTATATATGTCTCCTTTTTTTTTCTCCCCTTGACCTTCCCCTAGCCTCCCATACCCCCCAGTGTCTTGTGTCCATTGGTTATGCTTATATGCATGCATACAAATCCTTCGGTTGATCTCGTACCCATCCCCTGCCCCTCCCAACCCTCCCCGGCCTTCCCACTGTAGTTTGACAGTCTGTTCAATGTTGCTCTGTCTCTGTATCTATTTTTGTTCATCAGTTTATAATGGTCTTAATTATCCATAAATGAGTGAGATCATGTGGTATTTTTCTTTTTTTTTTTTAATTAAATCTTTATTGTTCAGATTATTACATTTGTTCCTCTTTTTTCCCCCCATAACTCCCCTCCTCCCAGTTCCCGCCCCACCCTCCGCCCTCACTCCCCACCCACTGTCCTCATCCATAGGTGCACGATTTTTGTCCAGTCTCTTCCTGCATCTCCCACACCCCTTTCCCCCCCAAGAATAGTCAGTCCATTCCCTTTCTATGTCCCTGATTCTATTATAATCACCAGTTCATTCTGTTCATCGGATTATTTATTCACTTGATTCTTAGATTCACTTGTTGATAGATGCATATTTGTTGTTCATAATTTGTATCTTTACCTTTTTCTTCCTCTTCCTCTTCTTAAAGGATACCTTTCAGCATTTCATATAATCCTGGTTTGGTGGTGATGAACTCCTTTAGCTTTTCCTTATCTGTGAAGCTCTTTATCTGACCTTCAATTCTGAATGATAGCTTTGCTGGATAAAGTAATATTGGTTGTAGGTTCTTGGTATTCATCACTTTGAATATTTCTTGCCACTCCCTTCTGGCCTGCAAAGTTTCTGTTGAGAAATCAGCTGACAGTCGTATGGGTATTCCCTTGTAGGTAACTGAGTTTCTTTCTCTTGCTGTTTTTAAGATTCTCTCTTTATCTTTTGCTCTTGGCATTTTAATTATGATGTGTCTTGGTGTGGTCCTCTTTGGATTCCTTTTGTTTGGGGTTCTCCGTGCTTCTTGGACCTGTAAGTCCATTTCTTTCACCAGGTGAGGGAAGTTTTCTGTCATTATTTCTTCAAATAGGTTTTCAATATCTTGCTCTCATCTTCTGGTACCCCTATAATTCTGATGTTGGTACGCCTGAAGCTGTCCCAGAGGCTCCTTACACTATCCTCGCATTTTTGGATTCTTTTTTCATTTTGCTTTTCCGGTTGGGTGTTTTTTGCTTCCTCGCATTTCAAATCATTGACTTGATTCTTGCGCTCCTCTGTTCTGCTGTCGGGAGTCTGTATAATATTCTTTATTTCAGTCAGTGTATGCTTAATTTCTAGTTGGTTCCCCAATATAACATCGAGGGTCTCATTAGTTTTCTTGTAGATCTCATTAAGTTTATCGGCGGCTTCTAAACAGTTCTTGAGAGACCTTAAAAGTGTGGTTCTGAACTCTAGATCTTCCATTGACAATTTTGTCCTGTTTCTTTGTCTCCGCATTTTGTTATGCTTCCTTGGTGCACCCCCTAGTGGTCTTTGTTCGTGGTCTTATAGTTAAATCTTGATTGTTGTAGCTAATTCCAGGAGGGTTTGACCTCCAGGCCAAGTGGCTATGAGAATCAGCTGTGTCAGCAGTGAGAGAACTTCTGTCCTCTAGGGAGGTGCTAATCTGGCGTTTGCCTGAGGCTATCCGGCAAATGCCTCTGTGCAGGGTTTGGGCGGGGCGGGTTCACAGGATCAACAGGGTGGGCCGGAGAGAGCAGTTATGGCGGCTCTCAGTCCTGTCCCCAGGTGCTCCGCCTCTCTGAGTCCCAGCACCCGCTGCAAACCTCGGAGAGAAAGCTGCACTCGCTCTGACCGAAGCCAGGCAGTCCCGCTTCTCCCGTTTGAGTCTGGGTCCCTAAAGACTCGCCCGGATCTGGAGCTCAGAGTCTGCGACTCCCTCCCGATTGAAAACGCCCACCGCGCCCTCCGCCACCAGCCCGCTCCGCGCACTCCGCACCTCAGAATTTGACTTCAGCACTGTGCCTCCTCTGAGTGTCTGTATGCGTTTCTCTTTCCTCCTAGTTGTAGGACTTCCACTCAGCCAGCGTTCCAGTGGTTCTGGGTGATGTCCGTTCCGTCTTTTAGTTTCACTTTTGAAGTAGTTGTTCAAAGCAGCAAACTCGGGCGTTAACCTATGCCGCCATCTTGGTTCCTCCTGGTATTTTTCTTTCATTGACTGGCTTATTTCACTTAGCATAATGCTCTCCAGTTAACCTATCTTCTTCCTAAACATGACTTCTCTCAGATTTCATGTCACTTTCTATGTGTTGCCTTAGCTAGAAAATAGTTCTTCTTACTCAGCCCTAGAGTCAACCATCAGTTCATATCAGTTCTAGCTCCAAAATCTTTCTAGAACAGGGGTGGACAAACTTTTTGACTCGAGGGCCACAATGGGTTCTTAAACTGGACTCAGAAGAAGGAGCTGCGGCCGTGTTTCCCGACGTTTCCATGTTAACACTGCTGCTGGTGAAGGAGCGGAGGGGAGATCAAGAGAACCCTCCGCTCTTTCGGCTCCGCGGGCCGGATATAACAGCCGAACGCCCGCGGGCTGTAGTTTGCCCACGGCTGTTCTAGAACCTTTCCCTTATCTCTACCCAGGCATCATCATCTACCCGAAGAATATCTTCAAGCCTCTAATCTTTTATTTTAAAATCCTCACCCAAGGTAGCAATACTTATATCAGACAAAATAGACCTCAAAGTGAAGGCCATAACAAGAGATAAGGAAGGCCACATCATAATACTAAAGGAATCGATACAACAAGAGGATATAACCCTGATAAACATATATGCACCCAATGCAGGAGCACCCAAATACATAAACAAAACTCCTGGAAGATATTAAGGGAGAGATCGACAACAATACAATCATAGTAGGGGACTCTAACACATTGTATGCGGGAAACGTGTTTATACGTTCTACCAGTGTAGTAGAGCGCGGGACACGTATTAATACATTTTTTATAGACTAGCGGTAGAATGCGGGTAACGTATAAATACGTAAACTAAAGTTATCGTAATTTTACTGAACCTGAACGTTGCCATTTGCGCAAAAAATTAGCAAAAATGGCCTGTGCCACCTGTTAGCGCGCGATAAAAACTACCCGCAAACAATGTATTAATACACCACTGACATCGCTGGGTAAACCCTCTAGACAAAAAATCAGCAAAGAAAACAGCAATCCTAAATGACTCACGAGATCAAATGGACTTAACTGACATCTTCAGAACATTTCACCCCAAAGCCACGGAATATACGTTCTTCTCAAGTGCACATGGGACATTTTCAGAAATAGACCACATATTGGGTCACAAGCAAAGTCTTCCCAAATTCAAGAAGATTGAAATCATATCAAGCATTTTTTCAGACCACAATGGCATAATATTAGAAATAAACTACAATAACAACAATCCCAAATATTCAAACACTTGGAAGCTGAAAAGCATGCTATTAAACAATGATTGGGTTAACAAAGAGATAAAGAAGAAATTTAAAACATCCTGGAAACTAATGACAATAAAAACACAAAAATCCAAAATCTATGGGACACAATGAAAGCAGTCCTGAGAGGGAAGTTTATAGCTCTACAGGCCTCCTCAAAAAAACAAGAAAAAATGGTAATAAATCATCTAACTCTACAACTCAAAGAATTAGAAAGAGAGCAAGAAAAGCCCACAGTATCCAGAAGGAAGGAGATAATAAAGATCAGAGCAGAAATGAATGACATAGAGACCAAAAAAAAACAATACAGAAGATCAATGAAACCAATAGCTGGTTCTTTGAAAGGATAAACAAGATTGATGAACCTCTAGCCAGGCTCACCAAGAAGCAAAGAGAGAAGGACCCAAATAAAATTAGAAATAAAAGAGGCGAAATAACAACAGACACCACAGAAATACAAAGGATTGTTTAAAAATACTATGGATGACTCTACTCCAACAAACTAGACAACCTGGAGGAAATGGACATATTCCTAGAAAAATACAACCTTCCAAAACTCAATCAGGAAGAATCTAAAAATCTCAATAGGCCAATAACTATGGAAGAAATTGAAGCAGTCATCAAAAAGCTTCCAGCAAACAAAAGCTAAGGGCCAGACGGCTTCACAGGGGAGTTTTACCAAACATTCAAGGAAGAACTAAAACCTATCCTCCTCAGACTATTCCAAAAAATTCAAGAGGAAGGAACACTTCCAAGCTCATTCTATGAAGCCAGCATCACCCTCATACCAAAACCAGTTAAAGACAACACAATGAAAGAATTACAGGCCAGTATCCCTCATAAACATAAATGCCAAAATCCTCAACAAAATTCTAGCAAATCGGATCCAGCAGTACATCAGAAAGATCATACATCATGACCAAGTAGGATTTATCCCAGGGATGCAAGGATGGTACAATATTTGCAAATCAATAAATGTGATACATCACATTAACAAATTGAGAGATAAAAATCACATAGTCGTATCAGTTGACACAGAAAAAGCATTTGACAAAATCCAACACCCTTTCTTGATAAAAACTCTCAGCAAGGTGGGAATAGAAGGATCATACCTCAACATAAAAAAAAGCCATATATGACAAACCCACAGCCAACATCATAATCAATGGGCAAAAACACACCATTTCCCCTAAGAAAAGGAACAAGACAGGGATGCCCACTCTCACCACTCCTGTTCGACATAGTATTGGAAGTACTAGCCATTGCGATCAGACAAGAAGAAATAAAAGGTATCCAAATTGGAAAAGAAAGAAAACTGTCCTTATTCGCAGATGACATGATACCGTACATAGAAAACCCTAAAGACTACATCAAAAAAATTATTAGACTTAATAAATGAATTTGGCAATGTAGCAGGTTACAAAATTAACGCCAAGTAATCTATGGCATTTCTATACAGCAATAATGAACTTACAGAAAGAGAGACTAAAAAAGCAATCCCATTTACCATCGCACCAAAAAAATTAAGATACCTAGGAATCTTACTAAGGAGGTAAAAGACCTGCATGCAGAAAACTACAGGACACTGAAATAGGAGATAGAGGAAGACATAAACAGATGGAAGAACATACCATGTTCGTGGATTGGTAGAATCAACATCATTAAAATGTCCATACTACCCAAAGCAATCTATAGATTCAATGCACTCCCCCTTAAAATACCAACAGCATATTTCACAGACCTAGAACGAACTTTCCAAAAATTCATCTGGAATAAAAAAAGACCTCGAATAGCTGCAGCAATCTTGAGAAAGAAGAACAAAGTAGGAGGTATCTCAATACCAGATCCAAGCTGTATTACCAAGCCACTGTTCTCAAAACAGCCTGGTACTGGCAAAAGAACAGATATATAGATCAATGGAATAGAATAGAGAACCCAGAAATCGACCCGAACCAATATGCTCAATTAATATTCGACAAAGGAGGCATGAACATACAATGGAGTCAAGACAGCTTCTTCAATAAATGGTGTTGGGAAAATTGGACAGATACATGCAAAAAAATGAAACTAGACCACCACCTTGCACCATACACAAAAATAAACTCAAAATGGATAAAGGACTTAAACATAAGACGGGAAACCATAAAAATACTAGAGGAATCCACAGGCAGCAAAATCTCAGACATATGCCGAAGCAGTTTCTTCACTGATACAGCTCCTAGGGCAATGGAAACTAAAGAGAAAATAAACAAATGGGACTACATCAAAATAAAAAGCTTTTGCACAGCAAAGGAAACCATCAACAAAACAACAAGAAAGCCCACTGCATGGGAGAACATATTTGCAAATGTTATCACTGATAAGGGTTTAATCTGCAACATTTACAGGGATCTCATGAAACTTAACAAAAGGAAGATAACCCAATCAAAAAATGGGCAACAGACCTAAATAGATACTTTTTGAAAGAAGACAGAAGACCAAGAGACATATGAAAACATGCTCAAAGTCACTAATCATCTGAAAGATGTAAATCAAAACAACAATGCGGTACCATCTCACCCCTGTCAGAATGGCTATCAACACATCAATAAATGACAAGTGCTGGAGAGGATGCGGAGAAAAGGGAACACTCCTTCACTGCTGGTGGGAATGCAGACTGGTGCAGCCACTGTGGAGAACAGTATGGAGCTTCCTCAAAAAACCAAAAATGGAACTCCCATTTGACCCAGTGATACCACTTCTAGGAATATATCCCAAGAAACTAGAAACACCAATTAGAAAGGATATATGCACCCCTATGTTCATAGCAGCACAATTCACCAAAGCTAAGGTTTGGAAACAGCCTAGTGCCCATCAGCAGATGAGTAGATTAAAAAACTGTGGTACATCTACATAATGGAATACTATGCTGCGGTAAAAAAGGAGTTCTTACCATTCGCAACAGCATGGATGGACCTGGAGAGCATTATGCTAAGTGAAATAAGCCAGTCAGAGAAAGATAAATACCACATGATCTCACTCATTTATGGAATATAATGAATAACATGAACTGATGAACAAAAACAGATCCAGAGACAGAGAAGCATCGATAAGACTGTCAAACCACAGAGGGAAGGTAGGGGAGGTTGGGAGTAGAGGGGGGGAGATCAACCAAAGGACTTATATGCAAGCATATAGGCCTAACCAATGGACACAGACAACAGGGGGGTGAGGGCATGAGTGTGGGGGGGGGGGGGATGGGGGTAATGTGGGGATAAGGACACATATGTAATAACTTAATCAGTAAAGAAATTTAAAAAATAAATTCTCACTCAAGGATATGTTTTTATTGATTTTATTTTTTTCTTAAAAATGTATTTTATTGATTTTTTACAGAGAGGAAGGGAGAGAGATAGAAAGTTAGAAACATCGATGAGAGAGAAACATCGATCAGCTGCCTCCTGCACATCTCCCACTGGGGATGTGCCCGCAACCCAGGTACATGCCCTTGACCGGAATCGAACCTGGGACCTTTCAGTTCACAGGCGGATGCTCTATCCACTGAGCCAAACTGGTTTCGGCTTGATTTTAGAGAGAGGAAGTGAGAGAGAGAGAGAGAGAGAAATATTGATCAGTTGCCACCATGTAAGTGTCCCAACTGGGGATCGAACCTGCAATCTGGATATGTGCTCTGAGAAATATCTTCTTACCTGGCTGACTTTAGATGTCTATGATCTATGAAGCATCACTTTGGCTATAACTTCAGGGATGAGAACCATCGGTCAAAAGACCAAATAACAGGCCTCTGCTTCCACTTGTCACCTTCCTTTGAGCTTGACATGGAATTGGGTGAAGGGAAATATATCCTAGACAGACCAGCAGGTGAGGAGCTTGCTCCTTGCAGATACTGTATAAACACTCTCATTTGCCTTTTCTTTCCCACAGCTGCCAACCTGTGCCAGGCTTTTCTTTCCTTTGCTTTCAGCTATTATTGTAGGGTCACCAAGAATTTCCCCACTTTCATGCCTCCTCCAGCCAGTGCTTTTATAACCTGGGCACCCAGACTCGTTCCTAAAGCATGGCTTCTAACTGGGCCACGTTAGTATCTTTTTCTCCTTTTTATCTTTACTATTATAGATCAATATGCTTTAATAGGTGCTTGAAGAAAAAGTATTTCTTATAATGAAATGACACATATGAGGGGTAGAAATGTGGGCAATTAAACATTCCTGGGGGAGGAGGGTAACTCTTTTTCTAAGAACCTTTTTTTCCTTATATTTTATGCCTTTATATTCCTATATACATTTCAAAATTATACTTCATATAGAAGCAAACGTAGTCTTTCTGCTGTTGTGGTTCAGCATTGCAGACTCTGAGTCTAATGTTTAAGTATCTGCTCTTTCCTTTGCTGGCAGGTGAGATGTCCCATCATGATGTTTTAGATGCTGCTTCCCAAGGAATAAATGTCATCCTCTGTGAACACAGCAACACTGAACGAGGCTTTCTTTCCGATCTTCGAGATGCGCTGAGTGTTCACTTGGAGAATAAGATTAATATTATCCTGTCAGAAGCAGACAGGGACCCTCTTCAGGTAGTGTGACGCATGCGGCACAGAGTGACATCTACTTTACAAATCGTTTCCCTCCTCCTCAAACGCACATGATCAGTGGAGTCTGTATCCTTCTGGAAGAATGTTTAGAATGTACATTGTCATTTCTGGTTTGTTAATCTGCTTCACCAAATGTTCTATAGTTTTTAGGGTAAACACTGTAATGTAACTATTATTAAAGAACAGATATTTAGCCCTGACTGGGTCACTTAGTTTTGAGGAACTTCAATATGTTTTTACTGAAAAAAACAATACTATAACTAAAAGTGATTCTATCCAAATTGGAATTTTATTAATAATAAAGACTATTGACATTTTCTTCTTGCAAATAGTATAGGCACAAAAATTATAAAAATAAACTAGTGGATATTTAAGGGCAAATGTAAAGTTTACACATTAGATCATTAAAGATTTTGTGTACTTTTTTATACTGCAAGTTATAAACTAGATATGTTAATAAAAAAAAAGTGCAAGCCAGTAAGTATATGCTATCATTTGTGTTTTTAAAAGGAAAACAAATAGACAAAAACCCTTATCTGTGTATAGACTACCTCTGGAAGGTTAGGCTATCAATGGTTGCCTAAGGCAGTGGTCAGGAAACTGCGGCTTGTGAGCTACATGTGGCTCTTTGGCCCCTTGAATGTGGCTCTTCCACAAAATACCGACTTCTGCGCATGGGCCACAAAGTTTCAATCGCACTGTACGTGCGCGCTCGCACGTGGTATTTTGTGGAAGAGCCACACTCAAGGGGCCAAAGAGCCGCATGTGGCTTGCGAGCCGCAGTTTGCCGACCACTGGCCTAAGGAATTGGATCAAGGAATAGAAAAAAACTGCTTTTCATTAGCCGTTGGTACAATTAAAAGAAGTTTTAGCCCTAACCGATTTGGCTCAGTGGATAAAGCATCGGCCTGCGTACTCAAGGGTCCCAGGTTCGATTCCGGTCAAGGGCATGTACCTCGGCTGCGGGCACATCCCCTGTGGGGGGCATGCAGGAGGCAGCTGATTGTTTCTCGCTCATCGATGTTTCTAACTCTCTATCCCTCTCCCTTCCTCTCTGTAAAAAATCAATAAAATATATATAGTAAAAAAAATTTTAAAAAAAGTTTGAGTCAGTAATGTATAAATTCTTAAATATTTTAATAGTAATTGTCTTTAAGATTAAACCCTTAATTGACGGATTTAATAAAAAATTGATTAATTATATGCCACAAAGAAATGATTTAAAAATTCTGAGCATTTTGGGAAATATTTTCATGAAAGGCATTTACAAAATAAGAAATGAGTAAAAAATGCTGATGTGATATATACTTTATTACAGTGATATTAATGATGATTTTCATTTCCAAGTATGAAATATTTCAGGGAATATGTGAAAACTGTAAGCTGAGTACAGTGCCACGGTTAGCCTTTTTTTCTTAAGAAAAAGGCTCGTGTAAATATTTAGAAGGCTTGAAATTGTCACTAAGAAAAAGACTGAAATGCCTTACAGTGAGTTTTAGATGTACTTGATAGAGAAATCAATTAATTTAAAGCCAGCCTGGCCCGTGTGGCTCTGGTTGAGCGTCGACCTATGAACCAGGAGGTCCTGGTTTGATTCCCAGTCAGGGCACATGCCTGGGTGTGGGCTCGATCCAGGGGCATGTGCGGCATGTGGGAGGCAGCCAATCCATGATTCTCTCGCATTACTGATGTTTCTATTTCTCTCTCCCTCTTCCTTCCTCTCTGAAACCAATAAAAAATATTTAAGATTTAATATAAAGCCAGCTATTAATATGCTACTCACCTGCATGTTATTCAAGAAAAGAAATAGATCAATATACAAGAATACTTAAATTTTTATTTTCCATTGTCTTGAAGACAGTGACTAAAAAATTAAAAAGTATTTCTCTAGCCTGGCTTCTCACTTGTATCATGAAGGTGATGGCACAAACATTAAGTGTTTCATATTTTTCATGTGCTTTCTAGGCTGGGTATACACCCTATATACTTGTTATGCTTTTCCCACTACCCCAACTGAATAGTGTCATGCACCCCCCGCCTCCACCCAGTATGTAGTTTAAATCCTAAAGGAGAAAGCTGGATCACCTAGTTTTCGCCAATTTTATTCCTTTCGTTAATAAGCCAGTTCAGAAACAGCAAGTCTTCTCCATTTCACTTATCAGCTCTGACACAGAGCAGATCTGTGTGATGCCAATGTCTGTACTTCTGCACGCTGGAACAAGCAGCCCCAGGAGTGTTAAAAGGCCCTCAAAGAATCAGGAGTAGTATCACCTCTAATATAAAAGAATTAAAAACATCTAGTTCCAAATAGTCCCTGAGCACACTATTCACTCCAGCAAGAATCTCCAGAGAGGTAATGAATGAAAGGCACAGTTTCTCCAACTTGAGGACCACTGAATAGCATAGTACTAGAGCTGGTAATTAACTAGCCAGGCTAATCAAGGTTCTAATTCATGACATCCCCCTCCCACTTTTAAATCTTGTACAATGGAAAGAGTCTGGTGCTGGATGTAAACACAGTTTAGACTGCAGGAGAGGCAGCCGAAGTACAACCTTCCACAGAATATTCAGGAGTAAAGGAGAGCTTCAGGATTCCTCTTCCTCCTTTTCCAGGAACTCCGACAACGTCCCATTGTCAATAGGAATGAGTAAGTATTCCACTCCATCAGTTCCCTAAAAGACGTAAGAATACCCTGGATGTTAGTCATTTGTAAGATAAATTTGAATCCTATCGTAGTTTAAAAAATGGATTTAATATTTTATATAAATTTGGCAGTATAAAAGTTAAGGGGAAAGGGCACACAGACACACACACACACACACACATTTAAAATACACTGGGTTTTTATTTTTTATTTTTTATTTTTTTTTAAATATATTTTATTGATTTTCTACAGAGGAAAGGAGAAAGATAGAGAGTTAGAAACATCGATGAGAGAGAAACATCGATCAGCCGCCTCCTGCACATCTCCCACTGGGGATATGCCCGCAACCCAGGTACATGCCCTTGACCGGAATCGAACCCGGGACCTTTCAGTCCGCAGGCCGACGCTCTATCCACTGAGCCAAACTGGTCTCGGCGTAAAATACACTGGGTTTTTAGTTAGGCCACTTTCTAGTGGAAAAGAAGTCTAGCGGGTAAGTGGATTATTTTCTTCATCCTCTTTTATAGAATCTTATACTATTGATTTTTTTGTTCTTTAATCTCCCTTTCAACTGGATCCATTCCATTGGTTTTAAAATACATTTAGTATCTCCCATTATTAAGTAACCTCATTCTTTTCCATCTATCACCCAGCCTCGGCACCTTTTCAGAGAGTTGTCTAACAATGGTGGTCTCCATTTCCTCACTTCTCCCTCAACCCAGTCCGACCGAGCTACTGCCGCTATTATGTCACCAAAAGAGCTTTTGTTTAGATCGGTGATTTTCAACCTTTTTCATCTCTTGGCACACATAAACTACTAAAATTCTGTGACACACCCAAAAACATTTTTTTGCCAATCTTACAAAAATAGGTATAATTTTGATTCATTCACTGGATAGCTATTGTATTGGCTGTTGTCATTATTTTATTTGACATTCTAAGGGAAAAGAGATCAGTGCCCCTGACTAAATAGTCAGGTATTACATGTTTTAAACATTCTTGCGGCACACAGTGTGCCGTGACAAACCGGCTGAAAATTGCTGGCTTATACCAAGGGATTCCATATTCCTAAACCTAACCATCTGTTTAGTCCTCCTCTACTGGCCGCTCAACAGCACCTGACTGTACTTCCACACTGAACAAGCGTATTTGCAAACAATTGGCTCCAGGAGCGTTAAAAGGCCTGTTCTGCAGACCGTTCTTTTTTTCTTAAAACATGCTTTTCTTGGCTTCTGTAACATCATGTCCTGGTTTTCTTCCTCACTCTGGCTGTTTCTCTCACCTTGTAGGCTTATCTTTTATTTGGCCATTAACTGTCACACTTCTAGGCTTAGTTCCTGGCCCTCTAATCTCACTACCTTATCTCTGTACAGAGCTCAAATGGCCCACTGCCTAAATGGATCCTTGACCACCATGGAGCCTCAGTAACACAACTGGATCTCGGTCAGAGGCACCCCTGTCCTTAAGTAAACAAGCAATGCTCTTCCTGGAATATAAAGCTGTAACAGCAAAGTCTCACCTTCTTGGTTCTTATAAGCTTGTGGTCCCTAAATTCAGTTAACTGGGCCCGAAGTGTCAGATCACTATTGACAAGGAATGCCTCCCGACACTGCTGGTAAAAATCTTGAAAAGCAAGTCCTGGAGAGTTGAAAAGCAGATGTGAACATAAGTCAGCATTTCGGATAGAACCCCATATACGGATACCCACATCAAAGAGCACAGAGATAAAGTGCTGTGGCCACAGTATTGCAAAGCAGTCATTAAGTGTTGATTTAAAACCAAGGTAAGTGCCTCTGGAAGAAGCAAAACTAGAGAATACTGTGGCTTATATTTTTTAAACAAAAATAATTGGTTGAAAATAGGCAACTGTGACCAAGTGTTGCATAACCCTACAGGCAGATTTAAATAGTGTGAATAAAGTTGACTATTAAAGAGGGAACTAATGAGAGCTGAACGATTATTAAAATGTTTAACACATTATTTTTACTCAAAGGGAAAAAAATCTCCCAAGATGCCCAATGTATGAAATGTATGTAATTGGTAGACACACATCCATAATTAGCACACGAAATTTAAAAAGCAAGCGGGGTTTGCTTCTCAATAGGGTTGTGAGGATATTTGCTATGTGGCAGACACCAGGATCACAGAGCAAACCATTTATTCACTGCTGTGAAAAACTGCAGTGCTATTAGATTCCAGAAAAAGGAATTTATGGGGTGAAACAAAAGTGACACAATTTAATATAAATATTGAATACCTAGGTAAGAAGGGTTATCCTGGTTATCCAGCTGATACTTTATTAGTAGCCTGAAAATCCCCCTAGGGAGAAAAACACACAGGAGCTCAAATCCAGAATGTTAACATCAAAAGATAACAGCTAGTAGTAAAGTACATGAAGGGAATGTGGAATACTTGGCTTGTCTATGTTAGCTTCTGTTCCTTTCTCCAAGGAATATTACATACTGGCCTCATCATTGATGTTTCTATCTCTCTCCCTTCCTCTCTGAAATCAATAAAAATTAAATAAATGAAAGAGACCTGGGTTCTAGCCCTAGCTCTACTACTAACTAAGTAAGTAAATAGGTAAAAGAAACTATAGTTTTCATTCTTACCTTGCATTAGGGGTAAGGCTTCGTAAGACATGAGTTAGGGAACTAAGTGGTAGTGATCCAGACTGTTTAACAAGAAGAGAATTCTCATAGGAGGTTTCTTCAGTATAAGGACTATACGTAGTGGTTTCATACCAGAGCCAGTTATAAAGACTCTGCTTTACATGATCCCACACTAAAGCACAAAATCAAAGAAATAAAAACAATTACTAATTATTCTCATATTGTCCTGTTACTAAATTCTACTCCAGGAAAGAATGAGAAAACATTAAATAAAAAAATGAATCCTATAAACTTTTGTTTTTGCCATTTCCCCATCCAAATCAGTACCTGACAATCTCATGATCAATCAGCATTTGAACCTTCATTAGTATGTTAAATACAAGTTAAAATATATTAGTGCTACCATGGCATTCTTTTAAAAAGCTTGAATAATTTTAAAAAATATATATATTTTATTGATTTTTTACAGAGAGGAAGGGAGAGGGATAGAGAGTCAGAAACATCAATGAGAGAGAAACACCGATCAGCTGCCTCCTGCACACCCCCCACTGGGGATGTGCCTGCAACCAAGGTACATGCCCCTGACCGGAATCGAACCCGGGACCCTTGAATCCACAGGCCGACGCTCTATCCACTGAGCCAAACCGGTTAGGGCAAGCTTGAATAATTTAACATTTTGTTCAATAAGATTATCACAGTCTCTAAACTAAACTGCATAAAATAAATGTTGCAATACCTCAGAGTAGAAAAAGACCAAAATAACAGTTGAGTCTCCTCTCTTTCGAGGTTTAGGTATAACACACTTACTTTAGAACTTGAATTTTTATTTCCAATAATTATGTTCTAAGTCAGATTGAGGACACCTAGATTCTTGGCTACCTGTGTCTTTAAAAATACAACAAAAATAAAACTGTACTAAAAATTAAAAATGCTGTGACAACATTAAGAAAATTAATCTTGTAAAGACTGATATTTCAAGAAAGAAAAAGTTATATTTAACTTACTGAGAGGAGCATTGAGGTGATCAATAGATGCTATAAGATATACGTTACGTAAAGATGACAACTGTGCAATAATTTGCTGGCTTTTGTCTCCTCTCAACATTTGGCTATCCAAATTGTGGATAAGAAGGAAGAGTTCTAAAGAAGAATCTAAAAAGAAAAATAATTCAATTATTATTTGCAATGAGTATTTGTGAAATCCCCACCACATACAATATGGATTAAAGAATATATCGAAGGACAAAGTAACTATTGCTTAGGAATATACAATTTATTTGAAAATATGTCAGTCATTCATAAAATAGGCAAGACATTATTAAACTCTTTAAAAAAATAAAATTAATTGAAAATCAATAGGGAGTAGAGTAATTAGACTTAACTGGAATGGTTAGCACTTGAATCAGACCATAAAGAAAGCCATTTTAATAAGGTATAGGTAATAAGGCAAGATCCATATAGATTGGAGGTAAATCTGTGCATGATGAATTGCAAGGTTGGAGTGGAGGGGAAAGACACACAAGAAAGAAGAGAGAGAGAGTTCTTGTTAAGCATTAAGATTTAATATAGAAAAGCCTTATTATCACAACAGCCGAAGGAGATAATAAAAGAGAGGGGGAGGCTTAGGATATTATTGCTCAAAGAATCAGGAAAGTGAGAGAAGTAAAATATAAGTCAGTGAAGGAAGAATTTGGAGGATGAAGCTCTCAACACCATCCAATACTACAGATCAAGATAAAGGATGAGCCAAGGCCAATGTTTAGTAAAAAGGAAATTACAGGTGACCTTCAAGTATACAGCTTAAGTAACACAGAAGAAATTAAGAAGGAAAGAGGTAAAGAACAGAAGGCGGATGTGTCTTCAAAAACTCTAAAATCATATTGAAATAGGAAAGTAAAATAGCATGGAAGGGTAGTAGAATCAGGTAATTGTTTCCCTAGGATTTCTGGAAGAAGTCCTATACATATTTTTAAAAGCTGTTTGTAAGTCTCTCAGGAGTTGATAAGAAATGGGCATTTGGTAGTTATGATGAAGGATGAGCCCTTTAGAGAGAAAGTACATTTCTCTTGCCCTGGGGATAGAGGGACAAGAGAGACAATATAATGACAAAAATTCTGAGATGACACATTTTCAAAGACTAGGGTTCCTTGAATGCAAGAAGCCATCAGTCAAAAATTTTAAATTATACATAAATATAAATTACACAAATAACATATACTATATTTACAATTGTAATTACATATAATTATATAACAAATATACACTGAGTGGCCAGATTATTATGACCACCTGACGTTTGTAGGCAAATTAGCTATAATTTCACACTGAAGTTGCTAGAGGGCCAGACCATTAGAAATAGGGAAGCAGGTTGTTAACCACGACAGAAGTGATTTTTTTCTGAAAATATGGGTAAACAACGCGATTTAACAGCCTTTGAATGTGGGATGGATATATATATATATATATATATACACACACACACACACACACACACACACACACTGAATGGCCAGATTATTATGACCACCCCATCATACTTCGTTGGGCCACCTTGTCTTCAATACTGCGGGGATTCTTCTTGGCACTGACTTCACGAGATTTTGAAAGGTGATGCGAGGAATCTGACATCATGCCTGATGAATAGCACTGTCCAGTTCTGTGAGATTTGATGGTTGTGGAACCAGCTGCCTGATGGCTCTTTTAACTTCGTCCCACAAATGCTCAATTGGATTGAGATCTGGTGATTGTGGGGGCCACCTAAGCAAGGTAAAGCCTCCCTCATGTTCTTGAAAGCACTCCTGTACAATACGAGCACCATGGCATGGCGCATTGTCTTGTTGGAAGAAGCCATCTCCATTGGGATACGCCATCAACATGATAGGATGAACTTGATCAGCAACGATACTTAGGTATGTTGTGCTATTCATACGTTGTTCCACACGAATTAAAGGGCCCAAATCATGCCAGGAAAACATGCCCCAAACCATAACACTGTCCCCACCAGCTTGAAGGGTTGTACTCATGCATGTGGGGTGCATGCTTTCATGCTGTTTCCACCAAATTCTCACTCTGCCATCTGCATGATGCAACTGGAAACGTGATTCATCGGACCACATGACTTTTTTCCAATGCTTGGCTGTCCAATCCTTGTGTTCCTGTGCGAATGGGAGACGTTTTATCTTGGTAACTGCAGACAGCAAAGGTGTTCGAACAGGCCTTCGGCTTCCATATCCCATATGATGCAGTGTATGGCTAATTTGCCTACAAACGTCAGGTGGTCATAATCTGGCCACTCACGTTTAAATATATCCCATGTTCAAAGGCTGTTAAATCGCGTTGTTTACCCATATCTTCAGAAAAAAATCACTTCTACTGTCGTGGTAAACAACCTGCTTCCCTATTTCTAATGGTCTGGCCCTCTAGCAACTTCAGCGTGAAATTATAGCTAATTTGCCTACAAACGTCAGGTGGTCATAATAATCTGGCCACTCAGTGTATATCACATATAACATGTATTATATATACAATATGTATCTAGTACACATATGCATATATATGAAACAACTTTGGCATCTATTTTAATGAGCATAAAAACGATACCAAAATTACCCATCAAATCAAGCATAACAAATTACTCCTTCTAATTCTTAAGCAATGACTGACTGACAATTGTTAAAGCCTAAATAATTTTATTTCTAATTTTCTGAAATGCTCACATAACCAGAAAATTCACACCAAAGAATAACAAAATAAAAGATTTTCTCCATTCCATATTTTAGTTTATGAAATTACTGAAATGCAATATTTACTCAGAATAAATAAGAATTTTTAATAAAAATATTAAATATAAGAGTATCACATAAAATGTACCAATCGACTGGAGGCACTTTACAATCACCAATGAAACCTGAAAATTATTCTGAAATAAGAGGCTTTGGCTAGCCCTAACCGGTTTGGCTCAGTGGATAGAGCGTCGGCCTGGGGACCGAAGGGTCCCAGGTTCGCTTCCGGTCAGGGGCATGTACCTTGGTTGCGGGCACATCCCCAATAGGAGGTGTGCAGGAGGCAGCTGATCAATGTTTCTAACTCTCTATCCCTCTCTCTTCCTCTCTGTAAAAAATCAACAATATATATATATATATTTTTTTTTTTTTAAAAAAAGAGGCTTTGGCTTATAAAAAAATCAAAGTAGTAGGAATAATTTTTTCTTGTTAGGTAACTAGTCAAGTTCATAGAAAAAGAAAACAATTATTTTAGAGTAATCTAAATCAGCACTGAGAAAAGGAAAAATAATCCTCATTTGTGTGTATACTAATACATGAATAAGTAAGTGTATGCTTAGCTTCACCCTAAAACTAGAGCATCTACTTCATGTTACCTTCTTTAAATTTGTTTATTATCCAGTCTAGTTGATCCAGTACATTTCGGAAAGTACCCATATGATCGAGGACTTCTTCTGTTATAGAATTCAGGATCTGTATCATAGAAGTGCAAGAGGTACATAAATTATAACTTATTCTGCATAAAAGATAAATACAATTAGCAAATCAATCCTTTTTTATAAATTAAAAATGAAATTTAGATTTCCCTCCAAGTATGAAAAAAATTACTTTTTAAAAAATGCTACTGGGCCCTGGCCAGTGTTCTCAGTGGTTAGAGCATTGGCCCTCAAGGGTTCGATTCCTGGTCAAGGGCATGTACCTGGACTGCAGGTTCCATCACCAGCCTCAGTCAGGGAGACAACCAATCGATGTGTCTCTCTCAAATCAATGTTTCGCTCTCTCCTTTCTCTCTCCTTCCCCCCTCCCTTCCACTCTCTCTGAAAATCAGGTGAGGATTAGCAAAACAAGAAAGTTTCCCGGTACTTAAGTATATCTATCTTCATAAATTTTATATATATATATATTGCATAAGTTAGAGCTAAAAGGAAGAAAACATGGAATAGCAAAGATGTAAAGATAATAAGAGGGATGCAACAAACCCTACCCCCCAAAAAATACCAACAATATGAGAAACATTAGAAAACTATTGATTTATCAAAGGAAACAGAACAGAAACACTGACATTTTTAGAAAGGCATACTACATCAGTTAATATCCAGCACCCAAAAGGTTCATATTAATTTTCAAATGATGAAAAAATATGAACATTTGGAGTAGAAATTACCTATAAATTATTACAAAACTACGAAGTATTACTTATATTTTTATTAGAGTACCAAAGTGACATAAAAGCCTAATAAAAATTGAGGTCCCACATAATCCTGTCCTTCAGAGAAATATTATTAGTATTTGGTACAGTACACAAAGCTAACTTTTCTCTAAGGTTTAATACATTATCAGTTACAAAGTAGGAAATTCAAAGATGGGGATTCAAAGCTATAACCGTCTGAGTCTAAGCTCATCATCTTAATTAAGCAGGATGCAATCCTACTAGTAGGAAGTCTAAAAACAAAAACTGAATACTCCAGAATGAGAAGTAGCAACCTCATTAACGTGGAGGTACAGACTGGCAGGAGATATGATGTGGTTCCTTTTAACATTTTTGAAACTTACAGATTTCACACTGATTCCAGGAAAGAAACCATTGATGACAATATGAATGGAATCTTGCAGCATGGTGGCTCGAAATCTTTCTAGTAAATCTCTCTTAGAACCCAAACCATAAAGCACAATGTTGAACCCCAGGCTGTTAGGAAAGATAGCATTCATAAAATTAAAGTTCAGTACCTGTTATTGCCAATTTTATAATCAACCAGTTTCCTTATTTAAAGCTTATAAAAAAAATACAGAAGAACTGGGATGGCTAAATAACTATAATGATTCCCAAATTGTACAAGGTAAAAGCACAATTTTATTATTAGTACACAAAACTTAAGCGGTCCAATTTTAGTAGCTCTCTCCAGCTCATTCTACTTTCAACCTGCAGATGCTGGGGGTAGAAGGACAACATGGGAGGTGCAAGGCACTAAAACGTCTCACAGGCTGCAGCAGCCTTTTAATTGGCAGATTAAACTGCAAAGGTAAGCAGGGGCTAGGTCACAAAGGTCTTGGTAAGTCAACTGACATTAATTAGATTTTATTCCCAAGACTATGAGCATTTACTAGGAACTAGTTAGTTGGTAACTGAAAGGTTTTAAGCAGGAAAGTAACATGTTCTTTTTAGAAAGATCACACGGGCTAATGGGAGGAATAGATGAGGAGGGACAAAACTGACTTGAATTAGGTGTCAAGGAGAAAAATGTAAGGTGTCAAAAGCTATACAGGTGAAATCAATAGGATTTGGAGAGTAATTGGCATAGACAACTTTACATGAATGGGGTAGACAGGAACTGTGCTAGGCAGCAGGGGCAGGTGGGAATGATGGATTTAAAATGAGTTAAATTTTATGTATGTTGAATTATTTACAGGGACATCCACATGGAAATCTCCAATATTCAGATATCCGTATTTACTGCTAAAGATTGTGATCTGAGCTGGGTTGGGCTGAAGCTAGAGTTATGAGAGTTATTCACATACAAAAAGCAACTGAGGCCAAGAGAGTGAATGAGATGAACCAGAACACCACGCACTAGGGGTCAAGCTAAAGTTCAACTCCATGGTTGTTTATGGAGGTCAGTCAGAAACAATATTTATGTGATGCTCTGTGGCAATGCAGGATAGCCTAGAAATAAACAGAAGAGAGATAAATCCAAAGGTAGAGATTAGCAAGGTAGAAATGGCAGAAAAAAAAGAAGGGAATTCAGAGAGTAGCAAATACTCAAGTAGTTAACTATGAGGTATAGGCTGGGAAGTAAAGCAAATCAAGTTATAGAAGTTGACATACTAGAAGAAAGAAGAAGGGGGGTTGGGGAAGGAGATCAGAGTGAAGAGCTGCTTTGTACATTTATAATGACAGATCATAAAGTGTTACTGAGAGGAGCTGAGGGCCTACCAGGGAGGATAATCATTCTCTTACTAGCATAACCCTTTGACCTGTTATTGGCAAATTAAATTAAATTTAGAAAAGACAAATTTCTAGAAAACTAGAATTTCTGAGCAGAGCCATACAATAATGACAGTCCACATTTGCATCATAAAATTGAAAAAACACCTATTTTTTCAAATTTTTATATATAACTAAAAATATATATCAAGCTTGTTGCAAAAAGAAAATTAAATAAGTTAAATTACTTTGATTTTAACACAGGCTTATATAAATGTACATTATTCTTTATTTTACAAGGGTTTGCAATGATGATAGTACTTACTGTAACTGCAACATCCATTTATGAAACAATTGTTCATATTGTTGATTTAGTTGTTTAAGTTCAGCAGAAAAGGAAGGAGAAACCTTGCTCAATAAGTTACGCAGAGTTTGCTTTAAAAAAAAGGAAGAGAGGGAAGAAAATCACTTTCAAACCAGACATCAAATTAATCCAAACTAAATATATTTTCTTACAGATAGAGGTTAGGAGAGGAGACATTAATTTGGTAATGAGTGCATGAACTGAGTATATATAATATCTCAGATATGATTTAAATATCCTATCTAATAATAGACAAAGATGCAAATTGACCATGCCTTCGCTATGCCCACCACTGGCTAATCAGAGTGATATGCAAATTAACCATCAACAAAGATGGCAGCTAATTTGCATATACTGGCTGGGAGCGAAGACTGAAGACTCCATAGAACAGGGGTGGGCAAACTTTTTGACTCGAGGGCCACAATGGGTTCTTAAACTGGACCAGAGGGCCGGAACAAAAAGCATGGGTGGAGTGTTTGTGTGAACTAATATAAATTCAAAGTAAACATCATTACATAAAAGGGTATGGTCTTTTTTTTTGTTTTGTTTTATTCATTTCAAATGGGCTGGATCTGGCCCGTGGGCCGTAGTTTGCCCACGGCTGCCGCAGAAGGAAGCCAAGCAACGGAGCCGAGGTAGTGGAGACGGGCGGGAGAAAAGCGGCAGAGAAGGGTGGGGTAGGAGCGGCAGAGAAGGGAGCGAAGCCCTATTCTTGCAGGAATCTTCCTGCAACGGGCTTCTAGTTTGTTTATAATATTCTTTTGGGTACAAATATGTGATAGCAGTAAAGAATTTGCTAAGTTTTCCCCCAGAACCATTTACATGATTATAAGCAGATATTAATACCATCTCTTCCTTGGGACAGTTTGG
Source organism: Myotis nattereri (assembly GCF_964212035.1). Classification (NCBI taxonomy): domain Eukaryota; kingdom Metazoa; phylum Chordata; class Mammalia; order Chiroptera; family Vespertilionidae; genus Myotis; species Myotis nattereri. Next base: position 9,503,265 of record NC_138082.1, read on the forward strand.
CTTCTTTTTTTTTTTTTCCCTTTTCACTGAATTAATCGCGTGACACTGGTTAACAAAATTATAAAGGTTTCACAACCTTTGCACATTTCCACAACACATCATCTACACACTGTATTGTTTGTTCACCACCCCAAATTAAGTATTTGTCTATCACCATTTATCCCCCCTCTATCCTCCTCCAGCTTCCCCCACTCCCCTATTTGTCTTCTTGATATATGTTTTCAGCTACTTTCTGATTTGAGTCTCAATACCAATACACCAGGTCACAAAACACAAATAACCACACAGCACTATGTCATCCAGGTCACAGAGACTTACCCTATATTTTCCTCTTTTCTGTAGGTTGAAAACTCTTGTTAAAAACCCTGAACACCTTAGAAAATTGCACTAAAATCTAGCTTGCAGAGAATAATAAATCTTGATACTCTCTGAACTAATAATCACCTCTTTCTTCTTAGATTATCAACCCCACTTTCTACTGAAAGATTCTCTCTCGAATGGTTCTGTCTCCTCTCTAAGAGAGGCATCAATAGCTATGTGTTATTTCTCATAACATGAGGTGCTGGAACATAGTATATAGAACTTGTTACTGTATTGCACTGAGCAGGTTTTCCATAATATCAAGAAGCAAGATATCCTCTGCTTTTTGCAAGGTTTGTAACTGAGAGAGTCAGGTCAATTGTTTTATGAACAGTGTGAGATTTAATAAATATGTGGCTTAAATGAATAACCAAGATTAATGGTGCATGGCTATCAAATAAACCATGACTCTGATTATTATAGATCCTGAAGAAATGATAAGAGAAAAAATGTGTAATTATAGTCTGCCAACTAGAATTCTAACCCAGTGAAACATATATATATATATATATATAAAAGCCTAAACGACTATCCGACCATTCGACCGTTCACTATGATGCACACTGACCACCAGGGGGCAGATGCTCAATGCACAGGCATGGAAACATGGAACAGACTGATGAATCTCAGAGGGAAGTGGGGAGAGGGGTGGATGGGAAGAGATTAACCAAAGATCTTATATACATACAAGAGGCCTGCGGAGATCGGGCCAAAACTGTGCACTGGGCCTCCAACATCCCCTGAGGGATCCCAGATTGCAAGAGGGCACAGGCCAGGCCTAGGGATCCCACTAGTGCATGAATCCGTGCACTGGGCCTCTAGTTTAGTATATAATAAAATATGTAAGAGTTACATCACGTTAATTTGTGTTTCATTTGATCTGGATAATAATTCTGCTTATGTATACTTAACTCTTCAAATCAGCTTGCAATAAGAACAATTTAGAAGTAACATTTTTTGCAACATACCTGATCCAGTTTAGCTTTCTTTAGTTTCTGCAGTGTTCTATCAGAGGTTAAAACTTTTGAACTGCTGTGAGCTTCAAAATATTCTTCTACTAAGTCACTCTGAAAATGCAAAGTAATTTCTTAGTTTCAGATATTTGTTTTATATCAGAACCAGACTGTAATAGTAGTGTAAAATAGCATATGTGAAATTCTTTATTTGGCAGTCAGTATCTTCTATTCAAAGCAACATAGATTTTGGACCAAGCAAACTTAACTGCAGTGATAACACTGAGTAACTTTTAGGACCATAAAAGTTAAAGAAATGACTAGACTAAAGTAGTCTATTCCCCAAAATAATTCTTAAGTCTCAACATATAATTTCCACTTAAACTTTAAAAAGGGGGGGTTTACATATCAGAACCTTTGTCTTGCCTCACAGAGTCTGAGCAAATCCTTTAATATTACTGCAGTTGAAGCACTGTGAAAATGAGGAAGACATCAACAGCAAGGTAAAAAGACTTGCCACTATTATTATAGTAAGATGGAATAAAACTTGTTCTACTGATTTAGAGCAGGGCTAACCTCCATGGTGGCTATGGGATAAGAAGCCATCAAGCAGTGGGCTTCCTGACTGCTCTGAATCTTTACACAAAAATACCAGGTTAATTAGCCTTTGCTCAAGCCATGATGTCTATGGTTTTCTTCCAAGCAGCTCAGCATGGATCCATAGCCACATTACTTATTACCTACATTTACTTGAATACATCAAAAATGTTATAAAAAATAAAACTATATAAGAAGGTATACATTGAGAAATCTTGCCCCCAGTTATCCAATCTATATTTTTAATTAAAAGCTCATTTTTATACAACTGACTTGATATGTCATTTTCAGCATACATTACGGTATCTATAATAATAAAAGTGTAATATGCTAATTAGACCGGACGTCCTTCTGGACAAAGCCGGGGCTGCGAGGTAAGCCCAGGTCCCAAGTGCCTGCTGGTGGCTGGAGGGAAGCCCAGGTCCCGGGTGCCAGAGGGAAGCCGGTGCTGGCAGCCGGGGGAAGGAAGGCCTATTCTTGCACAAATTTCATGCATTGGGCCTCTAGTTATTAGATAAACAGGGATACAAACATGCCAACACAGAAAGTCCAGAAACAGATAAAGATACACGGGAATTTATGTGAAAGGCTGACAAAATATAGAGAAGTGAAGGAAAAAAGTATGCTGACTCCCCCATTTGGATCTCTTCTCTTAGGGTAGCATATCTTTGCAAAATTACACAATTTTTCTTGAAGGTTTAAGTCTCTCTCTTCACTTACTGTTTTCTCTCTTTTCATTTTCTTAGAAGGTGTTTCTTTGTAAACAGGAGCTGAAACTACTCTATTCTGAGCTTGAGTCTTCGGGCTCAGTATGACTTTATTAGTGTCCTCTTCAAATTCTTGTGCAACCTCTTCATCGTCCTCTGAGTTGGAAGCAGAATATTCACTTTCGCTGTCAGAATGAGACCTTGGGGCTGTGGGGGTAAAAAGCAATTGGGAAAATTTGACAGTTTGACAAGAGGTATGGGGTAACAGGAAGAATGTGGGCTTTGAAGTAAGAGAATCTGACTTCTGGTTTTGCCATTACTTGCTGGTGATTTCACCAGAACTAGTTATATTAAGTTTTTGGACCAGTTTCCTCAATTATCAAATGAGACTAACAGTGCCTAATTTAATAGAGCATTGTGAAGATTACAGTGAAATGTATGTAAAGCAAATAACAATGCCTGACACAGAATCAGTGGCAGAAACTGTCAGTCATACCTACTACCAGTTTAGCTCAGTGAAGGGTCCCGGGTTCGATTCCGGTCAAGGGCATGCACCTTGGTTGCGGGCACATCCCCAGTAGGGGTTGTGCAGGAGGCAGCTGATCAATGTTTCTCTCTCATCGATGTTTCTAACTCTCTATCCCTCTCCCTTCCTCTCTGTAAAAAAAAAAAAAAAAATCAATAAAATATATTAAAAAAAAAAAAAAAAAACTCAGTGGAAAATAAAATACAGCCCTAGACAGTTTGGTTCAGTGGATAGTGCATCAGCCCGTGGACTGAAGGGTCCTGGGTTTGATTCTGGTGAAGGGCACATGCTGCGTTGCAGGCTCGATCCCCACTAGGGGGCATGCAGGAGGCAGCGGACCAATGATTCACATCATTGATGTTTCTATCTCTCCCTCTCCCTTCCTCTAAGAAATCAATAAAAATATATATTTAAAAAAAAGGAATACATACCTATTAATCTTTTCCTTAGAACACGAGTTGCTGTTGACAGAAATTCACTTTTATCATTGTTCTGTTTAAAAATAAAGAAACAATATAGTTTAAATAGTCAAATAATAATGATGAAATGGGAATTAATGATGGATCTGAGTGAAAGAGGCTAGAAAATAAAAATATTTTGCTTTCAATAGACTAATTAAAACTAGATGAACCTAGTTCCTAGAACTAGAAGACAATGACAAATGAATTTGTTGCGGGGGGGGCGGGGGGGGAGACACAACAAAAATGATACAATTCCAAGATTCCTAGAGTGATTCTAGCAGTGTATTCTAGATATCTGTAAAGTATGTATGTACTTTTTTATTGTTATATAAAGAAAAAACATAAGTATATCAGCCTTTTGAAATATTTTTCAGATTAGCAGAATTTTTTTTTGTTAAAAGGTATTTATGTCCATTGATGATGAGTAAACAAGGAAATAGGCATTCCTATGCATATAGCAATGGGACTTTTATTATTTTTATAGTATTTTTAAATTTTATTTACTTTATTTTTTGGATGTGAGGGCGATCTGGCTGCGACATGTGTCACCCCACTGATCGCCAGGGTTGATTCGGCTGATCTGGCTGGCTAGGCGGGTGTCCCCCCCCTCCCTCACCGATCCATGTGCATCCCTCCTGAAGCTGCGCGCTCAGTCGAAGAGGACGACCTCACTCCCCCCCCCCCCCAGGAGAGGACTGGTCTTCGGTCAAGGGTATATGAGTAGCTGCGCTCCCCTGCTAGAACCTCCAAACAAGCTCTCAAGGAAAGAAGCACTATTAAAGATAAAGGAGACTCTGACATGTCTAATCCCACACCTAGACTGCCTAAATAGGACATTTCTGCATAAGCCATAACCATGGCCCTGAATACTCACATTCTTATAAAGGGCATGAATTTAGCCTATATACAGTCTAGTGCAGGGGTGGGCAAACTTTTTGACTCGAGGGCCACAATGGGTTCTTAAACTGGACCGGAGGGCCGGAACAAAAGCATGGATGGAGTGTTTGTGTAAACTAATATAAATTCAAAGTAAACATCATTACATAAAAGGGTACGGTCTTTTTTTTCAATAGTTTTATTCATTTCAAACGGGCCGGATCCGGCCCGCGGGCCGTAGTTTGCTCACGGCTGGTCTAGGATGTCCAAATCAAAAACCACCCAGACCTGGACACACTCACCACTCACTCATTATCATGGATTCGCCTTGCCCATCTGGGCTTGCCCACATCCAGCCACGGCCACTTAACAAGGCATAATGAAAAAACAAAAGCACAAAATCATAGAGGAGAGCATAAAAATTCTCAAATCCTTTCCGCTAACCTGGAATGTAGTTTCCAAATGTAAATCCTAAAAAGGTAGACTAATGGACTTCATGGATCTTGGGTCCAATCCCCCAAGAAACAACAGAATATTATCTATAAAAGCAAAGCAAAACCAAACCATGAAAGTTCCAGGCCAGCCCTAACCGGTTTGGCTCAGTGGATAGAACGTCCGCCTGCGGACTGAAGAGTCCCAGGTTCGATTCCGGTCAAGGGCATGTACCTTGGTTGCAGGCACATCCCCAGTAGGAGATGTGCAGGAGGCAGCTGATCGATGTTTCTCATCGATGTTTCTAGCTCTCTATCCTTCTCCCTTCCTCTCTGTAAAAAATCAATTAAAAAATATATTAAAAAAAAAAAAAGTTCCAGGCCAGGTCTACTAAGTTGAAAATACCAGGGATAATTCTAACACAGAAAAGGCATGCTGTAGGGTCCAAAAGACCTGGCTTCATTCCCCAACTTTCCTCCTTATCTAAGTGAACTCAGACAAGTCACTTCACCTCTCTGAACCTCGGATTCTTCATTTATAAGTTAGGTATTTAATTGGCAAATACCTGTCAATCATAAAGCACTATACAAATCAAGAGACGAAAGCTCTATTTTTCAACTTGTTTTACTTTGTAACACTAAGGTTTTTGCTAGTTTTTTAGTCAATTGCTTACCTTCAATTGAACTTCATCTGAAGTCAAATGCCCTAAAGAATGAAACAAAAAGCCATTACTTACTATAAATACTTCACTTTTCATCACAGTCTAGCAAGCTTCATTAAAAGCAAAGTTGCAGTTTCTACCCAGAAGCCATCACATATTACTGAATTCTCAATTAATTGCATCTCCACTAGAGGCTGAATTATTGTTATTAATTACGTGATCACTGTGATTAGTGACAGCTGTGTCCTGAACTTCTATAGCATTCATATAGCAAGAAAAAAATGGAGCCCTTTTCATTATTCATTATTTTAAAAGGACACAGTTCAACCTAGTTCAAATGGGTCACTCAAAAACAACTGCTGCACAATTCTCCAAATTATAAGTGTTATTTCAAATAATATTTGCCAAAGCAAATCTTCTGCGAACAATTGTCTACCTCAAGCAAATGACAACAGCATTTTTTTTTTTTAACAACAGGATTTTACAACTGTTTCTAGTTGGCCCTATCAATCTGCACAACTTCAACCAGCACAGATCTTTATTGATAGCTAAACATGGGTATACTAAGGCACACAGGTTGTTGAATGAATTTCCAGAATAGAAAAATAAAATACGTAAATACGTACTCATGACAAGGAAAAAAAAAAGTAAGTACTATAACTTGAAGCAACTAAGAAAACCCTCTTCAAATAACAGGTAAAATCTTACCCTTGCTACACTGAGGAATGTTTGTCATAATTTCAGGATCATTCTTCAAACTGAATGACACATTTTTTCTTGGAGTTTTTGCTAGTTCTGAAGCTATAAACAGAACAAAGATATAAAAACCTTTTAACAGACAATAGATGTAGAGGGGAAATAGCTTTATTTCACTTATATAAAGTCTTTAAAAAAAAAAAAAAAAAAAGAAGCCTGCCTGCTACTATTACCTTCGGCTTAAAAAAAAGGGAGGGGGGGCCTTGAATTTTGTAAATTAAAGCCACTTTACTGACTCAAACTCCTTCTAACCTATTCCACACAGTTTTATGCCCCAATCTTGAAACTGACCCAAGATACTCATGAGAGTCCCCACAAATGCACTGGCTTCTTCATTTTCTTACCCTCCTTGGTTCTCTGTATCACTCATTAGAGATTTTCAATCTTTCTCTGAAGTTACTCTTTTATTTGGGTTCAATAACATTCTCCTGGTCCCTGGCTACTTTTTTTCACTGTCCTCGTCCTCCCCAACAGCCTACCTGTAAGTTTGCCTGAGGCTCAGGCGTTGGCCTTCTCTTTGTGCCTGAACAATATGCCATTTTTGGATAAAAGACTGATCCACAGGATAGGGGAAAAACTTCACAACAAAAAGCCACATACAAAGTAACTTAGCTGACTGGGATCATTTTGGTTTTACATTGAAACAAAATTATTCTATCTGCTTTTAAATAATTATTAACCTAAAAACGGATCAAGGGGGGAAAAAGGAAGCGTTCAAAAGGAAAAAGAATGAGTTCCCCATGTATGGTTACTTACTCTAATAACAAAAAAAATAGGGCATATATGCATGTCTTTTTATTTTAATTTTCCTAACAATTTATTTGCATTGTACTTTACACACCTGGTCTGCAACATATTGGAAATTTTAAAGTAAAATTCCTCTTTGTCTAATGATAGCTTCTCATCAGGTTATTTATTATCTGATCCTATGTAACCAATCTATTTTCCATTTCTCTAAAGTCATCTTTCTGCAAGTTGGTTGAACTCCCCCACATCCTTTCTACTTGGCTCTTTTGTTTGCATTTATCTACTCGTCCTGGACAGGTTTTCTGTATTTTACAAAGCCTTCCACTTAAGCAATATACGTTGGTGCTTTATGATAGATTATAAACCCTCTTATACAATCACTAGAGGCCCAGTGCACGAATTCATGCATGGGTGGGGTCCCTCGGCCTGGCCGGCCAGGGGGAGGGACCGCGGGAGTTAGGCTGGCAGCGGGAGGTTGGCTGTGGGAGCGCACTGACCACCAGGGGGAAGCTCCTGCATTGAGCGTCTGTCCCCTGGTGGTCAGTGCACATCATAGTGACTGGTCACAGTCACTTAGGCTTTTATATATATAGGATACATTTTACCAGGAAAACCTCATTATAATGAACTAATTTTCAGGCAAGGGGTGTCAGTTAAAGCCGAAAATCCGTTATACAATAAATAAAGGAGGTTTTCCAAATGTGCATGTTAAAAAATTGACAAATTGGTTAGTTCACCTGTTTTTACTTATGTAGACACATATGTATAATTAAAATTAAGTACATATGAAGTTTAATATCACAGAAAAGTTTTCTATGTATATTACTACAATTTTAAATTTATATTGAATAGGTCTATTAAATGCATGTGTGATTCACCAGTCGCTGCAAATAAACAAGTATACACGGCTGGGGCTGTTTAATGCATGTGGGAACATCTGCAGCACCGTTAAAACTGCTGCAGAAAGTAATGTCTGGGACAACAGAATCAATGACTGCAGCAGTGTGATCACGTGCAAATCATTTGCTGAACACTGTTTATGAACAGTGATTCTTGGATTTCAATATGTAGATTATAGTTGTAGATGTATAGTATTTATTTATGTCAGCAAAATTACTACAGTGTTTTCTCCAACATATGACCTATTCGCTAAAATTTGTTAAAAATAACAGTGAAATAATAACAAAAAATATACCCTGTTCATTATAAGCAAATCTTGGTTAAAAGCATTTTAAAACTAACAGGGTGTTAATTTTCATATATGAGATATAGACTGGAAATTTTGTTCATTAAATCTGAAGTCTGTTAAATTGAGGTCCGCAAAATCAAGGGTTTACTGTCTTCCTAGAATTTCAGAGGCTTATGGACCACCTTAATTTTCAAAGTGCTTTCACATGTTATTTTCTTTGACAGTTTAATTTTAATGTTTTATTCTCTGAAAATCAGTAATTCATGTGTAACTGGTATAAATGGTAACCTGGGTAAAAAAAAGTTAGAAGAGCACATTCCCAACACTTTTATATACATAGTTTTCTATATATAGTGTAAAACCCTTATGTAACAAATTCAGAATATGCCTCACTTAATGAACAAAACCTTGTTAAGAACCTATGCTAGAGGTTGTGGGAAGAAAAGGAAGACAGGGTTCCTACTATTAGAAGCTTATAATCTAGCTGAGAACAGAAGACATCTGAACACATAAAAACAAAAACTAATAACTTTAAGTATGCTCAATAACATACAATGACATCCCTCATCATGCCTTTAGGGAATGCAATGGGGAATGTGGTTAAACACACCTTTTTAGAAAAGGTGAATAGTGATTACAAAAATCAACATACCTAATTTAGCCATCTTTTCAGGGTGTTTCCTATTCTGAAAAGAATAAACTTTATTCCCACCAACGGTAGCAGAGCCATTTTTCAAAGATTCTGAAAGAAAATACAACATGTATTTAGAAAAAATTGTATTTAATTAACAGAAAAAAAGGACAAAGTTTTAACTAAAAACTTAAATTTGTACCCATCACTACCTTACATAAAGGTTTAATAATATACATAAAATATTTTAAAATAAAAAAAATACACAACAGACTATGATACTGTTTTTACAAATTTTATTTTTTTTAACTTTACTTTTTTATTTTTATTGATTTCAGAGAGTAAGGGAGAGAGACAGAGAGATAGAAACATCAATGATGAGAGAGAATCATTGGTTGACTGCCTCCTGCACGCACCCTACTGGGGGCCAACCCTGCAACTTGGGCCCTGCCTGACTGGGAATCCAAGTGTGACCTCCTGGTTCATAGGTCGACACTCAACCACTGAGCCAGGCTCCATTGATTTTTAGAGAGAGTGGAAAGGAGGGAGGAAGAGAGAGAAACATGGATGAGAGAGAGACACATGATTGGCTGCCTCCTGCACGCACCTTGCAAACCAAGTATGTGCCCTTAAGTAGGAATCGAACCCATGATCTTTCAATCCCTGGTTGGGGCATGTGTGAGAAGCAACTGACTGATGTTTCTCTTTCTCTCTCTCACTCCCTTCCCCTCTCTAAAAATCAATTAAAAAAAAAAAACCTGTGGAGAAAATACCTATAATAGAAACTCAGTACTTCCCACCTTTTCAACTACAGAGAAAAAACCTGAAGCAATGCATTGCTCATGAGAAACATATTAATATAGCACCCACATGAAAAGAGTTCTGGAGATGGATGGTGGTGATTGTAGCACAACATTTTGAATGTATTTAATACAACTGAACTGTACTCTTAAAAATAGTACAGATGGCAAATTTTATGTTATGTGTATTTATAATAAAAAAAATTTTTTTTTTTTTTGGAAAAAAATAATATGGCACACCATTGCCTAGCCTGCCAAACTACTTTATTGTATCCTGCAAAGCAATTTTGGCTATTTGTAAGTATACATTTCCCTCTCTCCCCAAGTACCTTGAACATCTCGTTCTAAAACTTCCACATAGTTCTTATCTTTTAAGACTTCCCGGCCATCTTCCTTCAAATCATATTCCGGCTTCTTTATTATTTTTTTTGTGTTGACCAAAAGTTGAGGTCGCTCCTTTTTTAATTTAGCTCCTATAAGAACATCCAAGAAATTAGAACATGACAGGTACAAATTCTTTCTAAACATTACATTTAAATAAGTAAAATAATTATACTACTTATATTGTCATTACTAAAAGGATGGGAATAAATTCAGTATTTTTATCTTTAATTAAAGAAGATCAAGGTAACAGTGAAGTGACTTGCTTTATGAAATTATTTCAAATTAGTTAAAAATATAATCTGACCACTCTTCCACTTATATAACTAAGTTTAAAAAAAAAAATAAAACCTTGAAAGTGTATTATCATTACCACTGATCATTTCATATTAGATACGGCTTATTTTTAATTTTCAATAAAGTTTGAAAGGAGTAAACTAAAAAGTAAAGTAGTTGTTTACAATCTTACTAGATTAAATACTTTGTGCTATAGTTTCAAAATAGAGTGCTATATTTTAAAAAGTGAAATAATCTATAACCATTACTAATTACCTCCTTCTCTATCAAGAATGTGATTAAGAACATCATCATCTCCCACAAACCGAACCTCCAGCACATTGTCTTCCTTCAATTCCAATTTATTCATCATTGCCAACCTAAACAAAAGCGACAAAGCACTCAAAAGAGATGAAAAATTCTGATCAACAGCCAAAGAAATTAAACACTAACATAATGAATACATGTATATGTATAACATTTTGAAGTCTTTACGTATGAAAAATATATTATGCATTATTGCGTTATTATTATGGTGTTGTTTTTATATATATATATTTTTATTGATTTTTTACAGAGAGGAAGGGAGAGGGATAGAGAGTTAGAACATCGATGAGAAACATCGACCAGTTGCCTCCTGCACACCTCCCACTGGGGATGTGCCCGCAACCCAGGTACATGCCCTTGACCGGAATCGAACCAAGGACCTTTCAGTCCACAGGCTGACGCTCTACCCACTGAGCCAAACCGGTCTTGGCTATTATTATGTTTTTGATAATAGGTAATTCAATGCTTCATCTGAAAGATAAAAGAGGAAGTGGTTCCTGGGATGTGGAAAGGGATAAATCCAATCAAGACAACTAAAATGTAGTAGCAGGAAAACAATTCTGCCTATAAAGAAAGCACTAATCACCGTACAAAATAGCATTACAAATAAAGTTTGAAAGGAGTAAACTAAAAAGTAAAGTAGTTGTTTACAATCTTACTAGATTAAATACTTTGTGCTATAGTATTTAGAAAGGGGATGGTTAACACATGAGTTTAGAAAATGTGCAACCAAAGAATACAGATTGGTGGATTTTAATTTCCGCTCTCTAGGAATTAATATAATCCCTTCCGAGAAGTCTGTACATTTCACTGGTGAGCCAAGCCTGGACCAAATAACCCTCGAGACCTCCCATTATTATTACTGCATTCTTTTTTTTTTTTTTTTTTTTCTGGATGCAATCATAATTCTTTTTTTTTTAATTAAATCTTTATTGTTCAGATTATTACATTTGTTCCTCTTTTTCCCCCCCCCCAACTCCCCTCCTCCCAGTTCTCGCCCCACCCTCCGCCCTCACTCCCCACCCACTGTCCTCATCCATAGGTGCACAATTTTTGTCCAGTCTCTTCCCGCCTCTCCCACACCCCTTTCCCCCCCAAGAATAGTCAGTCCATTCCCTTTCTATGTCCCTGATTCTATTATAATCACCAGTTCATTCTGTTCATCAGATTATTTATTCACTTGATTCTTAGATTCACTTGTTGATAGATGCATATTTGTTGTTCATAATTTGTATCTTTACCTTTTTCTTCCTCTTCCTCTTCTTAAAGGATACCTTTCAGCATTTCATATAATCCTGGTTTGGTGGTGATGAACTCCTTTAGCTTTTCCTTATCTGTGAAGCTCTTTATCTGACCTTCAATTATGAATGATAGCTTTGCTGGGTAAAGTAATCTTGGTTGTAGGTTCTTGGTATTCATCACTTTGAATATTTCTTGCCACTCCCTTCTGGCCTGCAAAGTTTCTGTTGAGAAATCAGTTGACAGTCGTATGGGTATTCCCTTGTAGGTAACTGAGTTTCTTTCTCTTGCTGTTTTTAAGATTCTCTCTTTATCTTTTGCTCTTGGCATTTTAATTATGATGTGTCTTGGTGTGGTCCTCTTTGGATTCCTTTTGTTTGGGGTTCTCCGTGCTTCTTGGACCTGTAAGTCCATTTCTTTCACCAGGTGGGGGAAGTTTTCTGTCATTATTTCTTCAAATAGGTTTTCAATATCTTGCTCTCTCTCATCTTCTGGCACCCCTATAATTCTGATGTTGGTACGCTTGAAGCTGTCCCAGAGGCTCCTTACACTATCCTCGCATTTTTGGATTCTTTTTTCATTTTGCTTTTCCGGTTGGGTGTTTTTTGCTTCCTCGCATTTCAAATCATTGACTTGATTCTTGCGCTCCTCTGGTCTGCTGTCGGGAGTCTGTATAATATTCGTTATTTCAGTCCGTGTATGCTTAATTTCTAGTTGGTTCCCCAACATAACATCGAGGGTCTCATTAGTTTTCTTGTAGATCTCATTATCGGCGGCTTCTAAACAGTTCTTGAGAGACCTTAAAAGTGTGGTTCTGAACTCTATATCTTCCATTGACAATTTTGTCCTGTTTCTTTGTCTCCACATTTTGTTATGCTTCCTTGGTGCACCCCCTAGTGGTCTTTGTGCGCAGTTTTATAGTTAAACCTTGATTGTTGTAGCTAATACCAGGGAGGGTTTGACCTCCAGGCCAGGTGGCTATGAGAATCAGCTGTGTCTGCAGTGAGAGAACTTCTGTCTTCTAGGGAGGTGCTAATCTAGCCTTTGCCTGAGGCTATCCGGCAAATGCCTCTGTGCAGGGCTTGGGCGGGGCGGGTCGCACAGGATCAACAGGGTGGGCCGGAGAGAGCAGTTATGGCGGCTCTCAGTCCTGTCCCCAGGAGCTCTGCCTCTCTGAGTCCCAGCACCCGCTGCAAACCTCGGAGAGAAAGCTGCACTCGCTCTGACCGAAGCCAGACAGTCCTGCTTCTCCTGTTTGAGACTGGGTCCCTAAAGACTCGCCTGTATCTGGAGCTCAGAGTCTGCGACTCCCTCCCGATTGAAAACGCCCACCGCGCCCTTCGCCGCCAGCCCGCTCCGCGCACTCTGCACCTCAGAAGTTGACTTCAGCACTGCGCCTCCTCTGAGTGTCCGTATGCGTTTCTCTTTCCTCCTAGTTGTAGGACTTCCACTCAGCCAGCGTTCCTGTGGTTCTGGGTGATGTCCCTTCCGTTTTTTAGTTTCACTTTTGAAGTAGTTGTTCAAGGCAGCAAACTCCGGCATTAACCTATGCCGCCATCTTGGTTCTCTCTATATTACTGCATTCTTACCAAACAACTTTACAAATATAAATACGGCTTTCTAGGTATCTTGGTAACTAAATAGTAACCATAAATCTTTCCAATATTTTATAGTCAGTTCTTCATTGAACAAACATGAGTTTGGCAGACAAAAGATTAATCAACTCTAGCTACTCTGACAAAAGTTAGCTTCATAACTTCTAAGACCAATAGCCTGATATTAATTAATGATTCCAATGAACTGCAAGCTAATCAGTTTACCCCCAAAATGATTTTTCCCCCTCTCTTATAAATACTACTTTTACCTTTTCTCCTGACAAGAGGAACTACTGACTGTACCCCTCATGAGTCAGTTATTTGCATGGAGACAGACAACTTACTAAATGTTGGAACTAGCACTTAAATGACTTACCTGTAAAGGCATTACACATTCTGCAGCTGGAAAATTCAGGTGCAGTCACCAGTAACTGAAACAAGAACTCAGCCAGCGTCAGCTAATAGGAAAACAAAAGCAACCAAACAAGGTGATGGGTTTTAACAAACAAGTTAAACAGATAAATGCAGTTCTTACAAAGTCAAAGTTGTAATGACAGCAGTGTCGGGTAAAATGACCATTACCATTTTGGCCAGGAAACCTTAGTCACTGAGACCTGGATCGGGGGCGGATACAGGGAAGAGGCCGAATTTTGAGCACATACTGCGCTCGGCACAGTTTTGAATATTCTCTATGTATTCTCATTTAATCCTCACAGCAACTCAATTAGGTTTATGCTTTGTGCATAAAGACAACACTTCATCTATGATTTAGTGAACACTGCCAGCCGACACATCCTTCTGGTCCATCTACCTACCTAGGATATTGCTTATGATGAGAACACAGGTGTATAGAAAGTTTAGCGCATCTACGTGACATTTGTATAAAATAAACTTATGATTTCTTTATATCTGTATAAAGCTTTTTTGAGGGCCTATTTGCCAGGCACTGTTTTAGGCACTTTTATGCATACTAGATCATTAAGTCCATTGAGGTTAAAAAAAAAATGTATATCATTCCCCCCTTATTTACAGATGAGTAAACTGAGTTAAATAAATGTTAGGCACCAATTTTAATATCAGATAAACCCGGGTTCTGACCTTAACTTCACACTTCGTAACTGTGTGGCTTTGGACAACGTTGAGGTTATTAAATGAAATCATGTGCCAAGCGTATGAAAATGCCCATTAAACGTTCCAGTGTGTGGCTATTTTTACTCTCAACTCCCACTTGAGCATGCAGATCTCTGGGACGGCTCTGCAGCCCACCGAGCGGCTGGCTGGAAGGTGCCGCACAGAGGAGGACGGGGTGCTGTGCCAGGGCCACGCGCTCCCCACCTGCAAGTTAAGGGGGAACAGCTGTGCTGCTTCCCCTAGGAGTTCAGCTGTGATGGTTCCCTTAGGTCCAGTGGTTCTCAACCTTCTGGCCCTTTAAATACAGTTCCTCATGTTGTGACCCAACCATAAAATTATTTTCTTTGCTACTTCATAACTGTCATGTTGCTACTGTTAAGAATCGTCATGCAAATATCTGATATGCAGGATGGTCTTAGGCGACCTCTGTGAAAGGGTCGTTCGACTGCCAAAGGGGTCGCGACCCACAGGTTGAGAACCGCTGCCTTAGGAGTTCAGCTGTGATGGTTCCACACGTTATGCGTCCACATCGGTTCCCTGCAAAAGCCCTACGGAAGGGCCCGGCTTGTCACCCCTGCACGGCTGAGGGCTGACCCGCTGGCTTCACTCCGCGCTTCCGAGCGGGGGCGCCGCACGGGGGTTCGCTGCAGGGCGGTCCCGGGACGCAACCTCGGTCCCGCCGGCCTCCCGGGGCCGCTCCTCCGCCCGGACACCACTCCGCTCCTGACGGATACAACTGCGTGCAGTCCTCCCTCTACCACCGCGGGCACGTGGGTCGCAGGCGGCCCTGGCACAGGAGGCCTGTCACCGCCGGGCAGACAGACGAACGGTCTTCCCACAGGGAGCCCGTCACCCCAACACGAGTTGACTGACCTCGGCCTGGGCCTCGCGCCGCCGACCCGTTGGCTGCGCTCCGCCAGCGGGGGTCTCAGGGGCCGCGGGCTGGGACAGCCTGGGAGAGAAACGGGGGAGACGCAGCGGCCCCGGCGCGTGTGCCGAGGGGAGACCCGGGGACCCGCGCCCCACGTCCGACGCATCAGGACTCACCTCACCAGCAGGGAGCTCAGCGAGAGGAAGGCGGGCTGCGCGGCGCCCACCACGCACCGCTGTCTCCGCCGGCGCGGCTCGGCCGCCTCGCGCCCGCCGGACGCTGCCCCGCTGCGGGGGTCGCGGCGGGGAAGGCGGCTTCGGCCGAGGGGGAGGCAGAATTCGGGTACGAGGAGCCGGGTTGCAGGGTCCAGACCAAACCCCCAGACCCTGGCGGGGGAGGGAGCGCCGCTGGGACACACCGAATCTCCCGCCCTGCTCCGGGGGCGGGGCTCCGGGGAACCAATAGGGAGCGGCACCGGCCGAGAGCGACGGCTCTGCTGGCCACCCGGCGCCGACCTGGGGGCCCCGCCCACCAAGAAACCTGAGGGAAACTAATCCGCACGCGCGGGGCGGGGGCCTTTCCTTCATTCTTCCGTTTCCGGGGGCGGGGAGGGAGCTGGAGGGGGCGGGAGTGCAGGCTGGTTCCCAGGAGGTCCGCGTTTAGCGGTTTCTCTCCCCAGAGAGAATCTTAAAAGTGTTCATTGATTTCTCTAGATACGGTGTTGTTTTTTTAGGAAAAATATAGTAAGAATGAATTCCCGTTTTTTAAAAAAAAGTATGTGTTTTTGTTTCTCTTGTGTGGTTTTTTGGTGTTAATCCTAGCCCGAGGATTATTTTTTCCCCCTTTGATTTTTAGAAAGTGGAAGGGAGGGAAGGAGAGAGAGATGCATGGATCCGTTGACCCGTACACGCCCCAACCCCGGGCGGGAATGGAACCTGCGACCCTTCCGTGCACTGGTGACGCTCCAACCAAGCACTGGGCAGGGTTATTCACTATATTATATTTTAATGATGTTTTCTTTTGTACTTTATATTTCCTGAGGTTTTCAAGATGAGCAAGTATAACATCTATATATATAAAAGGCAAAGTGACCATCCCACTGGCCAATTGGCCAGTACCTGACCACACACTGACCACCAGGGGGCAGACGCTCAATGCAGGAGCTGCCGCTGCGCTGTGGTGACTGGGCAGTGGCGGTTCTCTGGTGACGCACTGGGGAACCAGAGAGGAGGGAGCCCAATTCCTCGCAGGGCCACGCGATCCCACCTTCAGCCGTGGGTTATGTTATTGCTGGGGCACTGTCAGCCCTGATTCTGGTTTACTTACTGCACGCTTGTGTTTGCATTCCACACCCTGTACGACAGAACTTTGCAGAGTGCCCTCTCGCACACGGGAACCCCTCAGGGGATGTGGGAGAGCCGGTTTTGGCCTCACCCCTGCAGGCCAGGCCAAGGGACCCCACCTGCCAGAGGGACAGGCTCACTCTGCAGATGCCCTTCGAGCCATGGCACCGCCCTAGGTGTGGCGGGCCAAGGAGGGACTGCGGAAGGTTGGCTCCAGGGTGTGTCCAACCTTCCGTAGTCCCTCCTTGGCCGGCCCATCTCGCCCAGTCCCGTCCAGCCGGCCAACTTCTAATTAATTTCCTTACAATGTGCACGGATCCGTGTACCAGGTCACTAGTTTTGAATAAAAGGAAACAACTGAAACTGTCAGTGACTCTCATCTTTCCTAACTAATGCAGATCTGGAGCCGAGGAGAAAGGAAAACAAAGCTCGTTGAGTTGCATTATACCTTCCTCTTCTGGAACTGCTAGCCCATAAGTGGTTTTGGATTAAGGCAGTGGTTTTCAACCTTCTGGCCCTTTAAATACAGTTCCTCATGTTGTGACCCAACCAGAAAATTATTTTCGTTACTACTTCATAACTGAATTGTTGCTGCTGTTATGGATCGTAATGTAAATATCTGATATGCAGGATGGTCTTAGGCGACCCCTGTGAAAGGGTCGTTCGGCCGCCAAAGGGGTCGCGACCCACAGGTTGAGAACCGCTGGATTAAGACATAATAAATAAGATATAAAGAAATGTGCTTTGTATTGTTGGATCTGAATAAAAGAGAAAACAGAGCCTTGATCTGATAAGTAAGGACTAATAGCCACAGGGGGAAAAAGCACAGAAGAAATTTTGCTAGGAAGTGGATGAAAGGGAAAAGAAAAAGAGAGCCTGGGCGCAGCCCTTCATTAAATCCACTTTCCAAGGAAAAGCTAAAGCATACTTTAGAAAATGCAAAGTGGGGAAGATGAAGTTTAATAACTAGAGAAAACCAACTGCTGGTAAGAGTGTGAGGAAACACACTTTCAAAATTCACCGCTGAAGGGAGTGTAAGTGATCCCATATAATAAAAGCCTATGCCTGGTCATCCATTCAACCAATCAAAGTGTAATATGCTAATGATATGCTAAGACCACACAACCGCTCCCTATGATGTGCACTGACCACCAGGGGGCAGACAGTCAGTTGGTCAACCAGTCACTATGACGTGCACCGACCACCAGGGGGCAGACGCTCCAACTAGTAGGTTAGCTTGATGCTGTGGTCCCTCTGATCTGGACTGAGATGGGTCAGGCATGCCCTGGAGCCCTCCTGCGGTCCCTCTCCAGCTGGCCAACCTCCCGTGTCTCTCCCCAGCCCCAATTGTGCACCGGTGGGGTCCTTTGGCCTGGCCTGTGCCTTCTTGCAATCTGGGACTCCTCAGGGGATGTCGGAGAGCTGGTTTCGGCCCAATCCCACAGGCCAGGCCAAGGGACCCCACTGGTGCATGAATTTGTGCATCAGGCCTCTAGTACTAAAACAACGGCTCTTTATAAGGACCCACGAAAGGAAACTTTCTGACATTTCACTACTAGAAACAGTGTGCTTCATCTGAGAAACTGATTTTTTTTAAGGATACCAAAAGTCACATAATCTTACTTCTCTCTGCTCAGAGATAAACTTTTATCTCAACAGTAACATACATGTATTAATTTTATTTCTGCCTTCATGTTCACTCTTATTTTATGGTGCTGTATGTAGTTTTATATATTGCCTTAATTTCATAAACTGCCTTAACTTAACAGGGTGTCATAAAAGGTTCAAGCATACAATAAAATAACGCAATGAAAGATCATTTTAAGGTATGAAATTTAGGTAAGATATAAAATTAACTCAGAGAAATCCAGTCTAAAGCCAAATAAAGCAGTATTTTTACTGTACAAAAGAAAATTTACATTCTTAATGTAACTAGATACAACTAGGGAAAAATTACACATCTCTTAAGAAACACAATATTTAACATCTTACATGTTTCTGCATTGCAGACTAATAATGAATTTTATACATCTTTATTTACAATACCTTAAAATATTTTTTCATCTCTGGCAGATATTTACAGGTCAAAAGTGTCTACATTTCACATTTCAACAATCAACAATATTAACCGGTTCAGTAAGACAGTTAAGATAATGGCTTACATGCACCAATAAATATGATCTTAAATGTGCAGGGTTGGTTTTTTTTCAGCTGAAAAAAAATGAAGGATTTCACTAGTCCTAGGTTGAAAGAACATCAGTCAGTAGAGATCATATTTTCTTCATGCCTATCCTATTTAAATTTTCACCAGCACTACTTATTCTCTGAATACTTGGGAAGGTTATACCAAGCCATAGGTTGATGCTGGGTTAAAAAAATGAAAAGGGGGTGCAGGGAGAAGAGCTGATCTATATGTACATTCCATAACCGTTTATGAAGCAAACATGTGAAAGTGGGATATTTTCTTTTTACTTGTCCATTTTGACAGAGATCAGACTACATAATGCTCAAGTAGGAAAACCTTCAGAAACTGTAGCTCAGGAGAGCCAATTATGGGGAAACTCATCTGCCATAAATACCGTTTCACTTAACCACTTAAACTGACTGTAAAGCCAGCATAATTTTTAGATTAAAAGCTTCATTATAAAGCAGTTGATGTACTTATTACAAATATTTTAAAACACATGGAGCATTGAACATTATCTCTCAATTCAGTTTGGATGATAAAACCCACAAGCCTATATTAATAATTCTTAGAAAGCCAACTTCCTCTTTCCCAGATAGCTGGAAAAGATTAATACATTCATTACTTTCAACTACCACCTGATATGAAAAATTATAATACATAGAACCTATTTGGAACATCAGTTAATATACAATTACATTTCATATTTTCCACAAAAAGATCACTCTAATAGTTTAAGTAAATCTTTTAGTTCTTATTGGTCTATACATTTTTTTAAAAAGAGTATTTTAGCTTTTCATAACCCAATCATGTTTTTCTGCAAAGAAAAAAATATACCCAGTGATCAAGTACATAAATTATGTAAACTTGCCAATTTAACCCATATCATACTAAAAATAATTGCCATTGCCCATTTGAAAGGTGCATTTCCATAACTTTCCCCTCAATTTTATTTTTTAAAAGTCACAATATCATACAATATACTAATTTTAAGAACCTGCCCCCTTTTTTATTCAATATTGAGGAAATAGAATCCTTTATTTGAGTTGAGACATGAAAATGTGCCACAGCAATATTTGGACTTAACCTGTAACTGGTACTTTTGCTGGAAGTGTAAATGTTGACATTTTACTAACAATAAGAAAACCTCAAGTAGAATCTTGCAGATACTACTGTATATCTATGTTCCAGATGAAAGAATAATTTAATATCTATTTCTCCCAGGGCTAGAAAGCAGTCCTTCATGTTAAAGTAGCCTCATTCCTTAACAGGTACTTTAAAAATTATATTTGGCTGACACATTTTCTTTGGTAAATTTTGTAACCAATGAAGACATAAAGAACTTCATCTCATATCATTAACACTAAGCTGTGGACACTCAAATACAACAAACCAGATTGATATCAATTATGAGTTGGGGATGGACTACCCAACTAAGTTCATTTTGCTTTGAAAATAAAAATTTTTTTTAAAATGATTTACTTAACTTCCAGATACACAATTATTTTTTAAAAGATTCATTTATACTTTAAGCCACACCTAATTCTAATTATTTGGGTAAAATCTATATTAAACATAATAGCATAATAGCAGACATCTGAATATGCATTAATTTGTAAACATTTTCTCAAAAATCCAAAAGGAAAACATAGAACTTACATTTCTGTACTGTGCTGCCAGGTTATTTCACATCATTCCTAGCTTTCTGCTAACATCTGTCCTGAACTGTCTGCTCTTGTATAAATTTGTCATGTGACCAATGGCTGAGAGTACACAAATACTGGAGATTAAAGTTAGCAAAATTTTGTGGATTATGGTCAGATTTAGAAGAAATGTGCCTATAAGGCAGGGTAAGTTTTGGTGATGATGACTCCTCTAATTCTCATGGCTTAGGATCACCACACAAATTTCTGGCACCATCAAAAATCTAGTATAATTTAAATACACATTGGATGATTCTATGAATATGATTTTCTAAGTATGTTCAATGCCAATATGATATACTCATTAGGTATATAACACAGGTAATACTAAAATGTATGTCTTACATTAATAAACATGAACACATTGGCAATGGAAAAGTGTATCAATCTAGTAACTCATTATGATTTTACTTGCACTGTTAACAATTTTACACTGCATCTCATCTTCTTATAATCTGGCAAATAAGCTAATATTTAGAGTTTCAGTTATTAATAATATCTAGTTTTTCAAACAACTTATTTCTGAAAAAGCACTTTAGAAAAAATTAAAGTATTACAAATAATGGTCGCAACCAACTTGGTGGTTTAAAACATGACATTAATCATTCAACTTGAAAGATAAAAAGTATCATGTTCAGACTATTTAACATAGCCATAGTATAGAAAAGCTGATCTAAAATTCATATAGGTTTTCCAACCATTGGCATGACCTATTCAACATTTTTAAACTGAAAAATAAATACTTAAGTGAAATACTGATTAAAAAGACAACAACATAATGCCCTAACCGGTTTGGCTCAGTGGACAGAGCATCGACCTGCAGACTGAAGGGTCCCAGGTTAGATTCCGGTCAAGGGTATGTACCTTGGTTGCGGGCACATCCCCAGTACTGGGTGTGCAGGAGGCAGCTGATCGATGTTCCTAACTATCTCTCTCCCTTCCTCTCAGTAAAGAAATCAATAAAATATATTAAAAAACCAAAACAACATAAAACAAAATTTACTTTGCAATCCAAAATCAGAAACACAAAAAGAAAAAGAAAAAATCAGAAACAGAGGGATCTCCTTGCCAGTGTTTGTACAAATAGTGTGCTATCCCCTAAAGACACATACTAATTTTTTTTTAATTTACAAATGAACATGCAGAGAATTAAATGAGACAAATGATTGTCAACAATTAAAGTACTCAAAAATGGACCCATAACACACCTCAAAAAGTGAGGTAGGAAAAACACCCCATTTCATTAAAATATTCATAAATATAGTGCAAACTAAACAATCTGAGAGAAGTTATTTTCAGTATTCCAGTGTCTAATAAGTAATTATAATTAATTTAAAGCTATTAAGTGGAATGTTAGAATATAGGTTGAAAATATTGAGCTTATATAGCTGAGACTACCACATTTAAAACATTTTACATTGTATATACACTTTGAATAACATGACGGTCACCATTTCATTATGAATACAAATCTTTTTAGTCACATAAGGAAATGTTGCTTTTATCTATCAGCTCTAAGCACAAAGGAAGGTTCAATCTCTTTTGACATTAGAAATTAATGGGATTAAATTTAATCTTTACTTTGCAATCTTCCATTGTGCAATACAATTAACCTGCTACCTAGGTGACTGTGAAAGCTGGCTGATTCAAAAATTACTTTAAAATAGCTAGAAACACTGATCGAAGCCATTTCATTGGGTTTATTTTTGCATTTAAATAAATCCCCAGCAATATAATCAACTATAAAATGGCAGCATTTACTGTTATGTGGCAGAAAATAGTAAGGCATAAATTAGAATAAGAAAAATGTATCTATCTTTATACCTGTGGTATAGATACCAACATTTCCAACACTTCCCCATCTATATTTATTACTCTGTATTTTTCTGGATTTAATACTTTTCTTAATGTGCTGTATTCACCAACTACTAGTCCAAAACTGTACAGAAACTACAGAAATAGAGTGTTACATAACACATTTACCATAGTATGAGTAAAGGGTGGCAGTAGGGCATTTTGATGGGAGACAGGAGTTTTATTCTGGCTCTGCTTCTTAGTTATGTGACCTTGATCATGTAACAACCTTTTTGAGCCTCAGTTTCCTGAGGATGGATGGGGGAGGGGAGTGTTGTTAGGAGACTAGCAAGATTATCTCTAGGGTCTCTGCTAATATAAAATTCTATAATAAACAGGCACAGAAGAGTAATTAGGAGGGTAGGGGTCAGGATTTCAAATTACAACCAACCCCCAGCCAGCTTCTAAAAAGTTTATTTAAAAATCTTACTTCTGGCCCTAGCTGGTTTGGCTCAGTGGATAGATCATCAGCCTGCAGACTGAAGGGTCCCAGGTTCGATTCCAGTCAAGGGCACATGCCCGGATTGTGGGCTTGATCCCCGGGGGTGGGGAGGTGGCGTGCAGGAGGCAGCCAATCAATGATTCTCTCTCATCATTGATGTTTCTATCTCTCTCTCCCTCTTCCTGCTTCTCTGAAATCAATAAAAATATATTTTAAAAATATCTTACTTCTGAGTAAGCTTTTCACTTTTCATTTTAGTTTGCTTTCTATGAACATGATTTTAATTACTGCCATAGAGAAGAGTTCTGCAATCCTTCAGAGTTTTTTTAATCCAGCCTGGTAGAGATGGCATCAAATTGTTTTATTATAGAAAACAAGTATTTTCTCCCTAACTAGCTGTTCCAAAGATAAAAGGACTTTCCCTTTTAAATGAACATTAGGAAGTATAAAATAAAAGGATGTTAAAGGATATTGCTGGCATATATTTTAACAACTATTGTACAGCTGAGACATATTTTTAATTAAATCCAATAAATAATGTAGATGAATATAAAAAATCTCTTAAAAAATTTGACTTATGGTTTGTTAAACTAACTCATTCCATTTAAACTATACCTTGCACAGGACATAAATCCTGAATGCAAAGTTTGAACTAAATAAAATGTGGTGGTTTTTTTTTCATTAGGGCCAAATCACATCACTTAAAAGAATGAAACATAAATGTTATGGTTTATGCAACATTAACGGGTTATGTATACATACAAAATACATATGTAGACATACATATAATGAAATCCTCTAAGTTGACAGTTTTCAAAACCAAGTTTTCTGGTATAAGATTTCTAACAAACCAAAGGGAGATCTTATAATATTTGTTAGTTTTGCTGTAATTTGATATTATTTGGTTTTTTTGTGTGCTTTAACTAAAATTATACTAGAGTTAGATGCCAATAAATGTACAATTTATTGAATTAAAAACAGCCTCCTAAGTCAACTGGGTATTTCTGCCATAAAAGTAAATGACCTCCAGCCATGGCTAAGATCTCTCGCCCTGGTTAAGTATAATGCTCTTTTCCTTTTATACCTAAACTTTGCTTTCCTTACTATGTTACAAATCTTTACACTTCATTTATTTTGGCTAATTTTTAATTCATTTATCTGATATCTCTTAGTTAAATTAGAAGTAAGGGATACCTAAAATATGTCTTTGTAATATATACATATACACACCATATATATACACATACGTACACACACACATACAAATCAATAAATCTCTATCAACTTTTAGCTTTATCCTAGACTTTGGCAATTTCGTAGATACTAGTTCAGGTTCTAGTTTTCCATTTTAATATGAGATGAAAAATGTTACAAACCACCAAATTCAAACAAGCATCTAATTGCTTTATAAAGATTATAACAGAAAATCCATTTAAGAACAAACAAAACAAACAAAAAACCTCTTACAATTAAAAAAAAGGAGGGGGGAGAATTATAGGTATGAAAAGAATAAGAGGCATTTTTCCAGTTATTTTATTTATCAAAATCTATTATAGTTTTAATTGGTAGAGGTAAATTTTAAACTTGGTTAATTATGAGAATACTTGCTTTCTATAAATTCAGTATATTTTTCTTTCACAAAAATAAAATAAAATGTCTAGATATACAAAGCACTAATAGTTCTGATGTATTCTGTGGAAGAATAACACATAGCAGTTCAAGTCACAATATACTGATTTTCAAAAACCAACATATTCTCTTCTATTTAATCAAGCATTAGAGCCTGAAACCCAGAAGAGGTCATAATGAAATTTTAACCAACCAAATCAGATTTTTTTTTAAACCAGTAATGCATTTTTGTAGCATAGTTACCAAATGCTACTTTACATACATTCAACATTTAGCTTACTGGCATGATTTCAAAGTTTTATAAAAATGAGAAACTTTTGCAGCTATATGATTAGAAGGTACACAAATTGCATTACATCAAACACAAAGGCAGTGTGGTCCTTGTAGGAGAAATCAAGTCAGTACCCCCTTGTAGAAATGTTCTATAAAAATGTGTCACATTGAAGTGTCAGTGTTTTCAGCCAATTATCTGTCCCTGATGTATTTCCTTGGAGTATATATCAGGACTTCAGGTTTCTTAATCCAAAACATCTGACTGAATTTAGGTACATCTAGAAAGCAGCTGAAAGGGTTTCTCCAATAGTCTGACATCACAGAAAGTACTTGAGAAATCCCTCTCTTTACCTGAAGACGTACTTGTTCTACTTCAGTCATAAACTCACAAAGAAAGAAAACCAATCAAAACTTCCCCTCACACACACAATCCCACATAAGCTAAACAAAGACCACCCCTCCCTCCACAAAACCCCAGCACCAAAGTGTCAGTCATTCCTGGGAAAAAGAACATGCCCCTTGGATTCTCTGATTTGTTAGTTGTTCTAACTTTAAGGACAGAAATAACCTTATGTCCTTGTGGGGAGGAGGGAAGACATGTTAATAATGACTATAAGCCATTGAGAAAGTGCATTATCAATTATTACACAATCAACTGCCCTCTAGTGGAGGTGGCCACACTTGATTCAAATGCCTCGGTAACTAAACATTCATATCCTCGAGATAAAGGAGATGGGAGAAAAAGAGACACTCATTTTAATAAAAAAGTGCAGAGTCTACCACCTTTCCCCATGCTTCTCAAGAAAATGATTGCACAGACTCAGAGAAGTCCAAAGTCATAGCAGAATCTCTGAGGCACTCCTGGTTGAGAGAAAAAAAATATGACCCAGTATTCATAGTTTATAGATTATGAGAACAAACCCGTTTTTTTGTGTGTGTTTTTAAAAGAAAGCCAAAGAATCATCTCATAGGGATCATATACACCATTTCCTCTAACATATCCTCAGTCTCACAGTGTTGAAATGGGACCGATCAGCCTACGACGGATTGCACATCACCCAAGGAGAAAGGAAGGCATGGAAAATGCAAATATTTTATACTACTTCACAAACACATTCACAAGGAATAGGTGAAGAGAAGATATAGGAAGGAGGAGAAAGAAAACATTATTGCTGTTTCCATACAAAATACAGTATGAACATACCTAAACTAAATCAACTCTGATTACCATGACCAATATTTTCACAATGTGGGATGAAGTTTCTTCTTCACAATGAAATGAAAGATGAGAGAGGATGTCAAAACTACACCTGGGATATTAGCTGCATATTGAAACTTGGGGATCGAGACTGCTTGGTTAAGGGGGCGCCTGGGCTGAGGAGCTCTTTACCTTCTCCAGCTTGACCTAGCCGGTCTTCCTGTAGACTGATAGTCGAGTATCGATTAGCATTACTAGTTGCTAAATTAGTAACTCCCTCAGTACCAACCCCAAAGCTGGTACCTGCTTGACTGCCATTTACATAGTCAAATGATTTACTTGAGGAAGCACTGGCTGTCCGGATTAGACTTAAACTATTGGTTTTTGGCACCACCTGGCCAGCAGGCAGACTCAGGTGTTTCTTCATCGGTGTCAGCTCAATTGAATCTAGACTAAGATCAGTAGGTTGCTGTACATACTGCCTGCGAACTACTGAATCTCGAGGGCTTTCACTGGATTTGATGGGAGACGCTGCTTCTTTTTCCTTGACTGAACGCCCAGTTGCTACTTTCCTTAAGCTTCCCCTCTGAGAAGAGGAGGATGGTTTGGTCCCAATTGGCTGATTGCTGAGGGAAGCCCCTGATGAAAATCCTTCATCTGCATCATTTAGGTTTACCGACTCCTCTTCTCCATTTACTCCCTCAGCACCTAAGAAACAAATCAGAAAGACTCAGCAATAGCCAAATTAAATAAGAAGTAACTGTGAATAACAACTCGACTGACTTTATCTCTTGGGTAATGTTTGATATAGGTTAGCAATGGCTTTGTTATCAACACTGCCCCTAAATAATTTACGGGAAGAAACCTTAATCTACACAGAATTCTAACTTTATTCATTCTGTTTATTTAGCTTTAATAGTCCAACTTTTGTAAAATGACCCACAAATTCTGATAGTATACTATCAGAATTTAGGATTATAAAACAATTTTAGGTAAAATACAACATTTTGTCATCATAAATCACTGTAATACATCCTTATCAATTTGAGGTGATCATATCTATTTAAATAAACACAATTTTTCCTATCTTCCTTAACCCACCATAAAATAGACCCCTTTCTAATTTCAGTCAACCAGAATAATGCAAAAAAATTTTATCTATAAAAAGCCAAACCCTTTTTAAAAATAAAAATGCATATTTCTTCAACAGTTCACTGCTGCTAAATGGCTTTAAAACCTTTATGATGGAAGTAGTAAATTTTCTAATTCTAAAAAAAAACTTTACATTGCTCCAATTGTATTCCTTATTGTCTTTTGTCTTATGGACATATTTAATCACTGGTTTCCATATTTTCTTGATCAATTAATGTGAAGAAAATACTTGATTATCAGAGGGCAAGCTAGGGAACCAGCAGGAATATTTAAAAAGGATTTTTACTTCATGTATTATGTATTTCTGTAAAATTTAAGATTTTTAGTTTGAGAAGTATTATGTTCGTAATCCCAAAATACTATAATGCCCGATTATGTTTCATGCAGAAACTGCAATTAACAAAAGAATCCTTTTCTTTGGATTTTGTAAGAAGGGAAGAAACATATATATTTAGCTTGTGGTTTCCAGAAAGCCCAATTGTCTTACTGAAAGTATGAAAAACATTCTCTTAGAAAATAATAAACTTGCTTCTTTCAAAAACTGACAGTGGTTTGCTACATCATTAAGTATGCTTACCAGACTTCGAGAACTTTAACCTGAATCTACATGCAGATAGCAATATTGTAGTTAAGGTAAAATGTTAGGAAGGAAATCTAGACAAATATTACCTTGTGATAGGGTTACCTAAGTAAACTATAGATGAAATATTTAAACACAATCTTTATTTAACATAGTACCTGAAAAAATAAAAATATTTTCTTAGTTATATTTTCTCATAGGGATTAGTTATTTCCTTCCTTCAAAAGAAGAATGAAATAAGCTATCCTTAAAGCAAAAAGCACCTTGTCATTTTTATCCAGCAGTTTAATAATCTTTAAATATCATGCAAAGCCATATGAAAATGCAGCTGACACCACTTCTCTCAACCCCTTGTTCAAAAGAACAGGATACAATGTATCTCAAATAAAAACTTTAAATTATATGCACGTGATATCATCTTAGCAATTTCCTTCAGTTAGTATAAACAACTCCAAAATGCCCAAGAAGGGTTATGGTTCAGAATTGATATCAGTAATATAAAACCAGGAGAGAACAGAAATGTATTATTGGATATATATACACACACACACATATATATATATGAAATTAGGAAAGGAGACTGAGAGACTTAGTGCTAGCTTCTGAATCCTGCCACATGCAGATCTGGTGCCCAAGCAATATGGCCATAAAGAGATGATGATAACATAAAAGCCACCATGCACGAGAACCTACTGATGTTTTATATACTACAAATGCTGTTTCAGTATAGTGGAACACTGACTGTATTTTAATCACAGGCATCCTCAATTTAGTAATAATTTTAAATTAAGCTTTAAAAAATCACAAATAAAACATTACTTGACAATCAGAATAAAGGTAGGTAATGGGCTCATAGTCTCGATTTCAACATACAAAACATACAGTTTTAATTGTAAAACTATTTAAAACCACATACAAAAAAATGTTTGTTTTTTTTTTTAAGGTCAATTATCTACGTTTATCCAAAAGCTCCAGTAGACTTCAGAATTACCAGAACTTTACATAGGTTTTGGTGCCCTAACCGGTTTGGCTCAGCGGATAGAGCGTCAGCCTGCGGACTCAAGGGTCCCAGGTTTGATTCCAGTCAAGGGCAGGTTTTGGTAATTTCCTTCCTTTAGTTTAAAAAAATCTCAAGGAACAAAAGGTAACTGTGTGGTGCTCTCCCTCTCCTGGGCTCGCCTGCACCTCTCCATTCCCCTCCTCTTTGCCCCCAGTCCCATTACCTTCACCCATCTCTCTCCTAAGCTCCAAGGGCCTTTTCCTTCACCTCTCTAACTTATTTCCTGAGCCCATTTCTTCTACTGCTCATTTCTTCCACCTCTGCGACTTTCTAAATAAACTTGTATACACACATATATAGAGTAACTGTACCTTAGAACATTTTCCTTTCTAATATTCTCCCTGAGTGATAACAATACTATTAATGATCCAAAGAAGAAACAAACAAAAATAATTTTTTAACCAAAAAGGATTTTTAACAAACTTTTCCATTATGCCTGCCTTTCCTTATAAATTTAGTTTCTACTAATACTGATTTAAAACTATAATTTAATCTAGATTAAAAGATAAAATAATTTTTGAGAAATTTCAAAAACACTGAAATTTTAGACTCAATGAGAATGGCTATACTCTACCCTCACAAACTGAAATTTTCTACTAGTGATACTACTATTTTGGTTCCTTTTTCAAAGTGTCTGACTTTGATCAATTGGAAAAAATGTTTCAACCTTATCCCACACTTTCTAGAATATCAAGTGTTAACATAGTACAACTACATTTAGCACAAACACTCTAACAATGGTAGGAGATACACATTAAGTGGCTCATTTAGTCATCTAGAATGTTAAAAAACACCTGAAATCTATATAATTTTATTAACCAATGTCACCCAATAAATTCAATTAAAAAAGGAATGTTAAGAAATATAATGTTGTTCCATTTATATCAACTTTGGATTCAACATCTATTCACATATTTATTTTTATGCCTTTATACAAGGTAAAACTGACTCCCAGGGATAAAAGATACAGAAAAAATGAAAAGGGAAGGTTGCGTTTCTCACAGGATCTCTGTAAAACAGCACCAAGTCTTTGGGTCCCTAGATCATGCACATGCAACACTGGTCAAGGAAGTAAGGTTAATCTGAGCAAATGGACAGAGAGTAGATTTAAATTCTTACTGAGCATGCTCAAATTTTTAACGCACCAAAGAGCAAGAGACTTCCTTAAGGTGGAAGTAACTGCTTCGTGTATGTTTGATCTTTAAAATAAGTAAAAATATGTTCCCTAGTCTAAAACTACTTGCTATGTTTCATAAATTAATGTAAAGGCTCCACAGTAGCAATTCATTAAATAATAAAAAAAAAAGTTAGGCTACAAGTTCCCTTTTTCACAAAGCCAACTCCTATGGCATCACATGGAAAGCAGCAAATAAACACTTTCCTAATCAGGGAAAAGTGTTCTTTTCCAGGTGGTGGTGGTGGTGGTGGTGGTAGTGGTGGTACCAGGGCAATGGGGATTTTTGGAAGAGGGGGGATGATTCTCATTTTGAGATACCCACATTGTAGAAACAAGATCTACAGGATACCTGGCTTCTAAATAATACATTTCAATTCTGTTTGGGAGGTACATAAGATAATCATTATTTACAATAAATGATAAAATGTAGTGTGCACCAGGGTAGTACATTTATAGAGAAAAGATGTCAATAGTTCACTGGTTAGACCCAGGCAACTTGACCCAAAGATTATAAAAAGCCAGTCAATACCAGTTTACTCTGTTAAAGAGGTAAGAAATTCTTATTATTGACTACCCTGGGATTACAGATTAAATTGCCGGCTCCACTTTAGTCCAATTTCTTAAAGATAATGTATTAAAGTTTTAAAATTCTCTGCACATATTTTTTAAAGAATAAATTATTATATGAATTAAATAAACTCACATTGACTAATAAGGCTCATGTCCATTGTGTGCATTTTCCCTCTCCTAATGTTAGAATAAACATGCTCAGTAATGAAAAATTCCAAGCATTTGCAGACCTTTTGGAGACAGGCCTCTGCTTTGTTAGTAGCCATGCCAAGCTGTTCTTTGATTACACAGGGATGCAGACTCCAGGCCAGCACAAATGGTAACTAAAGATTGTACTTGACCTGAAACTGGGCATATGGGGGTTTGTGCTTTGCAAGGAGGAGCTAATACGCTAATACGTGGAAACACACACTAGAATGGAAAATGTTCTGCTTGGGGTTAGAGAGCCAGGATCCTTCTCCAGCAACTGCCTCACTGACTTCTGTCTCCTCATCTCTGTCCTACCCTCTGTTGTGGCTGCTGCTGAGTTGGGCTCCGGTGAGCCGTGCTCAGGGGTCCTGCGCACCAGCACCTCCCCCTCTTGCACACGTTTGATCCCTAGGTCAGTGGAGCCGTGTTGGATCGGGGAGCCAGGAATACTCGAGTCAGCCTCGTTTGAGAAGTCAAAGCCATCTGGGATTCAACATATAACATTTTAGTGCTTTTTGTGCTCCTCTATTCTTTCTGAGCATTTTGACCCAGGCAGATAAGAGAATGTATATATGGATATGATATAAACACAAACACTATTTATATAGTTACATGTGTGTGCACAGCATACACACACATAAGGCAGCAGATGAACAATGTGAGGTTTGCAAATGAATAGGATAGAAAAATAGGAATCATTAAAATGGCAGTTAATTTCTCTTAGCCAAGACAGCTTGACTATTCAAATACCATATGACTATGAAATACTGCTGGATTCAGCACTTACTAAAAAAGGAAAAGCAGATAAAAATCTAAAAAAAACAATAATCATTCCTTTTATGGATAGCTTGTATTACACCATTTGTTTGGCCAGTTATAATTTTCTCCCACAATGCTCATACATGCACCTTTTTTCCCCAATTTGGTAAGAAGCTTAAAGAAACTTCTTTCCTATTGTTATTACTAGTTCAAAAAAGATAAAAATTAACTTGATCTTATTTTCTGTTTCAACATTCATAAGGAATTCTAAATAACATCTACTTTATTAAAAAATATTAAAATACATTTAAGTTATGTAAACCATTTTAGTGCTTTTAGAAATTGAACCATTTTACTTTAATTATAGAGTACTGTAATATCATGTGCTAATATAGTCTATAAAAACAGTGATAAATTTAACTGAATCCATGAGTGAGCTATAGGGATTTTGTCCTCACCTTCCCTCCTCCATCTATGGCGACGGATGGAAGCTGTTGTAATTGCAGTCCGAGAAATCCTCGGTACTGTCGGAGTGACTTCCACTTTAAGTACTTTCTGGCCTTCTTGTGAAGAATCAGGAGCATCAAATGGTAATGAATTTTTCATGGCATTAGCAACCTAAAATGATAATGTAAGTCTAGACATATTTACACCCTATATACAATTTATACTTATTTTACACTTACTCATTTCCATAATTTCTGAATATGTATTTAAAATGCGTACTATAAAATATAAAAGTAGAATGTGTCAGAAATATTTGTATTTCTATTGTTCTGTATTGTTCTAGGCATGTTTTTAAAATGAGAGTTTATTTTTTTTTAATGTCAGTCACCTTACCATTTCTTGAAGTATTGACTTTCAAAGAAGAAATACATTCCATAGAAGGAAAAATTGTTTAACATTTGAACCCTGACATAAGAAAAATTAGAGTTTCTGATTTTTCAGGTAATAAATAACATGCAAAATTTAATCTCTGGTTAAAATAATTAGCCTTTTCTCCAGTCCTTTGTTTCATAAGAAATTTTTCCCAACATGTCTGATATTTTGTCCCAACACTTTCTGCCCTCCGTAGAGGAGAGTAAAATATCTGGCTCAAGAGTAATTGCTGTTGTTTGATTCATGTTTCTTTTAGAGAGCCAGGATTCTTCTCCAGCAACTGCCTCACTGACTTCTTTTTATTGACTTTTTTTTTATTGGTCTGTTTTCATTAATTTTTAGAGAGAGAGAAGAAGGGAGAGGGACAGACAGAAACATCCATGAAAAAGTAACATCATCAATTGGCTGCTTCCTGCAGGCCCCCTACCAGGGATGAAGCTAGCAAGCCAGGCATGTGTCCTGACCGACAGGGAATCGAACCAGCGACCTCTTGGTTCATAGCTTGACACTCAAACACTGTCACAGTCGCCAGGTGGGTTTATGTTCCTTAATGGGGTAGTGCTCATCTGGCAAAGATCTTGAGATAGAGGATTGTCATTCTCCCTCCCTCTCCACTTGGACAAGGACAAGTGGAGTGTAGCAACCTAGGTAAGTGTGCCTTCTCTACCAACCCAAACATTCTCTGCAGGAGTTGGGGGCCTGCTTCAAGGTCTAGTGGGGGGTGGGGAGTTAAGTCTTTCAGTTCAGCCTTTATCAGTGCTGAAGATAATGCCTTATTTTTCTATTTGCCAACTATTTTATCTACTTATCATCTGCTCTAGATTTGAATAGAGAAAAGGAGTGTTATTTATTGGGCCCCTCAGAGATCCCCAATAATAAAGAACTATTCCAGGACTAGAGATTACTAATCTCTTTAACTATATTGCCTTGAAAGTGCCCCTCTACTTAATTTTTAAAATTGTTACAAAGATAAAAGCATGAATTTAAAGAGTCTCTCAAATGCGAAATATTATTACTGTAATATAATTTTTAAAAATCTTGTTATTCATTCATTTTAATGTAAATGTTAGAGTAAAATCAGGGGTGATGACATTAGAAAAAAATGGGAATTTAAAGTACAAAAAAAGACAAAAAAATGGCTTTAAAAATTGTACTTTTAAAACACTGTAAGTAGCCCTAACCGGTTTGGCTCAGTGGGTAGAGCATCGGCCTGAGGACTGAAGGGTCCCAGGTTCGATTCCGGTCAAGGGCATGTACCTTGGTTGCGGGCACATCCCCAGTCGGGAGCGTGCAGGAGGCAGCCGATCGATGTTTCTAACTCTCTATCTCTCTCCCTTCCTCTCTGTAAAAAAATCAATAAAATATATTTTAAAACACTGTAAGTAAAAGTACATAAATAATTTTTAAAATACCATTATAAAAATACTGTAAAAAGTTTAGAAAACAAAAAATTGCAAAGAAATAAAAATCCACAGTCAAATCACCTAGACAACTATTAGCATTTTGTACGTTTCTTTTTTTTTTTTTTTTACATCCTCATCCAAGGATATTTTTCCATTGATTTTTAGAGAGAGTGGGAGAGGAGAGAAAGAAAGAAACATCAGTGTGAGAGAGACACGTGGATTGGTTGCCTCCCTCACGTGCCAGGGATTGAGCCTGCAACCAAGGTACATGCCCTTGACCAGAATTGAACCTGGGACCCTTCAGTCCGTAGGCCTTCACTCTATCCACTGAGCCAAATTGGCTAGGGCAGCATTTTGTTTGTTTCATCTGTCCTATCTAGATTAAAAAAACCCAGTTGTATACTGTTTTACCACTTAACATAAGCTAGCATCTTTCTTTAATATAAATTTCCAAATACATAATTTCACCAAGCAAATATCGTATAATAATCATTCTCTGCTGTGGAACATTTAAGCTGTTTTCATTCCTTTGAAATTAAAAATAACATTAATGCTGTGCTTACAACACAAGATTTAAAAAAATTAAAGTAGTTTTCTGGGATACATTGCTAGGCATGGAATAGTAAAACGAATACACCCTCTGCTGAGGGGTGGTTAGAGCTGTGTTCTACTTCTACTGGTAACATAAAAAATGCCTTCCATAGCCCACTATTGGATGTTTACATTTGTTTTTATTATTTTTTTTTTTAAATCCTCACCCGAGGATATGATTTTTTATTGATTTTAGAGAGAGAAAGAGAGGGGGAGGGAAGGTGAGAGGAGGAGAGAAGAAGAGGGGAGAAAGAGAGAGAGAGAGAGAGAGAGAGAGAGAGAGAGAGAGAGACATCGATTGATTGCCTCTCATATGCGCCCTGTCTGGGAATCAAACCTCAAACCTTTTGGTGTACGAGACGATGCTCCAACCAACTGAGCCACCCAGCCAGGGTGAATGTTTACATTTGTTTTTTGGTTAATCATTTACCTTTTGGAGATATATTTATTTCGTGGCAAAGTATAAAATCTTTTCATAAAGACAAAATATTAATTGGCTTTCTTGTCATGCTTGTTGAAAATACTTCTTTTTCACTTTGTGCAAAGTATATTAATTTTGTTTTTAAGATACCCATGGTTTAGCAATTTTGTTTTTTAAAATACGTTTTTCAGAAAGAAGAAGGGAGAGGAAGAGATAGAAACATCAGTGATGAGAGAAAATCATTGATTGGCTGTCTCCTGCACTCCTGCACTACTGGGGATCGAGACCTGACCAGGAATCAAACCAGGACCTCCTGGTTCATGGGTTGACGCTC
This sequence comes from Myotis nattereri, assembly GCF_964212035.1. Taxonomy (NCBI): domain Eukaryota; kingdom Metazoa; phylum Chordata; class Mammalia; order Chiroptera; family Vespertilionidae; genus Myotis; species Myotis nattereri. The sequence goes on from NC_138082.1 coordinate 9,538,523, forward strand.
AAACACTAAGCCACACCAGCAGGAAGACACTGATGGTTTAGAATTTAGATGTTTAGGTGGTCAAAAAAATCATCAACCATTTTTTAGTGACTTGTCATATTATTTAAGTTTCGAAAGTCTTTCCTGCAGAAATTTGAGTATTTTCTTATTTTTTTTAATACCATTTTAAAAAATATTTTATTGATTTTTTACAGAGAGGAAGGGAGAAGGATAGAGTTAGAAACATCAATCAGCTGCCTCCTGCACACCCACTTCTGGGGATGTGCCCGCAACCAAGGTACATGCCCTTGACCGAAATCAAACCTAGGACCCTTCAGTCCACAGGCCGACGCTCCATCCACTGCGCCAAACCGGTTAGGGCAGAAATTTGAGTATTTATAACCTATCCCCCTCTCTTTTCTTAAGGGCTTCAATTCTTTAAACTTTATTTGAATTGTATTTTGATACATGGTAGGAGGAGAAGGTCTAAACCAATTTTGTTTTCTTTCCAACAGTTAACCAACTGCTATTATGGAATAAACCCTTTTCCTCAATAATTTGGATTGCCTCAGATTTTGCATACTAATTTCTCATATCCTCGACAGGCACAGGTATATTTAATAAAAAGTAAATATTTTCACTTACCAATAGTGGTTGAGAAAAGAGTTCTAGCTGAGCTCTATAAATGATGTCATCAAGGACTTCCTGGCCAAGGTCCCACTGTCCATTATACCTAAGGAGAAGCAGGTAGTTTACTATCTTTAGCAAATATCTTTAATATTCAACAACAACCTTTTTATTGTTCCAAGTCCTATTATTTTGATTCTTAAACAAGATTTTCACATCAATTTTTGCATCATTCCACCTCTAAACAATCCCACTTTTGGTTACAAGAACAAAATGAAGATTTCAGATATAAAAGTTTAGAATAGTCTATAGATGTCTCTTCACATAACTTTTTATCATGTATTGATATTTAGGGTAACCTATTTAATGCATTCATGAAAATCTGGGTTATAAACTACAAGGAGAGACAGTTTTCTATTATGTTCATAGCAGTGTTATTTATAATAGCTGAGACCTGGAAACTCATTGCCAATACTGATGATGTAAAAGGATCTTCCTGCCTATAGTTTCTTTTAGAAGTTGCATGGTTTTAGGAAACACATTTAACTCTTTAATCCATTTTAAGTTGATATTTGTGTAAGGCATAAGGTAGTGGTTCAGTTTCATTCTTTTGCATATGGCTGTTCAGTTTTCCCAGGACCATTTACTGAAGAGACTATTCTTTCCCTATTGTATATTTGAACATTGGTAAGAGTATAAGTCTTAAAAGTTCTCATCTAAAGAAGAAAGTTTATAACTATGTGTGGTAATGAATGTTAAGTAAACTTACTGTGGTAGTCATTTTACAATACAAAATGCCTAATCATTATGCTGTAGACCTAAAACTGAAACCTTACATGTGGTTTGAATTTAATAGTTGTTATACTGTTTTCAAGTTTAAAATGTACATTAATTTAAAAAAGTACTAGAAAAACAAGATAATGGGTCCATCATGAAACAAAAGATTTAGTGTTGTATGATAAAGAAAAAAAAAGAGAAATATTAAGTTTCCAAACGTTAGGAACAATTCACCTAATTCCAAAGACCACCTACTTACATGGCATAATAAACCCCTGTGAGAAGTTGCACCATAAATTCGGGATCCAATACTATTCGACCACAGAGTTCTTTCCAGTGTTTTTCTTGTTGCCGTGGAAACCCACTCACACAAACCCTAGGGAATACAGTATTTATCATGAGTGATTTCTGATGTCATTGAATCAAATATTTTGCTTTTATAAATTCATTTATTCAGTTATTTGTTGCTCAAACATTTATTAAATACAGTCACTACTTACCAGTCACTGTCCTGAGCCTAGGTATACAGTTGTGAACAGGTAAAAATAAATAAAAATAAAACCTGTGCCCTCATAAAACATACATCCTAGTGGACCATATTGATAAAAACAATTTTACTCAGATAGCCAGGTCTTTCAAATTCATCCTTCTCTTTCTTCACAAAATAAATGCATAACTTTCTCATATTCCAAATTTTATCAGGATGAATTAGTGAGAGATACAGAAATCTCAAAGCAAATAAAGGGACATTTCAAACTACTGATGTCTGTGAGACCATTTTTAATCAAAGTACCATAAACAATCCTCTACCTGCCATCTCCTTATAAGATGCTTCCAGGAAATGATGCTTAATAATTATCAAAAACTGTAATGTACCTATGTTCTTTCAATGAATTAATTTATTGGAATAACTATCATGGTGAGTTAAGAGAAATATTTTCATTTTTAGTACATCATAGTATCAGGAATTTTTTTCAAATTTCAGTTTACATATACATATTTTTGTAGCAGAGACATATAATTAGGTGATCAATAATAGATTTTAAAGTATAAAAGAGCATTATATTAGTATAAAATATGTAGGTAAAATATAATAACATTCAGTTTCACAAAGAAAAATGAAAAATACAGGTTTGGGCAAAAGTAGGTTTACAGTTGCTCATATAGAAAATAATACAATAATTAATTAATTAATAATAGTACAAGAATAAACTGTGTTTCACATACTCACAGCTGTAAACGTACTTTTGCCCTTCCCTGTATAACGTCAGTCTATTAAAGAAAAGCTTGTTCATTTATTCCTCAAATGGGTGATGGGTATCAGATCACTGCAGTATTTACATTATATACATTTAAAACACTGCCTGGCCTGTAAATCACAGACTTTCAGTTTTAAAAGATGGCTCAGTGGTTGAGCATCGACCTATGAACCAGAGATCATGGTTCAATCTAGGTCAGGGCACATGCCTGAGTTATGGGTTTGATCACCAGTAGGGGCCTTACAGGAGGCAGTTGATCAATGATTCTCATCATTGATGTTTCTATCTCTCTCTCCCTTTCCGTTCCTCTCTGAAAACAATAAAAAAATATATTTTTAAAAATTGATCCAACCTCTACTAGTCTTATTATGCAAAATTTACTGAAAATAATATTTGCTATTATTTAAGATAGAATGAAAAATTATAAATAAATATTAACTTAAAAAACCAAAATAGCCGAAACCGGTTTGGCTCAGTGGATAGAGCGTCGGCCTGCAGACTGAAAGGTCCCAGGTTCGATTCCGGTCAAGGGCATGTACCTGGGTTGTGGGCATATCCCCAGTAGGAGATGTGCAGGAGGCAGCTGATCGATGTTTCTCTCTCATCGATGTTTCTAACTCTCTCTCTCTCTCTCCCTTCCTCTCTGTAAAAAATCAATAAAAAAAATATATAAAAACAAACAAACAAACAAAAAACAAACAAACAAAAATAGTCATTTATAAACAAACTAGAGGCCCAGTGCATGAAATTCGTGCACAGGTAGGGTCCCTAGTAGCTGCTGGCTGCTGGCTGGGGCCTCCCTTCCCCTGGCTGCCTGCATGCCACCACCAGCTGGGGCCTCCTGGTGATCAGCTCACATCTAACTCCCAGTTGGTCAAACTCCTACCTGTGGGGACAATTTGCATATTAGCCTTTTTTTATATAGGATTTATCTGTAGATAGGCAATAAGTGCTTAAACAATGTATTCTCTTGATAACAGTATCTAGGTTAGAGACAAGAACTTTGTTAGTCATTAATTATGTTATTACAGGTAAATGAAAATAACATACTTATTTTAAGATCATCTATAAAATCAAACTTACAACTAACTTGGATTGGTCTCCCTCTTTGTGAGTGTGGGTGAGACCTGTGATTTGTTTCTAATCAACAGAACATGGCAAAGGTGATGGGATTTCCACGACTGTGTTATTTAAGAATGTAGTGCAGGTCTCCTTTCACTCTTCTACTTTGAAGAAATAAGCTGTCATGTTAAAGGCAGCCTATGTTGAGAGGCCCACAGGGCAAAGAACTAAGACTGGTCCTTGGCAGAGTCAACAAGAAATTGAAGCCCTCAGTCCTACAACTACAGGCACTAAATTCGGCCAACAAAAGTATATAATTCCTCATCCGAGCTTCAGATAAGACTGAAAATCCAGCCAACATCTTAACTGCAGCTTTGTAAGACCCTAAGCAAAGGACCCAGCTAAGCCATGCCTAGACTCCTGACACACTGAAACTACAAAACAATGTGTGCTGTTTTCAGTGCTAAGATTGTGGTAATTTGTTATGATGCAACAGAAAACTAATACAGCATTTAACCCCTTTGGGAGGCTCAGTTTCCTCAAGTAAAAATCAGTTGAGCCATGGCTGGGTATCTCAGAGGGTTAGAATGTCATCCCAATATACCAAGGTTGTGGGTTCAATCTCCGGTCAGGTAACAGACAAGAAACAACCAATGAATGCATAAATAAGTGGAACAATAATTAGATGTTTCTCTTTCTCTCTCTCTCTCTCTCTCTCTCTCTCTCTCTCTCTCTCTCTCTCTCCCTCTCTCTCTCTCTCTCTCTCCCTCCCTCCCTCCCTCTCTCTCTCTGTCCCCCACCTCCTCCCTCCCTCGATACCTCCCTCTTTTTATAAAAATCAATAAATAAAAAATAAGAAAAAAATCAGCTGAACAGGATGAACTCATGGTTCCTTCTACAGCTGAAATTCTGTGACTCTAAATGTCCTCTATCTCCAAACTGATTTTTATTACTTAAACTTCCTTTCTATAGTAAATATTTAAATTTCAACCCAGGTCTGTCCAAATTATTAGAAATTCTGATTTAGTAAAGATTAAAGAACACAAATATAAATGAGACATATAATTGGTACTATTACTAATTTTCTTAAACAAAGCAGAGATAATAATTTGTGAAATATATAAAGAAAAGGATTCACATTCCTTAAGACTTTCTTCACCTATGGGACTATTTATTCAAAGCTCTCAAAGTGATTAGGTATATCAATAAACCACTCTAAGATTAAGACATCTTTGCTTTTCTTGACGTTCAGATAAAAAATAGTTTTTTGATGCTGAAATATTTTCAAGAAGACAAGATGCTTGAGAGATAAGGATTCCTATAGGAATATAAGCTCCATGAGTTTTATTTACTGCTATACATCATAAGTTAAAATAGTACCTACCATAAAGAATATGCTCAGTAAATATTTGTCAAATAAATAAGGTTATAATAATAATGATAATTATTATTCTCACCTGGAGCCCATCCGACAAAGAGATTGATAAGATGAAGCAGGCATATATACAATAGCAGAATTGTAACACAACATAAGAAAACTCAGGACTTCAAACCTACGAAAAACAAAAAGGAGTGGAAAGGATTATAAACAATCACTTCTATTAGACACTGTGGTAAATGATTTCTTCATTAGATGGTTATAACAACAATGCCTTGACACTACTTTCATGATTTCTCAACCAGATTACTATAGTCTCTTCATCAATGTTCCCCATATCCATTCCTAATGTAGATGACTGCCCTATCTACATTAGCCCACTGTTCCTACTGACTGCATGATAAAATCCAAACTCATCATGGCACACAGGTCCTTTAAAATCCACCCTCAACCATCCTCTCTAACCTTACCCTACCTCCACTACCTACCACATACACTGTCTACATCAGTGATGGAGAACCTTTTGAGCTCGGCGTGTCAGCATTTTGAAAAACCCTAAGTTAACTCTGGTGCCGTGTCACATATAGAAATTTGTTGATATTTGCAACCATAGTAAAACAAAGACATATTTTTGATATTTATTTTATATATTTAAATGCCATTTAACAAAGAAAAATAAACCAAAACAATGAGTCCGCGTGTCACCTCTGACACGCGTGTCATAGGTTCGCCATCACTGGTCTACATCAATATTCTCACCACTCCATGAATATGCCATAACCTTTCATAACAACTTGCTTTTATACATACTGCTCTTCTTTACTAGAACATCCTTAGAAAACTCATGCTAAGGTTTCAAGTCCTAGCTCAAATTTTTACCTTAGACATAAAGCTGTTCTTAATTCTCCCAACTGAAGGAAACTATTCCCTTATCTGTGTAGCGCTAATATAGCATTTATCCCATTGAATCATCATTCTCCATCTTTTCTCTGTTTTACCCATTTGGTAATAACTTTAGACCCTGATATATTCACCTCTACCTCTAGTGTCCAACACAGTGTCTAACACATTGATACTATAATAAACATTTATTAAAGGGATAAAGAATGCTTTCCTAATCTTTACAATGTTTAAGAAAGTGGCTCCTAAACCTGGAGCAGATTATAGTTATTTAAGGACCTTTTGAAAAAATATATTCCTGTATGTCAACTCAAATAACTAACAAGAGTCTCTAGGGCAGGACCCCAGGGAATTTGTACTTCTAAAAAGCTTCCCATAGATGGTGAAATTCTTTGTACCATTTTTACAACATTTTTTATAAGTCTGGAATTATTTCAAAATGAAAAGCTAAAAACTGAGTTGTAAGTCTGACTCAGAAGCAGTCAAATGTTCAGATCTTTTCTTCTCTATGTTACCTGGTTTATTGAAGGTTTCTTTTCTGAAATTTAAGATTTCTTTTCTCAAAGAAGAAAAAGGATATTTCTACCGAGAAACCACCAGGCACAACTGTGGTTTAGGGTGGGGGTTGGAGGGGGAAGACACCATACTGAACACAGGAACATTAAGTGAAACAAACCTTACTGGAAATCAAGACCTCAAGCTCTCCTTCCCCACTTGGCCACCAGAATGCTAGCAGCTAGCCCTCTATTTACAGACTAGACTTTTCTCTAGGGAACCTGACCCTAAGAAGAAAGATTTAAAGATATGAACTTAGAAAGTTCCCCAACTGAACAGCCCAGTGAGAAGTTGTGTGAAGTTCATGGTCAACTAGCCCTATTAACGTGGTTAAAGCTTCTCAATTTTATTCTCCTACTCTTAAATATATGGGAGAGAAAAGACATCTGAGGAATTCCACTAACAAAAAATGAGACCAAAATAAAAAATAGAAAAAAAGTACAATTTAAAGGAAACAGAATACACAAAAAGAAAAAAGAAAACTTTGAATAAGGCAAATTATAATTAATATTCTCAAAAATATAAAAGATGTTTCAAAAAAACTCCAAACACACCACTTAAACAAAATCAGTATTTTAAAGACCATTCAGAAAGCAAGAAAAACTTTTAGATACACAAAATATAATTGCAGACATTAAAAACTCAAAAAAAGGACTGACAAATGAAGTTAAGGATATAAGTAAAGTAAAGCAAAAGAAAAAAGATATGGCCAACAAGAGAGAAAAGAAGACTATTCCAGGACAATTATTACTGTCCACAGTTTTTACCATTACCGATTTTGTGCAGTGAATGTTTCCCTCTGAGGATGAAGATCACTATAAACAACCCTGATGAGGTCATGCTGACACAATGCCCCTTCAGTCAAAGCCATGGATCCAATTGTTGAGGGCTATAAAAATAAGGTAAAGTATGAGACTGTCTCTAAAATGAAGTAAAAATCTGTATCACATAAAGATATTTGTTTCAAAAAAGGGCAGTTTCACACCATTTCTTCTCTTTCAAAACCCTTTCCATTTTTCAATTATACACATTCTATGGCTCTTTTTGAAAATTATATACATATATACATACATATATACACACATACATATATAATGTATAAAAATAAAAGAAGTTGCTGAAAAGACTAAAGGTTACAAATATGTCCATTTCAATTTGTTTGTACTCTACAACATGAGCAGTCTTGGGGACTGTGCATTCATACTAAGTACTCTCATTAATCCCATTCTACAATGGAGACAGCAATGTGTAGAGTGCTATAATTATAAAACACAAACAATATTGAAGGCTATGATCAAATGTCTCTTTAATAGTGACATAATTGATTTCATGTTTCTATAGTTAGAACCATCCATTCATAAATGTTTCACTATCCTCCATTTTATTTCATAATATGATTCACAGAACTTAATTAAAATTAAATTACTCAGAAATATTCTAAGCTCAAATGAGTCCTGGGCTAAATAGCAGGCATTCTATTTCCAACACAAAACAAATTCCCAGAGGACATCATTAAGAAAAAAAAAAAGCTATGAGACAACAGGATATTGAGTGTTGATAAGGAAATGGAATATAATTTTTAGACTACTGGTAAAGCTTCTTTAAATGCTTTCCTCACGACTTTATGCACTAAAAGCCACCTGAGGTCAGAAGCTTGATTCAGAACACATATCCTTAAAGAGAGGAGGCAGAAGGAGTTCAGCTCAACAGAAGTCATCTACCTGTATAATAAGCATTGTTCTCATATTGTTCAACCAAATAAATATATGCAAAAATCAGAAGTGGAATGTTAGTGAACAGCTGGAATGCATCAACTAGAATTCTTTAAATGGAAATATAATCATTACAGTGGTAATATTCTTCTAAGTAGCCATTTTCCTAAAAAATAACCCTCCAAAAATAAATAAAAAAATAAAACCCAACCAAACATAGATGATTTCTAATTACCACTGAAGACTTAAAAAAATTAAAGAATATGGTATATCAAATTTAATTGAAAAATAAAAATGATTTAAAGAATATTTTTGAAAACTCATAAAAAAAGATTAAAAATGATACTGGTGAAGAATCCAAAGAAACAAGAACTAGAAGAAAATTACCCATTAATTATTTTCTGCCTCTCTTGACAACAGCTCAACTTTATATCACTAGTTGAAGGCCAGTTTTCATGCACTGATGGGGTCCCTCAGCCTGGCCTGCGGGGATCAGATCGAAACCAGCTCTCCGACATCCCCAAGGGGTCCTGGATTGTGAGAGGGCAGTTCTCGGGTGATGCACCCCGGAATCGGGCTCCCTCCTCTCTGGTTCTAGGGTGCATCACCTGAGAACCGCCACTGCCAAGTTACCACAGCTTGGCAGCTCCTGCATTGAGTGTCTGCCCCTTGGTGGTCAGTGTGCATCATTACTACCGGTCAGAAAGTCACTTAGCCTTTATATATATAGATAACAAACATCTACTTTTAATAAGTAAATCAATAAAGATGTGTTAGGAATATTTACCTCTGGTAAGAGGCTGACTTTATATCTTTATTCAGTATACTTTTAAATAATTCTACCTTTCCAATTTTACTTACCTCATGGTATATTGAAGGCTTAGATAAAGAAGGGATAGTAAAAGACAGAACTTTGTTGTTTCCATCTTTATCAGCAATTTCCTAGTTAAAAAAAAAACAACAAAGATAATGAAATAATCACAGGACTATTAGAAATAATAATTACTTCCTTAATTTACCAAACATATCATTGGTAACTGAGGAAGATGTTTAGAAATAGTAATATAAATAAAAAAACTGCCTAGCCGGCATGGCTTAGTGGTTGAGTGGCCATCTATGAACCAAGAGGTCACTGTTTGATTCCTGGTCAAGGTACATGCCCAGGTTGCAGGCTCGATCCCAGTAGGGGTTGTGCAGGAGGCAGCCAATCAATGATTCTCTCTCATCACTGATGTTTCGCTCTCTTTCCCTCTCCCTTCCTCTCTGAAATCAATAAAAATATATAAAAATAATAAAAATTAAAAATAAATTACTACCCTAATTTATCTTTGCTAAATTAGCAAATTTGTACACTTTGGTGGGTGAATTATCCTTTGAGAGATTTTAGTGCAATACTAAGTAAATCAAATACAACATGACAGCAAAGACATGAAGGAAGCAGGCACACAAATCAATTTCCATGTTTAATTTATACACAGGGCAGGGAGATTACAAGTGATTAGATCTTTAAATAGAAACATTAGTTCTTTGAGTGAAACAAATTAAAGGCCTTAGGCAAGAGCTCCATACTTATTAAAATACGAAAAACACACTATTCTAACACAGAATGAATCTTGACTAAAAGAAACTCTTAAAATTCTTCAGCAATAAACTAATGACTTCAAATAAGCTACATATTAACATAATTATTAGTCTAAGTAATTAAAAATAAGTTCATATTTAGGTCATTCTTACTGAACTGTAAGAAAATTCTTGTGAATTTTAAAAGCATTTTATCTTTCAATGAAAAGGACAATGTACCCATCATTTTTACATCTAATCTTCTATAGGTATCAATAAAAATCTGCCTACAGTAGCCAGGGGTGAAATGCTCTTCCTGTATCACTCCCTTTCTCTACTGCCTCATTTGTCTATGTTTCTTTTACACTTCATATTAGTATACATAACAGGCATAATCATAGAGAAGATTGACCTTGTTAGACCTGGGAAGGTGGTCAGAGAGAGACTAAGTAGTTAAACAATATGAAAGGAAGAAACAACTATAAAAATAACTACCATCACCAAAACACAAACCCAGAACATTCCTATGGGGCTCATTTCTGAGTTTTATGTCATAGGATAGTACCAATTATATGTGAACAATGGTCCTACATATAATTTTGGCAGGAAAAGGGGTTTAAAAATTCTGCCGTAACCGGTTTGGCTCAGTGGATAGAGTGTCGGCCTGCGGACTGAAAGGTCCCAGGTTCGATTCCGGTCAAGGGCATGTACCTTGGTTGCGGGCACATCCCCAGTAGGAGGTGTGCAGGAGGCAGCTGATTGATGTTTCTGTCTCATCGATGTTTCTAACTCTCTCTCTCCCTTCCTCTCTGTAAAAAATCAATAAAATATATTTAAAAAAAAAATTCCTTAGAGAGCCAGGCTGGTGTGGCTGTGTTTGAGTGACGACCTATGAACTGGGAGGTAGCAGTTAAATTCCTGGCCTGGGTTGTGGGCTCGGTCCCCAGTGGGGGGCCATGTGGGAGGCATCTGATTGGTGATTCTCTCTCATTGATGTTCCTGTCTCTCTCTCCCTCTCCCTTCCTTTGTGAAATCAATAAAATATGCATATTTTTAAACTTCCCTAGAGAGATCATTTATCTACTTTGTAGTCAAACTAGTTACCACTACATCTGGGCCACTGTGCCTCAGAGAGAAAGTTTATGCTAACTAAGATGAATAGACATGATTTAAGTTAGGCAATAAAATTTTAATTTTTATTCCTAAATTTTAAATTAAGCCAAATACTTTTGATCTACATTTGTGAGTATTTGTGGAGAAGTGTTTTCTGAAATTTGTTTAAGCTGAGGGCAATATAAAACTCTTCTCGAGGCTATCTTAAACAAGAGAGAAGTGCTAGGGAAGGAAAGAAAAAAGAGAAATAAGTATATAAAGAAAAACCAGTGTGGTAAGAAGAAATGAGAACCACAGAGAAGAGAGAGCAGATATCAAGGGAATTAAAAGATAGAAGCCTGAAGTTGCATTTCTGCATATAATTGAGCAATATTTTTATAGTACACTATTTTGAGATGCCAAAATTAAACCACAGCATCAACTACTGTCAAGAACTTGTCAAGCATTCTGATATACAAAATATTGCTTCATTTGTCCCACTACTAAATTTTATTACCCTAATCAAATTAATAAAAGTAACAGCATAATGTTAAACCTAATCTAATACACCAAATTCAATTATTAAATCACTAAACACTTACTAAGTACCTGTACAAATCAATAGAGGAGACACAATGAAATATGAAACAAATTTCCTACTTTAAAAAAAGTGTCAGGCAAATTAGCAAGAGAATTTTATACCACGACCAGCTTTTCATTTTAAAAAACTCATCTTCAATTATGATACAGCTAATAATCATAATAATTAAAACACCACAGGCACCATGCTGGATTTTTCTACTTGTTTTTAATCCTATAACAATGTCCTATTTCTGTTTTACATATGACGCAACTGAAGTCAAGATATTAAGTAACTTGTCCAAATTTAAAGCAGCCAACAAGTGGCAGGGCCTGGTTTTAAACAAAATATAAGTGGCTCCAAAGGCCTTGCATACACCATCCTTCAGATATATGTTCTAGTGATGCAAATGTTTTCTAATGACTTTTGAAAACTTTTGAAGGGGCAATACTTAGAGCAGCAAGCACTGGTTCAGAAGAATATTATTTATTGTGAGGTGCAGTGAACTGGTGTTTCCTTTTCTCCGCATCCTCGCCAACACTTGTTTGTTGAATTTTTGATTATAGCCATTCTGACAGGTGTGAGGTGATATCTCATTGTCATTTTAATTTGCATTTCTCTGATGATTAGTGACTTTGAGCATATTTTCATATGTCTCTTGGTCATTTGTATGTCCTCTTTGGAGAAATGTCTATTCAGGTCTTCTGCCCATTTTTTTAATTGGATTATTTTTGTTGCGTTGTATGAGTACTTTATATATTTTGGATATTAACCCCTTATCAGATGTATCATTGGCAAATATGTTCCCTCATATAGTGGGTTCCCTTTTCGTTTTGATGGTGAGTTCTTTTGCTGTGAAGAAGCTTTTTATTTTGATGTAGTCCCATTTGCTTATTTTCTTAGTTTCCTTTGCCCTAGGAATATATTGGCAAAAATTCCACTACTGCCTGTTTTCTCCTAAGATTTTTATGGTTTCATGCCTTACATTTAACTCTTTTATCCATTTTGAGTTTATTCTTATGTATGGTGTAAGTTGGTGGTCTAGTTTCATCTTTTTGCATGTGTCTCTCCAGTTCTCCCAACACCATTTGTTGAAGAGACTGTCTTTACTCCTTTGTATGATCTTGCCTCCTTGGTCAAATATTAATTGACCATAATGGTGTGGGTCAATTTCTGGGGTCTCTGTTACAATCCATTGTCTATATGCCTATTCTTCTGCCAGTACCAGGTTGTTTTACTGATAATGACTTTGTAGCATAGTTTGATATCCAACTTTGTTCTTCTTGCTCAAGATTCTGCAGCTATTTGTGGTCTTTTATGGTTCCATATAAATTTTTGGAGTATTTTTTTCTAGTTATGTGAAGTATACTGTTGGTATTTAATAGGGATTGTATTGAATTTATAGATTACTTTGGGTAGTATAGACATTTTAATGATATTAATGCTTCCAATCCATGAGCATGGTATACACTTCCATTTGTTTGTATCTTCCTCTATTTCTTTTTCAATGTCCTATAGTTTTCCTAATCCAGGTCTTTTACCTCATTGGTTAAGTTTATTCCTAGGTATCTTTTTGTTATTGTTACAATGGTAAATGGGATTTTTTTTTTTTTAAGTTTCCCTTGTGCTCAATTTAATTAACTCAAATTTTTCAACAGACATTTCAATTTTTTTCTAAATATTCTTTAAGTATAATTTCAGAGGACTTTAAAAAATACTTAAAATTTCCCAAACTATCACTTTCAACTTACCAAGTTATAAATTCCTAACAGAAGTGCTTCAATGCAACCATTACTCTGTCTGTCCCGGCTAACTGTAAGCCGTAAATAAACCCACATCAATTCTGGCAAGAACTGCAGCGTGAACCTCTTAAGTCGAACTTCAGAGCTACGATAGAGCTCAAACAGCTGGTGGCAGACAGGTTCCAGGAGCTAAAAGGAAAATAAAGTGCATTAGTTATTTCCATTATTTTGGATATAACTGGATTTTTTTTAAAGGCACGTATACTTATATCTTATTTTTAAACTAAATTCTCAACATAATTCTTGCATATTTTGAATCAATACAACCAAAATCTTAATCTCTATGTAGAAAGATTACATATTAAACTGACCAATATACTAACTATAAGTAGTACTTTGTGGCCCTATAATGTCAACATAACTTTTAATATACTGTACTACTTAATTTAGTTCAGCAGTTCTCAGCCTGTGGGTCGCAACCCCTTTGGCAGTCAAACAACCCTTTCACAGGGGTCACCTAAGACCATCCTGCATATCAGATATTTACATTATGATTCATAACAGTAGCAACATTACAGTTATGAAGTAGCAACGAAAATAATTTTCTGGTTGGGTCACCACATGAGGAACTGTATTTAAAGGGCCAGAAGGTTGAGAATCACTGATTTAGTTCTTTAACCAATGTACCAACTTATATTTAACAAATTTCCTTTTCTGTTCTTAACAACCCTTAGTATCCTCCATTTTAAAAAAGTTTCTACTGAAAGAAAATAATCTCAAATGATCTTGTTGAAAGTTAAATATTAATTTAAGACTATGATTTAAATAAATTATATACCACTCAGTAGAGAAAGGAATTTTGCAATATGTAATATTTGGACATCCAAAATGCTGATATTTTAAATTAATGCTAGCTAATAAGAGACTGATAAATTCTACTAATTATATTTATTTGAAATATTTTAAAAGGAGGAAATTCTACAGAAATAGTTTTTCCAATATTTAATTGGATAATTCTTCATAAGATATCACACAATCTGACTTACAAGGAACTTTATGACCTTGAAAACTGAAGAAAATGAGCAGTTTAAATAAATCTTCCCCTTTTCCCTAAGCATGTACTGCCAATTTAGAATGTTTTCTTTGGAATAACTGCAGACTAAACAAAAACTATTATTTTAAAATGCAGACAAACACTGACAGGAAACTATAATGTTTAAAATTTAACACTAGTTTAATCAAACATTCTAGAAGAAAGCCACTATTTTCACAATGTAAATTAAAAGTCAACTTATCCTATGTTGATTGTACACATAACATATTTAGATGAGTTAAACTTAGCTCTTAAGGAACAACTAAAGCTAAAAAAATTTATACACACACATCCTCGTCTAGTAAGCCCTTTATGTGAAATCACTATCATTGTATTCGAAATCTTAAAAACCAGTCCAACTTTCTCATACTGAAGTCTAGATCAAACAATTTGCCCAAGGACACAGAATTTAGTGGTGTAGGAAGACTCTAGAATTCAGGTCTTCCAACACCCGGTTGATGTTCCCATTATACCACATTCCTTATATTTCAGCAAAGATGGAGTAGGAGGTGAGAGTTGTTTAATTACAAATAGTATATTACACATAGTACCAATAAGAAATATACTTTTGAAAATAGTCAATTGTTGGCATCTTTGAAAAATGCTAACAATATTCAGGTCTTTCGGGAAATTAAAGATTATTGCTCTTATAAATTTGTTACACACACACACACCCACACACAAGGTTTTTATTTTTATAAGTTTATTTGAACCAAACTGATGACATATGCTGGGGAGCAAGATTTTAAATACTCCCTAAATATCCTATATAATAAAAGCCTAATATGCTAAGTGTCTGGTCATCCGGTTGTCCGTTCAACCAATCAAAGTGTAATATGCTAATGATATGCTAAAGACGCTCAATCTCTCGCTATGACATGCACTGACCAACACGGGGCAGACAGTTGACTGGTCGACCAGTTGCTATGACATGCACTGACCACCAGGGGGCAGACTCTTCAACCGGTAAGTTATCTTGCTGCTGGGGTCCGGGTGATTGGGATTGAGACGGGCTGGACATGCCCTGGAGCCCTCCTGCGGTCCCTCCTTGGCTGGCCAACCTCCCACATCCCTCCCCGGCCCTGACAGTGCACCAGTGGGGTACCTCAGCCTGGCCTGTGCCCTCTCGCAATCTGGACTGAGGGACCTGCCCCTCTGCCACTCATATATATATATAGACACATACACACACACTAGAGGCCCGGTGTACGAAATTTGTGCACTCGGGGGGGGGGGATCTCTCAGCCCGCCTGTACCCTCTTGCAGTCCGGGACCCCTCAGGGGACATCCGCCTGGGATTGGGCCTAAGCCAGCAGTTGGACATCCTTCTCGCAATCCAGGATCTCTCGCTCCTTACCACCCACCTGCGCACTCCTTACCGCTTGGCTCGCTGCTTTTTAGTGCTGACGCAGAGGCAGAAGAGGCAAGCCTGGCTTCTGGTTGAGTGGCCCCTCCCCCTGTGGGAGCGCACTGACCACCAGGGGGGAGCTCCTGTGTTGAGCGTCTGCCCCTGGTTGGTCAGGGCGCATCATAGCAACTGGTTGTTCTGGTGATTCCGTCATAATGGTCGCTTAGGCTTTTATTACATAGACATCTTTTAAATCTACTTTCCTCCTTAGTAAAGATCCTAAAATTACCTTCTCTAATTTTTTTTTTTTACCTTCTCTAAATGTTATTGTCCATGGAACAATATTATGATTTATTTTAGAAAGATCTTAACTTCCTTCCTCAGTAGCAAAAACTACATGTAGGAGACTATATTTTAATTAAGCATTACAAAGAAATACAGACTGAGGGAAATTATTATTATGGTTTTTTTTTAAAGTCGGAGGAAGAGTGGCTGGAAATTCAGTAACTTTTAATCAGATACCATGGCAAAATAAGATTGTTAAAAACTTGCCAATGCTATCTGTTAAAAATCTTTAATTCCAAGTATATGTATTAGGCCATTGTGTTCTCAGTTTCTCAGTATTATACATGACTCTGACCTTTCCTAAATGAAATTATCACCCACATCAAAAGGTGTTAAAAGTCATTTTCTTCTGGTTAAAAAAAAATAAAGCTTAAGAATAACTGACACATTCCCCAAATTTAGCCAACAGTTTGATAAAATAGTTACTAAGAGACATGCTCTCTGATGAACACACTGAGACAATCTGCCTTGAATAATGGACACTGAAGCCCAATTTGGGTTAAAGAGAGAATGTGAGGTGAGGAAAAGGGGTAAAATAGAAAGAAGTTATAGTTAAGGTTCATCTGTGAAAAGAGACAACAAAATGGGGTAGGTAATAAAGAAGCTAGTTAAATAAGGTTTTTAAAAAATAGAATATGATTCTTTCTTTGCCATACTCCATTCATCAGGAAAGAGAAGAGATCATTAAAAGGAGCAATCTTTGAGATGGCTAGGGAAGATGGGATCCAGGCCTAGGTGAAAGAGATGGCCTTTGATACACTAGGATACTTCATCTACTGAATAGCAGAAAAGGCAGGAGAGTATGGGTAGAGATGCTGGTATATTTGAATGGGAAAATAAGAGAGCTCCCAACTACTTTCTTATTCTTTTTTAATGACATAAAAAGCAAGCTGAAAATATGGAGTAAGGAGGGTAAGAACATGAGAAAAGAAGTGTAAAATGAACAGTTAACAGTGTACCAAGAAGTCAGACTGTAAGAGATTTTTAGTTTTGGATTTAAAGTGCAGAAAGGTGGAGGTCTCTGTGAAGTAGAAGAACCGCAAGTGACTAAGGTATCTGGAAGGAGGGAAATGAGAAAAGTAAAGCATTATGTTGGTGTAGAGATTAATGTTCTATATATTAATGATTCTACAGAGCTTACTGTTCTGTTTTTCTTAAGTATGAACACATAGTTAGAACCTTATGATCTGACAGGAGAAAAGAATGGACCTGCTCTGTCAACTGGTTGATTATGCTGACAGCTGGGCCTTGACCTTGAATCTCTAAAGTTATAATTTTTCCATTTCTAGCCATGACAAGGTCTGACACATTAATAGTTTGAAGTATTATAATATAAAATAATATGAATAACTTTTTTTTTCTTTTTGTTTATTGAATAACTTTTTTTTAATGTCATAGCTTCCACATATAACTGAATCAAGGAAACTGATACTTTTTTTTTTTTAATCCTCACCCGAGGATGTGATTTTATTGATTTTGGTTTAGACTCTAAAATTTAGAGAGAGGAAGGGGGGGGAGGGAGAGGGAGAGAGAGAGAAAAAAAAACATTGACCAGTTACCTCCCATCTGAGCCCCTACCAGGAATCAAACACAAAACCTAGGCATGTGCCCTGACCAGGAATCAAGCCCGCCACCTATTTGGTATAGGGGACAGTGCTCTAACCAGAGAATGTGAGTCCCAATAAAAATGACAGCATTTTAGAATCTCATTTTGTATTTCACTATTCTTCTAATTAATATTTATTAAGTGTTCATTATATACATAATAAAATACTAGATTCTATGAAGTAACAAATATAGAATATATGACTACTGCCCATGAAGAGCTTACAATCTAAAGAGAAAGCATAAAACAAATTTTAATAAGCAAAGCTTAAATGTTAAGACAGTGCAAAACAGAGGGTGGGGAATACACACATTCATTATTCAAACAGAATTTTGAAAATGCCTGACCAAGGATATGCATATATGTACATTACCACACCTGAAGTTATAAAACATTCATAAATACACAGCAAGAGAAAAAGAAGCAAATGAATCCTGTAACTGCTGCTACACAAGGTAACAGATGCAAGTCTAACTGAGAGCCAATCCAAGTTCAGGAGATAGGAAAGAAAGAGGTCAATAAGCAAGCTTTTAGTGACTGGACAAAAATGAAGATGCGCTTTCAGTTAAGCTGCTGGTTAGGAGACGATTACCTGAACTTCTTCAAACTCACTCCCGTACACAGCAGAGGCACTCGTGGAGGCTGTATCTAGGAAGATAAGAAGCTACTTTCCTGTGTGTTCCTTTCATTTTCACTTTAAAACATACACGAGTCCCGTGGTGATAAAACTGTATGTCATAACTACTGTGTTAATGAAGAGATAATGTGTGTATTTTGCATAAATTAACAAATAGATTCAATAGCTGAATTTTTTTCCTTTTATGACAAACTGAATAAAAGAAAACTCTAAGTTTATTAATCTTGACTATGTAGGCTAAAAAGTGCTTTCTCTGATAATTTTCAAACTAAATTTACTAGCAGTATCATTTTATGTTACCAGTCTAAGTTCACTGATTAGGGTGATTATACATAGTTCTATATTGTCAATAAAATAACTGCGAAGCATACTTAAAATAAAATAAATAAATCTCAATCCGTGTATGGTTAAAATTTGGCTTCCAGAAAAGGAAACATTCCAGAAAAGGAAGCAAAGGAAAGTTTCAAATTAAATAAATAATCTGCAAAAACAATGGTCAGATGAAGAATCAAAATATACGGTCCTCAGCAGTAACCAATTTGATCAAAACATTTAAAAATATGGAGAGAGAGAGCATGAGGAAAGCCAAAGCAACTATAAGAATGAAAAATAGCAGAAAAAGTTTTCCAGTCTCTTAAGAAGAATTGAAAAAAAAAAAAAAAAAAGAGTAGGGAAAACTACAAAACTTAAATATATGTGCTTTAGTACACATATTTCATTTTATTATGTTGAAATTATTTTTCTTATAAACTCTCCTACCTCATTATTTGAATCTTGAATAACTTTGTAGAGGGCTGGTACCAATGTTTTTTTCCGGTGTAAAGTTGCTGCATAATTGGTGATCTGAGTGTCAGGTAATGCCTAAAAAAAAAAAAAATTAAAGGAAAACAAAAGTGAACTTAATATTTGGGAAGTCAGAAACTTAATTTTAAAGGAGCTCCTCTTGAAAATATTTATGAGTCAATTAAGAAAAGAAATTAATATAAGAATCATGAATGTTAAAAAAACAAATACAGTGGGGCCTTGACTTACGAGTGTCCCGACTAACAAGTTTTTTGAGATACCAGCTGTCTCTCGGCCGATTTTTCGCATTGAGTTGATAGAGTAATTTGAGTTAATGAGCTCCTTAACGAGCTCGGTCTCGGAACGAATTAAACTCGTAAGTCAAGGCCCCACTGTAGTTATAATACACACGGTGAGGCAAAAGAAGGTGTATAGTTGTGAGTACTCAAAACACAGTTTATTCTTGTATTATTAATTAATGATTGTATTATTTATTTTCATTACAACTGTAAAACAACTTTTGCCCCACCCTGTATAATTCTAACCATCCTATATAATAAAGAGGGAACATGCAAATTGACCGTCACTCTGCCACAAAGATGGTGGTGCCCACAGCAGGGGGGGGGTGTTGTTTCCATAACACAAGATGGCTGCGCCCACAGTGGAGGCTGAGTTCCTGTAACGAGCCTTAACGAGCAATCAGCAGGGACCTGAGGCTGTGCCCTCCCCCCCAGACCCTTTCCCTGTTGGGCTTGACAGGGGACCTCAGGCCGCTCCCCCACGCCCTGGTGCCAGGCCAGGGGACCTCAGGCTGCGCCCCTCACCCAGCAAGGCTTGATGGGGACCTCAGGCTGTGCCCCCTGCCCCGGCGCCAGGTCAGAGGACCTCAGGCCACTCCTCCCACCTGGCGGGGCTTGACGGGGGACCTCAGGACACGCCCCCTCGCCCCGGCAATGGGCCAGGAGACCTGAGGCTGCGCCCCCCCGCCCAGCAGAACTTGACAGGGGACCTCAAGGTGTGCCCCTTGCCCAGTAGGGCTTGACAGGAGACCTCAGGCCACGCCCCCGGCACTGGGCCAGGGGACCTGAGGCCACAACCCCGCCCTGGGGTTGGGGGAACTGAGGCCATGTCCCCCGCCTGGCAGAGCTTCACAGGGGACCTCAGACCATGACCCCGCTTGGCGGGGATTGATGGGGGGACCTCAAGGTGCGCCCCTCGCCCTGGTGCTGGGCCAGGGGACCTCAGGCCATGCCCCCCACCTGGCACCGGGCCAGGGGACCTGAAGCTGCGACCCTGCCCAGCGGGGCTTGACAAGGGTGGGACCGGCCAGATCTGGATCTAGCCCAATGGGGGTGGGCTGGCCGGGTCTGGGTCTTGCGTGATTTCGAGGCGCACATGGGTGGGCGGAGACTTGACTCTGGTTCCTGTGGCACACCCCAGGCTCTGACTGGAGGAAGATTTTCATATACATTTTACTAATTTTCTTTCATCTCTGACACTTCTATTAGAGAGAAAGGGCAAATAGCAATATTAAAATATTTCCTCTAATTCAGTGGTTCTCAACCTATGCGTCGCAAACAATGAAAATACAGCCTGCATATCAGATATTTACATTACAATTCATAACAGTAGCAAAATTACAGTTATGAAGTAGCAACAAAAATAATTTTATGATTGGGGGTCACCACAACATGAGGAATTGTATTAAAGGGTCACGGCATTAGGAAGGTTGAGAACCACTGCTTAATTAATCCCCTTTTAATGTGCATGAATTTCATGCACCAGGCCACTAGTTAAACCATAAAAGTGATTAGAAATCACATATTATAACCAAGATTTGCTGAAATGGGTCATCTTAAACTAATCTAGTCTAAAAAAGTAGTTAAGGATATATTTTAATATGTTTTTATTGTTTAGAGAGAAAGGAAGGGAGGGAAGTAGAGAAATAGAAACATCTATTGGCTTCCTCCTGCACACCCCTTACTGGAGATCAAGCTTGCAATCTAGGCATGTGCCCTGATCGGGAATCGAACCAGTGATCTCTTGGTTCCTGAGCCATACCGGCCAAGCAGTTTAGATAGATTTTAATTCTTGCATTTTATGTTTATAAAACACTTATTTCCATAATGTTAGTAATTATAGTTTTCACTCAAATCAATGAAAGATTTTAAATTACAGGAAATAAAACATAAGGCAAAAATCCTATTCCTATGCCTTATTAAAAAGGTTTCCCCTCTTTGAGTGGAATATTTTAAAATTTATATATCCCCTCATCAATTCTAACAAACTATTTTCATTTTTACATATTATCTTCTAGCCATTATTCACATCAGTGCCTTTACAGAGAGTTGCAATTACAGAAACATTATTTCATAGTTTGCACCACTTCATATCATAATATTACAGTTTCCCCAAGGAAGAGATTTTTACTGCTTGAATTACTGACATATAGAATCATTATGACATATTCTTATCCCTAATCCAATTTACCTTGAATTCTGATAACCATTCTTCCACAACACCACGTTCAGATCCCAGCATCTTCCTCTACCTTCTGTTACTCTTATCTCTGAAAGAAAAAAAGCACTGAGTTGAGGATAGCATTACTACTTACAGAAACTACCAAAAGTAAGTAATAAGTGCCTTGCACTAAAGGAGACATTCATCTAGTATATATTTTAGATAAGAAGGCTTAGTTTTAGAACAGAGCTCAAACTAAACATTTTTAAAGAAAGAAGTTTTATTTTAATATATTTTTATTGCTTTCAGAGAGGAAGGGAAAGGAAGAGAGATAGAAACATCAATGAGATAGAGAATTATTGATTGGGTGCCTCCTGCACACCGCCTACTGGAGATAGAGCCTGAAACCCAGGAATTGAACTGTGTCCGCCTGGTTCATAAGTCAATGCTCAATCATTGAGCTACACCAGCCACGCTGTCTTTTTTTAAATATTAAATCAGTTAACACATCAGTAAGCAAGACTAACTATGATAACTGCTCTTAAGGGCTTCTGATGGACCAAAATTATTAGATAAACAAAGCTACACAAGTATTAGGACAACATATGAGATAGTGAAAAATGAGTTTTGCTACAGCAAATTTTCAAGCTATTTAGATTAAGTCTGAATCTTAAGCACGTAAAATGTGCTGTTATTGTAAATACCAAGTTCCCTAAAGAAAAACCTAGAGTTATACTATCCAATACAGTAGCCACTAGCTACAAATGGCTATTAAAATAAAATTTAAAGATTCAATTCCTTAGTTGCACTATTTAGTACTTAGTAGCTAAATGTGGCTTGTGTCTTCCATACTGGACAGCACAGATATAGAATACAGACATCATCATAGTAATTCTATTGGACAGCACTGATCTAGATGTAGTTAAATAATACAGTTATACTAAGTAAATTTGATGTCAGTAACTGTAAAGGTTAGACAACAAAAAAGTTAAAAGACAGAACTATTAAATAGAAAACACTTTTAAAAGTAAATTTCAAAGACATTAAGATGTGATTCTTTCAAGTCTCCTAGGTAAAATTGCCTAATAAATAGAAGCTATCCACCAAGGATTACCAAAAAGTCTAATATGTCTAACTGTATGGGAAATTCACTTTATCCTTTAAAAAGTTAACTTCTCTAATTTTTACCTCTCTTTTAAGATCAGTTTTCTAAAGGAGGAGGTGGCACAGGAATGCGGCAGAGTTCAAGTGTGGAATTCATTTGTTGAGACTTAAATATTTTCCAACTCTACAAAAAAATGAAAATAGAAAATTGTAAAATATTGAGACATATTCTCAAGAATGTAATACAAAGAAGAACAATTTTGGTAAGACAGTTATAATATAGTTTACCTAATTTAAGAAATAGAGACTCACGAGACTCAAAAATTTCTATAGTAACTAACATTTACTTGTGTACCATTACCAAACCTAATTTTTAAAAAAATTAGAAAGAAAGTCTGAGTTTTAGTTTCAAATATTCATTCATTATCGGCAAAACCTTGAGTAGGTTATTTAAATTTTCTGTAGCTGGAGCCTCACTTGAATAATCTATAAAATTAAGATTTCCATACAATAATTCTATTAATCCAATAGTACAGTGATATCATACACACAAACATACACACACACATGCAAACAATCATTAAACTTTATTATGCAGTATAAAACCAAGCTTAAATAATAAGTATCAATGACTATAAAATCATTTTTGGATGAGTTTCACAGAACTGAAAATTTTATCATTTTAAAAAAACACAGAAAATGCTATTACTTAAATTTTTGTCACAAAAAATACGTTAAAGGTTTTTTTTTAGTTTTTTTTTAATATTTTATTGATTTTTTACAGAGAGGAAGGGAGAGAGATAGAGAGCCAGAAACATCGATGAGGGAGAAACATCGATCAGCTGCCTCCTGCACATCTCCCACTGGGGATGTGCCAGCAACCCAGGCAGATGCCCTTGACGGGAATCGAACCCGGGACCCTTCAGTCCGCAGGCCGACGCTCTATCCACTGAGCCAAACCGGTTTCGGCGTTAAAGGTTTTTGATTGGAGAAAATCATTTTCAAATTGCTAAAGTTATACTTTTCACACAAATTGATAATTCTTTTCATATAGTTGCTTATCACATTATGTTCTATTTCTTTGATTCAAAACTGTATTACCATTTAAAATC
Organism: Myotis nattereri; assembly: GCF_964212035.1. NCBI lineage: Eukaryota > Metazoa > Chordata > Mammalia > Chiroptera > Vespertilionidae > Myotis > Myotis nattereri. The sequence goes on from NC_138082.1 coordinate 9,562,234, forward strand.
TAAAACACCAAAAGAAAATTAACGTTTTATAATATGTTAACAAAATGTTATTTTAAATACAAAAAATACATCAATAAATATCTCTTGAAATTTAATTACATTATCATTATAATTCAATGTTTTTCAAACTACATACGTGTCAAGATCTCTCTACTCCAACCACAACAGCTGACTTTATCTCTTATATGAGATTTTTACTCCATGAGATGTTCAGCAGCAAGGAAAAGTCTTGAAAAGGACCAAGAATATCTCCGAAAAGATAGACAAGAAACTCGTAACTAGTGCCCCTTTGGGAAGGGGCACTTCATGTCAAGGAGACTCGATCTTTTAGTGTCTTGGGAATTATAAACCACAAGGCAACTGGCAGTTTGAAGCAGTGCAGCAGATTTGAACCTCTGTAGAGATGGGTCTCTAAGGCTACAGATACTAACTAGGCTCTCAATTAAAAGAAAAAAAAAACAACAAAGCAAGAAAATCCAACATGGCAAATGATAGGAAAACTGAGTATTATTAAATTTTAACACAGCTTTAAAACAGCTCAATCCCTGATTAATTAAAGGTAATTAGCCCCTTCACCGATTTGAGCCACAGGAAGAAATGGGAACCCTATCTGGAAGGTAACGTTGTCTCTGAATCTTTCATACAAAAAGTCTGGCTCACAATAAAAAAAAAGACTAAATATCCATGGTGACAAAAATATAACCAAAAATCAAGAGATAAAAAGACAAAAACAGCATACACATTCCTCTGAAGTGCACATGGGCTATTTTCCAAGATAGACAATATGTAGGCTACAAATCAAGACTCAACAGATTTAAGAAGATAGGTATTATACAGAGTATCTTCCATGACAACAATGGGATGAAGACAGAAATCAAAAGAAGGAAACCTGGGAAAATTCGCAAGGTTGTGGAAATTAAACCACACACAAGGGAAATTAGAAAATACTTAGAGCCAAACAATAATAAACACACAGTATTTCAAAACCTCTGGGATGCTGTGAAAGTGGTGTTAAGGGGGAAATGTATGGCTATAAATGCTTACATTAAAAAACATGAAAGCTCTCAAATCAACAACCTAACTTTACAACCTAAGGAACTAGAAAAAGAATAAACTAAACCCAAGGCTAGTAGAAGGATGAAAATAATAAGGGTTAGAGCAGAGATAAATGAAATAGAGAATAAAAAACAATAGACAAAATTTAAAAACCCAAAACTGGTTCTTTAAGAGGAAACACAAATTCCTAAAACCAGAAATGAAAGAGGGGACATTACTACTGATTCTACATAAATAGAAAGGGTTATAAAGAGAATATTGTGAACAACTGTACACCAACAAATTGGATAATCAAATTCCCAGAAACACAAAACTTACCAAGATTAAGACAGGAAAAAATAGAAAATCTGCACCCCAATAAATTCAATAAAAAATAAAGTAGCCCAGCTGGTGTGGCTCAGTGGGTGAGCATCATCCCATGAACCAAGAGGACATGATTCGATTCCTGGTCAGGGCACATGCCTGGGTTTCAGGCTCAATCCCCAGTAGGGGAAGTGCAGGAGGCAGCCAATCAATGATGTTTTTCTCTCATCTATGTTTCTATCTCTCTATCCCTCTCCTTCCCTCTCTCTCTAAAAAGCAATACAAACTTTTTTTTTTTAAACTCAATTATTTTTTAATCTATTGTTCATCAGATTAGATGTGCTTTTCTTTAACTTTTTCTTTAAAATGTCTTAACAAGGAAATCTTATTAAAAGAGAACTCAGCCAGGTGGATGAACCCATGCAGTGATTGGTGGTGCAGAGTGGACTGAAGGCAAAAGGAAGTGCCTTTTCCAGAGGAGAATCCAGAATGGGGGACAACAGAAAGGGGGCTTAGGAAGCATGAGTGGGTTTAATGGTAAATTTGATTCTAACATTTTCATGGAGTTCAGTGTTTTACAAATAGACCAAAATAACTCTTTTGTAACCGATGCTTTGTCATTCAATAAATTGGTGCCATTTATCATATTTTATGACTAATTTTCTGGCAGTTATATTTCAAACCTAGAAAGAACTATCCTATATAATCCTATATAATAAAAGCCTAATATGCAAATTGTGCCCTCAACTGGAAGTTTGACTGCATGCTATGAGGTACGCTGACCACCAGGGGATGGCGCGGAACATGGCGGGCGTTGGAGACATGACACTGGCAGCAGGCAGCAGTGGAAACGCTGCCAGACCCGATGGGCCCTGACGAGCAGGACCACGGTGAGATGGTGGAGCAGGTGAACGGGCGGCACCGGCCAAGATGGGTGCAAGCAGGGCCCGATGCCCCACCGATCACCCTGCAGACTGCGACCAGCAGCAGCAGTGGGGGGCAGGGCCACCGTCCGGCTCCCAGGTGCTGAGGGAGTTGGGCGGGGGCCTGATGACTCAGGCAGAGGGGGGTGTGCTGGGGCCCGGGGGCCCAGATGCTGCCCAGGGCCCAGAGGTCAGCTGGGACCTGCCCTTCCACACCAGACGCACGCACTTCAATCGTCGGCCAGGCCTAGGGACCATACCTGTACACAAATTTCATGCACCAGGCCTCCAGTAATTCTATAACTAATCAAAGTCATGCATCTTAATATATTACATAACTGAGTTTTTACTCCTTTCTCCAAAATTAAAGCTGACTCATTTACTTTTTCTAGTACCTGTCTCCATGACAAATAGATACCCAAACAGAAAGTCTAGAATTCATAAAGATGCACCAGGAATTTCTAAACAGGGTCTGTGTCAAAATCAACACATTCACAATTCCAAGTTTTACTATATATTATAGAGTGAGTGTTTACGCAAAAGCTAAATGTATCATAGCAATATTGCAAAAAGACCTTTAATCAAGAAAACTTCCAATTCTTTTTTCCAACTGTAGTTTGATTCTAGAATTAGATAGCTTCCAGATACATTGAGAGAACAAGATATAAGTAAATATCTGTGCAAATTAACACAGGCCTGAATCATGAAAGCAATTACCTTGGTTTATGGAAAGCAGCTAAGTTCCAAGTAAAAACTAATCCAAACCAAAACATTCAGCACAATTTTTATTTCTGGCAACTTTAGCTCCTGGCTAGAAAGTCTATCCCAGCTATGACATTAAATGGTGAAAATGTATTGAGCTATAAAAATATTGGTAGATTTGACAGCCCTTTCTCTCAAGCAAAAACTATGATTACTGGTTCATATCACAAGTAAGAGAGCCTTGAATTAGATCAATGATTTGTAAGTGGAAGCCAGCAGTGAACCATATCCGGGGAATATTTTTCTTCAAAATATGTATATCTACCTTCCTTCACATTTCCCCTACCAAAAAGATTCTGAAGGAAAGTGGAGATGATATAATAAATATGTATGTGCCTTTAAAAAAAAAACCTCCTAGATTATTCTGTGTGTGTGTGTGTATATATGTGTGTGTGTGTGTGTGTGTGTGTGTGTGTATATATAAAACTCCTCTTTCATGGAGATTTTCTGAATTAGGTCTAATTCTATTTTTAACACTGTATCAATAGCAGGCAAAAGGAGGTGAGCTACAAAGTGACAAGAACTCAGTGGAAGGCTCTGCAGGTAAGAGGCTGTACTCACACCAGCTATAAGCAACCTTCAGAGCTTTCTGTGCCAGCTGCCTCCAAAATCCATTGCATCACATTTTAGACAATGACAAATGTTCAACTCATCATCCTGAGAAAAGAATATAGTCTACTTACAAGACAAAAATGTAAAAAGAAGCTATTTTGGACATCAAAAGAAACTAAGAAGTCACAGACACTGAAACAAAAAATTCCTCTGTTCTTGCATTAAAAGAATAACAACAAAATACTATTTTGTGCAACTAATAACTTGTTTGGAGACTTTCTGCCCATATTTTATCAGTCTAGTTTTTTTGTGTTTTGTGTGGGTTTTGTTGTTGTTGTTGTTTTATTTCAGAGATTAAGGAAGAGGGAGAGAGTGAAACATCAATGATGAGAGAGAATCATTGATCAGCTGCCTTCTGCACGCTCCCCACCGGGGATTGAGACCACAACCTGGGCATGTGCCCTCACCGGGAATCAAACCCGGGACCCTTCAGTCCACAGGCTGATGTTCTATCCAGTGAGCCAAACCGGCTAGGGCTGTGTTTTGTTCTTTTTTTTTTTTATGTAGCATGGGTTTTTCTATTATAAAGCTCAGTCAAGCTGAAAATTTTAATCATTCTAGAACTTAATAAACTACTATAAGGTGCCAAAACTGTGTATTAAAAACAAACTAAATCTATTGCATGTGAAGATGGCTTGAGAGCTGGATTTAAAAACAAGCTTTCAAGGTGCAATTTAGAGCAAATGACTGTACTTCTTTACAGCCATTGTTTCAAATTCCTTATAAACAGCTCCAATACAGAAATGTGTCAGAAAAGTAGACTTCTAATGATATTCAACTTTATTGTATTCTACAATGACACCTACTGGCCATTAAAAATCAGCCACTGGCAGCTCTAGTAGGCTCATTACATAATAAGAAACACACACACACACACACACACACACACACACACACACACCCTACATAAAAGCAGATTTGTTCACAGGTACTCACACTACAGAACTGCAACTAGAAGTAGAAATATTCTTTGTGACTGAGATAGTATTATTCATGCAAAAAGTAAAAATACAATGAAACACCAAGTGTCAAAATTTTTATCTGGAGCACTGATAAATACCTTAGTACTCCACTTCAGAACTAACAAAATCTAATGAATCACCTCTCCTTACCAAGTGAAGAATTTTTGGGTTAGGCTCTGGGACATATTAATATAAATTAGTAATAGAAAAAGGGAAGTTATAGTACACTTGCTAATACTTTATTAGTTCTTATCTTCTAAGGTAAAGGCAACACTGCAATCAGCTTACATTTTGGTTATTTATAATGCTTCTTTTAAAACTGTTTTCCAGTGAGCTACAAAACCAAGTTTTTAGAAAATAAATATTGTATATATATTTTTTAGATTGATTTCAGAGAGGAAAGGAAAGGGAGAGACAGAAACATCAATGATGAGCGAGAATCACTGATCAGCTGCCTCCTGCACACCCCCTACTGGGGATGGAGCTGAAACCCAGACAAGTGCTCTGACCAGGAATCAAAACAGTGACCTCTGCCGAGACCGGTTTGGCTCAGTGGATAGAGCGTCGACCTGCGACTGAAAGGTCCCAGGTTCGATTCCGGTCAAGGGCATGTACCTGGGTTGCGGGCACATCCCCTGTAGGAGATGTGCAGGAGGCAGCTGATCGATTGTTTCTCTTTTTTTTAAAAAAATATATTTTATTGATTTTTTACAGAGAGGAAGGGAGAGAGATAGAGAGTTAGAAACATCAGTGAGAGAGAAACATCGATGAGCTGCCTCCTGCACATCTCCTACTGGGGATATGCCCACAACCCAGGTATATGCCCTTGACCGGAATCGAACCTGGGACCTTTCAGTCCGCAGGCCGACGCTCTATCCACTGAGCCAAACCGGTTTCGGCGATTGTTTCTCTTTTCATCGATGTTTCTAACTCCCTATCTCTCTCCCTTCCTCACTGTAAAAAATCAATAAAATTTTTAAAAAAACGAAAAAAAAAAACAGTGACCTCTGACCTCCAGGTTCATAGGTCCAGGCTCAACCATGGAGGCACAATGGCGGGCAAAACCAAGTTTTTAATGTAGTCTGTCCTTCCATAACATATACTTAATAAAATCCCTATGTTAATTGTACATTTCATTGTGCAAACATGGCAATTCAGTTATTTATGTCTGCAAATACATTTTCCCTCGGTCAGAGAGGTTCACAAAGCACACTTTTTAAACCTAAGAAATAATCCATAACCAGTCTCTCAGACCTACAGAGCAAATTACTTAAAAGATGACTTTTGCATTCCCTCTCCCCATTCAGACCACCACGTTATTTTCAGTCTTTAACATCCAAAATATCTAGGGAGATATCTATCTATATATATCCAACAATGAGATTTCTAGTCATTTTCCAATTTGCACTTACCTCCCACTATAGATTTTTGAGGATCTCCACTTTCCTGAAGATTAGAAATAAAGAAGTATGTGTAATCAGCCTCGACCCTCAAAACAAATAAATTCCTAAACTGCAAGCTAACGACGCTCTCAACCCAAATCCGTATTTGGGAGAAGGTCTTCGTGACTAGCCTTCATGCATCCACCGCCTGCAGGGGTGACGAGCACTCAAACCAACGGGAAAAAACACACACACAACTATTCCGACACAGCAATGGGCTGCCAGACCTCCTCTTCCAGGAGGGACCGCCTGGTTGTGGGGGTAAATGACAGCCACGGGTTACATAACAGACGGTGAGAAAGAGTTTCAAGGATCTGCCCGCCAGTACATACCGGTCTTCTCCGCTCCCCGCTCCCACCCCGACGAACAGCCCTGAAGAAGCGCAAACCCTCGGGTTCCTCTCAGGCGCCTGCAATGCCGCGTCCTTTTCTCTGTCCGCGCTTCGTGCAGGGACCCCCTCCGGCCCTCGCGACTCGGCCCGGCTCCCGCCCGTCCTCTCTGCAGGTGCCACCGCAGCCCCCGCGCCCTAGGCCCCACGTCGCCGCACCGGGCTCAGCCTCCACCCGCCTCAGCTGCCCGCTCCTCGCGACCTCCCAGCGGCTACCTGGGCTACGAAACGTCCCGGAACCACCGACAGCGCGGCTGCCACCTTCCCAGACCGTCCCCGTCAGGTCCCCGCAGGGCTCCTGCAGCCGGAGGTGAACACCCCTTCTCGGGAGCCCTCGCGCCCCCCAAAGACAGCGCGGCCGCTCGCTTACCTGTCACCCCACTGCCTCCGGCTTCTTACCGCCACCGCCTCCCGCAGCCGCCTGCCAACTGCAGCGCAACAAGCAGCCCTCCCACTGGCCGAGTCCACGTTGAACAACAGCCTCACTTATTGGCTGCCGGAGGTCCGCGGCCCGCCCCTCGGTGCAGCGTCTAAGGGATTCCGGTCTGCGAACTAGGAAAACGTCGCCTCTGTCCCGCCCTTCTGTCCTCCACAATGGCTCCGATCGTCGTTAGACGACGGATGCACAGGTGTGCGGGGAAAAAATGTCGACTGTCAGCCTCCTTCGCGTCATCTCCATCTGGTCCGTAAGCCTGTGACCCCGTCCCGGAACGTTACATGGCTTCTCGGCTTTCCTGCCGGGAGGAACTCCAGGTGACAACTTCCGCTTCCGGTCGGCTCCGGCTGGAGGGTTGACTATTGAGTGTCCTGAGAGGTCAGATTGCTGTCAGGTAAATTAGAGAGTTGTTGGGAGATCTCTTAACCGGAACTGGGAATGAGATACCTATTCTGGGGAATTTAGAAAGGGAGAGACAAAATAAAGCAGGATGATGCGGGTGTGTGGCTCCAGACGGAAGGAGATCGAAGAACTAGCGGGGGAGAACTGCGAAGTCCTGGGGTGGTGGGGGTGGTTGTACGAGGATACAGTGGGAATGACGGGTTATTCAGTCCAGATGCTTTTTTCCTGCTCTGCCACCAGCAGCACCCCGTCCCGTGTTTTTTGTTTGTTTTTGTTTTGCTTTGTTTGTTTACCTTTGAGTTGAGTAAAGGCAGAACAGCCCCCAAATCAAAAATTTGTGAAGGAGGGCCCTAGCCAGTTTAGCTCAGTGGGAAGAGCGTCAGCCTGCGGACTGGAGGGTCCCAGGTTCGATTCCGGTCAAGGGCACAATCCCCAGTGTGGGGGGTGCAGGAGGCAGCCAATCAATAATTCTCTCTCATCATTGATGTTTATATCTCCCTCTCCTTCTCCATTCCTCTCTGAAATCAATAAAAATATGTTTTTTAAGAAAAATTATGGAGGAATAATTTTAATGCCTGCCTCACAAATATGTATAGTTATAAGTGAGATTTTTTTTTATTTTTCTGCTATGAATGTTTTAGACACGATGTTAAAGTGAAAAAAGCAGGGTACAAAGTCACATCCATTTTTAGAGCAATTTACTCTAAAATGTTTACTATTTTAAAATTGCATGTACATCGGTGCAGGGACTGGAAGGGACACTAAGAATTCATTCGTCTTTTATTTTCTAATGTTCTTAAGAGTATCCACAATTTTAAAAATGAGAGGCAATTGGGGTGTATGCTTGAACGTCTTTGGTAAACCGTAAAATTGCATGTATTATCCTCTTATTTCCTTCTTAGGGATTCCAGGCCCTTTTTTGTGGAGGTTGATATTATAGGTTCACTCCAAACATAGGTAGATAGCTTTTTAAATTTTCATGATTGCATGGGTTTTCTTTGTGGAACTAACTTCCTTGCAATTCTTGTTGGAACAGCTCTGAGCTGAAAACAATGGCCTGTTGTTGAGTCCTTGGCATAATTTGTCACTTTATCTAATTTTCCCTTTTACTGTGAAGTATACATAACAGAAGGGTGTATAAAAACATGAGTACTTTTTAAAGACTTATAATTAAGCAAACACCTGTGTACCCACCCTTCAGGTTAGGAAGTAAAGCATGGCCAATACCTTTAGAACATTCATTCTCAGCACAAGTGATAGGCCTTCAGGCAGATGAAAATTGGTTCTGAGAGGATGGAACAGTGTGTGAAAAAATCATAGATACTACTGTGGTGTGTGGCCCTCCCAAGAGCCACAGTACATAAACGTGTATATAATATATCCGTGGTATTGAAATTTCATTGGGGGAAGGGAGCAAGAATGTGATAAGGAAAACAACTGTCGGAAAAAAGCTCCTTTGGAGTACAAGAATTAAGAATAGGTTGAAAAACACTGCCTTAGCAGCTCTGATTTTATGTCCTCCACCAAGGGGTGACTACTGTCCTGACTTGTGATAAGCATTCACTTGTTTCAAGCATTCATTTCATTTTCCATCTATAATGCATTCCTAAAAAATGAATTGTTGGGTTCTTCAATTTATATTAATGGGATCAAAGTATATGTATTATGATTCACCCCGTTCTCATCATATTTGTAAGATTCATTCACACTGTTGCATGTTGTTTTTTTGTTGTGTAATATTCCATATGTTTCTATTTCATAATTAATCCATTGTTGGATATTTGGGTTGTTTATAATTTGGGACTAGCATCAATGATGTGGTTAAAAAGGTTCTATAAAATATATCTATTGTTGCCGAAACCGGTTTGGCTCGGTGGATAGAGCGTCGGCCTGCGGACTCAAGGGTCCCAGGTTCGATTCCAGTCAAGGGCATGTACCTTGGTTGCGGGCACATCCCCAGTAGGAGGTGTGCAGGAGGCAGCTGATCGATGTTTCTCTCTCATCGATGTTTCTAACTCTCTATCTCTCTCCCTTCCTCTCTGTAAAAAATCAATAAAATATATTTAAAATATATATATATATCTATTGTTATATACATGCAAGAGTTTCTCTAGAGCAGTGTGTTGTCCAATGAAAATATAATGCAAGCCATATATGTAATTTAAAATGTCTTAGTAACCATATTAAAAAGAAACAAAACTAATTTAATATAATCAGTGTTAAAAATTATTAATGAAATATTTTGTTTTCTTCATACTGTCTTCAAGATTTATGTATTTTACACTTGTAGTATGCTGTTTTCATAAACACTTGATCTATGTTTATATTTTATCAAATTTACTGTTGATAAAGTAAATCTGTATACCCAAATTGTTTGAAATGCACTCTAAATTTTCCAATAATTAACTTGAGAACCAATTTTGAAATTTAAATTAATTAAAATTAAATAGAAAGTCTAGTTCCCCAGTTGCACTAACCTCATTCCAGTGCTAGTGGCTACCATATTGGGCAATGCAGATCTAGAGTATATAAACTAGGAGTAGAATTGGTAGGCCATAAGGTATTCAAATGTTCAGCTTTTCTAGGTCATGCCAAACAGTTTTTCAGAGTGGTTGTGCTAAGTCACATTCTTGCCCCCTGGGTGTGAAAGTGGAAGGCACATCGCAGTGAGCTGAAATTTATTTTTATGTTATGTATAAAAATAATACTAGTAAAACTGAAGTCTTTATGTTACTATTGAGGGCATATTTTATTTAAGGAAACAAACTTATCAATTAAAAAGGGGTCCTTTTTTAAAAATTTTTTTTTATTAATTTCAGGGAGGAAGGGAGAGGGAGAGAGATAGAAACATCAATGATGAGAGAGAATCATTGGTCTGCTGCCTCCTGCACACCCCCTACTGGGGACCGAGCCCACAACCTAGGCATGTGTCCTGACCAGGAATTGAACCATGACTTCCTGGTTCATAGGTTGACACTCAACCACTGAGCCAAATAGATGATGGATAGATAAATAGATAAGGTCACATGCTCAGATTTCGGGTTCCATCCCCTGTAGGGTGCATATGTATGTCTCTGTCTCCCCCCCTCCCCCCTTCACCCCCTTTCTTTCTCCCTTTCTCTCTTTTAAAAAAATCAATTTAAAAGAACATGTTATTTTAAAAAATTCAACCCATTGTCTGTTTTGTGTACAGGCCATCAGTTAATAATGTTTTTTACAGACAATCATGTACAGTCAGGTTGATATTAAGGAACTCTAAACTTTAAGCCCTAGTGAAGCAAAATGTTATCCCCCAAAAAATTCCATTTTCCTCATCAGTAGACCTGTATTACAAAAAAATATGCTCTGTTATTATTATGTTTTGAATGTTATCAACAAAATATTTGTGGAAAGTTGTTTTCCCTTGCTTTATAAGTACCCACATAGTCTAAAATATTTACTATCTGGCTCTTTACAGAAAAAGTTCATGCGATCATGTATATGTTTAAACACAATAATGCTGCATTTTAATAGGATCATCTAAAGAAAGTAATAAGTCAGTATGTAAAACATCTTCATTATGCATATTTATGCACAATGAAAGGACTAGAAGAAAGAGAACAGTATTGCTTAGAAATTAGGAACAAGGGCTCTGAAACCAAACTGCAAGGTTCAAAACCCAGTTGTACCATTTATTATTGTTGTTACCTTCAGAAAGTTACCTTCATGCACCCTCATTGTCTTCATCTATAAAGTGAAGATAATAATTGTAATTTAAGTTCAAATAGTTGCTTTGGAAGTAACAGAGTTAATACATGTAAAGTCCTTTAGGGTACGTGGCACTGCCATTATTTTAATGGAGAAAGGAATAAACAAAATAAATGACCATCTCTGAGTGATGGGATTATTGATTATTTTTCTTTTTAATTATTTTATATGTGTGTGTTTCCTAACTGTGAACATACACTGGTTATGTAATAACATGCTGTTTTATTAGTTCTCTCTTTAAAACATTAAATGTTTTACCTTAAAACATTAATAGTAAACTTGGTTATTGTGCATATTTCTCTCTTACTTTAATCTTTTCCTATAGACATGGCCCATGGACATGAACATGAGCATGGACATGGTCATGGTAAAATGGAACTTCCAGATTATAGAAAATGGAAGATAGAAGGGACACCATTAGAAACTGTGCAGGAGAAGCTGGCGGCACGGGGGCTCAGGGATCCGTGGGGCCGGTAAGAATCATTAAATAATTTAGATAGAATTTATCATAGAGAATCATTATCTGTTTCTTTTTCATGTATTTCCCTTTTTAAAAAATCATTGAAAATGGCTTTTTACATTAAAGTTTTAAAATCCGTTTTATTGAAGTACCATTTACATACAGTAAAATTCACCCATTTTAAAGTGTTTAATTCCATGAGTTTTGATAAATGTATACAATTATGTAACTACCACAGTCATGATATAAACGATTTCTGTCACCCAAAAAAGTTCTTCCGTGCCCCTTTCACGCTCAGTGTCACCCTACCCCTGGCTCCTGGCAGCCATTGGTCTGCTTTTTGTCTCTCCAGTTTTCGCTTTCCTGGCACTTGGTGTGCTGCTTTGGAGACTTAGGCGCGTCGTTAGCTTGTATCCCTAGTTGACTGCTGAGCAATATCCTTATTGACTGCTGAGCAATATCCTTATTGACTGCTGAGCAATATCCTTATTGACTGCTGAGCAATATCCACTGTGTGCACAGACCTCATTTTGTTTGCAGTTCACCAGTTAATTGCCTTTTGTGTTGTTTCCAGTTTTTAACCGTTCCGTTATGAGTAAAGATGCTATAACCAATCAAGTACAAGTCCGAGTGAACATGATGTTTTCATTTCTCTAAGAGTAGGATTTCTAGATCATAGAATTAGTGTGTGATTATTTTCATAGGAAAACTGCCTAACTGTTTTTCAAACTAGCTGTACCATTTTGCATCCCCACCAGCAATGTATGAGAATTTCAATCGTTCAGTGTCCTCCTCATCAATCCCTGGTATTATTGGTCTTTCAATTTTAGCCATTTTAGTGAATATTGTGCCTCTCTGTGATTTTAATTTGCATTTCCATGGTTCCATGACGACATGATCATAACATTCTTTTCCAGTGCTTATTTTTCGTTAGTGCTTTCCCCCTGCCCTTTTGGTGCAGTGGCTATTCACATATTTTGCCCATTTATTTATCAGGGTGTTTGTCTTCTTTTACTGAATTACTAGAGGCCTCGTGCATGAAATTCATGCATGGGTAGGATCCCTAGGCCTGGCCAGTGATCAGGGCCGATCAGGGCCTTCTGGCTGCTAGCTGGGGCCTTCCTTCCCCTGCTGCCGGCTGCCAGCCAGGCCTTCCTTTGTTTCATGCCGCCCCCTGGTGGTCAGCACACGTCATAGCGAGCGATTGAACTCCTGGTCTCCCGGTCAAACTCCCAAGGGGACACTTCACGTATTAGCCCTTTTATATACATAGATGAGAGTTCTCTATATGTTTTTAAAATTTAAGTCCTTTATCAGGTATATATTTTACAAATGTATTTTGTTTTATTTGTTTAATATTTTTCTTTTTTTAAAATGTATTTTTATTGATTTCAGAGATGATGAAATCAAGAGAGAGAGAGAGAGAGAGAGAGAGAGAGAGTGGGAGAAACATCAGTGATGAGAGAGAATCATTGATTGGCTGCCTCTTGCACACCGCTACTGGGAATTAAGCCTGAAACCCAGGTATATGCCTAGACCGGACCAGGAAATCAAACCATGACTTCCTGGTTCATAGGTTGATGCTCAACCACTGAGGTATTCTGGCTGGGCTACAAATGTTTTTTCCTAAGAGTGTGGCTTATTTTTTCATTTTTTAAATAATGTCTTTCAAAGAGTTTTAAATTTTGATGAAGTCCCAATCTGGCACTTTTCTATTATGGTTTGTGCTTTTTGTACCCTAAATTGTCTCCTATGGTTTCTCTTAGAAGTTTTTATAGTGTTACTTTTATATCATGTGAGGTGAGGATGAAAGTATTTTTGCATTTGGACATCCAGTTGTTCCAGCACCATTTGCTAAGACTATCTTTCCCATATTGATTTACCTTATGCCTTTGTAAAAAATCAATTGACAATATCTGTGTGGTCTATTTCTGGATTCTACTCTGTTATCCTGATCAATATGTCCACTCTATGACAATACTTCACTGTCTTCAAATCAGGTAGCATAAGATCTCCATTTAAAAAAAAAAAGCTATTTTAGGTTCTTTGCATTTATATTTAAAATTTAGATTGAGTGTTTCAGTTTCTATAAAAAGCCTTCTTAGATTTTAATTGGGATTTCACTGAATCTATAGCTCAATCGAGGATAATAGATATCTTAACACTATCGAATCTTCTAGTCCATGAACAATTTAGATCCTCTTTAATCCCTCAGCAGTATTTTATTGCTTTATATATAGGTCTTTACATATTTTATTAAGTTTATCCTGAGTTTTTTCATATTTTAATAGTATTGTAAATGGTATTTTAAACTTTAATTTTCAGTTTTTTGCTAATATATAAAAATATAATTGGGGTTTATATGTTGACTTTGTGTCATGTTCCCTTGCTAAATTCACTTTTTAGTTCCAATTTTTTTTTTTACAGATTGTTTAGACTGTACTTCATAAGTGATCACTTTGTGTACACTTGTTTTATTTCTTCCTTTTCAATCTATAAACTTTTAATTTCTATTTTCTTTGCGTTATTGTACTGGATAACACTGCTACTATAATGTTGAATAAAAGTGGTGTAAATGGACATTCTTGCCTGTTCTGCATCTATTGAGATGCTCACATAGTTCTTTTTTTAAAAAAAATATATTTTATTGATTTTTTTTTTTTACAGAGAGGAAGTGAGAGGGATGGAGAGTTAGAAACATCGATGAGAGAGAAACATCGATCAGCTGCCTCCTGCACACTCCCTACTGGGGATGTGCCCGCAACCAAGGTACATGCCCTTGACCAGACTCGAACCTGAGACCCTTGAGTCTCAGGCTGACGCTCTATCCACTGAGCCAAACCGGTTAGGGCTCACATAGATCTTTTATTCTGTTAATATGATGAATTACTCTTACTGGTTTTTCAAAGATTAAACCAATCTTGAATTCCTAAGATAAATTCTATTTCATCATGGTATATTATCCTTTATATATATTGCTGGATCAATTTTCTAAAATTTTGTTAAGAATATTTGCATCTGCCCTAACTGGTTTGGCTCAGTGGATAGAGCGTCAGCCTGTGAACTGAAGGGTCCCAGGTTCGATTCCAGTCAAGGGCATGTACTTTGGTTGCGGGCATATCCCCATTCGGGGGTGTGTAGGAGGCAGCTGATTGATGTTTCTCTCTCATCAATGTTTCTAACTCTCTATCCCTCTCCCTTCCTCTCTGTAAAAAAATCAATAAAATATATTTTTTAAAAAAGAATATTTGCATCTAAAATAAATAAAAATTAAAAATTAGAAAAGAATATTTGCATCTGTGTTCATGAGGGATATTACTCTGTAGTTTTCTTCTAATGTCTTTGTCTGACTTTGGTTATCTAAATTGTATTTGCTTAGCTTATATTTTCTAATAAGTCAGATTTTATTTAAGTGGTTTTTGTTGTTCATAACATGATTTTTTCCCCACTCACTTATCGCTGCCTGTGAGAGAAGACTGTTTTCAGGAGAGGTCTCAGACTTCTGTTTACACCTCTGTTTAGGGGCTCAGAAGAATGATTGCCAGAGCAGGAAATCAGTCTTCTAAACTTCAGGCTGCTGCGACAGAGAAATTTATTAGTAGTAAAAATAATGTCAAATGTTACATACTCTCTGTGCCAAAATATATCACACATCACCCTGTTTATTCTTTATAACCACACTATAAGGTAGACAGTCATCACTGAGTAGGAGAGGAAGCAGGCCCTGACAGGTTAAGTAACTTGCACATCCTAAAAGGTTGTGAATCTAGTGTGAGTGGCAGAGCAAAGATTAATACTCTAACTACCTCTGTCCACGATGCTATAATGACTAGTATAGGCAAAGCCACACGGCTGACCTGTGATGGATAGAGCCAAAGAAAGTCTTGCATTTGAGGATTTTGTAAAAATTCTGAGTATTATGATTGTGAATATGAAATCAAGTGTTTTTTCTACTTTATATGTGAAACACGGGCATATAGACCTAATTATCCTATGTCACAGAAAGATACCTATTGTGGTCCATTTAGATGGTCTTATAAAGGTTGCATCTACATCTGTTAAAACGATGAAAATTAAATGTATTTTACTCAGTGAATGTGCATGTATGTGATTATAACCTTTGCCCTTTTTTTTTTTTTTTCTAGCAATGAAGCTTGGAGATACATGGGTGGCTTTGCAGACAATGTTACCTTTGTTGGTGCAATGTTAAAAGGATTCAAATGGGGATTTGCTGCATTTGTGGTAGCTGTAGGGGTTGAATATTTCCTGGAGTCCCAGAATAAAGATAAGAAGCATCACTGAAGATATTACCTGGAAGTATCTTAGTGATTCTTAACTCTGTTATTAAAATAAGATTTCTTCACTGTAGCCTACTCATCTGTGTGTTTATCCCTTAAAGATACTAGTAAGATTTAATAAAGAATACATGTTCCAGTCTGGTTTTGTCATTCTTAAAAAAAAGATGTTTCAAACCATATCAGATTTGCTTTAGAACATGTGGTGGTTGAGGTACACGAAGCAGTGCATTCTCTACAGAGCAGCCAGCCAGCATATATTTCAACAAATGTGTATGTTTTAAATGGACGGGGTCTAAAAAAAATTAAATAGTGATAAAATTTCCCATCTTAACTATTTTTTAGTGTACAGTTGCTGGTATTAAATACATTCATAATGTGCAACCATCATCCATCTCCATAGCTCTTCATCTTTTAAAATTAAAAGTCTATGCCCATGTATAATAATAAAAGGGTAATATGCTAATTAGACCTGACAACCTTCCGGATGAAGCCAGGGCTGGAGGGAAGCTGATGCCGGCAGCAGGGGGAAGGAAGGCCTACTCTTGCACAAATTTCGTGCATCGGGTCTCTAGTTATACAATAATTCCCTACTCCCCCTTACATCAACACCTGGCAACCACCATTCTACTTTCTGTCTCTATGATTTTGACTTCTCTGAGCACCTCATGTACTAGTGAGTGGAATTATACACTCTTTGTTACTGGCTTATCACACTTGGCCTGATGTCCCCAAGTTTCATCCATGGTGTAGCATCAAAATTTCCTTTATTTTTAAAGCTGAATAATATTATATTGTGTGTATATGTCATAATTTGCTTATCCATTCATTCATTGATGGACTCTTGGGTTACTTCCACATTTTAGCTATTATAAATAATGCGGCTGTGAACATGGGTATATGAACAGGTTTGTAAATGACGGTTGGCCTTGTTGCTTTTACTATCTCCTGCAGGTGGTTAGAGAGACCTATACAGTATTATACTATTAGATTAGATACTTCCTGCCCAGTTCTGATTGACTATGTATCATGTTCATTTTTCTTTATTGTGATATTTTCTACTCTTGATTTAGTCCTCTTTCCCATGTTGTGAAAAGTGATATTTTTTCTAACAATACACTAGACATTTCCCCCACATTGAATTTAAAAAATTTAATTAAATCTCTAAAGTTGAGACAACTCAGATTGTTGAAAAGAGATATTTTTTGCTTTAATAACAAAGCTAAGCCCTAGCCACTTTGGCTCAGTGGGTAGAGCATCAGCCTGTGTGCTGACGGGTCCCTGGTTCGATTCTGGCTATATACCTGGGTTGCAGGCTTCTCCCTGGCCCAGGCCCTGGTCAGGGCATGCGTAGGAAGCAACCAATCGATGTGTTTCTCTCACGTTGATATTTCTCTCTAGGTTTACCTCTCTCTTCCACTCTAAAAATGAAAGAAAAATATCCTTGGGTGAGGATTAAAAAAAAAAAAAGCTAAATCAGTGGTTCTCAACCTTCCTAATGCCAAGACCCTTTAATACAGTTCCTCATGTTGTGGTGACCCCCAATTTCATTGTTACAAATTGAACATAATTAAAGCATAGTGATTAATCACAAAACAATATGTAATTATATATGTGTTTTCCGATGGTCTTAGGCGACCCCTGTGAAAGGGTCGTTCGACCCCCAAAGGGGTCGCGACCCACAGGTTGAGAACCGCTGAGCTAAATAAAACTCGTGATTTTTTTTCTTTGTAAATTTTAATTTGTAAATATAAGCTTGAGAAATTACTAAACAAATGAGAGGAATTTCTAATAAGTTGATAGTAAATGGAATATGGTAGAATGGAATAAAAAAAGACATAAGGGAAGAGTTTAACAAGGAATAAAGAGAAGGAACAAAAAGCAATAGAACAAGTAAAAATAGCAAGGTGGTAGATTTAAACTTAATTATATTAATTATAGCAAATGGTCTAAAATTTAAACTCTAAAACATTCCAATTAAAAGACATTGTCTTGCCCTGTCCATTGTTAGGGTGGGTGTTGTCCCGCTACACCAAGGTTGGGGGTTCAGTCCCTGTTCAGAGCACATACAAGAATCAACCAATGAATGCATAAAGAAGTGAAACAACAAATCAATGTTTCTCCCTTTCTCTAATCAATTTTTTAAAAAATGTATGGAGTAACTGCCTGGATTCCATAGGAGCTGCAAAGCACACAAACCACTGTCATTTTAGCTGTTGCTATCACTTGGACCAGAGTCAACTAATGAGAGCTTTGTTCTTAAGATGTATGACCATGGAAAAATGCTAATTATGTGTTTGCTTGTCTCAAAATAAGCACTGAGGATGATTATATGTAAAAGTATTGGCCCCATTTTGTATGTAGGGCAAGTCCCTAGTAAAGTAACAAAGCCTAAGATGGCATAGCTAGTAAACTCCAGAGTTAGATTTTGAATCCAGGTTTGACTCCACAGCCCATAGTAAACACTATATTACGCTATCATGTCATATGTGATACGTACTATAAGATGCTATAAAATTATTCTTTGGATTTTTTATTTATTTTTTTGGTATGGGACAAGTTGTATTTACAGTTCTTCTTTGTAACAATAATCTGGTATGAGATAGTTATACAATACAGACTAGAGCAATCGAACACATTTTACACAACGAACACTCATAAGGCGGAGTATGAAGATTATGGAAAAATGCTAAAGCCAAAGGAGCAATGGTCAGAAAACTGGTTAAATATAACATCTCATATCAGCAAGTCAAAGAAAAGCTACTCTATATCCACAATTCTTATGTATGCCAAGGAAAAGCAATAGAGCTTAAAGAAATGAAGGACTGGACTTCAGGAGCTATCGGTTCAATTCCTAGTTCTGTTACTAACCCCCAGGAATATTTCCTCGTCTATTAAAGTGAATCTTTGTGGGTTCTTAGTGTGTTATAGGGGGAGATCAGAGGACCTCAATGAGTGCACCAGCTAGAATCTTACGAGCTCAAATACATTGCAACCTAAAGTATTATTATGAAATCTTTAAGAGATGATTCCAGGTTTTCCTTAGTTCCTTTTCTACAAAATGGTACAATTAGTTGTAACTAACCATTGTCCTTTAAAAAAATCTAAGGTATGGCATGTAATGTTTTATTAAAAGAGACAATAATGAATACAGTAATTTTACTGTACAACTATTCTTTGAAAGGAACTGTGTTTTGACATACCAAAAAAAATGATACACACATTTTTTTATAGTGACATAAAAGATGTGTACAAAGCCGGGCTGGCGTGGCTCAGTGGTTGACCGTCGACCTATGAACCATGAAGGCACAGTTTGATTCTCAGTCAGGGCACATGCCCAGGTTGCAGGCTTAAACCCTAGTGTGGAGTATGCGAGAGGCAGCCAATCAATGATTCTCATCATTGATGTTTCTATCTCTCCCTCTCCCTTCCTCTCTGAAATCAATAAAAATACATATTTTTAAAAATGTGTACCAAGACAAAGGCATGGAAAGAATAGGAATTTATGCATGTGGAAAGTTAATATGGTGGAAGAAACACATTAGGAGAAAATGAAAAAGGTGAAAAAGGGATTACAGGATATTGGTATAATGGAAATAGTAGAAACAAGCAGAACTTGGTGTACAGTAGGGTGTATTTATCGTCATCCACTTGCTGCTTCAATCAAATGTAGACCTTATGAAACTGTGGAAAGGAAAATGCTTTATATTAGGGTTTTTAAAAATATATTTTAAAATTGCAGGGGCGAACAAAGGGACTTTAGAGCAAATTTTTACAGACTGTACTTGATGTGTGTTCATGGAATTTATAATCTATGTTTAATGAAACTAACCTTCTTGAAGTAGATAAGTAGCTTAAGAAGATTTTTACAAAGAAACTGCTAATGCAAGAATAAGCAAACAAGAAGAAAATAACAGCTATGAACTCTTTGTCAAGAACATTATCAGACACATACAATGATCTAATCACGAAAGAGAAGTCAAGCAAAAATAATAACCACCATCATCATCATCAAGAAGACCAAAGTATGCCAAAACCGGTTTGGCTCAGTGGATAGAGCGTCGGCCTGCGGACTGAAGGGTCCCGGGTTTGATTCCGGTCAAGGGCATGTACCTTGGTTGCGGGCATATCCCCAGTAGTAGATGTGCAGGAGGCAGCTGATCGATGTTTCTCTCTCATCGATGTTTCTAACTCTCTATCTCTCTCCCTTCCTCTCTGTAAAAAATCAATAAAATATGTTTAAAAAAAAAAAAAAAAGAAGACCAAAGTATGAACTTGGACTCACTATCAGTAGTACAATGAACCTTGCCCTGAGAGTGTATTGATATATTAACTAGTGATAGGATATAATCATCATGTTAAGCAAAACATTTTTAAAAAATGTTTCACCTTTGTCTTCTTTAACTTCTGTATTTGTTTATTCTTAGTGTACATAGATGATAATATTTACATAATACATATAGAATGTTAAGACAAAGGTTGGGGTTTAATGTGATTTCTCCTCACAGTATTCAGTGTCGTTAAAAAATAGCACTTAAGGAATTCATCAGATTTTTAAAGTGTTTTTTTAAATGTATAGTTTACTATATAACACCCAGGTAGGTTATCAAGAAAAATTAAATGTTATTTTATATGGCCTCTCACTCAGTTGTCAACATGAGTTACAAAGTTTCATAATAAAATCCTCATGTGTTATCGGAATCTCTCGAGTTGCAAAATATTCAAATTCAAATAGATGTGCTAATAAGAATGGAATCTTCCAGTTGAGTCCTGGTTTACCTTCAGTATCAGTTTTCAGAGAGGAGGATGTAGTGCACAGGGTTGTTTTGAGGTTTTTTTGCTTTTGTTTTTATTTTTGTTTTGGGTCAGAACATCTGCTTCAGAGACTCAGAGACTAAAACACTCAATGGAAATTGCATTTACCTGCCAATAATTCTATCAGAAAGAATTTACTGCAAAGAGGAGTTTTATTTAATTTTATGTATTATGTTAAATATAAACTATGGTCTGTATTTTATATAGTATTATGTTATTATATGTTATAAATATTATATGTAATTTAACTATTCAATTGTGCACCTGAAACCTATTTAATTTTGTTAAGCAGTGTAACCCCAACAAATTCAATAAAAATATAATAAAAAATAAAAACTATTCAAAATGCGAACTCATATAAAGATTAAATTTCATATTGTACTTTATTGAATTACCTTTGATACATATAAACAATTTAAAACATGGCTTTAGCCATTAGAAAATGACAAAATCTTTTGTCTCGAGTTCTGTACACTTTTCTGTTTAATCTCATATGCCAAAAGATGAAGTAACTCTTGAAATGTCATCACATATTACAAAACTAACTGGAAAGAATTTTGGTTGTTGCTAAAGACATGTTTCTGAGAATCGTTACAAAATAAGAAAATTATCTACAGCTCAGATGTAAGTCAGAAGATTCTGTGGCATTTTGAAATGTCATATGTTTCATTTTCTGTTTTAAAACGGAAAAGATCATTATTAATAATGCTCCAATGCTCTTTAAGCACATTATGGTTAAAAAGAAGTATTTTGCTTTTAGATTTTTACCAATCATAGGATTTGTAAGTTACTAATTAAATCTCATTTAATAAAGCACTTAGTAGCCCCCCCCCCCCCCCGCAAATGTCCTGCCCACTCTAATTTTAATTACTCAATTCCTAAACTGAATTTGGAAATAATAGCATCCAACTTACATTTTTCTGCTAACTTGGTAATTAACCAAACATCTTTCTAAATTTACTTATTTTAAATACATTGATCATTTTTACCTTGTTGAGTAGCTAAGATTTTTTTGAAGTCTTTGCAATAAATGAAATTCACAATTAAGTGAATGTTTTGTGATTCTAGCTCCTCTAGTGCTATATGTATGAAGTGTTTTATTTCATTTATTCTCTTGCTACAAAATTTCCATGGGAAATACTAACTGTTCAGGGACACAATACTGAAGGCCGATGCTGTGGCTCACAGTAACCATAGCAATAACTGTCCTAAAAATAAAGAGGGCCTCTATCAGCACAGATGGGATCCTCTTACTGAGGAAGAATCAGGTTCACAAGCAGTGGTATCACCTGAACTTAGGAATCCCACTTGATAGTAACGTAATATGAGAACATGAGGGCTTCATACAGATATAAAGGCATATATTTAGACCAGACTTCCTAGTGAAACATAATTAAAAACTAAAACAATAGCTGTAGATGCTAGGTAAGTTCCAACAAGGAGACATGGCATGAACAGGTAGTATTTCTCATGTCACACACAACTCATATATTGAACAGCACAGGGGATTCAACTCAAGGCATTTATTTCTTAATTCATGACCCATAAATGCTTCCTTATATTTAATCTGGGTTTATCAGCAATTATGATTCTAATATATAAATTTGTACATTTTTAAGTAAACTAGAGGCTCGGTGCATGAAATTCATGCATGGGTAGGGTCCCTAGGCCTGGCCGGTGATCAGGGCTGATAGGGGCCTTCTGGCTGCCAGCCAGGGCCTTCCTTCTGGCTTCCAGCCATGGTGTCCCTTCCCTGGCTGCCAGCTGCTGGCTGGCACCACCCTTCCCCAGTTGCCAGCTGCTAGCCAGGGCCTTCCTTTGTTCCGCACCGCCCCCTGGTGGTCAGCGCACGTCATAGTGAGTGATGGAACTCCTGGTCTCCCAGTCGAACTACTGAGGGGACACTTTGCATATTAGCCTTTTATATACATAGATGAAAGAAAAAGTGTTACAGCTGGAAGATCTATATACATTTCTATTATAGCACTTATCATAATGCATCATAATTATTCATTTACTTGTTTGACTTCCTCATTAAATTATGGCCTCCTTGAAAACAGGGACCGTGCCTGTGCATCTGTGAAACAGGTAAGTACCTATTTAGGATGTCTCTGACGAATGAATTCATCATTAGAGATCTAAAAATACAAGTGAGGTAAGAGATGATTTGTCACAGATTGACACCTCTTCTAGGAATCCATAAAGGTTTAGTGGGAATGGAGGATTGGAAAGACACATATTTTCCCATGTCTACGAGGCTTCATGCATTCCAATTGCTTATTAGAAAATGGAGGCCAGTTACAAAAGACCCATGATGGTGACCTGGAAACATATTTCGAGATTAGAAGGCACTCCCCTCGTTTCCAAGGCAAGGATGTTAGAACTGAGCTAGGCCTAAACTTTCTGACACATGCTCTGTAACCTTCCCTACTTATGGATGAGTTGGTGATAAAAATACTAACCATCAAAGGTCCAGACCAACTTCTGCTAAAAGCAACCAATTATACTATGGTCATTGCATGCAGTTAACATTTCTCCTTTAGCACAATAGTGATTTTTTTTGTTCTATTTTGTCAAAATTACAAGGAACAGAACCCCTGAATGCAACTAATAGGGCATGCTTGCCCAACCTACCTCCAAAGTCCAAGTCAAGCAGCTGCAAGGAGTTGCAACTAGAACAGAGGCAGACAACTCAACTTGTTCTTCAAATTCTATTCATTCATTTAAATATTTATTGAGCACTTCCTTTGGTTTTTGTTTTTATTGGTTTTTTTTAAATGTTTTAATTGATTTTTAGAGAGAGAGGAAGGGAGAGGGAATAGAGAGAAAATCGATGGGAAACATCATCAGTCTACTGCCTCCTGCACAATAAAGGCCAGCCACTCCTTTATAACAGGGATCTTCATGGCTTTACGGATACATCAATGAGCAAAACAAAGTTCTCTCCTCTTGGTACTTACATACTTGGTACTTACATGTGGTATATCTTCCCAACCATACAATTTTTTTCATGGGAGCATATATCTGAAATTGTAGTTTGAATCAGTGAGATTTGATTCTTGATAATAATCTTTTCATCTATAAATTGCACAGAACTTGGGAGGTGGGGGTGTGGTCCTGGCGTGGGGGCTGTGGAGGTGCACGGGGACCTGGTGCGGTGGCTGTGGCAGCTGCGGGACTGACGAGAAACTACTAAACTTCCTGTGCAAGCGAAGTAGAATTTCATAAGAACATAATGGATGGAGAAGAGAAAACCTATGGTGGTTGTGAAGGCCCTGATGTCATGTATGTCAAATTGATATCTTCAGATGGTCATGAATTTATTGTAAAAAGAGAACATGCATTAACATCAGGAACAATAAAAGCCATGTTGAGTGGCCCAGGTCAATTTGCTGAGAATGAAACTAATGAAGTCAATTTTAGAGAGATCCCTTCACACCTGCTATCAAAAGTGTGCATGTATTTTACTTACAAGGTTCGCTACACTAACAGCTCCACGGAAATTCCTGAATTCCCAATTGCACCTGAAATTGCACTGGAACTGCTGATGGCTGCAAACTTCCTAGATTGTTAAATATAATAAATTATAATAAACTGTTAACTTTTTCCAATATTTAAAAAGAAAATTGCACAGAACTTTGTACCTTCCTAATAAAGCATATCTTGCCTTATCTTATAACTTAGGTATTTTTATACTTGCCTTATTCTTCTCTAGAAGGTTATAAATTCTTGAAAATCTTGCTTTATTTATCATCTTATCTCTTACACAGTGCCTTACACGTGGTACATGTTCAACAGGTATTTAAGTTGGACTTAGTTCTGTTTTTAAGTGAAGACACTATCAACATTTTTAGAATGAATATAAATTCTCATTTAAACTACTTACACACAATTACACTATTTTTTTTCCACAGTGTTTTGAGGAAAGGAAACCCTCATAAGTAATTACTAAAGTGTATTGAAAATGTTGAAAGTAAGTTTAAATTAAAAAAAATTTGGAATCAGTTTTTGTGAGGGCTATACATTTCCCTTTTGTTTGACCACCTACAATCAATCTTTTAAAAAGGCAAGAAAGAAAAGAGTAAGAAAATAAAAACAACCATCAGATGTTGAAAGAGCTTTAAAATATGTCACTTTTTGAAAAAAATTAAATAAAATATGTCACTTTTTTATTTCATGTATATCACTCTTCTATTTTAAATCAGAATCTCCATCTTTACCAAACTAGGTAATTTTATTCAATTTATGCATTGATCACCTCTTTTTTTAATCTACTTACAAACATTTATTATACTTGGTTCATATATTAAATAATTCATTTTCCCTTTTTGCTATCTTTTAAGGTCAATTTATTATTCTTACTAAAGATAATAGAAAGCATAATAAAGTGTATAATTTCAAAAAAAAGTGACAAAATCTAAACTAAGTGGCTTGCACATGCAACCTCTGAGGAGAAATATGGGGGTTTGTGTGGTTCCCTGGACAACTTGAGAGGTGTCCTGAGTATGTTGATGATAGAGTGAAGCTGACCTGACTGTATAGATTAACTGAAAGCATTCTTATCAGGATCCAACAGTTTTCAAAGGCCACAGGAAATACTGAGACACCTTTTCACTAAGCCACAAATCACATAGATTTAGCTTCAGTGCCATCAGAATTTCAAAACTCAGCATCAGCAGCTGGTTGAAGCCCAGACTATTTTCCCTGATTACCCACATTCCCTTTCACTCCCTGTCCTACTTAGTGGAACTGAATTCCTGCCACAAACGTAATAAATTTCATCTCTTCAAGCCCTCAGCCTGATGCTTATATTTAATTTACCTCATTCAACTTTGCTTAATGCTTGTCTTGCCTCTAGATTATGAATTCCTTGAGACTAAAACCATTTTTAATTTTCTCATTCTTTCCTGGTTGCCCCACTGTGGGTCCAAATGCTCACCCATCTACACAATTAAGAGACAAAGATGCTAATGGACCATACCTTTGCTACGCCCATCAGTCAATCAGAAGAGTATGCAAATTAACCCAACAAAGATGACTGTTAAATTTGCATACTGCAGGCGGGGTGGGGCAGAGCAATCCGCTGCCCACCTGCTGCCATCCAGGCCTGCCATCTGCGACCCGGGGAGCAGGCCTAAGCCAGCAGGGTGGTTATCTCCTGAGGGGTCCCAGACCGTGAGAGGGCACAGGTCGGGCTGAGGGAAACCGCCCCCCCCCCCGCCAGTGCACAAATTTTTGTGCACCGGGCCTCTAGTCTATATTATAAAAGGCCAGTGGCTGTAATGCCATAATGCCAGCACGACCAAATGACCAGTCACCAGGAGGTGCATGGAGCACCTCTCAGTCCCTCCCCCTGGCCCGCAAGCTGCTTGTGGTGGCAGGGCTCACGGCTCAAGACTGGCGGCCAGCAGGGCGGTGGGTGGATGGGTGTGGTGAGACGGGGTGGTGGGTGGGTGGGTGGGTGAGGCTGCAAGCACTGTGGGGCGGCGCCCACATGGGGAGGTGCATGTGGGTGGGTGGGGCCGCGCAATTTCACACTCTGAGCCTCTAGCATAAAAATAAAGCTGTGTTCCAGAACTGCTTTGGACTTACTTAGCCTCTGTTGGGATTACCAAAGCTGTAGCACACATTCTGACTTATGTTAAGGTTGTACACATAAGCCACACATGGCTCTACATAGACATGTAAGTATTTTTAATACAGCAGAAGTGTGTCTGAGTGTCTTTAAAAAAGATCAGTATGATCAGGAACCCATGTTTGTGGAAGGCTAATTTTTTAATGACCACTGTAGAAGCAAGCAATTAAAAAGATTAATGTTTGCAGTAATACAAAAGATGTCCCAAAATATTTTATTCAACTTTATTTATACAAAAGTGCCTTGCTGTAGAATTGGTATTTGTGTCAATAGTACTACTAGTTATTGCTCAATTAAAAAAAATTTTAACATATATTTTTGTTGATTTCAAAGAGGAAGAGAGAGGGAGAGAAAGATAGATATATCAATGATGAGAGAGAATCATTGATCGGCTGCCTCCTGCATGTCCCCTACTGGGGATTTTGCCTGTAAACCAGGTGTGTGCCCTGACCGAGAATGGAACCCTGACCTCCTGGTTCATAGGTCGATGCTCAACCACTGAGGCACACCAGCTGGATGTTATTGCTCAATTTTGATTGAGACAGCAAGAAGACAGGTATTTCTGATAAGGCATATTTGATGTGAAAACATATTTCAATTCAACCTTCAGATTTACATAACGAAGGCAATTGAAATTCTCAACTTTCAACTTGACACAATTTTCATAGCACTGAGGTGGATTCCAATATTGCCTGGAATCTGGCCACATGGCCAGAAAGTTTAACTTCTTTCTGGAAATTTTTGTTTATTGTGATGTAATTGACATGCAACATTGTACTCATTTTAGGCGTATAACCTAATCAATTCGATATATGTATGTATTGCAAAATGATTACTAGAATTAAATTTAGTTAACATCCTTCACTTCACATAGTTACAATTATTTTTTCTTGTGCTGACAACTTTTAAGATCTATCCTTATAATTTCCTGGAAAATTTTCACAAGAAAACTGGTAGGAAAGGTGGTTGGCCTATCTGGGGTAAGTCCTGAGTTGGGACAGAGGACATTACCAAATCAGGTCTGGAGAGAACCCTGAGAACTAAAGCCAGAAAATCCTGCCCAAATAGATTATGTAAGTAAAAAGGACGTGCGCATAGGTTAAAATTCAAGAAGATTGACAGGCCAGGCAGGCAAAGAAAGTAAATGGAACAGTTTTGGGTAGTAAATGGCAGGTTGTTCAGATGAAATCTGGTGATAGCTCGTGCTACCTGAGACTGGATCTCACATTTTAGCGCTGATCAAATTCATTTAAAGAGTCTGGAATGGGACAGACACTGAACTTCATATTCTGGCAATGTTCCAGGGGTACTGTGTCTTTAGCTCAGTCAGTTTCTGTCCAAAGGGGATGTGATGGGGCAGATTAACAGGTCATTTATATTCATATCACCATTTTTAAACAATTTATCATGTTATGTGGTGTAGTTTTATTCGTGTGTCTTATACTTGGTTGTTGCTGTTTTTTTAGTTTCTTTGATCTATACGGGTTTATAATTTTTATCTAATTTGTAGTTTTCAGCCATTATTTCTCCAACTAGTTTTTCTGTCTTCTGTACTCTCTTTCACTGACATGTATATTAGGGTGCTTGAACTTATACTGCAACATCCCTAATATCTAATATCGATGTTTTTTTCCCCCCAATCTTTTTTTTTTTTCATGGATAGTTTCTATTGCTCTGTCTTCAGATGCACTAATCTTTTATTCTTCAGTAGCTAATCTGTTGCTAACTTATATTGACATTTCTGGGTTTAATTCTATTGATTGATTGTAGTCACCATATGGCTGTATTTTCCCAATTCTGTGCATTCTTGTAATTTTTTAAAATTAAATGCCAGACATTGTGAACTTTGTTGGGTGCTCAATATTTTTTGTTTTCCTGTTAAATATTTTTGAACTTTGTTCTGAGATAAAGGTAAATTATTGATAAACAGTCTAATCCTTTTGAGACTTACTCTTAGCTTTGTTATATGGGACCAGAGCAGCCTTTAGTATAGGACTAATATCCCCCCCACTACTCAGTGATCCATTTACTTTGTGTCGGGAAAGGGCTCCTTGCAGTGGAGTAACATCATGGAAGTAGGCAGCACAGATAAGGAATAGCAGCAGTAAGACACAGAAATGCCACATCTGCACCCAGGCTTGGTCTCCATCTGTGTCAGCATCTCCCTCCAGGCCTGGAACATTGCTGAAACAGCTGGTGACCTTTGAGCTCTGATGATTTTCCTCAC
Organism: Myotis nattereri; assembly: GCF_964212035.1. NCBI lineage: Eukaryota > Metazoa > Chordata > Mammalia > Chiroptera > Vespertilionidae > Myotis > Myotis nattereri. Next base: position 9,590,699 of record NC_138082.1, read on the forward strand.
CTCTGACCTTGACTATTTCTCTGTGTCACATTCTGTACTCAGCACATCCCTTTAGTACTTCATGAAGGCGGACAACAGATACACAGAACTCCAGCAGACCCTGGGAGAAATCAGATGGACAGGGAAACTAGAGAAACACAGTAGAGAGATGTCTGACCACTAAAACAAGAAGATAATTAAATCCTGGTTGACCAAAAGAAGAGGTCAAGTAAGAGGTTAAGGGACAAGAAAACAAACAACAAAAAACTAAATAAAAAAGGAGGTCCATAAAGAGGCTGAGAAAAAATAATCAGATATATGGGAGGTAAAACTGGAGAGAGTTGGATTCTAAAAACAAAAGAATGGGGCAGGTCAAGAGTGTCCAGCTAAGCCCTAACCGGTTTGGCTCAGTGGATAGAGCATCAGCCTGCGGACTGAAGGGTCACAGGTCCGATTCCGGTCAAGGGTATGTACCTGGGTTGCGGGCACAACCCCAGTAGAGAGTGTGCAGGAGGCAGCTGATTGATATTTCTCTCTCAGCGATGTTTCAAGCTCTCTATCCCTCTACCTTCCTCTCTGTAAAAAAATCAATAAAATATATATTTAAAAAAAAGAGTGTTCATCTAAGATGGGTGTACCTATAGGGTTAGGGAACCTCATCAATCATTTCCCACCCCACTTTGGGAGTCCTGGCAACCAGGTTCTTACTCTGCAGGTAGAAGATTAGAAGAGTCATCTCTGCTAAATCTGATCAAGTTAACAGAAAAGTTTTGAAAATACTGACTATAGAAGTTCCCCAAGTTAATAGCTCAGCTAGATCATCCACTGAGATGCTTAAGATGGAATAGATCTACTTAGGAGCTCAGAGCTTCCAATTCACTTTTGCTTGCCTGTTTATTTTAAAATCAGCTTTATCAATGTATAATTTGCATAATGTGCATAAATACACTCATTTTACATGTACAATTCAGTGAGTCTGACAAATGCATACTCCCATGTAACTACCATCCAATCAATATGGATAACTGACCAAAGAGTCTAGGGTCAAATTACTTAGAAAACCAAGCAAAACAAGATAATTATTAACTCCAGGGAAAATCAAAAGTTGCGCAGGAAAAGACAGGTGATCATAGTTTGGTACTTGGCTTGGCTGTGACTATTGTTTGCAGTAGTTACTTAGTAGTATAAGTAACAGATTAGATACTGAAGAATAAAAGATTAGTGTATCTCAAGACAGCAATACAAACTACCCAGGAAAAAAAGATGTCTATAGTAATACTAGAGGCCCAGTGCACGAATTTGTGCATGGGTAGGGTCCCTCGGCCTGGTCAATGATCAGGGTAATGGGGGAGGGATCATGGGAGGTTGGCCAGCTGTGGGAGGTTGGCTGTGGGAACGCACTGACCATCAGGGGGCAGTTCCTGCATTGAGCGTCTGCCCCCTGGTGGTCAGTGTGCATCATAGCTATAGGTCAACCAGTCATTTGGTTGTAACGGTCGCTTTGGCTTTTATAAATATAGATAAGTACTGAGATTGAGCTAATCAAACTCAGACAAGAAATACTTGGAAAGATAAAAAGGTTGCGGTGAACATGGAGTGAAGATTTGGGGAAAAGAGTGCTATAGTCTCATCTTGCATAATATGAAGTCAGTAGGAAATACCTAAACCTAAAATAATCAAGTAGTAACAATGTAGGCATATCATTTAGAAAAATCCTGTATAATAAAAGCCTAATATGCTAAGGCCATTCAACTGCTTGCTATGATATGCACTGACCACTGGGCAGACAGTCATCTGATCAACTAGTCACTATGACGTGCACTGACCACTAGGGGGCAGATGCTCCAACCAGTAGGTTAGCTTGCTGCTGGGGTCCGGCTGATCAGGACTGAGGGAGAAGGGCCAGACACACACTGGAGCCCTCCCACAGTCCCTCCCCAGCTGGCCAACCTCCTGCATCCCTCCCTAGCCCTGATTGTGCACTGGTGGGGTCCCCCGGCCTGGACTGCGCCCTCTCCCAATCTGGACCCCTTGAAGGGTGTCAGAGAGCCGGTTTTGGCCCCATCCAGCAGGCCAAGCTGAGGGATCCCATTGGTGCATGAATTCGTGCACCAGGCCTCTAGTAAATAAAATAATCATCTAAAAGAAGTGTTAGATAGAAAAAAAATAATAAAATAAAAAATAAGCCCAGCCAGCGTGGCTCCGTGATTGAGTGTCAACCTATGACCCCAGTCATGCTTCGATTCCTGGTCAGGGCACATGCCCTGGTTGTGGACTTGATCCCCAGTAGGGGGCGTATAGGAGGCGGCCAATCAATGATTCTCTCTCCTCATTGATGTTTCTATCTCTCTCTCCCTCTCCCTTCCTCTCTTGAAATCAATAATATATATATATATATACATATATATATATATATTTTAAATGAATGAATAAATGAATACATAAAAGAAGTGATAGGTTGTCTCTGGGGAGAGGTTAACTAAGTGCAGAAAAATCACTTTGTTAAATTCAGCATTCATTCATGATTTTCTTCTTCCCTTCCCCACCCTTTCCTAATACCCCAGCCCTAAAGCCACTACGTGGGGCAGGGCAAAATAGGCACCCAAGCAGATGGCTGTTTGGGGTGAGCTATCTGGGCCTGAGCAGTTCTTGCTTCATATAGGCATTTACAGTTGTAAGTTTCCTTCCAAGCACTGCTTTAGTAGCACCCCATAGGGCTGGACATGCTGCCCTGGATTTCCATTCATCTCAAAGTATTTTTAGATTTTTCTTTTGACTTCTTTGACCCACTGGTTACTTAGGAGTGTGCTGTTTAATGTTAACATATCTGTGAATTTTACCAATTTTTCCTGTTATTGACTTCTATTTCATTCCATTACCATAGTCAGAGAACATATTTTATATTATTTCTACCCCTTTAAATGCATCGAGGTTTGTTTTATAACCTAGCAGATGGTCTCTCCTTGAATGTATACTCATGTATATTGATAACATATTCTGTTGTGTGGAGCGTTCCCTGGCTGTGAGTTAAGTCTAATTGGTTTATGGTGTTGCTCAAGCCTTCTATTTCCTTGTGGATTGTTCAGTTGTTCTATCCATTGTTGAAAGTAGAATAGCTAAGTTTCCCTTCCCCTCTACATTTCTAATGTTATTCTTGTAGTCTGAGTAGGGCTTTCTTCTTATTTCCTGACCACAACCAGTGTGGGTGGGAACCATACCAGAGTTGTTGGAGAGCCAAGGCGACTTAGAGTATGAATGCCCTTGTTGACAGTATGACAGAAGGCCAAGGCCTCTCTGAACATGGGAATCTTAATCAGAATGTTCAAGGCTAAGGTACCACAGGCAGGTGCAAGGTCAACAACTACAGTACACTGCTCACGCCTGCCCTTCTATAACCCAAATGATTGATGTCACTGTTGGCAACTGGCCTCTTTTGTAAAGTGGTATAATACATGTTACGGACCAGCTAGTGTACTGGAGAGGTGGTTATATGTGGGGCTACATGCAGGAGAGCGAGGGGAGAGGCCAGAGAGGCTGGAGAGGCTACTGAGGCTATAGCTCTCCTAAGGGAGAGCTCAGGTGCTGCTGAGATGAAAGGGGGAGAAAAGGCAGAGACAGGAGAGAGGCTGGGGAGAAAGGGCAGGGTCAGGGGATGTGCTGAGAGAGAGTGCTGCTGTGACGCGAAGCGGGAGAGGCCTGGAGAGGCTACTGAGACTCCTGAGGAAGAGAGCTCAGGTTCTGCTGCTCCGTGAGGCGGTGAGTCTGGGGCAGTGTGTGGCTGCTCAGATAATAGCTGTGGGTGCAGAGGCTACTGCTGCTTTGTCGGAAAACTGGTTTATCAGCCGGTGTGCGGCTGCCTGTGTAGGACTTTGCTGTGAAGGACTGTTTTGTCTGATGGCTATATGGCCACTGGCTTCTACAGCCAAGGCTTTCTTTTTTTTTTTTTTTTAATATATTTTATTAATTTTTTTTTTTTTTTTTTTTTTTTTTTTACAGAGAGGAAGGGAGAGAGATAGAGAGTTAGAAACATCGATGAGAGAGAAACATCGATCAGCTGCCTCCTGCACATCCCCCACTGGGGATATGCCCGCAACCCAGGTACATGCCCTTGACCAGAATCGAACCTGGGGCCTTTCAGTCCGCAGGCCGACGCTCTATCCACTGAGCCAAACCGGTTTCGGCGCCAAGGCTTTCTTATATACACCCACAACTTCTCATGGCTTCTCCATCTACCACCCGGCATCCAAGAAGGCCCAGCCCCTGGCAGAGGGGCTCGGCCCCGACAGTGAGTGCCATGGGCAGGGTTTGAGAAGGAACCTGCCCTGACAGTGGGCGTAGTCATTAGCAGAATTCGGAAGACTACACGGACTCAGAGCAGCAGCTCTGTGCTGCTCCCATGACCAGCTGTTCAGTTTCACCAATTTGTTGGCTGATGGCTTATTGTTTTCAACAATTGCCTGACATAAATGGCTCTACACATAAATCCAATCAAATATTGGCTCCTTTGAAGCAACCGTTTATGAGCTCAGTGTTTAATAGTTGTTCTTATTCCAGGAAGACTTCCCTCAGCTGTCTTTACCTCTGGTTTTCTCTTGCAAACCAGCCAATTTACAATTGAGCCAATTTACAATTTAGCCCATGTTTTGAACCTCCTCCCCATTGCTTATCACCACAACCTCCAGGTTTTTAGAGAGCAACCTCCGGCTTGAATTTCTCCATGTTCTGTTGCAAATGAAGTCAGTTCATTTGGGAATTGTTTAAGAGCTATGTGTTTTATGGACTGCTTCTCCCCCAGGCACAACCACTGAGCCTGGGCTTTGTCAACCTCCCTGGTCTAGGGGCTGAACCAGCCGTGGGCAAACTACAGAGGGCCTCCTGTTTGAAATGAATAAAACTAAAAAAAAAAAAAAAAGACCATACCCTGTTATGTAATGATGTTTACTTTGAATTTATATTAGTTCACACAAACACTCCATCCATGCTTTTGTTCCGGCCCTCCGGTCCAGTTTAAGAACCCATTGTGGCCCTCGAGTCAAAAAGTTTGCCCACCCCTGAACGCTAGGTGGAGGAGGAGGCAGCAGCCTGAGGTCCTCTGGTTTGATCTCTTCTGGCTTGAACCACCACTTTAGGAGCTGGGGTAAGGGTAACTAGGATCCCAGTATTCACCACACTCCAGCCCACAGTAGAGCTTAGATATCCATGTAAGAACATCCAAGCCTGTGGAGAATTTGTATAAAAGCTTGAGTCAAACAGAGAATATGCCTGGAAGCAGGATCTCAACAGACTGAGAAAAAAATGCTTCGAAGAACAACAGATTGCAGTTCCTTTTATGCATTTGAGATTAAAGAGGGAAGGAAGTAAGGAAGACTACATAAAGGCAGGAGAAAGCAAGGTCAGGGTTGAATTACAGGACACAAACAATAATTCGGTGAAGGCCAGGGGTGGGGTGGGAGCCAGGTGGAGGGGGGCACTGGAGGAAAATTAAAGGGGGTCTTCTCTAATACTCTCAGCAATAGAGAAAAGAAAAACTCCCTCAAAAAACAAAAGAGATTATGTGCTCTCTTGGGGTGGGAAAGGGATCTGTAAGGGGGCCTTTCAAAGGTGTGTTAACCTAAATCAGCGGTTCTCAACTTGTGGGTCGCCTAAGACCATCAGAAAACACATATATAATTACATATTGTTTTTGTGATTAATCACTATGCTTTAATTATGTTCAACTTGTAACAATGAAATTGGGGGTCACCACAACATGAGGAGCTGTATGAAAGGGTCACAGCATTAGGAAGGTTGAGAACCACTGACCTAAATGAACAGACACAATGGACAGGGCTTGCTTAAGGCAAAGAAAATGAAAGAAGTGTGACTACCCACCATGACCTGCCCAGTTAGAAATTTATGATTTATTACCCCTCCTTTGTGCACTTTCTGTTCCATGAGTGGGGCTGAACGAAAGAAAGGATCGTTTATCTTTCAACCACACTCACCCAGGACCTCGCTTCGGTATCAGGTAGCTAGGGGCAGGATGAGAATTGCTGACATCCGGTTCCTTCCTCCCCTTCGGAGCCTTGGGGGGAGGAAGCCCTGTGTTCTTGCTTGCAGCACTCCAGAGTTGGGAGGGTGAAGAGGAGTCTTGGTTGAAAGACCACAGATGATCTCCTTTCTTGTCTAATTTTCATATATTTTCTTGAGTAGATGTTTATTCATTTGCTGTTTTCTCTTAGGATGATTTCCAAAACTTTAAATGGTTATTTGTTGTTTGCTTGTGTTATAATAATTTTCATCAGGTGCTCTAGAAAGTGGATGAGCCCAGCTCCTCATCGCTGTCATGCCGGTAGTCAATCTCTTGCCAACAAAAGTTAGCTGCCACCAATCTAATGCCAACAGGAGTTCCCAATATGGGGCTGGGAAAAACGAGAGACTTTCTTCAGGTGAGCAGTTTGTAAACAGGGAAACAGTCTCCAGAGGATCAGAAAGTGTGCCTTTTAAAGAGCAAGTTTCCACCCCAGTGGCTGGTCCATCTTAATGTAAATGAGGTATCCAAATTGGCCGAGTCTGGTGAACCAAAATAGCATTGTCCTGACTGGCCAGCGGTCTGTGTGTTTTGATGGGTCATTGTGGAGCCTGATTGGCCAGAGTGGATGCAAATGGGGATATTCCTGTCTGTGTAGTTCAGATCCGAGGTGCAGGTGGTTTATCAGCCCACTGGTAGAAATAGATAGAAGTCTTTTATCACTTTTTATAACGGTTGACTCTGACCGCAGGAACTGTAGCGGTTTGTGGTTCAGGAGCTGTAGCTCATTTGCAGTTTTCCTCTGAAATGCAAGAAGAGAGGCAGGCCTCTGCTTCCTATAGCATAGCTGCTAGGTGTTTTCTTAGGAATTTGAACCCAACTGATCAGAAGGAGTCCTTCTGGGCGGGTACACTATTCTTTCACCGAGGTCAATACTCTGTTGGTATTATTCTTGCCACTTTTCTGTAAATTTAAACTTATTTCAAGACAAGTTAAAAATTAAAAGAAAAACCGCCAAGTAGTTATTAGGAACACATAGATGAAAACATGAAGTGCTCTCACATTTGCTAGTTATTCCCATACCTCAGTAAAAAGCATTAGTAGTGTTTGCTCCTAACGCCAACTAACCCTGCCGAAACAGCCCTGGGTTCGGGTAAACGGTTACAAGGGTTATAAACAAGAAATAGGGGTTGGCTCTGGTCCAGAGATCGTTCAACCCACGGGGGCTGGTGAGTGGGGGTCTCTGGCCCGAACACAGGACCAGACGTAGGCCGGCAAACCGTGGTGTGCAGGGTTAAGGGAGGGACAGGCTCTTGGCAACGGGCGTTTGGCGCATAGCAAAACGCCACGTTCACTTCCACTTTGCTGCTCAAGCGTCCGGAAAGCGAAGCCTGAAAGGTCGCGGCGGTAGGAAAGCCCCGCGGACCGCACGGTACGTGGCCCTCTCCCTCCCGCCGCTCCGGCTCCAAACGCTCCAGACCTGGTTGCAGGCTGCGCGTCAGTGTCGCCCCGCGCCCCGGCGCCCCGCGTGCAGCCTCGCCAGCTCCTCATCCCCGGGCGCTCCCGAGACCTGGCCCTGGGCAGGGGGGTTCCCGGCAAAGGCCGGGACGGGGGTGGGCCTTCTGGCAGGTGACTCGCTCCTGCCCACTCTTTAGCTCTGGTTTGCCCGCGGGCACTGGCCGGGGCGGAGCCCCCCGCCCCCCGCCCCCGCGCCCTTCCAACCCCCACCCCTGCCCACCCACTCCCCCGGCTCTCCCCGCACCCCGATTGCCTGGAGGGCTGCCAGAGGCTGCGGGCACCCCAGGTGCGGTCCCTCCGGGGCGCGGGATCCCCGGGACCCAGTAACCCGCGGCCAGCGGAGGCAAAAACCAGGCCGCCAGCTCGGGTGGCAGGTCTCCAGCGTCCTGCAAACTTGAGATCACTTTGAGAGTGATCAATGCCTGCGGTGAACTATTCGAAATGTTTTCCTTTTGAAAAGTTGATGCGAAAGGCGTTTTCTCTGCAGCGAGAGTGCGCGCGCTTAAGGGAGCAGCTGGCCTGGCAGCCGGGTTCCCTCTCTCGCCGCAGCCCAGCCCGGGGAGGGGTCTCCAAGCCGAGCAATCGTACTTTCTGGCTAATGACGAGGGAGGGCAGCTTGTCTCGGGGAAGATCAGAACGATGCTATGTATGTGAAGCCTTAGAAAAAACCTGCTTCCAGTAGGTTTTTGCTGGATGGTGTCCGGGTTTGGACAGAAGGCCTGTTCTTTGAAATATTAACAATGGGTTGCAGTAGGACAAAGGGCACTGAAATGCAGACTAAGGTTCTGGTTCCAGGAACAGAAAGCATGTTCCAGGGACAGCAAGTAAATTCAAGGACGTTGGAGCTCTGGCGACTATTTTTATTTAACTTTGAAATTCGTTTACCCAACGAGAGGCGGTGCCTTTGGGTTGATAGCAAAACAAGTTAGACCGCCCCGACTGTGGGTAAAAAACTGAAGCCCGTGGAGACCCGGCTGTGGGTAAGAGATTTCAGGTAAGAGGAAGCACATTGCTGGCATTTTACCTCTGGTGGTGTCCTTAAATAATCTCACCAAAAAGAGTTTCATTTGGAGGACAGACAAGACAGCTCGACTCCACAAACAGAACCAAAGCGCGTTTGTTTGCCATCCAGAAGTTTTCACGTATTTGCTAACACTTGTTTTACTTGCAGCTTCTAGGTTGGATGTCCTGATGAAAATGGCTTTTTCTAAGACTTCCTGTTTTACATTATGTTTGTAACTAATGGGTTTTTAATTCTTCTTCTTCCTCTTCTTGTTCCTCTTCTCCCCTTCCTCCTCCTCCCCCTTCCTCCTCCTCCCCCTCCTCCCCCCTCCCCCCTCCCTCCCCCTCCCCCCTTCCTCCCCCTCCCCCCTCTTCCTCCCCCTCCCCCTCTTCCTCCCCCTCCCCCTCTTCCTCCCCCTCCTCCCCCTCCCTCCTCTTCTTCCCCCTCTTCTCCCTCCTCCCCCCCTTCCTCCTCCTCCTCCTTCTCCTTAATTACTATTATTAGCGCTAGCAGGGGGCCCACTGGAAGCTGGAAGTAAAGTATGTTTCCGTCCTCGGTTCTGGGGCGCCCCCATCCGCGGCGCCCACTCATTTCCCACCCCGCGGGTAGTTTCCCGGGCGCCGGGGCATTGACTCTGCACAGAGACACGCAGTCTCGGGTGGAAGGCGCGGCGTGCGGGGCGGCCTGGAGGCGGCTCGGGGCTGCGTCGCAACAGGCTTCAGGAAGCCTGGCCCGGCCCGAGCCGCCGGGGCTGAGCTGCCGGTGACGCCCCGTCCACTTCCTTGTTCTTTCGGGACAAAGACCAACTCTGCAATTTCCCGGAGCTGGTCTGCGGGTGCTGGGTGCTGCGAGGGGTGGCGCCTGCCCCAGAGGAGGTCGGAGGTCCAGCTGAGCAGCTGGCGGCCGCCCGGCGTGAGTAAACCGGCGATCCCGCCCGCCCCTCTCCCCCACCTGCACGCTGTGCTGTCGCCCTGGACTCCGGGACTGTCCAGCACTGTCCCCGATCCGGGCAGGAGAGGGCTGAGTCTTGCTCTCAGCCCGTCGCCCCCTCTGAGCCTCCCGGAGACTCCTGCAGCCCTCCTGGGCTCCCTCCGTCCATTCTTTCTTGCTTATAGGGCCCCAGAGGCTGATGACACTTGTGTCTCAGTCCTGACATGCCTCCTCTCCTTGGAACTCACTATCCTCCTGCCAGTATTTATGGAGCTTCTCTGGGCCGGGCAGAGCTCTGGGTGCTGGGGACGGCGAGATGGATTCGAACTTGGCTCCTTCCCCAGGCAGCCCCCAGCGTGGTGGGAGGAGACCCAGCAAAGTTACCTCCACAGCGAACTTGATGTCCAGCAGCTAGGCCAGGGCACCGACAGCCTGGGATACAAAGGAGCAAGCCAGACGGTTACAGAGCTGTCACACGGGGACTCCCATGGGTCCTTACTTTCCTTACTATACTCAGAGAGGGAAGAATACTGTTACTGTTGAAATGCCCTGTTTCTGCCTTATATTCATCTCCTGTCACTCCTCTAGGAAGATTTCACAGCCCGGGGGGTTCCTGAACTTGCATAAAGCCAGGGGCTATTTTTGCACTTTACACAGGATTGCACTGTATTGTCATATTTCCTTTTAAAAAAACTTTCCAGTCAAGTTATTAGAATTATCTGCGTTAAAAATACATGCAGAATAAACGGAGAAAGTCACCGGAGTCCGCTGCCTAAGATAAGCAAAGCTTACAGTTTAGTGTTGTTGTTGTTTAGACAGCTATGCACTCAAATGCAGCCTTTTCAGTGTTTGTAAATATGTATATGTATTCTCTTATTTTGTCTGATGCCGTTTCTCCAACTGTATTTCAGAACTGCTGGTGTTTGTTTTTCTTCTTTCAATTAATATGTAGTTTAACTCCCCCCTGGAACCAGGGTTTCTAATGACCCCTTTTCTTGTTTATGAGAAGGTGTGTATCCACAATTAACATTTCATTCATCTGCTTGTTCAGAAGCCGGAATTTTTTTTTTTCTCTCCCTCCTCAACTATGGGTTTAGAGGAATAATTTCTTCTTTGACCTCTTGTACATACAAATGAGTGGACATATGTATTCATATATGTAATAGGTATATTCTTGAATCTTTTCTTTCCAGATGAAACTGCTTCCTTTCCTCACCCCCACTTCGTACCTTGTTTTGTATTTATGTTTCTCTGGTGTGGTCTCCACTTTTAGCCACTTTGTCTTTTCAACCATTTAATTTTTTGTGCAGAACAGACAAAAAGCTTCTTCATTGTTTTCCTCTTATTCTAGATATTGGGCTGTCATTTTTAGTATTTCCCTACTTATGAAAGAAATAAGCTCCTCTAATTTGATACCACATTTACCTGCATATTCAAGATGGTTTATGTCTTCTGCAGTGAACTGGGGCCTGCGGGCTGGGGGCAGCTCCTGCATTGAGCATCTGCCCCCTTGTGGTCAGTGTGTGACCGGTTGATTTGCATATTAGGCTTTTAAACACATTGTTTGCGGTAGTTTTTATCGTGCGCTAACAGGTGGTGCTTAGCGTGGGCCATTTTTGCAGTTGAGTAGATTGATTACCGTTATACCTGGAAGTACATACATAATTCACCATTGTATGTGTTAGAGACCCAAATTTTGTCCTTTGGAATTCGTATATCTGCATGTTAGCATCCCTTTAGAGCAATAAAAAAGTCTAAAAATAAACGTATTTATACGTTACCCGCATTCTACCACTAGTCTATAAAAAACGTATTAATACGTGCCCCGCGCTCTACTACCAGTCAACGTAAAACGTATAAATACGTTTCCTGCATACAATGTGTTAATATTTAGGATGAGTAAGGCATTACACATAGCCTTACTAATGGAGTTATGTAATGATGATCAGTCAGGTCAAGGCTGAGGAGAATGAGCTTGGCAGGCCTGGTCAAGGTCCACCACAGCCTAATGAAGATGAATAAGAAATTAATCTGTCCTCAAGGATCTTACCACAGGTGACAGGTGCCCAAACTAGAATAAGACAAATGCCAGACAAGAGTAAAAAGGATGCTGTGAAGCAAGAGGAGGTGACCTGATTTGGGGGTCAAGACAATCTTATGGGAGAGATACCTGGAAAGATGGAAGAGAATTTTAATAGGCAGGGACTAAAAAAAAAGGAATTTCCGTCTGGAAGCAAATACTTGAGCTGTCCCAACTACCTGTTGGGACAAGAGAACACTGTCCAGGGAATATTGAGATTTTTTTAAAAAAATATATTTTATTGATTTTTCACAGAGAGGAAGGGAGAGAGATAGAAAGTTAGAAACATCGACGAGAGAGAAACATCGATCAGCTGCCTCCTGCACATCTCCCACTGGGGATGTGCCCGCAACCCAGGTACATGCCCTTGACCGGAATCGAACCTGGGACCTTTCAGTCCGCAGGCCGACGCTCTATCCACTGAGCCAAACTGGTTTCGGCTTGAGATTTTTATATGTCTTGATTTAGATGATGGGTGGGACAGAGGTGGGAGATACAGTTAGGTGTTTGGGCTCTGTATGAGAAGTTTGCCCTAGCAAAGGCTTAACTTTGGTAAAGAAGGAGGGGTCCACTATATTAAGCAGATTTAGCTTTATTGTCCCTAGTAATTCTGCTTATGTTGCTATATTTAGTTAAATAATTCATGATTTAAAAAAAATATATTTTATTGATTTTTACAGAGAGGAAGGGAGAGGGATAGAGAGTTAGAAACATCAATGAGAGAGAAACATCGATCAGCTGCCTCCTGCACACCTCCTACGGGGGATGTACCCACAACCAAGGTACATGCCCTTGACCGGAATTGAACCTGGAACCCTTCAGTTCACAGGCCGACGCTCTGCCACTGAGCCACACGGGTCAGGGCCATGATTTCTTTTTGATCTATCCTTTCTCATTCTGTGGTTCTTTCAGTCCTTTGTTTATCTAGCCTTGATGATGCTACTGTTATGAACCAAGGAAGTTATTGGAAGTAAGGATATGCTGGAATTTGTGGGAGCTTCCCTGGGAGTCATGGGGCTGAGCCTCACCAAATAAGTTTATAAAATATACCTTTAAATTTTATGTTATTTTATAAGTGAGATCATCTATTGTTTGTAGGCAATTTGCAGTAATTGAAATGCACTGCTTGTGAAGCCACATAATTTTTAATGTGTGTTTTTAGCCACTGATGCAGAAAATAGTAACACACCAAATTGGAGTGTGTTTATGCTTCAGCCTAAGTACGTGGTCTTTTAGACTATGTTTGGTATGTATCCTTGGCACTTCAAAAATTCCAGAAACCATGTGATGAATTACTACATCTCATTTTATTTTATTTACTTTTTAAAATTATTTTTATTGATTTTTAGAGAGAGAGGAAGGGAGAGGGAGAGATAGAAACATCAATCTGCTGCCTCCTGCATGCCCCCTACTGGGGATGGAGCCTGAAACTCAGGCATATGCCCTGACCAGGAATGGAACAGGTGGCCTCTCGGTGCATGGGACAACACTCAACCAACTGAGCCACATCGGCTGGGCCACATCTCATTTTAAATATGGGGGGGGGGGGCACAAAATGGCACTTTATAGTTGCAGGAGGAAAGAGGGGTTTATTGTATTAGCAGTTTGAATTGTTACCCACACAGCCCACATCCACAGAGCCTGTGCATGAATGGAGAAGGAAAGTGGCTTCTGTTATGTTCAGAGTGAATGCACAGAGCTCCTGTGAGATGGCCTCATTTTATGTTGCCTTGGGGGTCAAGTCACCCCTTTATCCTTCCAGAAACTTCTGTGTGACTGAGTCCTGGGCCTTCTCATCTCAGTGGGGATTCCCAGACAGCTACCTGAAAGCGGCAAGTTTGCATGCAGCTTTCTGCAGCTGGCAGGGCAGGCGGGCTTCTCTGCATTAGCACCTGTTCATGGTGTTGCTGGGGAACTGTTTACTTCTCTACTGCAGCTCGGTGGACATGACCTTGCTTTCATGCTAAGCCATGACCTTGCTCCAGCGAGCGAAGCAGTATAAAGAATGGAATCTGAAGTATGTCCTTGGGTAGGTTAAAGCAGGACGGGAACCAGTCGTGCTGGCTGCTGTGCTACTGATTACAGAGAATGTTATGTGCTTTGGATATCAGATGGTTTGGAGGCAAAGTAGACATTCTGTGACAAAAATTGGTCACCTATTAGAGCTAATGCTGGATGCCAGGGAGTTATGTAACACGGTGGAAGGTGTTACTGACCAGGTCTGTGTGGGCTCTTCCTAGGAGATGCACAGTAGCAGGTAATTCAGCGGGCCCTGTAAGCGGAGAAGGGTTTTGCTAGGCAGGTAAATGGCAGAGGTAATCCAGGCAAAGGCTCACAGTATGCATGGGAAAGAAAGAACTCCTTGTTTGATTGAAGCCGAATGTGCAAGGTGGGTGTTAATGAGAGGTGAGGGCAGGAGCTGGACCACAAGAGGCCTTGAATGCAAAGAAAATTGGAACCTGCCTTGGGAGAGGAGGAACCCTTAGAAGGTTTGAATTAGGAAAGTGACTTGGTTCAACCATGAACTTCAGAAAGTTCATTCTGATAGGAGTTCAGTCTGGAGAGGGTGAAGTCATAGGCAGGGGGAGCAGAAAGGTCAGGGGAACAGAAAGGTCAGGGGAAGAGTCTGGGAGAGAGATGGATGGGAGGGCACACCCTCATTTAAGGAGCAGGTGCAGAAGGAGGGTGTGGAGAGTCAGAGGTTAGCAAGGGACTGCATAGAATGCAGAGGTGTGAGGTCAGCCAAGGGAGGAGCTTTCAAGGCGGGGTTAATCAGCAGACCCCCGATGTGGCCACTAGGAGGCCCCCAAGTCCTCTACAAGAGCACTGTCAGCAGGAATGGGACAGCAGGGTGAGCAAAGGGAGGCACCACCTCAGACACAACATTTAAGGGGGTGCTTAAAAACGCAGTAATCAAGATATAGTATTCTAATGCAATGTTTTGAAAAAAATTGACATTCATGCAAAAAATCCATAATGAACCAAATATCAACATTTAAAACAGACAGCATTAGTACTACTGATTTTTCCTTCGGCAGGTTGTAGTTTGGCTCCGCACGGAGTGTCAGTGTGTAAAGGATGTGGGGGGAGGGAGGATGCAGGTGGAGGCTTAGTGAGGAGTGGATTGAAGTTGAAGTAACCTAAGGACTGAGGGCAGACTCTTCATTCATAAAGGCCCAGCTTCACATGAAAGTAAACTACTGAAAGGATCAGTCTATCTAGGACAGGGGTGGGCAACCTTTTTGTGAGTGCGTGCCAAAACCAGCAAAATCTCTGACTCAAAATTCTTCTGCGTGCCAAGCCTAATTTTTTGAGAACATGTTATGCCAACTTGATATCTCTTAAGGTGTACGTATGTGAAGAAACTTGATGAAATAATAAAATTCATTCGAGCGAGAAAAACACAGTATATGGTGATGAAAAATACATTTATTTTTTAATGTATACATGTACACTGATAGTCTGACAGAAAACTTTATGACTCCGTTTGATGTTATCAGTGGGACTTTTGCTGCTGCATCACTGATGACAGAGATTTTACATCAGGTTTATATTTCGTGACCTTCAGAGATATGCACGAGCTACTACTTTCATCCGTCAGGCTACTCCTATTACGAGACTTAACAAAATTCATCAGTGAGAACAAAGATTCACAAGCGTATGTGGATGAAAACATGGAGAGTAATGCTGTTGCAAAGTTTTTTAAACAGAAAAAATTTTCTGGAATGGCATTCCAAGTCCTCAATAGTTCGTTTTTGACACTTCTCTCTGATACTCCTGTCTCTAATCGCTTTTTCCCCCCCCAATGTTTTCCAAGTCAACTCTAAGGTCAATAAATTTCTGCTTCCAAATTGAGCTACTCTGAAATTCAGTCAACTGCATTTCAAAGTCAGCCATGTCTATCCATGAAAACATTTGTAAGTTTAGTCCCTCCAGTTTCGTGCTGTCTGAAAACCTCATGAATTTTGCTGTCTCTTCCAGTTCTCTAAATTTCGCAAATCTTGAGAAGAACTGCTCAATAGTTGACTCGATGATGTTTAAAAACAGCTTTTGAAGGCTTTGACAGTCTGTTCTGTCATCTTTTGGGAGGTCTTTGATGTGCCTCTTGAGGTTTGGGAAATATCTAAATCTCTCACCATCCACATCCCTCTTAAAGACTTCCAGTTTCTTTTCAAAAGCCTTTATGTAACCAAACATAACATCAAGTGTCTTGCCAGTTCCTTGTAATTTAACATTTAAGTCATTCAAATGTTGACAAAAATTGTAAATGGAAGATTATAAGAGAGGGTTCCGCTTGCCAGCAAAAGTTACTGGCGTGCCATGTTTGGCACGCGTTCCAGGGGTTGCCCACCCCTGATCTAGGGGATCTGAGGCTTAAGGCTTTTTCTTGTTGTTGGGGTTTTTTTTAAGATGGAAGAGACCTTAACATGTTTACAAGCTGAGGGAAGGAGTCCCTGGGCCTAGGGAAAGGTTGACCAAAGAGCTCATGGAGACAGGAGGGCACAAGGGGAGTGGTTGGCCCTGGGCAAGCTGACAGACAACAGGTGCCAGCCCCACAGTGGGAATGTGGAAGGTTACTGGAGTTCAACCCTGGTAAATGTCAGTCATCTGATAACCTGCACCCCTGGGTGGTGATGGGATGGAAGGGAGCAGCGTGGGTGGCGCCATTGTGAGGTTATGGGAAAGTAGCTGACCAAGGTCCTGTAAAAATGGTTTCAGAGCAGCAGTAAGGAGCTGCTGAGGTTGAAAACCTAAGGGTGTGGTGTGATTCCCCCACCCCCACCCCCTTCCGCCAGACTTGCTATTCTGGACGTATGTGTGGAGGAGGCTCACCATTGAGGATGGGATGCTGGGGTGATGAACCATTCTGCTTTTCCCAGGACAGAGGAATTTCCTGGGACACAGAACTTTTGGTGCTAAAACTGGGAAGTCCTGGCAAATCAGGACCAGCTGGTCACTCAAGGTGTTGCAGAGCTGGTGGCCAGGAGGCAACATGGCAAGAGAATTGAGGGTGCTAGCTGGTGAGAGTTTGTAGCTTATGCTCTCAGTCCAGTCTGGGGAGAAAGGGAAGCGAGGCTATTACTTGGTAGTAATTTGTGATCATACCTTCATTCATTCAACAAGTATTAACTGAGTGCCTACTATGAGTCAGGCACTGAGGTCCACACAGAGGATTTAAGCAGAAAGAAGACAGGAATGCCCTCATGGACTATCCTTCCGTGGTGGCTAATGTCAGTTGGTCCTCAGGACTCATTCTCGCCTCTGTCCAGAGGGCGGACAACTACAGTCTGCATCTCCCCGGCTTCTTTACAAGTAGGATGTGACTTTAGTTCTGCCAATTAGGTGCATTCAGGCAAGATTTACAAACAGCAGTGAGGTAGAGGCCAATAGCTGGTTGCTTTTCTCCGTTTCTCTGCTGGCAAGCATGGTGGTGATGACTTGGGGATGTGGGTAGCAGCGTTTAGGTGTCCAGTCACCAGGTGTGGCGTTGGTGGAGGCAGGTGTGGTGGCGGTGGGTTGCCTCCTGGTAGCTGGGTCACCGTGGGTGTTCTTGAGCTCAGTTCTCCCTGTGGCGGCCTCCTGATTCCCCACTGAGATACGGTCTTCGTGGGAGTCCCAGGAATCTTCCTCAGGAGCCCAGCCAAGAGCCCCTTCCCCTAGCCCTTGCTGCAGTTTTATAAACACCCATATTGAATGTATCTCCATGGAAAATACCTCATTTCTGTTTCTAAAACCTGGCACACGTTCTATTGGCCAAAGTTGTGGGGATTCACTTTGGAAATTAACAGCTGAGTTTTTTTAAATGATCATTGAACCCTTGCACAAATCCCACTCGAGAAATGAAACTGCAACTGGTCTTGGGTTTTGTGTCTCACTGTGAAGATCGGAACAGTTTGTACCAGGGTATGGGGGTGGAAAAAGGGGGAGGCATCATCATCAAGTTACAATTTGACAGAAGAGGGCAGGGGAGTAGAAAAGGGGAATTTTTAAAAGAATTCTATATACCTATCGATGCCAGTTACGTCTGGCTAGAAAAAGCTTACTGTAGTAGAGTGAAATGAAACTAATCTAATGATGATGACATCAGGAAGACTGGGCATTTAAAAGCAGGGGAAAAAAATAATTGGACTCACATAGCCCCTCTGTCCCTCATCCAAGTGAGGCGAAGCAAGTGACTTCGGAGGAGGTGAGTGGCGTGCGGAGCTGGCAGCGCAGGCAGGGTGGGGCTGCAAGCCATGGGCACTGGGCTTCACAGAACTCTGCAGACCTCATTCCCCCTGCTGCCACCCCTCCTTGCCCCTGGCCACATCTTTTGAGTCATGTTAAGTACAATCTGACCAGTTCTTTTTGAGGATAACTTTGGGATGCCTCTAGGATTCCTTGTTCTAAAGCTTGTCTATACGTGCACCAGGGAAGCTCTAAAAGCATTCTGGATGCTGTGAAATACGTGTATAGAAGAGACCGAAGCTAATTTTTCTTTTTAAAGATCTATAAGGTTTCCTTTTGGCTTGCTACTGTTTTCTAATTTTATTGTACTGTGTTCAGAGAATGTGGTACGAGGTATATTTATTTTAGTATCTGTATACCTAATGTCCGGCTTATGAAGCAAAATATTACACGTTCAGTCATTTCAAAATATTATAAGTTCAGCCTTTGTATTTTTATCTAGTCACATTCCATTCATCCTGTCATGGAAAAAAATTCAGTATTTATTATTGCTATGTATGTTTTAATATTTTCACTACATACCTTACTCCCTAAACAATATACAGTGGGGCAAAAGTAGGTTTACAGTTGTGAGTACTCGAAACATGAGTTTATTCTTGTTTTATTAATTATTGTATTATTTTCCATATGAACAATTGTAAAACTACTTTACTCCACCCTGTATGGTACTATTTTTTAAGCATTTAGGGTTTTAATGTATGCTTTAGCAATTTGCTTTTTGCCTAGGCAAAAATATTTCTTTTGTTTTGCTTTTTCTTTGTAAGATTCATGAAGTAGTAGTTTATTTTCAGGGCCATGTGGTACTTTATTAAAGGACTATAACTTTAAAAAAAAAATATATATATATATCTTTGATCTCAGAGGGGAAGGGAGAGGGAGAGAGAGATAGAAATATCAATGATGAGAGAGAATTATTGATTTGCTGCCTCCTGCACAGCCCCTACTGGGGATCGAGCTCACAACCTGGTACCTTCCCTGACTGGGAATTGAACCAGCAACCTCTTAGTTCCTGGTCATTGCTCAACTGCTGAGCCCACCACCTGGGCTGTATATAAATATTTTATAGGTTAATTTATAAAAACTACTAACAAAATTGTGACTTTTAGTGAATAAAGAAAGAACTTGACCTCATTTAATGGAAACTAGTGGCTATTAACATGCCTATGAGTAGAGTATAGATTTAGGCTTTCTGAAACACATAAAATTAATATTCAGCTTTCAGATGAAAAAAATAGTTTGAGTACCAGTTACTTTTTACTTTCATTGAGCAATAATTTTGTAAATTGCATTACTCTAATTATTCACAAGAGGCCATATGTAAGTGAATTTTGGATGAATGGGAATGGGATTGGTGTAGACACATCAATACTTATTAACAAGTATACATTAGATAAAATATCTATTTTTATTAAGAGCTCACCCATTTACACTGGTAGTGGGAGGCCAGTGTGAAAAGTATGAATGAATGAATAGTCTATTTTAAAATAAAATATTTAAAAATTTTAAGAAATAAAATAAATGTAATTTTATTACTTTCAGACTCTTTAATATTTTCATTGATGGATAGTTCTGGAATTTTAGGAAAATTGTGCTTCCTCTAAGAATCTGTTTTGTTTTTCTTTTCTTTGACAGCAAGAACTATATATTTAATGTCCCAAATACCCCTTTTTGCTTTGACTGCCAGGGAGCTCAGGGACAAATTCACAGCCTACTAAAATCTGTTTAGGCCTTTCTGGCCTGCATGTTTGCATTGTATTTACCACTCCAACCCATTTCGACTTTGTAACCTAATTTTTTCCTTTGTTTACGTATATAAAATTTTCCTGCTTATGAAATTTTATTTAAGATGCCTCAAATCTTTTGTGGACTGAGATTATATATAAATAAAAATTATTTATAAATAAATAAAATAGATTCAGTGTTCTTTTCACTAAGTTTAGCTACATAAGTATATAAATATACTTGTATGCAAATATGTAGCAACAACACCTTGCAGTTGGGTTGTGTTTCCAGTTATTTATTTGCTGTGGTTAGCTTTTAACCCCCAAGGTTCTCTGATAGAAACAGACTAGGTACTACTCTCCCAGAACACTAACATTTTTAAGCGTAAAACATAGCCATGAAACTTTAGAATAGATGGTGACTGCCATTTGCAGCTTAAACTTGGAAAGAAAATAGGTTGTGCTCCACTGAAAGAAGTTCAGAATGTACCCATGGCATGGCCTCCCCACCACTCCCACCCAGATCCCATCCCAGGACTGGGATCTTTCCCCACATCTGTTCCACTTCCTTCCTTCCACTGGTACCATCAGGAACTCTAGTGACAATTGCTGCCCTGGAACTTCCAGGGGGGAGGGGGGCCAGAAAGAGGGGATCAGAATTGGGCAAGGTTCAGCTGTGGTGGCGGGTCCTACAAGCATTCATGGTGAAGCCGTGAAAAAAGCCTGGGACGTTGGGAGGATGGCAGTGAAGGTTTGTTACTTACAGGTAGAATGAGGGATTTTAAAGTAGGAGAAGTAGGAATAGATGCCTCTTTCTCCCATTATTTTTGATCCCCCACAGAGGGCCGGCCCCTTTGTGTCAGCTTGCCTGGGCTAGGCCACGGAAAGAGGAAGTTAACTCCCGTGATGCGTTTCGTCTGTCCTCTCAGATGCTTAGTCACTGGGTTTTTCCTCCTCTAGTAAAATTTGCCATTTAGTCACAACCTATTTTCTTTCCAAGTTTAATCAACTTCTTGTATGATTTCATACATTCCTTACCACATCATACATTCTAATAATTTTTGGTAAGCGTGTGGGTGTTTTGGGGGGGAATTTTGTCTCTGATTTTATTTGCCTTAAAATGTAAGTTATTTTCTTTGTCTTGGTTTTGGATCCGTTTGTCTATTGAGGGCCGCTCTTTGTAGACTTCACAATATGAAATTAATCTCCTGGAGACCAGCAAGAAAGGAAAAGCCCCTATTTTGAATTTTAAGCATAAGTTCCTTTGATAAGAAGATTTTTTAAAAAATTCCCTTTTAACCACAGAACACCTCCATTGGAAAGGATTCTGAAAGAAATGAAGAAGCCCATCAGAAATGAAGTCAGTAGCCTCATGGCCTTCTGTTGACTGGACTGGCGTCTTGCCCCTGCAAGGCACTCTGCAGGATGTTTGCTGAGGTCATTCATCAGATTGACGAGGCGCTTGATGAAGATGAGAGGGAGATGCTTCTGTTTCTGTGCCGAGATGTTGTTGCAGATGTGTCTGCATTTAACGTCAGGGACCTTTTGGACAGTTTAAATGAAAGAGGAAAGCTGTCTCACATGGGCCTGGCTGAGCTGCTCTACAGAGTGAGGCGGTTTGACCTGCTCAAGCGGATCTTGAAGATGGACAAAAGGGCAGTGGAGGCCCACCTGCTCGGACACCCACATCTTGTTTCAGACTACAGGTAAGCCTGAGGCTGGGCGGGAAGCAGGTGGTGGAGACTTCTGAACGAGAGAAACAAGGACAGTGAGAAAAGCAGCTTCATTACTTCCTCTGCTCACTGATCCAACGGCTGTATAATGTTACTTCATTCCTTTAAGGCACAGCGGTTCTCAACCTGTGGGTCGCGACCCCTTTGGGGGTCGAACGACCCTTTCACAGGGGTTACCTAAGACCATCCGAAAACACATATATAATTACATATTGTTTTTGTGATTAATCACTATGCTTTAATTATGTTCAATTTGTAATAATGAAATTGGGGGTCTCCACAACATGAGGAGCTGTATTAAAGGGTCGCGGCATTAGGAAGGTTGAGAACCACTGCTTTAAGCTCTTTGAATTTCTAGATGGTGTTTTCTTTAATAGTTGGGTAGTAGTAGATCATAATGACAGCGGAAGTGATAGATGATATGTATTTGCCCTATGGATAGAGTAAGAGAAATGGGCACGACTAAGACCTAGTAAATTTTTTTTAAAATTTATTGATTTGAGAGAGAGAGAGAGAGAGAGAGATTTTTTGTCTCACTTACTTATGCGTTCATTGGTTGATTCTTGTAAGTGTCCTGACCGGCCCGCATAGTATAGGAGTATCGGGGCAACACTCTAACCCACTGAGCTTCACCTGGGCCAAGACCTGGTGATTCTTGCAGCCTCTGTGAGATCTGCAGTGGTCTCTGTTAGATTATTTTCTATGATGTCAGAACTGGCAATTTTCCATATTGAGAAAGGAAATAACAAGTCAGATAAGTACCACATGATCTCACTCATTTGTGGAATATAATGAACAACATAAACTGATAAACAAAGAGCCAAACACATAGAAACAAGTCTAATTGTTCCTGAGGAAACTAGTGGGTTGGACTTCCTTCTTGTGAGTTTCTGGGAAGTTCTTACTTCCAGATGCTTCTGTATGAAAATTCCAGCCTCAGTATGGAAATTACCATGTCCAGACATGTCAAGCTAAGAAAGACCACATCTCATCCCCTTTCAGAGAGGAACATCCGCTGGAGTCCCGTTTAGTTCATACAGCCTTTAAGTTGCTCCTTTTGTTCACACAAAGTGCTCTTAGAGGTTCTGGGGTGCACAGAAGCCATTTCTCCAACCATCATATAATATCAGTAACCTTAAAACTTGTTGGGAACTGCTTAAATTAGCAGTTCCTTTTTCTCCAGACCACCAGCCTTGAGTTATTTTTTTTAACATATGTTTTTATTGATTTGAGAGAGAGAGAAAGGGAGAGGGAGATAGAAACATCAATCAGCTGCCTCTTGCACACCCCCTACTGGATATTGAGCCCGAAACCCGGGCATGTGCCCTGATTGGGAATTGAACCAGTGACCTCTTGGTGCATGGGCCAATGTTCAATCCACTGAATCACACCAGCTGGGCCACCAGCCTTTATTATACCAATAATGTATAGTTGGAGATGATGTGTATTATTAAAAAATATATTAAAGAGAGTTGAAAGCAGTGTGGGCCTTGGGAAGTGTCTGAGACTTGAGGTCTGAAGTCCTGATTCAAGCCTCAAAACTGTCAGGTGCAGGCCTGGTTAGCTGATCCAGCCACTAACATTGGTTGGGCCTTCTTTATCCTAGTGGTAAAGCTAAGAATAATAGAATACCTAATTTCACAAGTTGTTTGTGAGGCTCAATTGTGATAATCTAGCATGTGAAGTACCTTTTAAAACTGTAAAGCACTCTGCGAATGTAATTGTTGCTGTTGTTATTCTTGGTCATTTTCCACTTCTCCAAGCATCATAACCATCATATAATATCAGTAACCTTAAAACTTTTTGGGAGGCACCGACTGGGTTTTTGTGAATAAGTTAGGGGGCACTCAACATTTACTATTTCTTATGGTTGGTGAGTGGGGAGGCAGTTTCTCAGGGCATTTTGGCAGAAAGACCAGGCAATGGGAGGGGAGTGCTAGATTTATGTATTCATTTTTTTAAATGTATTTTTTAAAATTAATATCAGAGAGCAAAGGAGAGGTAGAGAGAGATAGAAACATCAATGATGAGAGAGAATCATTGATCAGCTGCCTCCTGCATGCCTCCTTCTGGGGATCGAGCCCCCAACCAGGGCATGTGCCCTTGACTGGAATGGAACCTGGAACCCTTCAGTCTTCAAGCTGATGCCCTATCCACTGAGCCAAACTGGGCTAGGGCCATTTATTTATTTGTTAAGTAGCTTTTGTTTTTGTGGGTTGATATATGCCAGCCTCGTATTTGGAAAGTGCTAGAGCAAAGTAAGTGAAGACTCTTCCATACTCAAGATTCTGTGAGTCTAATTGGGAAAACAGCCCTTAAGCCCAATAAAGCATGATGGTAGCTCTTACTGGAGCAGAGGTGACTGACTGAGTTAGGAGGGGCTTTCTAGAGCAGGACCTCTGCGGTCACAATCCCCAGGCTCTCCATGATCTTTACCCTTTGAGTTTCAGAGTGAGCCAGGTGTTTGCTTTAGAATCTTGTGACTCAAAGTATGGCCCATGGATCAGCATCAGCATCAGCATCAGGGAGGTTGTTCAACAGAGAAGATCATTTTCAATTCTATTTGTGTCTTCATCTTAGTCATTCAGGTTCTTTACTTATTTCTTCATAACTTCTGGGGGAGCTAGGGGATTCTTTAGGGAAGTTTTTATTCTCTGAGTTGTTTTCAGAGTAGTTATTTGGAAAGAGAAGTACCATCTCCTACTGAAAACTGGGGAAAAGATGCGTTATCTTTTGGAGTTCCCTCAAGATCTCCTTCTGGGGTGATCTAGGCTTTCTGTCTTATGGGGGGCACATTCAAATGGGGACAAGAACTAGTCTTTTAACCAATTGTTGGCATAGAGGAGGCATAGGTTCTTGGTGGTCTCACTGGGACTGGTAATCTGAATTTACTAAAGAAACTTGTCTGTTTCACAGGGTGCTGATGGCTGAGATTGGTGAACATTTGGATAAATCTGATATGTCCTCATTAATTTTTCTCATGAAGGATTATATGGGCCGAGGCAAGACAGCCAAGGATAAGGTGCGTTTTCTTTTTCTTGGTTAATATTCCCAAGAGCCCATCAGAAGTTGGAGGACACTCTCTATGGTGTGAAGAGAGGGAAGCAGGCGTTTGAGCAGGGAGGCCCAAGCTGGGGGTGAGGGAAGGCAGAAAGTGAGAACAGTATGGGGTTGTTGTTTTTTTTAATATAAATTTTTTTTATTTCAGAGAAGAAGGGAGAAGGGAGAGGGTGAGAGAATCATTGATTGGCTGCCTCCTGCATGCCCCATACTGGGGATCGAGCCCACAACCTGGGCATGTGTCCTTGGCTGGAATCGAACCTGGGACCCTTCAGTCCCCAGGCCGATGCTCTATCCACTGAGCAAAACTGGCTAGGGCATGGTTATTCTATTTTAGAATAAAAATAGCACATCAGCAAACAAATGTTAAGCAGAAGGGAGGTGAAACCAAAGGCAATGCCTGAGTAATAAAATGCCCTGACCTTGAAATTTTGCCTCCTCATATCCTCTGAATCAGAGTGAGTTGGAATGGCCAGCATTGATTAAAAATGTGAGGAACTTCAAAACGGTATCATTGGGGTTTTCCTAGTAAAAAGATTCCCCAAACTACCTTCTCTCTTCCTTTTTCAGGAAAGCCCTTAGTGTTTTTTTAATTTTTTTAACATATGTATTTCTTTATTGATTTCAGAGAGGAAGGGAGAAGGAGAGAGAGAGATAGAAACATCAATGATGAGAGAGAATCATTGATTAGCTGCCTCCTGCACGCCCACTACTGGGGAACGAGCCCGCAACCCAGGCATGTGCCCTCGGCCGGAATCGAACCTGGGACCCTTCAGTCCGCAGGCTGATGCTCTATCCACTGAGCCAAGCCGGCTAGGACCCTCAGTGTTTTTTTTACAATAACACCAGCCTGAGTGTTTGAAAGAGAAGCAGCTCGGGAGGATTTTACTGTATTTTTAGGCCCGCTCTCTCACCATATTCCTTGATGACACAAAATGGCCATGTGTCCATTCCCAACCTAGACACAGGCTGGCCACCAAAAGACTTCCCACTGCCTCTTTGCTGAGTAAACTTCAGGAGAGTAGTTTGCACCTGGCCCTGGAAGGCCTATCAAGCAGAGAAGTCTAGTTTAGGATCCCTGAAGGTCTGAAGGAGCTCCCCTTGTCACCGTTTCTTGCTGTTAAAAACCCACAGCCTGAATTTTGCATTTGGGACTTAATCGTCAGCCCTACTGACATTTATTTCTTGTTGGTGTCTCTCTTAGAGCTTCTTGGATCTTGTGATGGAATTGGAGAAGCTAAATCTGGTTGCTCCAGATCAATTGGAATTATTAGAAAAATGTCTGAAGAACATCCACAGAATAGACCTGAAGACAAAAATCCAGAAATACAAGCAGTCTGGTAAGCAGAATTTTGGCCTTTCCGTGGTCTAAGGAAAGTACCCTGTGCGGGGTAGGTTTGGTTGGTAAATGTCCATTGTTGGGTGGATGGAAAGCACCTGAATGTTCACAGCCCCCTGGTAGCCTGTGATTAGAGATCATATCCCTTTATATCTTTCATATCCCAGATCTGCTGACTTCATCGCCCCACGCCCATGACCCAAGAGTCTTGGCCTTCTCCAACATGCCACCAAGCAGTTCTTAACATTCCCACCTCCAAGAAAGAGTTGGCACCCCTATTTTATGTACCTGGTGGAGGTGCTGTGGACATTCAGGGCTTTTGAGGATATGCCCTGCTGCCTTGCTCCAGTGTTTGACCTGATCACCATCCAACTCTGGGTGGGATCTTGTCACTGGGCTTCCATGGCTTTCCTGCATATGTTCTGAGTTTCACAGAATCTTCTCATAAAAAAGGGCATCTGTTCTGCTGAAAACCCCTCCCTTGGTAAAGGGGACCAGGTTCACGCTGGCCTTCTCTGGCATGTCCCCCGCCCCCATTGTCCTTTAGACTCAGCCTCAGCTTGGGGCCTGTTAGCAGTCTACTGCCCCCAGAGTCACAGCCTAAAGGACATGGCTGAGACCCAGTGATCTACAGAACTGCCCCTCCCCGCCCCTGCCTCCTATTCCACCCCAAATGACTGATAAAAGATTAAGTACAAGAGTAGCATTTTTAGTCCTTTCTTAATGATGCTGGTGGAAGAAGAGTCATCTGATCTGATATTTTGAATTAAGTAAGGTGGCTGGAAAGTTTAGGGTATTTTCAAAGATGATGATTGACCTTGTACTGAGCTATCATTGAAGATTCATTTAATAATAATTGGTAAACCTTAACTCTCTTCTGCTTACAGCTCAAGGAGCAGAATCAAGTTATGTAAATGGCCTCCAGGCATCTCTCCCAAACTTGAGTATTAAGGACCCTTCATATAACTTAAGGGTGAGTCTGGAGCAAATGTGTGGAATCCCAGCATGAAAAAGCTTCAGAAATTTAATTAAAAAATATATATTCTTACACTATGTACTCTACTTAACACTTGAAAAAATTGTGGTAGAAATGTGCCTATGTATATAAAACATATATATGTAACAACTTATTTCCAATCTTTTGTTTTGACAAAAAATAATTCCAAATAAATACTTTTGTATTTACCTCTCTGGGCATTTGCTTTTTATTGAGCTTATTGAGCTTATTTTAATGATGTCAGCAAAAGTGTTTTTTGAAAGGTTCGGAGTTGGGCCGGGATCTCACAGAACTGACTCAAGGCTCAGTGTAGTCAAAAAGATATTTACTCAAGGCACCTGGGTGCCGGTGGACTGCGTTTGAAAAAGAAATCAGTGGCGAATGGGGAGGGAGCAGGCTTTTTATGCGCATAGGGAGCGCTTGCAGATAGCTTTAGGGTGACACACGGATCAGGACCTTGCCCGGATCAGGACCTTGCCCAGTCCGTTGGTCGTAGTTTTACGGCCTTGCCCTTTGTCCTTCCTGGGGGCTGCGCAGGAGTTATGGTCTTCAGGAATTTCTGTAAAATAACCACTCAAAGGGAGCATGTTGTGTGCAAGGCTTAGGCTTGCAGAACGAGCTTTCTTTTGTTAGCCTCTGCTGAGTTAGCCCTGTCTCTTGATTAACCCTTTCATTTCTGTTATTGAGAGATTTTTTTAAAAAATATATTTTCATTAATTTCAGAGAGGACAGAGAGGGAGAGAGAGGAACATCAATGATGTGAGAGAATCATGGATCGGCTGCCTCCTGCAAGCCTCCCACTGGGGACAGAGCCCACAACCAGGGCATGTGCTCCTGACCAGAATCAAACCTGGGACCCTTCAGTCCGCAGTCCAACCCTCTAACCACTGAGCAAACCCGGCCAGGGTGAGAGATGTTATTGATCTGTGAACATAAGTATGTTTTATTCTGAGAAGTCTATCTTAGTATAATCTCATCCTCATCCCCATATAAAGATATGTGGAATTTGTAGTGAGGACGTAGATCAGAGTGCAATTTCATGGTTAAATGATAAAGACTTTCATAAAAGTATGTGATGAAAACATTAACTACCCCTATGATAGAAATAGCTTCATGAAGAACATGAGCTGTAAGAGATGCCACTGAGCAATAGAATTTCAGAGCTGAAAGGGATGATGAGGATTATACTGTCCAGCCCCCTCACTGAACAAATACGAAAACATAGTCCTAAAGAACGCTGAGTGATTGCCCGCCTCCCGCTCTCACCAGAACTGGGCCCAGTCCTGTGCCTTCCTCTACACCGAGGTGTATGTAATAAACTACGTGCTAGATACGCCATCGCTTAGATATGTCTGTCGTTTTCCAAGAACCAATTATGCTTGCTTTTGTCTTTCTGAACCTCTGTGATATTAAATGATGAGACAAAACTGATTTAGGATGCTGACTCAGATTTTCTGAGCTTTCTCTGCTATTGTCTCTCTAATATCAATTATGTCACCATTCTTAGTTAAAAGTCTGCCCCATTTTTACTATTGTCTTTCTATTTTGTTAATGGAAGTAATTGTATTCACTATCTTTGTAGCCCATTGAGAACTCACATGCTCTGTGTGTAAACTTCTCCTTAAATTTGCTATATTAATCTGTGACCCTGATCATTCATTTATTTAATAAGCAGGCATTGTAGCACATGAATTCAGTGAATTTCTCACAAGATTTAGGAGCCGGATACCTAGATATTAACTCATACATGTCTGCAAAAGTGCTTTAAAAGTTATGGTGGCAGCCCAGGTGGTGTTGCTCAGTGGTTGAGCATCAACCCCTGAACCAAGAGGTCCCCGGTTCGATTCCTGGTCAGGGCACATGCCCTGGTTGCATGGGGGACATGCAGGAGGCAACTAATCGAGATTTCTATCTCTCTATCCCTTTCCCTTCCTCTCTCTCTCAAATCAATAAAAATAGATACGGTGGCATTAAATGGCACATGATACCAACATATTATAGAATAAAAAAGTTGTATGACACTGCAATATAATGCTTATTTAATTTCATTTATTTCTTTGTAATATGCTTTTTAAAATAAATATATTTTTAACACTGATTTTAGAGAGAGAGGAAGGGAGAGGGAGAGAGAAAGAGGGAGAGAAAAACATTGATGTGAGAGAAACATCAATCTGTTGCCTTCCAAATGCACCATGGGCTTGTGCCCCGACTGGAAATCAAACTGCTGACCTTTCTGTGTACGGGATGACACTCAACCACCTGAGCCACACCGTATAAGGGCTCAGTATAATGCTTCTTAAATCTAGCTTCGACTTAATGTTATATATCTTTAATAGTATGTAAAAATGAATGCATATCCATGTGGAGCTTGAACTTCTACTTAATATCATCAACCTGTGGCCATGTCACTGGTTACATGCTTTTCTTTACTTTAGACACACAGACTTAGCTAAAGACAGTGTAATGAACAGTCTTCTCTCTTTTGGCTAGGATAGCTTCAGTGGAGAAACTGTCATTTGAAAGCTGAGCGTATCAGATGGTTGACAGTATGTGGGATGTGTACCTTACACAGGACCTGTCATCTGAGAAGAAAGGGTCGGTTCAATCTTTAATTCTCTGATTAATCCCACGGTAGCCCTCAGCAGTGGTAGCTGTTATCGAGAATCAAGCCCACATGTGGCTTATGTTTAGCTAGGCAATTACAGAAAAACAGTAACTGGACTAAGCACTTTATGTGCTAAGTACTGTCCTGAGTGCTTTGAATACATTTAACCTTCACAAAAATGTATAAGGTAGGTACCACTATTGTCCTCATTTTGAGGATAAAGAAACAGATAAATAGAGGTTAAATAACTTGCTTGAGGTTACATAGCTAGTAAGTGGCAGAAACAAAATTTATAGCCAGGTTTATTTGAGCTAGAACTCCCACTCTTAACCATACATACATTGCCTCTGTGTTAAATGATCAGGTTTAAGGTCAATTGCATGTTTCAACAGCTTGTTCTGTCTTGGAACTCTTTTTTTTTTTTTTTATTGATTTCAGAGAGGAAGGGAAGAGAGAGAGAGATAAAAACATCAATGATGAGAGAGAAACATTGATTGGCTGCCTCCTGTGCACCCTTTCCCCTTCCCTCCACTGGGGATTGAGCATGTGCCCTGACCAGGAATCAAACCATGACCTGCTGTTCATGGGTCAATGCTCAACCACTGAGCCACACCTAGTTGGGCTGTCTTGGAGCTTTTATAGCAAGTCTACTATTACCATGACAGCTGACTTTATTGAGCTCTTTTGAAACATTCTAATATGCTAATTTAGCATATTTACATGTTAATTGTATTTTCACTTCTTGAAAAGAAAGTTGCCTTGTTCTTTGGCTACAAGATGTGGGATTCACGGAGTTAATAGCTCTTGCTCTTCTTTAGATAATTTAACAGTGAATGTGATATTTTTGTTTGTTTCTGGGTAAAAATTCTATAGAAATATTTAAAGAGGTGTAACATAATGTGACTCTGAAAAAACTAACAGGGAACTGTGACCTTATTCTTTATATTTGAAGCTTCAGAATGGGAGGAGTAAAGGACAAAGACCCATGGTGAGCCATCCTGACATTCAAAGTAAGACTGACTTCTCTTCATATTTTTTCTTGTAAATGCTTGATCATTCTAGTACAAAATGTTTTCTTTTTTAGAGTTGGCTGTTTTCTTTATCTATACAGTCTCATTAAAGCTCCCCCAATGCAGTTAAACTCTTAAAATGTATTCATCGGCATTTCTAGTTACTTACCAAACTCACTTAGTTGAATTTAAACACCTCTTACTCTACCAGCTTCATCTTCTTGGCTATATATTTCTGCCTGAAATGAAACAATAACCAGGCCACATTAAACATTAATCTAGCCGTGATAATGAGTCACGTTAAACCAAATATCTAGCAGCAGGAAGAAGAAAGGTTACTAAGATCTTGTGTTCAAGTCCATTTAATAAGTCTAGGTACTCTATAGATGACATCCCCCTCTCCTAAAAAGAAAGGAAAAAATACAATTTAAAAAACTAGTAATTTCAACCTGTATGACCTCTCTCATCTCTCTGACAGCAGCACGCAATCCCACCTATTTTTAAAAGTGTATTTCCTTTGCTTGTCTTGAGACCTCCTTGAAGCGAGGCTGAGTCAGTCACACTGCAGTGGAGATGGCTCAGGACTCCCGGAGGCAGGCAGGGATGGCTAGGCAGGTAAGGAGGGCCCGGTCTTACCCGAGGAGCTTGGACCTGGTCCTGTGTGCAGTGGAGATCGTGAACATTGTAGGAGGGCAGTAGCCTGATGGAAGCTATCTTTGCGTGGCAGCCTGTATGCCTGCGTGCACTTGGAAACGGAAAAGCATTTTGCCCGATTAGCCAGATGGAGAAGCCCATGCCTGTCATTTCATACCTAAAATTCTGGGCTCCAGGAAAAGCTACAGAGGAGCGAATTGATTCCTGAAGTGACAGCATTTCTTAAAACGCTGGTGAGGTGCGGTGAGCATTAGCATTCTGAAAGCTGTTTAAAGGGAAATAGGAGATCTGGTAGATCTGGATAGGAATTAAAAGCAATCTGTGTTCTTTCCACTGCGCTAATGGCAGGTTTGTTCTTGATTGGACTTGCACAGGCGAGGTAAGTGAAGCTCTCCACACCCTGGTGATCCTGGGAGAGCTGCTTTGGCCTGGGCATGGTTGATTTGCTAATAAAGGAAGAACGCATTCTTGGCCTTAATCTAATAGAAGTTTAAAATGATCAAGCCCTGTATTCATATTAATTTGGATTTCTAAATAGATCTCGTCTGAATGATGATAATGATGACGATACAATTTATGAAGCTCTTACTAAGTGCCTTAAATGGAGAAAGGCATATTACAGAGATCATTCTGTGCTTTTAAAAATTCTGTTAATCCATGATTGCTAAAATACAAAAAGACAAAGTGAAATTTTCTCTTAATTACAAGTATCAACATAATCTGATTAATGTTTGATTTATAAACCTCTAAGACTCTTATTTTTCACATATAGATGTATAAATATATCACACAAATACATATTTTTAAGTATACTGGATCAACATTATAATATTTAGTAATCTATTTGTTACTCAATATATTCTGCATATCTTTTCATGTCAAATACATAAAGATCTCTTATCCTTTTTAACATTGCATAGTATTGCATTATATGGACACTAGAGGCCCAGTGCACTGTGGGGGATGGGGGGTGTGTGGCACCTCTCAGCCCAGCCTGTGCCCTTTCGCAGTCCAGGAGCCCTCAGAAGATGTCGAACTGACAGCCT
Organism: Myotis nattereri; assembly: GCF_964212035.1. Lineage (NCBI taxonomy): Eukaryota > Metazoa > Chordata > Mammalia > Chiroptera > Vespertilionidae > Myotis > Myotis nattereri. The sequence continues at coordinate 9,622,612 of NC_138082.1, forward strand.
AAGCCGCAGTTGGACATCCTTAGCGCTGCTGTGGAGGCGGGCCACTGCACTTGCCAGCCATTAGCGCTGTGTGAGTGCCCTGACTACCAGGGGGCACCTCCTGCGTTGAGCGACTGTCCCCTGGTGGTCAGTGCACATCATAGCAACTGGTCATTCTGCCGTTTGGTCAATTTGCATTTTACCCTTTTATTATATAGGATAATTTATTTACCCTGTTTCATATGGGTAGACTTTTAGTTTCTTTCTAGCTAGGGGCAGTCCTTCAGTAGATGTCCTTGACATTTTTGCATACTTTCTCTATTATTTTCATAAGATAAACTTCTAGAAGCAGGATGTTGTTTTAAAGGGTGTTGCTAGTTGTTCTTTAAAAAGAGTGATTCAACTTTTACAGCTTTGAAAATGCTCATTTCCCCCAAGCCTTATCATTCCTGGCATTTTCGTGGCCTGTCTTTAGACATTATTTCTCATTTTTGCAACAGTAGTATAGATTTGGTTTGTTCACCCTAGAGATTTAAAAATCCCCTGAGACTTCAGGAAGAAACTTGCCCAGGTTCACAGAGCTTGTTTGTGATGGTGCTAGGGTTCGTGCCAGCCCTTTATGGCCTTAAAACTGATCATTTCTCTACCTCCCTGGGCTGATAAAGTCATTTTTATCTAACGAAATGTGCTGTAGGCTCACCTACATTTGCTAAGCTCACTGTCCCCGATCTTGCCATTGACATTTAATGTTACGATCTCCCAGTATCACTGGGCTAAGACAACCTGGCCATCTGTTCAGTCTCTAAGGCTGTTCCCTTGGGTGTTGCCCACAGTTTTAGCACAGGTAGGAAAGCTATTGGTATTGTTGGTGGTGAAGGTATTAGATTCTCAAGTTAAAAACTCAGCAGTTACCTGGTCCTCACCTGGAGAAGCCTTCTTTCACTTGCTACTTAAGCAGTTTTTCTACATGACCCTTCTTTAGCACAGAAACTTGGGTTACCTTATCAGGTTTTCTTTTTTAAAAATATGTTTTTATTGATTTTTACAAAGAGAGGAAGAGAGAGGGAGAGGGAGAGGGAGAGGGAGAGAGAGATAGAAACATTGATGAGAGAGGAACATCATCAATGGGCTGCCACTGGGGATTGAGCCAGAAATGTGGACATGTGCCCTGACCTGGAATCGAACCAGCGACCTCTTGGTTTTCTGGGTCGATGCTCAACTGCTGAGCCATCCTGGCAGAGTATATCGGTTAGGTTTTACAGTGCAAGGTCGGAACCCTGGAGCTGAGTATGGCTGAGGAGAGAAGAGATAATGGGGGGAAGAAATAGGGAAAGAGACACTTGTGATATGAAGAAACGCAGCCAGCATGGAGTGGGCTAAATCTCCTTCAGCTTTTAAGTGATTTCCCTCTCATCCGCAGGAGAACCAGTGAAGACGTCTGTTCAAGAATCAGGAGCATTCCTGCCTCGGGTACAGAATCCATTTTCTCATTTGGGATGGCACCGCACGCACACGCTCTGTGGAGAACACTGGCTTCTTTAAAAATATCTGTCCGTTAAGAATTTCTAGTGGCAGTGATAGGATTCTGAGAGTGTCATTCTCCTGAGAATTCTTCTGAAGGGGAACCGTGGACGTAGCGAAGAGAAAAATGCTGGAGTGGATTGTGTTTGTGAACTTTGGAATGCAGAGAAATGCCAAGGGCCACGTCCCTGGTCAGCTGAGTCATTCCTGAGTGTACCAGGAAGCCCAGACACTGAGCCTTGACTTGCTTTTTCTTGGGCTGATAACCTCTGTAAGGAGAGGCAATAGGGGGCCGCCTTTTGTACTCATTTGGAATGATAGCACGTGTACAAACTGAGGTTCCTGAGAAATATGTGACCCATCTTTTCTCTCTGTTTCAAATGATGTTTCTCCTGCAAAGCTAGGACACATGGAAAGAGACTGCGATTCTCCTTAAAATGAAATAAAAACAGAAATAGCTTGTTGTCTGAAGCACATTCCCTGAATAGAGGAACCATTTGATATTAAATGGAAATGTCAGCTGTGACTAGTCAGGCTCTGTCTGTTGACTGACTTCCTGCCCAAGGGCTGTTTAAGAAAATCCGGAAGGAAAGTTGGCACACAGGGGAGACCTTGCGGAAACAGCGGTGCCAGAGTCTTTAACAATGCCTGCTTTGTTTTCCAGCCCATCCCAGAGGACAGGTACAAGATGCAGAGCAAGCCCTTGGGAATCTGCCTGATACTGGATTGCATCGGCAACGACACAGGTAGGTGTGCCTGCTGCAGGGTAACCGCTGCCTCCAGAGTGAGGCCACGGCACAGGCAGGCTACCCGCCGGCCCTCGGAGCACTCGCGGCTCTCACGGACCACTGCCCACCTCTGCATGAAGGGGAGTTTCCCTTTCAGGTCACAGTCCAGTGTGGATTGGGCTAAGGCAGCCAATTTTCAAGTGGTGCGCTGCAAGGATGTTTACAACATGCCATACCTGACTATATTTAGCCAGGGGCACTGACCTCTTTTCCCTTAGATTGTCAGATAAAAAAATGAGAACAGCTAACACCACAGTAGCAAAAAAATTATACCTCTTTTTTTTTTTTTGGTCAGATCAGCAAAAACAGTTCTTTGGTGTGCCGCAGAATTTTAGTCATTGGTCTATATGTGCCATGAGATGGAAAGGGTTGAAAACCGCTGGGCTAGGGTTCCATGTGGTTATTTAGTGGCTCCATCTTTGGAGGCCCTGGAGTTTCCCACAGGAACCTCTCTGTCTGGCTGGTGGATGAAGGGAATGCATGATCCCACATGTATTTGGGGACCAGGCCTCAGAGTGGTATGCCCAATTTCTTAAAAATATGTTTTTATTGATTTTGGAGAGAGAGGGGTAGAAAGATAGAAACATCGATGATGAGAGATCGGCCTCCTCCCCCCTCCCCCCACACTGGGGATCGAGCCTGCAACCCAGGCATGTGACCTTCTGGTTCATAGGTCGATGCTGAATCATTGAGACACAGCAGCCAGATAGTCTGCATCATTTCCACCCCACATTCCACTGGGCAAACTCACTTGTATGGCTTCACCCAACCCCAGCAGACAAAGAACTCAGTCTAGCTGTGTGTCAGGAGGAAACTGAAAGGGGACCTGGGGAACACAGAGCATGTTGCCTGGCACAAAGGCGTAGTTTGTGCAAGTTGCTGAGCTTTAGCCTTGTCTTCCCATGCTGGATGCTGTGGCAGAGAGGAGTCCTGGGCCCGGGGAGGGTGGTGGGATGGAAGGCTTTCTGGGTTTCAGTATTACCAGATGCCTCATCATTTCACCCAGAGAGACCGTGAACGTTTTTCTGGGGAACATTAAAAATATGATGTGTGTTCTGTCAGAGGCAGTGTGTCACTGAGTTCTGCACTGTGGGTGTTGCCCTGAGTCTGAGCTATGTGTGTGCCACCACTGTTTGGGTCTGGGTTGATTCTTTTGTCCAATTGTGGTGACTCAAATGACATCAGTCACTGGTGATGCATCTAAAGAGAATGAGAAAATGCTAGTTAAGTGGAATAACATTATGTTTAATTCCCTATCTCTTCCTTAAAAGGATTGGTCGTCCTGTCTCCCCAGTTTCCTTCCGTCTTTCCAACATTCTCTCAGAATGAACCAGAGCTAGCTTTTAGGCTCACATAAAATGTTACCATGGAGAGATGTATGGACAGAGAATCTGACAGAAGATCAAATTAGAAACCCTTAAGCTGGATGTCCCAGGATTTCTGATGTGATCTGTCTTTCTCATGTCCTATTTTTGGTTAGATGTGAGAAATGCTGGTTTCTCGGTATAAGTAAGTGTCCTTCCTTTTGTAGCCATTAGTACCCACATAAGAGGAGCATATATTTTCTCAATGAGTAAATTCTGCTTTAAAAGAGACGGTGTAGCTATCTTCTACTTTCCATTTTAATCAGTTCCGTTTCATTCCTTTGAGTTCCCAGATGCACATGGCACGGGATGTACATCTGTGGCATAAAGAGAATTACACAGATAAAGCCATGATCTGCTGTGAATTTGTGGCTAACACCCATTGTCTGTGCTTGCTTCCCATGCTGGGTTATGGGCCTCTTGCCGGCAGGGACTGAATGTGTATTTGTGTATTTCTGCATTTCAGGAGTGTGGTCAGAGTTGGGCTCTGGAATATGACTGCTGCATGGGTGTGAAATGGCTCTGTCATGTGCTAGCTTGTGACCTTGGGCGATTTTCCTCTCTATGCCTCAGTTTCTATTCTGTAAAATGGATTAGTAACCGGACCTACCTCACAGGAAGGTTGGGCTTAGAGTGGTGCCTGGTCCACTGTAGACTGGTACTGAATGCCAGCTGACATTCTTTTCCCAGTTCGTGTGTTTAACTTTGGTTGCACACCACTAAGCTAGAACTTGCATGGCTTTGTGTGTGGTACAAGGAGTCTGATCCCAGACGAGTGAGGGCCTAGAGAACTGGGGGCTGAGACCTGTGCTGGGCCCGGCTGAGTGGGGCAGGTCCCCACAGGCTGGAGCTGGGTGGGATGGAGGGGTAACTTGAGAGGCCGAAACTTCTGAGGAAACACCCAAGTGGAAAGCTAGCCAGACCACTCCTACCAGTCATCAGTGTGAACGGGCTTGGCAGAGACAGGGAATCTGAGTCCAAGGCCAGGACCCGGGGCGGGTGAGGGAGGAGAAAGAGCTGATTGGAGAGGATGGGAAGGAGGGTAGAAGTGGGGGTGGAGCCCGGGGCACCTGTGTCTTTGGCCTGAGGTAGGAGCAGGTATTGGCCTTTGGTGCATTTGTATCTCTGTTTCCTTGACTCAAGCCCTCCCTGCCTCTGGGAGCAAAACAAATAACAGGGCTTGAGGCCTCTTTTACAACCCCTCCTGGGCTCAGGTGCCCAATGAACAGCTAAGCAACAAGACAGCACACCCTACTCCTGTTGTGCTGTGGGTTTATCTGTTGAGGGACCCCGGGTCCATCGTAAGCCCAGCTGAGACTCAGAGCCCCTGCAGAGTGTTGATTAAAATGAATGGGCCCTGATCAGTTTGGCTCAGTGGATAGAGCATCTGCTTGCGGACTGAAGGGTCCCAGGTTTGATTCCGGTCAAGGGCAAGTACCTTGGTTGCGGGCACATCCCCAATAGGGGGTGTGCAGGAGGCAGCTGGTTGATGTTCCTCTTTCATTGATGTTTCTAATTCTCTATCCCTCTTCCTTCCTCTCTGTAAAAAAATCAACAAAATATATTAAAAAAATAAAATAAAGTAAAACGAGTGGAAGGCACGGTCTCTTCTCACCTTCTTCCTAGGCCTCCAGCCCTTCACTTGCCAGCTGCCCTCCTAGAGATTTTCACCGAGGCCTGGAATCAATCCTGCTTTGACTAGCAGTGGTCTTACTTACGCAGAGCGCCCCTCATGTGTTCATTTCCATCTGAGCAGCCTGGGGCCTCATCTAGAAGGATGCCTGCGGTTTCCTTTGCCTCTTGCCTGGTTAACTTAGTCATGTGGTTAACGTTGGACATTTGGGAAGAGTGTAGGAGTCTGGTAAGAAACATTGCCAGCTGAGACAAGGGATCTGAAAGAGACGAACAGGCATATGATGACTAACTTGAGAGCGGTGGTGATCAGAGTGGAAAATTGATTTAAACTCGACTATGTGCTAATTCCTTCACATGGATTCTCACTTAATCTTCGTAAATAATACTGTAAGGTCGGTACTATTATCCCCATTTTCAAGGTGAGCAAGCAGAACACGGTCAACTTCCTTCCTAACTTCTCTGGAATTTGAAAGCTTGACTCCACAGCCTCTGCTCTTGGCTACTTTGCTGTAATGGAAGTTTTGTGTGTGTGTGTGGGGGGGGAGGGGGGTGGGGAGCGGGGGGAGGGTGGCTTGTCCATCCCTTTTACTGTGTCTCCAATACCTGGCACAGCACCTGGCACATTGGAGCCCAATAAATATTTGGTGGGTGAATGAAGGAATACGGTCTTCTAATCTCAGCGCGATTCTAAAACCATTTATCTGTACTGCAGAATTTAGCAGACGCTCTTATACCTACCTATCTTCTGTCCTCAAAAAGAAAAAAAAGATTTTTACCCAGAGAGTATAAGTCTCCCCCAAACATTTATAGGTTTATTCTTCCTTTATCCCATACATGTTTATTGAGCACCTCCTCTATGCAAAGCCCCATGCTTGGTCCTGTGTGAAGCAAATACGGAGGCAATGAGGTGCAGTCTGGTCTCAGAGCCGCGCTGTGAACGACGATAAGGTGATTTTTTTGGTGGCTTGTTCTTGAGACGCATCCTCACAGAGAACAGTGACCGCCCCTTGGAGCAGACACGGAGGCGTAGGGACTTGGGGCTAATTGTCTCCGTTTGGTAGAATTAAAAAGCCGGTCGTGGAGTTGTGTCCTCTGTGTCAGTGACCTTTCAGAGCTGGGCTGTGCCAGGCCCTGCTTCGCAGAGTGGAGAAGGGAATGGATCAGGTCACAGACAGGTGAACTCGGGGCCTCCTCGATCTAAAGCTCTGGTTCAGCGGTTCTCAACCTGTGGGTCGCGACCCCTGAAAATACATCCTGCATATCAGATATTTACATGATGATTCATAACAGTAGCAAAATTACAGTTATGAAGTAGCAACGAAAATCATTTTATGGTTGGGGGTCACCACCACATGAGGAACTGTATGAAAGGGTCGCGGCATCAGGAAGGTTGAGAACCGCTGCTCTGGTTGGTGTGTAGGCTCCTGACGAAAAGACGTTAAGAAGTGTTTCGCCCTCTCTCTTTTCTCCCTGCTCCTTCTGAGAAGCTGGAAGATGTCCCTGTACTTTTTAGCCGGGCGGAGACTGGGATCTTTCTAGCAGCTGCTGCTTCCCTTGTGATCTTGAATAAGTAAACATGCTCTTGGAGCGGAGCAGCAGGAGATGAGAAAGCCAGAGGCGGGCGGTGGGGGTGCTTGGCAGCAGCGGGGCTGGCGGCTCACCAAGAGCCACGCTCTCACTGCGTGGCCGGAAGGACCCCCCCCCCCCCCCCCCGCCGCACCCCCCGTTCCCGGAATGCGGTTTCTGAAGAACAATTCAAGTTTACAAAGATAGTGCTGGGTCAGGAGCGGAATTTCCAGGGCGTTTCGAATGTGGAACTGGTTTGTTGAAGTTTCTTTTGCGCTCTGCCCCAAAGCTGTTGTTCCCCTATTTGTGGGAAAGGAGCAGGCAGTCGCGGTGCTATGGGAGGACACAGACGGACTACTCTGAGCCCATTTCCGTTTCAGAGGCGGAGACCTTTCTCTGGGTGCTAAGGAGGCAGATTCCATGCGAGAGAGGCACCCGCAGGCTCGTGCTTTGTGATTGGAAGTGCCTGCCTTGATTTTCTTTAAATTTACTACCTTATATTCACAAGCACGCACAGTGTCCAAAGCGTCTTGGCAGAAACCTCCTCGGATCCCCACTGCTCCCTTTTGAAGCGCATACCAGTAGTATAGGCGTCAGTGCTAATCCCATTTTACAGATGCGTAAACTAAGGCTGTAACTTGTTCAGCGTCACACTGTGACCGCCCCCTTGATCCTGTACGTGAGACTGGGCTGTCTCCGTGTTCTTGCTGGCCCAACAGCGTTGCAGTTCCCAGCTGGCATCGTGCCACCTCGCCGTCTGGTAGAGGAGAGATGTGACTTTACGGCCATGACGGCAGGCTGGTCTCCGAGTGACTGCCTTTCCAGAGGGATGTTTAAAGGGTGCGCCATCGTGGTCTGAGGCCCGTCCAGACTTGCTGTTCTTATTGTCCCGTTCTCGGCTTTGGGGACCTGTGTGGGTCTTGGCTTCCCCTCCAGCTTTAGCCTTTTTTCTCTGGTTCTATTAGGTAAGGACCCCCTGCCCTGACCTCGGGCCCCCACCCCTCTCTTAGCCCCGCTGCTGGGTAAGTCAGTCCTCTTTCAGGACTAGGCAAAGCCCAGGCCCAGCAGGTAGGTGGGGAGCGGAACTTACACTCAGATCTTGTGATTCCAAGGCTGGTTCCTCTTTTGCCCTGTGCCATGCAGCTGCCTGCTCACAGCCATGTGGCAGCTGCTGTCCTCGCAGGAACCCACAGGAGCCCAATAAAGGCACCAGACAGCTGTCCTGACAGTACCCCTGTGTAACAGCATAGGAAGAAACTATGGCTTTTTATTGTTGTTGTTAATCTCACCTGAGGATATTTTCCCATTTATTTTTAGAGAGAGTGGAAGGGAAGGGGAGAGACAGAGAGAGAAACATTGATTGATGTGAGAGAGAGCCTCCCGGATCAAGGCTGCAACCGAGGTACATACCGGACCCTCAGTCCTGGGGCGACGCTCTATCCACTGAGCCCACGTCAGCTAGGGCGAGACTGTGGCTTCCTTCCCAGGACTTTGATAAAGGAGGGAATTTCTCCGGAAGGGAGGGTCTGGGAAGAAGTGAATCATCTCTCTGAGCTAACAAGTAAACAGTGTTGAGGCTGCTGTTTCCCTGTTTGCTCCTGCCCCCTAGAGGGGAGAGGACTCCATGATCAGAGAGCTCTGGGTCCTTTGCAGAGAAAGGAACCATTTGGAATACAACTGGGGATGGAACTGGGGACCTAGTCAGGCTTTCTTAGGGGACACTTTTGGTTCCAGCCTGAGTGCTCTGCTGGGGCGGGAGCCTTGCCCACCCCACAGGCGAGGGCCAGGGCGCAGAGCTAGCCGCCTCTGCTACACGGATTCTGAGGACAAGCGAGCTATTTAATAGGATGTCAGCCCCCTGTGTATCATGCCCTTCGTTTCCCTGCTAATGCTTATTTCTCATAGGGTTTTATGGAGATGGGCACCTTTTTTATATCCCTTCATTATTATGTGATATATAAAATTCATTTTCTCACCTTATCTGTGGGCTAGGCAGAGGAGAAAAGGAAGTAGTCTTAAGTCATGGTTATAGCCTTTTCCTTTTCCTGGCAGGAGAGAAGAGGACTTAGCTGATGAATTATTTATCTGAGAATGTGTGCAAATCACTCCAAACATAGAGGCTTAGAAGAACAAATTTCTGTGAGTAGGGAGTTATGAGCTGCTTCACTGGCTGTTCTGGCCCAGGGTCCCTCAGGAGGGAGGGTCAGAGGTCAGCCAGGGAGGTGTGAGATCCCAAGACCTTCTCAAGGCCTCACCCACGTGGCTGGGGAGTGGGTGCAAGGCCTTCGCTCCCCCTGCGGGCCTCCCCCTGGGACTGCTTGAGTGTTCGCAGGACATGGCAGCTGGCTGCCCCGAGAGTGAGCAGTTCAGAAGCGAGAGAGAGCCAGGTGGAAGCCAAGGCCTTTTTGGGATCCAGCCTGGGAGGTCACAGTCTCCCTTCTGCCACAGTCCAGCCATTACTAGTAAAGACCAGTTACCAAGTGTGGTCCACATTTCAAGGGGAGCAGATGACTCTGTGTCTTTTTAAGGGAGGAGTACCAAAGAATTTGTGGAGTTGTTTAAAACAGCCGTGTCTGGTAGGGTGTGGGGCCACAGAGAAACGCAGCTCTCCTGGGGGGAAGTTCTACCAGCCCCGTGGCGAGCGTGTGTAGACGCTGCTCGCAGCTGCGTGGATCAAGTTCGGAGCACGCAGGCCCTGGCTTGACCAGTGGCTGTTATTCCAGCTTTTTGTTGACCCAAGGCGGTGTTTCTTGCCCCACCTTTTGTCTTTTTTCCTATTTCCTGCTGAGAAGTCAGAAGAGAAATTGCGGTTGCTTACTTTCACTTTTATATGTCACTAGTGCTCGGTGAAGCTTGCAGGGCAAGGAAGTGAAGACGAGTGGTTGCAGCCGTGGGCCTTTGAATTATTTGGGACTCTCCAGACTGCACATCATTCCCATTTGGTGTAGAGAGTTGGGAATCTGTCAACAGTTTTGTGGTGCCTTCGGTTATGTATCTCCCTTGATGCTTTTCTGTGATGCCTAAACTAGCAGAAGGTGGGACCCCTCTGTTCCTTGGTGGAAGGAATGTCTGTTCTAATTATTGTTGTGTTGTTTGGTTTGGACTGAATGCAGTGTAGGCTCCCGGAAGACCATTCCCCAGGTGAAAAAGAGAGGTGGGCACACAGCCAAGAGACACGGAAACAAAACCCAGAGGAGCTCATGGGCTAATAGTTTGGGTGGCAACCTGAATGAGGAGATGTTTGTTTAGCCTCTGGGCTTGGGACAGACAGTTCTCTGCCCCACAAATGAACTAAAAACTGGAGACATCACTCAAACAAGAAACAGAAACTTAATGGGTGGCTCAAAAGAATGTGGAATTGCCGGGCCGGCATGGCTCAGTGGTTGAGTGTTGACCTATGAACCAAGAGGTCATGGTTCAATTCCTGGTCAGGGCACATGCCCAGGTTGTGGGCTCAGTCCCCAGTGAGGGGTGTGTAGGAGGCAGCCGATCAATGATTCTCTCTCATCATTGATTTTTTTATCTCTCTCTAGTCTCCCTTCCTCTCTGAAATCAATAATAATAAAAAAAAAAATTAAAAAAAAGACTGTGGAAGTTTTGAGCGAGGAAGAAAAAGATGTCTCTCCTTGCTATTAGAAAGATAAAACAATTTGGGAGACTGTTTTTATGTCTCCAGTGAAGGTAAGCTGATCAGATGGAGAAGAAGTGGACTGCGTAGAGTGTCTAGGGTTCCAAGGCCATAGAAATTTCTGGAATATGGACAAAAAGATTTTTAAAAAGAGAGTAGGAACTAATTTCTGTGGAGCACCAGGAGCTTTATTTGTCTTATCTCATGTAATCCTCACAGCGTTCTCAGAGGGTGGGTCTCATCACTTCCGTTGAAAGCTGGAAAGACCCACTTCCTAAAGAGCATGCCGCCCACAGGTGTGGCAAGGTCAACACACTCGACCTCTACTTTTCCTACTTCCTTCCTCTACGTCTGGAGCCAGGGTCAATCCAGGATTTCTGCAAGCTAGGAGACGACTCTGGGGGCACTGTAGGGAGTCTTGGCCCAGGGTTCCCACTGCTCAGTCAGAGGTCACACTGGGAAGCAGGTCAGGAGGGGAACTGGAGAGTCTGGAAATGGTCACCACTTACATCCTAGGGGCTTCAGGTCATCCCCCAGCGACTGGGTGGAGGTGAGAGGACTCGAGACCCACACCACCCTTTCTGCAGCTATTTGGAGCTGAGCCCTGTAATGTATCCATTCCTATGACCTGCCTGTTTCTTTTCCCCAGACGTTCTTCGGCACACCTTCACTTCCCTGGGCTTTGAAGTCTGGTGTTTCTCATTTCTGACGATGAGCCTTATGCGTCATCATCTTCGCCAAGTTGCCTATTGGACTCACCACCAAGACAAGGACAGCTTTGTGTGCGTCCTGGTGAGCCGAGGGGGCTCGCAGAGCCTGTTTGGTGTGGATCAGACTCACTCAGGGCTGTCTTTGGATCAGATCAGGAGGATGTTCAGGGGAGATGCATGCCCTTCTCTCTTGGGAAAGCCAAAGCTCTTTTTTATTCAGAACTATGAGAAGTCAGAGAGTCACATGGAAGACAGCAGCCTCCCAGAGGTCGATGGGCTAGCAGCGAGCAACATGGATGCCAAGGCCTGGCAGCCTGAGCCCTGCACGGTTCACCCAGAAGCCGACTTCTTCTGGAGCCTGTGCAAGGCAGATGCATCTCTGCTGGACCGGTGCCCCACCTTATCGTCCCGGTACCTACAGTGCCTCTCCCAGAAGCTGCAGCAGGAGAGGTGAGCCGCCCTGACTGATCCCAGAGCACTAGATCACCACCACCTCAGTGGTGGTTCAGCACTAATGGGTGCACAGAGCAGGGATGACTCCATGTTCTAAGGTGGACACTCAGGGTGCCAGTGGCATTACTGGCCTTTTACATGTATCCTGCATGTGCACAGACAATCCAAGTGGGTCATTGTTTGATTCAGTTGCCCCTTGGTGAAGGGGACTGAAGTCACGTGCCAGAGTGCTGCCCACTGGCTTGAATCACTGACTAAGCAGCTTGTAAAGTATTTAGAAAAGAGCACTTTCCCATCAGTTGGCTCATTTAAAAACTATATTTTTTAGCCTGACCAGCGTGGCTCAGCAGTTGAGTGTCTACCTATGAACCAGGAGGTCATGGTTCGGTTCCTGGTCACAGCACATGCCCAGGTTGCAGGCTTGATCCCCAATGGGAGGGCATGCAGGAAGCAGCTGATCAATGATTCTCATCATTGATGTTTCTATTTCTCTCTCCCTCTCCCTTCCTCTCTGGAATCAATCCTATATAATAAAAGAGAAACATGCAAATTAACCATCCCTCCGCTACGCCCACCAGCCAATCAGAGTGATTATGCAAATTAACCTGACAAAGATGGCGGTTAATTTGCATATGCAGGTGTCAAGCACCCCAGGAGGCAACGGCGGCCATTGCTGGCCCGGGAGGGGAGGCCAGGTGTGCCTAGCCATGCCTGCGGGCTCCCAGGAACTTGCCAACGGAGAGCAGAGAGGAAGAGCGAGCGGAGAGCGGAAGGTTTGGAGGACTTGGCAGAGCAGAAGACCGCTGGACATAGAGCAGAGCGAGAGGGAGGGTGGCATGGAGTGTGCGGCTCCCTCTGTCACCCCAGTTTCCTCATCACAGCTGTGGAAACTGACAGCAGGGAGGAGGAAGTCCTACCCCCACAGAATCAGCCGGAATCAGCTGTTGGTCAGACAGCTCTCAGTGGCCTGACAGCCAGGACTCTCATTCACCTGCATCTCAGACCGTGACAGCAGGGAGGTGGGACTATGTCTAAAGAACAACTGTTGATACAACGTAGCTCTGCAGCCGAAAGATGCAGGTGTTGTCGGCAGACAGTGTCTGCAGAGCAGCATGTGTCTGATCTTGAAAGAAGGTGGTGCCTGCGACAGAATGTATCTGAACACCAGCTTCTGGAAAAACGTTGCTCTGATGCCAAAAAACACCGGCATTATCGACAGAAAATGTCTAAAGACCAACATGCCTTTGAAGTTGAAAGAAGGCAGTGGCGACGACAGAATATGTCTAGAGAACAGTCATCAACAAGTACTACCAATACTGATAGGAACTGCCTTTTCAGCAAAAATGGAGTACATGAGGATGCAATTCTCGAACATAGTTGTGGTGGAATGACTGTTCGATGTGAATTTTGCCTATCACTAAATTTCTCTGATGACAAACCAGCCAATGGGAAATTTACTCAATGTTGTAGCAAAGGGAAAGTCTGTCCAAATAATATACATTTTCCAGATTACCCGGCATATTTAAAAAGATTAATGACAAACGAAGATTCTGACAGTAAAAATCTCATGGAAAATATTCGCTCCATAAATAGTTCTTTTGCTTTTGCTTCCATGGGGGCAAATATTGTATCACCATCAGGATATGGGCCATACTGTTTTAGGATACACGGACAAGTTTATCACCGTGCTGGAACTTTACATCCTTCGGATGGTGTTTCTTGGAAGTTTGCTCAACTCTATATTTTGGATACAGCCGAAGCTACAAGTAAAAGATTAGCAATGCCAGAAAGCCAGGGCTGCTCAGAAAGACTCATGATCAACATCAACAACCTCATGCATGAAATAAATGAATTAACAAAATCGTACAAGATGCTACATGAGGTAGAAAAGGAAGCCCAATCTGAAGCAGCAGCAAAAGGTGTTGCTCCCACAGAAGTAACAATGGCAATTAAGCACTATCGTAACAGTGACCCAGGTAGATATAATTCTCCCCGTGTAACTGAGGTTTCTGTCATACTCAGGAACGAAGATGGAGAACCTCCTTTTGAAACGAACTTGCTCATTCATTGTAAACCAGATCCCAATAATCCAAATGCCACTAAAATGAAACAAATCAATATCCTGTTTCCTACGTTAGATGCAATGACATATCCTATTCTTTTTCTACATGGTGAAAAAGGCTGGGGAACAGATATTGCATTAAGACTCAGAGACAACAGTGTAATCGACAATAATACTAGACAAAATATAAGGATACGAGTCACACAAATGCAGTATTATGGATTTTATGTCTCTGTGCAGGGCACATTCAATCCTATTTTAAATCCAGGAAAATTAACTCAGCAGTTTATCATGGATTCATATTAAAAAATGGAGGCCAATCGGATAAATTTCATCAAAGCAAATCAATCTAAGTTGAGAGTTGAAAAATATAGTGGTTTGATGGATTATCTCAAATCTAGCTCTGAAAATGACCATGGTAAAATGATAATACTTCCATCATCCTTTGACGGTAGTCTCAGAAATATGCAGCAGCGATATGGCAATTGTAACGAAGTATGGCAAGCCCGATTTATTCATAACCATGACATGGCAACCCCAAATGGGCAGATACTGCAAACAATTTACAATGCTGGCTAAAAGTTGAAAACAGACCTGACCTGGAGCCAGAATTTTTAATATTAAGCTGAATGCTCTTTTTAAAAAATATATATATATTATTGATTTTTTACAGAGAGGAAGGGAGAGGGACAGAGAGTTAGAAACATCGATGAGAAACATCAATTCAGCTGCCTCCTGTACACCCCCCACTAGAGATGTGCCCGCAACTAAGTACATGCCCTTGACTGGAACTGAACCTGGAACCCTTTGGTCTGCAGGTTGACGCTCTATCCACTGAGCCAAATCAGTTAGGACAAGCTGAGTGCTCTTTTAAATGATATCTGTAAATTCCATTTATTTGGCAAAGTAATAGCTAAAATTCATGTCATTGAATTTCAGAAACGCGGACTGCCTCACGTTTACATATTATTGATATTAGTGAGTCCAAATTACATTCCTCTAATTAATTCCCTTTCAATGTGCACAGTTTCGTGCACCAGGCCACTAGTAAAAATATTTTTATTGCTGATAGTATTACAGATATCTCCCCTTCCCCCCCTACCCCCCGCCCCAGCTCCTACTCCCTCCCCACCCCAGGTCTTCACTACCCTATTCAGTTGGCTCATTTCACCCTAATGACAATCTGTCTCCTCTTTGATGTTTGCATGCCATTCACTTTCGCTTTTCTCCTTCCCTCCAGAAGTCGGCCACTTGTGGATCTCCACCTTGAACTGAATAGCAATATGTATGACTGGAACCGCGGAGTACCTGATAAGGAGAAGTACCACGTCTTGCTGCAGCATACTCTGAGAAAGAAACTCTTTCTCTCTTGCAAATGAAAAGCGGAAGACTGCTGAGCAGGTGTGGCTCAGTTAGTAGAGTGTCATCTCATGCACAGGAAGTTGACAATTAGGTTCCCAGTCAGGGCACATGCCTAGGTTGCAGGCTTTATCCCTAGTGTGGGGCAGTGGGAGGCAGCCAATCCACGTTTCTATCTCTCTATCTCTGAAATCAATAATCAAAACACATCTCTATATATAAAAGCCTAAGCGACCATCGCAACCAAATGGATAACCAGGCCGGCAGGGGTGTTAGTGAGGGACGACCAAACTACTGAGCAGCAGACTGCAAAGATGGTGGTGCCCACAGCCAATAAGGATGGAATATGCTAATTGACTGCCACGCCCTCAAAGATGGTGGTGCCCACAGCCATAAGATGGCCAGCAGGGGAGGGCAGTTGTGGGCGATCTGGCCGGCAGGGGAGCAGTTAGGCGTCAATCAGGCTGGCAGGCGGGTAGTTAGGGAGTGATCAGGTTGGCAGGCAGAAGCAGTTAGGGGCAATCAGGCAGACAGGCAGGCGAGCGGTTAGGAGCCAGCAGTCCTGGATTGTGAGAGGGATGTCCCAGGTTGGAGAGGGTGCAGGCTGGGCTGAGGGACAACCCCCAGTGCACAAATTTTGTGCACCAGGCCTCAAGTTTTAAAAGAAAATCCAAAGACCTTTCTTTAGTCCTGCACTCTCTATCACTATCCAGAGAGTAGCTTTCAAGCGAATGTTCATGAGGTGGGAGAAGAAGCCCTGGCTGGTGTGGAAATGACCCTCCGAGAGGCATGTTGGAGGGGAAGGAGTATTTGACTAGAGCTTGGAGGTGAAGGCCTTGGGTGCTGTTGCTGAAACAGCTTCTCAGTCAGAGTTGGGAAGGAAAAGAGCTTTGAAACTTAAAAATCGAGTTGAATTTAGAAACTGAATTGGGCATCTCAGGATTATGTTGCTTTCCATGATAGCGATTAAGTCAAGCACCAAACAAAAGCCATAGAGAGCCTTCTTTTTTTTTTAAATTAAATCTTTATTGTTCAGATTATTACAGTTGTTCCTCTTTTTTCCCCCCAAAGCTCCCCTCCACCCGGTTCCCACCCCACCCTCTGCCCGTATCCCCCCACTGTCCTCATCCATAGGTGTATGATTTTTGTCCAGTCTCTTCCTGTACCCCCCACACCCCTTTCCCCCTGAGAATTTTCAGTCCACTCCCTTTCTATGCCCCTGATTCAATTATATTCACTAGTTTATTCTGTTCATCAGATTGTTTATTCACTTGATTTTCAGATTCACTTGTTGATAGATGTGTATTTGTTGTTCATAATTTGTATCTTTACCTTTTTCTTCTTCTTCCTCTTCTTAAAGGATACCTTTCAGCATTTCATATAATACTGGTTTGGTGGTGATGAACGCCTTTAGCTTTTTCTTATCTGTGAAGCTCTTTATCTGACCTTCAATTCTGAATGATAGCTTTTCTGGATAAAGTAATCTTGGTTGTAGGTTCTTGGCATTCATCACTTTGAATATTTCTCGCCACTCCCTTCTGGCCTGCATAGTTTCTATTGAGAAATCAGCTGACAGTCACATGGGTATTCCCTTGTAGGTAACTAACTTTTTCTCTTGCAGCTTTTAAGATTCTCTCTTTGTCTTTTGCTCTTGGCATTTTAATTATGATGTGTCTTGGTGTGGTCCTCTTTGGATTCCTTTTGTTTGGGGTTCTCTGTGCTTCTTGAACTTGTAAGTCTATTTCTTTCACCAGGTAGGGGAAGTTTTCTGTCATTATTTTTTTTCAAATAGGTTTTCAATATCTTGCTCTCGCTCTTCTTCTGGCATCCCCATAATTCGGATGATGCTACGCTTGAAGTTGTACCAGAGGCTCCTTACACTATCTTCATATTTTTGGATTCTTTTTTCTTTTTGTTTTTCCGGTTGGGTGTTTTTTGCTTCTTCGTATTTCAATCTTTGACTTGATTCCTGCAATCCTCTAGTCCAGTGATGGCGAACCTATGACACGCGTGTCAGAGGTGACACGTGAACTCATTTTTTTGGTTGATTTTTCTTTGTTAAGTGGCATTTAAATATATAAAATAAATATCAAAAATATAAATCTTTGTTTTACTATGGTTGCAAATATCAAAAAATTTCTATATGTGACACGGCACCAGAGTTGAGTTAGGGTTTTTCAAAATGCTGACACGCCGAGCTCAAAAGGTTCGCCATCACAGCTCTATTCTGCTATCTTATCTCTGTATAATATTCCTTATTTCATTCAGTGTATGCTTAATTTCTAGTTGGTCCTTTTTCATATCCTCGAGGGTCTCACTAGATTTATTGAGGGTCTCACTAAATTTATCGGCGGTTTCTAGAAAATTCTTGAAAAACCTTAAAAGTGTGGTTTTGAACTCTATATCCAGTAGTTTGCTTTCCTCCATTTCTGTCATTTGTGACCTATTTCTTTGTCTTTGCATTTTTTATGCTTCCCAGTGTTGATAGAGTGGCTTTCTGTGCTAGGTGTCCTATAGGGCCCAGTGGCTCAGCCTCCCCAGTTACCTGAGGTGGACACTCTTGGTGCACCTCTTTGTGGGCCGTATGCACAGTCTTGTAGTTAAGCCTTGATTGTTGTAGGTATCACTGGGAGGAATTGACCTCCAGGCCAATTGGCTGTGAGAATCAGCTGTATCTATGGTGGGAGAACTTTTGTGCTGATGACACCCTTCTGGGGCAAGACTTGCTTCAGTGGGGCTTTGGTGCTCACTGAATCTGCCCCTTGAGTGTGTCCCTTATGGATCTGAGGAGTTGTAATCTGGATGGTCCCACTCTGACCACTGGGTACACTGGCTCTTGGATCTCTAAGGAGGTGATAATTTAGCCTCTGTCTGAGGCTACCCAGCAGGAGATATGGAGAGATCTGCAGATTCCTCTTCTTTGTTTGTGGTTTGGAGGTGCCCAGATGAGGCCCAGTTGTGAAGCAATGCAAGCTGGTCCGGGGCCATGGGCCTTCTTTTGGATGTTCTGGGTCTCTCTGACCCAGCTGCAGTTTGTTAGGTAATTTTAGATTGCAAAGGACCAGGTCATTCATATGCAAAAGCCTCTGCACACAGCTTGGGTGGGGCGGGGTCTCAGGGAATCAACAGGGTGGAGCAAACAACTATGGCTGATCCTCAGTCCTACCCTAAGAGGCCCCGCATCTCAGTGTCCTGATAATCACTACAAGCACTTCTGAGAGAAAGCCGCCCTTGAGTTCCGACCGCTACCTGACAGTCCAGTTTCTCCCCATATGAGTCTGGGTCCACAGAGACTCTCCCGGAACTGGAGTTCAGAGCAGTTGGGAGCTTGAGACTCCCTCCCAATTGAAAAAGACAACCGTGTCCTCAGTTGCCAGCCCTTTTCATGTGCGCCTCCGTACCTCTGCGCTTTACTTCCACACCTCCTCTGAGTCTCAGTGTGCTTTTCTCTTTCCTTTTAGTTGTAGAATTTCCACTCAGCCAGCCTTCCTGTGATTCTGGATGATGTTCGTTTTGTCTTTTAGTTGTATTTTTGAAGTGGTTGTGCAAGGCAGCAATTTCCGGTGTTTACCTATGCCGCCATCTTGGTTTCTCTCCACCAGACTTCGCCTCTTCCACCTTCCTCAACCCACACCACCCTGCTCACCATGAATGATGATATTGCTGCATGTGTGGAACACACCAGCTCCAGCTTGCGCAGAGCGGGCTTTGGGGGGGATGCCCCCAGGGCCATCTGTCTCCTCCATGTGGGGCGCCCCTGGCACCAGGGCGTGATGGTGGATATGGGCCAGAAGGACTCCTACGTGGGTGATGAGGCCCAGAGCAAGAGAGCCACCCTGACCCTGAATACCCCATCAGGCATGGCATCGCCACCCACTGGGACGACAGGGAGAAGATCTGGCATCACACTTTCTACAACGAGCTGCAGGGGTGGGGATGGGGGGCATGTGGCCCCTGAGGAGCACCCTGTTCTGCTCACTGAGGCCCGTCTGGACCCCAAGGCCAACAGTGAGAAGATGACCCAGATCATGTTGGAGACCTCAACACCCCGCCATGTGCGTGGCCATCCAGGCCGTGCCACTGGCATTGTGATGGACTCTGGGGATGGGGTCACCCACATCCTGCATCTGGACCGTTGAGTTACCTCATGAAGGTGCTCACAGAGCATGGCTATAGCTTCACCACCACCGCCCAGCGGGAGATGGTGCGCGACATCCAGGAGCAGCTGTGCTGCATCGCCCTGGACTTGGAGCAGGAGAATGCCCCGGCGGCCTCTAGCTCCTCCCTGGAGAAGAGCTGCAAGCTGCCGGACGGGGAGGCCATCGCCATGGGCAACGAGCGGTGCCGCTGCCACACGGTGCTGCCTGGTGGAACCACCATGCACCCGGCACCGCCAACAGGATGCAGAAGGAGATAACTGCTCTGGCTCCCAGCACGACCTGCACGATGAAGGTCAAGACCATTGCACCCCGGAGCGCGAGTCTCCATCCTGGTCTCGCCGTCCACCTTCCAGCCGATGTGGAGCACCAAGCAGGGGTATGAGGAGTCTGGCCCCACCATCGTCCATGCAAGTGCTTCTAGGTGGACTGTTTGTTTGTTTGTTTGATTTTGGGGGGGTGGGCGCTTGACTCAGGATTTAAAAATTAGCATGGTGAGGGTGACAGCAGTCTGTTGGAGCAAGCACCCCCAAAGTTCTACAATGTGGCCGATGACTTTGATTGCACATTGTTCTTCTTTTAAATAGTCATCCCAAATAGGAGAGATGCACTGTTACAGGAAGTCCCTTGCCTGCCCCAGAGCCGCCCACTCTCCTTAAGAAGGGCCAGTCCTCCCGAGTCTACACGGGGAGGGTGGTAGCATTGCTTTTGTGTAAATTATGTAATCCAAATTTTTTAATCTTCGCCTTAATACCTGTTATTTTTGTTTTATTTTGAATGGCCAGCCATCGTGGCCCCCTCTTCTTGTCCCCAACTTGAGATGTATGAAGGCTTTTGGTCCCCTGGGAGTGGGTTGAGGTGTGGAGGTAGCCAAGCAGGGCTTACCTGTGCACTGACTGACTTGAGGACTTGAGACCAGTTCAACAAAGTGCACACCTTAAAGAAAACAAAAACACAAAAAACAAAAGAAAAAAAAACAAAAGCCATAGAGAGAGAGATTCAAAAAACAAAACCCACAGAGATAAGCATTGAAGTGCTTGTGGCCCCGGTGGTTAGCTCCGTTGGTTGGAGCTTCATCCAGAAACGCCAACATTGCCAGGCCCATCCCTGGTCAGGGCACATACAGGAATCAACCAATGAATGTATAAATGGGTGGACCAACAAATCATTGTTTCTCTCTCTCTCCCTAAAAATCAGTCAGTAAATTAATTAATTAAAGTAAAGCGCTCCTCTCTGCAGTTTGTGGGGGTCATTACCTTCCCCTTCCAGCCCCATCCTCTACCGTAGAGGTGGCATGACCACATAGCTGGTCTTATCCCATCTGCCTGACATGGTGAAAACACAGAGCAAGGCAAATCAGCATCTTCTCTTTCCTTCCCTCTCTTTCCTTTCCCTCTTTTTAAAACAATTGTTTGTTTGTTTGTCTTTATTTATTTATTTATTTACTTATTTATTTAATGGATTCCAGAGAGAGGAAGGGACACACACACACACACACACACACACACACGGAAAGAGAGATAGAGAGAGAGATAGAGAGAGAGAGAACATTGAAACATTGATCAGCGGTCTCATGGAACCTGCAACCTGGGTATGTGCCCTGACCAGGAATCTAACCCGCCACCTTTTGGTGTACAGGTCAATGCTCCAACCAACTGAGCCACATTGGCCAGGACTAAGCAGTCACTGATTAAGTTATGCAGTGTTGTCTGTTTCTTTACTTTTGTCGCTTTTCTTATTTGCCTTTGATGACACTGTTTTTATTAATACCATCCATCAGTCAATTCCCAGAGCCAAAGAGAGGGATGCTATGTGCTTGCTGGTGTGTTTTGCTCATTTGCAAGGGGAATGGGGAGGAGTAAAGAGGGATTGTGATTCCAGGCATAGGCTGACAAAACAGGAGGATGAAGGTTTGCCTAATTCACAGAACTGTTCTGAGGAGGAGATGAGAGAGCCTTTATGATCATACCCAACGAGAGAGTGTTTATGGCTGCTTATTGTTGTTATTATTATTATACCACACTAGGAGTTATTTTGGAAAGGTTGAACTAAACCTTGAGAAGTTAGTAGGGTTTTGGCAGGTTGAAATGGAGAAGAGAGTATGTTGCCAGAGAAGACCTAAACCAAGTGAAGGAGCAGAGAGGAGAGATGCAAGGTGTGTGCTCCACACCTGGAGCATAACTTTTAGCTGGAGAGGAGAGAATGGGAGCAAGGTGAGCTGGAAGCCAGGAGATGCTGTGGTTAGAATGTCAGGAGCCTCAGAGGTCTGCATCTTTGTCTTTTAGTTATCATGTAAGTTATTTTTCTTACTTTAATCGTGACTCTTTTCTTGGGCACTTTTGTATATAATCATTTGATTACTAAATGCATATTTTATTTTTTTACTGAATATAGTTTTTTAAAAAAATGTTTTATTGAGCCCTAACCGGTTTGCCTCAGTGGATTGAGCGTCGGCCTGCAGACTGAAGGGTCTCGGGTTTGATTCCAGTCAAGGGCACATCCCCAGTATGGGGTGTGCAGGAGGCAGACTATCAATGATTCTCATCATTGATGTTTCTATCTCTCTCTCCCTCTCCCTTCCTCTCTGAAATCAATAAAAATATATTTAAAAAATATGTATATAGATAAGAGCTTACATTGAGATGTTAGCTCATTTTACGTACAACTAAATTTAAGTAATTAAGTAAATTTAACCAAACATGCCTTAATGTCTTTTATTTGGTAACTATAGATTTTTAACATTAGAGGGCTTACCTTTTTTGTTCAGTTTAAACAGAACATTATATATGTATTAGTATTTTTAAAAAAATTCTTTATTGTTTAAAGTATTACATGTTTCCTCCACTCCCCCCCTCCCCATTGACTTCTCCCAGTCTGCTCCCATCCCCCAGCACAGGAATAGAATCCATAAAAATGTTAAGAAAATTATATTCCTGTATATTCTGATAATAGGTCCATTGTATCTATTTGAAAGAGGCCTTTTCTGCCCTCTTGTATACTTTGTTTTTAAATAAAAATATTTTAGAATACAGAAAAGTGTCAAGCTTTTGTAAGCATTTGTGTGTTAATTTTTGTGTAGACATGTGTTCAAGTCATTTGGGTACATACCAAGGAATTGCTGAATTGCGTGATAAGCCTACGTTTATCTTCGGAAGAAAATGCAAGGCTGTATTCCCAAGTGGCTGTACTGTTGTTGCGGCGTTCCCATGGCTCTGAATCCTTGCCAACATTTGTTGGTGTTAGTGTTTTGGATGTTAGCCTTTTTAGTAGATGTGTACTGGTATCATGTTTTAATTTTTGATTACCTAATGACCTTTTTACTATGTTGGTTGAGCGTCATCTTTCATGAATTTTATCCTCGGGAAGTAGTAGTACAATGGGATCTGTGACAGTAATCGTCATAGTCATGTGGTGGGAAGGGTCCATTTATCCATGGGCTGTTACCTTTTTGGTTGTTGCTTTTCCTACCTTTGGGGAGAAAATTTCTAAAGTCCCCTTAAGAATTTTAAGAGCCGGAGAGAATATCTTATATGACTTTATCTAGATTTCTTCAAATTTGAATATGGTCACTTAAAATTATAGAACTAGGTACCGAGTGCTATAAAAGCTCCTAGTTAAATTGAAGAAAGCTTAATGTTGGAGCTAGGGTCATTTGAAAGCTTCTGCTTCAGAAAGTAACCTTTAGTCTGTGGACTCCAGATAAAAGTAGGCATGAGTAAAATGACTAAGAATATAATAGGGAAGAATACCCTGCTTATCCATCTCCGAGCCATAAGGTCATCTAGCTAGAGCTAGATTTCAGAGAAATCAGGGTGAGTCCCCAAAAAAGCTCCCTCCAGACCTTCGGAAGGGCCGAGTGTTCTGGGCTATTTGTTTTTGAAGTAACCACGCAATAATTTTTATTTTTCAGCGCTTCTAGAAAAGTCTAATGCCTGGAATAGAGGAGGCTGAAACTGGGAGAGGGCCTGGGAAGTGGAGGTACTGCGTGTCTCCCTTTATATACTTTGAGGGTGAGGGATTTGGACCAGAGCTTGGATGTAAAGAGAAGCCAACTACTGCTACCACCATCCTCTCCCCAGGCGGAACTAAAGAGAAACAGTCTAGTATTTCCCCATTGTCACCAGGACAGTCATCAACTCCCACCACTAGAAGAGGCCATAAAAGTTTTGATTGGCTCTTCATGGGGACCCAGTCAGGAAAGAGATTGTGAGAAATGTCTATTCTTTCTACTACCATCAACTCACCATCAGCATGATCTCAGGAATTACGTTCCGAATGGAAGGGAGGATGAAATGCTGAATACAAATCACATGCCACACAATCTCGCCCCTGTAACTTGGTTCAAGATTTCCCCTTGCGTACTAGGAGTACTAGGATAGCAGTTTAAGTTTAGCTCAGGTGTCTATGTTCTACCTCTACCTTCCAGGCTTAGCTCAGATGCCTCCTCCTCCAAGGCATCCTCATCTGGATTCATCCCTTGCTCCTTGAGTCTCCTGCGGCAGTTAGGTGAAGCCCCACTGCAGTCTCACCCTCCCCAATCATTACAGATAGTATATTGTAAGTAGCAGTAACCTTGGGATCAAGAGCATGGGATTGGGAATCAGAGAGACCTAGGGTTGAATCCTGAATTCCCACCTCTTCCTAACTTTGGGATGATGACAAGGTACGTTGCCTCTCTGAACTTCGATTTCCTCATCTATTGAATGTAGATAATAGTGCTGACGTCAGACTGTTCATCAGAAAAGAAGGTGTCAAGAAATGTAGTAGTCATAGTTATTATGGAAGGCAGACACTGTGTTTTATCCATGTTTTCTTTCTAAATATGCCCAATCTAGTTCTTTACAAATAAGAAGAGCTTGTTAAATATTTAAAATAATTGAAAAACCTATTGTGCTTTATGAACAGGATAAGAAGTGGTAGTTTCACCAAATTGCCTCCTGATATGGCCCAAGGAATAAAATATTTATGGTTGAATAGCTGAATAGAAGACTAAGATTATGTGCTAAACTATACATAACATAAAACTCACCATTTTAACCACTTTTTCATATTTTTCATATTTCATATGCAAGAAGCATAGAGATATTTATTGTGCATGGAACCATATAGTCTCTAAACCTTCATCAAAACCAAGTTTTAGAAAGTTAAAAATCTCCATATTACTTTGTATTTAGGGACCTCATTATATCTATTTTCCCTATATTTTTCAAAATTTTAAATCCTTTTTTATTTTTCAATTACATTTGACATACAATAGTTTCCAGTGTATACCCAAGTGAGTAGACATTATATAACTTACTACATGACCATCCCAATATACCTTGCACCCTTCTGACACCATACATAGTTATTAGAATATTATTCACTATACTCCCTACGCCATACTTTACATCCCCACGACTATTCTGAAACAACCCTTCACCTTTTCATCCATCCCTCCAACCCTCGTCCCATCTGGCAACCACCTGGATGTTCTCTGTATCTATGAATCTGTTTCTGTTCCTCTTGTTCATTTATTTTTGTTTTGTTCAGTTATTGATAGGTACTTATTTATTGCTATTTTATTGTTCATATTTGGTCTCCTGCTCCTCCTCCTCTTCCTCCTCCTCCTCCTCCTCCTCCTCCTCCTGATTTTTGTGACTTTATTTCTTCCAAGTCAGAATATACTGAAGGAAACGAAGGGAGGACTGGGGTGGGGGCTCCAGGGTGGATTCCAGGCGGGCTCAGGCTCGAGAAGCTGCTGTGTGGGGTTAAAACGCTGCCATGAAGACATCCAAGTGGCTTCCAGGAAGTGGCAGATGTGCTGACACATCTGGACAGAGCAGTCTGGCTGGC
Organism: Myotis nattereri; assembly: GCF_964212035.1. Lineage (NCBI taxonomy): Eukaryota > Metazoa > Chordata > Mammalia > Chiroptera > Vespertilionidae > Myotis > Myotis nattereri. The sequence goes on from NC_138082.1 coordinate 9,647,669, forward strand.
CACCTCTTACCACAGCTCAGGCTGCCTGTCGCTGTGTCCAATAACGAAGGGAGGGTTGAATCATATTAGGTGTTAATTGAGAAGGCCTGTCAACCAAGAAGACAGGGCCCTTACAAGCATCAAATCCTGCCTTCCAGCAAGATTCAGGAGACAGGATTATATAGGGGAATGGGCTGGGGTGAGGGATGAAGCTACATGTAGGCTTGGGGGTCCGCAGACATCAGCTATTGTAATTAGTCATCAGGTGATGAGATGATATTGATGAGATGATGTTTTGACTCCTGGTGGGTCGTCTGACCATGCTTATTGGTTCTGCTTGCTGGATTCACAGCTGAGTCACCTCCTCAATCGCTTTGCACAGGCCTTGAAAAGGAAACTTTAAGAAAAACTTAAACCCCTACTCACATAAGTATATGTGTTATAAGATTTAAAATAATATGATTACTTTTCAGATTAATTCAGATGCTCCATCTATTAGATTATAAGTTCCCCTTATAATCCCCCTCTCTGATTAGGTAGATTGGTTGATATCTACCAACCTTGTACTACAGTAGTAAATTCCTTTATAAAGAAGCTTTCTCTTTCAAAAGACTGGAAAAGAGCCAAAGAAATTCTGTATTAGTTTACATTTATTTATCTATTTAGATTTATTATTTAGTATACCTATAGTTTGCTTTTATGATTTCTCTTTACAACTTTTCTATGATTTTTACAAATATTTTTACAACTTTAACTCACTTTCATTTCCTTAAAAAAATGTATCTCCATGTCTTATGCCTTCTATTAAGTATTCCTACTCTACTATCCCTTTTTCCTGTTATATCCCTTCTCACCTTTTTTACTTCCTCACTTCTAACTCTTCACAGACTCTCTGCAACTTACACAGAACTCTGCAACGTACCTAGTCCCTTTCAGTTTGTCTACTTCACTTTCCTTTTCTTTCATCTCTATACTTTCTATTATACCGAAACTATACATTCTTTCTAATTAGTTAGAATTAAAGGTCAGTTCTACACAGGCTCCTCCATCGCCAGCTTCGGAGCAGTTGGAGTGGTCAGAGGTACGTTTCAGGGTCCATCTCTCCTCCAGTTGGCCCAGTGTCCTTGCTCTGCTTATGTCTGTCTAATTGCCTACCACATCCTCCTCAAGGATCTTGGCTCTGAATTCTTTCAGGGAAAGGAGACGTCGGATCTCTTCTGAAACTACTTCCTGCTGATGAGGGTTGAAGTCCTGTCAGACCCAAGAGATCCTTGCTCCCTGTCAGAGGGACGATGAGGCCTGGCCACAGAAGGAGGTGGCAATGATGAACACCTGGTATTCCCTAGGTGTGAGTAGGGCTTGTAACCTGGTGGAGACAAGCTGTGTTATAAAATTTAGTTTTATTGGGCAAAAGTTAGAACAGTAAGAATTATGACAAGTGGTCTGGTGGAAGAAAAAAACATTTTAGTTCTAATAATTTCCTGTTGAAATAAATTTTCTCCCTAAAATCACTCTCATTTTTATTAAAGAGCCAAATTAAGACCAATTTACTTACTGTATTACATTTAGCTACAATTTGGCCTGATGGTTTGCATGAACACAACAAGAATAACAGTTGATCACACAGACTATTTAAAAAAAATAGTCTTTACTGGAATCTCATGAGAAAGTTTACTCCCAGGGCAAAGAAACCAAGCCACACAGTTGCTATCAGGTTTCGCCTGCAAGACCTACAGAATTGGGGTGCATTCCTTGAGTTAAGGTCCCTACAGGTGTCTTAAGGTTCCTTTCATGCCACCTCTCAGGAAAACAACTTTCGTTCCTCACCTGGAAAGACTGTCATGAACTACGTGACCAAGCAAGGTACCAGGCTATTTATCCAAGGGGCTTATCGGCTTCAGAGTCAGTCTTCATTCCTTAGAGCAGTGGTTCTCAACCTGTGGGTCGCAACCCCTTTGGCGGTCGAACGACCCTTTCACAGGGGTCGCCTAAGACCATCCTGCACATCAGATATTTACATGATGATTCATAACAGTAGCAACATGACAGTTATGAAGTAGCAACAAAAAGAATTTTATGGTTGGGTCACCACATGAGGAACTGTATTTAAAGGGCCAGAAGGTTGAGAACCACTGCCTTAGAGCTTTCTGATGACATCTAGAGTTCTGGCATCTGTCTCTCAGACATGACATTCCAGTAAAGTTTTGGTTAATAAAACCACAATTGGAAACTGGCTTACATCCTGTTATGAAGAAATCAGATTCTTTTTGGATTTATGCAAACAAACACATTGCCATGAGAACAATACTCATTAAGAGTTTCTAGTTTCTGGAGGAATCAGATATGGAGAAAAATATAAATGCTGTAATACTGCCTATCAAGGTACAATTTACCAAACTGCTTTTTGTTTGTTTGTTTGTTTGTTTGTTATATTTTATTGATTTTTTACAGAGAGGAAGGGGGAGGGATAGAGAGTTAGAAACATCGATGAGAGAAACATCGATCAGCTGCCTCCTGCACACCTCCTACTGGGGATGTGCCTGCAACCCAGGTACATGCCCTTGACCGGAATCGAACCTGGGACCTTTTCAGTCCACAGGCCAATGCTCTATCCACTGAGCCAAACTGGTTAGGGCCCAAACTGCTTTAAAAAAAGAAACAAGTTCCCTTATGCCTGGAAAACAAGAAGGTTAAAAATCAGCAATATTTTTAATAAAAGTTACAAAAACTATACAATTATTTTTAGCTCATTCAGTTCTATAATCACATTCTGTTTCTCCTGATTTTTCTTGCCAGTATTTCTATACATGCAGATACTCTATAGAGTTCTAGTAATTTTTATCCAATTCAAGGGGATGATCTGAAAGTTTATTCTCAGAGATATGTAGCTTAAAATAAATCAGAGTTCTTTCTATGGATCCCTCAGAAGATGTAACAGTTTTTCAAATGCATCATAACAAAACAGCAACTGTCTCCAAAAAGCAAGACATTTAAAATTATACGGTCATTGATTTGATTATAATGCAAATGGCATGGAATCTTGTCCTGCAACACACAATATTCTAAGATGGGCTTTTAAATAATCAAGTTCATGATTAACATAACATAACCATTTTAATAATATATATAAAACCTTTGCTTCCTAGGCAAATACAGGACCACCCCCCCCAACCCCCTCAGGAATGCAGCTACAGGCAGGCCTGGGGGTCCGCAGATGTCAGTTATTATAATTAGTCATCAGGCGATGAGATGATGTTGATGAGTTGATTTCAGAAATAGGCTTAATTTCCTCATGGAAAATATACTCACATTCATAAGAAGTATAACTGAGATAACATAACCTGATAACTCTTAGGAGGCTGCAAAAAAGGTGGGTGTGTATGTGGGGAGATAGAAGACCCCGGGGTTTGTTCCTAGGACTGTAGCAACTCCTGGGCCTCCAACAGCTTTAGTGTAAAAGTACCATTTTTTTTCCTTTACAAGGAGAGTGCCCCCTCTCCCTGTTGCTGCCGCTTCTGCAGCCTATTCAAGGGCACTTCTTTAGCTCCAGCCCTCTAGGATAAGTACTTGGGGAGTTTAAATGACTATTTCCCATATTTTTTTTCTCAGTAGAATCCTTACATTACAGACAGACAGACAAGAACTCTCACTAGAGACCAAACAACAAAGAGACACAAACAACAATCAACAGAGACACTCTTATATACGATATTTACAGGTGCACATAACCACAGACAAGGCTTAATGAATCAGAGTCCTTTCCATGGATCTTTCAGAAGATGTCTTACTGTGCCCGGGACTTACAGCCAGAATGAGGCCCAGGGGGCTGCTAGCTGGGGTTGCTAGTGAACATCCACAAACAGAAACAGAAGCAGCTATTGTTTCTGTTTATTTATTACAATCAGCTATTGTAATTACTCATCAGGCGATGAGATGATGTTAAGGAGATAATGTTTTGACTCCTGGTGGGTTGATCTGAACCTGCTTATCGTTTCCGCTTGCTGGATTCACAGCTGAGTCACCTCCTCAATTGCTTTGCCCAGGCCTTGAAAAGGAAACTTAACCCCCTTTTCACATAAGTATATGTGTTCTAAGATTTAAAATAATATGATTACTTTTCAGATTAATTCAGGTGCTCTATCTATCCTATATAATAAAAGCCTAATGTGCAAATCCACAAATGGCAGAATGACGGGGTGGAACGACTGGTCGCTATGATGCACACTGACCACCAGGGTGCAGACGCTCAACACAGGAGCTGCCCCCAGCCACAGGCCCCAGACCAGCCAAGGCAGGTGCCAGCAGCTCCCCCTCTCTGGACCCTGCGCCTCCCCCACCATTGCCTGCCGGTTGCCCCACAGATTGGCCCTGATTGCAGGCCAGGCCTAGGGACCCTACCAGTGCATAATTTCATGCACTGGGCCTCTAGTTAGATTATAAATCCTCCCTATCATTTCCAGTGGTCGGCAAACTCATTAGTCAACAGAGCCAAATATCAACAGTACAATGATTGAAATTTCTTTTGAGAACCAAATTTTTTAAACTTAAACTATATAGGTAGGTACATTGTTATTAACTTAATTAGGGTACTCCTAAGCTGGCCTTTGCTAAAAACGTCCTCAATCTGATAGAGGTATGTTTGCTGAGGTCCACCCCTTCCAACTCTCCCATCCACACTCGCCTTGTATACTTGTTTTGTCTATCTCCTTTCGTTCATCCTCTCTATATGTCCAAACCATCTCAACATACCTTTCTCAATCCTCGACACTACATCTTCTTTCACTCCACAACGTTCCCTAACATTAACTTAATAAACTTTACTTAAAGTTTTAAGTCTTAGTTAAACTATAAGTACGTTGAATAAAACTTGATATCATACTTAATAACGATATTATTTATTGATAAAATTAAATTCCTTACAATTTACCTTACAATATCCATGAAATTAAATCATAACAATGACTCTCTCGGGTCCTTGTTTCCAAGATGACCAAGAAAAGAAGGAATAATGGTCTTGCCAAAAAAGGCCAAGGCCATGTGCAGCCTATTCGTTGCACCAACTGCGCCTGGTGCGTGCCCAAGGACAAGGCCATTAAGAAGTTTGTCATTCGAACCTGGGACCCTTTGGTCCTCAGGCCAATGCACTATCCGCTGAGCCAAATTGGCCAGGGCAGGACTTCTCTTTCTTAAACCCAGAGGTTCTCTAGATGATGCCTAGGATCTGGAAATAACAGTTTAACATTTGCTAATAAAGCATAATAAATTTTACTTATTTTCAGAGATGAAGTATCCACGATTCTGGAATTCTTCCTAGAACTTGGCAACATTTGAATTATCGTGTAGTGATTTAGAGCCAAACCTGCTGGGTGAGGTTTGGGTCTCCCACTAGCTCGTTGTGTGACCTTGGGCAAATCTTTCTGTGTCTGAGTTCTCATGTCTTAAAAAAGGGGTTCTTGGGTGACCTAGTGTACAAAGCATGCTTGACACATAGTGATATACTGGTGAGTGTTAGGTATTGTTTTTGTTCTTAGAAATTATGTCTTCAAATTCTCTTTCCTGCTGGACTGAATGCGCTGTGAGGGCAGAGACTGCATCAGTTTTGTCTACTGTTATTTGACTTCTTTGTAAATACCTCAGATTGGCTTATCTCTCAGCTCCCCCTCCACCGCCTCATCCTCTTTTTCTTCTTCCTTTTTGCTTGAAATTGTTGTTGTTAATTTGTAAATGGAGTTGTTGAGAAAAGATTAAGATGGGTGACTACTATTCATGAGATTCTGGGTTTTATTTTAAAGCTTAAGGGAATTTGGGGAAGGAGGTGGTTGGAAAAATGGACGCGTCTGCCTTTAGGAGGTGCTGTTGATCAGGGTTACCCTAATGCCAGCATAGGGAAAGGGGCAGGGAAAAGGCAGCGATGACATCAGCAGGAAATTAATATTAAACCTGAGGGGCCAGTATTCATTAGAGTCAGCAGAAGCCTGGTTTTCCTCCCGTGTAAATGGGAGCTTTCTTGAAACTTGGAGCCCAGAGAGGATCCTAATTCCTTTAAAACTTTGTTTTCAGGTAATTTTCCCAAGAACCACTTACTTCCAGAGGATCCGTGGCATCTGATTTGAAGGTATGTAGTTAACTACTTTCCTCTGCCGGGAGTCATACAGTCCAGCATTTCCCCCTTACTTTCTGTCATAGAAACTTGCAAAAACTCTTGTTTTCAGCAATGGCATGATTTCTGCCTGGATTTATTAGCCTCCTCATGGAAAATGAAAGTTTAAAAAGCCTTAGGAAGGCTTCGACACAGCCTTTTACCGGCAGGAATACGCTCGTCTTCATTCAGGAAGCGAGAGATTTAGGATCTTCAGGAAACTTCAAGGCAAATGTATAATGAGTTAGAATAAGAAGATCCCATGGATGACCCCATTTTTTTGTTTCCTTTTTCTAATAATAAAAGTAATATGTGTTTATTGCATAAGATTTGAAAAACTCACACAGGAACCCAGAAGAAAATTTCTATTTTATATAATTAGACCATCGAGATATAACCACTCTTTGTTATTGATGTTTCATTTTTGCTATGTTCTCTTTCCTTTAGAAAGTAGTTTCTTCTTTCTAAATAGCCAGGTCTTGCATAGTGGATATATACCTTGTCCTTATATGATGAATAATATTACATTGAAAAATGTTGCCAATTTATTGATCCTCTTATTAGTATGAAATTTAGTGTAGAAAAGACCATTTTATACACTGCTTATGTGGAGATATTGACTTAGTTACTTTGTGACTTTCTATATTGATCTGAGCAATCCTTGTCTAAAACCTCCCTGTATTTCTGGGGTCTAGGATTATGGTTATTCTTCCTGTGGGTTACAAACCTGTCCTGTTCTGGTTAGTAATGTTACCTTGCCATCCTTGGGTTGGTAAGCACTTCAGAAATATAAACCCCCGTTGCTTTATTTCTAAACTGTAGGGCATAAATCTAAGTGCAAATTCTGCCATTTGATGGCAATGACTTAAGAATTCCAACCAGACCCTGGCAGCTCGGCCTACGGTAGCTCAGTTGGTAGAATGTCCAACACCGAGGTTTCCAGTTCCATCTCCGGTCAGGGCACAAACAAGAATCAACCAATGAATGCATAAATATGTGAAACAACAAGTCGATGTTTCTCTCTCTTAAGATCAATAAATAAAAAATAATTTTAAAAACAAAAGAGCTCCAACTGGAAGACGAACTCCAATGGAAACTGTTGTGCTGAGTTGTCCTCCATTTCACTCGCTTCTACGGGGACATTTTGATTTCAGAGAAGTCAGGGTAAATGGCTTCCCCCAAAAGCTCCCCGCAGACCTTCCAAAGGGTTCACACACAAGTGTTGGCTATTGGTTTTTGAAATAACTGCACAATCATTTTCCTGTCAGTAATGTTTAAGTTTCCAGGAAAGTCTAGTGCCCGGGAGGGAGGAGGCTGTAGGCGGGAGAGGGCCTGGGAAGTGGAGGCTACCCCGTCTCTCTGTCTTTTCCAGACTGGCCATGTCATCCGGCATTCAGAGTTGGATTCCCGGTCCGGAGGATAACGGTAGGGAGAAGCTGCGCAGAAGGCTTGTGCGTATTGATTCAAACCTTGGAGACCTAGAGGTGCAAAAATTGAAGTTTCTCTGCCGAGACTTCGTCCCCAGCAGGAAGCTGGAGAAGGCCAGCTCGGCCTTGGATATTTTTGACCATCTCATTAACGAGGAGCTGCTGAGTGAGGAAGACCCCTTCCTCCTGGCGGAACTCCTCTACATCATGAAGCAGAACTCGCTGCTGAGGCACCTCAGCTACACCAAAGAGCAAGTGAAGGGTCTGCTGCCCACCCGGAAGCAGGTCTCCCCGTTCAGGTGAGGAGGGGACTGCCATCAGGCAGAATGGGTGTCCAGTTAGGGGCCATTCAGGCCACTGGGCCTCAGAAGGAGACGGGTTTCCTCATAGGATCTCACTAATACGTGGAATGTAATGAACCAAATACACGGATGATCAAAAATAGACCCAGAGACATAGAAGCATGAACCTCAGAGGGAAGGTGGGGGTGGGGTGGGGTGTGGGGAGAGAACAACCAAAGAACTTGTATGCATGGATGCATAACCCATGGACACAGACAATGGGGTGGTGAGGGCCTAAGGGGCAGGGGACGGGATAGGGCTGGAAGAGGTTAATGGGGGAAAAAGGGAGGGCTTATGTCAGTGATGGCGAACCTTTTGAGCTCGGCGTGTCAGCATTTTGAAAAACCCTAAAACTCTGGTGCAGTGTCACATATATAATTTTTTTGATATTTGCAACCATAGTAAAACAAAGACTTATATTTTTGATATTTATTTTATATATTTAAATGCCATTTAACAAAGAAAAATCAACCAAAAAAATGAGTTCGCGTGTCATAGGTTCGCCATCACTGGTCTATGTAATACTTTCAACAATAAAGATTAAAAAAAAAAAAGAGGAAGAAAGAAAGGAGGCTGGGATTAAGATCTCTTGGGTCTCTTTCTTATGGACCTCCTTGGGTGTCTCTGATCAGCAACGCTAGGCGATTTCTCAGCTCTAGGTGCCATTGAGGTGAAACGCTGGGATTCTCGGGCCTGGCAGTGGCTTCCCTCAGCTTCGTATCTCACTGCCAAGGGAAGCCCACCCCAGCACAGCAGGCCCATGCGTTCCTCCTTCCCAGTCTGCACGCCCTCAGACAGTCCTCTCTTCTGGGCGTGTCTGCCTATATTCAGTGATTTGAGAAGGAAAGAATGCATACGAAGCAGAGTGAAATGCCTCTGTGTGAGGGAGGGATGTCATTTATGGTGCGTCTGGTTACATGTTTTGGGTGAGAGAGGTAAAATACAGACATCAGGCCTGTTGTGGTCAGACCATAGACACCACCGTCTTACATGGTCCCCGGACATAGTAGCTGCAGAGACCCTCACAAGGAGGAGCCTTCGAAGTGCGGCTTTATCGAATTGCCTGGGTGATTACGTCCTTCAGGCTTTAACATTTGGACTGGCTCCCAGAACCTGAGCTACCCTCGCTCGGCTCCGTGAGGGAATGCTGGAAATCTGCTGTTCAACGACGGAGGGCTGGTCTCTGGCGTGCAGAGGCATCAGTGTGTGAGTGAAAGAAATATTCAGCTTTCCTGGTGATTCACTATATGACTACCCAGAAGTCGGGGTATTGTCCTTTCTCTTTCAAGAGTGGACTTGACGTTGCCGGGCATCAGGTTCTCTGTGACAAGGGCCTGTAGAATAACCCAGAATTCCTCTAGTGGAGTTGGGAGATGGAAGGCCAAAATTGTGTTCTGTGCTTTCCTGGCACTAGACTTGGAACCAGAAGGCCTGTCCCTACTGTTTACTGTGTTATCATAATTTAAGAGGCCACGTTGAAGCTCAAAGTTTTAGTTTTTGGATCTATAAAGTGGGATTAATCACAGGGCTGTGGTCATGTACCCGAGAGGGAACATTTGTAGATGCACTCGATTCACAGTGCTGTCCTCTGCACGTGAGAGGCTTCATTTGACTCTTTGGGTGTGTGTGTCTTAGAAACCTGCTCTATGAACTGTCAGAAGACATCGACTCAGAGAGCTTGAAGGGCATGATCTTCATTCTGAAGGAGTCCTTGCCGAAAGTCGAGACGCCGGTGAGTGGGTCACACAGAGGCGGGGTCTCTGTGAGCATCGCTCTAATCTGCGTTTGGGAAGATGCTGGGGAGGGTTTTCAAGATGGTGTATTTTTTGTGGGAGACCATATCATCAAAGGTTAGGAATATCGACGTTGGTGTCGAACGGGCCTGGATTCTAGTGCTGGTTCTGCGACCAATTTCTCCATATGTGAGGCTATGATCGAAGATTTCTGCGTCTCCATTTTCTCATGTGCCATGCCAGCTCCTTCCAGCACTGTTGAGGGGATTCAAGAAAATAATGTACATGAGCATAAGGCCCGTATTTGACAAACAGTAACCGTGCAGTACGTGATTAACTGCTACTGACATCCACTATTTTTTATGATACAGAAATAAATGTTCAGGGCACAGCCAAGAAGCGAAGAGGTGGGAAATAAAGGCAGAGTGGGACTCATCGCTCGTCACCTACACTAATCGAGGTGTCTGAGGGAACCGGGTGTCCTTTCCCGTGGACTTCACAGGGTCTCCCATGTAAGGTTTCTGTGGAAATCAAATGAAACAGTTTGAAGATCTGCTTTGCAAAGAGCTATATAGGTGCTTTGAACTAATAGTAATGCGTTTAATGTTAATATAATGCTCTTTGCTAAAATTCTTACTGTATTGGCCATATTTGCTAATATTCTTGCTATATTGGCGGGGAGGTAGTTGCGTGTCTCTCTTCTGGGCCTCAATACTTTATATTTTCTCTTTTGACTCCAATAGCAGCTTGTGGCAAGCAAGTTAGTTGATTTCTGAAGGGACCAATTTTCAAAGTTTACCCTGTAACATGACTTTGTGTTATTTACCTGCTCTTTTAATTAGATTCTAAGTTGTATAACATTTCATAACATAAAAAAAATACATGTGGCATATGGAAGTTATGAAATGTATCCCTAAGCGAATAGCCATAAATTCCCCCATTCAACTTATGAATGAGAACCTCACCAATTCTCTGAGCCTTCATGTGTAGCCACCGTGTCACATTCTCTCTGAGCAACTGATACTAAATAACTTAAAAAAATAACCAAGGATTGGGAAGCTGTGATACATGTGGTAGGTCAAATGAACACCATGCTAGTAATTCATTAAATGTGTTTCTTGGTGTGACCTGAGCAGGTTATGTCTCTGTTTTGGCCATAATCTTTGAGTCCTTTTTTCCCCTTTTCAGAGCCCTCAGGGATTTACGCCTTTTGTGTCCTTTGATTGGTTATCTCTAGAGCAGCGTTTCTCAACCTGTGGGTCGTGACCCCTTTGGCGGTCGAACGACCCTTTCACAGGGGTTGCCTAAGACCATCTTGCATATCAGATATTCACATTAACATTCATAACAGTAGCAACCTTACAGTTATGAAGTAGCAACGAAAAGAATTTTATGGTTGGGTCACAACATGAACTGTATTTAAAGGGCCAGAAGGTTGAGAGGTCCTTTTCTCCCACAGATTGGTTGTGAGTTCCTTGGGGGTGGGGCTGAGCCTACTCATCATTATCACCCCAGAACCTTGTGATGCAATCTACCCTTTTCTCTTTCCTTTTGGAAAAAACAAACAAACAAACAAAAAGCCTGAACTTTCTGTTTATGTGATTTTACAATGAATAACTGGGGGGAGTGGCAGGATGAACTAAACCTCCATGATCGGGGGGTGCAAAGATATATTTATGACATTCTCGTTGTTGCCCCTTGTCAGAATTTTCTTCCTTAGATAGCCCTGGAAGTTTTGATAGCTTCCTGTTATTGTGTTATTTTTTTTACACTTTTTTGTTGTTGTTTTGTTGTTACCTGAGGACATTTTTTTCCATTGGTTTTTAGAGAGAGTGGACAGAGAGAGAAAAACTTCGATGTGAGAGAGACACATCGATTGGTTGCCTCCAGCACGCACCCTGATGGGTGGGAGGTTGGGGGTAGGGGGTAGGGGGTAGGGGCAGGAATCGAGCCTACAACCGAGGTATGTGCCCTTGACTGGAATCGAACCTGCGACCCTTCAGTCTGTGGGCCAACCCTCTAACCATCAAGCCAAACTGGCTAAGGCTTTTCTTTCTTTCTTTTTTTCTTGAAAAACATGCACCAAAATATAAGTACAGTAAAATGACACAAAATAAACATACAACTAAATGAATTATTATAAGGCTAATATCCTTGAAACCACTACCCAGGTTAAGAAATTGAATTTTGCTAGCCCTTCCAGAAACCCCTCCATGTGCCCCATCCCAATCACAGCCCCTTCTCCTTCCCTGGAAGCATCCACTGTCCTGGCTTTTATAGTAACCAGGGTCTTACGTTCCTTTATGGTTGTATCACCTACCTGTGCATCTCTAGACCTCAATTTAGTCTTGTCCAGTTTTTTTCTTTGAAGTGTCCTTTAATCTATAGGTTAAACTCCCCTCCCACAATCCCTTTCTTTTGTTTAAAATGTGTTGACGACCCCGAGGACAATTGGCCCATGGAATTTCCCCTCGTCTAGGTTTTGCTAATGTGTGTGCTTGGTGCAGTGCAGCAAGCTCTTCTATCTTCTGCTTTTCCTGAAAATTGGCAACTGAATTCAGAGGCTTCAACAGACTCAGGTTAGATCTTTTTGACAAGAACATAGTGGTCTTTTGTTGCATCCTTTCATTGGGAGGTCCAGAAATCTTGGTTTTTTCTCTCTTTTTTTTACTCCTCACCTGAGGACCTGTTTCCATTGATTTGAGAGAGAGAGAGAGAGAGAAAGAAGCAACAACACTTTGATGTGAGAGAGAAACACTGATTGGCTGCCTCCTGTATGCGCCCCGCCGCCTGGAGACTGAACCTGCAACCTGGGTGTGCACCGGGACCAAATCGAACCTGCCACCTCTTTGTGTACAGGACAGCGCTCCAACCAGCCGATCCACACCGGCCAGGGTCTCTCTTTTTTGATATTAGCAACTATTGATATTTAATGGTTTTATATATTGACTCTTTGGGGGTTGCAAATGGGATTTTTGAATTCTGTACTTTGTTTCCCCCTTGTCTATTTGGTTACCTGGTGATACAGTTTATATATAAATCCTAGATTCTTTTATTTACCCAGTGTTTATGATGACTGACTGGTTCCCTGTCATTCTCTGAACGTGACCCATTATAAAAAACCAGTTTGAATTCATAGATTTAAACATATTTGATGGATTTCAGTCTATTGCAATTATTACCCTCATTGAAGTTCACATTGTCCCATTTTTGCCCAGTGGTAGCCTCTTCAAGTTGGTTCCTGTGTCATTTTTACATGAATTCAGTGTGATTATTTACAACAGTTGAAAATTTACTTTGCAGGTACTATACCTATTATCTTCCCCCCTTTTTTTGGTTGCACTATATCTACATTGTTAGAGTACATGGCTACATGTGCATATACTACACAATCTTCTTTAACATTTTTATTTATTTTATGTTTATACTTTCTTATAATCTTCATTTAGTTCTCTTTCTACAATTAAATATATAGGTGTGGAAACCTAGAATACCTTACAAAGGTCATTTTTGTTCCACTGGCCGGTAAAGAATTTATTTCTCAGATCGAATTTTTTGCAATTGCAATTGCAGATAATGTAGCCTTATTAAGTCCTGGTATGGAAACTCACCAGCACTTAATAGACTGCATCATATATATACACACACTCCAATGAACTCGTCCTCATCCTTATGTTACTGCTCTACTTCCTTCTTCTCTCTACTGCCAAACTGCTTGAAAAAATAGTCTCCACACACACACACTCCACTCACTCAATTCTCGATCACATTCCATGCATTCCAGTATGGCTGCAGCTTTCATCACTCCAGCCATACTATTCCTGCTGAAGTCACCACACAAGCCCACATAAGCGGATTTTTAGTTTCTCATCATTTTCCCACATGGTTTTCTTTGCCTGGAATGTCCTTTTCCATGTGGGCAGTGAAGCATTAGTCATCCTCCAAGGTGCAAGTCAAGTCTCTCCTCCCATGGGCAGCTGTGTGAGGCCTGCTGTGTCGAATAGATGATACATTATTGAGTGGCATCAACATTTAAGTCATCTTTGACTCTTTCTTCACTTCTTCACCCACTTCCAATTGAACTTCAAAACTCACCAAATTGCAACTCAGAAATGTTCTCAAGTCCAGGGCCTCCTCTGCATTTCCACCACCAGGTCTCGATCATCTCTTCACCAGAGTATTTAGCCTTTCTGCCAATATTTTCTCTCGAATCCATTCCTTCTCCAACCTATTCCCAAAGTCTCCTATTTAAAAACAAATCTATTCATGTTACTGTTCTTAAAAACTACTATTGTTACCCCTTGGGCCATGGGACACTTGCCCAAGCTTCCACATGGTGTGTGTGTTCTTTCACCGTCTCTTATCAACCCATTGCTCCAGCCATGACCTGGCTCTCGCCCATGGTTTGTGCTCAAAGCCTTCTTCTCAATATCCTGCACACACTGTCCCTTTTCGACTGTTCAACCATTCATCATGTCTAGAGACCTCTTCCCCAGATCCCACTCTGCTAATAGTGTTCACTTTATGAATATTTTCTCTTTTCTGGGGCTCTAGTATAATTTTGTTCGTATATACTTTCTTTCAGAAGCAGCTTAATACATTGAGAAGCCCTAATCATTGAAAAGATTTGGTGGCTTCTGTCCCATATGTAATTCAGTATTAAAATAATACTAGCCAATTTGAGCTTTTCCCAGGAGTACTTATGAGATTTTTCTTTTAAAATACCAAATATAACATTCTTTCAAAAACATTTTATGTCATTTCCTTGGTGCCTCTGTTTTGCTGCTGAGTTAAAGGTAGTACAGCTCAATGGTTAATGAAGGAGACTTCACTGCCACTTACTGGCTCTGTGACCTTGGACAAGTTGTCGACTCTCTCTGTGCTTCAGCTGTTTCATTTTTTAAAAATATATTTTATTGATTTTTTACAGAGAGGAGGGGAGAGGGATAGAGAGTTAGAAACATCGATGAGAGAGAAGCATCAATCAGCTGCCCCCTGCACACTCCCCACTGGGGATGTGTCCGCAACCAAGGTACATGCCCTTGACTGGAATCGAACCTGAGACCCTTGAGTCCGCAGGCCGACACTCTATCCGCTGAGCCAAACCGTCAGGGCCAGCTGTTCCATTTGTTAAATGGAGATTGTAGTAGTATCTACCTCACTGAGTTGTTTTTGAGGTTAATATCTGGCAGGCACTGAATGGCATGTAGTATTCAGGGTGTTTCAGAAAATGTATACACACTTTGAATAGTTATAAAAGCAGTGTTTATTAAGATACATTTCATTTTCAAAATGCGATTGAAATTACAGACATGATGTGTATACATTTTGGGGGAGACACCATATATACTAGTATACTGGCTTTGGATATGAATACAGATTGTATAGAGATTGACTTGGTCATACCTCCTCCCCCACACTATTGAACTACTCTGGGATAAACAACCCACCTTATTCATCCATGCAAAACCTGGTGCCTCATGGCCATGTAGGCAGTGTTTAATGAATGAATGGTTAATCAGTAGGCAAGTAAATGTGACTCCATTAATTCTCTTGCAGACCTCTCTAAGTTTCCTGGAACATCTGGAGAAACAAGCTAAAATAGATGCAGATAATCTGACCTTACTGGAGGATCTCTGCAAGACTGTTGCACCTCATCTTATGAGAAAGATAGAAAAATATAAAAGAGAGAAGAAAGGTAACTGACTAATGCTTACTTGCTTGCATCAGACCATCGGAATTCTTAAATTAACTGGTCACGTGTGATGTTATCAGTCTGATAATATTCTCTGGGAAAGCCAGAACTCTCCTGAGCTTGTTTATTCAACTCATTGATTGAGTGCAGACTTTGTGCTAGACACAGTTTTAGAAGCTCCTCTTGGGAACTTGTATTCTAGTGGGGGGAAAGTACTTTTAGACAAATATCTTCTTATTCTTATGTGAGAGTGAGAGTACAGGAAATCAGTTAGAATGAAATAACGAAAAAGGAGGCAGGATAGCACAGGGAGTCTGCTATGGAGTCAGATTGCCAGGACACCATTTATTAGTGGTGCTGTGGCCCCTGCCTTAGCATTTCTACGCCTCACTTTCCCTCTCTATAAAATCAGGTAATGATAGTACCCGCCTCATGGTTTTTCTTGAAGATATGAGTTTTATTGTATTTTAATTAATTTATTGTTAATCCTCATCCAAGGATATTTTCCCATTGATTTTTAGAGAGAGTGAAGGGAGGGAGACAGAGATAGAGAGAAATATCGATGTGAGAGAGACACATTGATTGGTTGCCTTCCACATATGCCCCTATTAGGGCCCGGGATTGAGCCTGTAACCCAGGTACTTGCCCTTGATGGGGAATCAAACCCGGGACCCTTCAGTCTGAGGGCTGACACTCTACCCACTGAGCAAAACTGGCTAGGACTTGAAGCTATGCATTTTCTAATTCCTATGAAACGCTTGTCTGGCACAGAATAAAGCATTCAATACATGTTTGTCGGAGAGGAGAGTCATGAAAACTTTCCTATGGTACTCTCAGAAATTACTATCAGAGAAGAAATTTATTATTCTACCTTTCTGTTTTGTAAAGGTAGGATTGCTTTGGTATAGAGGCAATAGCACAGGGCAGAAATCAAACCTGGCTGCCTCACCGTGTATCAACTTGTGAAAAATTTGTATTTCTCTGGGTCTATTTCTCCACTGTTAAACAAGAGCTACAGATAAAAACTCCTGAGTATATTTAGGAAGCCTTTATGCCACACCCATATTTACTTAGGTGAATCAATCTAGTGTGCAAATTTCTGTGGTTGAAAGTGAAACTAGCCAAAAGGAAACTCCTCTCTAAGAATTCTCTAAATACAAGATGAACTTTGGAACAAAATATATTGTTGTTAAAATGATAAACTCTCAAACCACAACTACAGCAATGAATGAATGTATAATTTAAGTAAAAGTTATGAAGAAAAAAATGCAGGTCTTCTAACCAGCAGGGTATCAAGTGAGAAATAAAAAGCAGGAAGTTGATGTTGAAAGTATATTTGGAATCCTCGTCTGAACTCTGAGGTTTTGTTTTACGATCACATTGCCATTTCCTTGTCATGTACCCGACATGAGGTAAACATAGGGCAGGTGGGCAGAACTCTAGTTTTCATGTAGTAAGTGCCTCCATGAGTCTTGAGGGCTGAGCTTTAGATCAGAAGAATTCTAATTTTGACTTTTCTTATCCACAACCTACCTGCTGTGTGGTCTCCTTTGGGTGTTGAAAGAAAAACTCGTGTTTTCTTCTACTAGCCCACCAGCACCCCAGGAACACCTCTGACCCCAGATGTGTGGGGTTTTCCAGACCCAACAATTCTCTGTGGACACCAACTGTGTGTCCCACATTTGACTCACTTTTGACACGAACCAGAGTTAGCGCAGACCCTAATGCAGCCGTGGGCAAACTACGGCCCGTTTGAAATGAAATGAATAAAACTAAAAAAAAAAGGACCGTACCCTTTTATGTAATGATGTTTACTTTGAATTTATATTAATTCACACAAACACTCCATCTATGCTTTTGTTCCGGCCCTCCGGTCCAGTTTAAGAACCCATTGTGGCCCTCGAGTCAAAAAGTTTGCCCACCCCTGCCCTAATGCCATTAGTGAAGGTCTCAGGCCCCCAAGACTGCCCCCCCTTCAAATGCCAATTACAAGTAGTGGGTCCCTAGAGTACGCACAGCATCTGTCCGATTTGGGTACAAGCCCGTGGGTCTCATGATCCCCACCTCAGGTTCAATAATTGGCTAGAATGGCTCCAGGACTCTGGAAACCTGAGTCCTTGCTAGGTGACTGGATTATCAGGAAAAGAAACAGCCAAGCAGAAGAGATGCATAGGGTGAGGCGGGGGAAGGACCATGGCGCTCCCAGGCTCTCTGGGGGCAGTTCACCGTCTCCATGTTCACCAACCTGGAAGAGCTGTCCCATTTGTATCTGATTAGGACAGAAGCTCTGCTTAAGAACCACCAGGATATCTTCCTCAGTTTTCTTGAGCCTTCGTGTGACTTAGTATTTTAAAATTATTATTAAAAGATGTGTAATAATTATAACAAAAATTAAAATTAAATAATGACAACAATACAGAGTATAGAAGGTAAAAGTCTCTCTCTTCTCCTTCCTCCACTGACAGCCCATACCCCAGAGATAACCACTATTTGGAGTATATTTTTGTAGCCTTTCTTCTCTTTTTTTTTTTTTTAAATATATTTTATTGATTTTTTACAGAGAGGAAGGGAAAGGGATAGAGAACCAGAAACATCGATGAGAGAGAAACATCGATCAGTTGCCTCCTGCACACCCCTACTGGGCATGTGCCCGCAACCAAGGTACATGCCCTTGACCAGAATTGAACCTGGGACCCTTGAGTCCGCAGGCCGACACTCTATCCACTGAGCCAAAACAGTCAGGCTTTCTTCTTTTTTTAATTTAATTTAATTTAATTTACATTTTTAAAATATATTTTTTATTGTTTTTTTTCCCATCCCTATCAGTAATTGCTTTATTTATTTATTTTTTAAATTAAATCTTTATTGTTCAGATTATTACAGTTGTTCCTCTTTTTCCCCCCATAATTCCCCTCCACCTGGTTCCCCCCACACCCTCTGGCCTCACCGCCCCCCTCCCACTGTCTTCACCCCCCCTCCCACTGCACGATTTTTGTTCAGTCTCTTCCCGCATCCTCCACGCCCCTTTCCTCCCCAAGAATAGTCAGTCCACTCCCTTTCTATGCCCCTGATTCTATTATAATCGCCAGTTTATTCTGTTCATCAGATTATTTATTCACTTGATTTTTAGATTCACTTGTTGATAGATGTGTATTTGTTGTTCATAATTTGTATCTTTACCTTTTTCTTCTTCTTCCTCTTCTTAAAGGATACCTTTCAGCATTTCATATAATACTGGGTTGGTGGTGATGAACTCCTTTAGCTTTTTATTATCTGTGAAGCTCTTTATCTGGCCTTCACTTCTGAATGATAGCTTTTCTGGATAAAGTAATCTTGGTTGTAGGTTCTTGGTATTCATCACTTTGAATATTTCTTGCCACTCCCTTCTGGCCTGCAAAGTTTCTGTTGAGAAATCAGCTGACAGTCGTATGGGTACTCCTTTGTAGGTAACTGACTGTCTTTCTCTTGCTGCTTTTAAGATTCTCTCTTTGTCTTTTGCTCTTGGCATTTTAATGATGATGTGTCTTGGTGTGGTCCTCTTTGGATTCCTTTTGTTTGGGGTTCTCTGCGCTTCCTGGACTTGTAAGTCTATTTCTTTCACCAGGTAGGGGAAGTTTTCTGTCATTATTTTTTCAAATAGGTTTTCAATATCTTGCTGTCTCTCTTCTTCTGGCACCCCTATAAATCGGATGTTGGTACGCTTGAAGCTGTCCCAGAGGCTCCTTACACTATCTTCGTGTTTTCGGATTCATTTTTCATTTTGCTTTTCCAGTTGGGTGTTTTTTGCTTCTTCGCATTTCAAATCTTTGCCTTGATTCTTGCGCTCCTCTGGTCTGCTGTTGGGAGTCTGTATAATATTCTTTATTTTAGTCAGTGTATGCTTAATTTCTAGTTGGTCCTTTATCACAAGCTCGAGGGTCTCATTAGATTTCTTGAGGGTCTCATTAAGTTTATCGGCAGTTTCTAGAAAATTCTTGAAAAACCTTAAAAGTGTGGTTTTGAACTCTATATCCAGTAGTTTGCTTTCCTCCATTTCTGTCATTTGTGTCCTGTTTCTTTGTCTCCACATTTTTTTATGCTTCGCTGTGTCGATAGAGTGGCTTTCTGTGCTAGGTGTCCTATAGGGCCCAGTGGCTCAGCCTCCCCAATTACCTAGGGTAGACACTCTTGGTGCAGGACTTCTGTGCTGGAGACACCCCTCTGGGGCAAGACTTGCTTCAGTGGGGCTTTGTTGCTCACTGAGTCTACCCCCTGAGCATGTCCTTTATGGATCCAAGGAGCTGCAATCTGGATGGTCCCACTCTGACCACCGGGCACACTGGCTCCTGGATCTCTAAGGAGGTGCTAATCTAGCCTCTTCCTGAGGCTACCCAGCAAGAGCTCAGCTGTGAAGCAATGCCCTGGGGCCTTGGGCCAGCTGCAGTTTGTTAGGTAATTATCAGATTGCAAAGGGCCAGGCCTTTCATATGCCAAAGCCTCCGTGCAGGGCTTGGGCGTGGCAGGGTCCCAGGGGATCAATAGGGTGGAGCGAGCAGTTATGGCTGCTCTCAGTCCTGCCCTCAGAGGCCCCGCTTCTCAGTGTCCTGGCAATTGCTGCAAGCACCTCCCAGAGAAAGCTGCCCTCGAGGTCCGACTGATGCCAGACAGTCCAGTTTCTCCCATATGAGTGTGGGTCCCCAGAGACTCGCCCAGAACTGGAGCTCAGAGCTTAAGACTCCCTCCCAATTGAAAAAGACAACCGTGTCCTCAGCTGCCAGCCCTCTCCGCATGCACCTTTGTACCTCTGTACTTTACTTCCGCATCGCACCTCCTCTGAGTCTCGGTATGCTTTTCTCTTTCCTTCTAGTTGTAGAATTTCCACTCAGCCAGCCTTCCTGTGGTTCTGGATGATGTCCGTTCCGTCTTTTAGTTGTATTTTTGAAGTGGTTGTGCGAGGCAGCAATCTCTGGTGTTTACCTATGCCGCCATCTTGGTTTCTCCTATTTTTTATTGTTGATAGTATTACAGATATCTCCCATTTCCCCCTCTTTACCCACTTCCTGCTAGCCCCTCCCTAGGTCAGTGATGACACACGGGTCAGAGGTGACACACGAACTCATCATTTTTTTTGGTTGATTTTTCTTTGTTAAATGGCATTTAAATGTATAAAATAAATATCAAAAATATAAATCTTTATTTTAGTATGGTTGCAAATATCAAAAAATTTATATATGTGACATGGCACCAGAGTTAAGTTAGGGTTTTTCAAAAAGCTGACATGACGAGCTCAAAAGGTCCGCCATCACTGCCCTAGGTCTTCACCACCCTATTGCCCGTGTCCATAGGCTATGCATATAAGTATATAAGTTCTTTGGTTTATCTTTTCTTATCCCCCCACCCCACATTGAGGTATGTCAGTCTGTTCTATGCCTCCATGCTTTGGGTCCTATTTTGTTGGTCAATTAATTTTTTTCATTAGATGCCTCATGTAGCCTTTCTTCTTTATAGAGACAATTGTGTGTGTGTGTGTGTGTGTGTGTGTGTGTGTGTGTGAAGATTAATATATATTTAAGTAAGGTCATGCTAATCATAGTCCATACTTTATTCTTACCCAAAATATCTGAGATTTCCCATAGCTCATTCTTATTAATGGTTCCACAGAAAATACATTTGATATACATATAATATTTATTTAATTACTACTTTATAAAGCTGTGGTACATTTACACAATGAAATACTACACAGCTGTAAAAAAGAAGGAAATATTACCCTTTTTGACAGCATGGATGGACCAGGAGAGTATGATCTTAAGCCAGTCAGAGAAAGACAAATACAATATGATCTCACTAATACGTGGAATCTAATGAACAAAATAAACTGATGAACAAAATGGATACATGGAATAGACTGGCTGGTGCCTGAGGGAGGGGGCTAGGAGTGACTGGATAAAGAGTGAAGGGATTAGCTAAAGAACATATATGCATGGACATGGACAACAGTGTGGTGAAGGCCAAGGGAGGGGCAGAGGAGGGGTGGAGGTGGGCAGAGGGCAGGAAATGGGGACACCTGCAATAATGTCAACATTAAAAATGTTTAATCAAAAATGTATTAAAGACTAAACATTGACCTAAGAAAAAGGATTTTCTTTTTTTCTCTTTCTTCTTTCCCCTTCCTTACTTCTTTCTTTCCTTTCTTGTTCTTTTCTTTCCTGTTTTTCTTTTCTTTTTCCTTCTTTTTCTTTTAGTTGTTATAGTCTGAGTTCTGGCTTTGATGCTGAGGCAATGCTTTTGTAATCTCTAGTTGGCAATTATCTGACGTTGTAAGCACCATATGTTTAGAAATGGTATCTGGTGAAGTATATAGTAAATTTTAAGAACTAACAAAATTATTAAAATAATTTAAAAAAACAATAAGAAATAAAATAATACCAGGACTGAAAATATAATGGTAAATAAAAATAATTTATAAGTTCACTTTTTCTTCTGAGTGTATATATGTAGATCTCTTTAAGCAAATGGCATTACAAATCTATAGGTTTCTGTAAAATAATTTATTTTGTTGATTGGTTACCTTGAATTGCTGCTGGTCAGATGGTTGTTTTCTGATCTGTGATCCTATTTGCTGCTTCCTAGGTAGTAACATTTCCTTAGACCAGGAAAGTGAATTATTGCCTTAAGGAGAGGGAGAAATAACTTTTTTTTTACTCTGTCTAGAGTAAATGTCAGCTTTGTTTAGAATATTCAAGTACAAAAAATAAAAAAATTTTATACCTATGACTGTTAAGAAAAAGTTCATTGTTCTGAGAATACTACTAAGGCACTGAATTAAAATATCCCTTGAGATGTGAATTACCTAAAATTTCATATCTTTAATATTCAAATGTTCATAGTTATTTACTTAGAAATATTTTATAAATTGATATTAGAAAGAGGAAGGGAGAGTTGGGGAGGGATGGAGGGAGAGAGAGAGAGAGAAATATCCATGTGAGAGAGAAACATCTCTCACTCTCCCCGACCAGGGATCAAACCCGCAACCTGGGTATGTGCCCTGACAGGGAATCAAACCCTCTGCCTTTTGGTGTAAGTTCCAACCAACTGAGCCACACTGGCCATGGAAAGAAATACTTTTAATAAGATAATTCAATCTTATTATTTTTTTACTCTGGAATACGGAGTTTTAAGCAGCAAGTACGTAATACATCTTAGTGAAAATACTGTGATAACACCTAAGTTCAAAGGCACTTATCACTAGAAAAAAGGTTTATATACTTGGATGTTTTTACTTTTAAACATATTTTCTCTCATCACAATAATACATGAACCTCAATAAGGCATACTGAAGCATGGAAGGCCATCATCTATAATAATAAAAGCATAATATGCTAATTAGACCGGACGTGCTTCCACACAACTTTCCGGACAAAGCTGGGGCTGCGAGGGAAGCCTGGGTCCTGAGTGCTAGAGGGAAGCTGGTGCAGGCAGACAGGGGAAGGATGGCCTACTCTTGCACAAATTTCGTGCATTGGGCCTCTAGTGTTATATAAAATTTGATACAAAAACTTAGGATCATGTTATAAATTAGATAATAACATCAAAAATGTAAAAGTCCTAAAAACTTGAAAGGTTAGAGCTTCAGGTACATAATATATTTTAAAATATAGCCCCCCAATTTTCCTATTGGTTGAAATAGGATTCCAGGAAACCTTCGTAAGGGCTTGTCCTGATGGCAGAAACATAATGTCGGCAGGCGATGCAGAAACTTCTCCGAAAAGTGCAGCTTGCTTAAGAGGCTCCTGTGCAGAAACGGCTGAGAGGCTCTGCTTTTTTAACATCTGAGCCCAGTGAGCCACCAAGAGCCCTTCTTACTCCTCAATGTTCACACTTCCTTCAAAAGCGAATGGAAAATGTCACTCATTGAAGCCTTGATTTTAGCAATAGTTTCACTACCTGTTGGCAATTGGTATACCTGACACCATTGCTGACCACTTACCTCATGAGCTTAAACTCCTGTAATTCATCATTAGAAATTGCATCTGCTTTGGCAATCACTAGTATCATGCTCACCTTGTTGTCAAGGCTCTTCATGGTTAAGAGGTCAAGTGTCTTCAGAGAGTGGCCTGGTGGTGAGATGAGGCAGAAGCTCGCATGGGTCTGAGAAGAGTGGTAGTTGAAGAGATGATGCTTAATCTTCAGTTCTTCTTGGAGCGAGGCCTCAAAATGAGCATCTCTGCAGTCACTGTTGGTTGGTAGGTCTCTTCTTTGTTTATCTGGTCACCAAGTCCCACTGTAGTCACAATGGCCAATTGTAACCGAACATTACTTTATTGGAGTTCATAGGCCTGAATTTTAGGTCTAACGTGGGTAAAATTCGAGGATTCACGGTCTTCAAAATTAGTAATAATGTATCAATCAGCATTGATTTTCCAATTCCAGTCTCCTCAACACAGAGATTATTAAAACAGAAGCCTTGCTGAATGGATCTATTGACCAGCTGATGAGGCAAACTCTGAAAAGCAACGTAGCCAGACATCGTTAAAAAACAAATATTTTCTTTTTTTTTTTTTTTGCAGAAGCTGAGCAAAAGGAGAAAGAACTACTTTCTGCTTCAAGCATTAATCAAATCCGTCAAGCCTTACCAGCAAGTTCATCGGTATGTTGGTAAATGTTTAACCACCAGCTCTGCTCTCCACCCCAAGTCTCCAAGAAAGAGAGAGAGATAGAGACACCGATTTCCATCTGATTTCCAGTTACTAATAGGACATCAACTGTATTGCAGAATTTAAAAAATCTAACACTAGCTGGCTTGAGCTGACTCCAGGGCACTACTGTGTAGTGCTGTGCCATCTACTCTTATCTCTGGCGTCCAATCAGGGCTGGCCTCATGGGCATACAGCCTGTGCAGTCACATACAGCCCAGGCTTTTTAAAATGCTTTTTTCACTGTCTTGAAATTATTTTTTAAAATATGTTTTTAAAATTTCTTTTTAATTTTAGAGAGAGAGAGAGAAGGATAGAGAGATGGAAACACTGAGAGAGAGAGAGAAACACTGATGAAAGAGAAACATCCATCTGCTGCTTCCTGTAAGCCCCCTATTGGAAATTGAGCCTGAAACCTGGTCATGTGCCCTGACTGGGAATTTAACTGTGACCTCCTGGTTCATGGGTCAATGCTCAACAGCTGAGACACACGAGCCAGGTGAAATTCTTTGTTTTTTTAATCCTCACCTGAGGATATGTTTTCATTGATTTTTAGAGAGAGAGAAAGAGAGAGAGAAAGAGATTGGTTGCCTCCAATATGTGCCTGGACCTCAGATCTAGCCCGCAACCTAGTTATGTGCCCTGACCAGGAATTGAACCTGTATTTATGGGTCGACTGCCAATGTTCCATCCAACTGAGCCACACTGGCCAGGGCTGTTTTGAAATTCTTAATAATGTATAGCTGTTATTTTACACTAGGCCCCACAAATTAGGTAGCCAGACCTCCCCAGAGGACAAGAATGGAGTTTCTGTGGTGCCCAGCAATGGGAGGGTGGGGAGAGAGGGAAACACGGGGGAATCTGCAATCTGTTCGTCACAACGTGAGCGAGACCATTGGTAGACAGATGACGTTCTTCCCGGGCTTTGTTTCTTTCCAGCAGACTCGGGCAGTTCTATTTTGCCAAACTCTGTAACTCTGTTGGCATCAGTGAAGTTAGCTTGGCCTTGGAAATTTTTGTTTTTGTTTGTAATTGTGGTAAAATACAAATATCATAAAATTTATCATCTTAACCAATTTTAAAAAATATCTTTTTATTGATTTCAGAGAGAAAGGGAGTGGGGAGAGAGAGACAGAGACATCCATGATGAGAGAGAATCACCGATTGGCTGCTTCTAGCAACCCCCCCACTGGGAATCAAGCCTGCACACAGGGCATGTGCCCTGACCGGAATCAAACTGTGATCTCCCAGTTTGTGGATCAACGCTCAACCACTGAGCCACAGTGGCCAGGCATATCATCTTAACCATTTTTTAATTGTACAGTTCTGTACTGTTAAGTACATTCACATAGTTGTGTAACCTATCTCCTTCTCGAACTCTTTTTATTTTGTAAAACTTAAACTTTGTAGCCACTAAACAATAGCTCCTCATTTCCCACTCCCACCAGCTCTTGGCAAACACCATTCTACTTTTCGTCTCTATGAACTTGACTACTCTAGGTACCTCATAGACTAGTAAACGGAGTCATACAATATTTGCCTTTTTGTGACTGGCTTATTTCGTTTCATGTATAATGTCCTCAACGTTCATCCATGTCAGAATTTTCTTCCTTTTAAAGGTTGAATAATCTTCCATTGTGTGGATAGCCCATACTTCGTTTATCCGCACCCACTGATGGCTATGTGGGTTGCTGCCACCTTTTGGCTACTGTGAATGATGCTGCTATGACCGTAGTATAAATATCTCCTCTAGATCCTGCTTTCAGTCCTTTGGGGTGTTTACCCCGAAGTGGAATTGCTGGATCTTAGGGTCATTCTGTATTTCATCTTTTGAGGAACCACCATACTGTTTTCCACAGCAGCAGCATCCTTTCTATCAATCATACACAAAGGATCCAGTTTCCCCACATCTTCGCCAGCACTTATTTTCCCGGTTTTTGACAGTAGCCATCCAAATGGGTGTGAGGTGGTATCTCGTTGTGGTTTTGATTCTCATTGCTTCGCTCATGATTAGTGATGTTGGGCATCCTTTCGTGTGCTTGTTGTCCATTTATATATCTTCTTTGGATAAATGGGTTGTTTTTAAATTGGGTTGTTTGTGGAAGTTTTATTTTTTATTTTAGAAAATTTTCCATAGAGTTCCAGTCAAGATGATGATGTAAGTAAACATGGTATTCAGAACCTCCCACAACCACATCAAAATTACAACTAAGTTACAGAGCAACCACCATTCAGAATGCCTGAAATTAGCTGAACTGAAGTCCTGTAACTAAGGATATATAGAGGGAGCCACGTTGAGACTGGTAGGAACGGTGGAGACATGGAACAGCCTGGTCCCACTCCCACGTGTGGCACATAAAAAATCAGGAGGAATATCTCAACTGTGAAGGTCCCCTCTGAAAATACAGGTGTCCCAGCCCAACACCAGGGCCCCCAGCCCAGAGTTCCAGTGCTGGGAAGACAAGTCCCTGTCACTTCCAGCTGTGAAAACTAGTGGCTGAGTGAGAAGAAGGGCTCTGGGAGTCCCAGGCATGGTGCATGAAGGGCCCACACACTGACTCACTCAGTCTCCCTTGCTCTGAAAATTCTCGCCACTGTGTCTTCATGGACCCTTCCCCTTTGGAAGAAGGGAGTTGATTCTCTTCTTGTCACTTGCCAGTGGCCTTTTCTATGGCTGGAGATGAGGCATCTGCCCTTTTCTGCATCACGTCACTTTTTGTTAACATTTACATTTCAGGTTCATTGTAAGGGATACAACTCAAGAACATCCATATGGAAGAGATCCATAGGGCAAGAGATGAGAGGTGGGAGTGGCAGGGAGCTTCCGTACCTTCTCAGGGCACACCCCCTCAATGTGTTTGCCAACCCAGCAAGTCTAGATTTTCAACTCTCCTAACTCTGCGAATTTCCTGTACTCCCTCTTTCCTCAACATGAGGGGACTTGGCAAGATGAGCCCGCAAGGAGTAATGGTAGATGTTCCCAATGCACTTTTTATAACTTGGATCAGGATGGCAGAAAGAGATATATTTTACATATAGCAAGTTATTCATTGTGACTTGGGAGAAGGTTTACAGATTAGTGGAGAATTCATTTCTTATCTCAATTCAGAGCGAGCCAATGAACACATGGATTATACCAGGCTTTTCTATGGGAGGTGAAGAGGTGGCTTCCACTTGGAAAGCCTGACATAACAGCTTCCGGGGAATGCAAGCAACCCTTCAGAATTCGGACACCCTCTGTGAGGAGGGAGGGAACCTTTGGTGGCCCTGAGGCACCAGGCTAGCAGTGACAGAGTGGGATGTTGAGTCTGAGGATGTCTGCTATGGTGCTGCCTGCAGAGGGAGAGAGGCCAGAGGGAGGGGCTCGGCAATGGTGTGTGTATTTCCTTGAATCCTTGCCCAGAAACCATAACCTCAGGGAAATATTTCAGGCTCTGCCATTGGGAGAACCTGCTTGTGAACAAACCGGTTATTGGTTCCACACGCTCCACTTCCCCAGGAATCTTAGCTGGGAGGTTATGTGATATGGTGTTGGTGAGAATTAACCATTACTGAGCTCTGTCCATGTGCTAGGCCAGTGATGGCGAACCTATGACACGCATGTCAGAGGTGACACAGGAACTCATTTTTTGGGTTGATTTTTCTTTGTTAAATGGCATTTAAATATATAAAATAAATATCAAAAATGTAAGTCCTTGTTTTACTATGGTTGCAAATATCAAAAATTTCTATATGTGACACGGCACCAGAGTTAAGTTAGGGTTTTTCAAAATGCTGGCACGCCGAGCTCAAAAGGTTCGCCATCACTGCGCTAGGCACTGTTGTAAGAGCTTTCTAGGGCTTATCTCATTTAATTCTTCAATCACATTATCACTGAATGATGAGGAAACCGAGACCCAAGAGGTCAAGTACTTTGCTGAAAGCCAAAGTGGCTAGAAAGGAATGGAGCTGGAGTTTGGCAGTCTGACCCCAGAGCTTGCCCTCCAAACACCTGGCTTCACTGGGTAGCTGCGGGAGCTCAGGCAACGGCTTCACTTCTTTGAAAAGTAAACAAGTTTCTTTCAGTTTTGCAATTCTGCGGTTTCACAGTTAAAACCTTGCTCCCTGGGACCTCACCTTCTCCAAGGTGAGGAGGAACGTGCAGGTGCACCTCTTTGTATGACAGCAGCTGGGGTCCTTTTCAGTGTGTTTTCTGGTCTGGTGGATACTAGACTTGCTCAGCCTGAGGTGAGCACCCAGGACAGACCCTTCATCTTAACCATAGTTAATAACTGACTCAGAGGCTAGGGCGGAGCTCGCCAGATTCTACTGAAGTCTGGCTGGTGGGCCAAGAAAAGTTTCAAGAGATATTTTCCTGTTATTGTTCTGTGACAACTCATTCTTGGCTTCCTCTTTATGATGGATCCTTAGTCAGAGGAACCAGGGAGTTTGCAGAAACCCTTCAAAGCACTGCAATCCTCAGCCAATGCCAAAACCCTGACCAAGTAATCCCAGGGCTATGGACTGATTTTTGTCTTTCCCAGACTGAGTCCTTTTTTCTTTAATTTTTAAAATTGATTTTATTTATGTTTATTTTATTGTTGACAGTATTATAGATGTCCCCCATTTCTCATCCTTTACCCTCTTCCTCCCAGTCCCTGCCCCACTGCAGGCCTTCTGCACACTATTGTCTGTGTCCATTGGTTGTGCATATATGCATGAGTTCTTTGGTTAATCTCTTCCCGTCTCCCCCTTTCTTCTCCTTCTTATCTGCTCAGTGACTGTACCCAAACAAGCTTTCTAACAGAAATATTTTATCTGATTCATGTGGTATTGACTCTCAACCCACCTTGTGTAAGGATATCTAAGTGAGGAGAGATAATATTTGAAGAAAATAAGTATTTCTCTTTCTCGGTAACCAAGTAATCCTGGTCTCTATGGAGATGTTGGGACCATCTGCTTACAGTCTAACTTCTGGAACCAGCACAAAGGTCTGGACAGTTTCTTTGGGGGCGTTTCCAACTGGGGTCTCACCCTTAGTGGCTTTGAGGGCTCAGAGTTCTTTGTGTCTGTCTTGGTTCTTCTTCCTCTTTCTGTGATCATCTCTGTCCTTCCTACCTTTCTTTAAAACCTTCAGAAGTGTGCTGACACTTGCTATGGAGGGGACGCTATTGCCCTTTCAATCACACACTTTTTAAAAAAAAATATATTTTATTGATTTTTTACAGAGAGGAAGGAAGAGAGATAGAGAGTTAGAAACATTGATGAGAGAGAAACATCGATCAGCTGCCTCCTGCACATCTCCTACTGGGGATGTGCCCGCAACCCAGGTACATGCCCTTGACCGGAATCGAACCTGGGACCTTTCAGTCCGCAGGCCGACGCTCAATCCACTGGGCCAAACCGGTTTTGGCAGTCACACATACTTTTAAAATTATTTCCAGAAAGGGAATTTCTTTTTTATCTCCTGATGCCACTTCTTTTCCGTTTGGATTCAAGCTGTACCATGTTTTCAGGAGATCATTTTAGCCACACAGAGGCCCCGCTGAAGCCAACTCAGATAATTTATAATCACAGGCTGTTTGTGATAGCCTTCGGAAATAATTGCATACATTTTAAAATCCCCACTGTGATTGCTACCAAAGAGATTTCTCTGGTTTTGGAGAAAACAGATCACTGAATCCTACCATCTGAAAAAAATTATCATTTGATAGTTTTGTTGTCTTGTTAGGTCCTTACCTATGCTTTCACTTTGCTAATCCAAAAAGGAAGATCCTTTTGCATAAACCCCGGGTTTTCCAAAGTTAAAAAACATACTCTGTCATTTGACACTGAGAATTGACATTTTGCAATTAAACCAGGTGAATTCTGAATTTTAGTTAGGGCCTGGCCATTGATTAATTCCAGACCAGGCCCAGGATCTTGAGAATTCTCTGCCTTTGGTACCGATAAATGGAGTGGTTGGTTAGAAACATTAAACTCTTAAAGTGAAGATTCTCTAATAAGTGGTTCCATCTCTTCTTCTTTCAAGGAGGAAACTGTGTACAGGATGGATCGTAAACATAGAGGCTACTGTGTTGTTATCAACAACCAGAACTTTACCTCACTGTCAGAAAGACAAGGGACCGATAAAGACGCTGGTAAGAAAGGCTGTAATAGTATATCGAATGGAAGCTGGGGATCTTAAAATCATTTTCATATTTTCTTTCTGTAATTTTTTTTTCTGGATTAATTTGGCAATCATTATTTTATTTTTTATTTTTTAAAAAATATATTTTTTATTGATTAAGATATTACATATGTGTCCTTATCCCCACGTTACCCCCTACCCCCCCCCCCGCTCATGCCCTCACTCCCCCCCCCCCCCGTTGTCCGTGTCCATTGGTTAGGCCTATATGCTTGCATATAAGTCCTTTGGTTGATCTTTCCCCCTTACCCCCACCCTCCCCTACCTTCCCTCCAAGGCCCGACAGTCCAATCAATGCCTCTCCGTCACTGGATTAGTCCTTGTTCATCAGTCTATGTTGTTCATTGTATTCCACAAATGAGTGAGATCATGTGGTATTTATCTGCTCTCCAGTTCCATCCATGCTGTGGCAAATGGTAAGAGTTCCTTTTTCTTCTTCCTCTTCTTAAAGAATACCTTTCAGCATTTCATATAATGCTGGTTTGGTGGTAATGAACTCCTTTAGCTTTTTCTTATCTGTGAAGCTCTTTATCTGACCTTCTATTCTGAATGATAGCTTTGCTGGATAAAGTAATCTTGGTTGTAGGTTCTTGCTATTCATCACTTTGAATATTTCTTGCCACTCTCTTCTGGCCTGCATGGTTTCTGTTGAGAAATCAGCTGACAGTCGTATGGGTATTCCCTTGTAGGTAACTGACTTTCTTTCTCTTGCTGCATTTAAGATTCTCTCTTTGTCTTTTGCTCTTGACGTTTTAATTATGATGTGTCTTGGTGTGGTCCTCTTTGGGTTCCTTTTGTTTGGGGTTCTCTGCGCTTCCTGGACTTGTAAGTCTATTTCTTTCAGCAGGTAGGGGAAGTTTTCTGTCATTATTTCTTCAAATAGGTTTTCAATATCTTGCCCTTTCTCTTCTTCTGGTATCCCTATAATTCTGATGTTGGTACGCTTGAAGTTGCCCCAGAGGCTCCTTACACTATCTTCATATTTTTGGAATCTTTTTTCTTTTTTCTTTTTCGGTTGGGTATTTTTTGTTTCTTTGTATTTCAAATCTTTGACTTGATTCTTGGGATCCTCTTGTCTGCTGTTGGATCTCTGTATATTATTCTTTATTTCAGTCAGTGTATGCTTAATTTCTAGTTGGTCCTTTTTCATATCCTTGAGGGTCTCACTAGATTTCTTGAGGGTCTCACTAAATTTATCGGTGGTTTCCATAAAATTCTTGAAAAACCTTATAAGTGTGGTTTTGAACTCTATATCCAGTAGTTTGCTTTCCTCCATTACTGTCATTTGTGACCTGTTTCTTTGTCTCCGCATTTTTTATGCTTCCCTGTGTTGGTAGAGTGGTTTTGTGTGCTAGGTGTCCTATAGGGTCCAGTGGCTCAGCCTCCCCGTTACTTGAGGTGGACACTCTTGGTGTACCTCCTTGTGGGCTTTGTGCACAGTCTTGTTGTAGTTATGCCTTGATTGTTGTAGGATCACTGGGAGGAATTGACCTCCAGGCCAATTGGCAGTGAGAATCAGCTGTGTCTGCAGTGGGAGAACTTCTGTGCTGAAGACACCCTTCTGGGGCAAGACTTGCTTCAGTGGGGCTTTGGTGTTCACTGAGTCTGCCCACTGGGTGTGTCCCTTATGGATCTGAGGAGTTGTAATCCGGATGGTCCCCCTCTGACCACTGGGTACACTGGCTCTTGGAGGTTACCCAGCAGGAGCTATGAAGAGAACTGCAGATTCCCCTTCCTTTTTTGGAGTTTGGAGGTGCCCTGATGAGGCCCACCTGTGAAGCAATGCAAGCTGCTCTGGGGCCTTGGGCCTTCTCTTGGAAGTTCTGGGTCTGTGGCCCAGCTGCAGTTTGTTAGGTAATTTTCAGGTTGCAAAGGGCCAGGGCATTCATATGCAAAAGCCTCTGCCGCAGCCTGGGTGGGGCGGGGTCTCAGGGAATCAAAGGGCGGAGCAAGGAACTATGGCAGATTCTCAGCCCTGCCCTAAGGGGCCACACGCGTCTCAGTGTCCTGATAATTTAATTGCTGCAAGCACCTCTGAGGGAAAGCCGCCCTTGAGTTTCAAGTTCTGCCCGCTGCCAGACAGTCCAGTTTCTCCCTGTATGAGTCCTGGGTCCCCAGAGACTTCCCGGCACCAGAGTTCAGAGCAGTCGGGAGCTTGTGACTCCCTCCCAATTCAAAAAGACAGCCGCGTCCTCTGGTACCATCCCCCTTCCGCGCACTCTCAAGCCTCCGTACCTCTGCACTTTACTTCCGCAGCTCCTGACCCTCAATGTGCTTTTCTCTTTCCTTCTAGCTGTAGAATTTCCACTCCGCCAGCCCTCCTGTAAGTTCTGGATGATGTCCGTTCTGTCCTTTTATTGTGTTTTGAAGTTGTTGTAGGAGGCAGCAATTTCAGTGTTTCCCTATGCCGCCATCTTAGTTTCTCCTCTGTAATTTTTATTTTTTATTTATTTATTAATTTTTAAATTTTTATTGATTTTTTTACAGAGAGGAAGGGCAAGGAATAGAGAGTTAGAAACATTGATGAGAGAGAAACATCGATCAGCTGCCTCTTGCACATCCCCTACTGGGGATGTGCCCGCAACCAAGGTCATGCCCTTGACCGGAATCGAGCCTGGGACCCTTCAGTCCGCAGGCCAATGCTCCATCCACTGAGCCAAACCAGTTAGGGCTCTTTCTGTAATTTTTAATCTTCCATTTAATGTAAGGATGATATTACAAATGTTTCGAAGCCTCCTGTATACCACTAGTGTTTTAGTCTATCCAGGCTGCCGTATCAAACAACCGAGACTGGGTGGCTTATAACCAACCAATCTGTATTTCTCATGGTTCTGAAGGCTGGGGCGTCTAAGATCAAGGCTATGGGGTTTCAGTGTCTGGTGAGAGTGTGGTTCCTACATGGCTATCTTCTCATTGTAACCTCACTTGGGGTTTCTTTATGGGCTCAACCCTCATGGCCTAAGCACCTCTCGAAGTTCCCACTTTCTAATGCCCATACCTTGAGGGTTAGGATTTCAACATGTGAATTTTGGGGAGACACAAACTTTTAGACCATAGCACCTGGGATGTCAGCAACCTGCTTACAGCGTGAAAAGGGCCCCTGACCACATATGATTTCGTGATGTAGGGGCGAGCATGCTAGGTCAGTTTGAGAAAACCTGTGTTTGAGCTCTGGCTCCACCACTAACTGGGATTTCTGACCACGGGAGAGTCACAGAGCCTCAGCTCCTCACCCGTGAAAGAGAATGGACTCTGGCCTCTGCTCACTCGCAGGGCCATTGTGATAGCACTGTGGGTGCTATAAAAAGGCAGGTTAATTATAAAGTTTTATTGATGAAAGTAAAACATAATCCAAAGTTTCAGGATATTTGCTGTGCAATTTGTATAACTATTAGCATTGTTTGACCCCTTTTATTTCATTTCACTCTGTTTTATTTCATCATTCATCCCCCCACTTTTTTTTTTTTTTTTTTTTTTAACAGAGTGCCTGAAGCATGTGTTCCGGTGGCTTGGGTTCAACGTAGATATGCGGGTTGATGTAACTAAAGAACGGCTGGACGAAGTTCTGCAAAAATATAAGAGTCACCCAGACCATGCCAACGGAGACTGCTTTGTGTTCTGTTTTCTGACCCACGGGCAATGTGGAGCTGTCTACTCTTCAGACCAGGCCCTCATTCCCATCCGGGAGATCATGTCTCACTTCACGGCCCAGCAGTGCCCCGGTCTGGCTAACAAGCCCAAACTCTTTTTCATCCAGGCCTGTCAAGGAGGAGAGATACAATCTTCTGTGTCCATTGAAGCAGATGCTGTAAATCCCGAGTTAGTAGAGCCTCCCCTTCAGGAAAGTGTTCCTGTGGAAGCAGATTTCCTTCTTGGCCTGTCCACTGTCCCCGGCTACGTATCTTTTCGTCACAAGACAGAGGGGAGCTGGTATATTCAATCTCTGTATAACTATTTGAAGGAATTGGTCCCAAGGTAAGAGTTTCGCATTGTTCTATCCACCTACCTGTTTATCCATCCATCTATTCACCTACCCGTCCTTCCGTCCATCCATCCATCCATCCATCCATCCATCCATCCAACAAACCTGTATTGAGAACCAACATATAACTGGAAAGGAAGATACGGAATTAAAAAAAGACACAGTCCTGGTCCTCACGCTGCTCACAATCTAGAGGGACTGACAAGCAGATGGGGAAGAGCATCCCCCTGTGGTAGCTATATATACTGTAGAGCACAGGTGTTATGGGAACACACAGAACTGGTACCTCACCCAGATTTGGAGGACCAGGGGAAACTTCTAACTGCGGTGAAAGACGTGTTGAGCAGAGGGCGCAGCATATATAAAAGCATGGGGGCCTTTAATGTGTTCCTTCCTTTATTAATTTGTCAGTCACACATATTTAGTGAGTGCCTATGTGCTGCCTTCGGGCCATATGCTTGGTCTCCTGCCTTTGCTCTGACAACTGTCCTTCTGCCTCTGCCACATGCTCCTTACCTCATTTCCTGGAAATGAGCCTTCACCAAGGTTCTGCCCTGGACCTTCTCCCCTCCCCTCCCCTCCCCTCCCCTCCCCTCCCCTCCCCTCCCCTCCCCACCTCTCTCCTCCCCTCCCCTCCCCTCCCCTCCCCACCTCTCTCCTCTCTGGGTAGTTTTTGCTATCCCTGGAGGCCACTGGTATCTCCATAGAAATGTCTCCCAAATTGCCATCTCTGAGTTCTGCCATCACTGAAGTTTAGCTTCATCCAATTTTATGTCCTCAGCGCCTGGCAGAGTATCTGACATGTTGTTGAGCTTGGTAACTCTTTGCTGCACCAATGAATGAGTGACCAAGCCAACCTCATTCTGAAGGTCATTCTTACACATTGTCACAACCTGCCAGACACCCTCGGACCTTTGCGTTGCCCTCGGACCTCACATCCCTATGAACATCCTGAATCCATCTGCTCAGCCCGCTCCGGGAGCTCCTACTCCCGAGTGCCATCTCTGGAAATGGCCACGATGTTCTGGGAATTTAAGATAGTGAATCCGGATTGGAGCCTCGAGGGACCTAAGCTTTTCTCTCTCTTTTGCCAACCTCTCCATCCCCACCATAGCCGTCAGAGACCGAAGTCCTGCGGCTTCAGAGACGAGGCAATATTTTACCGAGGGACACTGTGTGCCTGCTAGACCGGACTGAGCTAGGGGCGAGGGAGGTGGCTGTAAATCAGACAAAAACCTCTTCTCCGAGGTTCGGGGGCCGGCGGGCGGGCAGCACTGGCACCAGATGCGGGGCGTGGGAGCTGCGAGTTTCGGGCGGGGCCGGGGAGCTGTGGGCGGGGCCGGCGGAGCCAGCGACCACCACGCCAGCCGCCCCGGACCTCCATGAGGACGATGATTCCTGCACCGAGGAGGCAGCCGAATGCAACCGCGACCCCCCAGTTTGAGCCTGTGGTTTCCCTTCCTGAGCAAGAAATGAAAGCCCGGGACGAAGATGAAGAGGAACCTTTCAAAATGCGGCCAAAGCTGTTTCGAGTCGCTTCGGAGAACCATCGCCCAGCCTCCGAGCACGGAGGGAGGGAGGCCCGGCGGCGCCCAGCCCCAAAGCAGAAGGAAAGGGACATCGCCTCCTCCCGCTGGGGACCGGACCTTGAAGACACGCGCCCACCCGTCTCTCCCCCAGCGATGGGGCCGAACCAGAACCAGAACCAGCGCCGGCAGGGACCGCGCCGGGCACGGAACACCCAGGCCCCTTGCGGATGAGCGCCCCACGCGGATCATCCGCTTCCTCGATGCTGAACCTGCAGGGAAACCAAGGCGAAGCCTGAAGAACGCGGGGCAGAGAGGAAAGGGAGGGGGACTGGGCAGGAACGATGGTGCCGAGATCTTAGAGGCCGGAAAGCCAGGAGCTCTTTGGGTGGAGGAGGCCCGGGAGAAAGCCGAGGAGAAGCAAGAAGCCCTCTGCCCTTGTTTTCGGTTCCTTTTTCCTTTTTAAAAAATACATATTTTTACTTCCGAGAGGAAGAGAGAGAGAAATATTAATGATGAGAGAGAATCCCCGACTGGCTGCCCTCTGCACGCCCCACACTGGGGCCTGAGCCCTCAACCCGGGCCTGGGCCTGGCTGGGAATGGAACCGGGGCCTCCCAATCCACGGACCAACGCCCCACCACCCAACCACGCCCACTGGGCTACTTTGTCCTTTTTTAAAAAAATTTGCCCTCCCCCTTCTTTTCGGTTTGTTTTTATGAGGGACTTTATATAAAGAACTGAATTCCAACATTCAGGTGTTCTGGTTGTTTGGAAGTTTTTGCCCTATTGGAGACCCCCAGTCATGAAAATGCACTGTGCTAACTTTCTTTTCCATCATTTATAGTCATCACACATAGTGAATAAGCAACTCATTCGAAAACTTAAAAAAAGAAATCCCTTCTCCATGTAGCGTACAGTCCAGTAAGAGGTAGACATATAATAAAACTGTAAGTAAATGAGAATTTAAGTTAACAAGATAATTTCAGGAAGTGATGCCTGCTACAAAGAAAGCAAAACAGGATCATGATATGGGGGGGAGGAGGGCAAGGAGGTGCTTGAGAAGGCTTCTTGGGAGAGGTGATCCTGGGAGTGGCTGAATGCTGAGGAGTCAGCCACAGCAAGATTTCAGGAGAGAGAGAACAGCAGGGTGGAGGGACTAAAATCAGGCAGGGCTTACATTCCCATCTGAAAAAATAACAATGCTGCCCTAGCTCAGTGGTCGGCAAACTCATTAGTCAACAGAGCCAAATATCAACAGTACAACGATTGAAATTTCTTTTGAGAGCCAAATTTTTTAAACTTAAACTATATAGGTAGGTACACTGTTATTAATTTAGAGTACTCCTAAGCTGGCCTTTGCTAAAACGTCCTCAATCTGATTGAGGTACGTTCGCGGTGAGGTCGACCCCTTCCCACTCTCCCATCCACACTTGTCTTGTATACTTGTTTCGTCTATCTCCTTTCCGAAAACTGACTTCTGCGCATGGGCCACGAAGTTTCAATCTCACTGTATGTGTGCTCACATGTGGTATTTTGTGGAAGAGCCACACTCAAGGGGCCAAAGAGCCGCATGTGGCTCGCGAGCCGCGGTTTGACTCAGTGGGTAGAGCATCAGCCTGCAGACTGAAGGATCCCAGGTTCGATACCGGTCAAGCGCATGTACCTTGGTTACAGGCTCCTCCCTGGCCAGGGGGGCCCTGGTCAGGGCACTTGCGGGAGCCAACCAATCGATGTGTTTCTCTCACATCAATATTTCTCTGTCTTTCCCCCTCTCTTCCACTCTCTCTAAAAATCAATGGAACAATATCCTCGCGTGAGGATTAAAAAAATAATAATGAAAACTAATGATGATGACGAGAAGTAGCAGTAATACTAATCATACTAACAACGATGGTCAGTGGAATATTGCAGCCGGTGTTCTAAGTGCTTTATATAAATTACCTTATTTAATTCCCATGGCAGTCCCTAAAATGAGTACTATAATGGTCTT
The DNA here is from genome assembly GCF_964212035.1 of Myotis nattereri. Classification (NCBI taxonomy): domain Eukaryota; kingdom Metazoa; phylum Chordata; class Mammalia; order Chiroptera; family Vespertilionidae; genus Myotis; species Myotis nattereri. The sequence goes on from NC_138082.1 coordinate 9,685,324, forward strand.
CATTTTAGAGCTGAGAAAACGGAAGCATAGGAAAGTAAGTAACCTGCTTAAGACTGCAGGATCTGTGAGTGACAGAGCTATGATTCAAACTTGAGTCTGTCTGAAGAGCCTATGTGTTGCTTCTGATGATGTGTATTGCCCGCCTCTGGAACATTCATGCTAATAAATGCTGCACATCCTGCAAGCCCAGGCTCACATGCTCTCTCCTCTCTGGAGCCTTCTCTTCTCCCAGCCAGGAGTTCTGTCTTTCTCCTTCAAACTTTCAACAGAACTTTGACCTTTTCAGATGGCATTGATCACATTCTGCCTTGTATTATGAATTTGGTGTCTATGCAATCCTTGGTACATGTTTTATGTCTGCATTTTAAGTGTTTCAGATCAAGAATTGTATCACTTTCATCTCTGTATCCCTCTCCAAACCAAGAATAGAGAGGACATTATTAAGAGGGCTCTCTTTCTCCACCTCTACCACCTGCCTGTCTATTCTTTCCATCTTTCTATGATCCATCCATCCATCTATTTATCTAGCTAGCTATCAGCTTGAAGGAAGAAAAATAATTATATGTAAAATTCCTTTGTTGACTAAGTACATTAAAATGCAAGCTGTAATTACTATAATGTCCTTAAACACTGAATGTAGAATTGAAAATTTTATGTAATTTAGAATTTCTTATTTTAATTTCAGAGGTATTTCTTTTCTTTTTTTGTTTTGTTAATCTTCACTCGAGAACACTTTTCCATTGATTTTTAGGAAGAGTGGAAGAGAGAGGGAAAGATAGAAACATCGATGTGAGAGAAACACATCAAGTGCTTGTCTCTTGCACGAGCCTTGACTGGGGCCTGGGCCGGGGAGGAGCCTGCAACCAAAGTTCATGCCCTTGACTGGAATCGAACCCTGGACCCTTTGGTCCACAGGCTGACGCTCTATCCACTGAGCCAAACCAGCTAGGGCCAGAAATATTTCTTTATAGTTGGCAGGATTCCAGTTAGAATCTGGATCTGTTGGGCTAGGAAGGAGTCACATGATTTATGGTCTTCTTTCTTTCTTTTTTTTTTTTTTATAGTCTTATTTCTAAGACCTGGTACATGATTTCTGTCTCCTGATTGAAAATATGTTTTCTTCTCTGCCTGCAGACATGAAGATATCTTATCCATCCTCACTGCTGTCAATAATGATGTGAGTCGACGAGGTGTAACGAAGAAACAGATCCCTCAACCTTATTTCACACTACGTAAAAAAGTCATATTCCCTGTGCCCCTGCGGGAACCTCCAGAGAGGGTTTTCACTGACTCTTAGACTTGAAAGGAACCTTCTCTTCCAACTTCCCACCCAGCATAGGAATCAGTGGCAGATGGTAAACTGGCCTTCGTCGGTCACTCTAGCAATAAGAAATGTTCTACTTTCTGACACAGTAAATTCTGTGTTCCCCCCCCTTCCCCTTTTAAACAAATCTAAATGCTACAAAACTTTTTTCTTTTTAATTATTGATGCTTTGGGTTATAATCTTGGCTTTTGCTCTGCACCCTGAGAAAAAAGCAATTGACTTTGGTTTGTGTAGCTGTGAAGGAAAAGGTGGAACGAGGGACATTTTAAGGTTCCCTTTCGCTCTAGGAACCAATGTCCTTAGATTTCCCCTCTCCTTGACAACTCCTTGTTATAAGGGACCACTCCTGTGTCCCCTCCCCATGGCCCTGTTTTGGACATTGACCAATGATGAGATCACAAGATCATGGTTTCCAACCCTCCCTCTGCTCTTGCCATCCCAAAGCTTTCCTTCTGCACACCTCCTGAGGGGAACCTTTGGTTTACAGCCATGCCCGCCTGCTTCCGTGTTCAGGAAGGTGTTGCTGCAGGAACTGGGCTGGCTCTAGGAAATGACACGCTCAGCTACTCCGGGAGCAGAAACTTTACAACCTGATGCTACTTCCCTGTCGGTCAGGACCTTGCAGAGGCTGGTGACAGAACACTCAACGCAGACCGAGGAAAGCACAGGACTTACTGCCTCTGCCACTTGAACACATGATGCGTGGTGCTGACTTCCGGGGAGGCCTGAGTCGGGACTCTGGGGTACAGTGTGTGTCTCCCGGCTGGGAGGTGGAGGTGGTGGGGGTGGGGGGTGGGGGGGCCCTCAGGGTTGGCAGCTGCACTAACACGCTTGGCTCTTCCAGCCAAAGGACGTGGAGAGGAGCAGCTTGGGGGACCGACTCTCGCTGTTTACAGGAACTGTTGCCCCTTCTTGGCCAGAGAGGTGTCTGCCTGTGGAGGGCTACGCCTGTGGATAGGTGGCTCTGTATGGAAGCCTTGACGCTTCTAAAATTAAGGTTTTGAACATTTCAATGTATGTGAACTCTGTTTTCAATTTCAAGAGGAATTTCTCTTTTTTAATTCTTGGAAAGAGGGAGAGGGAAAGTGCTGTGGTTAAGACCTTCGTTTATAGATGAGGAAGCCGCGGTCCCAGGAGGCAGGGCAACGTGCTGCAGCCTTCCAGCCAGCTATTGTTTACGTGATTCATTTCCCATGGAAGCGAGCTGAGCAGTCACGGGACGTAGTGGGGCTTTATGAACGGCCCCTTGGATATGCAGAGGCTCGTGAAAGACGTCGGGGAATGAAGAACATTCTCAGTGATGCCTGATTTTATAGTCAAATTCATTTATGGTGAACTTTCTAGGAGAAATGGTCATGAGAACCTTGTTAATGTAACTAGTAAACACGTGGATTTGAATGTAGCTTGGCAAAGGAACCCGTATGTCAGGATGGTCTTCTAAACTGTGGTTCAAACATGTCAGAGGAACAGCTGGTGGTTACAGTCTTTGTTCGGTTGCATATGCACAGCTGTTGGCCACTTACCAGTCCTCCTCTTCAGGGAAGCATGGCGTGGAGCAGAGCAGAGCAGAGAGTCGGGGGTAGAAGCTTTGGGTTTGTGATGCCCTGTGACGCCCTTGCTCTAAGACACTAACTCAAGCTCGTTTTCTGAGCCTTTTCTATAAAGCAGAGAAAATATTATCTGTTGGAAGGATTAAGGAATATATATATATGCATACATACAGGGTGGGGTAAAAGTAGGTTGACAATTGTAAACCTTTTGCCCCATTCTGTATATATTCTTAGATTTAATGGCTATCTATTTAGTTATCTATTTAACTATATAGATAGCTAAACAGAGACACCTATATGCATATATATATATATATATATATATATATATATATATATACTGTATCACCTTTTTGGTTATATATATATATATATATATATATTATATAAAATGTAATTGTGCTGCTGTGCATATAAGGCTTTTAGATGCAGAGTCTTTTGGTAGTAACGCAAATGAAAATAGCAGAATCTGAGTTCCTTTGCATCTTATTCCAGCTACTTGTAGCTGCAAATCAACACTAGCAATACCTACTGCCATCCTCTGAGTGAAAAGCTGGCTCTTCCCTCACTGGCTCACAATGTCCCCGCAGCAACAAGGCCAGCTCCTGGCTCTGCGTCCAGATAGACAAAGCACTGCTTATGAAGTCTCCCTCGTTGGAAACATTTGGGGTTTACCTGTGGGGCTACTTCAGGGACTGAAGTGTGATGGGCCCGTATGATATCTAGGGGATTCCCCCTTAGTAATACATTATCTCCCGGCCAATGCTCAGGTAATTTAAATATATAAGCAACTGGTGCACTGTGGGTACTGGCCAATCAGAATAGACACTGACCAGTATAATTCAGTGGTAAATGCTGCTGAATAACAGCCCTTTATCAATGATCAAGTCTCCACTGAGGCCAATCAAATTAGAAGTTTAGCTCATTTTAGAGATGACTTTTGTGCCACAGCTACCTTACAGTCTTCCAGGTCAGATGCTGTCTGAGTGATTTAGTCAAGCTGTTCTCAGCCTGGAATTCTTGGGTCCACAGGTGTTTGTGGCTTTCTTCTCAGGGTCTTTGAGTCCTCCACCATCATTTTAAATGTTGTCATTCCTTTTTGGTGATAATGAAGAAACGTTAATAGAAGTGAATCCTGGCTCTTCTGTATGACCAGTTTATATGCATTTGAGTTCTGCTACACAGACTCTGTGCTCACATCCTGATGTTTACAAAAGTGTTGAACTTTTTAAAAAATTAAACTAATTGGGGTGACATTGGTTAATAAGATTATACAGGTTTCAAGTGAACATGTCTATGATACATGATCTGTATACTGCATTGTGTGCCTATACATTGAACTTTTTAATGTAGCATGGATAAGGGTCCTTGGCTGGAGGCCCTCAGATTTATTGTCTGGTGCCCATGGTTAATCTATTTGAAACCTGCTCCAGTCCATCTTCTCACCCATGACAGGGTTGCCAATCCTCCACTATCCTTCACCTCTCACTCTTCCAGCAGCGGGGACTTGCATCACATGCGGAGTCATGGGTTTGGGAGCTTAAAAAACTCTAGAAACCCTGTGGGCCAGCCTTCCGAGTGTTGAGTGACTTGCTGAATTCTCACAGCTGTTAGTGAAGGGTTTGCAATCCTGTCTATCTACTGCTCTGCAATCCTGCCACCTGGTTTTTCACGGTAGGACAGCTGTCATTGTTCTTTTCTCTGTTGGACTTGAATCTACCTCCTTAGAATGGACTTAAAACCACTGGTTCTCATTCTAAACTCTGGAGCCACACCAACCAAGTATAATTATCCTCTGAGGAGGTATATACTGTAAGCAACAAGTTATTTAACTTTTCTGGTGCTGTATGGGTCTTGTCAAAAGTTTGCAGTTTTTTCTAAGGTTGTGTTAAGAATGTAGGGACAGATTTGTATTTTAGAACAGGAACTACATTTTTGAAAGTGGAACCCTTGGTGAAAAGTACTAGGGGAAATCCCGTTTTAAAAAAGATTCATGTGTCAATATAAACAACCATTTCTTAACATAAATTTGCATATGTGATTTTTAAGAGTTTTTCTATTAAAAATTTACAATTGTATTAATTCTTAACTTTTAAATTTATTTTCGAACAGATAATATCTTTGTATTGTTTATAGGTAATAAAACATAAAAAGGTACCCAAGTAAAGTCTCGCTCCCATTTCTGTCGTATGCCCAATCCTTACCTCCTCATCCCATAAATAATTTCAGGGTTTCTTTTTTTAAAAAAATATATCTTTATTGATTTCAGAGATGAAGGGAGAGGGAGAGAGAGATAGAAACATCAATGATGAGAGGGAATCATTGATTGACTGCCTCCTGCACATCCTCTACTGGGGATGGAGCCTGCAACCTGGGCATATGCCCTTGGCTGGAATCGAACCTGGGACCCTTCAGACTGCAGGCCGATGCTTTATCCACTAAGCCAAACTGGCTAGGGCATTTCAGGGTTTCTTAATGCAGGCACAAATACCAATATGTGTGCATTTTAAAACAAGTATTGCCTGAAGCAAAGTGCATGCACTGTGAAACTCACATCTCTTATTTAGTCTCATTTTAAATGATTCTATGCAAGATGCTTGGAAATAATGGTACAATTCTAGAACGGGAATAACTTTATAAATTTTGTAGACTGGATACTTGTAAATAGTAGTAATTGATTTACCAATAAAGAGGTGTTTGTTTTTTTCCTTTTAACCTTTGATTTTGGTGTTTTTTTTTTTTTTGATTAGTTAAATCTTTATTGTTCAGATTACTACATTGGTTCCTCTTTTTTCCCACCATAACTCCCCTCCACCCAGTTCCCACCCCACCTTCCGCCCTCACTCCCCACCCACTGTCCTCATCCATAGGTGCACGATTTTTGTCCAGTTTCTTCCCGCCTCCCCCTCACCCCTTTCCCCCCCAAGAATAGTCAGTCCATTCCCTTTATATGCCCCTGATTCTATTATAATCACCAGCTCATTCTGTTCATCAGATTATTCACTTGATTTTCAGATTCACTTGTTGATAGATGCGTATTTGTTGTTCATAATTTATATCTTTACCTTTTTCTTCTTCTTCCTCTTCTTAAAGGATACCTTTCAGCATTTCATATAATCCTGGTTTGGTGGTGATGAACTCCTTTAGCTTTTTCTTATCTGTGAAGCTCTTTATCTGACCTTCAATTCTGAATGATAGCTTTGCTGGATAAAGTAATCTTGGTTGTAGGTTCTTGGCATTCATCACTTTGAATATTTCTTGCCACTCTCTTCTGGCCTGCAAAGTTTCTTTGAGAAATCAGCTGACAGTCGTATGGGTACTCCCTTGTAGGTAACTGACTTTCTTTCTCTTGCTGCTTTTAAGATTCTTTCTTTGTCTTTTGCTCTTGACATTTTAATTATGATGTGTCTTGGTGTGGTCCTCTTTGGATTCCTTTTGTTTGGGGTTCTCTGCACTTCCTGGACTTGTAAGTCTATTTCTTTCAGCAGGTAGGGGAAGTTTTCTGTCATTATTTCTTCAAAGAGGTTTTTAATATCTTGCTCTCTCTCTTCTTCTGGCACCCCTATAATTCAGATGTTGGTACGCTTGAAGCTGTCCCAGAGGCTCCTTACACTCTCTTCGTATTTTTGGACTCTTTTTTCATTTTGCTTTTCCAGTTGGGTGTTTTTTGTTTCTTCATATTTCAAATCATTGACTTGATTCTTGCGATCCTCTGGTCTGCTGTTGGGAGTCTGTATAATATTCTTTATTTCAGTCACTGTATGCTTAATTTCTAGTTGGTCCTTTATCACAACCTCGAGGTTCTCATTAGATTTCTTGTCGATCTCATTAAGTTTATCGGCAGTTTCTAGAAAATTCTTGAAAAAACCTTAAAAGTGTGGTTTTGAACTCTATATCTAGTAGTTTGCTTTCCTCCATTTCTGTCATTTGTGTCCTTTTTCTTTGTCTCTGCATTTTTTATGCTTCCCTGTGTTGATAAAGTGGTTTTCTGTGCTAAGTGTCCTCTAGGGCCCAGTGGTTCAGCCTCCCCAATTACCTGAGGAGGACACTCTTGGTGCACCCCCTTGTGGGCTTTGTGCACAGTCTTGTTGTAGTTAAGCCTTGATTGTTGTAGGTATCACTGGGAGGAATTGACCTCCAGGCCAATTGGCTGTGAGAATCAGCTGTGTCTGCAGTGGGAGAACTTCTGTGCTGGAGACACCCCTCCGGGGCAAGACTTGCTTCAGTGGGGCTTTGGTGCTCACTGAGTCTGCCCCCTGAGTGTGTCCTTTATGGATTGGAGGAGCTGCAAACTGGATGGTCCCACTCTGACCTCTGGGTACTTTGGCTCCTGGATCTCTAGGGAGGTGCTAATCTAGCTTCTGCCTTAGGCTATCCAGCAAAAGCCTCCCTGCAGGGCTTGGGCGGGGTGGGTCCCATGGGATCAACAGGGCGGGGCTTGCAGTTATGGCTGCTCTCAGAGGCCCTGCTTCTCAGTGTCTTGGCAATCACTGCAAGCCCCTCCGAGAGAAAGCTGCCCTCGAGTTCCAACCGATGCCAGACAGTCCCGCTTCTCCTGTATGAGTCTGGGACCCTGGAGACTCACCCAGAACTGGAGCTCAGAGCCTGAGACACCCTCCTGATTGAAAATGACAACCGCGTTCTCAGCTGCCAGCCCGCTCTGTGTGGGCCTCTGTACCTTAGTATTTTACTTCCACACTGCGCCTCCTCTGAGTCTCGGTATGCTTTTCTCTTTCCTTCTAGTTGTAGAATTTCCACTCAGCCAGCCTTCCTGTGGTTCTGGATGATGTCTGTTCCGTCTTTTAGTTGTATTTTTGAAGTGGTTGTTCAAGGCAGCAAACTCCGGTGTTTACCTATACCACCATCTTGGTTTTCTCCATATTTTTGATATTATTTAATACCTTTTTTTCTGCTTACATAATAAAATTCGCTCATTGTGGAATATTTGGGAAATGCAAGAACAGATAAAGAAGAAGAGTTAATTCACTTACAATTCCTCTTTGGTATACACTGCCATCATTTCCTGATCTTTCCCATCCTCTTTAAGTCAGTTTAACCTCCAAGTCTTCCCAATCATGCATCCTGTAAACTTTGTCATTACCAATATCTGTACTTCCACCCAAGTCTCAATTTCAAGCATGCCCCTCCATCGCTGACAACTGCCTGCTACCTTTCCATCTCACTTCCTCTAGGCCCCTCCCTCCAACAGTGTCCCTTCCCTTCCTCTTTACCCAGCTAGAGTCCCCGTGTCATCATTAAATTCTCCCTCTTGCACCCACCCTAAACACCCTTGCCTTTCCCTCAGTCCTTCTCAGGACAGAACCTGAACTCTGGTTAATCTCATATGTCTTGCTAACCACATCTGGACTGGAATTCCTAGTTGTGGCTTGTGGAAAAACATCACTGGCCTCAAGCCAATGACCACAACCTGTGACATTTCCCTAGTCAGGTCACCCTTTTGTTCTCTGGGACTATCTCCGCCTTCTTTGGTCTCCTCAGACCTCTATCACCGTCCACTCTCCTCACTTGCACTCTATGGTCTCATTTCACTGAGGGACGTAATCGGAAGAGACTTCCTCTTGCACCACGGAGTCTCCTGCTCCACCTGCATTTGATCCGTATTTGCTTCTTTCTCTCCTGGAAGCGATGGGTGAGCTCTCTGTGCGACTCTGGAGTCAACACCTCCTCTTGTGCAGGGACCACCCCTACAAGGAATTCACTCCCAAAGCCTCCCTCGGGTCTCCTGCTAAACCATGAACTTACCTCTTTCCCTCCGCTCATTTCCCTGGGCACACAACACATGTTACAATTTCCCCTTCCTTTAAACAAAACAAAACACCACCCGCCCCCGCAGGGCCCGGGTTTAGTCAGGGACTCAGGAGGATTCTTGTGTAAGTGATTTGTTCAGGAATTGCTCTTTGGGTGCAGGACAGGTAAAGGGGGAAGGCAGGCAAAGCTGAGGCCACGCCTGTTGTCTTGGCCTGGCCTCGCGGAGTGGAACTGGGCTGCCATCCCTCCTCACCCTCCTAATTCATTCTTTTAATTCATAGCTAGTCAAGCATTATAAAGCGAAGAGCTGTCCCAGATGAGGGACCTTAACTTACAGGCACAACCAGTGGTCAAGGACAAGCCAATGTTATCAACAGTTCATGAAGGTCTGCGAGAAACGGGTTTGGCCAAGTGCAAGATTGTGATGAACTCTGATACTTATAAGAAAGGTGACTCATTCTTCCAGTAACTGAACGCTGTCTGTAGAAGAGTAGGTGGTTTACCTCCTCCGGCCCTTGGCACTGATGCCTTAGGTCTGGATTCCCTGGAAGTGCCACACCCACTCACCAGGCTCCCCAACCCCCTTCCTCTGCTCCTTGTGTTTAGGAAGGGGTTACAGTTTCTGGAAAGGGAAATGAAACCGGTTTCATGGCAGGAAGATAACACATGTGGGTGCGCGGAGCAGACTCCCTCCCACAGCCCAACCACCTCCCTCGGGCGCACCTTTGCTCAGATGTCTCACACGCCCACGGGCAGGCAGGACTGTGTGAAAGTCCCTTCCAGAGGCTGGCTTCTCGCTCACCCACAGCCACGCCACCTGCTTTTACAGGCCCTGAAGCCAGAGTAAGCCTGGTCCCTTTCCAGCCCCACCTTTCTATTTAGGAGCACGGAGTTTTAGAATTCTGAACCTATTTATCACTCTTTAAAAGTGATAAATAGGTTCAGAATTCTAAAACTTCATATATATATATGAACTGGCTGGGTTGGGGGATGTCCCTCAGCCCCACTTGTGACCTCTCACAGTCTGGGACCCCTCGGGAGATAATGACCTGCTGGCTTAGGCCCGCTCCCGGGCGGCAGAGGGCAGGCCCAATCCCTAGGTGCCTGCCCCGCAGCCCCTGGTCAGGCTCAGAGCTGGGCTGATTGGGGAGTTGGGGCCCCGCCCCCTGTCATGCACAGAGCAGGGCAGATCAGGAGGTTGCGATGCCACCCTCAGTCACGCTCAGGGTAGGGCTGATTGGGGGGTTGGGGCACTCCCCCCTGTCACACTCAGGGCAGGGCCGATGGGGAGGTTGCAGCTCTACCCTGTCACACACAGAGCAGGCCCATGGGGGGGTTGGGGTGCCGCACCCTGTCACACACAGAGCAGGGCTGATCAGGGGGTTGGGGAGCTCCCCCTTATCAGGCACAGAGGAGGGCCGATCAGGGGGTTGGGGCGCCTTCCCCTGTCACGAACAGAGCAGGGCGGATAGGAAGGTTGTGGCCCTGCCTTCTGCCACAGACAGAGCCACAGGGCAATCAGAGGGTTTGGGCGTTGCCCCCTGTCACACTGCTCCGGGGGCCAGGAGGCCTCGCGGCTCCGCTGATCCCAGTGCTGGGAGGCATATTACCCTTTTACTATATAGGATAGAGGCCTGGTGCACCGGTGGGGGCTGGCTTGTTTGCCCTGAAGGGTGTCCCAGATCAGGGTGGGGGTCCCCACTGGGGTGTCTGGCCAGTCTGGGTGAGGGGATGATGGCTGTTTGCAGCTGGTCACATCCCCTTCCGGGTGGGGGTCCCCACTGGGGTGCCTGGCCCATCTGGGTGAGGGCCTGAGGGCTGTTTTCAGGCTGGCGGGTGACTGAAGCTCCCAACCTCTCTTTTTTTTCTTTTTTCTTTTTTATTCTGGGATTTATTTACCTTCTATGGCTGTCACTGGAGCTGAGAGCCGGCTTTAGCTTTGAGGCTCGGCTTCAGGTCTGAGACTTTGGCTGCTGAAAGCAGGTTTCTGGGCTTTGTTTACCTTCTGTATTTGAAACTTTGTTGTGACTCCAGCTCTGAGGTCCCAGCTGGCTGAGAGCAGGTTTCTGGGTTTTGTTTAGCTTCTATAATTGTAACATTGTTTCTTAGAGAGCAGCTCAGAGCTGGGCTGCAGCAGGCAGGGAACCTTGGCGTCCTCCTTCACTGGAGCAAGCAAGCCTCCTGTTCGCTTCAGTTGCCTGTCTGCCGGCCGCCATCTTGGCTGGCAGTTAATTTGCATATCTCGCTGATTAGCCAATGGGAAGGGTAGCGATGTTACGGTTAATTACCATGTTTCTCTATTATTAGATAGGATATATATATATGTGTGTGTGTATATATATATATATATTTCAGAGAGGAAGGAAGAGGGAGAGATAGAAACATCAATGATGAGAAAGAATCATTGATTGGCTGCCTCCTGCAGGCCCCTTATTGGGGAGTGAGCCCACAACCCGAGCATGTGCCCTTGACCTGGAATTGAACCATGACCTCCTGGTTCATAGGTCAATGCTCAACCACTGAGCCACATTGAACTTATCACTCTTTTCCCTCTTATTGTTCACACTTTCCTTTCTTTTTAATTTTTCAATTACAGTTTGCATTTGATATTTTTGTGTATTAGTTTCAGATGTAACAGCAGAGTGGTTAGAAAATCGTGTAAGTTAGAGAGTGCCCCCCCCCCCCCCGTGATGTTTCAAATACCAACCTGGCCCCATACATAGTTATGACGATGTTATTGACTATACTCCCTATGCTGTAACCTGCATCTGTGTGTTCAGACTTTTGGTTCATGTGTATATGTGTCTATCTTTCTCATTTCATTGTAAACGTCTTTCTAGATTTTCTATTTCCTTTATTTGGAAATGTAACACAAGAACATAGTAAAAAAAATTAAAACCGTGCAAAAGGGATACATGGGGAAAGTAAATTTCATGCTGACCCCTTCCCCCCAAACCTGCAGTTCCTTCCACAGAGGTAATTATCATCTCCAGTGTTTTGATTGTCCCTTCAGAGAGTTCACAAAAGAAGAAATTAAAGTGAAAAACAAAATTATGACAAGATGTTCCGTCTTCTTAGTAACTCCACAAAACAAATTCAAACAATGGGACACTAGCCCTCTGATTGATAAAAATTAAAGAAAAAGAGATGGGCAAAGGTGTGGGGAATGGGCACTTTTAAGTATGACTGGTGACATAAATTGTGCAACCTTCCAGGAAAAGCAACTTCACACCTCTCAAAAAAAAAAAAAAAAAAAAAAGGAATTGTACAGCCCTATGACAGAGCAATTCTCTCCTCTTCCAGAAATGTCTTCTTCAGAAATAGCCATGTTTACAAAAACACATGTCCAGTACTGCAAGGTGTGTAATGAGACACCACCCCTATGTCCTTGAATAGGGGCATGGCTAATTAAAACCGACAAGCTTTATAATGCTGGACTAGCTATGAATTAAAAGAATGAATTAGGACTATGTGTAGGGACCTGGAAAGATGCCTATCGTATCGGGATACCTAAACCACATAAACATATGGTCTGCAGCTTTCTTTCTTTAGGTACATAGTGTGCAAAGTCATGTAGATGTATCTCCCAGTTAGGGTCCAGTTAGAGATGGGAAGCACACCTGTCACTCAAAAGGGAAAATCCCTCTAGGCCAGGGGTGGGGGGATGTCTGGCCTATGGCCCTATAAGACCCACAAAATCATTGGCTCTGGCCCTGCCAAGGCAACCAGGCGGGACTTGAAATTCAATAAATCTAGGAGCTTTTTTAAAAAATTCGCAACATGCATTTATAGTAAGTGAATTATAAGTATAAATATCCAAATGGCCCTTGGCAGGAAAAAGGATTCCCACCCCTGCTCCCGGTAAGGGAGAGCACCCAAAGCAGAGCCTGGGGTGTCACGAGCCAGAGCTTGTCCGCAGTCAGCAAGGGGGAGCTGGGGCCAGAGGCCGTGCCAGGCCTGCTGACTCAGTCCCCACCGCTGAGTCCTGTGAGCTGAGGCCCTGCCTTAGGGGCAGGAAGACAAGCACCTGACTCAGGAAGGGAGGCCTCTTCACCTGCTCCGCCCTGCACCAGTCCTCTAGCGCCCTCTACCAACAAAGCCTAAAATTGTGCCAGCTGGCCAAGGGGACTTTTTTTTAAAAAAATTGTTTAAAGTTTATCTTTATTGCCCAGCTGGTGTAGCTCAGTTGGTTGAGTGTTAACCCATGAACCAATAGGTCAGGGCACATGCCTGGGTTGCAGGCTTGGTCCCCAGTGGGGGGCGTGCAGGAGGCAGCCAATCAATGATTCTCTCTCATCATTGATGTTTCTATCTCTCTCTCCCTCTCCCTTCCTCTCTGAAATCAATATATATATGTATTTAAAGAGAATGAATCTTGTCCACAGCAAACAGAGGTATTTTACAAAAATGCATGTATAGCACTGTGGCTATAACCTAAAATTGTCTTCTAGATATGGGGATACTAGCAAAGAGCCCTTCCCCTCACCCTTCCTCTTCTCCCTCCTCCAACACTTCAGTGACAGAGTACAGGACTACATCTAGCTCCAACAAAGACTCCCAGAAGACAGTCCTTCCTAAAAACTAACAAGAGGGCATTTGTAAAGGGATGACTTTACTGCCTCTGCTTTTAGCATACTTTGGGCTTTAAGACTTGCTTATCCTTGAATATGAGGCAGTATTGACTAAAATGCACACACATAGCAACGCTTAGACAGTCAGCTTGTCTAAAGACTTCTGGGCATAGATCCCTTCTCTCTGTATTTCCTTCCTCCTCCTCCTCCTCCATCATCTCATAAACAGTCAGCATACTCTGCAAGGCATCAAGTTTAACAATTCCATCCCCCTCAAAACAAACAAACAAACAAAGAAACAATTCCATTCCCCAAATATAACCGTTTCTATGAGTTAACAGAAAAAAATGCTTAAAGGATGTCACATTCACTCTCTACTTTTTAACATATGTTTTGCACTTTAAAAAAATGTTTGTATTGATTTTAGAGAGAGGGATAGGGAGATAGAAACATCGATGAATTAGCCACCTCCCACACTCCGCCTACTGGGAATCGAGCCCACAATCCAGGCATGTGCTCCGACTGGGAATCAAAACCGCGACCAAGACTTGGTTCATGGGTCGATGCTCAACCACTGAGCCACCCAGGCTGGGCCTGTTGCGCACTTTTAAACATCTAGAAAAGACTAGAGGTTTCAAATAAGGATTTAAGTTTGGCCACAATAAACTGTACCCTCAAAACCCAAACTCTTCAGGGAAATTTCTAGAATGAGCCTTGGTTAGAGATGAGTTATTTTTCAGATGACACACTGCATTACAAAATTCTTTTTATACCTGAGTCTCATTCCACATGTGCTTTTTCAATTAGAAAATTAGTAAGTGTGAAAACAATGGACTACAACTGACAGAAGTTCAAGGTTTCCCTTGTTGGGTTCAGGAAACAGCAGCATTCCTTCACCAGTGGGAGAGCCCTACTTGCTAGTGCTTCCTCCTATGGCACTGAAACTGTTACAATTAGCCTAGTCATTAATCACAGGAAAGGAGAAAAAAACAACAGGAAAGGAGCAAATATTGTAGGCATGTCAGCTGAGCAGCCTTCCCAGGAAGCTGCAGCTTTACACTCTCCAGGGGGCCACTGGAATAGACCGCAGATAGCTGGGGGAAGGGCCTGGACAGGGGGAGAATAGATGCATGCCCTGTAAAGTCTGGGTGACATAGGGAAGGTACTTGTTTGTTAGTCACACCTGTGAACAGGTTATTGGCTAGAGTAGGGATGGCCACTGCAAGTGCGGGAAGATTTGGGATACTTAAGTCCCTGAAAAAAGGAACTCGCTCTCATGGCTCTCACATTCCTGCACTCAGCCACATGGCTCGCAGCCATGTTGGTCCCACACAATGGACTAATAGACTGCAACTAGCCCGATGCTGTACCAACATGGAGCAGAAACTGTGGACCCTGGCTTTGCTTTTAGCTCCACTGAATCCTCAGCTATGCTTATTCCAGGACTGGATCAAGGTAAGTGGGACTTTAGAAACCCAGGGACATAATTCCATGCACATAAAAATCCCTCACGCTCCCGTGTGAGTTTCAGAAAATTCTTTTTCTTGCAGTATTATAAGGACCCCACCTCCAGCACTCAATGGGGAAAGGGATACCCCACTTCCACCAATAACAGTACCACTTTGAACACTTAAAGTTGTTTCTTTTGATATTTAACTCCACGTTTATATACAACACTAGAGGCCCGGTGCACGAAATTCATGCACTGGGGGTGGGGGGGACATCCCTTAGCCCGGCCTGTGCCCTCTCGCAGTCTGGGACCCCTTCCTCCTTACCGCCCACCCGCTTGCTGCTTCCTACCGCTCGGGTTGCTGCTCCTTAGTGCTGCCACGAAGGCTCCTGCCACCACCGCTGCACTCGCCAGCTGTGAGCCCCGCTTCTGGCTGAGTGGCACTCCCGCTGTGGGAACACACTGACCACCAGGGGGCAGCTCCTGCGTTGAGTGTCTGCCCCTTGGTGGTCAGTTCATACCCACCAGTCATTCCACCACTTGGTCAATTTGCATATGAGGGTTTTATTATATAGGATAGGTTATTGAATGTGAACTGTAAATGAAAAATAAAATTTAAAACAGAACCAAAAAAATTTTAAATCTGAAAATTTTTAAATATATATATTTAATTCTCACCTGAGGATGTTTTTAAAATTGATTTTTAGAGAGAGAAACATCCATGTGACAGAGAAATACCAGTAGGCTGCCTCTGCACCTGCTGACCCACTGGGATCTCACCTAAACCTAAGTATGTGCCCTAACCTAGAATCCAACAGGAAATCCTTTGGTGTACAGGTTGAGACTCTGACCAATTGAGCCACCTGGCCAGGGCAGATCTGAAAAATTTTTTTAAGTGTACCTCCAGGTCCTGGTCAGTGTGGATCAGTAGTTAGAATGTCCTCCCACGCACCAAAGGGTAATGGGTTCGATTCCAGCTGAGGGCACATACACAGGTTGTGGGTTCCATCCCTGTCAGAATGCTTGGGGAACTTTCTCTCTCCCTTCCTCTCTCTCTAGAATCGATGAAAAAAACATATCCTTAGGGGAGGACTTAAAAAGAAAAAAAATGCTGATTTGGTTGAGTGGATAGTGCTTCTGCAGGTGGACTGAAGGGTACCGGGTTGGATTCCGATCAAGGGCACGTACCTGGGTTGCAGGCTCAATCCGGGCCCTGGTCGGGGATTCAGCAAGAGACAACCAATTGATGTCTCTCACATTAGTTTCTGTCTTTCTCCCTCCCTTCCACTCTCCGGAAAAAAAAAACAAAAAAAAAAACCAGCAATGCAAAAATGTCCTCAGGTGAGGATTAACCAAAACAAACACCCATCCCCAGTGTGATTATTGAAGGAGCATATGAAGTATTTGTTGAATGAGCGGGAAGGGATGGGACTTCACTTTCTGTTTTAGCAACTCTGCAAACCAGAGGGCTTATTTTTTATTTTAATTTTTATTGATTGATTATTTTAGAGAGAGGAAGGGAGCGAGAGAAACACCAGTGTGTTGTTCCGCTTATTATGCTCTCTTTGGTTGCTTCTTGTCTGTACCCTGACCAGGGGTCCAACCCGCAACCTGGCTGTATCGGGAGGAGGTCCTAACCCACTGGGCTGCGCGCTGCCTGTCAGGGCCCCTCAACAAAACCCCTCTGGGTGCCCTGGCCCCTGCTGTGGGTCGGAGCTCCTCTGCCACAGCAAAGGTTTGGGTTCCATTCTGCCAGGGCACCTACCTAGGTTTTGGGTTTGATCCCCGGTCGGGGCTGACTGCTGCTCAGGAAGTGACTGAGGACCGTGTGCTCTAGTCATTCGGTGGGGAGCTGGGGTTCCATTGCCAACCTGGCCCACTCTGATCCCCGCTACCCCCGCTCCTACATCAAGGACGACTTCAACTATGGCAGCTGCGTGGCCTCCGCCCACGTACACATCCGCATGGGTAGGTCACCCTGTGGCTTGCCAGGCATGGCTGCTGCGCAGTCGCCCCAGAGGCGGATTTCCGGGTTCCCAGGGAGAGCGGGTCGGAGGGGAAGCACTTGGCCTGGAGCAGAGCACCCTTCCTGTGCAGGGCTCGCAGGGTTTGTGTCTCCGATCCTGACCTCAGCAGCCCCAGCGCCGAGGTGGTGGGCCTTGGTGCTGCTGGGTTCAGGGCTCCCCTGCTGGTTTGTGTCTCTGATCCGGCCCCCAGCAGCCCCAGCGCCATGGTGGCAGGGCTTGGGTCTGCTGGGTGCCAGCCAGTCCTTCGAGTTTGTGTCTCTGATTCCCCCAGCAGCCCCAGCACCAAGATGGGGGGCTTGGGGCTGCTGGGTGCTGGGGCTGCGGGTTTGTGCCTCCGATCCTGTCCGCAGCAGCCTCAGCACCGTGGTGGCGGGGCTTGGTTCTGCTGGGTGCAGGGCCCTCCTGTGTGTTTGTGTCTCTCATCTGGCCTCCAGCAGCTCCAGCACCTTGATGGTGGGCCTTGGGGCTGCTGGGTGCAAGGCCTGCAGGTTTGTGTCTCTGATTCTGCCCCCAGCATCCACGGCTCTGTGATGGCGGGGTTTGGGTCTGCTTGCATGTTTGTGTCTCCAATCCGGCCCCCAGCAGCCTCAGCACTGAGGTGGTGGGGCTTGGGGCTGCTGGGGCCTGACGGGAGACATAAACACACAGGGCCATCAGGATTCGCTGCTCCGGCCTGGAGATATAAGGCTTCGCTCTGCAGCTTGGAGCCTATGTATGCAAATTAACCACCAACTTTGTTGAGTTAATTTGCATACTTTCCTGATTGGCTGGTTAGTGTAGTGAAGGTACGGTCAATTTACATGTTTGTCTACTATTAGGTGAGGTGCTTCTACTTCTATTCCTTATTTAATCAGTTTTGTCACTTGGGTTAAGTCATTAATTGTGTTCAAATCTCTTATAGTTCTACTGCTTGTCAGTTACTAAGAGAGGTGCATAAATATCTCATACTATGATTGTGGACTATATCTCATTTTTTTTATGATCATTTTTGCTTTATGTCTAATTTGTTTGACAAAATCTATATATATAAAAGCCTAAGCAACCCTCTGACTGTTCGCCTGGTAGCTATGACACACAGTGATCACCAGGGGGCAGATGCTCTGCCCAGTAGAGGAGGGAGCCTGATTCCTCACGGAATCAGCCGTGGGTTAGGTTGCTGCTGGGCACTGTTGGCCCTGAATCTGCTTCACTTGCACCCCGGACCCAGAGAGGAGGGAACCCAAGTTGGGGGTGCATCACCGGAGAACCACCCTCTCACAATCCAGAACCCCTTGGGGGATGTCAGAGAGCCAGTTTCGGCCTGATCCCCGCAGGCCAGGCTGAGGGACCCCCACTGGTGCATGAATCTGTGCACTGGGCCTCTAGTAAACTATAATGATATAAGTTGATTATCACTTTTCATTTTATATTTTCAGTGTGTCAGTTTCTTTCACACTTAAAAAGTATCTTGTGAGCACTGTACAGTTTTTGTTTTTAACAAAATCCCGTCTGTTTTTTTCTTAAAATGAGAATATTTAGTTCATTTTTCTTTCATGTAATTGTTAGGACAAGAGCCTCTTTTTCCTTACTGTAACCTTCCATAAGCTATAAGAAGCACCTTGTAACTAAACCTCAAGATTATTAGCTCCTCTGGTTCAAACAGCCCCTCTGTTCAAACTGAGGGATATAATAAGTTACTTTCAAGGCCACATTCTTTTTTATTATTATTATTGCTTAAAGTAATACAAAGGGTATTACATATGTGTCCATTTTTTCCCCCCTGCCCTAGACAGTCCCCTAGCCTCCCCTATCCCCCAGTGTCTTATGTCCATTGGTTATGCTTATATGCATGCATACAAGTCCTTTGGTTGATCTCTTACCTCCCTACCTCCTGTCCCCCAACCCTCCCCGGCCTTCCCGCTGCAGTTTGACAATCTGTTTGAGGCAGCTCTGCCTCTGTATCTATTATTGTTCAGAAGTTTATAATGGTCTCTATTATCCATGAATGAGTGAGATCATGTGGTATTTTTCCTTCATTGACTGGCTTATTTCACTTAGCATGATGCTCTCTAGTTCCATCCATGACGTTGCAAATGGTAAGAGTTCCTTCCTTTTTAGAGCAGCATAGTATTCCATTGTGTAGATGTACCACAGTTTTCTAATCCATTCATCTACTGATGGGCACTTAGGCTGTTTCCAGACCTTAGCTATGGTGAATTGTGCTGCTATGAACATAGGGGTGCATATATCCTTTCTTGTTTTGTTTTTGTTTTTTTTTTTACTTTCCAGGAAGTTTATATTTTTCTTTTTAATTAAATCTTTATTGTTCAGATTATTACATTTGTTCCTCTTTTTTCTCCCCCATAACTCCCCTCCTCCCAGTTCCCACCCCACCCTCCGCCCTCACTCCCCACCCACTGTCCTCATCCATAGGTGCATGATTTTTGTCCAGTCTCTTCCCACATCTCCCACACCCCTTTCCCCCCCAAGAATAGTCAGTCCATTCCCTTTCTATGTCCCTGATTCTATTATAATCAACAGTTCATTCTGTTTATCAGATTATTTATTCACTTGATTCTTAGATTCACTTGTTGATAGATGCATATTTGTTGTTCATAATTTGTATCTTTACCTTTTTCTTCCTCTTACTGTTCTTAAAGTATACCTTTCAGCATTTCATATAATCCTGGTTTGGTGGTGATGAACTCCTTTAGCTTTTCCTTATCTGTGAAGCTCTTTATCTGACCTTCAATTCTGAATGATAGCTTTGCTGGATAAAGTAATCTTGGTTGTATGTTCTTGGTATTCATCACTTTGAATATTTCTTGCCACTCCATTCTGGCCTGCAAAGTTTCTGTTGAGAAATCAGCTGATAGTCGTATGGGTATTCCCTTGTAGGTAACTGAGTTTCTTTCTCTTGCTGTTTTTAAGATTCTCTCTTTATCTTTTGCTCTTGGCATTTTAATTATGATGTGTCTTGGTGTGGTCCTCTTTGGATTCCTTTCGTTTGGGGTTCTCCGTGCTTCTTGGACCTGTAAGTCCATTTCTTTCACCAGGTGGGGGAAGTTTTCTGTCATTATTTCTTCAAATAGGTTTTCAATATCTTGCTCTCTCTCATCTTCTGGCACCCCTATAATTCGGATGTTGGTACGCTTGAAGCTGTCCCAGAGGCTCCTTACACTATCCTCGCATTTTTGGATTCTTTTTTCATTTTGCTTTTCCGGTTGGGTGTTTTTTGCTTCCTCGCATTTCAAATCATTGACTTGATTCTTGCGCTCCTCTGGTCTGCTGTTGGGAGTCTGTATAATATTCGTTATTTCAGTCCGTGTATGCTTAATTTCTAGTTGGTTCCCCAATATAACATCGATGGTCTCATTAGTTTTCTTGTAGATCTCATTAAGTTTATCGGCAGCTTCTAAACAGTTCTTGAGAGACCTTAAAAGTGTGGTTCTGAACTCTATATCTTCCATTGACAATTTTGTCCTGTTTCTTTGTCTCCGCATTTTGTTATGCTTTCTTGGTGCACCCCCTAGTGGTCTTTGTGCGCAGTCTTATAGTTAAACCTTGATTGTTGTAGCTAATACCAGGGAGGTTGATGGTTTCTTTTGCTGTGCAGAAGCTTTTTATTTTGATGTAGTCCCATTTGTTCATTTTCTCTTTAGTTTCAGGTGCCCTAGGAGCTGTATCAGTGAAGAAATTGCTTCGGCATATGTCTGAGATTTTGTTGCCTTTGGATTCTTCTAGAATTTTTATGGTTTCCTGTCGTACATTTAAGTCCTTTATCCATTTTGAGTTTATTTTTGTGTATGGTGTAAGTTGGTGGTCTAGTTTCATTTTCTTGCATATATCTGTCCAATTTTCCCAACACCATTTATTGAAGAGACTATCTTGGCTCCATTGTATGTTCTTGCCTCCTTTGTCAAATATTAATTGAGCATATTGGTTCGGGCCAATTTCTGGGCTCCCTATTCTATTCCATTGATCTATATGCCTATTCTTGTGCCAGTACCAGGCAGTTTTGAGAACAGTGGCTTTGTAATACATCTTGATATCTGGTATTGAGATCCCACCTACTTTGTTCTTTTTCAGGATTGCTGCAGCTATTCGGAGTCTTTTTTTTTATTCCAGATGAATTTTTGGAGAGTTCGTTCTAGATCTATGAAGTATGCCGTTGGTATTTTAATGGGAAGTGCGTTGAATTTATAGATTGCTTTGGGTAGTATGGACATTTTAATGATGTTGATTCTATCAATCCATGAACACGGTATGTTTGTCCATCTGTTTATGTCTTCCTCTATATCTTTTTTCAATGTCCTGTAGTTTTCTGAGTAGAGGTCTTTTACCTCTTTAGTTAAGTTTATTCCTAGGTAGCTTATTTTTTTTGGTGCGATGGTAAACGGGATTGTTTTTATAATCTCTCTTTCTGAAAGTTCACTATTGGTGTATAGAAATGCCTCAGATTTCTTGGGGTTAATTTTGTATCCTGCCACATTGCCAAATTCATGTATTAAGTCTAGTAGCTTTTTGATGGAGTCTCTAGGGTTTTGTATGTATAATATCATGTCGTCTGCAAATAAGGACAGTTTTACTTCCTCTTTTCCAATTTGGATGCCTTTTATTTCTTCTTCTTGCCAAATTGCAATGGCTAACACTTCCAGTACTATGTTGAACAGGAGTGGTGAGAGGGGGCATCCCTGTCTTGTTCCTGTTCTTAGGGGAAATGGTGTTAGTTTTTGTCCATTGAGTATGATGTTGGCTGTGGGCCTGTCATATATGGCTTTTATTATGTTGAGATATGATCCTTCTACTCCCGCCAAGGGCCACATTCTTGTATCCACCTCCTCCCTGCTGTTTTTACAACTCAGTGATAATTTGCACCAAGGAGTCTCTAGTTAGTAGAAAGTTCCTATCCCTCCGCCCCTTCAAACAAGCCTCTATTGAACTCTTCATAACTTTTTCTCTAAGAATGTTCTACCTGATTTGGAAAAATACTGGTAAGACACCTCCCTAGGACATCTGCCTGGACTATATCCTGAAAAACAAACTCAACTTTAGCCAAAAATCCCCCTCTCTTCCTTTTTACCCAGCAACAGCAGCCATTACCCTTTAAAAGGGGAAGCCGCTTTTTGTTTCTTGCCCTTGTATCGCTTAGTATTGCACTGACCCTTTCCCTTCTGGTGAAGTAAAATAAACTTCCTCTCTGAATCTCTTCCTTTTATATATAGACTAGAGGCCCAGTGCACAAAAATTTGTGCACTCGGGGGGGGGGGGGGAGTCCCTCAGCCTGGCCTGTGTCCATTCACAGTCCAGGACCCCTTGGGGCCCAAGCTTGCAGTCAGACATCCTGCTGGCAGCCAGGGAGCCCTAGGGGGATGTCTGACTAAAGGTTTAGGCCCCCAGGGGATCAACTCTAAACCGTTAGTTGGACATTCTTAGTGCTGCCATGGAGGTGGGAGAGGCTCTTGCCACCACCTCTGCGCTGGCCAGCCATGCATGAGCCAGCTTCTGGCTGACTGGCACTCCCCATATGGAAGTGCACTGACCACCAGGGGGTAGCTCCTGCATTGAGCGTCTGCCCCCTGGTGGCCAGTGCGCTTCATAGCAACCAGTCATTCTGCCGATCAGGCAATGTGCATATTAGCCTTTTATTATTATTTTACTAGGGGCCTGGTGCACGAAATTCGTGCACTGGGTGTGTGTGGGGGGGGAGTGTCCCTCAGCCCAGCCTGCACCCTCTCACATACTGGGAGCCCTCAGGCGTTGACCCCCATCACCCTCCAATCGCAGGATCGGCCCCTTGCCCAGGCCTGACGCCTCTAACAGAGGCGTCAGGCCTGGGCAGGGGACCCTCATTTCCCCCCATCACTGGTTCTGCCCCCAGCCCAGGCCTGATGCCTCTGGCCCAGGCGTCAGGCCTGGGCAGGGGACCCCTCCGATTGCTGGCTCTGCCCCTTGCCCAGGCCTGATGCCTCGGCCAGAGGTGTAGACCCCCATCACCCTCCAATCGCCTGATCGGCCCCTTGCCTAGGCCTGACGCCTCCGCCAGAGGTGTCAGGCTTGTACAGGGGACCCCCATCTCCCCCCAATCACTGGCTCTGACCCCGCCTAGGCCTGAGGCCTCTGGCCCAGGAATCATGCCTGGGCAGGGGACCCCCATCTCCCTCTGATCGCTTGCTCCACCCCCCGCCCAAGCCTGATGCCTCTGACCCAGGCTTCAGGCCTGGGCAAGGGGACCATCATATCCCTCCAATCCCCGGCTCCGTCCCCCACCCAGGCCTGATCCCTCTGGCCCAGGCATCAGGCCTGGGCAGGGGACCCCCAGCCCCCCGCCCAGGCCTGATGCCTCAGCCAGGGGAGTTGACCCTCATCACCTTCCGATCACCAATCACCGGATCGGCCCCTTGACCAGGCCTGAGGCCTCCAGCAGAGGTGTCAGGCCTGGGCAGGGTATCCCCAGCTCCCCGCGGTTGCAGGCTCCACCCCTGCCCAGGCCTAACGCCTCTGGCCGAGGCGTTAGGCCTGGGCAGGGGACTCCCAGCTCCCCACGATCTCCTGCTCTGCCCCTGCCCAGGCCTAATGCCTCTGGCCGAGGCATTAGGCCTGGGCAGGGGACCCCCAGCTCCCTGTGGTTGCAGGCTCTGCCCCTGCCCAGGACTAACGCCTCTCGACAAGGCATTAGGCCTGGACAGGGGACCCCCAGCTCCCCACGATCTCCCGCTCTTCCCCTGCCCAGGCCTAACACCTCTGGCCTAGGCGTCTGGCCCGGGCAGCGGGGACCCGCAGCTGCAGCAGTTCTGCGATCGTGGGCTCCACTTTAGGCCCAGGCAAGGGACCCCTAGCTCCCAGGACTACCAGCTTCGACCATGCCCAGCTCCCATCGCTGGCTCCACCCCTACTTCCTGCTATCACTGGCCAGGGCGGCAAAGGCACCTGATTCTCCGATCATGGCTGGGGGACAGGGCAAAGGCGGCCCTGGGGCCGCCTTTGCCCTGCCCCCCAGCTCTTAGCTCCCCCCTGGGTTTCCAATCACTGTCAGTGGCAGGGGGCTTCTTCCTGCTTTCCCTTTTGCCTCCCTGCATTGTGCCTACATATGCAAATTAGCCGCCATCTTTGTTGGCAGTTAACTGCTATCTTAGTTGGCAGTTAATTTGCATATAGCCCTGATTACCCAATGAAAAGGGTAGCGCCATACAGCAATTACCATTTTTCTCTTTTATTAGTGTAGATAGGATGTCGCTATTTCCCTCCTTTTGTCCCCTCTACCAAGCTCTTGCCCACCACTTCTCTCTGGCCATCACAATACTGTTTTCTGTGTCCATGGGTTGTGCATATATTTTCTTTGGCTAATACCTTCTTTAAATTCACTTCTTTAAATTTTTATTTTCAGATAAGTGCTTATAATTGCACCATTATATATTTTTTATTATATCATTTAGAATTAAGATATTTTTTAATTGAACCCTTGTAAATTTTAGCACAATTTAATAAATTATGCTAGAAGCAATTAGGAGATTTTTCATGTAATGCATACACATTTCAATTAATATTTTATTAATTTTTAATTTTTAAAAATATTTTTATTGATTTTTTGCAGGGAGGTAGGGGGAGGGATAGAGAGCTAGAAACATCGATGAGAGAGAAACATTGATCAGCTGCCTCCTGCACATCTCCTACTGGGGATGTGCCTGCAACCAAGGTACATGCCCTTGACTGGAATCGAACCTGGGACCCTTCAGTCAGCAGGCCGATGCTCTATCAACTGAGCCAAACCGGTTTTGGCAATTTTTTTAAAAAAAAAATATTTCATTGATTTTTTACAGAGAGGAAGGGAGAGAGATAGAGAGTTAGAAACATCGATGAGAGAGAAACATTGATCAGTCGCCTCCTGCACATCTCCCACTGGGGATGTGCCCGCAACCAAGGTACATGCCCTTGACCAGAATCGAACCCGGGACCTTTCAGTCCGCAGGCCAACGCTCTATCAACTGAGGCAAACCGGTTTTGGCAATTTTTAATTTTTTAATATTTTAATTTGAAATAATCTCATACATGTAAAAAAACACTATAAAATACTACAGCATATTATATGTACTCTTCACCCAATTTCTTAGGTGTTAATAATTTAAACATAACCATTATACAACTAACAAAATTTGGAATATATTTTTCTTATAATCTCTTTAATGTTACTTAATCCATTTACTTTGTTTTTGATAATCTTCACCCAAGGATATTTTCCCATTGAATTTTAGAGAGAGTGCAGGGAAAGGGAGAGACACATTGATTGGTTGCCTCCTGCATATGCTTTGATAGGGACTGGGGATCAAGCCAGCAACTGAGGTATATGCCCTTGACCGGAATCGAACCTGGGACCTTTCAGTCCACAGGCTAATGGTCTATCCCAGCTGTGGGCAAACTACGGCCCGCAGGCCGGGTCTGGCCCGTTTGAAATGAATAAAACTAAAAAAAAAAAAAGACCGTACCCTTTTATGTAATGATGTTTACTTTGAATTTGTATTAGTTCACACAAACACTCCATCCATGCTTTTGTTCCGGCCCTCCAGTCCAGTTTAAGAACCCATTGTGGCCCTCGAGTCAAAAAGTTTGCCCACCCCTGGTCTATCCACTGAGCAAAACAGGCTGCAGTTTAATTAATTTACTTTTAATCTATATGTGTCTTTATATTTAAAGTGGGTTTTGTTTTTGATTCACCCTCATAATCTATCCTTTAATTGGTGCATTTATGCCACTGACTTTCAGAGTGCTTACTGATAGAGTTACTACCATATCAGGCGGCTTCTGGGACTTCTGGGTCCCGCCCTGCCTTGCCGCCCGGGACCAGATCGGCCTGGGCAGCAAAGCAGACTGGATTCTGGGTCTTTCAGGGCTGCCTTGGATGATGGTGTGCTGGCGGCTGGCGCTGTCCCGCCCTGCCTGCAGTATGAAAATTAGCCGCCATCTTTGTTGGCGGTTAATTTGCATATCACGCTGATTAGCCAATGGGAGGTGTAGTGAAGGTATGGTCAAGTACCACGTTTGTCTATTATTAGATAGGCTATATTTTTATTGATTTCAGAGAGGAAGGGAGAAATAGAAACATCAATGATGAGAGAGAATCATTGATTAGTTGCCTCCTGCATGCCCCCTACTGGGGATTGAACCTGCAACCGGGGCATGTGCCTGGATCAACCCCGGAAATTGAACCTTGACCTCCTGGTTCATAGGGCAACGCTCAACCACCAAGCCATGCTAGTGCGCTGGGCTCTCTTCTTTTAATTGTGAATTATTTAACAGCCCATGTCACTGGCCAAACCCTAACAGTAATCCTATCTAACAGTAACCCTAACAGTAATAGACAAACATGGTAATTAACCATACCTCCACTATGCTTCCCATTGGCTAATAAAAGTGATATGCAAATTAACACATTGTTTGCAGGTAGTTTTTATCGCGTGCTAACAGGTGGTGCGGGCCATTTTTGCTAATTTTTTGTGCAAATGGCAACATTCAGTAAAATTACGATAACTTTAGTTTATGTATTTATACATTACCCGCATTCTACTGCTAGTCTATAAAAAATGTATCCCTTGTCTATAAAATACGTGTCCCACGCTCTACTACCAGTCAACCTGAAACGTATAAATATGTTTCCCCACATACAATGTATTAACTGCCAACCAAGATGGCAGCCGGCAACCACGCAAGTGAAGCAAACATGAGGCTTGGTTGCCCGGGCAATGGAGGAAGCCAAGGTTCCCCGCCTGCTGCGCCCAGCTCTGAGTCTGAAAGCAACAGCTCCGAAATGCAACTATGTTTCAATTATAGAAGCGAAACAAACCCCAGATGCCAGGGTCCTGCCCCAGCAGGTCCAGGGGTCCCCAAAGGTGTGGACGGAGTTGGCGAAGAAGGAATGACACGGAGACAGTGTTCAGTTGATCAGCAGCCTAGCCAGGATCTCCAGCCAAGTTCTGGTCTGGATCTCCAGAGAGGTTCTGCTCTGGATCTCCAGCCAGGTTCTGTGTCCATGTTGTCTTGCTAGGTTCTCCAGCCAGGTTCTCCAGGTTCTCCAGCCAGGTTCCGTAGCCATGTTCCCTCACTAGGTTCTCCAGCCAGGTTCTGTGTCCATGTTCTCTAGCCAGGTTCAGTCACCAGGTTCTAGTCAGGTTCTCTTGCCAATTTCTGTAGTCAGGTTCAGTCCAGGATCTTTTGCCATGTTCTCTCGCTAGGTTCTATCTCTAGGTTCTGAGGCCTGTTTCTGTCCAGGATCTTTTGCCATGTTCTCTCCAGCGAAGTTCTTCTGTCTCTAGAGAATGTTCTGTGTAGGTTCTGTGCCTAGGTTCTGTCTCTCTTAGTTCTCTGTCTCCTAAGTTCTGTCTGCTGTTGTCTTGTTTCAACTGTATTTATACCAGTTGATTCCAATCCTATCAATCTCTATTCCAAAGGTTAGGGCGTTTCTTATCTCCATTCCAGGGAGTAAAGATTATGTAGCTTAAGCATGATTATTCGTAGTTAAAGTGATTAATTACCCGCCTGGCACTTAGTTAAGAGGTTTTATTCCCTCCCTAACTTCAGGGGAAAATCCCTACCTGGGGAAACAACCTTTCTCGGAGAGGTGGCCTTGGTTAAAACACACAGCGCTAAGGGGAGCAAACATATTAAGAACAGTATGCTATATATGCCAGGTCCCTTGAAACAGCAAGCATGGACCAGCTCCCGGCACCCAGAGACCTGCTTTAAGACAGCCCGGCATCCGAGCTGGAGCTGCAACAAAGTTTCAATTACGAAAGGTAAAAATATCTCAGAATAAAAAAAAGAAAAGAAAAAAAGGAGAGACTGGGAGCTTCATTTGCAGGCTTGGCATGCCTACAAACAGCCCTCAACCCCTCATCCAGGCTGTCCAGGCACCCCAGTGGGGACGACACCCTAAAGGGGGTGCGGGCAACCTAAAAAGAGCCATCAGCCCCTCATCCAGGCTGGCCAGACACACCAGTGGGGACTCCCAGCCTGAAGGGGGTGCGGGCAGCCTGAAAACAGCCATCAGTCCCTCACCCAGGCTGGCCAGGCACCCAAGCAGGACCCCCAGCCTGATCCGGGACACCATTCATGGCAAACCAGCTGGCCCCCATCCGTGCACCAGGCCTCTATCCTATACAGTAAAAGGGTAATATGCAAACTGAGCCTAACAGCAGAAAGACTGGGAATGACTGGTCACTGTGACACACACTGGCCACCAAGGGGCAGATGCTCAATGCAGGATCTGCCCTCTGGTGGATAGTGAGCTCCCACATGGAGGAGCTCTGCTCAGCCACAAGCCAGGGTGCTGGCTGCCAGTACAGCAGTGGTGGTGGGAGCCTCTCCTGCCTCCTCAGCAGCGCTAAGGATGCCCTACTGCAGCTTAGGTCTGCTCCCATCTGGCAAGTGGACCTCCCCCAAGGGCTGCCTGGCTGCCAGAGGGATGTCTGATTGCCAGCTTAGGCCCACTCCCCTGGGGAGCAGGCCTCAGCCAGCAGATGGTCATCAGCCGAGGGGTCTCAGACTGAGAGAGGGCACAGGCTGGGCTGAGGGGACCACCCACACCAGTTCACGAATTTTGTGAACCGGGCCTCTAGTTATTAATCACGATCTTTTCCATTTTAAAACAGAAAATGAAGCATGATATTTAAAAATTCCACAGAATCTTCTGACTTACATCTGAGCTGTAGACAATTTTCTTATTTTGTAACGATTCTCAGAAACATGTCTTTAGCAACAACTAAAATTGTTTCCCGTTACTTTTGTAATATGTGATGACATTGGAAGAGTTACTTCTTCTTTTGGCCTGTGAGATTAAACTGAAAAGGGCACAGACCTTGAGACAAGAGATTTTGTCATTTTCTAATGGCTAAAGCCATTTTAAAATTTCTTATATGTATCAAAGGCAATTCAATAGAGTACAATATGAAATTTAAACTTTATATGAGTTCGCATTTGAATAGTTTTTATTTTTTATTATGTTTTTATTGAATTTATTGGGGTTACACTGCTTAACAAAATTATATAGGTTTCAGGTGCACAATTGAATAGTTAAATTATATATAATATTTATAACAAGAGAAACCAAGATGGCGGCATAGGTAAACACCGGAGATTGCTGCCTCGCAAAACCACTTCAAAAATACAACTAAAATAACATAACACTATCCTATCTAATAATAGACAAACATGGTAATTAACCATACCTCCGCTACGCTTCCCATTGGCTAATAAGGGTGATATGCAAATAAATTGCCAAACAAGATGGCGGCCGGCAGCTATGCAGCTGAAGTGAACAAGAGGCTTGGTTGCCCCGGCGATGGAGGTAGCCAAGGTTCCCTGCCTGCCACAGCCGGTCTCTGAGCTCTGAAAGCAACAACTGCAAAGCAACTATGTTTCAATTATGGAAGCTAAACAAACCCCAGATACCTGCTTTCAGCCAGCCGGCCTCAGAGCTGGAGACGCAACAAAGTTTCAATTACAGAAGGTAAATAAATCGCAGAAGAAAAAAAAAGATGAAAAAAAGGAGAGACTGGGAGCTTCAGGTGCAGGCTTGGCCTGCCTTAAAACAGCCCTCAGCACTGCATCCAGACATGCCAGGGATGCCAGTGGGGATGCGCATCCTGAAGGGGGTGCGGGCAGCCTGAAAGCAGCCCCCAAACCCTCATATGGCTGGCCAGGTACCCCAGTGGGGACCTCCACCCTGAAGGGGTGCAGGCAGTCTAAAAACAGCCATCAGCCCCTCACCCAGGCTGGCCAGACACCCAAGCGGGACCCCCCACCCTGATGCGGGACACCATTTAGGGCAAACCAGCCGGACCCCACCCGTGCACCAGGCCTCTATCCTATATAGTAAAGGGGTAATATGCAAACTGAGCCTAACAGCAGAAAGACTGGGAATGACTGGTAACTATGACACACACTGACCACCAGCAGGCAGACGCTCAATGCAGGATCTTCCCTCTGGTGGTCAGTGAGCTCCCACATGGAGGAGCTCTGTTCAGCCACAAGCCAGAGTGCTGGCTGCCAGTACAGCAGTGGTGGTGGGAGCCTCTCCTGCCTCCTCAGCAGTGCTAAGGATTTCTGACTGCAGCTTAGGTCTGCCCCCCGCTGGCAAGTGGACATCACCTGAGGGCTGCCGAGCTGCCAGAGGGATGTCTGATTGCCAGCTTAGGCCCAATCCCCTAGGGAGCAGGCTTCAGCCAGCAGATGGTCATCAGCCGAGGGGTCCCAGACTGTGAGAGGGCACAGGCTGGGCTGAGGGACCCCCCACCCCAAGTTCACGAATTTTGTGCACCGGGCCTTAGTTACTAATAATGATCTTTTCCGTTTTAAAACAAAAAATGATACATGACAATTCAAAATGCCACAGAATCATCTGACTTCCATCTGAGCTCTAGACAATTTTCTTATTTTGTAACGATTCTCAGAAACATGTCTTTCGCAACAACCAAAATCCTTTACAGTTAGTTTTGTAATATGTGATGACATTGGAAGAGTTACTTCTTCTTTTGGCCTGTGAGATTAAACAGAAAAGTGTACAGACCTTGAGACAAGAGATTTTGGCATTTTCTAATGGCTAAAGCCATGTTTCAAATTGTTTATATGTATCAAAGGTAATTCAGTAAAGTACAATATGAAATTTAATCTTTATATGAGTTTGCATTTTGAATAGTTTTTATTTTTTATTATATTTTTATTGAATTTATTGGGGTTACACTGCTTAACAAAATTATATAGGTTTCAGGTGCACAATTGAATAGTTAAATTATATATAATATTTATAACATATAATAACATAACACTATCCTATCTAATAGTCGACAAACATGGTAATTAACCTTACCTCTGCTACACTTCCCATTGGCTAATAAGGGTGATATGCAAATTAACTACCAACCAAGATGTCGGCTGGCAGCCACACAGCTGAAGCGAACATGAGGCTTGGTTGCCCTGGCGATGGAGGAAGCCAAGGTTCCTTGCCTGCCACAGCCGGTCTCTGAGCTCTGAAAGCAACAACACCGAAAGCAACTATGTTTCAATTATAGAAGCTAAATACCTGCTTTCAGCCACTGGCCTCATAACTGGAGCTGCAACAAACTTTCAATTACAGAAGGTAAATAAATACCACAATAAAAAAAAGGAAGAAAAAAAAGGAGGGACTAGGAGCTTCAGTTGCAGGATTGGCATGCCTGCAAAGAGCCCTCAACCTTCATCCAGGCTGGCCAGGCACCCCAGTGGGGACCGCCACCATGAAGGGGGGCGGGCAGCCTGAAAACAGCCATCAGCCCCACACCCAGGCTGGCCAGGCAGAAAGAATGGGAATGACTGGTAACTATGACACACACTGACCACCAGCGGGCAGACGCTCAATGCAGGATCTGCCCTCTGGTGGATAGTGAGCTCCCACATGGAGGAGCTCTGCTCAGCCACAAGCCAGGGTGCTGGCTGCCAGTACAGCAGTGGTGGTGGGAGCCTCTCCTGCCCCCTCAGCAGTGCTAAGGATTTCCGACTGCAGCTTAGGTCTGCCCCCCGCTGGCAAGTGGACATCCCCCGAGGGCTGCCGAGCTGCAAGAGGGATGTCTGATTGCCAGCTTAGGCCCACTCCCCTGGGGAGCAGGCCTCAGCCAGCAGATGGTCATCAGCTGAGGGGTCCCAGACTGTGAGAGGGCACAGGCTGGGCTGAGGGACCCCCCACCCCAAGTTCACGAATTTTGTGCACCGGGCCTTAGTTACTAATAATGATCTTTTCCGTTTTAAAACAAAAAATGATACATGACAATTCAAAATGCCACAGAATCATCTGACTTCCATCTGAGCTCTAGACAATTTTCTTATTTTGTAACGATTCTCAGAAACATGTCTTTCGCAACAACCAAAATCCTTTACAGTTAGTTTTGTAATATGTGATGATATTTGAAGAGTTACTTCTTCTTTTGGCCTGTGAGATTAAATAGAAAAGTGTACAGACCTTGAGACAAGAGATTTTGTCATTTTCTAATGGCTAAAGCCATGTTTCAAATTGTTTATATGTATCAAAGGTAATTCAGTAAAGTACAATATGAAATTTAATCTTTATATGAGTTTGCATTTTGAATAGTTTTTATTTTTTATTATATTTTTATTGAATTTATTGGGGTTACACTGCTTAACAAAATTATATAGGTTTCAGGTGCACAATTGAATAGTTAAATTATATATAATATTTATAACATATAATAACATAACATTATCCTATCTAATAATAGACAAACATGGTAATTAACCTTACCTCCGCTACACTTCCCATTGGCTAATAAGGGTGATATGCAAATTAACTGCCAACCAAGATGTCGGCTGGCAGCCACGCAGCTGAAGCAAACATGAGCCTTGGTTGCCCCGGTGATAGAGGAAGCCAAGGTTCCCCTCCTGCCACAGCCGGTCTCTGAGCTCTGAAAGCAACAACACCGAAAGCAACTATGTTTCAATTATAGAAGCTAAACAAACCCCAGAAAGCTAAACAAACCCGCTTTCAGCCAGCCGGCCTCAGAGCTGGAGACGCAACAAACTTTCAATTACAGAAGGTAAATAAATTCCAGAAGAAAAAAAGGAAAAATAAAAGGGAGAGACTGGGAGCTTCAGTTGCAGGCTTGGCCTGCCTGCAAAAAGCCCTCAAACTTTCAGCCAGGCTGGCCAGGCACCCCAGTGGGGACCTCCACCCTGAAGGGGTGCAGGCAGTCTGAAAACAGCCATTAGCCCCTCACCCAGACTGGCCAGGCACTCAAGCGGGACTCCCCGCCCTGATCCGGGACACCATTTAGGGCAAGCCATCCGGTCCCCACCCATGCACCAGGCCTCTATCCTATATAGTAAAGGGGTAATATGCAAACTGAGCCTAACAGCAGAAAGACTGGGAATGACTGGTAACTATGACACACACTGACCACCAGCAGGCAGACACTCAATGCAGAATCTTCCCTCTGGTGGTCAGTGAGCTCCCACATGGAGGAGCTCTGCTCAGCCACAAGCCAGGGTGCTGGCTGCCAGTACAGCAGTGGTGGTGGGAGCCTCTCCTGCCTCCTCAGCAGTGCTAAGGATTTCCGACTGCAGCTTAGGTCTGCCCTCCCGCTGGCAAGTGGACATCACCCGAGGGCTGCCGAGCTGCCAGAGGGATGTCTGATTGCCAGCTTAGGCCCAAATCCCTGGGGAGCAGGCCTCAGCCAGCAGATGGTCATCAGCTGAGGGGTCCCAGACTGTGAGAGGGCACAGGCTGGCTGAGGGACCCTCCCCCCCCCCCCCAGTTCACAAATTTCGTGCACCGGGCCTTAGTTATTAATAATGATCATTTCCGTTTTAAAACAGGAAATGATACATGACAATTCAAAATGCCACAGAATCATCTGACTTCCATCTGAGCTCTAGACAATTTTCTTATTTTGTAACGATTCTCAGAAACATGTCTTTCGCAACAACCAAAATCCTTTACAGTTAGTTTTGTAATATGTGATGATATTTGAAGAGTTACTTCTTCTTTTGGCCTGTGAGATTAAACAGAAAAGTGTACAGACCTCGAGACAAGAGATTTTGTCATTTTCTAATGGCTAAAGCCATGTTTTAAATTGTTTATATGTATCAAAGGTAATTCAGTAAACTACAATATGAAATTTAATCTTTATATGAGTTCGCATTCTGAATAGTTTTTATTTTTTATTATATTTTTATTGAATTTATTGGGGTTACACTGCTTAACAAAATTATATAGGTTTCAGGTGCACAATTGAATAGTTAAATTATATATAATATTTATAACAGGAGAAACCAAGATGGCGGCATATGTAAACACCGGAGATTGCTGCCTCACACAACCACTTCAAAAATACAACTGAAAGACGGAACGGACATCATCCAGAACCACAGGAAGGCTGGGTGAGTGGAAATTCTTCAACTAGATGGAAAGAGAAAAGCATACCGAGACTCAGAGGAGGCGCTGTACGGGAGTAAAATACTAAGGTGCAAAGTGCATGCGGAGCGGGCTGGCAGCTGAAGGCGTGGTTGTCGTTTTCAATCCGGAGGGATTCTAAGGCCCTGAGCTCCAGTTCCGAGCGAGTCTCTCGGGACCCAGACTCATATGGGAGAAGTGGGCCTGCGGGCATCGGTCAGAACCCTAGGGCAGCTTCCTTTCTGAGGGGCTTGCAGCAATTACTGGGACACTGAGAAGCAGAGCCTCTGAGGGCAATACTGAGAGCAGCCATAACTGCTAGCCCCACCTTGTTGATCCTGTGGGACCCGCTCCGCCCAAGCCCTCCAGGGAGGCTTTTGCTGGATAGCCTCAGGCAAAGGCTAGATTAGCACCTCCCTAGAGATCCAGGAGCCAGGAAGCCCAGAAGTCATAGTGGGACCATCCAGTTTGCAGCTCCGTGGAACCATAATAGACACACTCAGGAGGCAGACTCAGTGAGCACCAAAGCCCCACTGAAGCAAGTCTTGCCCCAGAGGGGTGTCTCCAGCACAGAAGTTCTCCCATTGCAGACACAGCTGATTCTCACAGCCAATTGGCCAGGAGGTCAATTCCTCACAGTGATAACTACAACAATCAAGGCTTAATTACAACAAGACTGTGCACAAAGCCCACAAGGGGGTGCACCAAGAGTGTCTACCTCAGGTAATTGGGACACTTAGCACAGAAAGGAACTCTATCGACACAGCGAAGAATAAAAAATGCCAAGAGAAAGAAACAGGACACAAACGACAGAATGGGAGGAAAGCAAACTGCTGGATATAGAGTTCAAAACCACACTTTTAAGGTCTTTAAAGAACTGTCTAGAAGCTGCCGATAAATTTCATAAGGCCCTCGAAAGGGCTGGTGAGACCGCCGATAAATGTAGTGAGATCTTCAAGAAATCTAATGAAACCCTTGATGTTGTGATAACCAACTAGAAATTAAGAATACACTGACTGAAATAAAGAATATTATACAGACTCCCAACAGCAGACCAGAGGACCGCAAGACTCAAGTCAAAGATTTGAAATACGAAGAAGCAAAAAACACCCAACTGGAAAAGCAAAATGAAAAAAGAATCCAAAATTACGAAGATAGTGTAAGGAGCCTCTGGGACAGCTTCAAGCGTACCAACATCCGAATTATAGGGGTGCCAGAAGAAGAGAGAGAGCAAGATATTGAAAACCTCTTTGAAGAAATAATGACTGAAAACTTCCCCTACCTGGTGAAAGAAATAGACTTCCAAGTCCAGGAAGTGCAGAGAACCCCAAACAAAAGGAATCCAAAGAGGACCACACCAAGACACATCATAATTAAAATGCCAAGAGCAAAAGACAAAGAGAGAATCCGAAAAGCAGCAAGAGAAAGAAAGTCATTTACCTACAAGGGAGTACCCATACGACTGTCAGCTGATTTCTCAACAGAAACTCTGCAGGCCAGAAGGGAGTGGCAAGAAATATTCAAAGTGATGAATACCAAGAACCTACAACCAAGACTACTTTATCCAGCAAAGCTATCATTCAGAAGTGAAGGCCAGATAAAGAGCTTCACAGATAAGAAAAAGCTAAAGGAGTTCATCACCACCAACCCAGTATTATATGAAATGCTGATAGGTATCCTTTAAGAAGAGGAAGAAGAAGAAAAAGTAAAGATACAAATTATGAACAACAAGCACACAGCTATCAACAAGTGAATCTAAAAATCAAGTGAATAAATAATCTGACGAACAGTATGAACTGTTGATTGTAATAGAATCAGGGACATAGAAAGGGAATGGACTAACTATTCTTGGGGGGGAAGGGGTGTGGGGGGTGCAGGAATAGATTGGACAATAATCGTGCACCTATGGATGAGGACAGTGGGTGGGGAGTGAGGGCGGTGGGTGGGGTGGGAACTGGGTGGAGGGGAGTTATGGTGGGAACAAAGAGGAACCAATGTAATAATCTGAACAATAAAGATTTAATTTTTTTAAAAAAATATATATTTTATTGATTTTTTACAGAGAGGAAGGGAAAGAGATTGAGAGTTAGAAACATCGATGAGAGAGAAACATCGATCAGCTGCCTCCTGCACATCTCCCACTGGGGATGTGCCCACAACCCAGGTACATGCCCTTGACCGGAATCGAACCTGGGACCCTTCAGTCTGCAGGCCGACGCTCTATCCACCGAGCCAAACCGGTTTCGGCAAGATTTAATTTTTAAAAAAAACCAACAAAGCACTGAGCAAAAAACATCTAAAAAATAATATTTATAATATATAATAACATAACACTATCCTATCTAATAATAGACAAACATGGTAATTAAGCATACCTCCACTATGCTTCCCATTGGCTAATAAGGGTGATAGGCAAATTAACTGCCAACCAAGATGGCGGCTGGCAGCCACGCAGCTGAAGCAAACATGAGCCTTGGTTGCCCTGGCGATGGAGGAAGCCAAGGTTCCCCTCCTGCCACAGCCGGTCTCTGAGCTCTGAAAGCAACAACTCCAAAAGCAACTATGTTTCAATTATAGAAGCTAAACAAACCCCAGATACCTGCTTTCATCCAGCCAGCCTTGGAGCTGGAGCCACAACAAACTTTCAATTACAGAAGGTAAATATATCCCAGAAGAAAAAAAGGAAGAAAAATAGGGAGAGACTGGGAGCTTCAGTTGCAGGCTTGGCCTGCCTGCAAAAAGCCCTCAAACCTTCAGCCAGGCTGGCCAGGCACCCCAGTGGGGACCTCCACCCTGAAGGGGTGCAGGCAGTCTGAAAACAGCCATCAGCCCCTCACCCAGGCTGGCCAGACACCCAAGCGGGACCCCCCACCCTGATCCGGGACACCATTTAGGGCAAGCCATCCGGTCCCCACCCGTGCACCAGGCCTCTATCCTATATAGTAAAGGGGTAATATGCAAACTGAGCCTAACAGCAGAAAGACTGGGAATGACTGGTAACTATGACACACACTGACCACCAGCAGGCAGACGCTCAATGCAGGATCTTCCCTCTGGTGGTCAGTGAGCTCCCACATGGAGGAGCTCTGTTCAGCCACAAGCCAGGGTGCTGGCTGCCAGTACAGCAGTGGTGGTGGGAGCCTCTCCTGCCTCTTCAGCAGCGCTAAGGATTTCCTACTGCAGCTTAGGTCTGCTCCCCGCTGGCAAGTGGACATCACCCGAGGGCTGCCGAGCTGCCAGAGGGATGTCTGATTGCCAGCGTAGGCCCAATCCCCTGGGAAGCAGGCCTCAGCCAGCAGATGGTCATCAGCCAAGGGGTCCCAGACTGTGAGAGGGCACAGTCTGTGCTGAGGGACCCCCTGACCCCCACCGCCGAGTGCACAAATTTTTGTGCACCGGGCCAGTAGTTATTAGTATGATTGAGTTTAAATCTAATATATTTTTAGTTGTTTTTATTTGTGGTGCCAATTTATTTTTGTTAACTTCTTTGACTTCCTTTAGTTTAGGTGAATTAAATAATTTTTTAAAAAAGTGTATCTTACCTCTACTAGCTAGTTAATTATACATTCTTTTAGTTGTCTTTTAGTAATTGCTTTCAAATTGCTCTGTGTGATAATGTAGCCACTAGCCATATGTCTGCTTAAAATAGCTTTATTGAGGTATAATTGATAAACAACAAATGGCACATACTTAAAATTCATAATTTGATAAGTTTTAACATATATATATATATATATATATATATATATATATATATATATATACCTTTGAAACCACCACTTCAGTCAAGATAATTTGACCTCCTAAATATGCCTTATGCCCATTTATCCTGCCTTCCTGTTCCTCCCCACCCCTGCTTCTTCTAGGTATTTAGTGCTATAACATTTCCCTAAGTACTGCTTCATTTTGATATGTTTTGCTTTTATTTTAATTCAGTTCGGATTTCTACTTACCTAATTTCCTTTTGATTTCTTTCTTTTTGACTCATGGATTATTTAGAAGTACGATACCTCCCTAAGACATCTGCCTGGACCCTCTATGTATTGGAGATTTTCCAGACATTTTTCTGTTGTCCAGGCCAATAACAAATTCCTGGGCCCATGAAATCGGATATCCTATTATCCAGAGGGGCTATTATATTCAAGACCCACAGGTAGTTTATGCCAGTGGTCATGGCCAGAGTGAATTTCACCAGAGGGCAGCATTCAACATTTGAAAATTCTGTTAAAAAATTCTCTGATTCAGTCAAGCAGATGGGGCCAAGGCAGATGAGGAGAGAAAGGAGAAGCTGGTGATTGGACGCTGCTCAGGATTAGTCTTTAAAGGAAATAGTGGTGAAGAAGGCTGAGATAAAATTCAGGGAGAAAGTTGACAAAAATTTGAATTCTCATTATGATCCATTACACATATACACATTTATATCTACACATACACATACACATGATGCCTATGGACAAAAGGGTTACTGCTGAATTTTATACTTCTTATTATTCTTTTTGGCATTTTCAAAATTGTATGAGGTATGTAATCCTATATAATAAAAGGGTAATATGAAAAATTGACCCTGATGGTGGAACAACTGGTTGCTATGACACGCACTGACCACCAGAGGACAGATGCTCAATGCAGGAGCTGCCCCTTGGTGGTCAGTGCACTCCCACAAGGGGAGTTCCGCTCAGCTACATGCTGGGCTGACGGCTGTGAGTGCAGTGGCTGTGACAGGAGCCTCTCCCACCTCCTTGGCAGCACTAAGGATTCTGACTGTGGCTTAGGCCCGCTTCCCATGGGAAGCGGGCCTAAGCTGTCAGTTGGACATCCCCTGAGGGCTCCTGTGCTGCTAGAGGGATGTCTGACTGCCAGCTTAGGCCCAATCCCCTGGGGGACGGGCCTAAGCCAGCAGGTGGACATCCCCCAAGGGGTCCCAGACTGGGAGAACGCTCAGGCCCGGCCTGAGCGTTCTCCCTGCCTCCCCCCCCCCCCCCCGCCCCCAGTGCACGGATTTTCGTGCATCCGGCCTCTAGTACTTTTATAATCAGAAAAAAACTTCAATGATCAACATTTTGAATGAGGTTGTTAAGATTTCATTATTTGTTGTGAGTGGAAGAAGGACAGGAATCTGGACAGGGTTCCTAGTCAGAAATAGTGACTGTGTCTGATTTGGCTGAAACACCCATTTGTGGGGTAGACAGATGGAGGGAAGCTGAGCTCCAGGGAGGGTGAGGGAGACCCCCATCTTATCTGGTAAGGGGCCAGGGAAGACAGATGTACTATAGCCAAAAGGCCTTAGACCCAAATGACAATTTTTTTTTTCTAAATTAACTGAGGCCATTTTGAAATATATTTTGAATTGGCATATTTGGTTAATAAATGCAAGCAATTTGGAGCAGAATAAAGACACTCATGACAAACTCTTTGTTTTAATTATTTGACAACGAAAGGAATTTAGAATCCCCTAGGTTGGAGAGGAGGAACGCCTATCTACAGTTAACCTAAATTATACCAATGGGCTTTGACTTTTTCAACAACCTTAAGCTTTCCTTCCCATAGGAAAAATACCAGAAACAGCTACTGAACTTTTATTCTGTCAAACATGTCTAACCAAGAAATGAATGGTGAAATATGGGAGTAGAGGTGAGAAAATGAAATCAATAAATAAATCTTGAATGCTCATCTAGAGCTCTTTCAGGGCACGTTATTTCCTCTGAATTAAAATACAAAGAGTGAAACAAAACAAATAAGAAGAATGGTGTGACATGATTTTTCAATGGGGAAAAAAAAGCTGAAAAAGTGTCAGTTATTTCTACCTTCCACTTAAATCGTTATGTCTTTGAATTTCTTCATTAGATTCTTAAACTTTTGGAGTCTTTTCATTGTGACTTTTCTTGGATAGGATCTTTTTCTCTATGAAAACATCTAGCAAGGCTTAGAAAATTAGATGAAAATGAGTCATATGGGTTTTCCAATATTACATAAGTGCTGAAGATTGCAGAGTTGTAAACGTGCAGCTTGAATTATCCTTGGCTTTAGACATTTTTTGTCACTTCTTTTTTTATTCTCCAAACCAAGGGTCTTACTTCTCATGCTAGCAAATTTTCTCCACAAGAAAACAGGCTGGTCTTATTTACTTGTTCATTGATAGTTTCTTCTGGCTTTATCCTGGCTCAGAAGGATAGAATTTAGAATTGAGAGTTTTGAGTATGGTGCCTGGGAAACATTAAAAAGAGGCATTTTGATGAGGCCCAGAAATCAGGATTTTAAAAAGATTCCCAAGTGATTCTAATGTGCAGCCAAGGTTGAGAACCACTGATCTATAGATATAGTATTTCCAAAGGTAGCTTCAATAATAGATCCATTACAAATCATTTCACTTCCAGGCTCTGCTCCAAGGACTGGTTCCTGCCTGAACACTTGCCCTGAGGGCAGGTTCCTGCCTGAAACCTCAATCTGAGGGTGGGTTCCTGCCTGAAACATCGCCCTGAGGGCCGGTTCCTGCCTGAAACCTCACCCTCCAGGAAACAGCTGGGGGAGGGCACAGCTGTTTCCAAGACGACCCCTGCAGGACTGACTTCCTTCCGGTTGGTCACAGTTCTGGCCGTGATGTTACACCCAGGGTTTTTATATAAGTAGATATGTGTAAATCCATCTATTGAAAAAAGTCTGCATTATTAACCGGTACACCTAGTATGCCTTGAATACATGGGATGTCACTTAAAGTTTCTAAAGGTTATTTATGAGATAATTTTAGGGAGTAGTAACTTCCTCTCTGAGTGTAAGAGGTACTTAATCTTTTATTCTCTTTACTCTTCTGAAATGCATTTCTCCTCCATTGTTAGGTATCTTCATCTAATTTCTGAATTTTGTTGCCTGATTTGACTTTTACTTTTTGATGAATAACAAATCTTTTTAGGAGTTCAGAGACACCTATCAGCTTACTTTTTTCTAATATGATTCCTCCTTAATTCTCAGGTCTCTTGGCCTGGTTGTGCTTTGGGTTCATTTGCTTTCCCTTGGTGATGACTTCCTTAAGCTTCCCTTCCTCCCTGGCTTAACCATTTTCACCCTTTTCATGCAAGGAAATCCTCCACGTCAGGTGTCACTGGTGATGGGCAACCATTACCCCATTGTCTGTGGCACCTAAGAAGGCATTTGCTCTTGCATTGTCAGAGTCCAACTGGGACAACACATAGGATCCAGAACGCTGAGGCTGGGGTAGCTGAGGTACCAGAAAGGTCCCTATTTAGGAATTGTTCATTTGTTGTATTCAGCAGCAACTCAATCAGAAGAGTCTCCAACTTGATAAAAATATCTACCAGAAACCTAAATTAAAAAATCATAGCTATTAGAAATACTTTATAAGTATTCTCATTTAACTAAAAGACATGGTAAAGCTGTCTATTATTGATCCTATTGTTCCACACTGTTGTGGAGGCCTGGCCAATTTAATAAATTAGACCACTTAACAAGTTACTTTAACACGTCTATCTGGTGTGGTGAGGGCAGCTTACCTGTGAAGTTGGCCAGGTAAGGCCTCTTTAATTGCCCATGTCTGGGCCTGAAAACCCACACATGGGATTGTGGCTTGGAGCCAGACTCTCACCATCATCCTTTGATATTTCAGAGCTCAAGGGAGAAACATAGGCGACCCCATCATGGACATGAATGGGTCAGACATTGAGGGACTGTGTCAAGAACCAGGTAATTAGTCTGAGGTCATAATCAATATCACTCCAAATAAGATGATTAACCACAAACCCCAATGATTGTCAAGTGAGAAAAAGAGGTTCGATAGTTCCCCCAAGTCTACTTTAGAGATCCAGGAGGCTTTTTACCTAAGCTTAGTGATAGATTGTTTTACTTTGCCAGTCCCATTGGTTCAGGTGTAACACCAATTGTTGGCCATCCACGTTGACTCACAGTAGGAAGTCAAGGGTTATACAGGCATCCAACACCACTTGGGCCCAGAAACTGAGGATGATGTGTTGCGTCTCCAGAGCTGAAGTAGGGCCATGAATGACCTCAGCAAACACACATTGTGCACAACCACTTCCAATGGAAGGATCCTGACAGTGGAAATGGTTGGTAATGCCCCCTGGAAATGTTCCTGAGTAACCGGGGTCCCCCTCGTTTTTGGAGTTCTCATCTTACTCCGTGTAAGGCGATATGATCAATGGATGGAACTGTTTTGAATATTTGGAAGTCTCTTATTAATGCCCTGGATATAAGTGTTACATTGCTAGAAGGAAGGCAGGGGAAAGCCTATGTTCACTAAAGAAATAACACTCTCAAGGGGCACACACACTGCACTGAGTGTGTAAGAATCATTGCTACCATGGGGCAGAGTCCTTGAATGGACTTGTAAATCTGTGTATGGAAGGGGCAAGTATAGGGAGGAGAAGGTCTTCACTCTTTTGGGTTAAAAATAGCCCCAAAGGTGGATCCCAGGCCCCTTTGTTCAGATGTTCCAGTTGCCCTGTCTCCTGACAGGAGCAAGTTGGCACCTCGGAAGGCATTTGCTTTTGCACTGTCAGAGTCCAACTGGGCAACACGTTGGATCCAGATCGCTAAGGCCGGGGCAGCTAAGGTACCAGAAAGGTCCCTCTTTAGTATCCAGCAGCTTGGATACTAAATCAGATGTTTATCTACAGGGATGGGTAGTGGATGGCACATCCAGCAGTTTGTCCAATACAGGGCAGGGGCCACTTCCTGGGACTGGAAGTGGATGAATTTGGTGATGTACACGTCACACAGCCTATGGGAGAGAGGGGAGAGTTAGGTCCCTTCCCACAACAGAGCTCAGGTCCGAAGGTGCTCCTGTCCTCACAATTGGAGGGACATCTCCCCATCAACTGTAGGTGGGCAATCTGTTCTGTGTCCTGAGCAAGAACTGCACCTTTCCCCACCCTCCAGGGGAGTGAACCCTTATCATATATATTTTGAATGAATGACGTCCTGACTAGAATCCTGGAAAAATAATTGAGACCCTAAATGAAAAAAAGAGCACATCATCATGCACTCATTAACTATTTGAACTGAGATATGAAGAGATTATCTTCCCTTCTCCAACACCCTCTTTTAGCAAAGGGAAAACAGCTAAACTGAGCAATCCAGACCTCAAGGGAGAAACCTAGGCGACCCCATCATGGGCATGAATGGGTCAGACATTGAGGTAATTAGTCTGAGGACATAATCAGTATCACTCCAAACAAGAGGCCTGTAGGCATTTGCAACTGGTGCTGTGCTGAGTAGACATGACTTCCTTGCTGAGTAAAAGTGACCCCCGGAGCTGTGCTGAGTAAACGTGACTCCCAGAGCTGGGCTTAATAAGTAAAAAATCCTAGTTACTGAAGAGAATTGTCATTTAAATATTATGTGCTTTTATCAGAACCCCACCCACACTCATTGGCAGAGTCTATTCTAATCTCAGAAAATTTCACTTGTGCTCATTTAACTTCCTTTATTCTCGACTTCCTTTATAGTCTCCACTTCCTTTATATTCTCGAGTAGTGAGAGAAGCACCCAGCAGTTCTCAAGGACCTTTCTTGGCGAGAACACATCCAGAAAGAACCATCTGTATTTGCCCGCTGGTAAGATTTATTTAGAATTTGGGGAAGGAACCAGTTTGTTTCTGGAATTGTCTAGGCTGGAGACCACTGGGACATCCAAATAATACTCTTCTTTTAACTGAATATATATAAATTACACATTTCTCTGGCAACCACCTGAGAGCCCATTTGGGTCCTGGGAGCTTTCGGGGTACAGATCTTCCTCCTGGCTCAGCCCTTTCCCCTCAGCTCTGCCTTCTCTGCCAGAGTGGCCGGGTTTCTCAGCATTAGTAAGACGATCACAACTTACTAATGAGAAACAGCTTTCATTTTCGAGCTTCAAACACCCTACTTCCTTAGTCGTGGTGACTAATTCTCTCTCTTTTCCCTACTGTTGAAGTAATTAACAAGATAAAAACATCCAGAACAGTATTATAGAAAATTCAGGGCAAGGAAGTCCTGGGGAGCCTCCCTTACGGCTGGACCACGCGGGGTTGTCTGAGGCCTGCTAGCGGGGCTCTGGGTGCCAGCGGCCTATGGCGGGCGTGCAGGGTGCGTGACTCGGCAGATCTGGTGAGCACAGGCCTTGTACACTCCCAAGTGGGAATGCTATCAGGTTAGATTTTCAAACCGAGCCTTTCACTTAATACTACTCATTTCAAAAGAAGATGCAATGCCGGGGTCCAACCCCAGCGGGTCCAGGGGTCCCCAAAGGTGTGGACGGAGTCGGCGAAGAAGGAGTGACACGGAGGCAGCATTCAGTTGATCATCATAGCCGGGTTCTCTTGTCAGGGTCTCCTGCCAAGTTCTGGTCTGGATCTCCAGCGAAGTTCTGGCTCGGATCTCCAGCCAGGTTCTGTGTCCATGTTCTCTTGCTAGGTTCTCCAGCCAGGTTCTGTCCAGGTTCTCCAGCCAGGTTCAGTCAC
This sequence comes from Myotis nattereri, assembly GCF_964212035.1. Classification (NCBI taxonomy): domain Eukaryota; kingdom Metazoa; phylum Chordata; class Mammalia; order Chiroptera; family Vespertilionidae; genus Myotis; species Myotis nattereri. The sequence continues at coordinate 9,729,393 of NC_138082.1, forward strand.
CAGGTTCTAGTCAGGTTCTCTTGCCAATTTCTGTAGTCAGGTTCAGTCCAGGATCTTTTGCCATGTTCTCTCCAGCGAAGTTCTTCTGTCTGTAGGTTCTGTGTAGGTGCTGTCTTCTTTCTGTCTCCTAAGTTCTGTGTCTTGCTGTCTTATTACATCTGTATTTATATCAGTTGATTCAATCCTATCAATCTCTATTACAAAGGTTAGGGTGTTTCTTATCTCCATTCCAGGGAGTAAAGATTATGTAGCTTAAGCATGATTGTTCATAGTTAAAGTGATTAATTACCCGCCTGGCACTTAGTTGAGGGGTTTTATTCCCTCCCTAACTTCAGGGAAAAATTCCTACCTGGGGAAACAACCTTTCTAGGAGAGGCATCCCCTCCCTGACTTCAGGGAAAAATTCCTACCTGGGGAAACAACCTTTCTCGGAGAGGTGACCTTGGTTAAAACACACAGCGCTAAGGGGAGCAAACATATTAAGAACAGTATGCTATATATGCCAGGTCCCTTGAAACAGCAAGGATGGACCAGCTCCCGGCAAATTCCCCCTTTTTTATTTTTTAAAAGCAGGCATTAAAAAGAAAAAAAAAAAAAAAACCCAAATGCTCTCTTGTATCTATTTTAAGAGTAGGATTGGCGCTTTCCGCTATTACCTGAGGCCTGATCTATCACCCCAGGGAGAGCTTGCCAATCCTGCACTTTCCCGGGGTGGAAAGGCTGCAGTGGGGTTAAGGATAAGGCTCCTTGGGCCTACCTCCTCCCATGCCTTTACATTTACCTTTCCTTCCTCAGAAAAGCATGGACATACTTCTTGTATAAAACGTTCTGTCTGACTAGGAGTAACCTTAATTCCTCTGCTAGCAAGCATATGAGTTAAAAGATCAATACAGAGTCTTATTTCTTTAGACTCAGTATGGCACATCTTCTTAATCTAAGAATCAATACAGAGTCTTCTTTCTTTGGACTCAGTATGGCACATCTTCTCAATCTAAGTTCTGTTCTATCCACCTTCTTACCCTACTTATCCTCTATAGGGGGGTCTGTAGCACCCTGGTGGAGTCCTATCCGTCCCGAGTGTGGGGGTTCTCAATGGGGAGGGGGGCTTACCTAGGGGAATCCTGTTTCAGGAGTTCCCAAAGGTGTGGACGGAGTCGGCGAAGACTATCCACCCTCTTCCTACGGTGGAGTCCTATCCGTCCCGAGTGCGGGGCGCTTACCTAGGGGTCCCTGTTCGGGCGCCAGATGCCGGGGTCCAACCCCAGCGGGTCCAGTAGTCCCCAAAGGCGTAGATGGAGTCGGCGAAGAAGGAATGACATGGAGACAGCGTTCAGTTGATCAGCAGCCTAGCCAGGATCTCCAGCCAAGTTCTGGCTCGGATCTCCAGCCAGGTTCTGTGTCCATGTTCTCTTGCTAGGTTCTCCAGCCAGGTTCTGTCCAGGTTCTCCAGCCAGGTTCAGTCACCAGGTTCTAGTCAGGTTCTCTTGCCAATTTCTGTAGTCAGGTTCAGTCCAGGATCTTTTGCCATGTTCTCTCCAGCGAAGTTCTTCTGTCTGTAGGTTCTGTGTAGGTGCTGTCTTCTTTCTGTCTCCTAAGTTCTGTGTCTTGCTGTCTTATTACATCTGTATTTATATCAGTTGATTCAATCCTATCAATCTCTATTACAAAGGTTAGGGTGTTTCTTATCTCCATTCCAGGGAGTAAAGATTATGTAGCTTAAGCATGATTGTTCATAGTTAAAGTGATTAATTACCCGCCTGGCACTTAGTTGAGGGGTTTTATTCCCTCCCTAACTTCAGGGAAAAATTCCTACCTGGGGAAACAACCTTTCTAGGAGAGGCATCCCCTCCCTGACTTCAGGGAAAAATTCCTACCTGGGGAAACAACCTTTCTCGGAGAGGTGACCTTGGTTAAAACACACAGCGCTAAGGGGAGCAAACATATTAAGAACAGTATGCTATATATGCCAGGTCCCTTGAAACAGCAAGGATGGACCAGCTCCCGGCAATGCAAAATGTCCCTCAGAAAATCAAGTGACGGTGTTGAAGGAGGGAAACGCCATTTTCTGACTTCTAGGGCCCGCCCAGCCCTGTCTGTTTATTGTTCTCATTCTGCGCTTTTCTGTGTCTGTGACACTTTTTATTTACCAACACATCATGGAGATTGTTCCAGGTCATAACTTTTCTTCTCCTGTTCTCTGGCCTTTTTTTTTTTTTTTTTAATTTAAATTCTTTATTGCTGAAAGTATTACGTACGTCTCTCTGGCCTGCCTTTTGACTTTTTTCACGATTCAGCTTTTGAACAGAACCTCTTACCTCTAATACATGAATGAATGAATGTTCAGTTGATCATTTTTCCCCTAAGGGTTAGCACTTTTTGTGTCCTATTCTGTCTACTCCATCATGAAGATATCCTCTTAGCATTTTTTATATAGTTAGGTTTCGGATCCACCTGGATTTGCATTTCTGTAGGTAGAAGGTTCTTTTTTTTATTATGGTTATCCAATTAATCTGTCATCCTAATATATAAAATGCCAGGGGCCATCATGACCAAAACAACCGGACAGATGACCGAACAGCAGGCTGCGTGGGGTGACAAGGCCGGCAGGGGGGTTAGTGAGGGACGACCAAACGACTGAACAAGCAGGCTGAGTGGGCGACCAGGGCTCAGTCTGGGAGAAGCCTGCAACTGAGGTATGTGCCCTTGACCGGAATAGAACTGGGGACCTTTCAGTCCACATGCTGACTCTCTATCCACTGAGTCAAACCTGCTAAGGCTGTTTGTTTATTTAAAGGTGTGTGTGTGTGTGTGTGTGTGTGTGTGTGTGTGTGTGTTTGCATGTGGATGTGCAGTTATGCCAGTTTCCATTTCATGGAAAGACTATCCTTTCTCTCAGCTCAGTCACTTCACCTTTCTGAGCTTTGGTTTCCTAAATGTCTTTGTAACACCTGCCCAGCCTGTCTTAGATTAAAAAGGTAGTTACCAATGAGGGTCAAATGACATAGTAGGGAAAATGCTATAAAACTATATCATGCTTGCCCTGGCTAGGTAGGGGCAAAGTTTGGGGTTTGATCCCTGCTCAGGGCACATACAAGAAGCAACCAATAACTGCATAAATAAAGGGGAACAACAAATTGATGTTTCTCTCTAAAAATCAATAAATTTTTAAAAAGAAAGAAAGTAGATTAGTGGTAGAAAATAGCTTATGGCTGGGGAGCTTGGGAGGAAAGTGGGAGCAATTGCCAAAGGGTATGGGGTTCCTTTGGGGGATAATGAAAATGTTCTAAAATTGATAGTGGAGATCATTGCACAACTCTGTGAAAATATGAAACTCCAGTAAATTGTATGGTATGTGAATTACATCACAATAAAGATGTTTAAAAAAACTACGATGCTTAATAAATATGGTCTTATTATATCATTAAAAGTGGCCCTTGGATGATGGCACAACAGTGCGAATGTACTTAATGTCTTGGATGGTGGTGATGGTTACACAACAGTATGAATCCACTTAAACTGGTTAGAATGGTAAAATTTATGTTATGTATATTTTATCCTTATGAAAAATTTTAAGTGACTCTTTACACTTGTCCTTAGGGTTCAAGGTGCTCCATTTCTTGGGTAGAGGCATAGAGTAAAGCAAGAACATAAAGGAGCCTCACCCTGTTCAGAACGTCAAGAAAATATTAAAAAAGCTAGGTTGGTGACATGAATATTGGCATCGCAACCCAACAATTACTTCAGTTTCCTCCTTTCTAGATCAGTGAGTGGTATGGGTCTTAGTTTGCAGTAGTTTTGGGAGGCAGGTACTGGCCACCAGCCAGTTGCAGAACATGCATGTTAAAGTCGGTGACTGTAACCTCTTCTATCTGCCTGTGACTGTCTAATCATCTCAACGCCTAAACAAAAATCAAAAGGCTTACAATCCCAGCGGTGAAGAACTTTTAAACAACTAGCTGACTCTCTTCGAGCAAGGCCTAGGAGGGGATGAAACAGATCGATTGGGATGCAAGCTCTTTTCCTTTCCCTCACCACTTCCTGGAGGGAGTATACAAGGCCCAGAACCAAGGCCAGATGCTAGAGTCAAAGTAGGAGTGAGGCTAGGGCCTGTGAGTCAGTTATGTGCCACTTAAAGAAGAAGCAACATACAAAGCACATGCATGTTCAGAAGACTTTTCTTTCACTGTCAGTATTTATCCCTGACTAGTGTCCTGTGGTTCAAGTCCAGATCAATGGGAAGGGTGTGCTAGGGAGGCGTACAGAGCCAAATCGCGTTTAGCCTGAGTCTCCAGAGCAGGGCTTCCAGAGGGAGCTAAGATTTACGACGGTGGAAACCACTTGGTGGTTAAGTCAAATCAGGCTGTCCTCACGGTGCAGCGGGCGGGAACCAGCTCCCCCAAGTCCTGCAGCTCCGGCAGCACCTCCAGGTCTTCCAGCTTCCCTGTGGTGAAAGACCCCATACATTATTCCTTTCAATAACAAATAGACACAGACATATATGTCAAGACTGAGGCGAGAAACTGTTTAGAGCAAATGACTGAATAATGATCTTTGCAGATCACAGTAGGAATGTAACTAACTTCAGGTTCCTGATTCACGGGTTAATTATTCATCTTCCTTTTAAAAAAGAGCTAAGACTGGCAGGGCCTAGGGTCAATACCTTACAAAAGACACAAATGGAAGCCCTGAGACACCCCCTCTGTCCTCCTCCTTGCCCACACTCATCCACAGCACGGCCCCTGAATGCATCTGTTGACCTTTAATAAATAGCCAGCTATTTCTCCAGCAAAATGGCTTTATTTGGGAATAACAAAGAATTGAAATTCAGGACGTGTGGTCTAATGGGGTACATATGCAAGTCCAGAGAACAAAGGAGAAGAACACTCTTTATGCTGTATAGACTGGAGTGGGGGGGGGTAGGGGAACACAAGGATGCTGGTGTAAAGGAGTATATAGAAAGAAATTGAATGTGTAACCAGACAAACAGTGGGTCCGTGCTGCCTGTCACTACTTGAGCCAATTCAGCAGAGACAGGGTTGAATCATCTGTGAGCGTTTATTCCAATATTGCTGGCAGTATGGGAGAGCAGCAGGTCTTCCACAAAAATCTGCTCTGGACCCTACCATAAGCCGACTCCTTAGATTGGTAGAAGTACAAAGGAAAGCAGGCGAAAGGGCAAATGGACAGTTTACAGATATGCAAGGACTGGGATCTTGGAGGGGCTGGCGATTCTGGTTTCTGCAGCAGAGTTGTTCATCTTTCCAAGATAACAGGCAGCTCCAAATGGGGAGGGCGGGCTGCATTCCCAGGTGAGCCCCCAGGTCCAGAGGGCGTCTGCCAGCCAGGTTAGGATGTGCCTCCTTTAATCAGAACAAAACAGTCACGGTTAACAGAGCATGACTAATATTTCTTGCAATTCTAGCTGGTTCCTTAGCATTCTATTTCTGCCCCTACCAGATGGTCAAAGGATAATGATTTTTCATTGGCTGAGTTATGGCAGGCTCCCATTGGCTGAGCTGTTACCGGGCAAGTTGGAATCTCTTCTTCCTCCTAAGTAATGTAGTGCACTTCCTGTTCAAGACGCAAGGTATGTTTCTGCCTGTTCTGTGGTGAGTGGCCCATCCCTGAGAGTTCTCTCTTCACGGCTCCTAGTTTCCTGTTGAATGAACCCTCACGCCTCCAGTGGCTGACCCGTGTCGGCCAGGCTGGGCCTGGGTGCGGACTGGGGGATGAGCATGAATTCTCGAGGGAGGCAGTCCTGGGTTTATTTGCTGGTCTTGCCATTTGTCAGCTGGTGGACATTGAATTTAGTTTTCTCATCCATACACGATGTCCAGTCATTAAAATAGCCGCCTTACAGAGGCCTGAGCGTAAGCAACAACGGTGGCGAGAACAGTGGAAGGCCTGGGGCTGCTCGAAGTCCTCGGTCTGTTCAATCTCCAGTTATTCTGCTCAGGTAGGCATTCAGAGCTGGGGCCTGAAGACTGGCCCTTTTTTAAACCTCTCCAGTTAGTTCTCAGACCAGTCAAGTTGAGACCCATCACTGTGTGTTAATATTTAGACAGTGATTAACCGCTTGGGGTCTTAGAGACAAACAGACCTCGTTCTGTCACTCACTAGCTCACTTGGCCAAGTCTTTCAATCTCTTCAGGCCTCAGTTTCCTCCTCCATAAAATGGGAACAAAAATAGCATCCACTTCTGAGGTGAAATGAGCCGGTTTAGGTGACTGTGTCCGGCGCACACACAATGTTTGGTAAATGTTAGCTGGTGCCAGGAGGCCAACTCCTTTTTCTTAGGTGACAGGGAACCAAAGACCTTCTGATCTTTGTGCATAGGCCACTCTGTCTTAGCTCAAGTTCATTGCTTTTCCAGCACGTTGCTTATTTCAAATCCTAAGTGTCAAGGGGAAGAGGGCTAGTGTGTTATCGTGGAATAATCCCGTGTTTGGTCCAACAGGACTGAGTTTGAGTCTGTTATCAGTTTGAGTCTCAGTTTCCTCACCCAGAACACGGGAGAACAAGACCCTGCATTGCTGTGAGAATTAGAGAAAACGTGTGTAAAGGACGCAGCATCGAGGTATTGCATGATGGTCAGCGTTTGGGTTATAACATGTACAAGATGTGAAAACAAAAAGGCAGGAAACCTCTAAGAAAATTCAGACAGGAAACAGAGACAGAGGAGTGGACGGGGGATGAAGAAAAGCTGGGGAGGGCCTGGGGCTCAGGGTCCTGGGGCGCAGATCTCCATCCATAGTACCACCAGGCTCGACACCGCACAGGCCTTGGTGACTCCTATCCTGGGAGCCTGGCCAGGGCTGGGCCATCCCACCCGCTTCATGTTTGTGCAGAACCTCCCCCACATTTCTGCTAGCAGCCGGCTCAGACCCAAGGGGAGCGCCTGCCCCCCCCCCCCCCCAGGCCCCCCATCTGAGGGGCTGGGTCATGGCTTCGTGCAGATTTGAGCCACTGCCCAGAGGGACAGTTCCTCTCTCCAGACCTCTTTCAAGGGCGAATGGCATTTCACTTGCCTGTCTTTAAAAACGACAGGGGTTATTACTACTAAACGTAGTCAGCGTAAGCGCTTTCCAATGAGGCACGTCCAGCTTCCCGGTGTTTAGTATGCATGCTGACGACTGTCACCTCCGCTTCTGAATGGTTGGAAATTGGGCATCTGTCTCTTTAAATAAGAAACACTACTTGTCTCTCGTCTGTCCTCCTGTTTTAGGAATCAAATTTATTCTCTAGTTCTTTCTGTTGAGAGAGTTTTTTTCTCAAACACCAGATTCCGCCCTTCTGCCGCAGGGACATGTTTGCACAGTTCTCTGGTGACTTTAAAAGCCCTGCTTCGCGTGCTAGGGAATTCTGACTGTGCTGACTAGAGACAGGAAGTGGGTCCCTGGTGAGAGACGAAAGTGAAAGAAAAGTTTCTGGAGGCGGTTCCATCCCCACCCTTTCCTTCCTGCTCTGTTTCCTGGTTTCCCTCGCCCCCCTCTGGTTGTGTGGAATGTGATCGTGGGAAATTAGGAGATTGGGGGCCTTGGCGTCGGGGGCCTGGTGACTATGATGCTGCTGGGACAGGTGGAGCAGGTGAGTGCCCCTGCGAGTGGCTTCTGGACACCGCGTCGCTGGGACTTGCTGAGTGAGGACACCTCTGGGTCCCGCCAGGATCTCCACGTGTGTTTCCCTCTGAGCTACAGCCACTGGCCTTGCTCCTTCTCAGCTCTGGAAATCTCCAGTTCCTCTGCTGGTTTCTCAGTCTCCTCAAACCTCAGCGGCCTCAAGCATACACAGTGTCTCCCACCTGCCGGATCAGCTTGGAGATTCCACAAGACTTTATGTGTTGCTTCCACTCTGTTTGGTGCTGGGGCAGAGGGCTAAGTGAATCTTTCTGTCACATCCCAATGGCCTGGGTCCTTGGTCTTGAAGGCCCACTGTCCCTTTCCCCCCCTGCCCTATTCTAGGTTCTTTCTTGATCCCGGCTTCCTACCCTCGGAGGTTCCCAAAAGACAGCTCTTGAAATCTTTTGGTCCGTATCCCTGAATGGATCTGTGTCTTTGCAAAACGTGTCGTTGCTTTGTGTGTGGGCACTATTTTTTAACTATGTGACCGGGAGCAAGTACTTTCTCTGTGCTTCTGCTCATTAAATGGGGTTAATATTAATACGACATCATGAGGTGATTGTGGGCATTGCAAGGTGATAAGAGGTATTAACTGCTTGTGACTGGCTGGCTAAGTACCCAACAAGTGTTAGCAATTATGACAAATGTATTACTTGTATTATTTTACTCATTCTGTTTCCTTTTACTTTTTTAAATAATGATATTTATTTTTATTTTTTAAATATATTTCTTTATTGATTTCAGAGAGGAAGGGAGAAGGAGAGAGAGAAAGAAACATCAATGATGAGAGAGACTCATTGATCGGCTGCCTCCTGCACACCCCCCACTGGGGATCGAGCCCGCAACCCTTGCATGTGCCCTTGGCCGGAATCGAACATGGAACCCTTCAGTCCACAGGCCGACGCTCTATCCACTGAGCCAAGCCGGCCAGGGCCTGTTTCCTTTTTAAAAAGTAAGCACTTTGTGTAGTTTATATTCTGTGTATTTCGCCTTTCTAACCACTACACAGTATTGAGAGATGGATGGCTTCCCCAGTTCTCTATAAGGACTTGCCCTCTGACCCTTGACCTGATCCAACTTGCAAATCTTTGCCAATCTGATAAGGGTAAAGTGGGTATCTCCTTGCTTTCTTCTGCATTTCCCAGGTTACGATGAGTTTGAACACCAGGTCAGGGAACCCCAGCCTTGTGAAGCTCAAAGCCTAAGCCAGGAGCTAGTCACAGAACAGAGGGACAGGGCTGGGCTGGGTGCTCAGGAGGCAGCGAGGGTCGGGGACCCCCCTGGGCCAGGATTTAGCACCAACAGGATTGTATTCTGTTGTTGTGTTTTCACTCAGTCTTTATGAGCAGAATCCATGGTGTGAAGGACACCGGTGTTACCTGGCACCTTTACCTGGCCCAGTGACGACGAACCTTTTGAGCTCGGCGTGTCAGCATTTTGAAAAACCCTAACTTAACTCTGTTGCCGTGTCACATATAGAAATTTCTTTTATCTTTGCAACCATAGTAAAACAAAGACTTAAATTTTTGATATTTATTTTATATATTTAAATGCCATTGAACAAAGAAAAATCAACCAAAAAAATGAGTGCCATAGGTTCGCCATCACTGAGTCCTAGCCCTTCTCGGGGGATGAGGCATGTCCAGACACCTCACTTAATCCGCTGAGCTGTAAGATGGGTCTACGTCATCTGGAAACTTATATTCCAATGTGGGGAAAGAAAAAAAGGAAGTTTCAAGGAAAGAGGTGTTTTTTGTTTGTTTGTTTCTACTTTTAACATCAGAGAACATCTCAAATGACTGACAGCAAAAAGGCCGGGCTTATGTGTGTTTTGTTCACTGTTACGTCTCCCAGACTCCAATCATGATGAGGGCCTGAGGATTTGCCTCTTGGGTAAGGTTGGCTGGGTTGGTTCCAGGGTTTTGTAAGCCACTGAGGGTGGGATCTGGTGGCCTAGGGGCCCATGGAGGTGACTCTTGTATTTGAGTGTCGATGGGAAACCACAAGACGTAGCTGTGGGAGTTAGCAGACCCTCTGTGAGCTGTGGTGAGCGTCCCTACAGTTTCCAGATCTCAACATCTCTCAGACGTGCTCAGTCAATATTTATTGAATGGAAACATCAAAATTATATTTTTTATGTTTTTAAATGTATTTTTATTGATTTCAGAGAGGGGAGAGGGAGAGAGAGACAGAAACATCAGTGATGAGAGAGAATCATTGATTGGCTGCCTCCTGCACATTGAGGATCGAGCCCACAACCCAGGCATATGCCCTGACTGGGATTGAACCCTGACCTTCTAGGCAAAACATAACATTTATGATAAACCTTCCTAGACTATTGGTAAATTCTGGATGTAAAAAGAAAACAATCTTAGTCATCATTTAGTCCAGCTTTCTAATTTTGGAATATGGTAATGAAACTTGCCTCTAAAGCACCCAAGCTTACATAGCTAAAACTAACAATTTCTTGGTTCTACCAGCCTTATTATGAAATGTTGGGAGGTGCCACGCACAGTTAAAACAGGAAGTAAAAGCCCACTTCACTCTTCATTCGGCTTAAACTCTTGGCTTGGCTAGACCATCGGAAAGCAAGCAGCGGTGAGGGTCCCAGGATTTGCCTTTGGTAAGGTCAGTTGGGCCTCTGGGGAGGAAGGCCTTTGATTCTAGGGTTTTCTAGGCTGCTGAGGGTGGGATCTGGTGGCCGAGGGCTCCTGGAAATGAGCCTTGTGTTTGAGCCGAGAGCCTGTGGGCCCACAGATTGCACATCTCAAGGCCTCTCTAGCTTAGGTCTGTGGTTGGCAAACTGCGGCTCATGAGCCACATGCAGCTCTTTGGTCCCTTGAGTGTGGCTCTTCCCAAGCCTTAGGAGTACCTTAATTAAGTTAATAACGATGTACCTACCTATATAGTGTAAGTTTAAAAAATTTGGCTCTCAAAAGAAATGTCAATCGTTGTACTGTTGATATTTGGCTCTGTTGACTAATGAGTTTGCCGACCACTGGCTTAGGTTGATGCATTCCTGTTTGTTTTTTCTGAAATGCTCCAAGTACAGTGATTCTTATGCAGGTAAAACTTGTCAAAGAATAGAAAGCAAATGTTACATCTCAAAGAACTTTGCTGCTACAGCTAACCATTTCTCAGCACTTACCCACCCACATAGATGCCTACTAACATGAACACACACATAAACACACACGCACACATGCACACAGCCCTAAAAATTCAATCATTTATTTATTTATTTTGAGAAATTTAAAAATTACAGAGGAAATTACTGACAAAATTCGAGACTGTACTTGTGGGGTTTAGCGTTTATAGGTGGACTTAGGAATGTCATTCAGTTTGAAAATGACAGGGTTTTGTTGAGGTTTGAACACCTTCACTGGGCCGTGTGAAAGCGCTGGTTTCAGGGCCTGCGGGGACAGTGTTTGTGTGCAGAGTGGACAGCTGGCAGGTTCTGGGGGAGCCCCCACTTGAGGTGGCCACCCCGGACGGGAGGGAGTAGCCACACTATCACTGTGGGCTGGGCCTGAGAGCCATTTTCAAGTCCTGTTAAGCTTGGAATGAGTTGCAGGTTTTTGTCTCAGACGATGACTGCAAGTTTTGGATTTCTTTTCCCGTTATCCATATCCCTAAAGGATCTGGGATGCTGCTAGAATATTGCCAGAAGGATTGTTTGTGATTAGATGAGATTTATTTGTAGTTAAATCGTGGCCATAAGGCAGGGGTGGATTTGTGGCTGAGGTCTAAATTTAGGCTCCAGCATGTACTAGCTCGGTTTATAAGGTTCTGACCTCTCTCTGCTATAGTGAAGTTAAGAATTCCTGTTTTTGTGCTATGGGGTGATTTTTTGGTCTTTTAAAAAATTTTAAATAATTTTAATATTTAAAAATATAATTATACTAGAGGCTGGTGTTGCTCAGTGGTTGAGTGTCGACCTGTGAACCAGGAGGTCACGGTTCAATTCCCGGTCAGGGCACATGCCTGGGTTGTGGGCTCGATCTCCCGTGTGGGACATGCAGGAGGCAGCCGATCAATGATCCTGTCTCATCATTGATGCTTCTATCTCCCTCTCCCTTCCTTTCTGAAATCAATAAAAGTATATTAATCTAACCAAGTTTCTAGCTCATCAGTTTGTTCAGTAAACTTAGGCCCCAGGCTCCCTATAGTTAGAACCCACTGCCCAGCAGCAGCCTGTGGTGAATGGTGTAGAATCTCGTGCAGGCGATTGCTGCCAGGCACTATGACTAGAAAACTAGGTGACACAAACAGACAGACAGACAGACAGACTGACTGTCAGTCATCCCAGTGTGTGCTGGAAACCTGAGCCAGGAAAGAAACCTCACTAGCATTTACTAAGTGGCCATTTTGATACGATGCAAAAATCACTTAGGAAACATTGTCATGTTACGGCAAAGATAATAAAACGAGCACAATGAGCTGGCTACAGAGGACAGGAGCCCAGCCCCAATCATGTTCTAACTAAACTCCTGTTCTAACTACAGGGACCCTGGGACCTGCGTTTACTGGACAGTCTCATGAGCTAGAAACTTTGTTAGATTAATATTTTTAAAACATGTATATTTCTGTTTATTTCAGAGAGGAAGGGAGAGGGAGAGAGAAAGAAAAACATCAATTAATGAGAGACATCATTGGCCTTGAATTGTAATATACATACAGGGTGGGCAAAGTAGGTTTACAGTTGTGAGTACACGAAACACAGAGTTTATTCTTGAATTATCATGTGTTCATTATTGTATTGTAATTAATAATAATTATTATTAACCTACTTTTGCCCACCCCTGTATATATACTGTCAGAAAACACTTTTGAACAAAAGCTTTAAAAAGGTTTATTTCTTTTGACTCTAATACTACTTCTGGGCAATTAGTCTAAGAAAATAATCAGAGGTGTACATAGAAATTTGCATTTTAAGATCATCCTAAATGTAATCAGAGACTGGTTGCATAAATTATGACCCATGCATTTGATTAGCTGCTTTATAGATTTTAAAATTCATATTGCAGAAGAAAAAATGAAGACATCAATGTACTTACGACATTATCAATGGAAAAATACTCTTACACCTCAAGAATATGGTGTGTTCAATTGTGTTCCAATTATGTCCCAATTAATTAATTAATTAATTGTCTGTCTAGACTTAGTGGGACAAACGCAGGTGGCCAGGAGTCAGCAATAACTGCCTGTCCCCTGGTACTTCACTGTCTAGAGAGCTGAGCCGAACCGGAACATATGAACACACAGACAGAATCAGTATGCAATCACACAGGGTTTATTTACCTGTTCCTAGTGGGTCCCAGGCTCCAGCAAAGGCCACCCGGTGATGCACACCGAAAGACGGACGACGAAGACAGAGACAGACAGGCGGCCGCAGTTGGTTCAGGCTCACACAGCAGAGCAGTCACTCCGGGGCTTGTCTCACCGAGTGACGTGGAGTCCTCCTCTCAGGCAGGAGACATCGGCTGGAGGAACTCTGGTGCTTCTATAGCCGTAGTCAACAACTGTGTCTTATCAGTGTGGGCCAGACGGCGTGCCTTTGCTAGGAGCAGGGTGTTTACGCTCAGGGCTCAGGGCATTCACATCGAGATAGTGGGGCATTCACCACATTTTGGAAGTTACAGAGTATTGGGGTCTTCACACAGCAAACATTTCACACAATAATTATTTCCACACATTAGAGGGGTTTCCTTATGACCATAACATTATTATAACGAATTGTGAGGGAAAATATATAGACATAAAATATTTGGCACAAAAGACAGTAAAGTATTATTAGGTGTTTATTTTAGGATGATGGAATCATAGGTAATTTTGATTTTTTCTTTTTATCTTTATTTTGTAAAATGAATACGAGAAGGATTGTTATCATCAGAAAAAAATAACTGGGGAGGGAAAAAAAGAAGGTTCTGCTTGCATTAGGCTCTTTGGTTGATTTTATTCTGTAAAATAAGATTTTAACACTGGTTAGAAATGATATAAAATTTTAACGACACTGTACCCAACAGGGCTGGACCTAGTTTAGGCTCTTTTGAGTATATGAATACCAATGGATCTTTAAATAGAGATTTTAATTTAGAGGTTTGTACGTACATTTATAATGCACATGGTAAAAATTTGACATGGGGAAAAATGTTTCACTTTCTGGTTCACCCGTAGGCCTTCCCCACACTCACCCAGGCCTGTTTCCTCTTCTCCGAGGCAACCACCAAGCAGACTCCTGTGTGTTCTGTTCAAAGATCTGTGAATTCTGAAATCGATGCACCACTTAATAATACATCACATAGATCGCACATACCCAACCGTGATGCCCTTTCCATTCTTTTTAATAGTTGACAAGAGTAGCACCGGACATGGTTAAAAGCTTATTTAACTCTTCTGATTTTCATTAAACGGTAGTTTCTGCTCCTTTATTATTCCAGGCAATGCTGCCATGAATAACCTGTGCATGCGTTTCGTACACTGATGTTTAACACGCTGGGCGCCAGGCCTGTTTTGTCTTCCTTTCTGTTTCAGTCACCGGTGACTGACAGGGCGCTTAACGTGTTCAGCTCACGTAGGGAAAAGTCCTGCAAGTTAAATTGGGGGGTCAAAGGAGCTGTACATTTTATATTTTGACAGATGTGGCCAAATTACCCACCTACCTTTTGTTGTTGTTGTTGAAAGTGGTCTTTTGTAATTTCAATTTGCTTTTAAAAAATTAATTGTGAATGAGGTTGAACATCTTTTCAAATGTAAAAACGCCATTAGTTATAAAAAAAAAAAAAAAAGCCACTGGGACTTTTTTCTCTGTCTGCTTATGATCTTTACCCAGTTAGGCGTTGGATGGTTGGTCTTTCTCTTTTTTCCAAAAACCCCTTAAGCTGACTTATAGGAGCCTTATTTATTTATTCCTTTTATTTTTTAAAATTTTTATTATTATTTTTGCACCTTTTTCTTTCGCTCTTCTCTTTTTTCCTCTCATTTTTCTTCTCCTTTCCCCATTTTAGTTTTTCTCTTTCTTTTCTTTCTCCTCCCCCCTTTTTTTCTTTTTAAAAAATAGTTCTTTATTATTGAAAGTATTGCATATGTCTCCCTGTTTCCCCCATTGACCCTCTCCAGCCCGTCCCCACTCCCTGCCCCATTGTCTGTGTCCATGTAGGAGTCCTATTAAAAAAAAAAAAAAATTAGTCCCTTTCCTATTACATATTACTGCCCATTTTTTCCCAGTACAAGATTTACTTATTTTTTGGAATTTTGTGGAGTTTTTTCAGAATAATTTAGTTTTTATTTAAATACACTTTATCAATCTTTCTTTGTTGGCTTTCCGGTTTTCTGTTATACTTAGAGAAGCTCTTCACTACTGTAAGATTATTTTTTTAAAATTCTCCCATGTCTTATCTTAGTATTTTAATTTTAAGGATTAAATCTTTGATCCTTTTGGTGTAAGGAGTTCAGTTAGGCTTCATTCCAGCTTGTCCCCGAAGTCTACCCATTTGTTCGAACACCATGTGCTTCAGAAGCCACCTGCATGTGAAGAGCCTTTTTTGGTGGTGTGTTTGGTTTGGCCATTTTTCATTGTTAACTTCGAATGAACATGTTAATTTCTAATCTCATTGTTAACGTCTAATAGCCAGGAACATTGACTGTATTATTTCTGCTTTTTGGAGATCTGTTAGAGGTTTGCTTGTGGACAGGGTTGGTGATCATTCTGTCCGTGTTTGAATGGATGTGTATTTCCCACCGAGAGGAAATGCCTGTGAGACAGTCTGTCGGCTGTGCCACGCCCGTCTTCTGTAGGCAGCCTCCTAGATTTTTCAGTCTCTGAGAGAGATGTGTGAAAGTTTCCTGCTCTTTGGGGGAAAGTAAGTTCTTTGAGTTCTTTTGAAATGTTCAGTCCTTCTAGTTTTTTTTTTGTTTGTTTTCTTGTAAGAACACGCATGTGATTGTGTCACTCCTCCATGATCTTGTCTCCATGCCTGGGGTTCTTCTTTCTCCTCAGGTTCCCCCAAAGCCTCACTTCCTGCCCCTCCTCCACGCACTTTGTTCCACTCTCTTAAACCCACGAACACACCAGGCTGGTGTTTAAAGTTTCGTTTCATTTACGCAGAGGATGCCTGCATGCTTTCTCCCTGGCACATTCCGTTTCCTCGCTCCCCCCACGCTGTCACTTTCCCGCCACCTCCAGGACGAGCTGGGTGAGTAGAGTTTCTCCCTCCAGACCTCGCTTTCACATACGCGTCTGTAGTCATTGAAAATCTAATTGTATTGCTTTGTGTATTTTTAAAAAGTAGGTGTATGATTTTTTTTGTTATATTGCAACTTGCTTTTTCTCCTCACCGTCACCATAACACGTATTTTGAATCTCTATCCCTGTGTAGTTCGGAAGACGGTGTGCACTGTTTAACCTCTGCATGATATTGTGCGGCGCGACCACGCCTTAGCTTGCCTAGTGTCCCTGTATTGGGGGACATGTGGGGTGCTCCTAGTTGTTGGAGGTTACCCGTCACCCTGTGATGAGACGCCAGGAACGTACCCTGTTGAGCACCCAGGTGTGCTTCTATAGAGTGTGATTTAGGGAATGAGCTGTCTAGTTTGTCTCCTTATATGTCCGGCAGTTTTGTTTGTAGCACTTTGAATATCTTCTGTGAGGTGCAGGCTCCTTATTTAAGATGTCTTCGAACAAAGGCATTTTCATGACAACCGATTGTTTCAGCCGTGAGAGATCTCGGTCCGGAAGCCCTTGTGAATCCAACGCAAAGTGTGTCTTTCGAGATAACTATCTGTTCAGTTTCCTGACTCAAGACGACTTGTCTAAACAATGATGTCAGCTCTACATTAAAAGGGAGGAAAAAGGTTTTGCCCCATAATTCTAATTCTCAGAAAGAATTTATCAGATATAGGCACAGGACAGATGCAAAAGCCTTTCAATGCAATATGATTTTTAGCAGTAAAGAAATAGAAAAATGCTTAAGATAAACTTTGATATATCCACGTGCTGAAAAATCTAGAAACATTAAAAATATGTCAAAGAAGAATATTTAATGGTAGGGATTAATGTTTATTTTAAGTGTTAAGTGGGGGCTGGTGTGGGGTGGATGTGTATACACCTGGATATGCAGCCTGATCCTAATTTTTATATAAATGTGTGTGTGTGTGTGTGTGTGTGTGTGTGTGTGTGTGTGGTGTATGTAATGATAACTGGGACTATGTTATAACTCATTTTATTTTATTTTTTATTATTTTTTTTTCCAGCACAGGGGGGTTTTATTTATATATTTATGTTTTTTAAGTTTTTGGCAACTTTTATTAATTTTTTTAATTAAATCTTTATTGTTCAGATTATTACATTTATTTCTCTTTTTCCCCCCCATAACTCCCCTCCTCCCAGTTCCCGCCCCACCCTCCGCCCTCACTCCCCACCCACTGTCCTCATCCATAGGTGCACGATTTTTGTCCAGTCTCTTCCCGCATCTCCCACACCCCTTTCCCCCGCAAAAATAGTCAGTCCATTCCCTTTCTATGTCCCTGATTCTATTATGATCACCAGATTATTTATTCACTTGATTCTTAGATTCACTTGTTGATAGATGCATATTTGTTGTTCATAATTTGTATCTTTACCTTTTTCTTCTTCTTCCTCTTCTTAAAGGATACCTTTCAGCATTTCATATAATCCTGGTTTGGTGGTGATGAACTCCTTTAGCTTTTCCTTATCTGTGAAGCTCCTTATCTGACCTTCCGTTCTGAATGATAGCTTTGCTGGATAAAGTAATCTTGGTTGTAGGTTCTTGGTATTCATCACTTTGAATATTTCTTGCCACTCCCTTCTGGCCTGCAAAGTTTCTGTTGAGAAATCAGCTGACAGTCGTATGGGTATTCCCTTGTAGGTAACTGGGTTTCTTTCTCTTGCTGCTTTTAAGATTCTCTCTTTGTCTTTTGCTCTTGGCATTTTAATTATGATGTGTCTTGGTGTGGTCCTCTTTGGATTCCTTTTGTTTGGGGTTCTCTGCGCTTCCTGGACTTGTAAGTCTATTTCTTTCACCAGGTGGGGGAAGTTTTCTGTCATTATTTCTTCAAATAGGTTTTCAATATCTTGCTCTCTCTCATCTTCTGGCACCCCTATAATTCTGATGTTGGTACACTTGAAGCTGTCCCAGAAGCTCCTTACACTATCTTCGTATTTTCGGATTCTTTTTTCATTTAGCTTTTTCAGTTGGGTGTTTTTTGCTTCTTCGCTTTTCGAATCTTTGACTTGATTCTTGCGCTCCTCTGGTCTGCTGTTGGGAGTCTGTATAATATTCTTTATTTCAGTCAGTGTATGCTTAATTTCTAGTTGGTTCTTTATCACAACATTGAGGGTCTCATTAGATTTCTTGAGGATCTCACTACATTTATCGGCGGTCTCACCAGTTTTTTCGAGGGCCTTACTAAGTTTATCGGCAGCTTCTAGACAGTTCTTGCAAGACCTTAAAAGTGTGGTTTTGAGCTCTATATCTTCCATTTCTGACATTTGCGTCCTGTTTCTTTGTCTCCGCATTTTTTTATCTTTTCTTGGTGCACCCCCTAGTGGTCTTTGTGCGCAGTCTTGTAGTTAAGCCTTGATTGTTGTCGGTAATACCAGGGGTGATTTGACCTCCAGGCTAACTGGCTATGAGAGTCAGCTGTGTCTGCAGTGGGAGAGCTTCTGTGTTATAACTCATTTTAAAATTTCACCAAAAAACCCCACTGGTTTTATAATCAAAGTGCAGACAGGAAGGTGGTTTTTAAAAGGCTCAAAGTCCTTTTGGTCACTTAAAAAATTTAAAGCTTACTGTTAAGCTCACCACAGGAGGAATGCATGAGGCCAAAGTGGTTCTGGATTATAAATTTATTAGTTCATCTGGATACCAGATGGGCTGTGCTCCCAAATGGCGCCAGCACCCAAGGGTGGGAGTCAAAGGTTTTTAAGGGACTCTAGGTGGGCAGAGAATTCCCTGTGCAGGTCTGGATCCTGGGAAGGTCTGCAGGGGAGAGGTGATGGTCTTAGCAAGTGGAATGTGCTTTAAGCAAAAGGGAATGTCTGTTGTGAAGTGGTCTAAAGGTCAGTTCCCAGAGGAGGGGAAATTGACTCAATTATTTGATCAGACCTAACACTTACCTTAATGTGCAAATCAAAAATATTTCTATTATAATATCATATGTACAAAATATATGGGTCCGGTTCACTACCTCTGCTTAGTACCTCTGAGTGCAATCAGCATTTGCATTTTCACCCAAGAATGTCAGTAAACGCAGGGAGCTTAAAGAGCCGGGGACCATCTGCTTTGCTTTAGGAAGGAAAGGGGTCCAAACAGGTTAAGGTTATTTGAGGTTAAGGAAAGTGCCAAAGGCACAGAGTCTGTGGGACTGAGGGGATGAAGGAGCCAGATGGGAAGTTCAAGGTTTCCTTGTCCAAGGTTCTCACCCAGCAGCTCTCCAGGCACCTCTTAAGGCAAGGGAGAGTCAGAGTAAGGCTTCAACAAAGCCTCCTTCTACTTTGCAGAGAGTTGGAAAACCACTGCTTCCAAGTGCATTTTCGCATTTATTATTCCTACTGCACCGTGATCACAACTCCTCTGACCATTGGCTAGTTTATAGATCTACCATCCCATACAGTAAGCTACTTGAGAGCAGGAGCTTATCTGTTTGTTTTCGTCCCTCTACCCACAGCAAAATGCCTGACGCATATTGTAAATGATGTCATAGCATTTGATGAGGGAACCAAGCAGTTAATGGTGCTTTTCTTCCTCATCATAATGTTGTGTGTTGACCTAGGCTACAGCTACATTTGACCAACACGGACAAGCATGGATTTCAGCAATTTTCTGTATGACATTGGGGAAGCGCTGAGCAGTGATGAGGTGGCCTCGCTCAAGTTCCTGTGCCTGGACCACATCCCACCAAGGAAGCAGGAGCCCATCAAGGATGCCCTGATGCTCTTTGAGAAACTCCAGGAGAAGAAAATGCTGGAGGAGGGCAACTTGTCCTTCCTGAGGGAGCTGCTATTCCGAATCGACAGGCTGGATCTGCTGGAAAAGCGCCTGAAAACCAGACAGGAGCAGATGTGGAGGGAGCTTCAGATCCCGGGCCGGGCTCAGATCTCTGCGTACAGGTGGGGACCATCTCTGTAGCCTCAGCACGGAAGGGGCGGGGAGCGGACACATCCCTGTGGGAGGGTTGATTGCAGGTTGCTGATGTAGAATGACTTTGGAGGCTCTGGGAAGATGTCCTATTAGGGCTGGGTGAAGAAATGTGGAGACCTGATGTTGTAGAATTCAGGAAGAAAAAAAAAAAAGCTCAAACCATAAAATAAAAATTGTAAAGTGAAACGTTACCTGCAAGTATGCTGCCATTAAAATAGACCTTTCCTAAATGTTCTCTCTTTCTGATAGGTGTCTGTTGTCTTGGTGTTTCTGTTTTCTTGATGCCCACATTGTGTGCTTACTTTATCTATATATATAAAAGCCTAAGCGACCGGTTGACTGGTCGCTATGACGTGCACTGACCACCAGGGGGCAGTTGCTCAATACAGGAGCTGCCCCCTGGTGGTCTGTGCGCTCCCATGCTGGGCTCATGGCTGGTGAACCTAATGCACAGTGGGGTCAGCATGAGCAGGAGTGGTGTGGTGCCAGGCCAGGGCTTGGGCTCCTCCCCGGCTGCCTGCAGGCCACACTAGGGACCCCACCGGTGCACAAATCCGTGCACCGGGCCTCTAGTTTTGGATAAAGCATCACTACTTTTTACCCTGAAATCCTCCTCCCACTTGCTTGTGGGTGACTGTAGGAATTCTCAATGGAGAATGTCCCACACTTGCATTATAGAATCCTCCAATGAGGGACACACTGCCAGGTGTTCCAGATGGGCCAGGCCAGAGCCCTCAGAGACTGCTTAGCCCCCGTGAGGCCTGCTGCTGCTGAGAGAATGACACTGACTTGGGTGTCAGGCCTGCCAAAGGCCTTACAGCTCAGCCGTCCCCACCTGTGGGAGAGTCGGTGACCTAGGGTGATAACAAGTCACTGCCAGTTACATCTTCGTGATTCTCAAGACTTTAAAAATAGAGACATACTATCTACTTCTCTCTTTCAACAATCCTTCATCTTGCAGAATCATCAATCTAACCTCTGCCTCCATTCTTCCTTTTGTGTCTGTTTGAAGCTCCCTCTTCCTATAAGGACCCAGTCATTGAATTAGGACCCACTGGAATCCAGTATGATCTCATTTCAACGAGATCACAACAGCACAGACCTTTTTAAAATAAGGTCACAGTGATGTGTTCTGGATGAACATGAATTGGGAAGGAGGATACTATTCAATACTGGGTAACTTTGGTTTAATAGGGTTGTGAAGTTCTTTTAAGGAATTTTTTAATTAGGCACCAATTAAACCTAAAAAACAACATCCCCCAAACTAGGAAGCCTGGAAGGTCTCAGCTTATGCCCACCGTCTTGGTCTTCTGGAGGCTGTTGGGCTGAGACAAACTGCCAGTGCCGGACATGGCCTGTCCCTTCTGTGTGAGGGCCAGGGTCCCTGCCAGGGGCAGGATCTGTCTGTTAAAATATTCAACATGTTAGTTTGGGGGCAAGAGGGGTGGGTGGAG
Source organism: Myotis nattereri (assembly GCF_964212035.1). Lineage (NCBI taxonomy): Eukaryota > Metazoa > Chordata > Mammalia > Chiroptera > Vespertilionidae > Myotis > Myotis nattereri. The sequence continues at coordinate 9,750,627 of NC_138082.1, forward strand.
CCAGCACAAGCACAAGCTAGTGCTTCTGCATTGTTTATCATTAGCCAGTAAATAAAAAATATACTAGTATGATAGCTTTCCATTTATAAGAAACCACTAGACATTTAAATGTCAAAGTAGAACTGCTACCTAAAAAATAAGTGTCATAAACTATCCAGGTTTATTTGTAGACAACGATGGGACAAGAAAGCTAGTAGGTTTCAGTATGAGGAAAGTAAGAGAGAAAAATACCTGGTAGTCAAGTTGAAAGGGGCGGTGGCTTTAGATTGGACCCAGTCTTGGCCAAAGCGAGAAAGCTTTAGCAAAATACTTCCAGGGTACAGGTTCCACGAGAAGGACAAAGCAGATGATAATACTAAGTAACTCCCATTTCTACTATTTTTAGAATTTTAATTTTCTAATTTAACTTTGAAATTAACGTGTTTTTGCATTAAAGTTGTTTCCTTTACAACATAATAATGAAAGGTTTGCTGACTTATAAAACATTCCTTTGCTCATTGAACAAGCGTATCCCCAAACCTTATCATAGGTTAGGAAAAATAATGCCGTGTATGGAGCACTTAGTGCATTGCCAAAAATTGGTTTAAGCACTGCAGATAAACTTATTCATGTAATTCCCCAACACGTTCCAATGCATAGATACAGAAGCGTCTGCGGTCTACAATGAAGACAAAAGTGTGTAACGTGTCTGAAGTCACGCAGCTCGTGCGTGGAGGGACCAAGGCTCCAACATCCTTCGTCTGGGTCCCCTGCATTTAAACACTGTCCCTCACAACCCTCTGAGCTTATGGAAGCAAACAGGGCCTGGGCCCTTCTCTCAGGGGATTTGGAGAGCTTGATAAGCAGACAATTATTTGTCACCCTTTGGGCGATACAAAGGCACAGAGGGTGAATGCACGTAGGCAGTGCGTGAGCTGTTAGTGAATGAGTGGTTGTCTAAAGATAGACAAGGGAATAGGAGTGTGGAGGGGGGCGAGGCATAAAGGGGTGAGGGGCAGGGCAGCTGGGTGTGCTTGGAGAAGAGACAGTGGGAGGGTGGTGAGGAGTGGCCGAGATGAGGGGGTAGGTTGGGCTCAACTCACAGAGGTCTGTATTCCAGAACCAAGTGTTTGGCCTTCCTACTGAAGGTAACGGCTGGGAGAACACTGACAAGTTTTAATTAGGAAGTGAGGATCGGATTTGCATTTTGAGAAACGTAACTTCCAAAATCAAAACTTTCTTGTGGCAACAAGATCTTGACGTTATAGTGAAGACAACGGAAAACCACAATTCGTGGAGCTGAAATGAACTGAAGGACGGTTCATTTGAATTCATTAAGCTGGATAGTTGGGCATGAGTCCGTACTTTTCTGTGTCACTACACCAGCCTCTCCCTAAGAACTCAACTCCTACACCATGCGATGAGCTGGCTTTATTTTGAAGGGAGGCCATCGGAATCGAGTCTGCAGTGACGCCATGTATCACCTGAGAAATTACTTAAAAAAGCATTTCTCAAGTGTCTCCATTTCCCACCACAGGGTCATGCTTTTCCGGATTTCAGAAGATGTAACTGCACCGGAATTGAAGGACTTTAAGTTTTTTTTGAACCGGGAGCTCTCCAGATGTAAACTGGTGGATAGCATGGTAAGACCTGGTGTCATGCCAAGATTCAGTCCCGAGGAAGAGTCAGCCAGTGGGGATTGCTGAGACTGAAGCGAGGGCTACTCGGGTAAAAGCACCCCGAATTCTCATTTTTTAGCCTGGGTCGAAGAAGAAAGCTGTCAGGCATGAAGGTTGTAGATGTGATCCCTTCGTGTGCTGTGAAGTGCTGCTCACGCTCCTTACCAGGAGCCAGGCTGTGTCGGGAGAAGAGAAGGGGGTTGTGGGGCTCAGCCCAACGTGGGACTCTGCAGAGCCAGGAGAGAGAGGTGTCTGTGTCTGGTGCGGTTTTGTGTGTCTGTGTGTGTGATGTGTGTGCACGTGTGTTTATATGTGTGTGGGGTGTTTCTGGGCGTGTGCATATTTGTGTATCTGTGGTGTGTTGCAGGGTTTTTTTGGTGTGTGTGTCTGGTGCGGTTTTGTGTGTCTGGTGTGTGTGTGTGTGTGTGTGTGTGTGTGTGTGTGTGTGTAACGCCAGAGGAAATGTTAGGCAGTTCCCAAGGCTGTCACCAAGGGGGCGATGGCTGTTTCACATGCAAGTGTCATGGGTGGTGTTAGCACAGGGCCTGGGTCCTGGGGACTGATGTGGTGTCTCCTGTCTTCTCTATTTCTGGGCCAGAAAACACAGAAGTGCCTTCCTAGAAGTACATTGGCTTTGAGAGACCAGGATGTCTTCTCAGGAGAGTCTGCTTGGGAAGCTAGGGTGGTCCCTTGGGTTGGAGAAAGTGCAAGTAAAAACAAAAATCTAATCTAAAAGCCAATATGGCCCAATTCCATCTTCCAACTTTATTTCTCCTCCCTCTAGAGTTTGCTTGATATTTTTATGGAGATGGAGAAGAGACTCATCCTTGGAGAAAGAAATTTGGACACCTTAAAAAGAATCTGTAAACAAATCAACCTGAGCCTGCTGGAAAAAATCAGTGCTTATGAAAAATTAAGTAAAGGTAGAAACAACCTCACAGCTGTGAATCAGCAAAATGTATTCTTTTTTAAAAAGTTTTCGTTTATTGATTTTATATATAGAGAGAGAGACATTGATTTGCTGTTCCACTGATCCATGAATTCACTGGTTGATTCCTGCCAGTTTATTCCTTTATGTGCCCCAACCAGGGATCGAACCTGCAACCCCAGTGCAGCAAAATGTATTCTTAAATTGACAAACCCCTCTATGTCCCAGTATTTTTAAAACAAAACTGTGTGTTTGCTTTAATTCAGAGGGAAGAATGAGCCTTTGTTAAATATTCATAAATAGCCAAAGTAAAGCCAATGAATCAGCCCTGGCCGGTGTGGCTCAGTTGGTTGGGCATCATTCCATGTATCAAAAGGTTGCTGGTTCGATTCCCAGTCAGGGCATATGCCCAGGTTGGGGTTTTGATCCCAGGTAGGGGGCCTGCAGAAGGCGACCAATCGATGTTCTGCTCTCACATCGATGTTTATCTTTCATTCTCCCTCTTCTTCCTCTCTCTCTCAAAATCAATAAAAAAATATGAAAAAGAAACAAAAACAAAATCAAAGAATAATTGTAAAAATTTACCATGCACACACCAAAAAGACAGTTTGCAAACCGGGAGCTTTCAAAACAAAACATGGCATGAGGCTCAGGAGCACGCTGTTATAAAGCAGATTGCACAGTGAGAAAGCAGTGACTGTTCATTCTTCACAGTGATTGATTCTGATGTTAGAATTTTCTTAAATGACGGGTTGATCAGTGGTTACCTCATATCAACCTTGGAGAAAAGTTCAAGTTTTCCTCATGATTTTCAGAGGCACAAACAAGGTCAAGTTAGCCTTGTAAAATAAGCTAAATTAAGTTTTGCTTGTATGATTGTTTTTTTTTCCTGCTCAGGGAGTTTTTTTTTAATTAAATATATTTTTTATAGATTTCAATGAGAAAGGGAGAGGGAGAGAGAGAATCTTTGATCGGCTGCCCCCTACATGCCCCCTACTGGGGATCGAGCCTGCAACCTATGCATGTGTCCTGACCAGGAATCGAACTGTGACCTCTTGGTTCACAGATTGATGCTCAGCCACTGAGCCACGCCAGTTGGGCAGGGAGTTGTGTTTTTTTTTTGTTGTTGTTGTTGTTGTTTAATCTTATCCTCTTAACAGAAGTCCAGGTGAATTTTCAAGTGGTGATACCTGGAGCTGTTTTCAAGACTGCTTAATTAATTTACTCTTTGATATTTTCATTGCTTCCTCTCTACAACCTCCTACCATCCACGTCCACATCTTAATGGACCTGCCACCGAGTACCAGGATGAGGGCTCGGTGGCTACTTCTTGTCACCTCTGCTCTACACACTAAAACATGTGTCTAGAGACACAAACCATGTGGCCTCAGGCCAGCAAGTTTGAAACAGATGCAGAGTTCTTCAGTGGTAAGAATGGTACTTATTCTGTGGATTGTAAGGATATGAATTTTCCTTTTAAAAGGCACTTTCTGTTGTCTCAGGTGTTACATGTTTCTTTACTAAAGTACCTTCTCTGCCACCTGTCGTTCCCTGTAGATGGGGGGCCAATTTCCGACTATTCTCGGGAGCAGGACAGTGAGTCACAGGAACAGAACTGTGAGCCACGGGAGCAGAACTGTGAGCCACGGGAGCAGAACTGTGAGCCACGGGAGCAGAACTGTGAGCCGCCACGGGAGCAGGACAGTGAGTCACAGGAACAGAACTGTGAGCCACGGGAGCAGAACTGTGAGCCGCCACGGGAGCAGGACAGTGAGTCACGGGAACAGGACTGTGAGTCACGGGAGCAGGACAATAAGCCACAGCAGGTATGAGGAAACCTCCCATTACTTCTTTTCTTTACATTGAAGATTCTAGTTAGTGTATTCCTTCGCTTTTTAAGCTTCCAGATAAACTAGTAAGGAGAAGAAACTTAGTGACTATTTTGAGAACTATAGGAAAAATTCACAAAAGCACAAGCTTGACGTGTGACTTTTTAATGTAAAGAAAATGTGATTTCTCGGGTTAAATGTTTATTTTAAAACCAAAGACAAAGACATTGAAACACTTGGAGCAGAGGGGTGAGAAGGCTCCTGCCAGGCCCTTTCAGCAGCTGCATCAGCCCGAATGGCAGCGGGCTTTGGGGGCAGAGCCCAGCAGGACTGGAGAAAGCAAAGCCGTTTCCTTTGGCTTGACATCCCAAAACTGTTTCTCCTTGGTGATTAGGTGTAAGTGGCAAACGCTCATAATCTAGCCATCTCTGTGTTCTCACTCCAAAGAGCCAGTCCAGGAATTGCCTTTCTAGACATAAGCACTCCTGCTTGTGTAACCTTCAGTGACCCACCAAACCCATTCTGACTCATAGCCCACTCACACCTCTCTGTGGCGGAAAGCAAAGGAAATCCTGAACACCAGGAGCCCAGCAGGAGACTTAAAATTAAACCTAGAGAACAATTTACCAGGGGGCTCTTGAATAAGTTACCGGACCTCTCTCAGTCTGAAAATCAAGGATTAACCGAAGTAAGGGAGCACACTGCAGAGTAAAGCACTCTACAGGCATTGCCCCAGGAACAGCTAAGGATCCTGGGTGCAAGAGAGATTGGATAACTTGTTCAAGGTTTTAAGGTTATTAAGTACTAGAGGCCCGGTGCACAAAATTCATGCACTGGCTGGTGGGGTGGGGCAGGGAGGCCCTCACCCCGGCCTGCACCCTCTCACAGTCTGGGACCCCTTGCTCCCTACCACCTTCCTGCTCACTCCTTACCGCTCAGCCTGCTGCTCCTTAGCACTGCCATGGAAGCAAAAGAGGCTCAGCCACCACCACTGTGCTCGCCAGCCATGAGCCCAGCTTCTGGCTGAGTGGCACTCCCCCTGTAGGAGCACACTGACCATGAGGGGACAGCTCCTGCATTGAGCGTCTGCCCCCTGGTGGTCAGCGCACATCATAGTGACTGGTCATTCTGGTTGTTCCGCTGTAATGGTCGCTTATGCTTTTATTGTATAGATGGAACTACCTGATAGACAATGTGCCCCCCTGAGGGGTCCTGGATTGCAAGAGGGTGCAGGCCAGGCTGAAGGACCCCACTGGTGCATGATCAGGGCCGGGGAGGGATGTGGGAAGTTGGACAGCTGGGGAGGGATCACTGGAGGACTCCAGGGCATGTCCGGCCCATCTAGCTCAGTCCTGATTGGCTGGACTCCAGCAGCAAGCTAACATACCAGTTGGAGCGTCTACCCCCTGGTGGTCAGTGCACGTCATAGCAACTGGTCGACTGGTCGACTGTCTGCCCCTTGGTGGTCAGTGCACATCATAGTGAGCAGTTGAGTGGCCTTAGCATATCATTAGCATATTATGCTTTGCTTGGTTGAACTGACGACCAGACCACTGGACACTTAGCATATTAGGCTTTTATTATATAGGATATAGTCAAGAATCCCTCACACCTCCACGCCCCCTCCAGCTGGGAGCCCCTTTCTCTACTGGGAGGAGCTGCATGGATTTCCCAATAAATGTTGGATATCTTTGCACTGAAACAGCTCTGGGAAAATAAGGCCAGCCCAGGGCCACCACTGACTGGTAATGTCAGGTTCTAGAGTCTGGAAACTGTGACCTGCAATAGCCAAGATTTGCTTGTCCAGTGCATCTCTCATCTCGTGTCCCTGTGGTCCTGAGAACCAGATTAATACATCAGCTTTAACAGTCTGGGGACCCAATGTCATGTGTGAAGGGAAGGCCCTCAGCTGTTTGCCCAGAAACAGGGATGAGTTGATCAGATAGCCATAGAAATCACAGGGTCACGGAAGGACAGCCCAGAGACAGCCCTAAGACATTCATTGATTGAGCAACTCCTGCTTGAGCTCTCACAAATGAATAAGTCCTGGTTCCTGACCCAGACATCATCTGCCTTGAGCAGAAATGAGGACAAATAATACATTATGATGACAATATGAATGTAAGTGCAAGGTGCTCAGGAGGCCCAAGTATTGGGACATTAACTAGACACACTACAGGGGGAGCAAGAGTCTGGGGGTCCTGTGTGAGGAGATGAGCCGGCTTATTAGGGAAACAATGTCAGCTTGGGTGGGAGCCATTGAACGAGCCCAGTCTGGCTCAGGGGCCAGCCTAACCTTGGACCAGGGAGTTGTTTGCTCACATCTCAAGTGTCTGACCTGCAGTGTCAGCTCCTGGGTTGTGCTTTTTGTTTTTCAGACAGCGGACAAAGTTTACCGAATGAAAAGCAAACCTCGAGGATACTGTGTGATCTTTAATAATTATGATTTTAGCAAAGCACGGGAGAACGTGCCCAAACTTCGCAAAATGAAGGATAGGGATGGAACAAACTTGGATGCAGGTACAGTAGATTCCAAAAGAGATGTAAAATATTTCTAACTAGAAGCTCCTTGCACAAAATTTGTGCACTGGGGTGGGAGGGTCCCTCAACCCGGCCTGCGCCCTCTCACAGTCCAGGACCCCTCGCTCCTTACTGCCTGCCTGCTCGCTGCTCCTTCCTGCTGTCGCAGAGGTGGGAGAGGCTCCTGCCACCGCCACTGCGCTCGCCAGCTGTGAGCCCAGCTTCTGGCTGAGCAGGGGAGCACATTGACCACCAGGGGGCAGCTCCTGCATTGAGTGTCTGCCTCCTGGTGGTCAGTGCAGGTTATAGTGACTGGTCGTTCTGCTGTTTGGTCGATTTGCATATTAGGCTTTTATTATATAGGATACTTATGTTTTTATCAAAGGGGGCGAACAAAAGCTATACCAACAGAGCTATATGTTTCAGAAAAATGACTATAACCACATTTTCCTGTGGAGGCGAAGGACAGTCTTAGGTATTTGCTAGTTTTCTGCTTTTCTTTTTTTTTAACTTAATTTTAAAAATTAAAATAATGTATACACATAAAGATAAAATATTAAATCTTACTAAAGGGCTTTTACTGAAAAGCAGCAACCAGCTTTGCCTTTAATTCAACTAAATGACTAGTATTTCTGTTGAATGTGTTAGGTATTACAGTGTGTGAAAACATTGCCATGGTATCAAGATCGTATCCACTATCCGCACTCTCCCCATTCTGCCAGAGCTTCTTTCAGTGACTGAGCCTAACAGCCAGCTGGCAGGTGGAGGCAGATCCTGGGAGCCTGGAGAGGCCTGTGGACCCCCCTCTGGGCCCTGTCCTGTAAAAGCTGGCCTTGCCATGCCCACAGAGGCAGCCACAAACTGTGGCTCACTTGTAGCTTCAAACAGGTTGCCAAGGGCCAGGAATAGGATTTAATTGATATTTACGACAGAACATTTCAACCCAAAGCAGAATATATTCTTCTCAAATGTACATGGAACAGTCTCAAAGACAGAGCATGTGGGGACACAAAGTAAACTGATGAGCATAACAGAACCAGAGGATGGATACATGGAACAGACTGACATGTCAGAGGGGAGGTGGGAGGGGGAATTGGATGAAAGAAGGTGAAGAGATTAGTCAAAGGATATATACGCATAGCCCCTGGAGACAGACAACAGTGTGGTGAAGGCCAGGGCAGCGGGCAAAGGTGGGGAAAATGGGGGACATCTATAATAGTGTCAACAATTGAAAAAAAGAAGGAAGCATAATTAAATATTATGTTTAAACAAAAACTAGTAATACAAACATTACTATTGATTCTACTAAAAATTGTAAACAATTGTGTAAGAACACCATATCAGTAATTCAATACAAAAGTCTAAAATTTATCAATCAATAAATAGCAGTGTACCAAAATTTATTACAAAATGGAGGCTGATAACAACAACAAAAAAGCAGTTAGAATTTGAAAGTGGAATGTGACTGGGTAATAGGGAGGGCTAGAGAGGGAGAGTTTTTTTGGTAATAGGTCTTTTGGTTCTACTTGACTTTTTAAACATTCATATATTTTATTTTGACAGTTTTGAGAGCGTTCAGAATAAAATAAGTATGGTTATTTTGTTAAAAGTCCTTTTGGTTTTTGTTTTCTGATTAGTGTAAGTAAGCTTACTCATCTTGTAGACTAGCTGAAATAAGGCAATGGGCCAACAATAGTATTCTACTTTTGTTTGTTGCCTCGAGACTGGGAAACTTTTTCCAGCTAGAATCTAGCCACTAATTTAGTGGATCTTGTTTTTAAGTTCTGGTTCAAATTCTTATCTGATCAATGCTCTCTTCAGCTCTGGGTACTACTGTGGTGTAATATGACTTTTTGTATTTCACTTTTCAGAGGCTTTGAGCAAAACCTTTAGTGATCTTCATTTTGAGGTAGTGCATTACAACGATGCCACAGCAAAGACAATCGGTGAGATCCTGGAAGACTACCAACTCAAGGACCACAGTGACAAAGACTGCTTCGTCTGCTGCATCCTTTCCCATGGAGACAAGGGCATCGTCTATGGCTGTGATGGGCAGGAAGCCCCCATCTATGAGCTGACCTCTTACTTCACTGGTTTGAAGTGCCCTTCCCTTGCAGGCAAACCGAAAATCTTTTTTATCCAGGCTTGCCAAGGGGATAACTACCAGAAAGGCATAGCTGTTGAGACCGACTCAGAGGAGAAGGAAGCCTATTTAGAAATGGACTCGAATCAGAAGAGAAATATCCCAGATGAGGCTGACTTTCTGCTAGGGATGGCCACAGTGAACAACTGTGTTTCCTACCGAAACCCTGCAGAGGGGACCTGGTATATCCAGTCACTGTGCCAGAGTCTGAGAGAAAGATGTCCTAGGTAATTCCTGCCTGCTCAACCCGTCATTCATCTATACATGTCCAGCTGTGGGCCTCAGAGCTGTACTTCCCATGTCAGTTGCAAAGTGGGAGAGAGGACGAGTCTTAACATCTTTAGTCACAGAGGGGAAAAAACAGATACTTACTGAGGAGTTTCCCCTTGTTAGCACCTCAAAGGACAGGCAGGGTATCAGATTGCTGTGAAGGATGGTGAAGTCATATAGTCCAGCTCTGTATCTGGGCAGAATCATGACTGTGCCACCTTAACTAAAAAAATTCTAAGAAGTCTTCCAAAAAGGCAATAACCCATTTCAGTGTGTCCTATCCTCTAGCTCTGTCAAAAGTTCCATAATAGCTAACCGACCTCACACCCTCTTGGTGTATTGTGAGAGAGAAATGTGAAAGAGCAAAAATCCTTTATTGTTGTACTCATCTGGCCTGATTTAAAGCCCCCAAATGTAGGAAAATCGCCTTTCCTCATTTAAATATCCCACAATTCTTTTAGTTACATGAAGTTTTGTATGTCACAGTTCACCCAAATGCACACACAACAGACAGATGGATAGCAAGGAATCTTCTGCTAGGTTCCTTCTAGTTCAGCATTATTATGTTTAAAGTGTATGAAGAATGAGAATTTTCTATGGCGGATAAAGGAGTGAACCATAACATCAACACTATGTTTTCATTTCATTTCATTTCATTTCAGACCATGAATCCTGCAAGGTTAGGCGGGGGCGGGTGTGGGGGTGTGGGGGTGGGGGGCTATTTGCAGAGGTGGATGAACAGGTGGCCCAATTAAACTGCATAGTGAGACTGGTGAGGAAGGGGTGGTGTGGCTGCAGGAGACACTGGATTTTCACTTCCCATAAGTCTGGTTGCATCATGGATGAATCCACAGAAGCAATGTCAATTTTGGGCAGAGGATGCTAGGGATCATTGAGAGGATGATGGGGGCAAGTAACATAGAAGCTGGAGTAGAGTGAGGTAAAACAGATTGGGAGGGGAAGAAGCCAAATCTCATGTTAACACGGAGGTTTCTGATGGTCTGCAGAGACCCTGAGGAAACCAAAGGTAAGTTATTAAGCTCTGAAACATCCTTTACCTGAAATGCTATGGCAGGTCTTGGTTTAGCAACTTATTTCATCTGCCTGATGTTTTTTTAAAAAATATATTTTTATTGATTTCAGAGAGGAAGGGAGAGGGAGAAAGAGAGAGAAGCATCAATGATGAGAGAGAACCAAAGATTGGCTGCTTCTTGCATGCCCACTACTGGGGATGGAGCCCACAACCCAGGCATGTGCTCTGACCAGGAATCGAACTGTGACCTTCTGGTTCATAGGTCGATGCTCAACCACTGAGCCACGCCAGCTGGGCTTGCCTGATGTTTTGAGAGAAATAGCTATCATAAGCACAGCAGGTGAACGGGTTTACCAGTGTTTCCCCCTCACACATGGTCACAGTGCTATGTTCTGTTTTCCAGGGGTGACGACATTCTCACCATCCTCACTGAGGTAAACTTTGAAGTGAGCAATAAGGACGACAAGAAGAATATGGGGAAGCAGATGCCACAACCCACTTTCACCCTGAGAAAAAAACTCTACTTCCCCCTTAATTGATGCAGAACACTATGCTTAATTTTTGTACTATAATGCTTTTACTTTATGCTATCATTTATTTGCATAACACTATGCTTAATTTAATTGTTAATAAGATGATGATGCCCCTCCCCCATTTATTTTATTTTATTTTATTTTATTTTATGTTGTTAATCCTCACCTGAGGATATTTTTCCCTTTTCGATGGGTTGCTTCCTGCATGAGCCCCAAGGTACATGCCCTTGATCGAATTGAACCTGGGACCCTTTGGTCTGCAGGCTGACACTCTATCCACTGTGTCAAACTGGGTACGGCCCCACCCCCCAGTTTTTGAAGGCAGAGAGGGGAGAGAATGGGAGTCATGACAATTTAATTTTTATGCAGATTGAAGCCTAAATTTCTGGCTTTGCAATGATAGCTAGATATTTATAGCCATAGCCATGATTTTAATTGTATTTTTAATTTGATAAAAAACTTTTAAAAACTATAGTAGATACAAAGGCTAGTAAGTTTAAAAGAAATGCGACATTACAATGGTTCAAAAACAGTGGCAGAATGTACTTCACTCATCTCTGATTTCCTTTCAACCCCAAATCATTTAATTCCCTTCAAATCAGCGGTTGACAACCGGTGGTCCTCGGACCACTGGTGGTCCATGAGGCCCAAAAGGTTGGCGACTGCTGCTTCAAATTGTTAAGAATTGTTTTGTTTTGTACTTTCAGTCCCTCTCTTTCCAAGCCATCCTCCACACTACAATTATATGTAAGGAAAACTTTTCCTTTTTATTCATACTAATTAAAATGACCTAAGATAAATTAACAATAGAAAAATAAAATTAACTTTCATACATGCCGGAGTTCACAGAAATACGAGACTCAAAAAAAAAAAAAATTGTCCTGACCGGTTTGGCTCAGTGGATAGAGCATCAGCTTGTGGACTGAAGGGTCCCAGGTTCGATTCCCATCAAGGGCATGTACCTTCCTTGGTTGCGGGCACATGAATCGATGTTTCTACCTTTCTATCCCTCTCTTTCTCCCTTCCTCTCTGTAAAAAATCAATAAAATATATTTTTTTAAAAGTTATCAAATCAGGCAGATTTTATATCTTTTAGACACAATAACAATAAATTTGAGAAGCATTTATAAGACAAAGAAGTTTGGTCTTAATAGTAAAGAAATAACAAGTTTTGTTTACACAGCCTTCTTGGCCCTAAATTCCCTATCTGATAATATTGATGCCTTCTATCCTCCTCTTATGGGGTTGGGGGTGGGATGGGGGTGGGGGGGCTTTCACATGGGACATTTCTGACTTTCAGGGGAATAAAACAGGGTCAGAGTGTCCGTCTTGTACTGTTGTGTCTCAAGTAACTTGCACTACAAGTTTCTTTAAAATACAAATTGGAAAATACTATTTCTTGCATTAAAAGCTTTTAAAAACCCAAAATGGTTTTACAAATCTGTTACAATCTACTTCCAAATTCCCTTTTCAGCCTTTCCTCTTATTGCTCTTGTAGTATATGCATTCTTCTGTACATGCTTGATTTGCTTTTTTGCTAGCATTTCTGTGCTATTCATGCTTTTAAAATTATAATTTCATTTGAAATACTCATGAATTATCTTGTTTTTAAAAGCTAATTAGGTTTTTTTTAAAAATTAGTTTTTCAAAAGTACTTCTAACAAAATATAACTTTACTGTTCGCAGGAGATTGTTTTGCTTTTTGCCAATGGCATCTCACAGGTGGAAAATGTTTGGATCACAGATACATTTTACTTGAACCCTCCAATGTTGGCTCACACCATTATATTTTTAAAAAATGTGTTGTTCAGCCCTAGCTGGTTTGGCTCAGTTGATAGAGCATCGGCCTGCAGACTGAAGGTTCGATTCTGGTCAAGGGCACACGCCTTTGCAGGCTCGATCCCCAATAACAGGCATGCAGGAGGAAGCCAATCAATGATTCTCTTTCATCATTGATGTTTCTATCTCTCTCTCCCTCTCCCTCCCTCTCTGAAATCAATATTTAAAAAAAATGTGTAGTTCATATTTAAAAATTGGGAGATGTGATATAAAAACTAGAATACCTTCTCTTGAAAAATCAGAGTATTTGATCCCATTAATCCATGCTCCTGTATGGCAGCAATGGAATGGTTTCTCTCACTGCCTCCCCCCTCTAGTCCCCTCTATTGAAGCTGCTGCCAATTACCAATTATTGTTTTGGTTGGATTGTTTTTCTTTATGTGCAGCCCATTTCACTTATTTATGTTGTCTGCACAGTGGTATTTGAATTCTAGCAATGGTTTAGAGAATCTGGCAAGAATTATCAGAAACTCTTCCTAAATCACAGGTTAGGGAATGTGATTGAGAGGTGAGAGAGTGGGGACACATATGAAAAAGAAAGGTTTTTGAAATCAAACCAATACATTTTTTCTTGCTAGCTAAATGCCCCAGGTACAGTCCAAAATATAGTTAACATTTTATAGGAAGAAAAATTTCAGATCAGTGTCTTCATAATAAAATATGTAAAGGTGGAAGAGAAAATAGTACACCCAGAGAAAGCCCAGCTCTAGCTACAGAGCACATCACTTTTCAGTGAAAATCATGAAAAAAAAATCTATGTAATTGAGATGAGAATTAAAACATTCCCAACCACTAACAAGAAAGCAAATTGTGAAAAGACGAAAGTAGAATCAAGGCAACCCCAAAACCAAACCCATCTTATGCATTTCTCAAGAAAACCTACAGGAGTACTCTAGGCTTACAGAGATGGTGTTCCTATCAACTCTGATGATGGAGAACAACTTTTCTGCTCATAATTCTTGTCTTTTGTTGCTACCCTCCTCTAAAGTCTCAGTATCATCCTCATAAATAGTAATACAGGTTGACTTTCCAGATCGTTCTTCATAAATTCCTCCATTTTTGGTATTTATCTTTTGCCTATAAAGAAAGAGAAAATGTATCATTATAGACTCAAAGAGTAGACAGTGGGGTAGGATATCTGGGGAGAGAGAAGTGTGGTTTCATTCTTTCACTGGGGGCAGTCTCACTCATTACTTGCAGTAGTTTTGAATTTAATGAGACAGGATATGTGGATGACCAAATGCCCATGTGAGGAATTTTCCACTAAATCAACATAATAAATAAGTTCCCTTTATTAAAGTATTGACCGAAATTTATTTCAATAATTTAAGATGCATCTTCAGGTTGCAGTTTAATTTCTGACCTAAAATTGATTTACAGGAACCCAATATTGCTGCATCTAAGGGTAAACCACTAACACCTACACCCCTAAACTCTCAGGGGAGATGTTTAAAAATAATCTTTTGATTTTTAAATCCTGAATACACTTAGAGAGTCTCAGATAAATACGATGTATCATTTTGCATAAAAACTGAGACACAGCACCAATTCAAACAAACTGGGGTGGGGGTGGGGCAATTCAAGTCAGAATCCTATTAGTCTGTAGGCAGAGGCAGTCTCTGGAGGCTTTGAGTCTTTGCCTGATCCAATGAGTCAGAAACAGCCTTTAACACTGTCCTGCATTAGAGATGGGAGAGGTGTAGAGGATCTACCTAAAACATAGTCACAAAGCCAAACAGCCAAAATTAGTAGACAAAGAAACAACCCCCAAATGAAAGAACTACAGAATTCTCCAGAAGAAGAGATAAATGAAGCAGAGATAAGAAATTTAAAATAAGAACTGAGAGTAATGATGGTAAAAATGCTCAACAGCATGAAAAAAAGAGATAGTAACTATCAAATGAACTGTTTGAGCACAGCAGGTAAATTCTGTGGTCAGGCTCACTGTGAATATCTTCCTCCTGAAAGTGCCTGTGCCTTGACTTCATTAGGAAACACCTGAGTTCATCTTCACCTATTCCTCACCCAACCCCCTCCCCCTTCCTAAAGATAAGTCAGCCATGTTTTTGCACCCCATTCACACCTCAGATGAATGTTTTCTTCTCTCAGGAGCTGTATGGTGAATTTAAACTTCTCTTCCGTTTCAGCAAGCTTGGTCTGGAGTGTTTTCTCCAGATTTGCCACCGCAGCTTTCTGAAAGACATGTACATTTTGATAGCTATCTTTTCCCAACCAGAGCTGTATGGCTGAGCTACACAGAGACCTGGGATCCTCCCACAAATGCCCATCCCCACTCCAGCCAGGACTCACCTCCTTCTGGAGTTCCATCTGGGTTTGGTAGAGGGTGGTGTTTAGTGATTCCAGGATAACAGCTTGTGCATGCAACTCTTCCTCTATGATCTGTGTAGGAAGAAATTGTTTTGGGACAGCATGATGGTATCTGCCCATTTATTCTCTTCTCCAGGTACCTGGACTAGAATGTGCAGCATTGACTTTACTCCTTCTTCTGCACCATTCAGTCACTATGCCCTGTTAACCCTATGCCCTCCCTTTGTCTTCCCCATCTATACCCTCCTTTGCAAGCTCACTGTCACTGCCCCAGAGCCAATCCTCATCAGAGCTCACATGGGTTGTCACAACAGTTAGCAATTATTCATTCATTAAATAAGTATTTATTAAATATCAACAATAGACCCCAACTATATGACATTCTGGAAAAGGCAAAACTATAGAGTTAGTAAAAAGATCAGTGGTTGCTAAGGGTTGGGAGAGAAAGGGAAGGATGTATACTTGGATAACAGAAGATCTTTAGATTAGAGAAATTATTTTGTATGATACTACAATGGTGACTATATAGCATGATTGACAAAACTTATAGAATGTACAACACAAATAATGAACCATAATGTAAACTATGAACCTTAGTTAAAAATAATATATTAATAGTAGTTTATCAGCTGCAACAAATGTAACACACCAATGCAAGATATTAATAATAGAGGAAGTTGTGTGGGGATGGGGAGTGTATGTGAAATCTCTGTACTTTCTGCTTATTTTTTCTGTAAACTTAACCATGCTCTAAAAAAAAGTCTGTTAATTAGAAATAAAAAACCTACTGTAGGAATGGGCTTTGGAGCAAGGTAGATCCAGTGTATTAGGTACTACAAATATTACGATGAGCAAGACAAATATAATTCCTACTCTTATGGGGGACACATTCTAGTGAGGAAAAGATAAAAAAATTAAATAAAAGCAAACAAAATAATTACAATAGTAGATTAAAAACAAATCCAGGATGCAGGTGGAGGACACAGTATAAGTGTGGGATCTACTTTAGAGAGCTGGTGAAGTGACTATAAAACTGGACCAGCCCTAGCTGGTTAGGCTCAGTGGATAAAGCGTCGGCCTGAAGACCAAAGGGTCCTGGGTTTGATTCAGGTCAAGGACATATATCTTGGTTGCAGGAGCCTCCCTGGCCCCGGCCCTGGTTGGGGCTCATGCAGGAGGCAACTAATTTATGTATTTCTCTCACATTGATGTTGCTCTCTGTCTTTCCCTCTCCTACTCCTCTAAAAATCAATGGAAAAATACCTTCGGGTGAGGATTAAAAAAAAAATAAAAAGGGACTAGATAAGGATCTGCTTTCAGGAGCCAGGCTCATTTAACTCTTACCATCTGCATAGCTATTCCCATGTAGAGCAACCTCCCACTCTGCATAAACTTGAAGGGCATCATCATTTACTGCAACTGCATTGTACAAAGCAGTCATTTTGCATTTTTTTCATTGATTTATTCATTCAAAAAAATCAGTTGCTATTTACAGAATGTCTGTGATATGCCAGGCACTGTTCTAGAAACTGGGATTAGTGGTAAAGAAAACAGACAAAAATCCCTGTCTTTATTGAGTTTATCAGGCTAGATGGTTATAAGTCTGTGTAGAAAAGTAAAACAGGGAAAAGGAAGTGCCAGGCGGGTTGTTGAGTGGCCCCTGAGAAGTTAGCATTTGAGTGAAGACTGGAAGGCAGTGAGGAAGCTAGCCATGTGGATATCTGGCAAAGAACTTTTCAGGAGGAGAGAACATCAAGTGCGAAGACTCCAAAGTGGAGCATCCTAGCCCGATAAACAGCAAGAAGTCCAGGGCCACTGGAGTGGCATGATGGAGGGAAACAAACCAAAGGAAATGAGGTTGTGGGGGAAAGAGTCCCCAGCATGGAGTAGGTGAAACAATCCCCAGAACCAACACAGGACTGGGAATAGCTCCGATTCCCACCAGCCAGGGTAGAAAAACCCTTCTGAATATACACAGTATTGGGTAGACTACTCAGAAGGGTATCATTTCAGTAGCGGGGAAAAATTCGGCCCAAAAACTGCTGTAATTCTGCCTAACAGAGCTTAAAAGAAAACACTGAAAAGCTCAAACTGTATCCAAGTAACTTAACTGAATCCCAGAACAAAGCTCAAGAATATTTAAAGGAATACAAAAATATTCAGCATCCAAAAAGGTAAAATTCACAATGGCTTACATCCACTGAAAAAATTACCTGGTCAGGGGCACATATCTTGGTTGCAGGCTCCTCCCTGGCCTGGGCCCTGGTTGCGGCTCATGAAGGAGGCAACTAATTTATAGCTAATCAGTAGACAAACTCGGTAAAGCAGTTATAAGAGTACATTGTGGCGACTGCCAGGGGGTGGAGGGTAAACGGAGATGGAGGAGGATATAAGGAGAAAAATAGTGACGGGTGGAAACTTTACTTGGGGTGGTGAATACACAATACAGTGTACAGATGATGCATTGTAGAATTGCGCACCTGAAACCTGTATAGTTTTGTTAACCAGTGTCATCCCAATACATTCACTAAAAAGGGGGAGAAAAAGAATACATGGGATCTATCTTCTCCAAAGCCCATTCCTTCACTTTGTAGGACATTGCAATCTGTTTGCCCAACAATATTGAAACCCTGCCTGGATTCTAAGGTATCATTCCATGCTTTCATAATGGCTAATCATGTCCCAAACATGTCCATTCTGGATCCAAATTAAATTTTCAGTGAAAGATGAATCACAAGGCACTTTGTGGGTTTGAAGGGTTTTCCTTCAGGTATCTTCCACATGGAAGTCTCAGGAGAGAGTTCCTTGAGGGGCTGGGTTGGGGGTGGAGGATAATGTAAACTCCAAGTTTTAAGGAAAGGCTTGGAGTTAGAGTTCCAAGGGGGCAGGATAGTACTTTTCAGAGGTTGAAGGAAAGAATTTGGCATTTTACTATTTAATCCTTTTGTGGTTGGAACCATACTAGAAATGAAAGGCCTTTGACATTGAAGATTACACAGTATATTGCCCATATATTTGTTCAAATCAGGCTCTAAAAAGACACTAATGGCTTTGTTTTACAGATAATTCTAAAATCCTTTTTGACTTATTGATTTCAGCAAACTCAGCTTTAGTTCTTCTGTGGGTTTTTTGTGTGTTTTCTTTTTCCAGTTTTGGGGAAATTATCATTGATTCCATCTTATTGAGAGTATATAATTTTACTGATGTATTTGTAAGGTGCTAACTCCACAGAAAAAAAATGAGAAAGCTTACCTCGTTGGTCTTTTTTAGCTCCTTTAATTGCAAGGTGTCCTTTTCATGTTGCTTCAAGAGCTCCTAAAAGTAATTTTATTTGAAAAAGGTCAGCAATGGGTTCTGGCACTTCTTTAAAAAACTAGGAAAACCAGAATAAAATTCAGAAATATAATAGTTACCAAAGTTTACATGTTGGTTTCATGAAGCACATATTGTTAACTAATGGCATCGCATGTTGAAGTTAAATAATGAAAATCTCACTTATGTTAAACCATAGCGCATTGACAAACAGTAAAAGAAATATTTTCTTCAAAGGCTTTTCTGGTTAGCATACAGATTTAGTACTGCTAACTATGCAGTTCTCCACAAATCGAACTTTATACTCAATGCAATTCCAGTCAAAATACCAGCAGGTTTTCTTAACAAGATAATTATAAAATTTATATAGAAATATAGAGGATACAGAAAACCAAAATAATCTTGAAAAACAAAAGCAAAGTTAGATTTTTACTTCCTGATTTAAAGCTACAGTAATTAAGACAATGTGTTGTTGGCTGAAGTAAAGTCAAATAGTTGAATGGAATAGAGTGGAGAGTCCACCACCCCACTTCCCAGATATGACAAATACACTAAAAACAAATCATTCTGGAACAATTGGATATCCTTCAGGAGGGAAAAAAAGAACTATGACCTCTATCTCACACACAAAAATTATTCAAAATTGATCATAGAATCATGAAAGCTAAAATTATAAAGCTTTTATTTTGTTTAAAAAAGGTATCTTAATGTCCTTGGAATAGTCAACAATTTCATAAAGAAGACACAAAAAGGTGTAACCATGAAAGAAAAAACTTGATAGTTAGACTTTTATTAAATTAAAAACTTCTGCCCATCAAAAGACAACATGAGCCAAATGAAAAGGCACTCCCACAGGCTGAGAGACAGAATCTGGAATGCATATATCTGACAAAGAATTTGTATCCATAATATAAAAAGTATCCCTACGTATCAATAATAAAAAGATAAAGCACCCACTTTTGTTAAATGGCAAAAGACGTGAACCAACAGTTCACAAAAGAAGACATATATATGGTCCAATGAGGATATACAGTAAATAACTGCCCAACATATTTAGTCATTAAGGAAACTAAAACGGTAACAAAATACTATTTCATACTCATTGGCATGGTCAAAAATTAAAAGATTAGTAGTACTGTTGTCAATGATATGGAGCAACTGGAATTCATCTCATATATTTAAGACACAGAGTGAAATGGTGGAAAATAGCTTGGTAATCCTATCTAATAAAAGAGAAACATGGTAGTTGGCGTACGACTGCTACCCTTCCCATTGGCTAATCAGGGCGATATGCAAATTAACTGCCATGCAAGATGGCAGCCGGCAGCCAGGCAGCTTGAAACTAACATGAGGCTTGTTTGCTTCAGTGACGGAGGACTTCAACGTTCCCCGCCTGCCGCTGCAGGCCTCTGAGCTGGCAGTCTGAAACATAGTTACAAAAATAGAAGCTAAACAAAACCCCAGAAACCTGCTTTCAGCTAGCCGGGATCTCAGACCTGGAGTTGATACAGAGTTTCGATTGTAGAACCTAAACAAACCAGATACTTGCTTTCAGGAGCGGAGGCCTAAGAGCTGGAGCCTCAGAGCTAAAGCTGGCTCAGAATAAAAAAAGAAAAAAGAAAAACTGGAGCAGTGGGGAGCTTCAGTCCCAGCCTGAAAACGGCCCTCAGCCCCTCGCCCAGACTGGCCAGGCACCCCAGTAGGGACCCCCACCCTGAAGGGTGTGTGACCAGCTGCAAACAGCCATCATCCCCACATCCAGGCTGGCCAGGCACCCCAGTGGGGACCCCCACCCTGATCCGGGACACCCTTCAGGGCAAACCAGCCAGCCCCCACCCATGCACCAGGCCTCTGTTCTATATAGTAAAAGGGTAATATGCCTCCCAGCACTGGGATCAGCGGAGCCGCGAGGTCTCCCGGCACCAGGATCAGCATGACAGGGGGCAGCGCCCAAACCCCCTGATCGCCCTGTGGCTCTGTGTGACAGGGGGCGGGGCCACAACCTCCCTATCGGCCCTGCTCTGTGCCTGATAGGGGGGAGCTCCCCAACCCCCTGATCGCCCTGCGGCTCTGTGTGTGACAGGGTGCGGCGCCCCAACCCCCCCACCCCACGGGCCCTGCTCTGTGTGTGACGGGGTAGAGCCATAACCTCCCCATCGGCCCTGCCCTGAGTGTGACAGTGGCAATGCCCCAACCCCCTGATGGGCCCAGCTCTGTGCATGACAGGGGGGAGCTCCCCAACCCCCTGATGGGCCCAGCTCTGTGCGTGACAGGGTGGAGCTCCCCAACCCCCTTATCGGTCCTGCTCTGTGCGTGACAGGGGGCAGCACCCCAACCCCCTTATCGGCCCTGCTCTGTGCGTGACAGGGGATGGTGCCACAACCTCCCCATCGACCCTGCCTTGAGTGTGACAGGGGGCGGTGCCCCAACCCCCCAATCGGCCCTACCCTGAGCATGACTGAGGTTGGCATAGCAACCTCCCAATCTGCCCTGCTCTGTGCATGACAGGGGGCGGCGCCCCAATTCTGCAATCGGCCCGGCTCTGAGCCTGACCAGGGGCTGCACCTAGGGATTAGGCCTGCCCTCTGCCACCCGGGAGCAGGCCTAAGCCAGCAGGGCGTTATCTCCCGAGGGGTCCCAGACTGCGAGAGGGCACAGGCCGGGCTGAGGGACCCCCCCTTCCACCCCGAGTGCACAAATTTTTGTGCACCGGGCCTCTAGTCTATATATATAAAAGCCTAATATGCAAAGTGTCCCCTCGGGAGTTCGACTGGGAGTTCGATCGCTCACTATGATGTGCACTGACTACCAGGGGGCAGCTCGGAGCGAAGGAAGCCCCAGCTGGTGGCCAGCAGTGGGGGAAGAAAGGCCCTGGCCGGCGGCTGGCAGACTTTAGGGACCCCGAATTTCATGCACTTGGCCTCTAGTTTCTCATGAAGTTAAACTTATACCCACCCTCAATCTCAGCACTAGCACTCCTAGGTATGCCAAAGTGAAATGAAAGCAAATGTCTACAAAAGCATTTGTACAGGATATTTATAGAAACTTTATTTGTAAAAGTCAAAAAACGAAAACCACCAAAATCTCCCCAAACAGGGAAATGGTGAATGCATTATCTGATATTCCTATAAATGAATATTACTGGACAATAAAAAAGGAAAACATAACTGATATGAACAACAAATGAGTAAATTTCACAGACATTACATTGAGGAAAAATAAAAACTATACGCAAAAGAGCATATATTGTATGGTTCCATTTATATGAAGTTTAAAAATAAGAAAAGCCCTAAAGAGTTTGGCTCAGTGGATGGAGTGTTGGCCTGCGGACTGAAAGGTCCCGGGTTCGATTCCAGGCAAGGGCATGTACCTTGGTTGCGGGTACATTCCCAGTGGGAGGTGTACAGGAGGCAGCTGATCGATGTTTCTCTCTCATCGATGTTTCTAACTCTCTATCCCTCTCTCTTCCTCTCTGTAAAAAATCAATAAAATATGTTTAAAAAAATAAGAAAAAACAATCTATGGTGGCAGGAATCAAAAGAGTAGTTGTCTTGGGGCAAATCTGACGGAGGGAGGGATTACTGGAAAGGAACACTAGAGTGCTTTCTGGGTTGATGAAATGTTCTAGATCTTGATTTGGGTGTTGGTTACATGGATATATACATTTGTAAACACTCATCAAACTGTACATTTAATATCTGTGCATTTTGCTAAGTATAAATTATATGTGAGAGAGAGAAAAAACACCCATTTGTAGGTTTATAATCGGCGTCATTAGAGGAAGAAGAAATAATGCAGATGATCAAATCTCTCCCCACTAAGAGGAACTACCACTGAACTACCATTCAGACATGTGAGCTCTCCAGACCCCAGAAGCATTATTGCAGAGCATGCCCCATCTCCTCATTATTGTTTTGCTCAGTAATATAGTGAATGTCATACATGGGCTTTTATTGGCGAAATTGGTGCTTTTCAATTAACATGATGGTTAGAAATGGGCTCTTAAAAATAGAATATTAGAGATTCTTTGCACTTTGTATGAAATGGGTACAAAAATCTAACAAAGCCTGTAGCTTGTGCACTTAGGGATGGGAACTCTGGTTGCCTGATGCTGGCTGCAGGGTTACAGTAGGCTTACAGAAGCCTACTTCTATAATGCCACCGCAAATACCCATGTTGACTCTATCATGCACCCCAAAACTCAGAGAGCTGGTGATACAATTGCCTGGACTTGCTGGCTAATGCCTGTTTGTTTAGTGAATGTCCACGTGTTTGTTAGAATTTGGTCTGAGACCTGCTTTCATTATAACCTGGTATCAGTGTCAAGGTTGTAGGGGAGTGACTTACAGGACCAGCTAACCCTCACAACCTCTAACTTTTAGTTAGCTACCCTCATTTACTAAGAGTCGAACATGACCACATTTGCTTAGTTTAATTTGCAGCAATACCTTTTCGATTCAGCCATAGTCAAGAGTGAGAAGGATATTCAGAGACTGGGATTTTGGCAAAATAGGGAATTTCAGCTTCTGCATGTTTCACAATTTATATTTCTTGTTAATTATAAGTTTCATTCCAATAACCCTGTGGTATGGCTATATAGATAAAGGACAGAAAAACTGTCTACTTGCATATGCTCCAGGGAAGCTTGGGAAGGAGAAATATTCCCAGGAAGATGAAAGCTGATCTAATTACCAGGGCACCCCTGGAAACCAGATGTCCCATCAAGACTGCACATTCCACCACCGATGTGCTTTGGACTGACTCACCTCCTTCTCTTGAGTGAGGTTCTCAAAGAGAACACTGTAGGATTCACTTAATTTTTTCTTTTTTTCTTCTGACTCTAACTCAAACTTTTTTGTCATCGTATTTTCTGTGGAGATGAGAGGAAACCACTTATCGAAGGTGTAAACATGGGGAAAAAAACAGATGCAGAGAGAAAAACAGAATATCAGTAGATAACAGAAAGTCCAGCCTGGGTCAAGCGCGAAGTGCTTTCATCCTGGTGTTCAGCGTCTGACACACACACCTGGAGAAGCTTGAGAGTGAGGTCAACAGGGTGGTGGCTCTTGATCACATCAGCCCTATAGGGTTTGCCTCTAATGTCTCATGTTCAATTTGTGTAGTTTATTTTAGATCTGTTGCTTATTGTTTTGTTTGTTCTCTTGGCTGAAGTAAACCACTATGCTTTCTTGAATATCCTTATCCTATCTAATAAAAGAGAAACATAATAATTGGCATATGACCGCTACCCTTCCCATTGGCTAATCAGTGAGATATGCAAATTAACTGCCAGCCAAGATGGCGTCCGGCAGCCAGGCAGCTTGAAACTAACATGAGGCTTGCTTGCTTCAGTGATGGAGGACTCCAACGTTCCCTGCCTGCCTTGCCGGCCTCTGAGCCTGCAGTTTAAGAAACATTGTAACGAATATAGAAGCTAAACAAAACCCCAGAAACCTGCTTTCAGCGAGCTGGGATCTCAGACCTGGAGTTGATACAGAGTTTCGATTGTAGAACCAAAACAAACCAGATACCTGCTTTCAGGAGCGGAGGCCTAAGAGCTGAAGCCTCAGAGCTAAAGCTGGCTGAGAATAAAAAAAAGAAAAAAGGAGCGGTTGGGAGCTTCCGTCATCCGCCAGCCTGAAAACAGCCCTCAGCCCCTCACCCAGACTGGCCAGGCACCCCAGTGGGGACCCCCACACTGAAGGGTGTGTGACCTGCTGCAAACAGCCATCATCCCCTCACCCAGGCTGGCCAGGCACCCCAGTGGGGACCCCCACCCTGAAGGGTGTGTGACCAGCTGCAAACAGTCATCATCTCCTCACCTAGGCTGGCCAGGCACCCCAGTGGGGACCCCCACCCTGATCCAGGACACCCTTCAGGGCAAACCAGCCAGCCCCACCCATGCACCAGGCCTCTATCCTATATAGTAAAAGGGTAATATGCCTCCCAGCACTGGGATCAGCGGAGCCAAGAGGCCTCCCGGCACCAGGATCAGCGTGACGGGGGGAGCTCCCCAACCCCCTGATCGCCCTGTGGCTCTGTGTGTGACAGGGGGTGGGGCCACAACCTCCCTATCGGCCCTGCTCTGTTCCTGACAGGGGAAGGCGCCCCAACCTCCTGATCGGCCCTGCTCTGTGCCTGATACGGGGGGAGCTCCCCAGCCCCCTGATCGCCCTGCAGCTCTGTGTGTGACAGGGTGCGGCGCCCCAACCCCCTCACCCCCCACCGGCCCTGCTCTGTGTGTGACAGGGTAGAGCCATAACCTCCCCATTGGCCCTGCCCTGAGTGTGAGAGTGGCGGCACCCCAACCCCCTGATCGGCCCTGCTCTGTGGGTGATAGAGGGCAGCGCCCCACCCCCCACCCCCCATGGGCCCTGCTCTGTGTCTGATGGGGTAGAGCCATAACCTCCCCATCGGCCCTGCCCTGAGTTTGACAGTGGTGGTGCCCCAACCCCCTGATCAGCCCTGCTCTGTGGGTGATAGAGGGCGGCACCCCAGCCCCCTGATGGGCCCTGCTCTGTGTGTGACAGGGGGCGGTGCCCCAACTCCCCTATCGGCCCTACTCTGTGAGTGACAGGGGGGAGCTCCCCAACCCCCTGATCGACCCTGCTCTGTGTGTGACAGGGTATGGAGCCCCAACCCCCCTGATGGGCCCTGCTCTGTGTGTGACAGGGGGTAGTGCCACAACCTCCCTATCGACCCTGCCTTCAGTGTGACAGGGGGCAGTGCCCCAACCCCCAAATCGGCCCTACCCTGAGCGTGACTGAGGGTGGCATCGCAACCTCCCAATCCGCCCTGCTCTGTGGATGACAGGGGGCGGCGCCCTAATTCCCCAATCGGCCCTGTTCTGAGCCCGACCAGGGGCTGCACCTAGGGATTGGGCCTGCCCTCTGCCACCCAGGAGCAGGCCTAAGCCAGCAGGGCGTTATCTCCTGAGGGGTCCCAGACTGCAAGAGGGCACAGGCCGGGCTGAGGGACCCCCCATCCCCCCGAGTGCACAAATTTTTATGCACCGGGCCTCTAGTCCTATATAATAAAAGGCTAACATGCAAATACTAGAGGTCTGGTGCATGAGATTCATGCACTGGAGGGGGGGTTCCCCCCATCCAGGCCTGTGACCTCTTGCAGTCCAGAACTCCTTGGGGGATGTCTACCTGCCAGCTTGGGCCTGTTCCCCCCAGGGATAGGGCCTACGCTGGTAGGCGGACATCCCTCTCGCAGTCTGGGACCCCTCGCTCCTTACCGCCCACCTGCAGCAGAGGCAGGAGAGGCTCCTGCCAACACTGCCAGGCTCGCCAGCTGTGAGCCTGGCTTCTGGCTGAGCGGCACTCCCTGTGGTGGTCAGTGCACGTCATAGGAATCAATGGAATCATCACTCAAATATGTGTGAAACTCTCCATCGAGTATATACACCTTTCTGTTTATTTGCACATTATGCTTTTATTATCTACTTATATAAAAACCCTGGGTGTAACATCACGGCCAGAACCGTGACCAACCAGAAGGAAGTCAGTCCTGCAGGGGTCATCTTGGAAAAGGCTGTGCACTCCCCCAGTTGTTTCCTGGAGGGCGAGGTTTCAGGCAGGAACTTGCCCTCAGGGCAAGGTTTCAGGCAGGAATCTGCCCTCGGAGCAGAGCCTGGAAGTGAAATGATTTGTAATGGATCTATTATTGAAGCTACCTTTGGAAATACTATATCTATAGATCAGTGGTTCTCAACCTTGGCTGCACATTAGAATCACCTGGGAATCTTTTTAAAATCCTGATTTCTGGGCCTCATCCTCCAGAAATTCTGTTTCTTTGTTACTAATGTTGTGGCCCCACCCCATAACAAAGAAACAATTTCCAGAGGATGAGGCCCAGGAATCAGGATTTTAAAAAGATTCCCAGGTGATTCTAATGTGCAGCCAGGGTTGAGAATCACTGCTATAGAGAATATTAAAAATATATCTAAACGTGCAAGTCTTTGTCCAAAAATTGAGCATGTTCAAAAATTAAATGAAGAAAATTTGTATATACTCGATGGAGAGTTTCACACATATTTGAGTGATGATTCCATTGATTCCACAGATGATGCTGAAAAGGAAAATTTTCCCATCGAATTTCTTAATAGTATTACTCCTTCGGGAATGCCGTGTCATAAATTAAAATTGAAAGTGGGTGCAATCATCATGCTATTGAGAAATCTCAATAGTAAATGGGATCTTTGCAATGGTACCAGATTTATTATCAAAAGATTACCACCTAACATTATTGAAGCTGAAGTATTAACAGGATCTGAAGAGGGAGAGGTTGTTCTGATTCCAAGAATTAATTTGTCCCCACCTGACACTGGTCTCCCATTTAAATTGATTTGATGACTGTTTCCCGTGATGCCAGCATTTGTGATAACTATTAATAAATCACAAGGACAAACTCTAGACAAAGTAGGCATATTCCTACCTGAACCCGTTTTTGCACATGGTCAGTTATACGTTGCTTTCTCTTGAGTTTGAAGAGCATATGATGTTACAGTTAAAGTTCTAAATACTTCATCACAGGGAAATTAGTCAAGCACTCTGAAAGTGTTTTCACTCTTAATGTGGTATACAGGGAGATATTAGAATAAGCTTAATCACTTTATCAGTCATTGTTTGCATCACTGTTTGCACTGTTTCATATCATGTTTTTGTCATTTTTATATCATGCCTCTGTTGTTATATCCTTTTGTTACTGTTTATTTATTAGTAAATTTATACATTATTTTCATATACATTTTACTAATTTCCTTTCATCTCTTAGACCTCTATTGTAGAGAAAGGGCAAATAGCAATATTAAAATAACTCCGTTAATTCCCTTTTACTTTTAAAATATATTTTATTGATTTTTTACAGAGAGGAAGGGAGAGGGATAGAGAGTTAGAAATATCCATGAGAGAGAAACATCGATCAGCTGCCTCCTGCGTACTGTACTCCCCAGTGGGGATGTGCCCTCAACCAAGGTACATGCCCTTGACCGGCATTGAACCTGGGACCCTTGAGTCCACAGGCCGATGCTCTATCCACTGAGCCAAACCGGTTAGGACAATTAATTCCCTTTTAATGTGCATGAATTTCGTGCACTGGGCTACTAGTATAGGATAAAAGCAGAATGACAGGTTGTTATGATGCACACTTAACACCAGGGGACAGATGCTCAATGCAGGAGCTTCCCCCTGGTAGTCAGTGTGCTCCCACAGGGGGAGCGCTGCTCAGCCAGAAGCCCTGAGCCTGGCTCATGGCTGGCAAGCTCGGGGTGGTGGCGGGAGCCTCTCCCGCCTCTGCAGCAGCACTAAGATGTCCAACTGATGGCTCCAAGACTGCAAGAGGGCACAGGCCGGGCTGAGGGCACCCTGCCCCCCCCTCCCGCTGCCAAGTTTCATGCACGAGGCCTCTAGTCTTAAAGTATAGCTCTTGGCTAACATGACTTTTCCAGCCATATAAGAGACATTCCACACTTAGCCCTGGGGTAGAAATAGGCTTAAACTTTTCTTTTTTGGGGTAGAACCTGCCAGGAAAGATCCAATCAATATTGAACAGAAGGAAGCAGGGGTGATGGGGCTAACAAATTTCTTCTTCAGCATCACAGTACTGAATGGATAAGGAGGCAACTCCCAGGCTTACAGGATAAGTCTGGTCTGAGCTACACTGTGAGCAGCTAAAGCCTGGTCTCCAAAAACTAGTTGTCACATCTTAACTTAGACTTTGACAACAAGGGATGAGTATAGTATGAGTAGCTAGGAGTATGGGAGTTGACCCGGGCTATGCTACACCAAGATTCTAAGCAAAGCCTCCAACAGGAGCAGCTCCATGTTCCATTCCCAGTTTTAACTCCAGGGTCTTCATGCTACCTTCTAGCAGTCCAGTGTCCCACCGGGGTAGGAATAGCGACAAGATTTAAACTTTTCCAGGGGTAACTGCATTTAAATGAGTAATTTGTTAAAGCAACTAAATTTGATATGAATTAGGTTGGGGTAGGATGTGAAATAGGTTTGAAGAGGTCCCACTCCTACCTCAACTAGTCTTCTAGGTCAGGGAACAGAATCTCCATAAATTTCTCTCTCCTTTTTCCATTTATGCAGATGCTCAGGGGGGTAGAAAGCTCACCTATGTATGATCCAAACTTTGAGTTAAGTGTTGGAAATATTAAAAATATATAGCAAGCCATGGCTGGTATGGCTCAGTGGTTGAGTGTTGACCTATAAACCAGGAGGTCACGGTATAATTCCTGGTCAGGGCATGTGCCTGGGTTGAGGGCTTGATCCCCAGTGGGGGGCGTGCAGGAGGCAGCTAATCAATGATTCTCTCTCATCACTGATGTTTCTAACTCTCTCCCACTCTGAAATCATTAAGAAAATATTAAAAATTATATAGCAATATATAAATGTATCAAATCAATGTCATATACTTTAAACTTATACGATGTTATATATATATATATATATATATATATATATATATATATATATATACTAGAGGCCTGGTGCACAAAAATTTGTGCACTCGGGGGGGTAAGGGGGGCCTTCAGCCCGGCCTGTGCCCTCTCGCAGTCTGGGACCCCTCGGGAGATAACGACCTGCTGGCTTAGGCCCGCTCCCGGGTGGCAGAGGGCAGGCCCAATCCCTAGGTGCAGCCCCTGGTTGGGCTCAGAGCAGGGCTGATTGGGGAGTTCAGGAGCTCCCCTGTCAGGAACAGAGCAGGGCGGATAGGGAGGTTGTGGCCACGCCCCCTGTAACACACAGAGCCACAGGGCGATCAGGGGGTTTGGTCGCGGTCCCCTGTCATGCTGATCCTGGTGCTGGGAGGCATATTACCCTTTTACTATATAGGATAGAAGCCTAGTGCACGGGTGGGGGCCGGCTGGTTTGCCCTGAAGGGTGTCCTGGATCAGGGTGGGGGTCCCGCTTGGGTGCCTGGCCAGCCTGGGTGAGGGGATGATGGCTGTTTGCAGCTGGTCACACACCCTTTAGGGTGGAGGTCCCCACTGGGGTGCCTGGCCAGCCTGGGTGAGGGGCTGAGGGCCATTTTCAGGCTGGCGGGTGACTGAAGCTCCCAACCTGTCCTTTTTTCCTTTTTTTTTATTCTGGGCCAGCTTTAGCTCTGAGGCTCGGCTCCAGCTATGAGACCTCCGCTGCTGAAAGCAGTTTTCTGGCCTTTGTTTACCTTCTGTATTTGAAACAATGTTGCGGTCCTGCTGGCTGAAGCCCGGGGTTTTGTTTAGCTTCTATATTTGTTACAATGTTGCTTAGAGTGCAGCGGAGAGGCCGGCAAGGCAGGCGGGGAAGCTTGGCTCCCTCCGTCACTGAAGCAAGCAAGCTTCCCTGTTCGCGTCAGCTGCCTGGCTGCCGGCCGCCATCTTGGCTGGCAGTTAATTTGCATATCTCCCTGATTAGCCAATGGGAAGGGTAGCGGTCGTACGCTAATTACCATGTTTCTCTTTTATTAGATAGGCTATCTCAAACATGGCTTACTTGGGGGGGGGGGCGGGATATAGAGTACAATGGATTGTACTGCCCCTCCCCCAACAACTGAATATTTGAAACCTAATTCAAGAACTTTTTTCCTGGAACTTTGGAGTCACCTGTAACTAAATAACAAGTGCACATTCTTACAGATGTTCCAAAGCTTGTTCCAACCCATGATGGCCAAACTTGGAATCAGTGAGTTTTGGAAGGTGTAGGCTTAGAATCTCAGGTGGCTGAACTTCATAAAAGACTCCACTCCTGTCACTTTCTTGCAAACTCCAGGCACCTTCCATTCGGGAGTCTAGCCATGTGGCTCATCACCTTGGTGAATCCAAGGCTGCCTTCCTTGAGTCAAGACCAAGCTTCATGGTGCTTTTTCGGTACACCTATCACCAAGACGTCAGAAGTTTCTGTACTCACTTTGCTGTAGCAGGATCTTTTCCCGCTCTGACTTCTCATCCTTCTCCCATTCTGCCTTCTTTTTTGACAACTTATCTTCCATTTCATCATAAAGGCTGTCCTGCGGAGACATAATGGCAACAGAAGCAAAGGGCCCTGAGAAAGGTGCACACTGGCCTAAGGCCCACCACTGGGCCCTGTCAGCTTCCCTCACCTGAGACCCTTGCTGGGGTGGGGGGCCCTATGTGGGTGAATGGGGAAAGTAAATTCCAGCCCAGCCCCTTGAGCATGACAGAAGCTTAAACGCCTGGCTCTGCGTGGTGTCTGCAGAGTTTAAAGACAGGTAGTGTTCCCCATGTTAAAGAATCACTTGTCACCTCCCTCTGACTCACGACTCAAAAAGAGCACTCAAAAAAAACAAAAGAAATGCCCACTAGTTAACGTGACCACTTAGAAAACAAGATGTTTTTCAAAGTGTTCGTTTCCCTCAGTAAATCTAACTTCCTTTGTGGTTAACGTTAAATAAGCCTAACCACTTCATGACGGTGGGACCTCAGAAGGGGGGGCCCAGGACCGGGAACCTGCCACTCAGAATTCTGACTGCCCTCCTTGTGCGGTTAGCAACAAAATTTACACTGGGCTTGGGTATCAGAGCTCGTTTGTAATTGTGGCCATTTAAATAGAAGCTCTCTCAATTTCAAGGCCGGTGGGCAGCTGTTTCCAGAGAGGTCACACTCTCTGGAGAGGCCCAGATTGAAGCAAACACCAAGTATACATAGGAACTGGGGCCGCTTACCTGCTCATCAACCTGACGCTTCTCTTAGGCTCTGGTCTATGACGCTTCCCTGACTGTATGAAGGTACATCCTGAAAAATGAGCTTTGGATTCTAGTTCAAAACTGAAACTATGAGTGGTAAATTGAATTTCAGAGGTGGTGCTGGTGCTTTACTTGATTTCCCCCTTTGATAGGATGATCAACTATCCTTGTTTGCCTGGGACTGAGTTGTTTCCTGGGACTCCAGACTTTTGATGCTAAAACCCAAAAGTCCCAGGCAAACTGGGATTAGTTCGTCACCATAGGATGGGGGCTTGCTGCCTCAGCCCTTCCCTGTCCATTCCCTACCTCCCACTCTCTCATCCCCTAGGAAGAAATCCTGCCCTAACTCTGTCCCTTGGCCTCCATCAAATTAGTTGATTAAATGAATGGGTTATGCCCCGAGAAGCTAGAGCACTTCCATGTTCTGCTAGACTTCTGTGCATGGGCCACGAAGTTTCAATCACACTGTACGTGCGCACCCGCACGTGGTATTTTGTGGAAGAGCCACACTCAAGGGGCCGAAGAGCTGCATGTGGCTCATGAGCCACAGTTTGCCGACCACTGTGCTAGAGCAGTGGTTCTCAACCTTGGCTACACATTAAAATCACCTGGGAATCTTGTTAAAATCCTGATTTCTGGGCCTCATCCTCTGGAAATTCTGTTTCTTTGTTATGGGATGAGGCCACAACATTAGTAACAAAGAAACAGAATTTCTGGAGGATGAGGCCCAGAAATCAGGATTTTAAAAAGATTCCCAGATGATTCTAATGTGCAGTCAAGGTTGAGAACCACTGTGCTAGAGGGATACAGTCTTTTTGGGTGGAAATTTGGCCAAATGTATCAAAGACCTTTACAATGGTTACTCCTTTTGACCCAGAACTCTATTAAAATCTAAGATGTCACAAAGTACAAATATGGACAGTCATTGTCTTGGGGCAGTGACAGTTTTTCTTTTTGTTGCTGCTGTTGGTTTATGTAATTCCTTTAAAAACCCCCACTAAAAATAAAATAAAATAGCACTGAGCAGGTATTACTTTTGTAATCACAAACGTATTTTTTGATGGGCTTCTTTAGGCCTGGGTGACTGGCTTGTCACGCATGGGAGCCATCATAGTCCGAAGTGCACTCTCCTCCCTGGGCGCAGTTAGTGTGTGCCACTTAGGTGCAAGGATGCTGGGGAGCTGCCGGAATTATTTTCTGGGGCAGAGCTCTAGATTCGTCCCATCATCATCAAGCAAGAAAATGAGTCTTGCTTCTCTTACTCTCATAATCCAATGAGGAGTTCTGGATCTCACCTGATACATAAAAAACATATTCTTCAAATACTTGTATTCCTTTCCCATCTCCTCTGGACAAAAGGAAAACAACAGGATCATCATTATTGCTCTGAAATGCACACTTTCAAATTCAAATGTGAGCTCTCTTGCACACCTTCCCCATGTCAAACTCATCCCCTGGGTGGTAAAACCATGGTGTGCCTCAGAAACCACTCTGGAGGCTTATTAGAAACTACTCTTATTAGATGCCTGAACCCCACCCCAACCCTACTGAATCGAGCTCTCAGAGGAGAGCCCCAGTATCTGTCGACAATATGCTTCTCAGGCGA
Source organism: Myotis nattereri (assembly GCF_964212035.1). NCBI lineage: Eukaryota > Metazoa > Chordata > Mammalia > Chiroptera > Vespertilionidae > Myotis > Myotis nattereri. The sequence goes on from NC_138082.1 coordinate 9,783,325, forward strand.
TTCTGATGGACACCAAGTCTGAGAACTAAGCCCCAGGATAAACCTGAATCTTTGGAAGAAGAGAAGCAAAATCTGCCTGCACCTGCCTCTCTCTTTTTAAAATCACACCTCCTAGTGTACACTGATTTTGAAAACAATACATGTTCTCTTTAAAAAAAAATCTGGGAAATCAGCAAGGTATAAATACCACCTTAAAAAAAATGAAAGGCAATGGAAGGGGAGAAGGTTACAGAATTTCTCCTCTCTGTGGAGATTAGTCTACGAACTCAGAATTCTGAAGAAGACACACTTCCTCTTCCCAGGAACAGCATAAACAATGGGATAAATGGCCAACACAACCCCTATGGATTATGAGGCCACACAAATCACAGTGTGTCAGTTAGAATTTAATGAAACACCATCGTTTTGCTGGTGAGCAAACTTGCTGAATTAGAATAGCATTATATTTGCAGAACTTTAAATATACTTTAAAAAGTGCTTTCTCACTTTTATCATGCTGATAAAAGGCCAATATTACTATCCTCAATTCCCAGATGGGGAAACTAAGACTCGGTACAAAGGGTAAGAAGGACATTGGCAGGCATGGCTTCCCTCTTTTCAGTTTCGTTCTCAATCATTCCCTCTTCCTGAGCTTAAGAGGAAACCTTGAAAGTCTAGCTAAAGCCCACTCATGGCCATGAGAGTTCCTCAGCCCTAGACCCACATGGTCAGCCTTCCGCCCCTTCATCATGGTCATTCTTCCAGGTCCTGAACGTACCTAGTTTTTCTTGGGAAGCCAACTTCTCTTCCTTTAAGGCTGCTTTGTAGTTGTTCTCCAACTCACTGAGCTCTGCTGTGTGAGCCTCTCTGAGCTCCCTGTGATGTCCCGAGAGAAAGTCACAATCATCAGTGAAAAGAAGTGCAGAGTTGAGCTGTTATATTCACCTGACCCCACCTCTCCTCCCTCACACAGAAAGCCAGCGGGCAGGCTGGGGAACCCTCACTTTTTTGAGTCACTTTTTTGGCATTCGTGCAGAGAAGAGGAAAACGACTCTTGTTTACATCAATCCTAGATGGTGAATGGAGCTGGTGGGTGCCATAGATAATGTTAGAGTGCAAGGTCTCTCTAGTCTCCATTCCAGTGTTCAAGATGAGTGTTACAATGAAAGGCTATATGAGCTGTCAAGCCAAGAAAAGACATGGCGGAAACTTAAATGCCTATTAGTAAGTGAATGAAGCCAATTTGAAAAGGCTGCAACTGTCTGATTTCAACTATTTGGCATTCTGGAAAGGGCGAAATAACAGAGACAGTCAAAAGGTCAGTGCAATAGTTGCCAGGGGTTAACAGAGAGAGAGGGATAAATATGTAGATCACAGAGGATGTTTAGGGCAGTGAAACTATTCTGTATGGTACTATAATGGTGGATACATCTATACTAATAATAGTGGAATATGCAAATTGTCCGGGATCCCATCACAGTAACGACCAGCAGGTTGCGTGGGGTGACCAGGCTGGCGGGGGGGGGGGGGGGGAGAGTTGGGGGTGACCAGGCTGGCAGGAGGGGCAGTAAGGGGCAACCAGGCTGGTGGGGAGGGGGAAGTTAGGGGCGACCAGGCCGGCAGGTGGGGCAGTTAGGGGTGATCAGGCTGGCAGACAGAGGCGGTTAGAGGTGATCAGGCTGGCAGGGGGGCGGTTAGGGCAATCAGGCAGGCAGGTAAGCAGTTAGGAGCCAGCAGTCCTGGATTGTGAGAGGGATGTCCCGGATTGGAGAGGGTGCAGGCTGGGCCGAGGGGACACCCCCGCCCCCGTGCAGGAATTTTGTGCACTGGGCCTCAAGTATAATAAGAAAAGTGTAATATGCAAATTGACCGAATGGCTGAACTGGCAGCACAACCAGTCACTATGATGTGCACTGATCACCAGGGGACAGACACTCAACCCAGGAGCTGCCCCCAGTCCGCAGGCCCCAGGCCAGCCAAGGCGGGTGCCAGAGGAGGACCCCCAATCGCCCTGCAGAGGGAGGCAACTGGTGGTAGCGGGGGGCGGGGCTGGCAAGCAGGCAACACCAGGCTGGCCAAGGCAGGTGCCAGCGCCTGCCCCCCCGCCCGATCACCCCACTGGTTGCCCCACAGATCGGCCCTGATCGCCCACCAGGTCTAGGGACATTACCCGTGCATGAATTTCATGCACAGGGCCTCTAGTGTCATTATATTTTGTCAAAATCCATAGAATGTGGGTTTGTTTTTTTGTTTTTGTTAAGCCTCACCTGAGGATATTTTTTCCATTGATTTTTAGGGAGAGGTAAAGACAGAGGGGAAAACAAAGAGAAACATCAATGTAAGAGAAACATATCAATTGATTGCCTACTGCATGAGCAGTAGGAGCCTGCAACCAAGGTACATGGCCATGACCGGAATCAAACTCGGGACCCTTTGATCCGCAAGCTGATGCTCTATCCACTAGGGCCATAGAATGTGTGTTGACAACACCAAGAGTGAACTCTAATGTACGCTATGGACTTTGGGTGGGAATGCTGTGTCAGTGCATGTTCACTGAGTGTAACATATGCACACTGGTAGTGCAGGGTGTCAATAATGGCATAGGTCATGTAGATGTGAGGTGAGGGAATATATAGGAACTGTCTGTACTTTACACTCTATTTAACTATGAACCTAAAACTATTCTAAAATGAAACTCTATTAAAAATAAATAAGTTAGGAAATAAAAAAATAAATAAGTTAATTAATTTAAAAAATTGTTTTTTAAGGAAACAAGTCTATGACTCCATTAGGAAGACTTCTCTCCACCAGGGCTTCTGAGCCCAGCAGGTAGCGTGGAGGGGATTTTGTGGGTTTCCTCACCCACACAGACAACACACCTCATTTACTTCCTGTTGATTTGTCCTTGGGGCTCTGGCTCCTGCCCCTCCCATACCTTCTTGCCATTTTGCCCAGGCCCTGACCTAGCAGCCAGAGAGGGCAGCAGTATGAGTAGAAGAGGAGGAAGGGGAGGAGATGGAGGAGAACCACAGCTGTCTACCACAGAAATCTCATATGCAATTTTTAAAAGATGGCTCTTTGCAGCAACCAACAAAAAGGGAGATTATAATGGGAATGAAACAGTTGGATGAGAAAGTGCAAAACCAGGGGTAACCTTTTCTGTGCCTCAAATCAAACCATCCTGCTCTCCAAAGACATGCATCTCATCTCCCCCGCCCCTTGCTACCCAATTCCATTTGACACTGTCTGAAATCCAGTGAACTGAAGTCCTGCGAGGATACAGGAGCTTTAGGGCCTTCAGCACACAAGGGCTTGTGCCAGAAAATATACCTGCTCTTGTTTTCGAAGTCCTGCTTCATCTCAGCACAGCGGATTTCCATTTCATTGGCGAGCTGCAAATGAGGCCATCATCAGCCACACAGGATTGAAGACCCCACTCCCACTCGTCTGCAACTTGTGAGAAGCCTTCTGACTCACGGGGTACACCCCGCTCCCTGTGTCTCTCCATCATTATGAGGGAACAGAACAATTCTTGCCTTGCTCTGTGTGGTCTGGCATGTGATCAATTTGTAGGATTGGTGCATGGAAACCATGTCTGTCACTACCAGGTTTTGTGAGCAGGCTCGGTCCTCTCTGCTGGACTGTAATCTCTTTGTAAGAGAGTGGCCTTACCAGGGGTGGGCAAACTTTTTGACTCGAGGGCCACAATGGGTTCTTAAACTGGACCGGAGGGCCGGAACAAAAGCATGGATGGAGTGTTTGTGTGAACTAATATAAATTCAAAGTAAACATCATTACATAAAAGGGTACGGTCTTTTTTTTTTTTAGTTTTATTCATTTCAAACTGGCCGGATCTGGCCTGTGGGCCGTAGTTTGCCCACAGCTGCCTTAGACCCTCAGATACAGAATTCAATTGAACAATCATTTCTTAAACAAAGGGCTTGGCCTGGAAGAGCCAAAGAGGTCTATGATTCAGACCCTGCCTTCGAAGAACTGTAAATCCAGTGTTCAAGCCTCGTTGGCAAAATGGCTGGGTTCCAGCAGGCAAGTTTTGCCCACTTCCAGGTGACCTTCCATGCTAGCACATCCAGTCCTCTGGCCACTGTCTCAGGAGGAGTGGACACTTCCAAATTAGTTAACACCCACTGCCTGCTGAGACAAGGGTCTGGGGCTTGTCCTTCCCTCTCTTACTGAACCGTGGCACCAGCACTCCTCCCTTGCACAGGGTCACACAACAATTTGGGGTGTTTACAGGTGGAAGAATTTTTATTTTTAGGTGAATGTTAAGGATCACATCTGAGGTCCCTCCATGGAAGTAATCTCTAAATATGTCTTCAGTGAGTGAAAATAGGCATTTTGCCTAAATAAAGGTAAATGCTCTTAGGCTAATTATTTAACTTCCTGAGACTCAATTTTCTTTGGGTAGAAAAAAAACACAAACCTGGCAGGGCTTTCAGATAAACATAGTAATGACTCATTAGTAAGGGAAGGTTCAGTCTGAGTCATGAGCTGGGTGCCTGTAGGATTCAGAAGCATCTGGGGTGCATGAGAGGGTGAAGGCTGGGCCTGCTGGGAATTCAACCTTTACAAGTGCCTTTCAATACCAACAGGCAAGGTGGGGGTGGGTCTGATTATGGCTCTGGTTTATCACTCCAGTGCAGGCCACCAGGCACACCTGCTCGAAGTGGGGAAGAAGACATTATGATCAAATAGATGGTAAAATCTAAAGGAGGTTTCACCAAAATCCCCAGGAAACCCAAAGAGTGTAATTTACATCAGCGAAATTTGGGCTTTGGTAGTTTCAGTAGCAACAGGAAGTGGGTACTAAAGGCTTCTGGGTAGTTTTTGAGCAACACTGGAAGCACTGACCGCCGTGGTGCCTAAGCAAGAGCCTCCACAACCTCTGAAGCGTAACTCACCGCCAGGCGGGAAATGGCCAGCGCCCCCTCGTGTGGAGAGGACAGTGGTGTTGAACACCCTGCAGGCACTGGGGGAACTTACAGAAACTCAGCTAGGCCTGGAAGAAGGACTTGAGTTCTTGCAATTATGGAGGAGGATGGAGACAGAGAAATAGTATTGGGTGGCCCCAGTCCTATCCTCAGAGCTCTCACCTGGGCAACGTGGCTCCTATGAGTCAGGTACTTGGCAGCATGCCTGGCAGATAGCGTGATCTGAAAATCTTGGTCTTTCCTGTACCCACAGAGACGTCAGCTAGCTTAGGGATCACTCACCGTTGTTTTGGCAGACTGGTGGTCTCTGTTCATTTGCTCTATTATCATCGTCAGCTCTGAGATCTGCTCTTCTAGGTCAGTAATGATATCAGTCCTATGGGATAAGTAATTCTTCAGTCACCCACAAAGCTTTCTCATGCCAGTCAGGCCTCTTCCTGAGTATGACTGGATGTGTTCTGGTGAGAGCCAAGCCATACCATCTGTACCTGTTCCACCATCACTGAGGTGGGGAGGGAGGGGTAGAGGAGTGGAGAGAAGGAATGTGGCAGTAGGGTGGTTAAGCCTCAAACATGGCCCTTTTGTGTAAGTTAGCCAGAGCTGAGTGGCCTATTGAATGGAAGGGAAAGTGGAATATGTCAGAAACCTATTAGGGTTTGACCTTGATTTGGTAATGATAGTTGAAATGGAGCGGGGAGAAATTCAGAAAATTAGGAAATGAGAAGGTGGGGAATAGGATTGATGCTGACAGTGAATCATAGGCAAGGAATGGGCCAAAAACTGGATGAGGAGGAGATTTAAGAGAGTGGCTTTCACCAGTTAGAGAAAAGTATCACATGATCTCACTCATATGTGGAATCTAATGAACCAAATAAACTGATGATAAAAAATAGACCCAGAGCCCTAGCCAGTTTTGCTCAGTGGGTAGAACATCAGCCTGCGGACTGAAGGGTCCTGGGTTTGATTCCGGTCAAGGGCATATGACCAGGCTGTGTAGGGGGTATGCAGGAGGCAGTTGATCAATGATTCTTTCTCATCATTGATGTTTCTCTCTTTCTCTCCCTTTCCCTTCCTCTCTGAAATCAATAAAAAAATAAAATAAAAAAATAGACCCAGAGACATAGAAGTATGAACAGACTGTTGAAACTCAGAGGGAAGGCCGGGGAGGGTGAGTGGGAAGAGATCAACTAATGAACGTGTATGCATATATGCATAACCCATGGATACAGACAATGGCATGGTGAGGGCCTGGGGAAGGTGGATGGGAGCGGGCTGGAAGAGATTAATGGGGGGAAAAGGAGGATGCATGTAATACTTTCAATAATAAAGATTTAAAAGAGAAAAAAAAGATTTGAGAGAGAGAGAGAAAGAGTTGCTTTCAGACTTGATAAAGGTTTTCTGTGCTTCTGGGTCTGCGGCCTCCATGAGTCTAAGATTATCCAGCTCTGTTTGGTTGACCTGGAGTAGACAGGGTGGAGGGCAGTGCTGTGTACAGTGCAGCAGAGAAGAGGTCTTTGATTTAAGAGGTTGAGAAAACAAAAGGATGTGGGAAGAGAGGACATCAAGGCATGAGAAAGAAAGGGTATGAGAAAGTTAAACAATAGGGAACTCCTAACATGATCTTCAATATAAACAATACTCACAGCTTTACCAGGGAATAAAACTATTATGGGCTACAGTATTTTATTATGCCATAATTGGTGACAACTTTCTTATTGAGGCCAAGAGGTGCCTGAGGGTGCTGGCTTGACTGTGGGTACATGGCCCATCTCCTGGAGAGGGCCTTGGATGCGCAGCAAAGAAAACAGGGCCGGAATGTTCCCACTGGAGGGAACACAGAGACTGGAGTCTGGTTTCTCTAGGCCAGGTCAGATCAGAGTGACTTCTGCATGGCCCCTCTCAACAGTGGGCCTATGCGTCCTTCAGCCTTATCCTAGTCTGAATCCCTTCCCAAAGAAAACCACTGCTAACAGCTTGGTCATATCCTTTCTATATACCCATATTCCTATATACCTAGATGATGTGTGTGTGTGTGTGTGTGTGTGTGTGTTCTGTTGCTATTGTTGGTCTTTTAGATTTCTGTCTTGAAAAAATAATTTTCATAGCAATTTAAAGCCCAAGGAAGAGACACTCATTGGGGAGCCATTGCAATAGTGTAGGTAGATGGGGAAGGGGAAGGAGAAGACATGAGGGATTTAGGAGGTGGAATGTAAAGGATGTGGGGACCGCTTTTACATGGCATTGGAGGATAGAGAGTGGGTAGGACTTGAATGACAGAGAGGATGACAGTGTACTCAACTGAGAGGGAGTTAGACCAGAATATTCCAAGCTACATCTCCCAGAGGCATAAGCTGAGTAGTACCTTTGGACATAATAAAAAAGGGATGTATACTCGGGCCTCCCAGAAACCCCGACTTTATTTTTAGTTCTCACCCAAAAAATTTAGATTATTGTATTAATATCTCATCAGTTCATTACTGTCAGGAAAAACTGCTCTCCTTTAGTACGAATTATACTACACCTAATCCTTTTCCAGAGCTGCTGAGCTGACCTTCATCCTGACTAGAATGGGATTGGAGCAGAGAGCCAGGGTGGAGAGGAGCAGGCAGAGGGCTGAGGCATGAAGGGACTCGCAGCACCTCCAGCGCAGGACTGGGAGTAGACATTAGGCACTTATCTTTGAGGCCAGGCTGAGCCAGCTCGGGAGAGGTTCGAGGAGCTGGATGTTGGCCCAAAGACATTACCTGCGAATTCTGATTTTGTCCATGATCTCTGATTTCAAACGCTTTTTCCTATCAAACATCTCATCTCCCAAAGTGACGGAAATCTGCTCCCTATTCCGAAAGAGGCGATAGCCAGGGCACACGTTGATCACTTCCTGGGCAACAGGGTGGAAGGTAAGAGAATATTGCAGCAAGCTGAGATTCTTCCAAATCCACTAGTGCCCCTATCACATCTACAAACAGAGACTTGAGATGGACTGTGCCCTCCCCAGTTACCATTCACCCTCGTATCTCCATATTTCTCTCCTGAGATCCAATTGTAAGACTCAGCTAGATCCTGGATGTCTCCCTATGCCTTTCAAGCCCAACATTTCCAAAATCCAGCCATTGTCACCCACTCCACATTCTACACCCAAACCCTGTTCCTCCTCTATGTTCTCCATCATGGCCAGAAGCCAGGAGGCAGCTGAACGTTTGGAATTAGACAGGCCTGATTTTAAATCCTGGCTCTGCCACCAACCATAGTTGTTCAACATCACTATGCCGTTTCCTCATTAGAAAATAAGGATAATAGCTCTTCCTCAAAGGGATTTTGTGAAGCTAAAACAAAATAACATGAGAAAATGCCTAGCACAGGTTCAAAAAAATTTTTTTCAGTCAGTTCCTTCTCTGTCTCCTGTCAGATGCAGGGCTACCAGCAGCCATAGATTCGGATGCGACTGTACCTTCTACAGTTGTGGACACCCCTGCAGGCGGCCACAGGTCCTGCCATTGTTATCTCCTAAAAGTGTCTCATCCTCACCCTCTCCTCTCCCAGCCTTGCCCCTGATGGAGCTGGAGGCCACCAACATCTGTCTCCTGGGCTCTGGAGCTACCTCCCCAGCGGGCCTCTCCGCCTTCAGTCTGGCTCCCCCTGAGTTCATCATCCTCTCCACCTGGAGGGCTATGACATTTTGGGGTTTTTTCCCTGCCCATTAAGGGATCGCATGATCTTCTTTGAAGGGGGTTAGGGAAGAAAGGAAAATAGACAAAAGCAGAAAGTAGTAAAAGTACCAACTATATCCCACCAGAGGGTGTGTTTTTCCCCCCTAAAATGTAAATCTTACCTGGTCACATGCCTGTCAGACACATAAAGGTTCCAAGACATCAAAAGGTTTGGGCCCAAACTTCTAGGCAGGTGTCAAGATCCTTCAGGGTTTGCTCCCCATCTCTTTCTCCAGTGTTCTCCTGCCCTGCCCCCTCTCAGATGCCCTGGCGGCCCCTTGCCAAGCATTTGTGGATTCCCAAGTACAGCAGAGGGTTTCCTACACCTGCGCATGAGTTGTCTCCTGTCCTGGACTGACTGCCACCACCTGGTTTTCCTGGCACACTCTCCTCACCCTACATAAGGCAGTAAAGGTCATTAAATACTCTCTCTGGGGTCTGGCAGAGCCGAGTCCAAGTCCTGGTCCTACACTATATGCAGTAATTCCAGCACCTCCTCAGGATTGTTGCAAAGATTCAATGAAGTCAGTATGTGTAAAAGGCCCATGCCTGCACACAGTAGGTACTCAATAACGGTACATCCCACAACCCTCTTTCCATTTTTACTCACAGAAGGTAAATTATTGCTCTCTTCTTGTTTTCCTAAGTGGGTTTTCGCTCTGCAAGAGAAATGCATGCTCAGAATCAACCAACGAGCAAAGAGAAGTTCCAAGATCAGCTGTGCCCTGACCCCACCACTCATCTGCAAAATGTGACATTCCTAGGATAATCTGTGTGGCCCATCAGTTCTCAAAATATTTTACTTTAGAAAATAGAGAATATTTAGTGGTCCAGAGATCACTGGTACATAGGTTGTAATAAAATGGCAGGTAGTGGAAAAGTGGAAAATCAACTAGTCACTAGTCTTAATAGTAGAACCATTCCTAAAATAAGGGCCAAGAAGCCTGGAGTGAAATTCAAAGGGATGATGCATAATCATAAATGCACACATTTTTTTAGTGACATATATGTTGTCTGTATAACCACTTTTCTTCTCATTTGCACCAGAATTCCGTGTTCTGGGACCCTGAAGTTGCAAGTTAATTCAGGATAAGCAAAATGTTACTATTTTGAGGTCTGGTACAGATTTCCTGATCATAATAAATTTTTGTTTCAGGTACAGAAACCTGAGTATAATATCAGGTACCCAAATATCAAAAAAGTATTTATAAGGAAGTTCACCTAGAAGGTTGAAATATTAGAGTAACTACCTTCTGATGTGCTGACAAGAATAGGTAGGCCTCTCCCCTTGGCCTCTACAATACCACACATGTACACAACCACTGGCCAACTGCTGTGAAGAGAGACAACTGAAACCTGCTCTGGAAGTTCCAGTTCCCCACAATCAAAACAACCGCACTAACATTAGGGGCTGTGGGGTCGGTTACTAGGATGGGACTGGTCCAGAGTCCGTGGCTGACTCCGGATGTGGGGAGTGGGGCTGGAAGGACTTTTCCTGGTGGAAGCAGTTCCATCTTGGTTAATAACCATCAGTCTGGATTAGATCCCACATCTCCCACCCCCAGAGGGGGCCTCCAGAGAAGCACTGAGAAAAACATTCCAAGGATTTGGCTACCTTAGAGGTGACCACCAACCTTTGATTTTAATTTTCACTGACAAAAAAAAAAAGTCTACGTGTTAAGAAATGGGCATGAGTGCATAATATACACTGATATTTCAATGAGGTCCACATGTAATTTAAGATTTAAAATCACTTAAAATGCAACTTAACCATATGTTCCTAGTTCAACTGTCCACAATGGATAATTTGGCTTGTTTTCTCTGAATTTAGGAAAACCTTGTTGGGAAACCACTGGATGGGCAATCTCTTTAAAAAGCTGACCCTGGATTTGAGTTTATGTCATTTTTTGCTCTTAATAAATCTCATTGAACAAACTGAGATCTTCCATAGCATTGCTTTAACTTTGGAACTTTTATGTGGCTACGTAGATACTCATTTTGTCAGAAAATGATGCTTCTCTCATTGAAAAGTAAAAAGTAAGGTTGATCCAGAACGACTCATCTTTACTCTTTTTGTTCTTGTCAACCTGTTACTCAGATTACTCTGATTACAATGACCAAATTCTGACACTTTGTTGACATCGCTGAAAGCATTTCACAATTTCTCATTTAATGAATTCAATGAGTAGTTCATATATGCAAACCACAGCGCTCCGTACCAAGAGAAATGGAATAAGATGTGATAGTTTTATTTAAGAGATGAAAAAAGGCACATAAATACTGAAACTAGAAGAAGAAAAAGAATTAAGTGCCGTAGAGAAGTACAGATAAAGAGATCTCCTAATTGTGTCTCTCAGGGATTGAGAGCGCTCTGCCACTGCCATTTTTCAAGGCCTCTGATGTACACAAAATCAAAAGCAAAACAAAAACAAACCCCAAGAATTGCTAAAATAGGGTTATAAAAATTGAGTTATAGTTCATGTTTAAGAATTGAAAACTTAGAACACAAAAAGCACATTATATGTTTGCAAGAAAATGACAGGATTCACAAAAGGGACAGATTCAGAGTGTCAAGGTGGCATGCTTGAGGACAGAGGCCCAAGTTAAAGGCTGACTGCTGAGCAGCTTCTTTGTCCCCATTTGGAGGTCATGTCAATGTCTGCCTGGGCCTCTTCCTGTCTGCCTGTGTGGCTGCTCCATCCCCCTTCCCAAGTGCTGGCCGGAGCCAGAGCGGAGGACACATTCCCCAGTGTGTGTTCTCTGAATTGGTTTTGGAAGACGTCATGTTTCAGGGAATATGTTGCCTTGAATGGTCTTACTGGAAAGTTATAAATACAATCAGCAGGTCTGTGATAGAGAATTTAAAAATACCCACAAATAATTGGTGTTTATTGCATGTAACATTATAATATTTAAAATTGTTTTTCTTGAGATATTTAAAAAAATACCCACAAAGTGTTCCTCACTATATTGCAAAGCCAGAGGAGGACAATGTTGGCCGGGGCTAGTGTTGGTGGTCAGAGTGGAGCTGTGGGTCTTAGTGAGGTCTCTCCCAACAAGCACTGGGTAGCTGAGGCCTTGAGCTTGTCTGTTGAAATGGAAGTTAGATAAGATCCATAGGTAGGATCATGCCTGCAGGGTGCCAGCACACAGAAGGCAGGCAACCAGGAAACGTTTCATACAGGCATTCCGTGGACTCCTTATTATGAATGGATCCAATTCCCTTCAGGCTTTCCACCATCACTCCTCTGAGACAATTCCCTTCGTTGTCACCCAGATGCAGGCTACTAAGTCCAACAGTACTGCTTGGCCCTCATCTTAATTGACTAGCAGCAGTTTTTAACAGAGATAATCAGACCCTCCTTCTTGGAACATTTTTGTTTTGCTTCCAGAACACCAGGTAGATGATTCTTCATCTGCCTCACTGGCCACACCTTCTCGACGTCCGTTCGATCCTCTCATCTTTTCCACCTCTCAACAGGAGTGCTCTGGGCTCAGTTCTCCCACCTCTTCCTACCGCTATCTCCACTCCTTGCCCTGGAGATGTCACCTGGGTGCAGGGCTCTAAGTACCATATGCTAATGACTCTCAAATGTTTATCCGCAGCTCAGACCTCTCAGACCTGCTTACCCAGCTGCTTACTTGACATTGCACTTGGAAATTTAGAGAGATCTCAAAATGCCTAAGCGCAATCCCCTACATGTGTGCGCCTCATGCAATCTCCGCAGTCACAGAAAATGGCAACTCCATCCTTCCCGGGGCTCAGCCAGACATCCTGAAGTCAGCTTTGATTCCTTTTGTTTTTTTTCTCATACTTTATACCCATCCCATTAGCAGATCCTATTGGTTTCTACCTTTAGAATATATCTAGAATGCGACCACTTCTTAGCACCTCTACTGTTTCCACCAAGTTCAATCATCATCATCCCTTGGTGGGGTCCCTGCAATTGCACATTATCTCCCTTGGCTTCTCCCAAGGCTTCTTCTCTTGGCCATTGGAGTAAGTCTTCATTCCCAGTGCAGTAGTCAGATTAGTCTTTCCAAAATGCAAGTTGGATCATGTCACTCTTCTCAGAATCCTCTGTGGCTTCCCAGCTGTTATGGGCTAAGTTGTGTCTACCTCTCCCCACTCCAAATTCATATGTTGAAACCCTAACCCCTGTTATCTCAGAGTATGGCTGGATTTAGAGATAAGGCCTTTGGGTAAAATAAGGCCATTAAGGTGGACCCTAATCCAATCTTTCTGGTGCTCTCATAAGAGAGATGAGGATGCATAGAGAGACCCTCTAGGGAGGCACACGTACAAAGGAAATGTCATGTGAAGAGGCAGCAAGCAGGCAGCCAATGGCAAGCCCAGCAGAGAGTCCTGAGAGGAAACCAGCCTGCCAGCACCTAGCTCTTGGTATTCCAGTCTCCAGGACTGTGAGAAAATGTGTCTGTTGCTTAAGCCACCCCGTCTTTTGTTGTTGTTGTTGTTGTTGTCATGGCAGCTCTAGCAGCTGATACACCATCCCTTTCAGAGTAAAAGCCAAAGCCCTTACAGTGGCCAGCAAACTTCACTGTGTAAATTTCCTTTCGCTGCCGTAACAAATTACTCTAAGTTAAGTGGCTTTAAACAATACCAATTTATTATCTTACAGTTTTAGAGTCAAGTCTGCAAGGGGTCTCACTGGGTGGAAACCAAGGTGCTGGTAGGTTGGTATTCCTCCTGGAGGCTTTAAAAGAAAACCCGTTCCATTGCCTATTTTTCTCCATCTTCAAAGCCAATAATTGCATCACTCCAACCTCTGCTTTTGTTGTCACATCTCCTTCTCTGACACTCTGACTTCCTCTTTCACATATGAGGACCTTTATTGTTACCTGCGGCCGGGCTAGATCTTCCAGGGTAATCTGTCACGGTCAGCTGATTAGCAAACATAACTTCATCTGTAAGCTCAATTGCCCCCTGGCAAGTAACAGAACATGGTCACAGTTTCCAGGGATTAGTGTACAGACATCTCTGGGGAACCATTATGACGCCAACCACATTCATCACCTCTGTTACTTCTCTGAGTTCATCTCCCACCACTCTACCTTCACGTCCTCCATTCCCAACACACTGGTCTCTCTGCTTTCCTGGAAAAGGCGAGGTGTGCCAAGCGAGGTCCTGCTCACAGCCCTTGTGCTTGCTGCTCCCTCTGAGAGGAGTACTTGGCCCAGATGTCAGTGTGGCTCCCACTGCCCCCTTTACAGAGGGACTTGCCCTGATCTCCATACATGAAATCATGACTGTCAACTCCAAGAGAGCAGAGGCTCTGTTGTGTTCACTGCTGTTTCTCGCACCCGGAAAAGTGCTTAACAAATAATAGATGCTCAATAAATATATTCCAAATAAACAGAATACAAAGACTCATGCAAAGACAAAATTAAGTTATATTTATAAGCTTATAAAATATTGGTAAATTTTTAAATTTGTAAGTAAAAACAGAGTTGCAATTTGTAAACAATCTTAGACACAGGAAAGAAACCCGTAAAAGGGTGAAACCACCAAAGGGAGGCTCTTTGCCTTTAACAGGCATCAAGAACTGTGCCCTTTTAGGGCAGGAGACAGTTGTCAGGGCACCTTAGCTGAGAGCTCATCTGTGGTGATTCTGCAAGCTGTGGGTGCAGAGGACCATAGAATCTATCTGTAGGATCTGAGTTTTGGGGGCCTTCACAGTGGATTCTCTGACATTCCTGGCAGCAATGAGTTCAAGTTGCAGGCAAGGGTATGAAGGCCAAGGAAGGAGATTGTTTTATTCACGTACCTCAAACCATTCCCGCCCCATGCACATGCAGATACTTACTTTGGGGAGACAACAGGTTTTGTTGGTGGTTGGACATAATTTTGTTTTTTTGAAGCTGGAGGAAGAAGAGTTAGCCTGAAAGGAAAAAACAGACAGCAAAAAGGGAAAACTGGATATTCCCAACTCTGTTTAAGCGCTCCCAGATGAGGTACGTCTCCACAGTGACCCCGAATTAGAATACATGGGCTCACAACAGATGATCTTTGGCAGCCTCAGGCTGAAGACCCTGGCACTTGCTCACTGTCCTAGGGGGTCCCCGGTTGGCAGCACAGTTTGCCCCCAGTTCCCAAAGCTCTTGGTCCCATATGGAGGGGCAGCTGCCATGGGGCCCTTTGGCTGGAAGCCCTCCTCTCTCTGCTCAATCATCTCTGAGATTCCTCACGTACAATGACACTAAGCCTAGCAGGACTGGCTAGAGCAATGTGCAGCTAACAGGCCGACAGGGAAAGCCGTGTAGAGCTAGGCTTTCTGGCCCCCTTGGGATCTTGGCTACCAAATTGTTTTGGGGAATCTTGTGAGAGAAAGAAGGCTGCAAATGGACCCCAAGCCCCCAGGCCCTTGCCTATCCCAGGTAATGCTTACTTGGGCTTCCCTGTGGAGGTCTTTTTTGGTGGCTGAGGGGTCTTGATTAGCTTCCGTGGTTCCAAGTTCCAGGGGTCCCAGCAGGTGCAGTAGATGAGAGGGTTGTGGTACATGGTAGGAGGTCTGGGGCAGTCTTGGCTGCTAGGTCAGGAGGCCCTTGCTGAAATGGGGGGGAGAACAGCAGAGTCATACCATCCAGTCAAAGCAACAATGCATAGAGACAAGCTGGGAAGAACCCGGGGAAGGTCCAAAGCACAGATGGTAGATTCTGGAGGCTGCTGATCTGGTTCAGGGTCTTGACTATAGAATCACACCTCTTTCCTTGCCATCTCAGGCTAGACTTGAAAGCAATTTAAAATTTGCTCTAACTGAGTGCTTACTGTGAGCCAGGTATACAGTAAGTGATCAATTATTCTTTTCTTTTTAAATATATTTGTATTGACTTCAGAGAGGAAGGGAGAGGGAAAGAGAGATAGAAACATCAATGATGAGAGGGAATCATTGATCGGCTGCCTCCTGCAGGCCCCACACAGAGGATAGAGCCCACAACCTGGGCATGTGTCCTGACCGGGAACGAGCCATGACCTCCAGGTTCATAGGTCGGCGCTCAACCACTGAGCCACTCTGGCTGGGCTTAACTACCTGTTTACAGATGAGGATACTGAGGCTCAGAGAGCTCATGGAGGTAGCAAGTTACAGGGTAAACAGTCTACCTGACTCCTAAGCCCTTGCGCTTTCATCAGGTCACATTAACTCTCACTGAAGTAAAGAGAAATCCCTAAGGCGGGTCCTGCACAGGGACTTTCCACACAGAACTTGGGTGTGGAAAATGAGCTCTGTTATTCAAATTAAACGGGATCTCCCAGTTTCTCATTCCTGGTCACCTGCCTGAGTCACAGTCAAAACGCTGCCTTTTTGGCCCTGTAAAAAAAAGAAAAAAAAATCACACACAAAAATCCCCATTATGAAAGCTTGCGTGAAAAACAACTACCAGATAAACATGATCACACACGATTAAACTAATTATCCCTTCCCCACTGCTCCCCCCTCCCCCACAGAATCCCACTAAAATGAGAGTGCAGGATTAAAATAGGCTCAATTTCATAAAAACGAAAGAGAATGGGAGAGGAGACAGTACCACACAGGTGATGTCAGTACACGCTTGGCACAGTAACTTCCTCACTGAGCACACCATAGGAAGCTACAGCGTATATGTCTGCAAAGGGGGTATGAACCAGACGGAGCCAAATCCCAAGACTCAGAACTTGGAACTGGGAGATTATCTGGTGGAACATATGGGCATTTCCCAGGTCTGTTAGACCCTTGGGAAGTCAAATAATGCTCCGTCCCCCCTAAAACACAAAAATCTCTGGAACCTGTGAATATGCTACCTTTTTGTGCCAAAGGAGCTTTATAGCCATGATTAAGTTAAGGGTTTTGGGATGGGGAGATTATCTGGATTATTAGTGTGAGCCCAAGGTGATCACAAGCATCCTTATAAAAGGAAGTTGGGGTGTGGGGGTCAGAGTCAAAAAATGGTCAGGTAGGAGTGACCAAGAATGGGCCATATGCCAAGGAAAGTGGGCAGCCTTTAGAAGCTGGAGAAGGCAAGGAAATGATTCTCCTATAGAGCCTACCGAAGGAAGGAGGTCTTGCCAATACCTCGATTTTAACCCATTTTCAGATTTCTGGTCTCAGAATGGTAAGATAATAAATTGATGTGTTTTTTTTTGTTGTTGTTTTGTTTTTAAAATATATTTTATTGATTTTTTACAGAGAGGAAGGAAGAGGGAAAGAGAGTTAGAAACATCGATGAGAGAGAAACATCAATCAGCTGCCTCCTGCACACCCCCCACTGGGGATGTGCCTGCAACCAAGGTACATGCCCTTGACCGGAATCAAACCTGGGACCCTCAGTCCGCAGGCCAACGCTCTATCCACTGAGCCACACCGGTCAGGGCTTGATGTTGTTTTAAGCCACTGAATTTGCGGTAATTTGTCACAGAGCATTTGTAATAATTAAAAACAAACAAACAGAAAATTTAGAAAAAACTGGGGGGAAGACAATGAAGGGAGGATGAACAAGTGTTAAATCCTCATCTACCATAGCAGGAAGTCAATGGAGAATGTCTAAAAATTAACAAATGGGGTAGAGATAAATTATTTAGAAGTGTGAAGCTAAGTTCCAAAGTAGTAGCTAAAAATGTTGAAAATAATGGCCCCTAGAGAGCACACTGAGGAGCAGAACTGAGAAGAAGGGCGGGGCGGAAACTGTAACTTTTCGTTAATGAATGTGTAACACAATTTGATTTTCAAATGCCAGTGGGTTATTTGATAAAAAAAATTAAATCTACCACCAAACAACATGTTATGGGAGCCCAGAGACCAGTAGCAGCATTACAATGACAGTAGATTTAACTCCCATTCTAAGTCAGCGACTGGTTTCCACTAGTTCACTGGAATAAATCTGTTTAAGAAATCAGCTGAAAAATGAAACACACATTTTTTTCTCTAACATGACTGCTGCTTGAGAAACCCAGATAGGTGGTCTAATGACTTTTAGAGCTAAAGGGGACCTTAACATTAAACCCATTTTACAGATGTTGAAACTGAGACTCAAAGGCCTGCAGCGACCCTGGGACCCGTCACGGGCTCGTTTAGTAGCACAAATAGGTACGGTTAGCTCCTGCTGAGAGTACCATGCAGATGCGGGGTGGGGGGGGGTGGGGGGGGGTGGGGGGAGTGCCCAACACCTGCACCTCGCCCTCAGGAAGCGTGCAGGTCCCAGGGGTGCAGCAGGGCAGGCAGGGTGGAGAGAGGGGCAGGGCGTGCGGGCGGGGCAGGTGCGGGAGGAGCCGGCCAGCGGGCTGGGCCCGGCGCCCCTGTGGAGTAGAGGAGGCCAGAAAGGAGGCCGGGAGGCTGCGGGAACAGCCAAGACCTACGGCCAGGCAACAAGGCCGCGGATCTAGCCGTCTGTGCTCCCCGGCGTTCGGGGCCCGACGGGGAGATCTCAGCGGCCGGGATGGGGCACCCCAGGCGAGGAGACCGTGCCACCGGGGCCAGAACCGCGGGAGCATCGGAAAGGCGGCGGCAGCAGCTGCGAGGCAGCAGCCCTGCTTCTGCTTAGGCTCGGCGTCCGCTTCCTGTGCGCACAGGGGCCGGTCCCGGGGCCGAGGCGAGAGGCAAAGGCCGTCAGCTCCCCGAACTGCCGCCTTCCCGCCGCCTTTCCTCGCCTGCGCCTCGGGCCGGGGCCCTTCTCGGCGCCGCCCTGGGTCCAAGCGAGGCAGCTTGTCCGCAGTGAGAATCTGGTATTTGTTGCTGAACTAAGAAACTGGGAGAGTGTAACCTCAGGAACCGGCTCACCAAGGAGAAGCCGATCGTCAGATGAACTGCAAAAACGTAACGGCCATGACAACAGTACAGACAATATTAAACCTTAGGACTTAAAAGGGCCGGCCGACCAGGCGCGCCGCTTACGGAGCCTGAAGACACCCCCGCAACCGATGTGGGAGGCGGCGGCTGTGAGCGGCGCCCAGCGGAGCCCGCGGGCCGAGCGGAAGCAGCGCCTGTGGGCCACGCGTCGATGAGCGGCTACCCCAGCCCCGCCTCCTGAGCCTGGCAGACGCGCTCAGGGCCGCGGGGCGTGGACTTGCGGACTTGCGCAGGCGCAGGTCTCGGCGCGCGCATGTCCCTTGGGCGCACTCACGTCTTTCCCGCGCGTACGTCCCTTACCCTTACGTCCCTTGGGCGCACGCACGTCTTTCCCGCGCATACGTCCCTTACGTCCCTTACGTCCCTTACGTCCCTTATGTCCCTTGGAGGGTCTGAGGCAGGATATCCGGGGAGAGGGAGAGCGCGGTGGGGAGAGTGATAGGACTAGAGAGAAGACGAGTGAGCGTCGCCCTCCTTCGAGGGAGGGCGATGAGATAAATGGAGGCAAAAAAAAAAAAAAGCAGCAACACGCAAAACAAACCCACAAAACCCCCAAATGCGTAGGTATTTTACAGTGCAACTACTCAATGGGGTTTTACTAGATTTTGATTGACCATTGAAAGCCTATGGAAACCTGAAGAAATGCTCATGAACAAGGATATGAGATGGTATGTGTGCAATGGATACAATGATGTGAAAGTATGTACCTACACAGAAAAGGGTTAGAAAAGAATATACTAGAAAAATGAAAATTGGGCTGGAATGTCAGGATTATGACCCCCCCCCCCCACACACACACACACACACAACATGGTTTAGTAAAGTTTTCCTTGGGCTTTGGAGTCAGGTGGGCCTGACTGCACAGAGGCTCCAAAGATTAACTTTTTCTTTCCTGAGCCGGGAGCCCGGTCCTTCCGGGAGGCCGTCCGTCGGCGGGGCTCCCTGCGGGGCGCGAGCCGGTGCCGGGAGCGCGCGGCCGGGCACACCTGCCCTCAGACCCTGCCACCGAGCTTGGAGCTTCGGAATATGAGGAACCCGGTGGCATTTGTTTACGGAAGGTTTTGTTTCTATTTCAAAATAAAATTTTTTTTGGGGGGGGGGGAGATAGGTTTATTTTGTGTGTGTGTTAGATTAAACTCATTGTAAAGAAAATTATAACCTGAAGTAAAGTTTATCCAAAATGCTAACACCTCGGAAGGACCACTGGCAATATTTTGGCTAGAGTCTTCTAGAATTCTCCTTAGTCTAAAGAAGCAGATTTATGTAATTACTCGTAAATGGGAACAATTTCTCCCATTTATATTCTAGATAATCTTTTTTAAGTAAGGAGGTTCTTTGAAGATCAGTACGTCATTTAAAAACTTGACTACTGTGGAGAAATTTTTAAATGTTCAAAAGTAGAGAAAAAAAAGTGAAATGAATCTGTCACACGGGTTCAACAGTTAGCAATTTGTGACTAATCGATTCATTGATACCCAGCCCATGCCTCCAACATCAGATTATTTGAAAGCAAATTTAAAGTAAATCTATAGTCTAAATTACACTTAAAGGAAATCTTGAAAGCAGGTATGTGATTTGTTTGTATATCACGGCTCAATTTCTATTTTATGAACGTATCCATTCACATTTTTGCTTTTTTAAAATTTATTTTTGTTTTTTTCCCTTTCATTTTGTTTTGCCCCTTACATTTTTAACCAGTTTTGCATTGATGAGCATTTTGTTTCCTGTTATAAACAATGCCATGGTGTGTATTCTTTTGCTCAAAAAGTAAAGTCCTTTCTCTCCAAACACCCACGGGGATGATTCTCAAAATATGTAACAACCAGTAAGACGATCAGAATAGACATGGCTACAGGGCTGGACCAGGTCCTGGAGGACCCCCCGCCCCCGCCCCCATGCCAGGCTACAGTAACCTCTTAGGAATCATGAGGAAGCTTGGGGGTGCCAGGGGAGGAGTGGGGGCAACCCAGGGGGCAGGGAGGGTATTTGGGGGTCTTGGACAATGTATACATACAACCGTGTGGCAGTATTTCACTGTTTCAACAACTGTGCAGACCAACTAAACACCAACTCTCCACTTTCAGTGTTTTTCCAAGAGGTACCACTGTTAGTATTTTTAGCGTCCTTCCAGAAATATATATAACATTCACCTAAATGGGAGCATACTTTGCACCCTCTACCACACAGGCTCTTTTTGCATAAGAGGGTGTGTAGTAGATAGTTCCACATCAGCATAGACAGATCTCCTACAGTCACAGTGGCTTGATGTTGCACTGTATGGCTCTAAGAATATAAGGGTGTGTGTGTGTGTGTGTGTGCGTGTGTGTGTGTGTGCATGTGCGCGTGCACGCATGCATGTGTGATTTAGGATTTTTTTTCTCCCCATTTTCCTTTCCTGCATCTCTCCCTGATGGTTTTACCTGAGGCTCAGTGGACTGAAAGTGCCACCTGGTGGTCATCAGTGAGCCAGCTGAGCCTTCAGAAAGGTCACTGGTACTAATTAATCAGAAGAAAATAGTTATATAAAACGTCTTTTCCGAAGAACTTACCTTGGTCTGCGCAAAGATTTGTTTTTCCCATGTGGTTTCTTGCCGAGTCAAGAGTCTTAATGACATCACAATGTTAGAGAGAAACTGTTTCCTATCCACACAAAATCAAAATTCATTTTAAGTCAAATCCAGAGGTTCCAGAACTCAAGTCGTTAGTGATCATTCCAAGTGACTGAAATGCCAAAGCAGAAAATGCGGAGTATGTGTAGCACAGAGAGACACTTCCCGGGGATCCAGCCACAGGCTTTCACAAAGGCTGGACTGGCACGGGCATGAATGTCCTTTCTAAGGACACACAGTTTAAGCCTTTCAATGTGGCAACGAAAGTCAAACTAGGGGAGAAAGTCACCCCTCTATTCAGACTGTCTTGACTAGGCCCTTCTGAGTTGTGAGGTTTGTCCTTGGTAGATGGTTGGGGAAGGTTTGTTTCTTTCATTGCCATGGAAACAGAATGGCCTCCTTTGCTCAGGCACTCTGCTCTTAAAGAGAGAAGGCTGGAGAAGCAGCCAGTTAAGAAACTCTCCAAGACATAAGATAAAATACACGTTAGAGACGCTTTCAGAGGAAATAGAGTTCAACAGCACTCCTAGGCTAAATTGGCCGATGACTGTAGTTGCCAGACAGAATCTATGATGGAGTTTAAGCTTCTGTCATTTGCTCACAGAAACCTAAACTGTAACGTAGGCATTTTCTTCCTTGAATTTCAAGCTTTGAAATCTGTAAGTGCAAATCCCCAAGGGTAGGAGTCATTTTCAGTTGCTGGGAGTTCAGATTTTTTTCCCTTGAAGGCTGCTTTTTCTCATTATAGAAAAAAAATATGCTTATTATAGACCAGTGGCTTTCATTTTATTTTACTGCAATCCAAAAGAAATATATTTTAGCCCAGCCGGTATGAGCATCAACCTATGAACCAGGTGGTCACCGTTGGATTCCCGGTCAGGGCACATGCCCGGGTTGTGGGCTTGATCCCCATTGTGGGGCGTACAGGAGTCAGCCAGTCAATGATTCTCTCTCATCATTGATATTTCTCTCTCTCTCTCTCCCTCTCCCCTCCTCTGAAATCAATTTTTTTAAAAAGAAATATATATTACACACTTTATAATAAGTTGTATGAAATTATACCATTGTTACATACTGTTCTCACCTATTTTTTCCTTTTAAAATGAAAGTTGATTATAAATCTACTTTGATGTCATGATCCACTGATGGGTCACAGCCCAGTTTACAAACATTGATATAAACTCGTCCATTCATTCTACTCCACATTATTATCTACTGTGTGCCAGGCACGTTTGTGAGGTGGGGAATATACATCAGTTCCTGTGCTCCATTGAGCTTAGGGACTAGTGGGGGAAACACAATACATTCAAAAAAAGCACAACGAGGCTTGCAAACCAGATGCAGTGGGAGTGTATGGCATGATTTCTCTCCTAGTCTAATGAGACAAGTTTTAATCAGAGAAGGGATCTGACTAGTTTTGCATAATAGAACCATCATTTTGACTGCAATGTAGAGAAACAATAGGAGGGGCCAAGACAGGCAGGGAAACCAAATTAGTGGTCCAGTGAGGCTCAGTGGTGGCCTTAACTGTGGGAACAGCAGTGGGATGCAACCAGATGTTGGGGTGAGGAGGCAATGCCGACTCCTTGGTTTCTAACTTAAACAACTGAGTAGTTGGCAGTGCCATTTATTGAGATGGCAGAGTCTGGGGATAAACAGGCTCAGGGGAGTACACTTCAGGCTTGGACATGTTGAGTTTGAGATGCCAGCAAGACATCACCCAAGTGGTGATGTCTATTACATGTGTGGGAATTCCAAAGAAGAGTGTGGGCTGGAAACACCTTAGGAGTCTTCAGAGTAGATATTTAAAGCCAAGAGAGTGGATGCCATCACCCAGGGAAAGGGTGTTGTGTAAGAAGAGAAGACAAAGCCTTGAGGAACACCAATATTCCTAAAAGTGTGGGCCAGCTGTCAGTTCTAGCATGTACAATTATCACTTGAATGAAAGTGGCTTAAATCAAAGAGGTTCATTAATTCCATGAACTACAAAGTATGGAGGGATGCTACCAGAATTGAAGCAGACGCTGCAATGTCATTGAAGAACTGGGTTCTTTTCATATTTCTGTCATGCAACCTCAGTGTGCCGAGGGGAGCCTTGTACTTGCCACAACTCCAAGCACCATGAGCAGACTAGCTGGGGACAGCCTCTAAAAGCTAAAAGGGAGGGAAAGAAGTTACAGAGAACAATGGATAGATTTGACTAGTCACCTAGTCAAGTCCATCTCCAGCTAGAGATTGGATATTTAATTTGAGTCTGTTTTATATTTAAGTGTTTTGTTATGATGTAAAGAGCAGGATTTGGGTCTTATGTGGATAGTGTTTAAAAACAAAGCTACAAAAGAGGCAGGTTCCGAAGGAAAACCCCAGGCACTGAGTTGGCCGAGGCATAACACTAATTAACAGGACTTCGGGATTCTTCCCTCCTACTCCTTTTAGATACTAGTGCAACTTTGTCAGCTCCAAAACAGAAGGGAAGAAAATGAAGGCTTTTAAGGGGGCTAAGTGTTAATGGCTCTTCTCTGGTTGAATTTAGGGAAACTTTGGCATTGCATAAAAGGCTCCTTTCTTTCCAAAGGCCCAGGAAGAGGATTGCTGCTACTAACATTAGTATTTTGCTGAGAAGGCAAGGAAAAGAAAATTTTAATAAATATCTTGAGAAAATACAGTAAGATCTGTTTACTACTTATGACTATTGTTGGTTTGTTGTGTGTTGGCTGTACCAAAAAAACAAAATGGAAAGACTTCATGCAGGACTTTCAGTGAAAAGAACTGGGACTAATTACACAGGAAGACAAATGAAAATTTAAGAAGATACTCGTGTTTATTATCTGATTTACATTTGACAAAGCAAAGGTAGGTGCAACAAAGAGCTGTTTGACAAAGTCAAGCCCAGATATCAAACAACAGTATTTCCCTGGCTGCCCAGAGCGCAGGTTGCCACTCCTAGGTAGCTGTGCTCCGCAATGCAAACCACTCAGTGTAGACATTATGGTGCCGCACTTGGAGTATAGGCCTGCAGGCACTCGACCTCAAAGGAGTGGACCATTAAACACTCAGAGCTCTAGTTCAGATGTCAAAAGTCAATGTTAGTACCAACAAGTACTACTGATTATGTACTAGAGTGATCAGAAAAGCAAAACAGGCTTTGAATATCCTATATAATATACCTTCATAAAAAAGCTCTTGTTATGAGCTGCCTCTAACTTATTTCCTCCCTTTGTCAAAATCTGGTTATTCATGTTAAATCAAGGACATATCGTATAAAACTTTTTAAAAAACTAACAATGGCCATTACCTTTTCCTTAAGACGCATGCCTAAGGTTATTTACAGAAGATTTGAAATCATAATTCAGGAGACCCTTTAATTCTGAGCTTAGGAAGGTATCCTTCCTACTATATAATAGGATACTCAGAAATACCTGAGGTATAATCACTGAGAACCTTCTTGAAGGAGGGGAAAAACAAAAGACTGGAATTTCTTATACTGGCATAAAAGTACATACACAGTTGATATAAAAAAAACTAAAATATTAAAGCGTAACAGATAATTGAGGAGGAACTTGCTATAAGGCTCCATTTCTTCTTACTATACTTTGCACACAAGTTTGGTATAATAGATTCTCAGGCTGTACCAGAAATAATTTCAGCAAACAGTAAAACCCAATTCAAGACAGAATTCATTTCTAGGGACAAGCATGCACCAGTATACAATTATCATGTTTCTTGGTGAAACAGCAACATCAACCAGATTTTCAAAAACTTAATCAGATGTGCCTCAATTGGCTGTGACCACACCCTTACCCACCTCCCAAGTGATCATTTTAGCATTGGTTATAAAATAGTATAGTAAGGATACAGAACACTCCAAAATCTTAACTTACAGATGCTTAATTTAGAGATATTTATATAATAGACATAAATATCATAATTTAACATTTTGTACTACTCTATGGCCCTACATTTTCTTACTTCCTGATATCTCTTAGGATCTGGCAACAGGAAGATTACTTTCTTAGAGAATAAATAAAAAAGTTTTAAGAACCAATTTAAAAAAAAAAAAAAAAGAAGAAGAAAAATACAGAAAACACACTGCAAAACTTCCAAAATAGCTCACCTGCTAAGTCTTAAGCGTGGAGACTTCTGAGTTTCTGCTGTGGTGTCTGCATAACTGGGACCTCGTAAGTGGCCCAAAGTCCTAGAAATGGCACTGACTAATGGCCAAGACCAATGGCCCAAAGAAGACACTGTGATGTCACTGACCTCCTGGAGAATAATCTCCCATCCAACGACAACCTCACATTCAAAAAGCAAAAGCCTTGACGCCCCCATTAAAAAGTTCATTCTATAATTTCACAGATATCTAGAAAAAGGCAGATGTGTTTTAATTATTTTTTATTTAAAAAATCAGTCTCAAAGCAAGCACCTGGGTTTTACTTCAGCTTATAATAAATAATTTAATGTGCCTGAGAATTTTTGTGCAAATACATGTCATCTTCCATTAAAAATATGCATAGCACACTTTGGAAAGAGTTTAGTTGCCAACTGTACTTGTTAAAAAAGTGTACAGTTGTAAATATACACTATTCTCTAATTCCTACTGATTGTACTTCTGATTTAACCTCGTCCAGCCTCCAAGGAAAGTCAATTATGTTCACATTCCTTGGCCACCACTCTTATCCAGAAATATTCTGGAAAAAAGTTATGTTGGTTCCAATTTACCCATATTTCCTTCTTAAAAATAAATCCTACTTCCCACAATGTTGTGTTTCTTTTGGATGTTGTATAAAAATACAAATTTAAAAAATGAACTTATTAATCACAAATATAAAAGGAATTTGGGTGGTGTTTGGGCTCCCAGAGACTCACAGGCCTGAAAATAGGAAGCAGAAAGACTCTACTGTTCTGATTTTATGAAAATACCTTGCTTGCTAATGCTGAGAGCTTGCCATATGATGAAGGCGTAATCTAACCAGACATCAACAGAAAACATAAAAGCCACCTCACTGGTGTTTCAGTAAAGAGACTGATTACCCCAGCAACCTTCCAGAACAGCTTTCTCTAGGCAACAGTCAAGGCGGGTCCTTTTCTCTTCCTACCTCCTCCGATCCGGAGTGTTCTCTGCTTATACTTACCAGACGTAAATGTGCTAGCAAATTAAGTATTCCTGGTATACTTCCATATTACTGAATTTATTTTCTGGTCACTTTTTATTTTCAAGACAAAAAACAACACAACTGAAGGAGTGTATGAAACCTTTGTTCCTTTTCTGTCTCCACTCATGACCCATTCATTTATACTTTTCAATTTACTAGACCTCACTCATTAGGACCTCATCCTAATTGTTTCCAATCTTCCACTTTCCTCTTCCACATGCACAGCCCAACTGCAACATTCCTTTTCTTTCAGTAAGACCGGACTACATGTGTCAGTGCAAATCTATCCTCCATGTGCTAATTTGTATAAGAGTTAGTTAACTGCTGAACCTCACTCCTCCTTCAAGTTATCCATTTTGGGTGAGGATGTGCAAACTGAGGTGCCAAAACTACCCATCATGATTGGAAGACTCTGATTTCTCCTCAATCCACTCAATAAATTGCTACCTGAATTTAAATAAACAGTAGAGTCTGGTCTTCGAAGACCAATTTCTGCCTCTTGGCTTCTTCCATGTTCCTGGGCGTCAGGGGTCTTGATCACTCTGGCTATTCCTAGCCTCTTCAGCCTGTCTACTAAGTTCATCTTCAACTGGCCAACATCAGGAGGGTTCCGGGAAGGTCTCAAGCCATACATCTCCTGGAGGAATGTTTCGGCCGGTCGTGAGGCCAAAAAATTTTCAGAGAGATGTACTCGAGGCTCAAAGGGCAAAGGAGAAGGGCAAGGTGAGTGAGATGGTGAATTTGGGGGTGTGGAAGGGATATCCAGGACTTTAGGGAGAGGCTGAAGGAGGGGGTTCTCTGAAACTTGGCTGTGGTACACTTTAGCAGAAATGCCTCGCTCTTGTAGAAGTTTGGCCAAGCTCATGGTGCTGCTGCAGGTTACAGTGGAATCTCGTCGGTTGGTGACTGATTCTCCAATGCTGAGTCTATAGGATGTAGCAGGAGAATTCACTGCAGTGCTTGATGAACTGCTACTGCTACTTCCACAGGATAACGAAGGGAACCCAGAGCTTAAAAAAAAATGCAGGAGAGACAGTTTAAGTATAAAAAGCCATCTCCAATTCTCCAAATCAGTATTTAAGTAATTACAGTAGTTATTCACAGTAAATATAGAGGAACTGAACTGAACTCTGTGGTAGAGATCTGAGGAATTAAAATTTTGATGTTACTTCAATGATTGGCTAATTTATAATTTGAAACATCTCATCGGATATGAAAGTTTACCGTACTCTTAGTTAAATTCTTAAATTTTAACTATATATCTATGGGAATATAATTAAATTTTGTGATAGAAATCAAATTTAAATGTTAAAGAAAGTAACCTCTAGAAATTTTTATTAATACATCCACTCCATAAAGTGAAATATGCCAAGATAGCAATCCATAAGTAAACAATGGACTTTTTATTATTTTTTTATTTCAGAGAGGAAGGGAGAGGGAGAGAAACATCAATGATGAGAAAGAATCATTGATGGGCTGCCTCCTGCATGCCCCCTATTGGGGATTGAGTCCACAACCTGGGCATGTGCCCTTGACCGGAACTGAACCCGGAACCTTTCAGTCCACAGGCTGACATTCTATCCACTGAGCCAAACCAGTTAGGGCAACAATGGACTTTTTAAAAAACACAACTTTTCATAATTAAATCTAAGATGCTCTTCTAAGGAGAAATTTATTTCTTTTTAACCTTTCAATTTTATATTATTGAGAACAAATAAAATTCTGTTAAATCTGAATTTTCAGGAATGTTAGTTCCAAACAGTAGTATAAGGATATCATGGAACACATTTTTCTCAACTTTGACTTAGAATACAGGTTTCTGGGAAATTAAAAATAATTAAAAGCTTTAACAGCTATTAGAACGTTTCTTCCAACTTTGTTTTGTTAAAAGGAAAAAAAAACTGAATAAGAAATGGTGATAGAATGGGGAGAATATTTCTTTAGTCAATTTCCCTCCTTGATCAAATGTTACTGTATTTAACAGATAAACTTTCACTTCAACAGAAAAGACTCAGTATATCAAGATATCAAGGTTTTTAAAGATTCCGAACAAAATGCAAGCCTAGGATCACTAAGTAAACTTTCCAAAGTACCAACTTGTATAAAAGAAGCAAAATGCAAATAACTGACTGCTTGGTTAAACTAAAAACCTCTAAACGGATGAGGTCTATATACTGTGCTGCCAGAGTCCCTACTTAATGCAGGATGTCCCTGTCCTTCCCCAAGTTGTACACTTCATATGATGGTATCAACCTGAATTGAGAGTCCCCTCAGGAACCAATTTTATAAAATTTACCTTGTTGAATATAAGAACAATGTAAAAAAATTACAGATGTCTGTTCATTACAGACTTTATTGAGATCTTTACTGGATATCACCCAAATGCTTCCCTGAACAATTAATTTGCTTCTATCTGATAGACACTGTGGATCATAATGTTATTTCCCTCCACACTGGCAGATGGAAAGTTAAGAACCAAATGCATGCTTCACCTCAGCAAGTAGATAAAACTTTATGGTACAATATGCACACTAAGCTTTATTCCTCTATCCATTTTATAGCCTTACTCTTTGCTTTATTTTTCTTCTCTCCTAGTTAATAGTATCACTGCAATAGTCTCTGAATTTTTGAAAACTGCCTTATATTCTATTTGGGAACTGGTAGGATAGAAATAGCAATATGGCTTATTAAGTTGAGATCCCTCAACTACGTGTTGGAATGGAATATCCATGTTCTAGACCAGGGGTGGGCAAACTTTTTGACTCGAGGGCCACAATGGGTTCTTAAACTGGACCGGAGGGCCAGAACAAAAGCATGGATGGAGTGTTTGTGTGAACTAATATAAATTCAAAGTAAACGTCATTACATAAAAGGGTAGGGTATTTTCTTTTTTTAGTTTTATTCATTTCAAAAGGGCCGGATCCGGCCCGCGGGCCGTAGTTTGCCCAGGGCTGTTTTAGACTGTGTAGTAAATACTTTGGCCTTGGCCAAAGGGGTCTGGTCTTTTTGCTCAGCTTCTGGGAGGTAACCTATGCCATATCTGATAGAAATGTCTTTGTTTAGGATGGAAGCTGGCCACAATAGATCTCAGTGTAGGCCTGGCCATGTCAGACAGACCAACCGTTTTATTTAGGGTGGTGGATTTGGGTGAGTGGACCTGGAGGAGAGTTCAACCATATGGGTAATCAATCAATCAATCAATCAATCATGCCTACACACTGAAGCTTCAAAACAAAATCTGAGACGGGCAAGCTTCCCTGGCTGGCAATACTCTGTGTGCACTATCACACATCAATGCCAAGGAAGTAACGAATCCCAAGGACAAGGGAAGCTTTGCAAGTGGAACCCTTCCAGACTCTGGTCTATGCATCTCTTCCTTTGGCTAATTTTAACCTGTATCCTTTCCCTGTAATAAATAGTCACCATAAGCATAACAGCTTTCAGTGAAGTCCTGGGTCCTGTTAGCAAATTATCAAACCAGGTAGTGGTTCTGGGAACCCCCTGAACTTGCAGGTGGTGTCAGGAGTGAGGGTACTCTGGTGTGGAGAGGACTGGTCCCCTCAACTCTTGCAGTTTGGCTAACTGTGGGTAGAGTCCCAGATGGGCCATTTACAACCTGTCTGTCCTTGGATCAGCCACATGAACTTTCTATGCCTCATTTTCTATATTTACACGACACTCACTTGCCCTGCCTACTTAAAAGACTTACAATGACCAAATGAGAAAATACAATGTGAAAATATTCTAAAGACATATCATCACAGAACATTAATTAAAATTCTGGGAATTAAAATGAAAGTAATTTTTAAAAGAAGTTCATGAAAACATAGTTGAGGAAAGACGTCAGGCCTCAAACTGCCCAGACCTACCTGGGAGTAACCTGAGTGACATCGGAGGGGTGTAATATCCTACAGGTGGTGAAAGTGAATGTCAAGTTTGTGCATGACAGACACTTTCCTGGGTTTGAGGCTGCAACTGAAGCAGAGATTTCTAGGGATTCAAACACAACATTGAAAGACCAGGTTAATAATGTAAAAAGTTCATTAATACTTATTTATAATACAAGCGTCATTGTACAAAAATCCACAAACCTGGAAATAAAAAATATATAAATATTGTAATTAGTATTGACTGATTTGTATACAGTTGAATCCTTTAATACTTTAAAGCTGTAATTTAAAAGGATTAAAAATAGCTTAGAAACAAGACAAAAAGATACTCTGAAAAATTTTTTTTAATAACCAACAAGCAAGATCTAGTCATTCAATCTTTCTAGTCAAACTGTCTATTCCAGTGGTTCTCAAAGTGTGGTTTACGGACGTTGTGGGAGTCCACTTTCATAGCAATGCTAAGACACTATCTGCCTTCTCGACTGGGGTGGCATTTGCACTGTTATCTACTCATAGAATTTTTAAAAAGCCAGATTCACATAAGCATGTCCTTGATGAAGCAGCAAAAATTATTTATTAAATCTTGACTTGAATCTTTTTAATATTCTATGTGATGAAATGGGAAGTAATCACTAAGCACTCTGCTGCACACCAAGACACCAGAGGAAAAGCACATGTGCAATGAGCTGTAATTTTTTCATGGGACATCATTTTTACTTGAAAGAACAACAAATAGGCAAACTACAGTAATTCAGACTTGGATAACTGGCAGAAATTTTCTTGAAAATGACTACCGTGAATCTGTCTATTCAAGAAAAATAGCTGACAATATTTGCTGTCAAATATTGAGCTCACAAAATTTGAGCTTTCGAATGAAAATGAGATTTTGGAAAACTTGGAGAGCTTGAAAGCTTCCTAATACTAAAAGACTTATCTGATGAGATAGGTGGTGATATTTATGTGATTTTAATATATTACATAATGAAATGTGTCAACATTTGGAGGATCTGCATAACTCAGTGAACCAATATCCTCTAATGACCAATGAGTGATGCAAAAAATCATACATAAGGAAAAATGCATTCAAAGTGTAGGACACACCAATAGATTTTAATGTAACGAAGTATAAAAGTTCACTGATAGGTTTCAGATACTATATTGCTACAAACCTTGAACTACCACTTATCAAATTTTGGTGTAAAATCAAAGAATATCCGCAAATACCTGTAGAGGCTTTTAAATTCTCTTTCCTTTTCCAACTAAATATATGTGAGGCTGCATTTTTTTTGCACTCTTCAACCAAAACAACAAAATATAATAAACTAAATGTGAACGCTGATATGAGAATTTATTTTCTATTAAACCATAAATAAGAGATTTGCAAAATTATAAAACAAAACCATTCTTCCCACTACTTAAAATGTAGCTATTGTTCATAAAACATATTGTTAACATGTAATTATTTTTAAATTAGTTAATACTTTTATAATTTCTCAGTTTTCATTTCTAATATGGTAATTATCAATAGCTACAACTCACAGAGACAAGCTCTCTGGAATTCTCATTGATTTTTAAGAGTATGAAGAGGTCCTGAGCCCAAAATGTTTGTAAGCCAGAGACTGAATTGATCTCTCTCTCCCCCCAAATCTAATTATGTTGGCTGGCTAAGATAAAGTAGAATTAGAAGGGCCACTAAATGCTATAGGTTTTTATTATATTATGTTACAAGACTAAGTACACTATAGTGAAACTGAAATAGAGGTAGTCAGCTGACCATAAGTAAGTCAGGATGTAAAGTTACTAGACTATATTCAACCAAGCACTCTTCTCACCTGTAACTGGACCACCTGCTGAAGTAATGGGTGGTAGAAAGATTCCTGTTACTGGCTTGGGATCTGTAGGTTTCTGTTCCACTTGAAGAGGTTGCTGGACCTGAAAAGTGATACCTTCTTCTTCATCCTCTTCTAAATCTGAGAGGTGATAGACGGCATCCTTGGGCAACTGGGTAAAGCCTTTAGTGATGACACCGGGTCGGGAGTCAAGAATGGTTCCTAGGTTTGGCTGAGCAAGCTGCTGCCAGTGGTGCAGAGTTTGTGATCCTGAATATGCAAGACAAAAATAAAAAGGCATGCTGTGAATTTCTCACAAATAATAAATCTTGAAGCAGAAGCTAAAATTACATGTGTAAAGAAAAAGAACGACTTATTTGATCTTAATATTTGGTAAAATTTGCATATTAAAGTCCTCTGTGGAAGAATGACAAGTTGCTGAAGATACAAATAATAACCTTTCTATTTCAAAAGTTAACTTTAAAAAGGACATCTAAAGGCAATGGACCTAAATAGATACTTTTCGAAAGAGGACATAAAGAAGGCCAAGAGACATATGAAAACATGCTCAAAGCCACTAATTATCCGAGAGATGCAAATCAAAACAACAATGAGGTACCATCTCACACCTGTCAGACTGGTTATCATCAACAAATCAACAAACAGCAAGTGCTGGAGAGGATGTGGAGAAAAAGAAACCCTTGTGCACTGCTGGTGGGAATGCAGACTGGTGCAGCCACTGTGGAGAACAGTATGGAGTTTCCTCAAAAACTAAAAATGGAACTGCCATTTGACCCTGTAATCCCACTTCGAAGACTATATCCCAAGAAACCAGAAACACCCATCAGAAAGGATATATGCACCCCTATGTTCATAGCGGCACAATTTACAATATATACCCCTGGCTCCTGTCTATGAGTCCTGGTGAATGATTACCCCAAGCATTTGCATAACATGCCACGTCTAATTATGACACTACAGTCCTTTCATCCTAAAAATGGCAACTCTGACAAATGTGTGCATTGATCATTAGTGAATAAAACTGACATATAGAACCTTTGAGTTTGAGGGGGTCCTCATAGGTTTCCTACTAAAATTTATTTCTAATACAGACTCTCTTATGATAATAAGAGAATCATTTGAAGACTGTCAATTTTCTATAAAATAAGTAATTTATTTTTAATTCAAGTTCTATCTTAGGAGAGAACAGTAACAACTAAAATTAACAGAACTGAAAAAGAAAAATAGAGGGACATATACCTCTAAGTAGATGATATTCCTGGGTAAAGAACTCTTTTTTGAAAAGAAAAGTAGAGATGAAGTATTATATCTAGATTATTTTTACTTATCATGTCCCATTTATCTTACCATAAAAATTACCATCAACAGTATTCCTTAGGAAAGGACAAGAAAAGATTAATCTTCCTCCATCACATTTATATTAAAAAAATAACCAGTGAAAATAAAACTAATGGCTGATGACCTGGAGCATGCAGACCTCTTCATTCATTTCCCACAAAGCACTACAAAGCACTGTCACCCAAACAGTGGTATTTAGGGACAATAAAGACATCTTCTGCATACTGTGCTCTTACCATGACAATACAAATCGCAACCTAGGACAAGGAAAGGCCAACAAGGAACACGGCTTAAAAATGGCCTTTACTGACTTATTACCTTCTAGGGGCTTGACAATTTGTAATTTTTCAGGCATAAAACACCGAAGGCAGCTGGTACTGCTGAAGTCCGTGGTCTCTGACTGGTCAGTGCAGAGAGAGGCAAGGCTCTCAGTGGGGGTGCCACAGGCACTAACCCCTTCTTTCTGGTCAGCCAGGACCTGGATCTTGCGCTCCCATTCTTCGGCAAAGAACTGCTTCTCACTTAAGTAGTTTTGTCGCCGCAGACTAAGGCGATGCAGTGCTGTAGCCAAATCACTATCTTCAGAGGGTTCTGGTTGACCCAGCTTCTGAACGTTCCTATGGGAAAATCACATTCACTGACTAGGTCTGTGAGGGTCACGACCACCACCTAGCCCTCTCCTTTCTGCAATGGTGAATGTTCAAAGACTGATCTTAAAAACACAGTAGTTTCTCTTAGACATCTAGGATACAGAAATAGTAACAACACACCAAAATCATTAGTACTATATATTATTTTTATATATAAAAATAGTAACTTCAGGTAGACAAAAATATACTTTGTTATTATGTTGTGTTTTCTACCCTTTCTATTTCACTTGATATACAAAACTACAGAAATGACCATCTATAAATTCAGTTGATAGATAGTAAGTATAAAAAGTAAATATTATCATATTTCATGAATCTATAATACCACTGATTACAAAAGGCACCATTTATTTTATGTGCTACTAAGAAAGAAAAAAATGCTACTACTTAAACGATGAGATGCAAAAAATAAACAAGTTCAAAAATATTAAAATGTGAAAAAAATTGCTTTGGGTCATAGAACTCTCTATGAACATTACAGAATATTTAAAAAGCAAACAACAAGATTTATAAATACTGCATTTTCATAGTTCTATGACACATATTTTTTCACTTTTCACCAATTTTAAAATTAGAGGCATCTTTTTGTAAAAAAAAAATATTTTATTGATTTCTACAGAGAGGAAGGGAGAGGGACAGAGAGTTAGAAACATCGATGAGAGAGAAACATCGATCAGCTGCCTCCTGCACACCCCCTTACTGGGGATGTGCCCGCAACCAAGGCACATGCCCTTGACTGGAATCGAACCTGTGACCCTTCAGTCCGCAGGCCGACGCTCTACCCACTGAGCCAAACTGGACAGGGCATCTTATAATTGAAATCAAAAGAAAGAGTAGCAAGCTGAGTTGTAGTTGCTCCTGGTACTATGTGTGAATTCACAAAGATCTGTTTGTTCAGTCTTCTAAGGTAAGGTACTATTCACACAAAAAGCTACTGTGGGTGCAGAGCATGCTCACTACAGACCAGGCAATAAAATAAAAAACCCAGAGTACGGTAATGGTTGCTGCATTAGAGAAGTTTTTTCTCAGGTGCCAAACATCTATCTGTCAAAAACTTTCAGCTGAGCTCTAGCCAGTTTGGCATAGCAGACCAAAGGGTCCCGGGTTCAATTCCAGTTAAGGGCATGTACTTTGGTTGCAGGCTCCTCCCCGGCCTGGGCCCTCGTCAGGGCTCCTGCAGGAGACAACCAATCGATGTGTTTCTCTCACATCGAAGTTTCTCTCTGTCTTTCCCTCTCTCTTCCACTTTCCCTAAAAATCAATGGAAAAATATCCTCCTCTGAGGATTAATAAAAAAAAAAAAAGACACACAAAAAAAACCCAAACAAAAAAAAGCTTTCATCTGACTGCCCAGTAATGTTAATTTTCTAGTTATATGTAATTCAATGAACTGAATTACATATTTAGTTCAATGGAAAGTGGAAAAGATATAAGTTTAAACAACTAGAAAATTAAGAGCAAGCTAGTTTTCCTCAATGGGTATTCATACTTATTGTTTATACTAAAGGCACCAAAGTAGTTGAGATTATGAGCATGGGTTATGAGAAAGTTATACTATGTATAACTGCTAGTGACCAAACACATTAAAACAAATTTGAATTGAACAGGAAGATTTAGACTCAAACTTGATGCATGCTCCATTTTGAATATATTTAATTAAATGTAGCTTTTTCACTCTAGAAAACTTGTTTGCTATCAGTGATCAGTTTTACAAACAATGATATGCGGCATCATCACTGCATGAATAGGGCAGTTCTAGAACTTCCTTGGGACAGCACAGAGCAATGCTGGAATGTGTGCATGTGACTCTGTTATGTCAATGCCACAAGATATGCAGAATCACTGCCACGATCTGTGTTTCTTACCCTGGAACTTCCTCCGAGCTGCTCCTCTGGCTCAGGAGGGTTTTTTGCACTGTTTGTTGTAAACCAGACTCAAAAGGTTTTGCTGTCATGATGACACTTGAGCGGTTGGAGCCTGGAATGGATGGGAGAGCTGAGAATGGAACAGTGCAGCCCCGTGTGTCATTGGCAATCCTGACCGTATCAAATACCCGTTTCAGCTGCGCCCTGTCAAAAAAGAAGTGTTCATTATCACTCCCTACTGCTGGGGTGCTTCAGAAAAGAGACATTCTATATAATAAAAGGCTAATATGCAAATAGACCGAACGGCAGAACAACCAAACAACTGGTTGCTATGACATGCACTGACCACCAGGGGCACACACAGAACATGACAGGTGTTGGCAGCAGGTGGCAGAGTGCGGACCATGGTGGGCGTTGGCCGTGGCGAGATGGTGGAGCAGGTGAGCGGGGGGCGCCAGACCAAGGCAGGGCGCCGGTCACTGTCATGGGACGAGCCTCTGGTGGTTACTGAAAATTCTTTGCTCCCATACTCCACAGTCCTGCCCGGCGCTTGCACCTGTTGCCAGCGCTGGCCCCGGCCCCACTCACACCCGCTGCTGGCACTGGCCGGTGCCATCAGTGTGTGGGAGCAGCGGCAGTGGGAGCCGGGCTGCCGGCAGATGGGAGGCTGTGGCGGGAGGGGCTGGGCGGGGGCATGGAGGATGGGCCAAAACCCACCCCTGTGCCCACCGCAGCCTCGCAGCCCACAGTTCCTCTCAAGGTGCACGAATTTGTGCACTGGGTCCCTGGTATAGGTATAATTCATTAAAAATAAAGCCATCCTGAAGAGCCTCTAAAGTTGAGGAGAGGTCATGAGAAAATAAACGTCAGAACACGGAACTCTCTCACAAATGTGAGTAGTAAGAGGAAAAAATGGAAAAGTAAGCAGATTTACTACTGAATCTCCTTATACCTATCACTCTGGATTGTGGCTTCTTTTAAATTTCCATCCTAACAGTTGAGTAACAGCACAGGTATGTGATCTGTACTTACTTTTGTTTAAAGAGAGACGATTCCTCATCCAAACTCAACTTTTTACGCATCGTCCCCTCAATCTCAGATGCCAGAGATTCCTAAGGAAAAGAGTTTGAGATTCCTATAGTAATTACGTAAGAAGCCTGGTAGGAGAAATGGATTGTTCTTAAATTAATTAACAGAGTCTCCAGAATCCAGTACTTTGGTGTTATAAGAAAATACAGAAGAAAAAAAGAGACATTCTGGAAATATAACTTTTAAACAAGAACCAATTACTTTTTCAGGAAAGCGGTGGCAAAAACCAATATGATAAATACAAAACATTATATATGCAGACACACAAAAATAAAGGGTATAAAAGGTATACACTAAGTTGTTAATAGTGATTCTGTGGAGGGCAATATTTGATGGTATTTAAGAATTTCTTTTGGCTTCTTTTCCTATATTATAAATACATGTACAGTTTTTATAATATATAAAAGTCATTAAAAGAAAAATAAGCAATGGTAAGTGGCTGTAGTGGGCCTAGGGTAAGGATGACCCAAGGTTAAGTAGCTCTACGGTACACAGACCCAAAACTTATTTCCCTTGGGTTCACTTCATATGCATGTTACAATAAATCTGGATGGTCATCTGTTAGAGGAAGGCTGGAATAAATAAGAGTGCTCACCTCTCCCGGTAGATGTAGATATGCAAATTAAGGCCTAAATCAAAGGACAATCCATGTTATCACTTCTTAAGATGCTTTACATCATCAGAAACTATACCACTTTCAGGGCAGTCTAATCTTAAACAAGTTTCCTTAAATACATAACATCTTTCTCAGTTCCTTACCCCAGAAAAAGCTCCATATGATTGGGAATAGAGGAGAGCAGCAGGGCCAGATCTACTACGAAGTTCCTTTATTTCTTCTTGGGATTCATGTAACATTCCTAGACACTCCATATTCCTGTCTTGTAATTCATGTAACTGAAAGAAAGAATGGTAATTAGTGTATTCTATTATATTCTAACTAGAGGCCCAGTGCACAGATTAGTGCACTGATGGGTTACCTCAGCATGGCCTGTGGGGATCCGGCCAAAACCGACAGTCCAACACTGCCTGCCATTCCCGCTTATCCGGGCTCTGCTGCGCCTGCCGCAGGCTCGTGCCCAGTCAGTCCCTATCAGGAGAGGTGAGCACCGCTTCTGCAGCGGCACTCACCAGCTGTGAGCCCTGCATCTGGCGCCCATCAGTCAGCTGAGCGGCGCTTGAGCTGTGGGAGCACACTGACCACCAGGAGGCAGCTCCTGCGTTGAGCAACTGGCCCCTGGTGGTCAGTGCATGTCATAGCAACCAGTCGATCAGTTGTTCGGTTGCTTAGGCTTTTATAGATATAGATACGACAAGGGGGAGGAAACTTTTGGGATAAGTATTCATTTTATCCAGAGGTCTAAGTTTATGAATATAATTCATTTTGATACAAAGACTCTGGAATAAACTAAGCAAGGAGAATACATATCTATTTCAAACTGCCAGAAGTAGAAGTGTCTTGGCCAGGATTATACATAAACATGATTTCTTAAAAATCTGAAAGAGCCCTGACCGGTTTGGCTCAGTGGATAGATCATTGGCCTGTAGATTCAAGGGTTCCGGTTTCAATTCCGGTCAGGGGCATGTACCTTGGTTGTGGGCACATCCCCAATAGGGGGTGTGCAGGAGGCAGCTGATTGATGTTTCTCTTTCATCGATGTTTCTAACTCTCTATCTCTCTCCCTTCCTCTCTGTAAAAAATCAATAAAATATATATTTAAAAAAATATATAGCTGAGAAAACCATAACCGTCAATTCAATATTTACTACTTCATCCCCTTAAAAAAAAACTTATAGAGGAAATACAATAGTCATGTTCAAGTCAGATTTAGCATACTGTTATATTTTTTTAACATCATTCTGAAGTCTGTAAATGACAAGATCAAGTCTACACAGTATAATATTTGATGTCAGTGTGCTCAATTATCCTAAACAAGTAGTTTCTTCTCCCTTGTTTCGGAACCTTCTTTATTGTTAGATTCACAAACATGTTAAAAGAGTACATACTTTTCAGAGTGCATTTTAACTTCAAAAATTTCTTCAAGTGTAGTATGTAGACTGTATATTAGCATCACCAGGGTTGGGAATGCTTATTACAAATGCAGATTCTAGGCCCTCAGTCTAGACCTACTGACTTAGAAACGTTCAGGGATGGTGCTTGGAATATCCTCTTAACACTCAGCCTGCCAGGTGACTCTTATGCTTGCTAAAGAGCCACTAAATTATATCTAATACATAGTTTTTATGTAGATACCAAGTTAGAAATTTTTGCTATTTCTCCTGACATTTTAAAAACTGTTGGCCCTGACTGGTTTGGCTCAGTGGATAGAGCGTCGGCCTACAGACTCAAGGGTCCCAGGTTCGATTCTGGTCAAGGGCATGTACCTTGGTTGCGGGCACATCCCCAGCAGGGGGCGTGCAGAAGGCAGCTGATTGATGTTTCTCTCTCATTGATGTTTCTAACTCTCTATCCCTCTCCCTTCCTCTCTGTAAAAAATCAATAAAATAAAAAAAAAAACTGTTGTGGTAGCTAAGGTAAACTGGTAAAAGGGTCACATATTCCTAAAGAATCTTATAAAAGTCAAGGTTTTCCCCATGAATCAATAGGATGTTGCCACGTTATTAGTTTTAGAGAGGTAATTTTTTAGATGCTTTACTTCTTAGCTCTCATCTTGATCCTCTGTTGTTGTTATTTTAAATCTTATTTACAAAGATGAAAGAAGCTAATCCTTCCTCCCCCTCCTGTATCACACAAGATAAAGAAAGATTTCATTACCTCCAAT
Organism: Myotis nattereri; assembly: GCF_964212035.1. NCBI lineage: Eukaryota > Metazoa > Chordata > Mammalia > Chiroptera > Vespertilionidae > Myotis > Myotis nattereri. The sequence goes on from NC_138082.1 coordinate 9,823,023, forward strand.
GTCAGTTGTCTTTGGGCATCTTTGGAAGCTTGCAGGTGCAGTCTCAGTTCTTCCTTCTCAATCACATGCTAACAACATATTAAAGAGACACGTAAAGCCTTCCCATATAAAATAGAGGCTACTCTCTTTAAGACATCTTAAGGGCATAGTCTATGTAGAGATCTCTAAAAAGCTCACCTTTCAAAAGCCAAATAAGAGCAATATCATGGGCAAAATACAAATCCATAAAGGTGTTCAGAGGACAATGAGCAGGAGACAGTAACTCACATCATGCTGTTCTGAGGAAGATCTGACCCATTTTACTGTAACCAACCCCAACATTCTTTTAACATTATTTCTGTAAATGATGACCTGTTAACGAATACATGACCGCAGATAAACAGTCTGCTTGCCTAAGAATTCTAGGAACTAACTTCAAAAGAAGCAGACTCTGACCTTCAGACATTCCAGCTTTGGGAGAACTGCTGACCTTCAACCAGTTATTTGAACAGACTGTTGGCTCGCTCGGAGAACTCTCAACCACTTCATTTTGACTGTTCTGTTGTGTGGTTTTTTTCTCTTCCTCCTCCCTCCTTACAAAAACCTCTGCCTGTGTCCAATTGTTAAGACAGCCTTGGTGACAGGAGTCCACCATCTTCTCAGGCAGCCGGCTCTTGAATAAACCTACCTTCCTTCTACCAGCCCGTCTCTAGATTATTGGTTTTTGAGCGGCAGGCAGCAGACCTGGGTTCAGTATCATTTTGAGAGAGAAATAGTGACTTGAAAGTAGTTATTCATGCTTCATGACACAGAGAAGACTAAAACAGTAATCAGTTTACAGCACTTTAAAAGTCATCAGTTTACAGGGACCGTGTTTATTTTGCTTAATCTAGTACTTACTGCAGTGCATGGTACTAGATCAGTGCTTAACAAACATCTGTTGAATGAAAGAATGAACTTACCTCTTTAAGTTTGTGCTGAAGATCTACAATTTGAGACAAGAGAGAGGAGATCTCTTCTTGATATCGTATCAGTTCATCACTCTTCCCAGACAATTCCTCAGTCATTTTGGACATCTGAGCATTTGTTTCACCTTAGAAACAAATAAGAATTTTAAAAATTAATATAATTGAAGGGTAGGGGTTGGCAAACTATGACTGTGCGTCAAATCTTGTTTTGTAACAAGCACTGGACTATCACAAATACAATGTTCTTTAACATAAATTTAAAAAATAAAGATTCTTCTGAAATAAAAGCTAATCTTAGGAATTGAATATGAGGCAATGATGACTTGTAAAGGCAAGCTAAAGGTTTTGCTTTAATATTTTTCATTATGACGAACAAGTAGGCTGAAAAGATATAGGTGAATTACATATCTTTGCAAGTGTTAAGACATAATCTCATTTATGTCTTTGAGAACTCTTCAGGAATATAAATAAACTCCCACAAACAATGAAAATTAAACTTAAGAAGTCTAACACAGGACATTTCCAGAATGGAACAGTTACAATCTGTTAAACCTACTGATAAAGCTACTGAGATGCTTCTGTAGGAGAGAGACTTTCTGGGATATGTGGCAAACTGAGTAGAGCCTCTAAAAGCAATTTTTACAGCCTAGCACTCTTGAATGCACATGAAACAGAATCTTTCCATTGGGGAAAGAAATCTTTATTTCAAATAAAAACTTTGATATCTAAACACAAGTGACAGAACCATGTATCAGTGTCATATAAAACTATTTCTTAATTGACAGAACCCCTATAACATTTCATAGGATGGCAACAAGAAGGAAGGGAGGGCTGGATCTGAATTCTTGGGCAAGTAATCACGTCTTTGTTTTTTAAAGTTTAAAAGGTGGGTAATGATAGTGCTGATAGAGAAATTCAATTTACATTGCTTCTGGTTCTCTAATATTCTGTTACTCTAAGTTACCACATTCTGAGGCCCACAGCCCAAATGAACTGATGTGATGTTACGTTTCTCTTTCAATGTGACAGGCTTTATATTAGTAGAGAAATTAAATATCTTTCTCTAGTAAAGCTGATCTTTTCCCAACTAACTTATTTTAAAAACTATTTTAGTTAACACTACATCAAACCAAAATATATTCCTTTATAGACACACTAGAGGCCCGGTGCACAAAAATTTGTGCACTCGGGGGGGTGTGGGGGTCCCTCAGCCTGGCCTGTGCCCTCTCGCAGTCTGGGACCCCTCGGGAGATAACAACCTGCTGGCTTAGGCCTGCTCCCGGGTGGCAGAGGGCAGGCCCAATCCCTAGGTGCAGCCCCTGGTCGGGCTCACAGCAGGGCCGATTGGGGAGTTGGGGGACCACCCCCTGTCATGCACAGAGCAGGGCGGATTGGGAGGTTGCGATGCCACCCTCAGTCACGCTCAGGGTAGGGCCGAGTGGGGGGTTGGGGCACTGCCCCCTGTCACACTCAAGGCAGGGTTGATGGGGAGGTTGCGGCGCCACCCCCTGTCAGGCACAGAGCAGGGCCCATCAGGGGGGTTGGGGAGCTCCCCACTGTCACGCACAGAGCAGGGCCCATCAGGGGGTTGAGGAGCTCCCCCCGTCACTCACAGAGTAGAGCCAATAGGGGAGTTGGGGCACTGCCCCCTGTCACACACAGAGCAGGGCGGATCAGGGGGTTGGGGTGCCGCCCTCTATCACCCACAGAGCAGGGCCGATCAGGGGGTTGGGGCGCCGCCACTGTCACACTCAGGGCAGGGCCGATGGGGAGGTTATGGCTCTACCCCATCACACACAGAGCAGGGCCCGTGGGGAGGGGGCGTTGGGGCGCCGCACCCTGTTAACACACAGAGCAGGGCCGATCAGGGGGTTGGGGCACCGTACCCTGTCAGACACAGAGCCGCAGGGCGATCAGGGGGTTGGGGAGCTCCCCTGTATCAGGCACAGAGCATGGCTGATCAGGAGGTTGGGGTGCCTTCCCCTGTCACAAACAGAGCAGGGAGGATAGGGAGGTTGTGGCCCCGCCCCCTGTCACACACAGAGCCGCAGAGTGATCAGGGGGTTTGGGCACTGCCCCCTGTCACGCTGATCCCAGTGCCAGGAGGCCTCTCGGCTCCACTGATCCCGGTGCTGGGAGGCCTCGCGGCTCCGCTGAACCCAGTGCTGGGAGGCATATTACCCTTTTACTACATAGGATAGAGGCCTGGTGCATGGGTAGGGCTGGCTGGTTTGCCCTGAAGGGTGTCCTGGATGAGGGTGGGGGTCCCCACTGGGGTGCCTGGCCAGCCTGGGTGTGGGGATGATGGCTGTTTGCAGCTGGTCACACTGTTTGCAGCTGGTCACACACCCTTCAGGGTGGGGGTCCTCACTGGGGTGCCTGGCCAGTCTGGGTGAGAGGCTGAGGGCTGAAGCTCCCAACTGCTCTTTTTTTCTTTTTTTTTTTATTCTGGGCCAGCTTTAGCTCTGGCTCCAGCTCTGAGGCCTCTGCTGCTGAAAGCAGGTATCTGGTTTGTTTAGATTCTATAATCGAAACAATGTATAGTATAACTCCAGCTCTGAGATCCCGGCTCGCTGAAAGCAGGTTTCTGGGGTTTTGTTTAGCTTCTATATTTGCTACAATGTTTCAAACTGCAGGCTCAGAGGCCGGCAAGGCAGGCGGGGAACATTGGTTTCCTCTGTCATTGAAGCAAGCAAGCCTCATGTGAGTTTCAAGCTGCCTGGCTGCCGGCTGCCATCTTGGCTGGCAGTTAATTTGCATATCGCCCTGATTAGCCAATGGGAAGGGTAGCAGTCGTACGGCTAATTACCATGTTTCCCTTTTATTAGATAGGATAGTTGGCACTTAATAAATTACTGAATGTCAGACCAGGCTCTGCCACGGATCTATCATTTTCTGACTGACAAATCACGTTCTCTACAGGACTATTTTCTCGTCAACCAAATAAGAGCTCTGGTTTCTTTCATTCTAACATGCTATAACTGATAGAAATATAGATCTTATTCAATGAAGATGGCAATTGAAACAAAGATACTTCTGAAAAGTATATATGTAATTTTATTTAGAGTTGTACGTTAATGTGATATTCCAAGATCTTCAGTAATTATTTAATAGTGTTTCTTGAGATGTTTCTACTGAAACCTTCGATCTAATTTCTGAGTTGGAGATATCCTACCAAAGAACTGCCCAAAGGCAAACAGAATGTTTTAATACTTACGAAGTTCTTTAACACAGTCACTGACAAGCTGTTGCTCCTTCTCTTCATAGCTAATAGTTTCTGTCTTTATGTGACAAGCCTTCAACAACAAAAAATAGTGATATCTTCTAATTATTTTACAGTATGAACTAAAAAAATTCTCATTTGAACATAAAAGTTACAAAGGAAAACACTTACAAAGGAAAACAACAACTCATAAACCTTTATCTACCATAAAATAAAGGTATGGAAAAGGATGTTTCAAACATCTTACTCATTCTCTCTGAGTCTCTGTAAATGCCTCCTCCCCCCTCCAGCCCCTCCCCGCCCTGCTCCCATACATTTCTGCCTGGCTAATCCCTAGCCTCAGCTAAAATATCACTTGCTTAAGCAGGATTTCTCTGATTCCCCCCTCCATCACACAAGCTCACAGAACCTTGTAATTTTCCAACATAAACTCCACAAGGTACATATTCTATGCTGTGGCTTTCTCATCTGTCAGCTTGCTATTATCCACTTCTCAGTGGGAGCTAAGAAACAAGGGAAGGAAAATAAATACGAGCATCTTGGCTGCACTCCCTAATTAGAATGTCAACAGCAAATCCTTAGTTATGCCACATTTCATCTCAACTCTACCTGGGTTTAAACCTACAACCTTTAAGTTAACAAAACTGGGAACTGGGCTGAATGTACCTTGGACCGAAGAGCCATATTTTCTTCCTCCAGTTCCTTGAGCTTTTCTTGCAGCATGTCCAACTGTAGCAAGCCCTGAGATAAGTTGAAGGACTCATTGAACCGAAGAGGTGTAGAACAGCTGGAATCGGTCTCACTCTCTTCCGAAGCAATGGAGACAATTCGAAGTAACTCATCTTTCTTGGATAGCTCATGCTGCAGTTGATTGACCTGCACAGCAAAAGAGCTAGATTTACAAGATGTCCTTTATTTTGTATTATTTAATATAACATATGTAATATAACTTCTAATTCATTGAGCAATTATTCCTCATCATAAAACAAAATAATGTAATTAGCCGCTAGATTTACTCACTAAAGTAGCAAGTGCTAAAAAGAAAATAATAAACCTCAGATACTTCCCAAACTATAATTTTACAGCATTAACTCAACAAATATAGCTTTTTCTATACTAGATGAGAAGGAAAGCCAATTTTTACATCCTATATAATAGAAATATAGGAGGAAATTTTTCACAGTTGAAAACAAAACAAAACTGAAGGAACTTCAAACTATAAGAATGGATCCCTACTTTCAAATTCTTATCCTAAAGTTTTGTACTTTAAAGCTGTATAACTCTGCATGATTTCCTAAGTAGTCCTAGGAAATATATTCAACATGAAGGCTCAAATGTTATTAAATATAATGCATTTCTAAAATGTAAGTAAAACTAGATAAAAATAACAAATTACAGAAAACTTGAAATTTAACCATTCAAATTAATAATAAAGCAGTTCTCACTAAAAATATTCACTGCTTAGGAATAAATAAACTTTCAAAATGTCTTTTCCTTTTCCTTTTGTTTGGGTTTTTGACTGAAGATATTTCATTTGGGTATCTATTATTTGGGGCTGAATTTTTTTAAAACTAAAGTTATAGATGACACACAAAGTTTACACAAAGGGGCGAGGAAAAAAGCGTTAGAATTTAAGTACTACAGGCACTGAATATAGACTTTATATGGACCAAGGCAGACTCACACAAGCACTCCTCTGTAAGGTATTTTTCATTTCTCTACTGGTTAGTTCAATGGTTACCAACAAAGTCCACATGTACTGGTGTTATTTACCTATTTACTGTCATCAATTCAGGGACACCCAGGAAAATAAATTCCTCCACAGCCCAAGACCTAAACACTTCACGCTGCAAATACTTGATCAAAGACTTACTTGGTCAAAAGCTTGTCCCAACTGCTCCTCCAGGGCTTCATTCTGCTCAGCCAACACATGATTCCGCTTTAAGAGAGCTTGTCCAATGCGAGCAGCTAGCTCCAGATCACGATCCCTCTGTTAAAATCCAAAACACTTTTCTTTGAGCAACAACAATATTACATGGTAGGTTAGAGTTTTGCAGTCAATTTTGCTAAATAAACACAAAAAGCAACATTCTAGAAAGTATTTTAACACCCAGATACCAGACAAACACAGGGCCTAGCACACAGGTGATGTTTAAAGTATGTTGGTCAAATGGATGACCACCACAGTTATAAATGCAAGAAGGCATTTTTCCCCCTGATATCAAGTGAAATTTATTGATTAATCAACCCTATTAATTAGGATCCAGCGACCTAACCTTTACACTTACAACTTTGGGGAATTAGAAAATCAATGCAGTCTTCAAAACTGAGGAAATAAAGGCCCAACAAATGCATCTGTCTATCAAGCATGGTAATGAGGCAGAATTTGGTATTTAAGACATGAGGATCAGGTCGGTATGCTGAAAAGTGTTATTTAGAGCAAAGCTTATATGCCCTGAGAGCCAGAGGCTTAGAGGAAAGCATAGTCAAGAGCTCTACTGTCAACTGGTGCAAGAATGATGATGTGAAATAAAGTAGGGGATAAAGGACTGGAAGTTTTGAAGTACAAGGTTCTGTTTAAAGTGTAGAAAAAAAGAGAGTCAAAGAAGTTGGTGGTAATGATGCAGGCATGCCTAGAGAAAAGCCAAGCAAAGCAAGAGTTACTCTTCCTGGGTACATGGTGATAGTTAGAACACAGAAATCTCATCTACATGGTGGTGGTGAGGACTGTATTCTACAGGATGAAAACCTGTCAATATACATATAACTACCTTATATACGAGTATGGGCTCTGCTTACAGTAATCACTATAAATAAAATTAAGCTTCTGTTCTTTTGCTCCATAATACATGACAACAGGTGGATGGGTTATTTCCAGATTTTCAAGCCCACTTATCTCATTGTCAACGTAAGCTAAGTGGCATACACAGAATCGTTCTGGGGAGCTGGGGGAGGGGAGAAGAGGTACATCAAAGAGAAAGACAGTCTTCCATAAGATCAACTGAAACTGAAGTGTAAGGAGACACCTCTATGACTGCCAAGTGGGAAGGGTACACCACACATATTAAAAATGTCATGGACAAAGTGAGCTAAAAAACAGCCCAAACTGAGAGTAAAACTCTTTGGGAAGATGCTCCAAGCTGCAGGAGTAGATTTGCAAGGGATCTGTCTCTTGAATAGGCAGTTCTGCTCCAGGCTGAGTGACTTTTTTTTTTTTTAGGACAGGGAGGCCAGCCAGCACCATTGTAATAAAAAGCAAAGCAGACAAACAAAGCCCCCTAAACCTTCTATAATTTCATAACAATTAAGTTCAGAAACCATTCTGCTTTGGAATGCCAGATGGTATGCCAGTTGTTCCAACTGTAACAACCTTATAAATTAACCCAAAACAAAGACATCATCATTTTTCATTTGATATAAAAACTTGATAGATTCCAAATGATCTTTAAGTTTTAGTTTTTTGTACTGGCAAAAGAAAAAGATATATTCCTACCTCTGCTAGGAGATGTGTAACCATGTCGATGTCATTGTAAGTTTTGGTCATCTGCTCCACCCTGTCTGTGCCTAGAACTAAGGTAGGATTTAGAAATAGAAGATAATTTTAGCTATTCATAAAAAACAAAAGATGACAACCACAAACCCAGGCTTTTACAAGCCATTTAAGAGAATAAAAATACATGTGAAAAAAAGGGGAAGGAGATGTTTCATGTGTTAGACAATCTGTAAATAGATTCATTATTACAAACAAACATACATCATACAATAAATTAAGAAAGTATCAAATGATCACAAGGCAGTCACTTCCTATCTCTTCCTTCCTTGGTAAGATTAGAACTTTGGCCCACTCACACTACAGAAAGTGAGCTGGGAGAATGTATTAAGTCACCAAATGTTTTACATCCTAATCTAAATTGAAGTCACTGAGGGCTAGTTAGTGAGAAGTTATACTGTTACAAAGGAATTCAATTAGAATTCTCTTGTAATTATCTTGAATATCATCACCTATTATTGTGAGTTAATCTCCTATATAAGAAAGGGGTAATATGCAAATTAACCCTAACGCCCTCACAAGATGGCTGCCTATGACCAGGCCGGCAAGGGGGTTAGTGAGGGATGACCAAACAACTGAACAGTAAGCTGCGTGGGGCAACCAGGCCGGCAGGGGGGGCGTGAGGGTGACCAGGCCAGTGTGTGTGGGGCAGTTGGGGGCAACCAGAGCCGGTGGTGGTGGGGGGGAGTTAGGGGCAACCAGGCCAGCAGAGGGGGGCAGTTGGGGGAGACCAGGCCGGCAGTGGGGGCAATAAGAGGTGACTGGGGGGGCAGTTAGGGGTGACAAGGCCAGCAGGGGGGTGCAGTTGGGGGTGACCAGGCCAGCAGGGGGGCAGTTGGGGGTGATTAGGTTGGCAGGGGGGGCAGTTGGGGGTGACTAGGTTGGCGGGGGGGGCAGTTGGGGATGACCAGGCTGGCGGGGGAGGGGGGAGCAGTTAGGGGTAACCAGGCTGGCAGAGAGGTGCAGTTGGGGGTGACCAGGCTGGCCTGGGGGGCAGTTAGGGGTGACCAGGCCAGCACCCAGATGCAGTGAGGGGCGATCAGGCTGGCAGGGGGGGCAGTTAGGGGCAACCAGGCAGGCAGGCAGGTGAGTGATTAGGAGACAGTGGTCCAGGATTGTGAGAGGGATGTCCGACTGCCGGTTTAGTTCAATAAACTACCATGTCCTAAACCTGCAGTCAGACATCCCCCAAGGGGTTCTAGATTGGAGAGGGTGCAGGCTTGGCTGAGGGGACCGCCCCTGTGCACGAATTTCGTGCACCAGGCCTCCAGTCAATAAATAAGGAATAGACTTGTAAGACTTTTTGTAGCTTTGTTATGACCATAATCATTTTTAGCTTAATTAAAAACCTGTTATGATAATCTTCATATCTAGACTATTGCTATAAAATAAATCTATACTGGAGACCCAGTGCATGAATTCATGCACAGGTGGGGTCCCTCGGCCTGGCCAGCGATCGGGGCCATCTCACCCAGTCTTGATTGGGGCCAGCTGGCTGGGGGAGGGACTGCAGGAGGTTGACCGGCTGCAGGAGGTTGGCTGTGGGAGTGCACTGACCACCAGGGGGCGGCTCCTTCGTTGAGCATCTGCCCCCTGGTGGTCAGTGCGCATCATATAGCGACCAGTCAACCGGTCATATGGTCATAATGGTCGCTTAGGCTTTTATAAATATAGATTATTACCTGCATAATGCAAGCCCAGTATTTCTGCACCTCATAAACTCAGAAACTGTCAATGCACTTGGATAATTTTGCTCCAAAGAGAAGGACAAACATTACTTCAGTGACTCCACAGTCATAATAAGCAATATCTTTTTCAGCTGAAAACGGTGAATACAAAAGGAATCTTTTGACTTTGGAGTGTACTACATGATACAGATTTATGTTTGACTTAGGTTTTTATAATTACTTTGTCTTGAAGAAATAAAAAAACCAGAGACTTTGGAGCAGAAAAGCTTGAGTGAGCTTTAACAAGCCACTTAACCCTTCTGAGATTCAGATTCTGTATTTATAATATGGAGGCCATAACATGCATCGCACAAGGTCATTAGGAGGTTCAAATATGATCATTTATTGATCAAAACTGTTAACTATCATACAACTATTTACAGCTATTACTCTCTAAACACGACTGATATGTATGAAATAGCCCTGATTTTAAATTCTCTGCAAATAATTCACTGAGTTGGCAGCAAATACTATGATTTAAGTCATTTGTAGTTCTTTAGACCCATCTTGATACCTGAAGTTGCCCAAAAGGCACCATTAAACATGGTTATTATATCTGAGATTGTAATTTTTCTTCCTAGTATCATTGCTTAAAATGAATATGAGAATTACTCAGACCTTAATTATTGATAATCTTATTCCTAGTTAAAAGTAAAACAAAGTGCTGTGTTGATATTAGAAAATAGCTTAAAAAAGAAGTTTTAAATTGAATATAAGAAAACTTAAAAGAAGAAAAACTATCCAAAACTAAAAAGAAACATTTTCACTTGAAAAGAATTCATATTTACAAGTAGAAAAAGTGACTCCATAATTTAACCACAGGATTAAGGAAAACAGGCTTTTGGGTTTAAGAAATCTTCACAATTTGGTAGCTTATTGGCACTAACAGAAATTCATTCCTTGTCCTATATACTAAAAGCTTAATACGCAAATTGTCCCCTTGATTGGGAGTTTGACCAGGAGTTCAACCAGGGGGCGGGGCCGCTGGCGGCTGGAGGCCAGGGGAAGGGAGGCGCCCTGGCCAGCAGCTGGCAGCCTCTAGGGACCCTACCAGTGCACGAATTTCGTGCACTGGGCCTCTAATATTCATATAATTATTTTCCTTCTCTTTCTCATAAAAACCCCTTGCCTTCACCCCATAATCAGAACACTATTTGGGTTTCTGCTTGAATCAGTGCTTCCTGAACAGCTATTTTTTGTGATCTCAAATAAATGCCTATTGCCTCTTAGCTTGGCCTTTATTTTTAGAATAATAAGACTCAGTTAAAAACAATTTTATACAATTTAAAAAAAAACATGACATAGCTCATTTTACATAATTGACCACAGTTGAAAATGAAGTGGCAAATTTAATTTGAAGTAAAGCCAGTAAGTTAAGGATGTAAAAGCAGCTGTGAGCTGCAAGTCACACATGATGAAAGAGGAAGAGAAAATGAAAGACACAGTACTATATAAAACCATCTGTCACTGCTTGAGAATTTAAAACTGAACTTTAAGAAGTTAATCTCATTTAATGATCTCATTTTCTTGTATGAGGGACCTTGACTGAGAGGAATTACTAGTATATGATGTCTAATACCACAAAGCAAGCCATTAGTGGCAAAGCCAGAATAATAATGAGGTGATAACAACCCCAGCTCACAGGGTCAGAAGATAAAACTTGGGTCTGCTCATTCCTAGTACGGAGCTATAACACCATCCTGCTGTTTCTACCACAGTCCCACCGAGATCAAAAGGCATTTATCTGACGAGGTACGCGAGTATCCACATGTTCTAAAACAGCACAGATCCCAATTCTGTTCTTCAAAGGGTGGGCATTATCTACATATAGGAGAAGCTGGAAGGATATACATTAAACTGTTAATAGTGGCTATCTCTGGGTAGGGATTATACTTGATCTGTTGTTTTTGTTTCTGTTTTTTGCTAATTTTCCATGAATAAATGTTATCTTTATAATAAAAAAAAAATAGTTCTTGTTAAGAGACTGCAAAAGTAAAATTTAAAATGCTTTAATATGTATTATGGCAAAGAAGTTAGGTAATGCAACCAGAATTTTCCAATTCTTATGTTTTATGTGAAACAGGCTGTATACTACCAAGCCCCAAAGGCTGAGCCAGCTCAATTTCAGAGTTGCTCCACTGATGTCAGTCACAAAGCATATAGGAACACAATGGATTCCTCTCTGCAGTCTAATGAGTTCTGTCTTCTCTTCCTTATCACATACTCCTAATAAAGACACGTTGCTTAGGAAGATTTCAAAAGTACTCAGGGCACAGCTCTTACAAGTTCTCTTGGCATTTAGGCATTGAAATTAAATGCTTCTAAAACCATAGACTATTAACTGTAATTCTCTAACCAGGAATGAAGAGATAGTCAAGCAGGCTGACTTTATTATAGTAATTTCTATAAAATCCTATTTTCCCTTCAGTTCTTAGCGGTTAAAATAGAAATTTGTTAAATGGTACAGAAATTATCAATGCTTCTTGCTTATTTCCAGACATGAACTTCCCTAACCTAATTCTCTGAAATAACAATAATAACAAAACCACATAAATCAGGGAGATAATAAAAAAAATTTATTGAGGTACAATGGACTATATAGATAAACATATTTTTTAACAGAACGATTTTGTAACTTGGTTTTGGAAGGCTGTTAATTAATATTCAACATTTTTGGTGTAATATTTAGAGAATTTAATGTTCCTGAAAAAAAAAATGGGGGTAATATACACAAGCACTTACTTTATTTATTCTGCATCAACTGCCTCAATCTCACATTTTTTCAGGATGGGAACTACCAATATTAAACTTTGTGTGCATGGTGGGGACTAAGATGGAACGGGTTTGTTGGACCCATTCATTACTCTCGTGATCTATTTTTAAAGTAAACAACTTCTTTCCAGTTTCCAGTTTGTTTGGTGGGAGCTTGAGAACAACCAGTATCATTTCCCTCATGTGAGATGGGCTCCCAACCCAAAACCCATGGTTCCTTCCAAATTGATCTTCTTCTCACAGCTCTTTCAATTTCTTTACAGTATGTGAGAGAGAAGGTGCCACTTCTTTATAGTTTGTTAAAATTCATTTTAATGAGCACAGTATTTACTGGCATGTGCAGGAAGTAGGGATAAGAAGAAGCTGAACCCAAGGATGGCTCACCAAGATACATAATTATTTAAAACCACCAATCTTGAAATATCAAGGGGATAGAAAACTGTGGGAAAGGGTAAGAGAATGTTTTGTATCTTGCTTTTTTTGGTCAATTTGCTAAATAAAGTAAATCACTTATCTTTTACATTCATAAGATGAAAATTCATAATGAAAGTTATTTATATTAGAGTGAACTGCTAACCCAAAGAATTGATACTTTTAAAATAACAGTGAAATGAAAGTAAATCACAAAGATAAACTATTAGTGAGGCAATTATAATCCCAGTTTATTTGCTTCATGATCTCAGGTATATCAACATATAGTATAGAGTTTAATTTTCAAAGTGAAGTAAAAAAAGTACCATTCAACTAATGGAGCAGGAGTGTTTTCCAGGATCTGAAGGACAGATCTGTAACATCCCATTAATCTCGTTTTAAATGGCCCCCTTGAACATTATGGTTTGTTTTATATAAAGTCCTAAAAACCAAGTATTTAAAAATCTTTCATTTCCCAGGTTAAAAAAAAAAAATTCATCCTAAAAATAACTCCATTAAATCTTTAAGACATCTTTCTAGCTACAGTGCCTCCCGTGACTTACAGGACAAAGAACATAAACTAAGGGATACTTTCTGTGCCATTTTATCAAAATAATGACAAACTAAATTTATCATGATGAAATTTCAGTTTGAAATTTTCTTCTCACAAATCAAAAAACTCATGGAACAAAGGGAAATAGAAATAAAAAATAGTGTTCCTTTAAAAAAGCATTTTCTAGAAAATCTCAAGCAAGCCACTTCTTAAACTAGAAAGTTAGAAAAACCGTAAGAGCCTTGTTTAATATTCAGCTATTTAAAAAAATTATTGGGGACAGAAATACAGTCTTATCTGAGTTTCTTGATATTCCAATTCAAGTTTAAAAAATGTTTAGAATTCTTTCTGAGCAGTGAGTAACCTTGTTCCAGGAAACTACTATTAAAAGCAAGTTAATGATTACTATGAAAACGAGTATTTCACAACCATCATTCTCCAGCCACAATCTTTAAAAACACAGAAGCATGGACTAGGAAAATGTCTAGGAGCTAACGTAACCTCATATCTAATTCAAATAAAAAATATTTCACAAACATAACGTGGAACCTATAGACTTTTATTATATATTAGAGGCCTGGTGCACAAATTCATGTGTGGGTGGGGTTCCGGTGGGCTGGCCAGGGGGAGGGAACATAGGAGATTGGCCGGCTGGTCCTGCCCCCTGGTCGAACTCCTGGTCAGCTGAACTCCTGACTTAGGGGACAATTTGCATATTAGCCTTTTATTATATGGGAGGATTATAACAGCTATTATATAAACAAAATTTCTATAGGGAATAAGGAAAAAGTAAGCACAGCCTGAATGTAGATCTTTAGAATTAGGTGAAAAGCAAAAAGATCTCCATACTTTAGTTAAAAAAATATATTCTATTTAATTTTGTCATTTCTAAGAGTTTGGTATAAAACAGACTTACTTTCAGAACAATCTGGTTTAGCCTTTCACTGAAATATTCTCTATGAATTCTTAAGTAAATAATGAAGATTACTACGTAATGTGCACTTATTTTTCCTTGTCATTATTAAAACCACGTATGTGTCCAAGAACTATGCTTCTTAAAGACTGACATAGTTCCGCCGAAACCGGTTTGGCTCAGTGGATAGAGCGTCGGCCTGCGGACTGAAAGGTCCCAGGTTCGATTCCGGTCAAGGGCATGTACCTGGGTTGTGGGCACATCCCCAGTGGGAGATGTGCAGGAGGCAGCTGATCAATGTTTCTCTCTCATCGATGTTTCTAACTTTCTATCTCTCTCCCTTCCTCTCTGTGAAAAATCAATAAAAAATATATTTAAAAAAAAAATTAAAAGAAAAAAGACTGACATAGTTCCTTTGACTGTGTTTAATAGGGAAGATAAGAGTAAAAAAGTTGATGGCTTAGGAGATCAAACTATTGGGACAGTTAAGTGTCAAGAGACATAAAGGAATATTAAATTTTAAATGATTTCACTACTTTTTAAAAAGTTCCCTTTCTACTCAGTGTGAGAAAATATCAAATAAAAGATGGAAGAAATGGGAACATCTGGATATGCTTGCTACCTTGGACACTCAGAGCCGTAAGAGTGACAAACTTTTTGTATTCAGACATAACACATAGAATCATCGCCAAACAATGGCTATAGTTGTCAAATGTTTTAAAAGCCAATACCAAGATACTCATGATAATTACTTCAATGGACAAACTCTAAAAGGATAAAAAAATACTCACCCATATATCGAAAAGTCTCTTGAGCAAGGACTGGAGAGAGGGCGCCGGATGCATGATGCTGCCGGTGTGGGGACCGAGTCCAGTCTTGATTTTCATATAGAAAGAGAGAGTCCACTTTTAGTCTATACTGGGGTAGCTGTTCTTCCAGCAGATTCACCAGCTCAACTTCAGGGAGATCCTCATTGGAGCAGACATCTAAAGAAGAGAGTTCATGTAAATGAATCCAATATATTTCAATTACTAGGCTACAGAAAAAATTCAGTGAAATTCATTTTGTGAAAGTATATATTAGCCAAGACAATTTCTCCACTAATTTTTACTAATGTATCCTAGTACTATAGTTGGTCTTTCTCTGGGCTACTTTAACATGAGAACTTCTACAGTAAAAATAATACCACAAATATGTAAAAATATATTGCATAGTGTCTATGTTTTTAAACTTTAAAATAAATTTAGACAAATTTATTATTTCCTCCTTGTCAATCTAGTTAGTGCTGGTTAAAAGAGATCTGATCTCAAAAATGTATAGGCTTAAAGGCAGCAGCACAAAACAATGAGCAGAAAGTGGTTCTAAAGAAATAAAACTCTATCCTCTTTAGTAAAAGGATTTAAACTCTGTGGGAGGATTCTTTAAAATCTGGAAAAATCAGCTAGATATAAAAAAAAATTAACACTTACTGGTTAAATATTAACTGTTACGTTAACATTCCAGCACAGTGTTCTTGCACTGGTTCTGGACTAAGTACTTCATTTTTATTTGAAATATGTGGTACACTGAACTTCCTAAATACCTTTCACATCACTACTCTCACCTGCACACCCTAACTCCCCCGCGTCATTCATATCTCTGAACTCACCTGGGCTTCTCTGCCTTTGCGTGCTTGTTCCTGGCTTTCTGTCCCAAACACTGCCCATCATTTAACACCTTTCAAATTTAACCATTTACAAGAAAAGGAAAGTTATCCCTTGTAACATGCTTAAAATACTAGGGCTTAATATAGAGAAAATACAGGATGTCACACCAGCCCCCTCACTTTTTTAAGAGATCTAGTATTTCCTTTGTGGGTTATATAAAGAAACATGTCCTAACTCTGGCAAATAACAACAAAGTAAAATAACACCCTAAGAGAGTAAATTTCTACTACTTGACCTTAACAATAACAATTTAATAAATCAATTACAAGAAGGCTGACAATATTAGACAACCCTATGCACCTAGAAGGATATGCTGTGGCTTCATTGTTGGGGTCCGACCCCAGCAGGTCCAGGGATCCCCAGAGGTGTGGATGGAGTCAGTGAAGAAGGAATGACACAGAGAAAGCATTCAGTTGATCAGCAGCCTAGCCAGGATCTCTGTCTTTTATTGTCTTGTTACATCTGTATTTATACCAGTTGATTCCAATCCTATCAATCTCTATTCCAAAGGTTAGGGTGTTTCTTATCTCCATTCCAGGGAGTAAAGATTATGTATCTTAAAGGTGATTGTTTGTAGTTACAGTGATTAACTACCCGCCTGGCATTTAGTTAAGAGGTTTTATTCCCTCCCTAACTTCAGGGAAAAATCCCTACCTGGGGAAACAACCTTTCTCGGAGAGGTGACCTTGGTTAAAACATAGCGCCAAGAAGGTGAGCAAACATATTAAAAACAGTATGCCATATAACGCCAGGTCCCTTGAAACATATGCTGTGCAGATGTTTCTTCCCTGCAGCGACTGTGTCAAGCAGCAAGGACGGACCGGCTTCCGGCAGTTCATAATCACAAAGATGAGGTACATTTAAAACCTTAAATATGGTTCTAAAGGAGCTCTTAGCAGATCTCTTAAATGAGCCCTAAACTACATCAAATTCTATTTCTATGAATTCCATGTGATTATTCAAAATTTTCCTGCCACAAATATATATCCTACCGGTTGTCATTATAATACTTTGCAGGAAGAGGAGTGCTAAGTGAATTAAGCCAGTAAGAGAAAGATAAGTATCACATGATCTCACTCATATGTGGAATCTAATGAATAAAATAAACTGATGAACAAAATAGATCCAGAGACACAGAAGCATGGAACAGACTGACGAATTTCAGAGGGAAGTTAGGGGTGAGTGGGAAGTGATTAACTAATGGGGAACTTATATGCATATATGCATAGCCCAGGGGCACAGACAACAGAATGGTAAAGGCCTAGGAGGGGCGGCTGGGGGTGAAGGGAGCCAATGGAGGGGGGGAGGGGCAGGGGGAGAAAAACCACAAACAAACAAAGGGGACATCTGTAATACTTTCAACAATAAAGATAAATTTTTAAAAATTACCGTACAGCCCTAACTGGTTTGGCTCAGTGGATAGAATGTTGGCCTGTGGACTCAAGGGTCCCAGGTTTGATTCCAGTCAAGGGCACATGCCCAGGTTGTGGGCTCGATCCCCTGTGTGGGGCATGCAGGAGGCAGCCAATCAATAATTCTCTCTCATCACTGATGTTTCTATCTCTCTCTCCCTTCCACTCTGAAATCAATAAAAACGTATTTTAGAAGAAAAAATTACCATACAAAGTTAAAAAAATAAAATACATTTTCAGCAAACATAAATATAACTAAAGTGAAGTAACTTTAGAAATAGCTGCACAGGTCAGGTTTTGTGGACCAATGAGATTTAGAACCAAAGTTTAGAAAAAACGTTGGGTGTTCAGTTTTTGTATTTAGTCTTGCAAATGAGGGCTGGTAAGTCTTCACCTGTGTTTGTACACTCTGTCTGTCCTGAGTGTCTCTTATGTGCCAGGTATCTTTGTTGGGTACTTGCAGGATATACAAATACAAGCATCTTTGTCCTTGCCCTTTGGGGGTAGGAAGACTAGTATGACAGTTCCTGCTGACTGTCACATGGTAGGGGGCGTCAGACACAGACAAGTAAAGGCACACAAGGCAGATTTTGATAATATGATAGGAGACTATGGGATGAAAGAATTAATTCAGTCATCCTCCATTTCATTACAGTGATCTTATACACTGGATTAAGGCATCTGCATTTTATCCTGTAAGCAACACCCTTCAATATTTATTAAACTGGACTCACCAGTGATGCTCTCCGAGTCTCTGTGATTGTTATTCATGAGGTTTTCTTCACCCATTGGTGATGTAAAAATGGCATTCTGGGACTGATTCATGCAGGATCCTTTCTTGCTTTGGTTGAGAAGGACAGCTTTGGTATGAATTAGAGTAAAGGAAATCCATCAAGCCATTCAATAAAAAAATGGATCTGGTTGTATGGATATTTCCCGATGGACAAATGACATCTGCAGCAATGAGTGCTCGCTCTCAGGTGATTATCATACCTTGACAGTCATGACCTAAAACAAAGAAAACAAATGACTCTGACATTCAGCATGCTCGCTAACAGTAGCAGTCCAATTACCTGCAATACAATGTCTGGCATTAAGAATGCTTTCCTAACGATGCCTACAACATGGATACATCTCAAAATAATTACGCTGGATGAGAAGTCAGACAGAAAAAGAGTACGTAGTTTATAATTCCATTTATATAAAATTCTAGAAAATGTAAACTTATCTATAATGACAGAAAGCAGATCAGTGGCTGCCTGGGTTTGGAGGAGGGATTACCAAGGGGTAGGGGAAACATTTTGGAGATGATGAATATATTTATTATTTTGATTGTGGTGATGGTTCCACAATTGTATACCTATGTCAAAACTTACCACATTGTACACTTGAAATATGTTAATTATAGTCAATAAAACTATTAAATTTTTTAAAAATAATTGACTGTTTAAAGTAAAATAATAATATATTGTGGGATCTATAATATATGTAGATGTAAAATGTACTACAACAATTGTACAAAGGCCAGAGGAGAAAAATGGAAATATACTGTTGTAAAGCTTTTATATTACATGGAAATAGTAACATATTGCTTAAAGGTAAACTGTGATAAGTTAAAGATGTGTACTATAAATCCTAAAGCAACCAATAAAATGACTCAAGAATTACAGATAATAAACCAACAAAGGAGATAAAATAGAATAATATACAACAGTGTTTCTCAACCGTGGCACTGTTGACATTCTGGGCCAGATAATACTTTGTCATATGCTTTGTATAATATTTACGACCTGATTCTTTGTAGAAAAAGTTCGCCAATCCCTGATTTAATAGTACTATTATTCAGGCATCAAATAAACATCTGTCTAAATCAATTATTTCCTACATCAACTTCTTAAACAGGGTTCCCCCCTACATTTAGATACTTGCAATTATATCACTACTTCTAGAAAAATCCCAATAAACTAAAGAACAGACTTCTACTTTTTACACCTACAAGTATATTAAAATTATTTTCAATTTCTAAGAAAGCATTGTTAAAAAAGTAATATCACAAATTTGCTTGTGAAGAAGAGAGGGGAAGGAGAAAGGGAGAAGATGAAATGGGAGAGAATAAAGGACAAGTGTCCTTCATACTGGTCCAAATTGGTTCTTAAATAGAACTGTGGTTCTTAATCATATTTTAACCAAAAACCATTGTGAAAATTTAACACTAACCTTGAGAACCTCTGCTGAACACTGTTACATGCCAGCTGGTTTAATCTTATATTTACATTACCATTCCTATTTTTTCAAAAAAATTTTTTTTACATATATCACATAGGAACACTCCCACACAAAAATCCTCAAGTTTCAACTATGGATTCCAGATCTTTGTTTTAAAGAATTGCTTCTTGCCCTAGCTGGTTTGGCTCAGTGCATAGAACATCGGCCTACGGATTGAAGGGTCCCTGGTTTGATTCCGGTCAAGGGCACATGCCTGGGTTGCAGGCTTGATCCCCAGTAGGGGGCATGCAGGAGGCAGCCAATCAATGATTCTCTCTCATCACAGATGTTTCTATCTCTCTCTCCCTCTCCCTTCCTCTCTGAAATCAATAAAAAAATATATTAAAAAAGAATTGCTTTTTAAAATTGTTGATACTATTACAGATGTCCTCTATATGCACCCTCATTTACCCACCTTCATTCAGCCCCCACCCCTCTCCCTCTAGCTATCACCACACTGTTGTCTGTGTCCATGGGCTATGTCTATATGTTCTTTGGCTAATCTCTTTGCTTCTTTCATCCAGTCCCCCACAACCCTCCTCCCCTCTGACCTCTGTCAGTCTCTTTCATGTATCCATGCCTCTGGTTCTATTTTGTTCATCAGTTTATTTTTTTATTAGATTCCACATATAAGTAAGATGCCCTAGTTGATTACAGCATTGACCCAATATGTCAAGGTTGTAGGTTTGATCCCTGGTCATACAAGAGAATTGCATCTTAATCAGTTTTGGGGGTTTTGTTAAGAGTTTGGTCTTAACTTCTGCAAACAAGAATAGAGAAAATCAAGTTGAACACAGAACTAAGTCCATCTCCCGAGTCAAGCAGGAGGAATCTAGACCTCCAGGGCAATCCAAGAACCTACCCAACCTGCAGACTGTGGAGCAAGTCAGGGATGATCTGGAAATGATGTGTTCTTCCTGGTGACTCTTTAGTACTAAATAAACCCGGTGGATATGCTCTGGTCTAGATCTGAGCTCCTCAGTAGGTCTAGTTAGGAGCAGCAACAGTGAGTACAGAATAATGTCTATAACTTGGCATTAGACAAGCCTGAATTTTCAAGCCTGGTTTTCTGACTCTGAGCACATTATCTAACTGTTTCTCATTGTCAAGATAGGAGTTATAATTAACTACTCTTTATGGGGAGGGTCAGGTATGAGGACTAAAATGCTTGTTGCCTTTAGTTTCCGCCTTTTGCTTGGGCCTGAAGAAAAGATGCTGTCTTCAGCCTAATATTTATTCTTTTTTACTTTAATAAAAAACATAGTTTATTGGAAGCAGATACAAACTCCATTTCAATATTTCTTAAGTTTCTGGCTCAACAGCCAACTCTAAGCCCATAATGGCTACCCTGTTTGTGTATAGAACAGATGTAGTCTAAAGATTACATCTGAATAATCTTCATAAAGAGATAAGAACTGAGAAAATGTACTATAAAGAGACAAGTGTCATAAAACAGGGCTATTAAGGGAGATTATTTCTTCATGGATTGTGAGGAAGGGCTGCTTATAATAAAAGTCTTAACTATAACTGGTACCATTATCCATAGTATAGTGGCTGTATTCGTTTCCTGTTATTACTACAACAAATTACAAGTTTAGTGGCTTAAAACAAAGTCAATTTATTATCTTACACTGCTGGATGCCAAAGGATGAAATGATTTCAATGGACCAAAATCAGGGCTGTGCTTCCTCTGGAAGCTCTAGGGGAGAATCCTTGTCTTTTCTAGCTTTTAGACCTACATTCCTTGGCTTACAACCCCTTCCTCCATCTTCAAATCTGTTTCTATGTCCCATTACCACCTTCTGCCAAGTCTCCCTTTATCTCCCTCTTACAAGGGCAACTGTGATTACATTTAAATGGAGTGGAATAATCCAGGATAATCTCCCCATCTTCCAAATTCTTATGTTAGTCTCTTCTGCAAAATCTCTTTAATCATCCTATATAATAAAAGCCCAGCAACCAAATGGCAGAACGACCCCTGGCCCCGGGCAGCCCTGCCCCCGATTGGCGCCCATGGGGGCGGGCCGGCTGGAACCCACCAGTGCACGAATTCATGCACCAGTCCTCCAGTATAAGATAACAGTCACAGGTTCCAGGCAATAGGATCTGGATATCTTTGAGGGCCATTACTTAGTCTACCACCAGGGGTCCTCAAACTACGGCCCGCGGGCCACATGCAAATACAAATATTGTATTTGTTCCATTTGTTTTTTTACTTCAAAATAAGATATGTGCAGTGTACACAGGAATTTGTTCATAGTTTTTTTTTAAACTATAGTCTGGCCCTCCAACGGTCTGAGGGACAGTGAACTGGCCCCCTGTTTAAAAAGTTTGAGGACCCCTGGTCTACCACAGTAGTTAAGAACATGAATTCTGGAACTAGACTGCCTATATCTGAATTCCAGCTTCACTTACTAGTTGTAGGATCTTGGATAAATTACTTAACCTCATTTCTTCACCTATAAAATGGGTCTAATAACAGGGTCTACTTAATGGGGTTGCTATGAGGATTAAGTGCGTTGAGAGGGGAAAATAATAGCACCTACCTCAGGGTCCATGGGGGAATTACATGAGTTAAACATGTAAAGCTCTTAAAACAATACTTTAGAATACAGTAAATATGATGCAAATATTAGTTTTAGTTCTATTAGCACCAATTAGTACTATTTGTCATCATTATTATTAGTTCTGTACCTTACACGAAGTTAAGCACAATGTAAACCCTATTCCTGACTCCTTAATGCATCTTCCCTCAACATCAAAAGTCACATTTAATTCCTGCCTTCTGACAAGTGATATTTAGTGCCATTAATCCTTTTTCTTTCTACTTCTCTGATGCTTGAATAAAGAGAAAGCATGCAAAATCAGAGTCCTAAATGTAGTAAAACTGAACTTTGACAAGCCAAACAACACCCTTTCAGTGCCCTTCCTAGTTTGTACACGCATATTCTAAGGAGTTCCTTGAGTACCATCTACTCTCTATGCTGGATCTCTGCTCACACTTTTTAGGAACAATTTTGCTGCTTTTTAAAAAAACAATCAAGCATATGCATTATTAACAAGAAGCCAGCTTTTGTAATTCATGAACATTGAGGAGAAAATAAAATAGCCAAATTTTAATAAGAAGGAGACTTAAAAAAGAACAAGCAAATCATGGCCTTGATACAAATATTGCTGGCAGAAAACAACATGGTTACTGACTTAGTTTAGCCTAGCCATGGAAACTAATGGTCAACAATGAGTGCCTAAATATAGGTCCTGTGCCTTAAAAAATATTGCTACTTCCTTAACACAGGATACTCCAGTCAGAACAGGCTTACAGAAAGGCTAAAATAAATTCTGGGAAACTTCCTCTTGACAGAAGTGCAGACAAAAGTATAGTAAATATAATGATTTAATGAATCACTTAAAGTAGAAATATATTTAAAATTTTTATTGTACAAATAATACTTTGGGGATTAATTTAAGATACATGTTAGCTGTTGATCAGCACTCAGAAGTAGTAACAGTGCCCATCACCAGTTTCAGCAGCAGCTTTTTCAGGCAGTGGCAGCCCTAATCCAGACAAAGGATCAATTGTGTAATTTAAGAAATAAGTGTACATTGTCCCTACATTAAATAATAGATTTTGACAGAGACTCACTAATTTTTTTTTTAACCATTAGAAATTTTACATTGTTCCTATTCCCATTTGAATTTATATTTTCTTTTTTTTCTTTTTTATTTTTTTTATTGCTTAAAGTATTACAAAGGGTATTACATATGTGTCCATTTTATCCCCCCCGCCCTAGACAGTCCCCCAGCCTCCCCTACCCCCCAGTGTCTTATGTCC
Source organism: Myotis nattereri (assembly GCF_964212035.1). NCBI lineage: Eukaryota > Metazoa > Chordata > Mammalia > Chiroptera > Vespertilionidae > Myotis > Myotis nattereri. The sequence goes on from NC_138082.1 coordinate 9,846,334, forward strand.
ATTGGTTATGCTTATATGCATGCATACAAGTCCTTTAGTTGATCTCTTACCCCCCTACCTCCTAATTTTAATGTATCTGGTTACATCAACGATATCAAAAAACCCACAATCATTTTAAAACCAGACACTGAACCACAAAAGACTATTTGATGACTTTAGTGCTGGGAGCTAAAAGAAAAAGAGGGTTTGGGGGGAAGGGGAACCCTCACCAAAATCCAACCTGGACAGTGAGCAGCAGAGCTGAGGAAGGCAGAGACCAAACACCAACACCAAGTCCAGGGGCACTGATGTGCTACAGTATATCCCACTGGCTACATTTTACCAGCAATTGTAAAGCTCACCCTGAGGAAATAGGATTTGTGCCCAGCAAATATTTTGTTCCTCCTTTTTAGTGCTATTTAAGTTAAAGATCAGTAGGGTTTTCAGAATATGAAATATATGGAGGTAGTTCTACTTACAAAAAGGTTGGATTCCAAAAGGTAGTTAAATCCACTTAGTTTAAAAGTCCAAAACCATGAGTGAGATTTAGGCTTTCAGGGTCCACATTTCCTCCTAGCTGATATTCTGAACATTAAAGAAACCCTGCCCTATTATGTTTAAAATGAACGTTTACTGAGGTGGGCAACCCCTCCCTGCCACAATCTCTACCAACAGGAGGAGGGAGGGAACCTCTGGCAGCTAAGGAATCCACACCTGCAGATTAGGAAAGGCCTCGAACCCATGGTGCCATCTGTGGTTTTTGATAAATTTCCAGTCGCACTTCATTCACCATGCTTAGCCTTTAAGTTCTTGAATGCCTAATTTTAACCTGTATCAACCTTTAACTAAAATAGACATCCCACTTTAACTATGATCCTTAGTTTAAAACATTTCAGACATCCACATTTCTTCATCGTTGGCCAGTTGTCAATTGCACAGATACATATGTCTCACACACTGTGGAACTGTTCTTCATAATCATTCTTATGTCCAATCATTTATTTAACATGTATAATTTTCCCACTTTCATTTTTTACACTATTTCTACTTTTTAAAAAAATATATATTTTATTGATTTTTTACAGAGAAGAAGGGAGAGGGATAGAAAGTGAGAAACATCGATCAGCTGCCTCTTGCACACTCCCCAATGGGGATGTGCCCGCAACCAAGGTACATGCCCTTGACTGGAATCGAACCTGGGACCCTTCAGTCTGCAGGCTGATGCTCTGTCCACTGAGCCAAACCCGTCAGGGCTCTACTTTTGTATAAATCAATTTATCATAGCTCTGCTTTTAGAGAGAAAATAAGGTTTGCAATATTTATAAACTACCTCAGAACCAAACACATATAAAATAAACATACTATCAATAGCAATAAGGGCTGAGTTGAAAATGACCATTTGTTGGTGATCAGCAGAGCTGAATCCCTTGGTCTCAAGCATACTTTGTCCCTCTGCTAATTTAGAAAGTTCATAAATTACAAAATCAGCTCCTACTTTTCCACATTAAGTTAGCTCTCAAAGAGCACATGAGCTTATAAAAAGCATAGCTGTATATCTCATCTGGAGCTGCCACTTAGCAATAATTTGGGAGTCTGACAATTATTCTTACCTATGGTAATCCTTTCCTGTCACTAACTATTGGTCTTGGACAAACTCATAAAAATGTCCCCAAATAAAAAGCCCTTGGTGGGAATGCAGACCAGTGCAGCCATTCAAAGAAACCATCAGGCACTATGTAGTCAAATGAAGTACATGTATAACCTAAGACTCAGCAATTGTGCTCCTGGGTTTACTGTATCCCAAAGAAATTCTCTTATCAGCCCATAAAGAGACAATTCCGAGATAATCTCCTGCATTGCTGTTTGTGATAGTAAGGTGAGGGCCTCCTCCCTGGAGAGTAGACAGGCAAAATGTGGTGGATACACACTACAGAGCACCAAAGCACTACAAATACAGTGCCGAGCGAATAATGCAAGAAGCAAAATGAGAGAGATACCACAATGCCATTTACATTAATTCATTTTTTTGCATTATATTTATAAACATATGAAAATGCTTGCCTTAGGGGAAAGAAAATAAGGAGAATTTGGAGGAAGGTATGGGGATAAAAGGGAAATTCTTAAAACATATGGAAATCCTACTGTTCTTTTAGTAGGCTACTTGCCATAGAATTATTACTGCATCTCTTCAATCCATAAAGTCTGAACATGAACCTGGACACGAAAACACTTGCTGGAGACAATCTATGCAGAACTAGAAATCTTGGCAATGCAAACTATGTGGACACAGTTCTTGACAATTTCTTAAAAGGCCATGTTGCTTTTATATTACTACCTAGCTGCTCTAAAGCAGTATAATTAGATTTCAACTAAGGAAATGATAAAAAAAGAAAAGAAAACAAAAAACAAGTGTGATGAAGGCTCAGTGTTGACATTTTCAGGTGTTTGGTTATCTGATAAAAGCTTTGAAGGAAAAAGTGTTTTAAGTTCAAAGATGACAAGAGTTTAAAAGTGGTGCATATAAACTACATTCCTTAAATAAACAAACCTCTGATTCTCATCAGATGAAAATCAGTTACAAGCTACAATGGAAATTTCCATTCAGTTTCTCTCTTCAAAACACATTAACACAACACAAACATGTGCACCTCTGTTTTTCACTATAAATAAATAAAGTACTATGTTCATTCAAAAAAAAACCGCTGGCAGTATAATATGGCAGATAAAAAAATGAAGAATAAATGAAAGCTAACTGTAATCTCTTAACAGCTTTCACTGGGAAGTAGAATCTTAACATACTGTTTAGCAGCCTACTCATTTATTTTTCCATGTCAACTTATTATCAATATATGCCATCATTTTAAAGTAATTCATTTCTGAATTACACAATATTTAGAATATACAATTATATAATCACTGATACTTTCCATTAGGGACTTTCTAAAAATGAACGGGTTATTCATCCACTTCAAAACTCAAGAATCCATATTACAAGGGTTTAGCAAATTTTTTTGTAAAAAATGGGTAGTTAATATTTAAGGCTTTGCAGCCATATAAGGCTTCTGCTGCCCCCCCCCCCCCTCTTTTTTTTTTTCAACCCTTTAAAAATGTAAAAAACATTCTTAGCTTACAGAATTGGCTGGATTTGGCCCACGGGATATAATTTGCTGACCTCTGGTTTATACCTTAAATCATGGTATTTTTGCATCACAACACCAAACTCTTATGGAAAATATTATAAATAGCCAAATAAGAAATATCAACACCTTTTAAAACTACTTTTGGAGAGGAATTTCATCTTTTGCTTTTCACTCATTTCTATAAAAGATGACTGGCTTAGCAATATAAAAAACAAAGCACATAAAGATTGAAAAAATAAATTAAAAAACAAAGCACATAAAGATTGAAAAAATAAATAAACAAAGCACATTATTATTTGGTAGTCAAAAATAATTTAGTGATGGCATATGGTAGCTTAAGTAAAAGGAAACAGGATAGAAAATAGCTCAAAAATACTAAATGCAAACCTCAAAAGGGTAGAAGACAGCACTATCTTCTCTGTACTACCTGACAAAAGAGTTACAAAGCCCTAGCTAGTTTGGCTCAGTGGGCAGAGCATCAGCCTGTGGACTGAAAGGTCTGGGGTTCGATTCTGGTCCAGGGCACATGCCTGGGTTGCGGGCTCGGTCCCCAGTGGGGGGTGTGCAGGAGGGAGATGATCCATGATTTTCTCTCATCGTTGATGTTTCTATCTCTCTCTCCTATTCCTTTCCTCTCTGAAATCAATAAAAAAAATACATACAAATATATATATGTGTATATATATATATATATATATATATATATACCTATATATGTGTGTATATATATATATATAAAAGAGCTACAAAGAGCTATATAGTATATTCAATATTAACATTGCAAAAGCTTTTAAGATAGGATTTTCTTATAACTTCTGAAGAACAGAGACTGAGTTTAGTATGAACTACTTAAATATATGGAAGTCTGATAAATGGAGGAAATATTTACTTGAATATTACATCATCATCTTAACACAGGACAGCAGAGCTCCTCCGAGGAAAGAAATGTTTTTGTTTGGTAAAGCCCACTATGGTGCAAGGTGAGTTCTTGCAGCATTGACAGGAAAGCGAACTCCTCTGCATAAGACTAGGGAAATGACTGTTCTCTCTTTCTCTGGAAAGACGTCCCATCCAGATGGCAGTAGCTCAGAGGCCACAAGAACACCAGGAATTTGCAGAAATCTAGGGAGAGTTTTGGCTTCCCTATAACATGAAACTGAAGGTTCAAAACAACTATTTAGCACTTAAAATCCAGACACTCAGCTGATACTTGGGTTACTGGAATATTAAAATATTTGCTCACAAGAGCAGTTGCTGTTAAGAATTTATATTTCAGAATATTAATAAAATCATCATAGCTGTTATATTTTTAAATCTTTTCCAACATAGGAAATTATGTCATTTTGACTAAAGTACTGGTTTTAAAAAAAGGAAAAAACACAATTATAAGACTTCAAAATTGAGTAATGCAGAGTAAGTGGTATTCTAGTTTGTGGGTTTCCTGTTCTCTTAACCAAAAATGCAGTGGAGGGGGTAATGTCTTGAGGCATTTTATATAATAGATTCTGTGGGTACTAAAATATGTACTATACTTCTGCAACCAAAAAAATTCTTCCCCACCAAATTAGAAAGTGTTTTTTTCAATGCTGACTGACAAATTTTAGGTTGTAAATTAAATCAAGAGACACCATTACCTGAAAACCTACAGACACTTCACAGATTAAGAAACTGAACAAATATAATCATGCTGGCAGACTTAAGAGTATTTACTGTGTAATCTGCACTTCACGACTTATCTTCAAATCAAATAGCTAAGGAGATCTCTCCAAGCAGCATTTTACACAGCAATAAAATAAATACAAATTTAAAAAACAGAAATATTTCAGGAATAGGTAGAAAATCTGTGTCCTCATTTCTTTTTGTCCCCTCTGAAAATCAAATGTAAACTTGTTTTTTCCTGGCTTAGGATGATCCTAAATTTTTCAGTTATTTTAAACTTATAATACTTAAAGTCTTCAGAAGCTGATGTTTCCAAAAGGTGCCAAAAGAAAAACTGTAGCCAATATAGCTCTTCAGATCAACAAAGTAATCAGTGGCACCAGGACATGCAATCTTAAGTGGCCAGAAACAGGGTGTAACTTAAAATGGGAGTGATGCCAGGGTAGAATATTTATTATATAAACATATTTATAAACATATATAATTCTAGAATGAGTCTAGAATTCTGCATATCTAAGATTTATAACCATTTTAGTAACATAATTCTACTAGGCAAAAAAATGTTCAAATTATATTATGGTTTGGACATAAGACTCATTGATTTCCAAACCATTTGTCACAATCAATTACACGACTTCATGATAAGGTTACCTTTTGAGGGAGAAATGACATGTACTGGGTGATTTTGGTTTGCCAATGAAATTCAGGAACCAAATAAAAACAGATAAAAATTCTGTTGGCTATCTGCAACTCAGGAGACAATTATGATTCTCAAATGAGCTAGCTGGGTTTAGTAACTAGGTGGCTAGGGAAATTTAGTAACACTATCCCTCCTCCTGCCTTTAGTAGCTGGTATCCCCAGTTCTTCAGCGATTTTTAACACGGTCCCTCTCTTTCCTCAGAAATCTCATCTACTTCATCAGCCTTAATTTCTAATTATATGATAATTACTCCCAAGTCTCTATCTTCAGCCCAAATTGGCATTTTTTGACTTTAAACTGAAACTCTCTATCAACTTATAATACCATAAATTTATCACATTCTAAACTGAACTCATTATCCTTCTCCCATTAAATCTGTTTTTTCTTGCTTTACTAATTAGCTAATATTATCAATTCACCTCATCAGCAGGGCCAAAAACCAAAGTCGTCTTTCTTCTCCTCAATCCCTGCTTTCTATGTAGTTTCCACTTACTGTCCATTTATTCGCCAAGCCTATGGCTATGGCCTTACCCAAGTCCTTCTCTCTGTCCCCGACAGAGAGGGCAATAGTTTCCCACCTGGTCCTCCAACCTCAGCCCTCATTCTCTGCTCTCATCTGCTGAGGTTCTTGGAACCCATACTGCTAACTCAGCCCCGCGCTCCCATTCCCTTAGCATACTGTACCTTATGCTTCAAGTGTCCTCCACCTCTAAATGCACACACAGGAAAAAATTTCTGGTAACTTGGTCTCTCACACAGATTTTCCTATAAGGGAAAAATATACTATGGGAACCAAAACATGTGGTCCACTTGACAGTTCCACTGTATAAACAGCAGACACTCCGGCCTCCTCATCATGCCTTAGTGGGTCTGCTTGGTGTATACTTTCCTCAAGGCCTGATCAACAGAGTACACTGAGACAACTTCTGTTTCTAGACCTGAACAACTGAAGAGCAGACATCGCTGTCCTGTGACAGTTCCTGAGCAGAAACGAGTTCCTTTGACACTGAGAACAAAAAAGCAAAACCTCTTTGTTAAATTCATGACTTTACTACAGAATATACCAAATGAACCCAGCACTACAGAAGTTTGCTGAGATCAGCTTATAATGGTAAGCAACTGATATAAAGACAGAAGAGCTCTGTTTCAAATGGAAAATACAAGATAGAGAAACTGATTCTCAATTCTGCTCGAAATTCAGTCTTTCCCAATAATAGCTAACACTGACAGAGCACTTACTATGTGCAAGGCATTGACTTTATTCTTCTTCCGTGAAGCCTGTTTTTGTTTTATGCACATAATCCCCTCTCATCCTCACAACTACCCCAAGATGTGATATTACTGTTAAGGTTTCATAGATAGAGAAAACTTAAGCTCACAGGTTAAAAAGAGCCAAGCTGGTAAGAGCCAAGAATCAAACTCAGAGCTGGGGCCTCTCACTTCTGAGTGCTATGAGGAGAAACAAGGAGTGTAGGGGACTGTGAATGTTTGTAGTTTGACCACTTGATGTTTCTCTCTCTCTCTCTCTCTCTCTCTCTCTCTCTCTCTCTCTCCTATTCCTTCGTCTCTCTCTAAAATCAATAACATATTTTTTTAAAAAAGAAAAAGCCTTAGAGATCCTTCTAAAACAGGTTTAGCTCTCCACTCCATTTTGTAAATAATACATACTGATTACTGGAAGAGAAATAAAGGGCAAACAAGCCCCCAATTTGTTCTTTTGTGCTTTTAGAAAAAAATGAGTCATCTGATCCCAAAGCTGGCTGTATTTACAAAGAAACAGAATGATCTGTGTTTTTATGTTTATTATGTTTCTTTAATAAGACAACTCCAAGTCTGAATTTGATTTTGCCATTAAATAACTATTCAACAGTATTGAGAAAATAATACAGATATATTATTACTGTAAATTGGGAATAATTCTGTCACTTGTTATGAGCTGCTAAAAATAAGTGGGATGAAGATCAAAATAAAATTTTGTTGCAAGAAATTAAGTCCACCTATATCGTAATACATTATCTTGCAAATGCCATGCATTCAATAAATATCTGCTAAGAGAATAAATCAATCTGTAGTCAAGTTACATCCATGCAATCTGTAGTAGAGAGAAAAACGGCACTACACAAAATATAAAGTTGTTAGAGCATTGGAAAATTGAAAGCTTTCTTAGCCTAATTTACAAAAATCTACATAGTCCTCTCATGGGTTTCAGTAAAGAGATATGAGTGTATATATTGGGCTACGTCAATTAAGTCCATCAGTTACACTAATATTGCAAACATTCCTTAGAGCAGTGGTTCTCAACCTTCTGGCCCTGTAAATACAGTTCCTCATGTTGTGACCCAACCATAAAATTATTTTTGTTGCTACTTCATAACTGTAATGTTGCTACTGTTATGAATCGTAATGTAAATATCTGATATGCAGGATGGTCTTAGGTGACCCCTGTGAAAGGGTCGTTCGACTGCCAAAGTGGTCGCGACCCACAGGTTGAGAACCACTCCCTAGAGAAATGTGTTTGAAAACACTGGCAAAAACTACAAAATCTTTAATACTCTCCCTCACCACAATTTTCTTATTTTAAAAAAATTGGTAGTAAGATGTTTCCCAATAAAGTTAAGACATGGTAATGAGAAAAAGTCCAACAAACTGCTATTGTGGGGAGAAGTCCTGAGATAGAAAAGGCTGATAGAATGCGATGACTCAGGGTTATTACTATGACTAAGCAATTACTGTATTATAGTGACTGTAGTAATAGCCTCTAAGATTATAAGCTTTTAAAGAGCTCCTTCTTCCTACACTAAATGGTCTCAAATTGCTATTTTTTTTTTGAGATTTTAAGTCTACTTCTAGTTTGGTTTTCTGCCTTATTGTAAAGGCAATCAGCTATTACACTTTACAGTTGCCAGTGTCTCTCCCCTTTCTAATCTGCTGTTAGCTGAGAAACCAGATAACCAGGTTATCAGAGAACCCAGAAGTGTCTGCAGGAGACTAAACCTTAGGACCTGTTTTCCTGCCCTTGGCTGGTTCCTCGGTACCTCTTTCTTTCATCCCTGCAGCGCTGGGGATTTGGTTGGCTTCTTCTCTTCCTTTGGCCCAGTCGCCGCCAAGGGCTTTCTCACCTGGTGTTCTTTTCCCTAGGTTGGCTATGAATACGCTTTGTCCTTTCTTCACTGTCTCCTAAGAAAAGTGTCAGTCCTCCTCTTGTGTGAGAACTTTACTGTCAATTGTCATAGAGAAATATAAAGTAGGTTACAAACATGGACAAAGTTGTTTAAGGAATCTTAAAATTTTTCATTGTGATTTGTTCCTTAGTCAGTGTTCACAGACTCCTCTCTTGAATGCTCGCTCCCAGAGACTATGTGCTCACTTTCTTCCTCACTTCACTATGAACCCCTTGAATGAAGTTATCTTATGTTTGCATGCCCAAAACTTAAAGCAACTGACACATGGTAGGCTAGCAATACATGCCTAACTATAAGCTTAGTGATTTAAAATGTCAATACAGCCCTGACCGGTTTGGCTCAGTAGATAGAGCATCGGCCTGCGGACTCACGGGTCCCAGGTTTGATTCCAGTCAAGGGCATGTACCTTGGATGCAGGCACCCTAGTAGGGGGTGTGCAGGAGGCAGCTGATCGATGTTTCTCTCATCAATGTTTCTAACTTTCTATCCCTCTCCCTTCCTCTCTGTGAAAAATCAATAAAATATATTTTAAAAAAATAAAATGTCAATACACTGAATTATAGAAGTAATTTAATGAACAAAATTGCTTATTAGTACATTTCAGTCCAACATCAACTAAATGAATTGCCTTGAAAAAAACACACACAAAAAACCTTAAGCTAAGAGTGAACAGTTGAAAGAAAACATTGTTTTTGCTTTATGAATAACTCTGCATAAGAGTTTGCTGTTAAAAGAGAGATTTATTATTTTTATAGCAATAACACAGTGCCCACTTTTCTTACAAATAACTAAAAAGAACTAGCTGACAATTTCATAGGAAAGCTACAAGTGAATTTTTGGCTCACAACTTAGTTTTATCATGTTTCCCACTAACAGTATTTGCAACTGTTTATAAATTATATTTAAATTAAGTCTCATATTAAATAAGAAATGAGAAAATATCTGCTTAAAAACCCCACAATTGCTAATATCTGCAGTCTTTTGTTTTTCATGACTAAAAATAGAACAGTGTTTAGCCTAGTACTAGCTAAAAAGAGGAGAATAGATGGGAAAAAATCTTTTTGTTAAATTATGTGCTTTAGGAACAGTTGTACCATCTCAGAGACATTTTAGTTGGCTCCCAGCCTCCTCCTCTTCCTTTCTTCCTTCAGACAGAGAGTGTTCTTTCTTAACCAACAAACTTCCCTTTGTTTAGATTTATACCACTGGCCTGGATAACCCAAAGCACCACACACAACACGCCAATGACTAAAAGCAGTAAGAACGGAAAGCAGAGTTTTGGTGCTTAGACCCCAAACCTTTCTGTACATGATGACTTTTTGAAAAGTCCATTTTCTAAGTTGACAAGCATTTTATTAAATGTAAAGAAGTAGTTAAGTTCTCCTGAAAAGATTACAAATGATATGAATGGGGCTGTTGCAGATTTGGCCATCAACCTGGTCCTCACACCACAGGCATGCCCTCCATTATTCTCTTAAACATCCTTTTCTGAGACAACCTCATACTACACCATTCTTGCTAATCTCTGAAACCCTATCTGTTCTCTATTTCTCTTACTCTCATTGCTCCCACCAGTAAATTCACAAAATCTATAGCTAGTATTCTCTCCAAACTCTATGAATGAAGTACAAGCATAATCTCAATCATGCACTTCCACACTTGTTGATGGGAGTATAAATTAGCAATCCTCTTAGAAGCGGAACTGGGTGAAAGATAGAAGGGGGAGAGAAACTTATTTTTCTTAATATACCGTTCAATTTTTCTACATGTGTATATGTCTACCAGATTGAAAAATAATGAAATACGTTACTTAAAAGTCTCTATTCCTGCCTTCTCTAATCTCCCTCTAACTACTGCCCTCTGTTCTCAGCCGTGCTTCCTTAAAGGGTATTTCCTCTCATTCTCTTTTCTCCATCTCTCATTCATACCTCAACCCCACTACAATCTGATTTTTCCTGAAACCACTTTCCCTTCAGTCACCAATAGTCCCTGCTAACCAATCCAATCATACCTTCTTAGTTGTTATCTTATGTCATCTCTGGTTCAATATTGTTGACTACTCCCTGCTTTCCTCTGTTGACTCTCTTTTCTGTTAATAACTCCCAGTCTGGCTCTTAAACTAGACTTTTTCCTGAGCTTCAAACAATTTTCTCAAAGGCTGATTATGATCCCTTAAACCAGTGGTTGGCAAACTGCGGCTCGCGAGCCACACGCGGCTCTTTGGCCCCTTGAGTGTGGCTCTTCCATAAAATACCGACTTCTGCGCATGGGCCACGAAGTTTCAATTACACTGTACGTGCACGCCTGCGCGTGGTATTTTGTGGAAGAGCCACACTCAAGGGGCCAAAAAGCCGCATGTGGCTCGCGAGCCGCAGTTTGCCGACCACTGCCCTAAACTGATCCACTGAACAGATGTCTCCTTTTTCTCACCTTGCCACATCCAACCCATTACCAAGTTCTGTGCAGTCTAATACCAATATATGTCTCTCAAATTTACCCACTTCTCTTCATTCCCTCTGCTTTCATCCTAATTCAAGCCATCATCAACTCTTAGATTCCTAAGGTGAACCAAGTTCCTATTAGGACTCCATGTTAATCTCTTATTCTCCATAAGGCAACAAGAATCATGTTTTTTAAAACTAAATTCCTTTCAAAAATAAATGAAGGGGTCCCATAATATCTAGAATAAAATCCACACTTAAAATCCCAGTCTACAAGGTCTGCCCCTACTTGTCCCTCATCTTGCCACACTCAGCTCTTTGCTCAGACTCAGCCACAGAGACACGGACCTTTTGTCATTTCTTTTCACTTCTCATCACACTCTCTTATCTCTGGGCCTTTGTAACTATTCACTGGACCTGGACTACTCTTCGCTCTTGTTCTTTACATGGCAACTACTTCTCAACCTTCAGGACTCAGCTGAAAAGCCATCCTAAGAGAGAAGTCTACCATATCTAAAGTAGTCTCCTCTGCCACCTTTATTTTACAATGCAGCATCTAATTTAATTCTTTTACAACATATATTACAATTTACTTCCAGGAAGAGAAAGGGAAGCTGCTATCTTTTCCCTTTCCTCCTTGCTGATCAGAATGGCAACATAATGGCAGGAGCAGCAACTCAATAAATATTTGTTGTTGAACTATCAACTGAACTGGTGGGTGAATTCTTTCACTATTAACACGCATAATTTATCAACTCCATTGTTACACAACATGGTGTAACGCTTTTAAATTAGACCCTAATTTATTTGAACTATTCCTTCCTTCTTCATGACTTGTGAGAAAGCTTTCTAAAGAAAGAACTCAAAGTCTGGCAACCACTGACAGAGATATATAGCTAACCTTCCAAGACCTCTCTGATCTTTACAACATGAATTAGTTCCACCTCTATTCCATGAGTAGACTCTGTATGCTCATTTTCTTAGCAGGAATAAACCATAATACAGGGTGGGGTAGTCAAGTAGGATATGCCTAAGGTTACGTGAGTCTGGTAAAGCTAAGAATAAAGTCAGAACATTACATAATAAAAAGCAGGTCAGTGATTTAAAAAATTTCAATAAAATTACCTCAATGAACAATTGGTCAATCAGCTATTTATGAGACAGCTTTCAATGCCTCTTGAAATAAACTAAAAGTACTGAAAAGAAATAAAAAGTAGTGTACAATAGACTCTGCCCTAAGGAGATTAAAGATGTAAGAAACCTAAGATCTAATGGGGAGAGCTCGAATAATCTCTATGATTAACATTCGACCTAAGATCTAATAATGTAAAGAAATTTGCCGGGAGAACCAAGATGGCGGCATAGGTTAACGCCGGAGTTTGCTGCTTTGAACAACTACTTCAAAAGTGAAACCAGAAAATGGAAGGGACATCACCCAGAACCACAGGAACGCTGGCTGAGTGGAAGTCCTACAACTAGGAGGAAAGAGAAACGCATATGGACACTCAGAGGAGGCGCAGTGCTTAAGTCAAATTCTAAGGTGCGGAGTGCGCGGAGCGGGCTGGCGGCGGAGGGCGCGGTTGGTGTTTTCAATCGGGAGGGAGTAGCAGACTCTGAGCTCCAGATACAGCCGAGTCTTTAGGGACCCAGACTCAAACGGGAGAAGCGGGACTGTCTGGCTTTGGTCAGAGCGAGTGCAGCTTTCTCTCCGAGCTTTGCAGCCATTGCTGGGACTCAGAGAGGCAGAGTCCCTGGGGACAGGACTGAGAGCCGCCATAACTGCTCTATCCGGCCCACCCTGTTGATCCTGTGCGACCCGCCCCGCCCAAGCCCTGCACAGAGGCATTTGCGGGATAGCCTCAGGCAAAGGCTAGATTAGCACCTCCCTAGAGGACAGAAGTTCTCTCACTGCAGACACAGCTGATTCTCACAGCCACTTGGCCTGGAGGTCAAACCCTCCCTGGTATTAGCTACAGCAATCAAGGCTTAACTACAAGACTGCGCACAAAGACCACTAGGGGGTGCACCAAGGAAGCATAACAAAATTCGGAGACAAAGAAACAGGACAAAATTGTCAATGGAAGATATAGAGTTCAGAACCACACTTTTAAGGTCTCTCAAGAACTGTTTAGAAGCCGCCAATAAACTTAATGAGATCTACAAGAAAACTAATGAGACCCTCGATCTTATATTGGGGAACCACCTAGAAATTAAGCATACACGGACTGAAATAACGAATATTATACAGACTCCCGACAGCAGACCAGAGGAGCGCAAGAATCAAGTCAATGATTTGAAATGCGAGGAAGCAAAAAACACCCAACCGGAAAAGCAAAAGGAAAAAAGAATCCAAAAATGCGAGGATAGTGTAAGGAGCCTCTGGGACAGCTTCAAGCGTACCAACATCAGAATTATAGGGGTGCCAGAAGATGAGAGAGAGCAAGAGATTGAAAACCTATTTGAAGAAATAATGACAGAAAACTTCCCCCACCTGGTGAAAGAAATGGACTTACAGGTCCAAGAAGCGCGGAGAACCCCAAACAAAAGGAATCCAAAGAGGACCACACCAAGACACATCATAATTAAATTGCCAAGAGCAAAAGATAAAGAGAGAATCTTAAAAACAGCAAGAGAAAGAAACTCAGTTACCTACAAGGGAATACCCATACGACTGTCAGCTGACTTCTCAACAGAAACTTTGCAGGCCAGAAGGGAGTGGCAAGAAATATTCAAAGTGATGAATACCAAGAACCTACAACCAAGATTACTTTATCCAGCAAAGCTATCATTCAGAATTGAAGGTCAGATGAAGTGCTTCACAGATAAGGAAAAGCAAAAGGAGTTCATCACCACCAAACCAGGATTATATGAAATGCTGAAAGGTATCCTTTAAGAAGAGGAAGAGGAAGAAAAAGGTAAAGATACAAATTATGAACAATATGCATCTATCAACAAGTGAATCTAAGAATCAAGTGAATAAATAATCTGATGAACAGAATGAACTGTTGATTATAATAGAATCAGGGACATAGAAAGGGAATGGACTGACTATTCTTGGGGAAAGGGGTGTGGGGGGTGCGGGAAGAGACTGGACAAAAATTGTGCACCTATGGATGAGGACAGTGGGTGGGGAGTGAGGGCGGAGGGTGGGGCGGGAACTGGGAGGAGGGGAGTTATGGGGGGGGAAAAAAAGAGGAACAAATGTAATAATCTGAACAATAAAGATTTAATTAAAAGAAAAAAAATAATGTAAAGAAATTTAAGAAAATAAGATAACACCACCAGATTTATTAAGAATTTATGAGTGTTAGGACAGAACTGATCCGTACATAGACAGAGGGGGAGAGCATTTTTCTAGCTGAAGTGGTCTGGCTTCACATAGGAGTAAGATTTGAGTGAATTCCTCAAGGATGGAAAGATTTGGATAGTGGGAATGGGGATAGCTGGTAGGGAAAGACAGAAGCAGCCAGAGCCAGTTTGGCAGGAGTGTACAGACCAATTTCAGTGGGAATATATGGGAAAGTACTTGGAGCTTTAAATTTGACTAGCTCAGATTAAGAAATCTGAACTTGATCCAACAGGGAACAAGTTTCTAAATGGAAAGTGACATTTGAGAAATAAATCTGGAGTCAGAATAGAGGATAAATTTCAGAATAGAGGATAAATTAGACACAGAAAAATAATTAAGAAATTTTATCACATTATGCCTGAATTATTGTAACAAATGCATAACAAGGCAAATGGAAACAGAGGGATCTGTGAGACAGTGAAGATAGGACTTGTTATGGATGGGCTGGGACTAGATGAATTTTATCCTCTCCTAAAAGATCATTACATTCAGTATAACTTCAATCATTTTGCTTAAAACCTTACAATTTTCCTTGCTCCTCAAGCCCTAAGAGTTCTCTTTCCCAGACATTTCCTGTTTTCCCATCCCCCAAACTCTTTTCTCCAACTACACAATATATTCCCAACAAAACAAAGAATTGTATTTACTAGTTTTCTAGACACATCAGGAAATTCCCAATCCTATAACTTTTTCATGCTATTGCTTGTAACTTCAATGTTCTCTTTTTCTTCTACATATCCAATCCTCACACCCCAGTTCAAATGCCAGTTTTTCCATCAAGTTTTCCCAGAAGCTCTAGTAATTACTGCCTCTCAATGTTCCACTTTTCTCTAAAAAACTTTAAAAAACCCAAAAACTTATTATTGTTCCTAATCTTCCCTGATAAACTGTATACTCCCTATGGAAAAATACCCAATTCATTTTTGTATTCCTTTCATAGGCAGTAGAAGATCTTAATACTGTATGGCAACAGCATAGTATAATGGCTAAGAGAACAGATTCTGAAGACAGCTTGTGTTTGAATTTTACCACTGCCATTTATCAGCTATGTGACCAGGGACAAGTTACTGGACGTCTCTGTACTTCAATATCTGTATGCATAAAATGGAGATAGTAATAGTTGGTATTTCATAAGGTTGGCTTATTGCTTCTCAGCCTTTTGGCTAAGATCAAACAAAGTATAGGACTTGGCTTAGAACAGTGTAAGCACCATAAAAGTGTATTAAATACAGTGGGAAAACAATGAGTATTCTGTGAAAGCTTTATGAAAAGCCAAATGTCAAAAGCATAGCCAGTCTATAGGTAAAAAAGTATATACAAATTCTTCCAAAACCTTCTTATATATACCCTAAAGGTTAGCTGTGCCCTCTAAAATCTTCCTTAACAATGGTTCTGTTTTAGTTTGACATTTGATATTCGAAGAAAATATTTAGTTCAGTTTCCTGTGGAAATAGACACCTGAACTGGTCTCCCTGCCTCCAGCCTTATCCCCTTTAATCTATCCTCCACAAGGCTCACAGAGTAATCTAAATTGCTCTAAAATGCAGAGCTAATGTTTTTGCACTGCTACAAACCCTTTTCATCCCATTTCCTTAAGATAAAGATTAAACTCCTTAGCATCTCATACAAAATTGTCCTAATATGGTCCCAGCCTAGTCTCCAACTTCACCTCTCAACACTTCTTATCACAAAACCTAATCACCTGGCCACACCTAAAAGGCTTTTTGAATGTCATTTCTTCACCTAAAACAGTGGTTGGCAAACCGCGGCTCTGGAGCCACATGCGGCTCTTTGGCCCCTTGAGTGTGGCTCTTCCCCAAAATACCACGTGCAAGCGCGCACGTACAGTGTGATTGAAACTTCGTGGCCCATGCGCAGAAGTCGGTTTTCGGCCTGGGCGAGTCTATTTTGAAGAAGTGGCATTAGAAGAAGTGGGGGGTGGACATATAGAGAGGATGAACGAAAGGAGATAGATGAAACAAGCATACAAGACGAGTGTGGATAGGAGAATTGGAAGGGGTTGACCTCTGCGAACGTACCTCAATCAGATTGAGGACGTTTTTAGCAAAGGCCAGCTTAGGAGTACCCTAATTAAGTTAATGACAATGTACCTACCTATATAGTTTAAGTTTAAAAAAATTGGCTCTCAAAAGAAATTTCAATCGTTGTACTGTTGATATTTGGCTCTGTTGACTAATGAGTTTGCCAACCACTGACCTAGAATATCCCTGTATAATCTTCTAGGGCTGCCATAACAAAATACCACAGACTGGGTAGTTTACATAACAGAAATTCATTTTCTCGCAATTCTAGATGCTAGAAGTCCAAGATCAAAGTGCTTCTCCTCTCCATGTGTCCTCACATGGTTTTTCTCTGTATTTCTTTTTGTGGCCAAAGTTTCTCTTATAAGGATACCAATCAGAAAAGATTATGACCTAACTTAAAGGGTTCAGTTTAACATAATCACTTCTTTAAAGGCCCTATCTCCAGATACAGTCACATTCTGAGGTCATGGGGATTCGGGTTTCAACATTTAACAAGAATTCTGGAGGGACAGAATCCAGCCCATAAGAGCCCCTCTCCTTTCTTTGTCCAGGCCAATTCTCATTTATTTTTCCAAGACTGGCCCAAGCCTTCCCACCCTAGGAAGATCTCAGTGCTCTTTCTTTATGTTCCCACAGCACCTCTGTATGATGTCCTCTGTATGCTGCTGTCCCGTCACACACTATCACAATGGTCTCTTTCCCTCTGCAGATTGTATTTCTTAAGAGCAGAGATGAAATCTCTAGCACTTAGCAGTGTTTGGCCCCTTCAAGGTATTTAATCAAGATTTGATTACTGAAAGTATTACAAAAGCATGGACTTGAAGACAGGCAAATGTGGGTTCAAGTCCTGGCTCTATCATTTAATAATCTTGTGACTTTGGGCAAGACACTAAATGCTGAACTTCCATTCTATACAAGCTAGTTGTAAAGATAAATGACCTAATTATAATTTTTTTAAAAATCCAGTTGTGGTTTGGTACACAGCAGATGCTCGAAAAATGTGAAGAGTAAAGATTCTGAGATTGCCTGAGGTTAACACCCAATTTTACCACCAGGCAGCTGAGTGGCCTTGATTATGTTCACTTATCCTCTGCTTCAGTTGCCTACCTACAAAATCACCTCTTCCATCTGACTCACTTCACTTAGCATGACACTCTAAATATTCATTACGCTGTCACAAAAAATTTCATCTCTTTTTTTTATGGCTAAGTAGTATTCTAGTGTATGCATGTATGTACCACATCTTATTTATCACATCATCTGTTGAAGGATACTTGGGTTGTTTCCATGTCTAGGCTACAATAATGCTGCAATGAACACAGGGTACATATATCTTTACAAATAAGTGTTTTCCATTTTTTGGGTAGATACCCAGAACAGGTATTGCTGGGTCATATGGCAGCTCTATTCTTTGAGGAACCTCCATACTGTTTTCCATAGCGGCTGTTCCAATTTACATTCCCATCAGCAGTGTATGAGGCTCCCTTTCTCCACATCCTCTCCAACACTTATTTGACTAATTGATAAGAGCCATTGTAATGGGTGTGAGATAGTATCTCACTGCGGTTTTGATTTGCATTGCACTTATAGCTACTGTGAGTCAGATGGAAAAGAACAAGAACCAAGAACCACATGATCTTACTCACATGTGGGATATAAAACAAAAAGCAACAAACAAAACTCCTTGATACAGACAACAAAATGGTAGTTACCAGAAGGGAAGAGAAGTGGAGGGAGGACAAAGAAGGTAAAGGGAGTCAAATACGAGGTGACAGGAGATCAGATTTTGGCTGGTAAGCACACAATAGAATGTATAGATGTTGTATTATAAAGTTGTACACCTGAAATTTGTTATTAGCCAATAAATAAAATTTTAAAACTAGCTCGTTGCGCTTCTGTGAGAATAGGTTAATACAGGTAAAGATTTAGATGGGTATGTAATAGGTAGTAAGCATTATATAAATGTTTCCTATTATTACATGAACACTGCAGATCTGAACAAATGACTGGAACCCATGCATAATTTAGTTCTTTCCATTATTAAATCATTTAAAATGTATTATGTACTTTAATGCCTCAGATTTCTTACCAACTAAACAGTACGGTAACTAAAGAGCTCCAAAAATTGGTACAGATGATGTAACAAAGCTCAAAATAAACATGAAATAATATATTATCATCATCTGTCTCATTTCTTATACTGGTTTTTAACATAAAGGGGTGGAGAAGTAAAAATTTTAAGAAACAAGTCTTTCTACTCTTAAAATCTATAGATATTAAGCACTGTCAGTGGAGAATAATGCTCCTTGGCTCATATTTCCAACTGTAGATTCACTAAAACTTTGAACCAGAAAGGACCTTTAAGGTGAAAACCCAATCCTATGTCTTACATAAGTAAACTGGAGGGGATTTGGCGTGCGCTTCTAGGATCTCAATGAGTAGCTCTCTGGGGGACAGGAACTGCGAGCAGAAAGAACAACTTGTTCAAAAGCGGGGTTGGGCCTTACCCTAGATGTCCAAAGTGTGTGGAAACCAGTGTTGGGAAATAACACTGGAAAATGCCTTCAAGATCATTTCTGAGGAGGTCCCAGCTACCTGACCCGTAACTCTGGAGGAGGCAAGTCTAGGTCTGAATCTCCACTTGACGTCTTTGAGCCTCAGACTCGGCGCAAAAGGGTTATCGTGGTGATGGAGCGGATGTATGCAGAGCTCCTAACCGGGCTGCCTGGCAGATGGAGAGCACCCAAATGTTTGTTCTTTCCAAGCCCTTCTAGCATAAGAATAAAAACCTACAAAATGACAAAACACGGTCTTTCATAAAGTGTGCGCTTGCTGAATGTCTGAGGCTTGCTGGACAGTGCTTAATTTTAAAAACAGGAAGCTGAATGAATGCCGAGATGATAAAGTGTCCGCATCCTGCCCTCTCTCACCCCCAACTGTCCTTCACAGTCTGTTCGGAAGTGTCCCGTCTCCACCCTTAACCTGCTATTTGGAGACCCCTGGGGCTCAGACATGCAATTCTACAGCGACTATGCATATATTTAAAACTCAGAGCCCATTTCATTTTATTCCTATGGCCCATTCTAGCTTGACGAATTGCCAGTGAACGGTCACTGTTTCTGTTTGTTTGTCTGTTTATGGCTCAGAAACTGCACGTTTAGATAAAAGGTTTGTGGGCAAGCACCGCTCCTGTGACCCAGAAATCTTTCAAGTGTCAGAGATGATCTTTATGCCAGTCCTCCAATGGACACCGGCCAGGACCCATTATGTGCGCTGGAAACTGAAGTCAACCGTCTCTTTGGAACGACGTGTGGTGTCTTGGCTCACAATCAATCCTAGAAAAGTCCACCGCAACTTCACCCAGAAAGAGCTCTTCCGACGCCCGCCCCTCGGTTCACAGCACAGATGGCGAGCGAGGCTTCGGGTCCCGCCGCCGGACACGACGCCCTCATCGCTCAGGGGCGGGGGCTGGACGGACCAGGTCCGCAGAGAAGGAGAACGCGGCCAGTCCTCCGAGGAGGGGGAGCCCCGAGGCCGGCGCACCGCGCCCACACTGCGCACCCGCACTGGGGAAACACCCCACTCCCCCGGGGGCGGGGACCCGGCGCGGCCCCTGCCCTCCGGCGCCAGCCGCCGGCTCGGGTGTCCTCGGAGGACCGGGCGGCGTGACCTCAGAGGACCGGGCAGCGCGCGGGGCTGGAGGGCGCCTCCGCGTCCCAGGGAAGTTGGCAAGGGCAAGTGCGGGTCGCGCACGGAAGGTTACTCACAGGAATGACCCGGAGCCCTCCGTCCTCCGCCCGCGTCCCCTCAGGGAGAAGCTTCTAAGGCGGCGGCAGACTCCTAGCAGCAGCTGAGCTGCCGCCGCCGCCGCCGCAGCCTGGAACCTCCGGGCGTGGCAGGGACGGGCGGCGACTTCACAACATCATTACTCGGCGACTTCAGTTTTGCGGCAGCACCGGATCAATGGCAGTCCCCACGCAATTGGGGACGAGCGAACGAAACCCACTCTCCCAGCAGCCTCCACGCACCGGCCCAAGGGCTTGCTGGGAATTGTAGTTCCCCGACTTTGTAGTTCCGCCTTGGCCCCGCCCCCAAGCTCGAAGGCCCCGCCCCCTGGCTGCCCGGCCCTGGGGCGGGAGGCGGGGCAACTCGGGTCGGGGTGGGGCGAATTCCGTCCCGACAGAGAGCCCGGGACTGGGGCAGAGTTCCTCGCGGACCGCCCCGGTCCGGGTCGCGCCGGCCTCCTACTCCCCGCGGCCCGCGCTGGGAGCGGGCCTCGCGTGCTCGCCTTGCCACGGGGCGGGCCGGGCTCCCACGCCGCCAGGCCCCGCACCGCTGGCCGCCTGAGAAAGAGTCCTGGCCGTGATCGCCTCCGGGTAATGCGGGAGGCCGGGTCCGGGAGGGGGCGGGGAGGAGGGCGGCTCGGTCCGCGCACGCCGCGCAAAGCCCGAGGCTGGACCTGCCGTCGGCCTGGAGCGCGGCCCTGCCCCGGCTCTGCCCGCGCCCCTGGCCGCGTGGTGGCCGAGGCACCTGCGTGCGGCGGAGGCGGTGCCCGTGGGGTGGGCGGCGCCAGGTGCGCGGGGTCCGAGCCCCCGCGGCGCTGTCCCCCCAGCTCTCACCCTGAGCCGCGCTCGGGGCCTGGAGAGGTTTCCGGACCGAAGACACCCCTGGCCCGGCTCTGTGCCGCCTTGGGGACCGCTACCAAGTCCCCACCCCACCCCCCACCCCCACCCCCCGCCCCAAGCAGGACTAGGAGGGAACTTTTCACAAAAGCAAATGCCCAGGCGTCGTTTGTCCTCAGTATTGAAGCTCGGCGTTGTGTTTGCCTTCGTGGGTTTGCTGTGTCGGGCACCCTTTTCCCTGAAAACTTGGTCAGGATTTGTGACACATCGCCTGCCTGGCACGGAGCACACAGTAGGCGTTCAGGCGATGTCTCCTGAAAGCATGAGTCACGATACTAATTTGGAAAATTATACCGAGTTGTGCGTTGCTACAATTTTTAAGATATTACGGGTATTATAGGTTTCCAAGATCACTTTGAAAATTACAGTAATTTAAAAGCTCAGCAAAGAGTTAAATAAGGGTTTGTGTTTTGTTTTTTTGTTTGCATTCCCTGTAACAATGGACTGTTGGCGTTCTGTAAATAGACACAGCTCCTGATTTTCGCAGAAAGTGTCACCCTTTCAGATGAAAACCTTCGGACTACCTACCATTCTGTTATAGGACAACTTTAAATTATTTATAAAGCTTTATCCTAGTTAGCTTTTCAGATACAGGTGCAAGGAGCCACACTAATGTAGTTGTGAATACATTTAGAAAATTAGGTCTGAAATACGAAATTTTTAAAAGTATTTATGTTCATACCTAGTGAAAGAACGTGTAGAGAAAAATATGACAGCAAATCTCCTCCAACACACACTTCCCCGCCCCTTACCAGGTGCAGCTGCTGCCCTGACCTCAAAATGTCTTGTGAAATTATCGCTTATTAGACTGGCATATCTTAAGCAAAAACCTCTGGGATTAAACCACCCCATGGGGACAACCCTTTAGTACTAACAGTTCTCACACATGGTGCCCGTTTCTTCTTAGTTTTCTGAGAAATAGGAAAGGTAATGAAGTTTAAAGTTTTGTTGTTGTTAAGCAAAAAAAAAAACTGATATGAAGTGGGAAAAGCAGAAAACAAAATCGTAATAACCAGAAAGTTCAGTTCATCGTGACAGCCCTAGTCTTTGCCGTGGGAAGGTAAGCTGCAGGTGGTCAGAGCCCTCCCTGCCCCATCACCAGTGAGTGCCCAGTGCCCGGCGCAGTGCCCATTCCACAGTAGCCGTTGATTGAACAACTGTGAAATGAATACTTGGCTGTCTCACATAACAGTGTAATGGCTTTCTATAGATGTGGTTTCTTCATTTGCTTGCATTCTTCCTTAAAATAGATTACTGGAAGTGAGAATTATACTGGGTCAAAAGGTATGAATATTTTCATGTTTATCAAAATATTGCCAACTCACTACCCAAATGAGCCTTACCATTTTGTGCCGGTATATCTGAGGGTGCCTTTCAGAGCATCCTCTCAGGCTCTTATTGATACAGTGTTTGGCAGTTATGGGTACTTCCAGGTGACGTATCTCCTCTGATTTCAGTCAGCCTGGAAGGTGGGCAGGGCAGGCATTGCATTCCTCCTTTGTAAAGCATCTTCCCGTGCCTTAACTTGATACAGTGAATGACAGAAGACAAAATAATCATGCTTTCAGGTTCTTCTTCCTCACATTCTTTCCCTTTGGTGTGTAGTGACCATCCTGAACAAACACATATTTTCCCTTAGCAATAAAATTGGGCACCACGCTATCATATCCATGGTTTTACAAGATCTCCTTTTCTTTCTCATTTTGCTCAGATATTTTCAGATGCCTTCATCAAACTTGAGGACTTCATTAAAATTAAATAATGAAGCACAATGTATATGAAAGTAAAGACATTGATTAGTTATAAGGAAACACCAAAGCACTAGCAAGTTTAGAAAATTACTACCCTTTCTATTAGAAAAGATCTGGAAACTTTTGGTGGTGCTTTTGTAGCTCCTTGAATCTGTAGAAGTTACTATTTTAAATCTCTGAATCTGTTGCAGAGTCTTCATAAACTATTGAGCTTAATACTCTATTGCTGAAAGTGGACTAATTATTTGTATAATAATCTGCATATTTTTCATGCCTATAAATAAATTCCAAGAATAGAACTGAGAAATCAAAATAAAGTAAAAAAATATTCAACCTACAAAGATGTTATTTTACATGAAAACTGGAAAAAAATTATCTTTTATTTTAAACGTGGCAACAAGAAAATATTAATTCTTAGTTTGTTACTAATCCTGATTCTTTCTGAATTTGCTGGTCAGGGAACCCAAATGATTGAAAAGGCAATTAATCTGATTAGGAAGCCTAAAAATTTACTTAGAGTGGAATCATTGAATTCTTTCTTTTTTTTTCCATTGAATTCTTGTAACACCATTTATATCAAAAGTGGGTCCAATATTGTTTTTCTAAATTGTTTTCACATTTGTTAGGGCTCTTTTTAAAAGTACAGAAAATATAGGGAAGGAGAAATGCAGGTATGTTGAGGCTTTGAGAAAGGATCCAGAACCTCCACTCTGCCTTTCTGTTGTGATGTCAGGGCCCAGACAGTGTTCAGTAAACAGAAATGCTCTTTAAAGACACTTTCCAGGACTGGCTCTGGTCCTTATGTCAAAGAGTAGCTGCCTAGACATTGGGTGGCTTTATGACAACTAGTTCTTCAAGAAGCTTACATGTAAGTCTAAATTATGTTCCTTTTGTTTTCATATTAGGATATTTCTGCATCTGAAGATAAAGCAATAATCTTCTCTGCAGTAGATGGATTTTTGTCACTTTCTGTGAAATAAAGCGATTCAATGTCTTTTCTGGTAAGTTCTTGTTAACATGGATCTGATTTTGTGCCTTCAGAGTAGTTGGATGGTGATCCAGAGCCATAACAAAGGGCATATTCTGATGAGACAGTCTTTACTCTGATGTTGTTTTGACCTGAATGACTTCTGGTCGTAAGAAATAAGTTAAATTCTCATCGAGATTTTGTTTTTTCAAAAAAGAGTTTCTCCTGTTCTTTCTGATACACTCATTATTCTGTTCTTGTGACCCAGACCCACTTTTCTCATACATATGCTGTGCTTGGGTATGCCTCTCTCATCCAGTTAGCTATGTCTTACCCTTTAAATATTTCAAAAATATCTCTTAAAAATTTCCATCTGACTAAAGGCAAGCAAAATAATATTTAAATCAGCCCCTTGACTTGACAAGACAAAAAGCAGTTGGGTCAATGTATATAATATGATGTATAGATACTATTAGATCCACATCTGAATATACTTTAGATATTGGTATCTGCTCTAATTAAGTAGTTTTATGACTTTCATCTTGCTTTATACAGAATATAATACAATACTTGAATATTTGAATTATTATATTAAAGCAGTGATCTTTTAAAAAGTGATGGGTGCATTTATATGAGGATGTACAGTTTACAGAAAACTTTCATACATTAATTATATCTCTTCCAGTCTTCAAAGTTGTGACTGACTGGCTGGGCAGGGGGTATAGTCCTCATGTTGAGTTTGGCCCAGGATTGCGAAAAATTAGAGCCAGGGCTCAGACTCATACCTGCTCATCAACACCTTCATTTGCCAAGTGTAAGAGGCAGAACTATGAAGTGAGAAGAATGTTAGTTATATAGAAAATACAGGATGCATTACTTTTGTCTGAAGTACAGCTTTTCTACTTAAAAGGGGGAGCTTTATATATCTGGAAAATACATTAAGGTGAGATACCTACTTCATTTTCCAAAGCAAATCTGAGGATCAAAATAAAAATGATTATTGTGGGTTGAGCAGAATAATCTTTAGCTAAATATTCAGAAGAAAACTGCAGGTGATAGAAGAGTTCAGTATCAATACCAACTGTAAAAGTGAATTGACACTATGATCTCCAGAGAGAGGACAAGGATCAGAGATATGCCAAGTAGAATTATAACAGAAGGCATTTGTCTTCTGCACACACACAGCTGTTTCTCTGTCCTCTCGCATACTGTACCCCCACATTATGAGTCCTGGCTTCAATTCTAGATCCCTGCATGCTACCCTTTCTCTCTGCCCCTCACTCCATCACTAGACCTTCTTGTATCACATGTCACCCCTACTTATTTCGTGGGGGCTTTTTTCACTTTAATTCCTTTCTTGAATTTCCAGGATTGTTTCTGCACTTCACGAACACAAGTTGAATCACTCAGACCTGAAAAACAGTCTGAAACCAGTATCCGTCAAAACTTGGTAAGAAATGATTGAGTACAATTCATACTCCTTTGCCTTCTGTAATACCACTCACTCCTGGTTCTCCGACATTCTTCTCCTTTACCGTGTCTTTGCTACTCTCCAGTGGTCTACCGTTGGCCTCTTCTCTTCTGTTTAAACCCCTGGTCGGCAAACTGCGGCTTGTGAGCCACATGCGGCTCTTTGGCCCCTTGAGTGTGGCTCTTCCTAAGCCTTAGGAGTATCCTAATTAAGTTAATAACAATGTACCTGCCTATATAGTTTAAGTTTAAAAAATTTGGCTCCCAAAAGAAATTTCAATTGTTGTACTGTTGATATTTGGCTCTGTTGACTAATGAGTTTGCCGACCACTGGTCTAAACCATCTCTCCTTGAGCACCTCACCTGTTTAAGCCTCTGTTGCTCAGGTTTCAGATTATCCTGGAGCTCCCTCAGGTTTTCCTTCAGGTGAGGAGGGGACTCTGGCATCAAGCAGAACTGATGATTTTCACATTTTTACCTATCACTCTCGCTCTTTCTTGGGCACAGGGCTGTCTGTAGAATATCTTGTATTAGGGTTTTCGAAGACATTTTTATGCAGTTTCGGTAAAACCTTAATTTTCTCTCAGACTCAGCAATACATTGTGTTTCCTGCTTTGGCTAATAAAAAACCCATCTACTAGATCATCCTGACTAGAAACTGGAAAGATCCTCACACTGCCTCTACCTCTGCTCCCACATGTAATATACACCAAGTCTTATGGTTCTGTATCTGAAATACCCTTGAGTCCATGCCCTCCTTCACCTGGTAACTAACTACTGCTACTCAAGTCTCATCATCTCTCACTGGACTATTACAGGAAGACTCGATGCTTCTAGTTTCCTAGGCATTCATATCACCACTCAGATCAGGATTCAACACTGTTACCAATACAGGCCTCCTTGTGTCACTTTCCAACTTTAAGATTTCATTGGTTTCCAAAAACCTATGGGATGAAGCCTAAACTTTTTCTTTTTCATGCAGGAAATTTTTTGGGAAGTTTTTTCTAGACCAACACTGGGAGAGAGGGAGGAGGCAGTGTTGTTGGTACCTAAGAAGTCTGAAGAGAGGCCTTAGCCATTCCAGTGAGCATCTCTGGAGCTGGCATGGCTCTACCTAATTGTCCTAGTTGCCCAAGGGCTCTGGGCATTTGTACTCCTGTATCCACCAGTGTTGGATCCAAACTGACCCCAGGGAAGTGGCATAGCAGTGGGCAGGGTGGCTTCTTTCTGAAGAGGGCAATTCCCTGGACAAGACTCAGTGGTCCTAGTGGTTGGGGAGATTAGCACCTCCATTCTGAAAGCAAACCTGGCTGTGCTCCATAGTATCCACAAGAGAATATCGGTTAATGAGCAAAGGACAGCAGATTTTACTAAGAGTCTTAGGGTATTAATAGAGGTTTTCCACGTGGGTGAGGGAAGGCCTAAACTTGTTAGCATGGTATAAGCCAGTGGTCGGCAAACTCATTAGTCAACAGAGCCAAATATCAACAGTACAACGATTGAAATTTCTTTTGAGAGCCAAATTTTTAAACTTAAACTATATAGGCAGGTACATTGTTATTAACTTATTTAGGGTACTCCTAAGGCTTAGGAAGAGCCACACTTAAGGGGCCAAAGAGCCACATGTGGCTCGTGAGCCACAGTTTGCCGACCATGGGTATAAGGGATCTTAGTGGTATGGAATAACTTTATTTTAGTTTTATTTCTTGCTACTGAGTCTTAGCATATACTCTTCTTTCTGTTTGAAATGGTCTCCTTTTTCTGCCTCTAAAATTTCTACTCATTCATAAAGAGTTGGCCCAAATATCACATCTTGAAGCTTTTCTTCTTATACTTTTTATTTATTCTCCAACATATGTTAGACATTCCTATAAAATGGCATTTATTCATTATCTCACAATGATTGTTGTATACGTCTCTTCCAACTATAGCATGATCCCCTTAAAATAGGCATACTGTCTTTTTCATCTTTATCTCCCCTGGGCAATGTCTGATGTAAATAATATTTACAGAAACATGCTCGGGAATGAATATTTCTCACTACAAAATGGAACCTGCCTTACAAATGGCTTATTTCCTACAAAATAAGATAATCCCATTTAATCCTGTTTATACATTTATCCCAATTTTGTCTTCATTTTTGTCATTTCACTTTTTGCTCACTAATACTCTAAAGTCTTCTAGTTATCTGTCCTTTTGTACAGTAGGATGTAGTGTCTAATCCTTGCTTTTATTCAAATATTACCTTTAGGTTGAGGTATTCAGAGAGTAAAGTGTCTGTTATCTCCTTGCTGTTGCCAGGAAACAGGCCTAGAACTCAGTAAACTTCAACAAGTGCTACCTTTTTTTAGGTATGTGCTAAATAAAATTTACCATATTAACCATTTTTAAGTGTGTACAGTTCATTGGTATCAAACACATGCATAATGTTGTGCAACCATCACCACTATTCATCTCCATAACTCTGCATCTTGTAAAATGGAAACTCTCTACCCATTGAACAGCAACTCCCTGTTCCCTCTCTCTCCCCTTCCCCTGGCACCACCATCCTACTTTCTGTCTCTGTGACCTTGACAACTCTTAGTACCTAATATATATAGAGAGAGAGTTTTGTTTTTATTTATAGATTTATTTTGTTTTATCTATAATAATCAAAGCATAATGTGCTAATTAGACTGGACAACCTTCCAGACAAAGCCAGGGCTTCGAGGGAAGCCTGGGTCCTGGGTGCCAGAGGGAAGCCGGTGTTGGCAGCCAGGGGAAGGAAGGCCTACTCTTGCACAAATTTTGTGCACCGGGCCTCTAATATATATGTGTGTGTGTGTGTGTGTGTGTGTGTGTGTGTGTGTGTGTGTGTGTGTATATATATATATATATATATAATAACCTGTTTTGGGCTTGAGCTAGTTATATACAACAAATGTGCCTTCTAGTTTAAAGAAGACTAGTTTCCTAATGGAGAAGATGGAAGCAACGAAGCAATGTACAGGTTGGTCAGTCTGACTGCAGTCCCTCATATGACCACCTATGCCATTTTTTTCAGGCAGTGAACTGTAAGCCTCAGTTCATTCTGTGTTCTAGCCTCCCTGACAGGCTTCAGGTTGTGACTTAAATTTTTTTTTTAACTGTTATATGCTCATCTTTCTGTCTCTTACATGTGTTCTTTAGATCTCAGTTTATTTGAAGACTGCCTGTCTTAAAGAAATTAACTTGATTTATTTATATTTCTCTTTTTTTCATTGGGATTGTTTCCAGTTGTATAATGGAATTTCTTTTTACAATCTTTCATCCCTCTTTTAACAATATTTACTTTCATTCATCTTTAGCCAGGAGCTTATATTTTTCTGCTCTCTTAAAACTTTAGGGAACATGTAGAGTTAAGGATATGAAAAGTAATTAGCACAATTCCTAGCACATAGTAATATGATTTCTAACCCCCTTCTTCCTTCTCCTTACCTCGGGGGCAGTAATAAGATTCTGGCGCCTGCTGGTGCCTGGAAGGCGCCTGAGAGTCTTTGGAGTGCTGGTGTCCTCTGGAGAGCCTCCTGGCTATCGTATGACACCAGGTTGTTGGCCTCCTCTTCCTCCTGCGTGCATGTTTCACTGCCACTGGGACGGTGCAGACCAGACTCCAACTCTGGAGCACCCTGTGAGACACCCATAGGGTTCCTGTTCATTAACTCGGGGGGTCTGTACTGTGGTCTCCCATTTCTTGACATTTATTGATTTATCTCCTTTCTTATTCCTTTCATCTTGTGAAGAACATCTTCAGCAATTTTAATAGACTAGAGTGTGGAAATTGTTTCTTGATGTTAGCACCTCCACTAGCTGATATGTATCTGGATGTGTCATGGATAAAACTTGGGATCCCTTGAAGCAGTAGCACAAGCAGAGAATCCTTCCTCACAGGCCCCTGCATCTCTTCCTTCGACATATTTATTTATTACTACCTTGAAGAATGAACTATTCTTAGCAACTCCTAAAAAGGCTTACTTGAAATTGTGCTGGAAAGTATTCTTTGCTACCTATAAATCCGTTTTTCCTGCCCTCTCACCTTTATCAGCGGATCGCTTTCTAACTAGCATCAATTATTAGCAATTGTAAATTCTTTTTAGATCTTGAACCGGTGTCCTAAGTCCCCTTTCAGTGTGCCTTTCCTCATGAGCACTGTGTTTTTAAAATACAATGTCTGCGTTTTATGTTGGGTTGGAGGACCAAGAGTCTAAACGTATTTTGTTTTCATCTTTCTAAAACCACGCAGGTTGATAAGCCAACCCTTCCCTGGTTGTCTCCATCTGCTAGACTCAGTGAAGCGGTCTGTTCCACCAACGCTTCTCACTATGAACTCCAAGTGGAAATAGGTAATCATGGATTTCACATAATTGATCCTTCATTATTAGGAATTAAGCTGATGGCAAAAAAGATCTTTTTCGTTATAGTCCTTTAACCAAATTACTTTATTTTAACTAAAACCTAAAATCCCATCTGTTGTGGTAACCTATCTCAGTGAAGTTTGGAACAGGATGGGTCATTATCTATAGCCTTATACATGTGAAACATTGGCTCTGAATATTCAGAAACATTAAGCACTGCAGGTGCTGTTAGATGCTGGGATAGAAAGCCGTGTAGTACACCTGAGGAGTTCGTTCTCTGGGAAGATGAACACATGGATGGCTTTGTTTTACCCCCTGGAGGGAACTGTAGTCGAGGTGTGCAAGGTGCTGTGGGAACAGAGAAGATGGAGCATCCAACCATCCATGTGGGAGTCAACAAAGAGCAAAAAGAGCTGGGTCCTGAGAATGAGGGAAAGGTTGTCAGATGTTCCAGTCAGAGTGCTTGTTACAAACAACAGAAAACAATCCTAACAAGCAAAAGAGAACATTTTTAAACAATGTTCTAACACAGAATTACTGACTGGAGAAATAATTAGGGTTGGAAGAGCCAAGAGAAGCTCAGCCTAGAACCATAGCCAGTGCGTGGCACGGAGCAGCCGCGGTCGGGGACTACCTCGTAGGGTGCCTCCACCACCAGACAGTGGGCCCCACGGCAGCGAGTTCTGACTGCCGCTTCTCTGTCTCTCACTCCATCCTCCAGTTGGCCAAGCTTAGGTCACTGACACTCCCGTCCGGGGTCAAGGAGACAAGGAGAATAAGGATCTGCCCTT
The DNA here is from genome assembly GCF_964212035.1 of Myotis nattereri. Classification (NCBI taxonomy): domain Eukaryota; kingdom Metazoa; phylum Chordata; class Mammalia; order Chiroptera; family Vespertilionidae; genus Myotis; species Myotis nattereri. The sequence goes on from NC_138082.1 coordinate 9,876,864, forward strand.
TTCTAAAATAGCTCTGGTGGAAATGCCCTTAGGAAGGAGGTTCAGATGGTGTCAATTAAAAAAAGATAAAAAATATTTACGTCAATAGATGAGTGAGGAAGGATGGTTAGAAAGGGACTGCCACATAGTTGCCTAGAAGTGGGAGCAAGGGGAGTGTAGGCAGGAGATAAATCTGGGAGGTTGGGAACACATTGTGTATTTAGAGGTTCAGACTCTGTGTCCACCCCCACAGCTGACCCACTTTATTACTCAAAGGATTTAAGGCCGAAATTTGGAATTTATCCTCTCTGTGCTAGAAAGACATTTTGGAATCATGAGGATGCTAATATTAGCATCTAAAAGGCATTATACTGAACATTTGATACGGGTTTTTCATTCTACCACTCCCATTTTGCAGGTAAGAATTCTGAGGCTCTGAGATTTGTTTAACAGTCAAACAGCTAGTGATTTGAAAGCAAACCTTCTGACTGCAGGGTCTCAGCTTTCAGCTGCTGCACTGTAGTTCCTTTCTATTGATAAAATGCTAGATTTAGAAAGACAACTGCAATTCCATGCAGAAGTCTGGAAGATGTAGATTAGTGGTGAGGAAGTATCCTCACCACCTGAGTCTTTTTAAAAACCGCAATGCTATATCCCATCACAGACCTACTGAATCAAACTTGCTGGCGACTGAAAGGTAGCATAGGCTTCTGAAGTAGTCCCCTCGGTGATTTTGCCACGTGCCCTGGTTGAGAATAGAGGGCACAGTGAGGAAGCCCCTCCATTTGTCCCGGAAAGAGGACAGGCCTTGAACCAAGGCAGTGATGCCCGCACTGCAGAGGAAGGGATGAATTTGAGATTAATAATGTCTTTTTAAAGATAAAAGTAACAGAATTTGGGGATTGTGGAAAGAGGGGGGAACTAATGTTTATTAAGTGCCTATTAATAGGTGCCACTAGGTATTTTAAAATTTAAACACTGACACCAAATGCTGGCGAGCATATCAAGCAACTGTGGCTTTGGGGAACACAAACCGGTTCAGCCACTTTCAGAAAGAAGTTGGCACCTTCTCATAAGGTTAAACACCCATGCCCCAGCACTTCCAGTCACAGGTATTTGCCCAACAGAAATGAAAACATGTCTACTTAAAGAATGTTCTGACAGCTTGATTTATAGTCTCCAATTACTGAAAACAACCCAAATGATCTTTCAGCTTGTAAATGGATAAATAAATTGTGGTATTTTCATAGGATGAATTATTACTCAGTAATAAAAAGAAATTAACTACTGAAGCCTACAAAGCGGTCTAAGCAAACGAAGCCAGGCACGAAACACTCCATTCTTATGATGCCATTTCATGACAAAAATCACATTAGTGGTTGGAAGGGACTGGAAGTGGCTGTAGGGATTACTGAGCAGCATTCCATTGTTTGAGTCACAATTTATCAAGTCACAATTTTAGCCATTATAATAGGTATGTTATGCCATATTGTTGTGGTTTTAATTTGCATTTCTCTATCTTGAACATCTTTTTATGTGCTTATTGGCCATTCCTATAGCTGCTTTTATGTATTCCCTATTTAATTTTCTGCCTATTTTTAATGAGTTTTTGTTTGATTATTAAGAGTTGTAAGAGTTATTTATATACTCTGGATGTAAAAGTATTGTTAATACTGTCGATCAGTGGCTTGCCTTTTCATTTTCCTGAAGAGTTGAAGTTTTTAATTTTGATGAAGTTCAAATTATCATTTTTTTCCTTCTTTGGTGGCTAACACAGTTTTATGTCTGATTGTAAGGAAGAGGCTTTGACAACCTGACTTCTGTCCATCTTGCACGGCATACTCCCACAGGAACCCTGGTGACGATCAAAATCACAAATCTGGAAAACTGCACTGAAGAGCGCCTGAAAGCTTTACAGGTGACACCACCAGAAATAATGCATTTAAAGTGCTGTCTGTCCGAGGAGTTACATCTGTAAGACCCCCCCCCCCCCCAACCCCCCAATTAACAGGCCTTTTCTGTTAGAGAAAAGTAGATTTCTTTCTTTTGTAAACATGCAATTACAGAATTAGAAAGAATACTCGGAAGGCAGATCCATGAAAGAAAAAAGATACTCAAACTTAGGTAACTACTATGCATTCCTTCACATCAATATCATATTTGAAATGCTGGTCTGGAGATTTACAAACCCCTAGTTAGTCCAATCACAAATAGTCATACAGGGAAATGGAAGAGACAGTATCCTTCCCATCCAGTTAGGCAAAATTAACTTCTAAATTGATAAATGTTAATAGAATTGCCTTTCAGTAATATTATAATACCATTTTCGTTGTCACTAATCACTTTCTGTATAAAGAAGGAAAGGATTTGATTTTGATATTGTCTTCATTTTCAAAATGTTTACATGTGCACATGTATCTTACACAAAGCTTGGAAGAAATTATACCAAAAATTTTTAAAAATACATTTTATTGATTTTTATACAGAGAGGAAGGGAGATGTTATAGAAACATCGATGAGAGAAACATCAATCAGCTGTCTCCTGCACAACCCCCTACTGGGGATGTGCCGACAGCCAAGGTACATGCCCTTGACTGGAATAGAACCTGGGACCCTTCAGTCTACAGGGTGATGCTCTACCTACCAATGCCAAAACGGTTAGGGCTATACCAAAATTTTATTAGTGGTTTTCTCTGTGATGTCATGTTAGCAATTACTTTTATCTTCATATATTTGTGTGTTTTTTAATTCTCACCTGAGAATGTGTTTTTATTGATTTTTAGAGAGAGAAGAGGGAGAGAGAAACCTCGATCAGTTGCCTCCGATACCCACCCCCACTGGGATTGAACCTGCAACCTAGGTATGTGCCCTGATCAGGAATTGAACCTGCAACCTTTTGGTGTACAGGACAATGCTCTAGCCAACTTAGCCACCCAGCCAGGGCTTTTTATGTATTTTTTAAAATGTTTCTATACTAAGAACACAGTATCCTATATAATAAAAGCCTAGGTGGCATCACGCCCTTGTGCGATGTCATCACAAGATGGCCACCACAAGATGGTCACCACAAGATGGCCAATAGGGGATGGCAGTTGTGGGTAATTGGGCCAGCAGGGGAGGGCAGTTGGGGGAGACCAGGCCTTCAGGGGAGGGCAGTTGGGGGGGACCAGGCCTGCAGGGGAGGGCAGTTGGGGGGAACCAGGCAGGCAGGAGAGGGCAGTTAGGGGCGACCAGGCTGGCAGGGGAGGGCAGTTGGGGGCAATCAGGCAGGCAGGCAGGTGAGTGGTTAGGAGCCAGCGGTCCCAGATTGTGAGAGGGATAGCCGACTGCCTGTGTAGGCCCGATCCCTGTGGACATCCCCCAAGGGATCCCAGATTGGAGAGGATGCAGGTCGGGCTGAGGGACCCCCCGACACACACCCCGTGCTCGAAACCCCATGCACAAATTTCTTGCATCAGGCCTCTAGTTGTTAATAAGAGTTCATACTAAGTTCATATCCCACTCACTTCTTTTATTATGTGCTCTTGGACAAGTTTTCTAACTCATTTCTAAGTGTCCTCTTCTGTAAAATCATATCACAACATGTAGTGGATACAAGATTTAAAGACATACAACACTGAGAACAGTGGTTAGTACTAATAAGTTCTACTGAGAATTAGCTGACACGACTGCTGTTATCTTCATCATAAGGGAAAAAAGGTTGTTTTTACATGTCTTTTCTCTTGTGTTTATCCTAGAAAGCTGTGATTCTATCTCACTTTTTCCAGCACCCCAATATTACAACTTACTGGACTGTTTTCACTGTTGGTAGCTGGCTTTGGGTTATTTCTCCGTTTATGGCCTATGGTAAGAAAACTCTTTCTTGATAAAATAACTCATAGCTTAGCCTGAGTTATAATGATTGATGAATGGGATCTTAAGATTTATGATTAACTACTTTTAATTTATAATTCTGATGGCCAATTCCAAATTTCATTTTATATTTTTATTTCTGGCTTATGTTGGATTTTAGTCTTCAGGAAAAAGAGTAGGTCTGATGATGAGTGAGCCACCACTGCTTTTCCAGGAAGCCCGTGCCTTTGAGCTCGCTGCCTCCCCCGTTTGGTTTCCGTCCTCCCTCAGTGGAGAGCTGCGTTATTCAGGCAGAAGTAGTGTTTCTGCTTGTGTACATCGTCCCCATCCGTTTCTCCGCAGAGTAAACTTAGTTCTCGTCTTGTAAACATCTGTGTGTGCCTGCTCCTTCACTGGATCGGAGCACCCTGAGGGCAGGATTATGTGTGTATTTATCATTTACCTGGGGCTCATACAGTACCTAGCACAAAACTGTGTTCAGTAGGTGTGTTAAATAAACAAATGGATTCTAGAACTTTGATTTTTAGGATAGCTTTTGTGAATTGTCTCTGGATTTAAAAATACGTGTATACATACACAGTATGTTTTGTTTTTTCAGTAATGCTAAAAATTGTTAATTCTCTTTTCTGGTCCTCAGTGCCATTAAAAAAGTCTTTTTAAATATTCTGGAAGGAAAATTACCTTTGCATAGGAAAATGGTTAATTCTGAAATGTAACAAGGGTGTGTGTGTGTGTGGTGTTTATAGTTGAAAAGAACATTTAAAGCATAGATAGGCCCTGGTCAGGTAGCTCAGTTGGTTTGAGCGTCATCCCTTTATGCCAAGGTTGTGGGTTCTATCCCCAGTCAGGGCACATACAAGAAGCAACCAAAGAATGCATGAATAAGTGGAGCAACAAATCGATGTCTCTCTCTCTCCCTCCCTCCCCCCCCCCTTCCTCTCTCTTAAATAAATAAAAAATCATTTAAAAAAAAGATAGCCAGAAGCAAAATCACTTTTAATGTTCATTAAAGATTTCAGCGGTTTTTTTCAGGTTCAGCAAGTCAGCTCTTGAGGACTTACTTTCCTGAAGGAATGAGTGAAACTTTAATAAGAAACATTCTCTTTGGAGCAGTGAGAGGGTTGAACTATCTGCATCAAAATGGCTGTATTCACAGGTATTTACTTATTTGTATTTTGCAAAATGAAAGAATTTTAGTGGAAGGAATCTTTTAGGGAGCTTTTAGGAAGGCGGGAGTAGTTGAGTATCAGAAAGGAGGGGTGGGGAACTGAGGGAGGCAGGGGCCGAGGGGTACTGTTGAAGCTTACATTTTGTGCTCATTCACCAGTGTTCGGACCCCTCCCTGTGCCGAGTGCTGTGCTCAGTGCCTGTTGGAGCCTGCGCTCACGGAGCTCACCTCTCAGTCTAATGTGGGGTGGGAGCTGCAGGGAGTGGGGTCCTAGTTAGCTCTTTTTCCTTAAGCTAAAGCTCCTTTATCTGTTTTTCATCTTTAAGTCATAGTTATATCATGTACACACTGAAACAACCCTTCTTTGTTTTCTTAAATATTTCGTAGTATCTTGAGATTATCATACTGAATATCTGTTCTCTAGTTACCGAACTGTAGATGCAGAACTGGCTGAGTTTTAAAAACAGTGCTGCTTTAAGACACACTGGGACTTTGTCTTCCTTTTTAATTAAGCTACTTTTAAATAAGCTTGTTGGGTTTTTTTTATTGTCTGTTTCAAACTCCTTAAAGCTTTTTTTCTTACTATTTGTTGTTTTTTAGCAGCATTCTGGTTAACTGAGGCTTTCTCACAGAGTGTATCGTAATTAATTTTACCAGATTATTGGTCATCCTACTGTAGTTAGTCTATTAGAAACTCTCTTAGGTTTCAAATCCAGTGTTTTGGATGAAAAACAGGCTCTTTTATAATTTGACAAAGGAAATTTTTATATATGACATATCTTTGTAAATAGTGTTAATACTATAAAAGGCTTTTTTTGGATAATACTGCATTTAACTTTAAATTATAACCTTATGCTTTAAGTATTAGTTCATTGATTTTTTTTTTAGACTTCTCCTTGGGTGTTTTGCAATAGCATCCTACAAGAGTGAAATTAATCGTTTGATTCCTTTCCAAGTTTGCATAAAATATTATCACTTCCAAACATGTATGTAGTTGTCAGTTACATACTTTCTTGTCCTAAAGCTATATGAATAGCTGAAAGGATTCCTTAATTCTTTGAGCATTTCCCATATATTCATAGCAGTGTACTGCTACTTTATAAAGAGCATTTAATTTCCAAGAGCATACATGAATTTGTTCTGACCAGATTTTTATTCTTGATTCATTGGCCAATTTCCCAGTATTTAGGATTGTTTCTTTTTGTTCTAGGAGTTTTAAAGCCAGCCATATCCTCATTTCTGGTGATGGCCTAGTGACCCTCTCTGGCTTGTCCCACCTGCATAGTTTGGTTAAGCACGGACAGAGGCATAGGGCTGTGTTTGATTTCCCACAGTTCAGCACATCAGTGCAGCCGTGGCTGAGTCCAGAACTACTGAGACAGGTCAGGTGTGGCCGTTGCATTGGGTTGTCTGTGCGTCTCGAGTGTCTTCTAAGCTTGACTAAAGGACAGTTGTGACCTTATATTTGGATTGGTGAATGCACTACTGCAAGACTTTTTTCCCTCTTTCTTGTCAAAATTATTATGTTAGGAATTTAAAAATGTGCACCATATATTAAGTATAGCTTGATTTCTCACTTAATAAGTTTTTTCCATTATTGTTCACCATCCTTTATCAAAAAAGCACATGTATTAACTTTTTAAGTTACTTACACTAAAGGTCTTCACATTCGTTGTTCTACAGGATTTACATGGATACAACGTGAAGTCAGATATCTACAGTGTTGGCATTACAGCGTGTGAATTGGCCAGTGGGCAGGTACCTTTCCAGGACATGCATAGGACTCAGGTAAATGCTACTAAAATCCCAGAACTACTGTCCTTCCATATGATCCCTTATGTTCTAGGTAATATCTGTTAAACATCCCTGCTGTAGACTCTTAGGATCTTTATTGTTGTTGTTTTAATATTTTGCCTGATAAGGGTTGAAAGAAATTTTTCTGTCTTTTAGATGCTGTTACAGAAATTGAAAGGTCCTCCTTATAGTCCATTGGATATCAGCATTTTCCCTCAGTCAGAATCCAGAATGAAGAATTCCCGGTCAGGTGTAGACTCTGGGATTGGAGAAAGTGTACTTGTCTCCAGTGGAACTCGCACAGTAAACAGTGACAGATTGCAGACACCATCCTCAAAAACTTTCTCCCCTGCCTTCTTTAGCTTGGTACAGCTCTGTTTGCAGCAAGATCCAGAGAAAAGGTAATATTGTTCACCTCTAAGTAACATAAAACGTATGTTTTACACTTTTAGAAGCTTTGTGATAGTCCCTTCCTGCCAAATTCAAATCCTTAACCAGTCTTTTGGTCAAAAAATCATGATCTAATCTAGACAGCATCAATGCTAAAAACAAGTGGAAGCAGTGAGCAAGAGGGAGGAATACAGGATTCAAAACAGAAAACTTGGCTCCAGTTTTAGCTATTTCACTTCCTAACCAAGTCACCTTGTAAAAATCAGTTAATCTTCTGGACATTAATTACTGCATTTATGTGAAGACATTTTAGAAATTTCCAAGCAGTACAAAAATGTTAGTTTCTATTATAATAATATAAATTATTATCATATATAACTATATCTTATCATTAATGTTTTGGAAATTAGGTGTGGGTCTTATCTTTTTTTAGCCCCTTAATGCCTAGCATAAGCTCCTTATAATTAGTAAGTGCCCAGTAAATGTTGAGTTATGGACTAATTAAAGGATATCTCTAGACTTCTTCTCATTGGTCAGGGAAGCTAAGAATTAGGCTTCTGACATATATTATTTTTCCTTTTAATTTTTTAGTATTGGGTTTTATAGCTTTGAACCTAATTTCTACTATATTTTTACATCTAAAAATCAACATTCTAATATGAGGTTCTATTTTTTTATAACTTTTAAAAATGTTTCAGGCCATCAGCAAGCAGTTTATTGTCCCATGTTTTCTTCAAACAGGTAAGCTGATCTTTTTTCTGTTGTCTAGATGTTTTTAAATACTATTAAAAAGTCACTTCATGTATTGGCTTAATGGGACAGTTTAGTTGTTAAGGTTTTTAATAACAGCTTTCTTACAAAATAAAGTTAAAATCAAGAAAACTTTTGGGTAATTGAGTTAGACTTTCTAAAATACATCCATTCTGCAAAACGAGTAAAAACAAATGGAATATCATCATATGTGACTATATCTTCAGTTGGTATTTTGATTAATTTAGAGACATTTTATTTTTCTATATTGTCTAAAAATAATTTAAGGTCAAAACAATTCTGATAAAAATCATTCTATTTGGCTGTCACTTCTTCCTATTTTCAGATGACCAGAATCAAAGGTATTTTTAGTGACTTGGTTAAAAACAATCTTAAATACTTTCAATGATTGCTTTAAAAGTTATTTTTTACTAACAGAACTAATGTATTAAGTTTATGTACCAACAGCCTTATTTTGAGTTTCTTTGACAGATGAAAGAAGAGAGCCAGGACACAATCCTTTCGCTGTTGCCTCCAGCTTATCAAAAGCCATCAGTAGCACTGCCTCCAGCACCACCTTGGACTGAGCCAGACTGTGACTTTCCTGATGAAAAGGATGCAAACTGGGAATTCTAGGGCTGCCAAATCCTTTACATCCTACATACTTGACACTTTCTCCCTGCTGCTTGTCTTCTGTATTTCTAGGTACAAATACTAGAATTATACTTGAAAATACAGTTGGTGCACTGGAGAATCTACCACTTAAAACCACTCTATTCAAAGGAGCATGAGTTCGTAGCCCCTTTGGTTAGCTCAGTGCTACTACACCTCCAGGGAAACTTCAGAAGGATTCACCTAGCTACACTTAGTGTCATCTATCCTCAAGTTTTGTTTCTTCCAAAGCTGTGACTAATTCTTCTTGATCTCACTATCATTTTTGAGCCATTTAATTCTTTCAGCATTTCCTGCCCTCAGGGAATGTGCCCTCAAAGGACAGTGCTTCCAAATACATTTTTTACTTCCAGATTTTCGAGCCTTTTTGATCAGCTATTGTTAGACCAACAGGCTAGTTGATTTTGGCATCAAACCCTTGTTTGGTAACAGGGAAACAGGTATACTTCCCCATTTTCTTGTGTTAATACTTATGGCAATATCAAACTGAGCCTCACTCACATTAAATGATTCACTTGAAATATATAGAGAAGTTGTGATTTCCTTTTTTTTTTTAAGGGGCTAAAGTAACACTTTTCTACTCATGTAAATTATAGATCCTAAATTCATGCATCCCGTGGGAGCTCAATAAAGATTTATTGAATTGAGTTTATGCTTTTATTTATCTTTTTGCCTGGTTTGACAAGGCTAAACCACAGATTCTAATTTGTTTTGCCAAGGAAAGCCGTTTGCAAACAAATAGGTTTACTTACATAACCTGTGAATTGGGGACAACCTGGTCTTTGAACAATGGAGAGAGAAGACATTCTGTTCCTTTATATGATTATTCTTGCTCCTGTAGGTGATACAACATATAATGACAGAGAGACCTTAATTCATGGTATTACCACATTAGCAAGAGAGAGATGCTGTCTCAGAGTATGCAGTTTGAATTGTGGATTTTTTTAATCTGTACACTTATCTAACATTCCATTTAAAATTATTTTTAAATGATTGTCTTAAGATTAAAAGATTAAAAGCAATGAGACAGTATATAAATTAATAGACAACTTGAAACACAAACCTTTCCATGTTGATTGCCAGCCCTTGTCAAGAATGTTTAGGTCACTCCAAGTCAGCCACAAAGACCTGCAAGGTGGAGGAGGGAGAGGTGAGCACCAGTTGAGGCCCTGAGATCACATGTAGTAGCGGGGGCTGTAGTGGTCCACCAACCTCCAAAACCTCCCTTCACAAGAGAGACCCACAGGAATCAGAGGAGCAGTGGAACGTGTGCAAAAGGTGGACTGGGGAGAGCGGGAGGCAGTGCCTCTCGGATCTCCGGTGTGTTCTGCTTCTCCAGAGAAAAGAACCAATAGGAGACTTACTCTAAGGAATTGCCTCACACGATGATGGAGGCTAACAAGCCCCCAGATCTGCAGGGTGAAAGGACAAGCTGAAGAGCTAAAGAGCCAATGGCGATCCAGTCCCAAGGCCGGCAGGCTGACCTGGCAGAGCTGGTGCCACAGGCCTTAACCTGGAGAGGCCCACCCACATGGAGGAGGGCAGTCTGCTTCGGTTAGTCTACAGATTTAGACGTTAATTTCATCCAAAGTGCCTCACAGAAACATGCTCTGGAGGCTGTGGGGGAGAATGCTGCCCTTTCTGGCTTCTGCAGGCTGCCTGCCCCCCTGGCCTCAGGGGCCAGCACTTGTTTCAGTGTTCACATCTCCTTTTCTGACATTCTGCCTCTCACTCATAAGGACTCAATAGACTTACTTGCGGTCTTCCCAGGTAATCCAGGATAATCTCATCCCAAGATCCTTAACTTAGTCACAGCTGCACAGTCCCTTCTGCCAGGTAAGGGACCATAGTCACAGGTCCCTGGGATTAGGGTTGATGGATCATCATTCTGCCTAACACATGTCCAGTCATGTCGGCTTTCTGAAGGACCCAGGCTAAAATGCCCCATGAGCTTCTAGGTACTTTCCCCAAACAATGCTTATGTAACTAGTGTTACTACTCTGTGTGTGTGTGTGTCTCTAATAGACTGTGGACTCCGTGAGAATATTGTCTTATTCGCTAGTACATCCTGATGTTTAGCAAAGTGTTTGGCATATTATGGACATTTAATAAATATTTAAGGAATTCAACCTTGACTAAAGGTTACAAGTTGTTTTTTTAAAGACTTGAATATTTGAGAGATTTCCCTGGTAGGAAATTTTAAACTGTGTCACAGTATTGCCACTAAGAGTTAATGAGACAAAGGGATCTGAGATTTCCATCTAGAAAATATTTCTTCCTTTACTGCAAACCGGATCAATGGTTTTCCTCATAAATACTGCCCGTCAATTGCCTGTTTGCTCTTAGATCCATTTCTCCACTCTTCCCTTCTCGTCTTTGCTGGCAACTACATTTCCCATCACCCTCTCTCTCAGGGGTCCAGGGAGGCAATGTTGGGAAATCAGAGCAGGAAGAGAGGGGAAACGTGGCACTTCTCACCCTGTGCTCTTCCCGGTTTCTTGCGGAGTCCTGGCAGTGCCTCTATGTTCTTGGCCTTTTGGCCTTAGGACTCGGGTAGCACCGCTGCTCCTGCTGTCTCTTCCATCTGACGGGTAGTGGCACATCCTGCTCTTGCTAGTCTCTGGATTGACCCACCGTCCCTTTTGACTTCTTAGCCTTGATTCCATCACTCATGAAACCAATTCCCCGTGTTTCTTCTACTTGAAGATTCTGTTATAACTGTTTTCCCAGTTACACTATGACTGATGCAAGTACAACTTTGAGGATTACTAGAAATTCTTGGCCTCCAAAAAAATGTATTACCTTGATCATACCATTAAATAAATGATCAGGATTTAAGTTCCCCATTAGCCAATCTATTTAAACCCCATAGTTTTTATGACTTATGGGAGAAAAATTAAAACAGACAAAAATTCTATACATTGAAGTTTTGCTTCTCAAGAATGAACCTAAGTTCAACAAGATCCAAATACTGTACTTGATGAGAATAGAGCCGATTCTCAGAAGTCTCTGATTTAAATCCTGGGCTGATTTAGCTAGGTAATATTTTAGGCAGTTTCTATAGATGTATGCAGCTTCCTAGCTTTGTGATATTAAAGAGACCCTTTCATAGTTTTTCAAGTAAGAAAGTCACTACAGTGTAGGAGCTGCCTCAGGAATTCATATTAAACCTGTTCTTTATAATCTTTATAGTGTAAAAAGTTGTGATAGCCAATATTAAAATTAACAAGTTTTATAGGCCTAGAGAATTATACTGTTAATCAAGTAACATAACTAAAGTTGAAGAGTTAAAGGGGGATCAACAGCACATAGAGAACTTAAAAACTGGTGATAGGGATCATTCAGAGCATAACAGATTTGAAAAATCTGAGAGCTATGAATTAGAGCAATTCTGTCATATAATGAAAAAGAAGAAAAGCTGGGAATACAACTTTGCTAATGAATATGAACTGAATATGTATTTCTGTGTTCCCTATGGTTCATAAACAAAAACATTTACATCAAAATGTGTTTCTTTTACATTTTAATTAAAACAAAATGGTTCTAACAAGATGAATTTTGGTTGCTGACTTCTATCACACGAAAGGACAGATCTCCAAACCATTTTGTTAATTGGAGAAATGATATTCTGACTGTCGACCTCACATATCATTCTGAGCTGTTTAACAATTGGATAATATCACAAGTGAGCAAACATTTTCAGCATTTTCTTTTAAAAATTTTTGGCTGTGTTTTATGGATTTCATAATCTGGGACTGTGTCATTTAAATGAACTAAGCGTGCTGAAACCATTCGAGAACTTGTAAACTTTCCAGTGCAGCTTTCTCGACGCTTGTTAACCCCTGGAGCAGTACATGGTCTTGCATGTTTCAACCGATCATGGCTCTCATCTGGGTTCTTTTCTAAAAGCCTTGCTCTTGATTTCACTTTTTCAAGATGCTGAAATGAGGTCATAGGAAGATCCTCCTCAAATCTATCTGAACAATCCTAAACATTAAAATAAAAGATCGAGTTGGTGAGTTAGGCTTCCTTAAAGTATATTTTACATTTATAAGAACCAAAGTTTGTAATATCAACAGTCAAAGACAAAAAATGAGAGTATCAAATGTTTTATAGGTAAAACCTTCCACCAATGCCTCCCATTAGAAAATACAGAATCTTGTAATACTACCAACAATAAATAGATATAAACAAATAACCAAATAAATAGAGATGAGAATGTAGAACAGCAAAAAACAAACAAAAAATCACAACCATGTTTCAGTCCCCTGGTGTGTTTCAGTAGTTGAGCATCAACTCATGAAGTAGGAGGTCAAGGTTGGATTCCGTCCCTCCCTCCCCTGGTCAGGGCACATGCCGGGTTTATGGCTCAATCCCCAGTAGGGGGCGTGCAGGAGACAGTGATCGATGATTCTCATCATTGATGTTTCTGTCTCTCCCTTTCCTTTCCTCTCTCTGAAATCAATAAAAACATATCTTTAAAAAAATCTATTGTTTCAAAGGATCTGTTATTTCAAAAGGCATGGAAGATATAAAGCTTGAAACCAGATAAATTTAGGGGTCAGACTCCTAAGCAAGGTTGAACAGCCTCCTGTTCTATAATTCTCCTCTTCCAAAATACATCTTCCCCAGTCCCAAGTATAAATTATAAACTCTTATATTTGACTTTTTATGTTATCCCAACTTTCATTCCTTAAAAGCTGATAAACATCTTTAATACACACACATGCACAGAGTTCAGCATCTAAGGATATGGTTATAATGTTTATATTAAAACAATTTTAAAATTGTGTATATTTTGAGAGTAAACAAGTAAGACATTCAGGAAAATAAAAGATATATACCAAAATAATTTTTTTTAATATATTTTATTGATTTTTTACAGAGAGGAAGGGAGAGAGAGAGCCAGAAACATCGATGAGAGAGAAACATCGATCAGCCGCCTCCCGCACATCTCCCACTGGGGATGTGCCCGCAACCCAGGTACACGCCCCTGACTGGAATCGAACCTGGGACCCTTCAGTCCGCAGGCCGACGCTCTATCCACTGAGCCAAACCGGTTTCGGCCCAAAACAATTTGTTAAATGGTGGCTGTGTTAGGGTGGCGGGATTATGGGCTCTGTTTTCCTTTTCAAATGTTTAATAATATGGCTATATCTTATAATACTTTACAAGTATGCGCATAAGAGAATATGGAGCTATTAGTCATTCTCAAATTAGTGTAAACTAGTTTCCCCTGCAGTTTGAGAAGCTTGTCTCTTAACACTTCAGAAAGATGGCCACACCAAAGAAATGGGCTGCTTTCCTTTGGAGAGGAAGTGGGCGTGTATTATTAGAACTGGAGAGCTGGGGGAGGGTTGGCAGGGCTAAGAATTAGACAGCAGTAAAGAGATTTACAAAAGAGGTACCACGAGGCTAAAGGGAAATGTGACCCACTTTACAATTTTGCCTGGGTTTGCAGAGGACAAGGAAGCCTTCTCCCTCTTCCCTCTCATGCACACAGAGCAATTAGGTCAGCCCAGCATTAAGGGAGCGTCTGCTACACTGGCGAGTGATATGTAACTTGCTTCACAGTGGATGTGCTGTTGCCAGAGGACCAGTGGAAGCGCATGGAGCTGCTCCCCCCACCCACACCCCCCCTCCTCCCTGCCCTTTTCTGGATGCTCCTGTAACTCGGTTTTTCAGTCTTTTGTTTTGAGTTCTTTGGGAAATTCTTGAATTTCAGAGAATCAGATGAGCCAGACATTCTGATGATCTGAAAAATTCCCTCTTACCATTTATTCTCTGTTGCCAATGTCACTAGAGAGAAACGTTCAGGTACGGTTGGTTTGAGAGAGGGAAATAAAGATGACTCAATCTCTCTTGCCCACTCTTAGGATAAGGATTCTGAGACCCTATATGATCTCATAACATGTAATATAAACACAATTTTTTTGTTTTGTTTGAAAGTGATACTAATGATTCCACTTGACTAAAACTTCAGCCTTTCTTTTCTGAAGACTATAAACCCATTTTTTCCTATTCCTAGTGCATACAACCCCTCACTCATTTGATACTAAATTATTGAATTCAGATAGAAAAGAGAAATCCAATGTTGAGAGTATAAGCTATATTAATAATATTTACCCTGCTACTAATTTGTTTTACTATTTACTAAAGCTAAATATTTGCTTTACCCTGGAAAATCAATTTGCTATGGACCTAACTGGTTTGGCTCAGTGGATAGAGTGTCAGCCAGACTAAAGGGTCGGGTTTAATTCTGGTCAAGGACATACCTCGGCTGCAGGTTGGATCCCTGGCCCTAGCCGGAGCTCATGCAGGAGGCAACCAATCAATGTGTCTCTCTCACATGGATGTTTCTCCCTGTTTCTCTCCATCCACTCTCTAAAAATCATTGGGAAAATATCCTTGGGTGAGGAAAAGGAAAGGAAAGGAAGGGAGGGAATGAGGGAGTGAGGAAAAACAATTTACTATGGAAATTCAACTATTTTGAACTTAAATCTATTTTCTCAAAGATAGAATTATGCATATCAAATTACCATTACAATGTAAGAATTTACATTGTAGGTCATGCCTGTTTATATAGATAAGAGCAGTGGTCAAGAAAATTAAAATACATCCCTTCCATTCCTAGAATAGTTTGTATAAAGTCTAATAACAGATTTACCTTCCTGTTTTATGTAATATTAAAAATAGATTTGAATTCCCAAATTTGTCAGCATACAATATAGCAGTGGGGTGGTGGTTAAAAGAAAAAAAAAAAAAGGCTAGAAAATAAAATTTTGCACTTCATAATTTGATTGTAAATATTGCATACCCTAATGCTTAGCAGAACTGGCACATAATAATATATTTGTTCACTGAAACAGGTGTTCAGTGACCTGAAAAACCTTATATATTTCCATAGCATACAGCCACTGCCAATGCTTGTTCGGATTGTGCCTGTACAATGGCCCCTGACTCGGGGGTGAGCTGGGGCTGAAAGCCAGCCAGTTTCTCATGGACAGGGCTTGTGCTCTGGCTCCAGGCTGGGTCAGCCTGCAGAATCTTCCCAGAGGGAAGGGTGTCTTTTCCTAATACTCCAGAGGGTGTGCCCTTTATCTATTTTACACAAAGGTACTCAATGTGTTAACAGTCCCCTGGTTTTGTGATTACATTTGGGATGAGGTAAGATGATATTTGAATGTCAGAAGGATTTTTTTTTTAATTTGGAGATCTGTACATCTTGGGGCAATGAAGGTTACACACACACTTGCATGCAGATACACCTATGTATAAATATATAGATATAGATATCCTACAGATTATTTATAGAACTTCGCAAAATACAGAGGGAGAAGACTAGAAAAGTGTGATTACGTGTATCGTTCTTCTTGCAGTCCAATGAAGCAATGTCCGTGGGACAGATTTCCTGGGCCTTTTCCTGGTGGGCGGCGTGGGTGCTAGTATCTTCACCGTCTTAGGTGACTTTGTTTGTTTGTTGACACGGTCTCTTTCTTTTCGGACCTTGGGATTTAGGTTTCCTCTCTTCAATACTTCTGGGAAGAGGGATGGTTTTGAGTTTTTCTCAGCTTCCACAACTTTATATTTAAACGATTCAAGGACCTTTGCACATTTTTCATTGCAAATTTCACTTGGTTTTATATAAAGAGTTTGTATTTCTTTTTCAGAATGTGCAAGTGTTTCTAGATGTTTTTTATTATTGTTATTATATCCTTTCAGTCTCTGACAATGGTTGTTCCCAGCCTCTGAACTGAGATGAGTTAAAGTGTTCCTCGTGAATTTACCTACGTCTTCTTCATCTTCACTTGGCAGTTTGCAATAAGGAATTCTAACATTCGGTGGCAACAATACTTCATGTCTTTCCTGTACCATCAATTTATAGATATTCTGCTCCTTTTTTTCAAGGGACTTCATTTTTAGTGTGCTTTCAAAGCAAGTGTTTGATTGAGTTATTTCTGATTTACCACTCCAACTCTGTGGATTTTGAATCTCTGTATTAAAATCATAATGCTCTGCTTCAGAAAGCTGCACAAAACCATGTGTTTTCTTTTGTTTCTTAAGCACTATGTCTGTAGGACTTTCTGATGACTTCTTTGATGGAATTGCTTGGGTATTTTTGTTGGAAGAAGGTTGTACTTTAATTAAAGTCAGTGTTTTCTGTTCTCTAATTATTGCTGGATTTTCTTTAGTATTCTGTAAGGGAAAATACCCTTTTTCATCCTTCCTGGTCAGTTCTGTTTCTACAATTCTATCCTCAGATGCCTTTTGTAAAGTAGCTTTATGAACAACTTTTGGATATTTATTTTGCTTTTCTGAATGCTCATTCATAAATTTATTTTCATCTCTGAAAGATAAATCTGGCTTTATACATTTTAATGGTGTGAAACTAGACTTAATCAAATTTATACGGTTGCTGATTCCCTTTAATTGCCTTTCAGTGATTAGTCCTGATTTTGAAAGTTTATCTATAAAAAGTACCTGAAGGTATTTCCTTAAATCAGCTTTTAGATTTAATAGTTCATTTTCTGATAAACCTATAAGATGGTTTTGCAGAGATTTATTTAAAGGATATTTCATGTTTATTTCAAGCCTTCTGCCAAAACTCCCCTTTGAAATGTCTTGTCCTAACTCATGAAAAGATATTGAAGAACTTTTAGTTCTTAGAGAAGGTATGTTTGAGTGCATAGGTTCAGATTCTGTCTCTTTAAATAAACTGCTTTCCGAAAGATCTTTTAGGAAATAGTTTTGCAGAATTTCATTTAAAAAGGATCTCAACCTTATTTCCAAATTTTTATCTATAAAATGATGATTAAAATTATTTACAAAAGACATCGTTTCTTTTACAATTTCTGAATATTTCTCCAGAGAAACATTTTGCTTTTTTGGTTCTGTTTTCTCATTTATCAAATACAGATTTTGATAGATTTTGGGTAAATCCTCTTTGGTGATATGTCCTGATTCTGAAAGTCTTTCTACAAGGTAATGCTGGATATGTTTGCTTACCTCAGATTTAAATTTTTTAATTTCTGACTCTGAGAGTGCATCTAGAAATACACGCAGCTTTGGATTCAAATTAGGTTTTCTGTCTAATTTGTCTGCTTCATCAAAATTCTCTTTGATTTCTTCAAGGTCTTCTGCATTATTTAGAAAAGGATGTTGGATTAGTCTCTCTAATTCTTTTTCTGGTTGTCTTCCCTTTTCAGACTGATTATGTTTTAAAAAAACATTAAATATGTTTTTGAAAAAGGATTTTAACATTGTTACATCTGACTCATTAAGTTTACCCATTAACAAGGTACTTAAATTTTCTAAGGTAGAACTTAGATCATTTTCTTCTCTATCAAGCCTCTGACCATTACTTGGCAAATCTGTTTTTTCATCTGGTGTTGACTGATATTTTGTGTCTTGTGGGGAGGTATTTTGGCCTTTGTCTATAAATGTAGCTCTATTCAAAAAAGAAGTGGTTTCTTTGGGGATGATGGGTATATTCTGCTTTGAAAGAAAATCTGTTTTGCTCTTGATTTCTGAATAAACTTCTGTGGAGACCTTTGGCTTTTCTCCAGCAAAGGCTGTCTGTGTGTGCAGCAAAGAACCCTTCTGGTCTTCACCTAATTCTACCACTTTGATGATCCCAGATTCTAAAAGAGTATCTACAGAAAATGCTTCAATTATCTGGCTTGCAACAGATTTGGCCTCTGGCAATTCTCTCCCATCATCATTTTCTTCATAGTGACCTGGAATATTTGAAGATAAACTCTCCCAAGATATGGGTAATTGATTCTGCCAGTTCATCTGTGTCTCACTCAATTCTTCCGCTCCCATAGCCAACTTGGAGAGGAATGGGGCAGTGAATATCTGCTTGATAATGTAATCATGCGCGATGCTATTGAAATCTGGTTCGGGGCTAGACACTTCACTTTCTAAATGTTTCTTTTTGAAACTACTTTTTTTTATTATTGGAAAAGCTATATCACCGTCCTCCAAGTGGTTTTCAGAGACGAGGTCCCTTTCTATCTCTGGAGAATTTCCTGGCCCATCTTCTGACAATGAAACTCCAGAAATACCTTTAGTTTTTGGACTTACAGGAGACTCTGAATTCAAAATATCTTCTTCTGAAAGCCAGTTATTTAAATCTTGGATTTTTTCAAGTATTTTGTCTTCCAAACTTGGTGGTTTATCATGAACACTCAGAAGTGGAGAACTATGGCTTTTCTCTCTTGCTTCAGTGCCGTTAGGAATTTTTGGTTTAAAAAGTAATTTATCTATAAGGTCTTCAAGATTTTCACTTAAATTTGGCTTGAGCACCACTGACTGTTTTAAGTTGTCTAGGACGGAAGTAAAACTTAATGATCTTGAGAGGCGACCTGTATGTACATCTACATTTCCAGTCAGTGATGATTCTCCTTCAAAGTTTGGCAAAGATGCAGCTGGCAGTCTTTCCTTCAAGTGATTCTTAATATCTAAACTCTTTATTGTGGTGGTGGTGGTAGGCTCACTGTCTAAATGATTCTTACTGCTTAAAGTCTGTATTGTGATGATATCAGGATCAGGGGCTAACTTTTTCTTAGTGTCTACAGTCTTAGCGTCTACAATGCTGCTATCAAGACCACTGGGCCAGTTTGTATTAGTAGGGCTTGGAGGTTTTGAATGTATTGGGTAAGGAGGGTCTTGGTCCTCATGTTCTATAACCTCTGTACTTAAAGTGTTTCTATATTTGGACATATCTTGGTAGCTCCTTTTAGTGGCTGATATTTTGTTGTTTGAAAGCCTTAGAAAAGGATCCAAACTGTCCTTGATGTTGAGATTCTGTAAAATTTAAAAAAAAGGTAAGACATTCTGTAACATTTATTTTCAATTTATAATACATTTTCTAGCTAAGTCTTTGAGCAATCTGTCAGTCTATCTATTCATCCTCCTACCTTCTATAAACAGAAAACTAACTTTAATTATTTTAAAAATATTTGAAATTTTAATGCAAAATTTTTCAATTTCTAACTCTGATACTATTCTGTGTCAAAGCTTTTTCCTACCTGGAATATTTGTAAATACTTCACAAATAGTAAAGAATTCAACTTCCAGTGTTAGTTGCATTTGCTTAAACACAGGCTAACATCAGGATCCATACAAACATTTATCGTTTTAGTAAATTAAAAAAAAAAAGTGTAGTAGTATATATCCCAGTGAAAATATCAGGAATATTCTTTAAAGGCTGACTTGGGGGCATATATCACCTGCTTTTAAGTCTGAGAATTTCAACCGTGATGAGTTCCATTCAACCCTTAGAACATCACAGTAAAATCTTTTTGATGAATACTTTATATGCGTCAGAAATGGTTAAGAGACAGCAGTACACAAAATTCTGGATTACAGTGAAATTTCAGTGTGACATCCATAGACAGTTTTGTAGCTCTGGAATCAAACTATTTCATCACTGAAATAGCCTTCAAAATGAAGTCTCTTATTCAAAACTTTTGTTCAAACAACTTCTACATTATCTATCCAATTGAAAAAAAATAAAGTGTGAAATAATCAGCCTAGAATTTTAGTTCATGTCACCTTAGTAGTCCAAGCTTCATTTTAATGGATGCAATTCATTATAACTGGTTTTCAAATGCTAGTTGATACCCAGGTGACAGCATAAGAATCCCCTTAGGTTTTTTGAAAAGTAAAAATTCCTAGGCTTCATTTCTAGACTGAGGTTCTTAGGTCAGAGGTGGGACCTGGGAATATGTATTTTTAAAAGATAACCCAGTGTTTCTAATGGGCATTTTGGTTTTGGGGCCATTGAATTACATAATGTATTAGAAAAGCCTAATAGTTGAGTATGATTGGTATTGGGATAGGATAACTCAGCACTCACCTGATATTTTGTTTTGGATTCTGTATGTTCTGGTTTCAAAGGTGGTAACAAGTATTGTTTTTGTATAAAAGCCACCTTATAAAAAGAGAAGGTTTAATTTTGAACTGCTTGTAATGAAAGAATATTTCCCAAGTTTCTCATAATGTTATATTTTTCCAATTATCAAAATAAATCTGTATATATAGGTACACAAATATATATTCTTAGCTTCATTGATGCTCTAATATTTATTCTATTGAATTTATAAAACCAAAATGATGTACAATTTCAAGGAGAAACAAAAGTAGAAAACAGAATTGTCAGAACAAATTGTAATTTAATTTTAAAAGGTTTTGAAATTCTTTAGATAACAAATGGCATTTGAAAATATATTGAAATCACATTCTCAGTGATTCTCAGGAGACAGAAAATGAAACCTTTTAAAAAATCTTTTTCATAATTCATAGAAGGAAACTGGTAGACACTGTCCATTTGGTTTACATATCAAGAAATATTTTAAATATATTCTTAAAGATAACCATTAGAAAAATAAAAATTAATGCCTAATAGCACTGAGAAAAATTATAGAGGGAAGATTTGAAATATTATAAATGCTCTAAAGCACTCATCTTTCCAAGTGTAATATCAACACACTTTACCTGAAGTTGGTAAGTTGAAAAATCAAATAGACTTTCAGTAAGCTAAAATTCTAATAAAACTTGCTGGAAGAACTATAAAGCAAACTGTTAAAAGTAGTCACCCTAGGGAAATGAGAATGGTAGCATGGTTGTGGGTAGGAAAGGATAACTTTCACTTTGCATTTATACACTTTTGTGCCGAAAGAATTTTTGGGGGGCTGTGCAGGTATAGCTTTAATTTTTTAAAAAAAGGCTTATAAAACTTGTAAATGTAAAAATTACATATGGAATTCTTACTAGGGCATTAATTAAATAATTGTACAGGCTCACAGTGAGAGACAGTAGAATTTGGTGGTTTGCAACACAGACTCCAGAGCCCGTCTGCCTGTGCTCGAACTCAGGCTTACCACGATAGCTACGTGCCCTTAGACAAACAGCCCCTCCATCAACCAGCATAATCCCCTACATGTAAAACATAGTAAAAATATGTACCTCAGAAAATTGCTGTGAGAATTTAGTGAGTTAATATATGAAGACACTAATATTGTAGCTTGCAATAAGAGTGTTGGCTATTATTATTAAAATAACATTTTAGCCATTTAAAGCAATTAAGTAGAAATAAAGGCTATATAGACAATGTGATATTAAGTGAAAATTAAGATGCAGAACAATATTGCTAGTTTATCATGATAAGCAATCTGGAAAAATGTTGGTGGCATATAGGAAAGTCTTTTTGCAAAAGTGACTCAAGTGGAATAAGAAAATTTTGAATGGACAATATTATTAAATTTTTTTAAATAATTAAAATACATCACTGCATTTTTCAAAAGTCACTGAGCTGTATTTCACAAAGAGTAAACATTAATGTATGTAAGCTAAAATTAAAAGAATAAAAGCAGGATGTTGGGGGTCAAGAAATAATGCAGACAGTGAATCTAACTATTACAAATGTAAGATATAACCAACCTAAGGGAGTAGGAGAAAAAAAACTGATCTTGGTAACTGGATGCTTTGACTAGAAATGTAAGGCTAAAGATAAAATGAACTGTACATAAACAATGTATGTGCACCAGTAGGTAAATTTGTTTGTCATGGGTATAGTACAAGTTAGGAATTCTGAAATTGCTATATATATATATACAGATATATGTAAGTAAATCGATAGTGAATGGTGAGATCCATATTTCTCATGATTAGAGACAGAAGTTACATTATAGACAGACAAGAAAGGAAGACTAGAATAAACCAGGGTGTGGGATAATGGGTACTTTCCTACAATTGGGGTGTTAATACAAATTAATAAGTTTGGTTTAAAGGGTAGTCTGGCAGCTTTTATGAGAATAAAATGTGTGCGTATACTTTGACCCAACAATTCTACTTCTCATATTTATCCCATAATATACTTATACAGGTGAAAAAAAAGATAATTCTTACCATTTAGAAAGTGACTATTATGTTCCAAGCCCTTTAAAATTCTTTGAAATAAATGATAGCATTCTTATTTTGCAGATGAGAAAACTGAAACGCAGATGTAAACTGCCCAAAGTTATATGACCATGGAAGTAAAAGAATCTAGGTATTTCTACCTGTAAAATCCAAGCTCTTTTACGATTTCATATTAATTTCTCTTACCATCATCAAACACTGCCTTTCACTGGTGGGTGAAGTTAAATTCCTCATTCCTCCCTACCTTTCTTGCATCCTGATATATTTTAGGATCTAGTCCAGTGATGGCGAACCTCTGACACGCGAACTCATTTTTTTGGTTGATTTTTCTTTGTTAAATGGCATTTAAATATATAAAATAAATATCAAAAATATACATCTTTGTTTTACTATGGTTGCAAATATCAAAAAATTTCTATATGTGACACGGCACCAGAGTTAAGTTAGGGTTTTTCAAAATGCTGACACGCCGAGCTCAAAAGGTTCGCCGTCACTGATATTGTTAGGGTTTAAATAGAAACTAATTAAGCCATATCTGGAAAGTCTTAATTTATGAAGAGGCTCTAAAAATGTGAAGAAACTACTGAAAGACTGTCACCTGAATCAGTCAAGAGTTGAAAGAAAGGTTAGTCCTTTCCAACTCAGATTAGCACTTCAGAAGTTTGTCTCAAAATACTGCATTATTTTTTTAAAAAAATATGTTTTTATTGATTTCAGAGAGGAAGGGAGAGGGAGAGATAGAAACATCAATGATGAAAAAGAATCATTGATCGGCTGCCTCCAGCGTGCCCCACACTGGGGATGGAGCCCACAACCTGGGCATGTGCCCTGACCAGGAATCGAACCATGACCTGCTGGTTCATAGGTCAATGCTCAACCACTGAGCCATGCTGGCTAGGGAAAATACTGCATTTCTTTAATACACTACCTTAGTTCATTTTTTAAAAACCCTCTTTTTTCAACTTCTAACAACTTCAAAATATATTTTACCATAAAATTCTGAGGATTTTTTTTGACTTGTCTGTGAAGCAATTAGCTTAGACTTTTTGGAATTTGTTCAAGAATTCTGATATGTCTTCTTCAGAAGCCTGTTGCCGTAGGTGATGGATTCTTTCAACCTTCTAAATCTACTGATTGTACATAACCTATGTTGTATGGATTACCCACTGAATTTATCTTGTTCAATTTACTTTAGTTTCATTTACCATATACTGGTCTGACTACCACCTTTAAGAAATACATTTAAGGTAAGTTTTTCTTTTATTTTTTGAAAATTCAGCTCTTTATTTGGAAATACTTGTTGATTTATGTGCAGGTGTAAGACATAACACAGAGAGCCCATGTACCCTTTATCCAGTTTCCCTCAATGGTAACATCCTGTGAAAATAGTGGAATATCACAACCAGGGGACTGACATTATAAGGTCAAGTTGAAGCACAGTTCCACAAGGATCCCCAATGTCCTTTTATAGACAGTAACACCCACTTCTTTTCTGCCTCCACCACCTACTTAGTGCCTGGCAACCACTGTTCTGTTATTCATTTTTATTATTTCAAGAATGACATGTAAATAGAGTCATACAATGTATATCATTTTGGGAGCAGGTTTTTTTCACTCAGCACAATTCTCTGGACATTTGTCCAGGTTGTTGTATGTAACAATACTTTGTTCCTTGTTATTGCTGAGTATTATTCCATGGTATGGATATATCACAGTAATAGCCATTCATCAATTGAAGGACATCTGGGTTGTTTCCACTTTGGGGCTATTATGAATAAGGCTGCTATAAATATTTATATTCAGGTTGTTTTTGTAAACATAAGACTTAATTTCTGTGGGATAAATGCCGAAGAGTGTAATTGTTGGGTTACATAGCAGTTGCATATATAGTTTTTTGAGAAATTGCCAAACAATGTTCAGGAGTGGCTACACATTTTTAAATTCCCATCAATTTCTCCATATTTGGTTTTATTTTTATTTCAGCTATGAGACTTAGGTCAAAATATGGTTTTGTTTATGAATGGCCAATTGTTCCCACATCACTTGTTGAAAAGCTTAGCCTTACTCCATTGAATTACCTTTATATCTCTGTCAAAATCACCTTGGCATGTTTTTGTGGGTATGTTTCTAAGATGTCTATTCTGTCCCTTTGTGTGTCTGATCTTTGTGTGTCTCTCTTTCCTCTAATACCACACTTCTTGATTCTTGATTACTGTATCTATATCGTAGACCTTGAAATCAAGTAAAGTGATTCCTCCCACTTTCTTCTTTTTAAAGATTATGTTAGGTATTCTAGGGCCTGTGCCTTTCTACTAGATTTTTGGAATGATCTTGTCCATATTTACAAAAACCTGGAATTTAGATAAAAATCACATTAAACCTATAGGTTCTCTAGGGACAAACTGATATCATTACTAAGTTGAGTTTTCCAATCCTTGAACATGGTATGCCTCTCCATTTACTTAGGTCTTTGATTTCTTCCATCAGCATTTTGTAATTCTTATCCTGTACATGTCTTGACAGGTTTATAAGTACTTAATTTCTTTGAAGTTATTGTAACTGCTATTCTGTTTTAAATTTTGCTTCCATGTGTTGTTAGCATATGGAAAGATTATTGATTTTTGCTATTTGATCCTTCAACCTTACTGAACTCACTTATTATTATTTTTGTAGACTTCTTGGTATTTCCCACATAGAAAACCATTTAATCTGAAAATAGAGTTGTGTTTCTTCCTTTCCAATCTCTGTGGCTTTTATTTTTCTATTACAATTTCTAAACTTCCCATACTATATCCTTGTTTTGTTCCTGGTATTGAAAGGTATTAACTATAACGTACCTAAGCTGGCGGGTTTTTTTTTTTTATGTTTCTTATTCTTTTTTTTTTAAATTAAATCTTTATTGTTCAGGTTATTACATTTGTTCCTCTTTTTTCCCCCCATAACTCCCCTCCTTCCAGTTCCCACCCGACCCTCCGCCCTCATTCCCCACCCACTGTCCTCATCCATAGGTGCACGATTTTTGTCCAGTCTCTTCCCGCATCTCCCTCATCCCTTTCCCCCCCAAGAATAGTCAGTCCATTCCCTTTCTATGTCCCTGATTCTATTATAATCACCAGTTCATTCTGTTCATCAGATTATTTATTCACTTGATTCTTAGATTCACTTGTTGATAGATGCGTATTTGTTGTTCATAATTTGTATCTTTACCTTTTTCTTCTTCCTCCTCTTCTTAAAGGATACCTTTCAGCATTTCATATAATACTGGTTTGGTGGTGATGAACTCCTTTAGCTTTTCCTTATCTGTGAAGCTCTTTGTCTGACCTTCAATTCTGAATGACAGCTTTGCTGGATAAAGTAATCTTGGTTGTAGGTTCTTGGCATTCATCACTTTGAATATTTCTTGCCACTCCCTTCTGGCCTGCAAAGTTTCTGTTGAGAAATCAGCTGACAGTCGTATGGGTATTCCCTTGTAGGTAACTGAGTTTCTTTCTCTTGCTACTTTTAAGATTCTCTCTTTGTCTTTTGCTCTTGGCATTTTAATGATGATGTGTCTTGGTGTGGTCCTCTTTGGATTCCTTTTGTTTGGGGTTCTCTGCGCTTCCAGGAATTGTAGGTCCATTTCTTTCACCAGGTGGGGGAAGTTTTCTGTCATTATTTCTTCAAATATGTTTTCAATACCTTTCTCTCTCTCATTTTCTGGCACCCCTATAATTCGGATGTTGGTACGCTTGAAGCTGTCCCAGAGGCTCCTTACACTATCTTCGTATTTTCGGATTTATGTTTCATTTTGCTTTTCCAGTTGGGTGTTTTTTGCTTCTTCGCATTTCAAATCTTTGACTTGATTCTTGCGCTCCTCTGGTCTGCTGTTGGGAGTCTGTATAATATTCTTTATTTCAGTCAGTGTATGCTTAATTTCTAGTTGGTTCTTTATCACAACATCGAGGGTCTCATTAGATTTCTTGAGGATCTCACTATATTTATCGGCGGTCTCACCAGTCTTTTCGAGGGCCTTACTAAATTTACTGGCGGCTTCTAGACAGTTCTTGAGAGACCTTAAAAGTGTGGTTTTGAACTCCATATCCTCCATTTCTGTCATTTGTGTCCTGTTTCTTTGTCTCCGCATTTTTTATGCTTTCTTGGTGCACCCCCTTGTGGTCATTGTGAGCAGTCTTGTTGTAGTTAAGCCTTGATTGTTGTAGGTAGTACTGGGGGGATTTGACCTCCAGGCTAACTGGCTGTGAGAATTAGCTGTGTCTGCAGTGGGAGTACTTCTGTCCTCTAGGGAGGTGCTAATCTAGCCTTTGCCTAAGGCTATCCCGCAAATGCCTCTGTTCAGGGCTTGGGCAGGGTGGGTCCCAGGGGATCAACAGGGCGGGCAGAGTGAGCAGTTATGGCTGCTCTCAGTCCCATCCACAGAGGCTCTGCCTCTCAGTGTCCCAGCAACTGCTGCAAACCTCGGAGAGAAAGCTGCCCTTGAGTTCCGACCGATGCCAGACAGTCCCACTTCTCCCGTTTGAGTCTGGGTCCCCAGAGACTCGCCCGGAACTGGAGCCCAGAGCCTGAGACTCCCTCCCGATTGAAACAGACAACCGTGTGCCCTCAGCCGCCAGCCCGCTCTGCGTGCACCTCCACACCTTAGTATTTTACTTCCGCACTGCGCGTCCTCCGAGTCTCGGTATGCTTTTCTCTTTCCTTCTAGTTGTAGAATTTCCCCTCAGCCAGCCTTCCTGTGGTTCTGGGTGATGTCCGTTCCGTCTTTTAGTTGTATTTTTGAAGTGGTTGTGCGAGGCAGCAATCTCCGGTGTTTACCTATGCTGCCATCTTGGTTTCTCCTGGACGGTTTTTTAAATAATCGAGATCTATCTATATTTTTTAAGTTTTATTTTTCAGTTACATTGGACATTCAATATTATTTTATACTAGAGGCCTGGTGCATGGATTCGTGCACCAGTGGAATCCCTTGGCCTGGCCTGCGCTCTCTCACAATCTGGGGCCCCTCGGGGGATGTCGGAGGCCCGGTGAACAGATTCGGCCTGATCCCCACAAACATTTTTTGTCCATTGATTTGATCATATGATTTTTTCCTTTAGTCTGTTGATAGGGTGGATTATGTGGATTGATTTCAAATGTTAAACCAGCCTTCTATATCTGGAATAAATACCACCTGTAATAGGATATAATTATTTTTATACATTGTTGTATTGATGTGTTAATATTTTCATTCCTGATGTTGGTGATTTGCATCTCCTCTCTTTTTGCCTTTGTCAGTCTTGTAGAAGTTTATAAATTTTGTCAATTATTTTGAAAAACTAGCTTTCTTTCATTGATTTTCTCTATATTTTTCTAGTTTTCATTTTTATTGATTTCTGCTATTTATTCTTTCTTTCTAAGTTTCATTTTTCACTTATAGTTTGCATTCAATGTTATTTTGTATTAGTTTCAGATCTATAGCATAGTGGTTATCATATAATCATATATTTTACAAAGTGTTATTATTTCTTTTTTTTCTTGTTGATTTGGGTTTATTTTGCTTTTGAGGGTAGGAGCTTAGATGATTGATTTGAAAGTTTTCCTTTTCCAATGTACATTTAGTGCTATACTTTTTCTCAGTGCAGTGTTAACTGCGTCTTAATCAATTTTGATATGTTCTATTTTCATTTTTATTCAGTTCCTCTTTGATCCAGGATTATTCAGAAGTATGTTGTTTAACTTCCAAGTGTTTGGGGATTTTCCTGTTGTCTTTCTGTAACTGATTTCTAGTTTGGTTCTGTGTTCTGACAATGAGACAAGGATGGACCTATATATTGCTACCCCACCCACGTTGTCTACTTCTTCACAGCAGGCTAAGACCCATTAGCTCAAAAACCTGCCAGAGCCACACTTAGTTTCATACACACCCAATTGTTTTAAACATAACCAAAAATAGCATATTTTTAGCTATTTTAGAGCCAGCCTGCTTTGCATACTCCATGAAACTGTGTCCAGAATATGTCAGTTGTAGTTAAGATAAACCTTGAGGGTATAAAGACCCCAAGGCCTCTGATGTCCCCTGGAGTTCTCTAACCCCAAAGACTCCCTTCAAAGTGGCTGAGAAAAATAACCAGGCATGCACAGCCTCATTTATTCTTACTACTAAGTGGGAGAGGGTCTCAGCTGACTATGCAGCCCACTGATACTATGGTGGTTGGAGAATCAGAGCTTTCATTAGTCAGGGATGACAGATCAGCTCCCAGCTGAGCCCCGACAACACTCTCCCAGCTGGGCAATCAGAGCACTGCCTTTTTCTGTGGGTGGAGATGGAAGACAGGCTGCCTGCTTTCCCCCACCTAATGGGAAAATCAGAGTGTATCACCTGCTCCCCAGAGGTGGCAGTAGGGGTATGAGATAGAAGACCAACTTCCTGTTTGTATCCACTGATACCATGTATGGGGAGAAAAGCACGGCTTTTCCATTGGTGTTTGGCTGGAGTAGGGTGTGTATTGTCAAAACAAATTTGCTGCTGGCTCCACTTCTGGGTCTCTTGACTAGAAGGAACAGGCTTTCATTGGCGCTTTTTTGTCTGTGCCTATTGGAAACTTCTGGTTGGAGGCTTCTGCAGCATCCTCTTTGGAATATATGGGAGTCAATACGGAAACCAAGTCTTCCTCAAGCCCTGAGATCCCCAGGCAACTCAACTTTTTCTTTCCAAGTTTCAGAGACTTCCTATGCTTGTTTGTTGTGTTGTACGTACATTTTTTCCTGTTAGGGAGGCACCTGGAAGGAATAGGGCTATTCCACCTTGGCAGAACTGAAGTCTCTTCATTTTCACATAAAACTTCTGAGGATTTGTAGGTTTCTTAGCACTGCTATTTAATTGCTCAATGCTCTTATAGTAACACTTTTTTACTTTAAACCAGGGGTCCTCAAACTTTTTAAACAGGGGGCCAGTTCACTGTCCCTCAGACGGTTGGAGGGCTGGACTATAGTTTAAAAAAAAACTATGAACAAATTCCTATGCACACTGCACATATCTTATTTTGAAGTAAAAAAACAAAACGGGAACAAATACAATATTTGTATTTGCATGTGGCCCGCGGGTCGTAGTTTGAGGACCCCTGCTTTAAACAGTAGTAATATCAGATTAATGATTTGTAAGACAAATTGGGATGTCTTTACCTTAGGAATTACAGGGAGATCTCATCTTGCTTCCTATTCTGTTGATATATATGAAGGCTGTCCTTTCTTCTCTTTCATTAACCACTGTGCCTCTCCCTAATGCCATGATAAATACCTCTTTCCCTAATCTCTCATTTATCTTTCCTTCCTCTGCATATTTTAAAATGGTAAACTTTTGTATACCATTTATATAAATATTGTGTGTGTATGTGTTTGTGACTGTTTCTAACAAAGAAATATACCCATTATTTGCAGGGTTTTTGCTGAGTTGAATACCCTCCTCCCTACCTAGACCTTAACACCCACAATCAAGATCCATGGGGAGCTGTGGAATGCAATTCCCTACATTCATACGTGCCCTTAAGCCTTGGCTGCAGATGATCTTAGAGGGACTGAGGGATGTAGTATATCTGGGAGTAGGAAAATATATTTAGAGTATACTTATGAGCATTTGCCTAACATTACCAATACCTTTAGGGGGTAGTCCCAGGGCACTTGGCAGACAAACTATTAGTGGCAACAGCAATAAGCCAAAACCCACATGGCAAATAGACAAAATACAACATCTGTCAGATGACAACTTTATACCATGTTGCGAGGTGCAAGAAGATAGAAAGATGAGTGACATAAATATCTTGCCCCAAATATATTAAGGCTGTGATCACATAGTCACGTACAAATGATGGAATAGTGCTCTCTGTGACAAACACCAGAGGTGCCATAGTTAATATGGAGTCAGGCCCAACCTCTAGCCAGATCATCTTTATCTGTCAGTGCTACTTTGCCTATGCCGACTGTACTTTTTAAATTTATCGCTTTTAGAACAATTATGTTGCTGTAATATAATGGTTTCTTCCAAGTAAGTCTTTTCCTCTATCTGGCTATAAGGTCTTTGAAATCGAGAGCTATATTCTTTTCATTTTTGTATCCACCGTATCTTGCACATAGTAGGTACTCATTAAAAACGTGTTTGTTGAGTTCTTAGGTTCCACACAGTGTTCCAGATGCTGGGAAAACAAGATACAGAATTCCCAGCTCTCATAATGCTTACATTCTGGTGAAGAAGACAGACAACTGTGACCTTGTACAATGGCACTTAGGAGATAATTTGTACTTGCCTAGGAGTCTCTAAGTGAGTCCTTTGGAGACCCTTGGGACTGCATATTTCTGATAACATTTAACTTTGTCAAAATATTTTGAGTTGGAGTAGACATAGAATTTCTATTTCTCTAGTCTGCTGGTCCTACCACAATAGGACTGTTTGAAGGCCACTACGATGAGGGTTCAATTCAATTTAACCAACACAACACAATCTGCATGTGCAAGACACTAGAAAATATTTTCATATATTATCTCACTGGGTCATCATTTTGGTTAAAAGGCCTTTCATTACCCATATCTATCCTCCCTGTCTTGCCCCAGGTCCCTGCATTCTTAACAGGATGCTCCAAGGCACTCTATGCCTTCATCTGGTGTGGCTGCATCATAATACCTCGTTTGCTTTTCTGTCAGCCACATTCACTAATGGAGCTTTAGTTACTCAAGATCAGGTGGCAGGAGAAGGTGGTTGATCAAACTCCAATTCCTTTACTATGTGACATGGTACAATCATCTAACCTCACTGAACCTCAGTTTCCACATCTGCAAATGTAATCAATAACAATGCCTATTTTGTTGTGAGGATTAAAAAAAGAATGCTCATAAAAGCTTAATATGTGCTCATCTATAGTATATTATCATTAACTATTAACTAGCACAGTGCCTGCTATATCATAGATATTCAAAGAATTAATCCCCACTTAACTTCCAGTGAATAGGGGAGAGAATGGTGCCACAATCTAGCCTTCTGACTTAAAATCTTGTACTCCTGCTGCAACATGATGCCTTGTAGATATCATGCCATTTCCCCCCTAAATCATGCGCGTTATAGGTGGTATGGACTATCCCCCCCATCCCACACACACACACACTATATAAAAGTTTAGGGCAGTAATCTTATGGGATTTTGTCTGTTTTTAGGTGCTTGAATCAGTCTGGAAAAAGTAGTCTAAATACCAAAACATTAAAATTTTCAGGACATTTTAATGGATTATTGGGATAATTGAATATTAGTATCAGTAATGTATTGAAAATTTGGGATTGCTATCCTTAAAGGGACTAATCCCTTTGCATGGAGTCCAAGACATTCTTATATTAAATTCTACTCTACAAAAAGAGTATGCGCATGGGGTTCCAATGTCTAAAATTGAGGCAGTTAAGTCATTAAAAATTGCAAGGAAAAAAAAATTGCAAGGAAAAGTACTGATGCTTCCTCAGGGGCTCGGAATCTTCTTCCCTGAGTAAGCATGGTCCTTCTCTATTGAGTGCAAAATGTGAAGCCAAGAAAGCTTTCTTTCTCTTCTCACCTTTCATCTCAGTATCTCTTAATATATATATATATATATATATATATATATATATATATATATATATATGTATATATATATATATATATATATTTTATTGATTTGAGAGAGGAAAGGAGAGGGAGAGATAGAAACATCAATGATGAGAGAGAATCACCAGAGGCTGCCTCCTGCACACCCCACTTGGGACTGAGCCTGGGTGGGACTGAGCCCCGCAACCTGAATTGAACCGTGACCTCCTGGCTCACAGGCCTACACTGACCCCATGCCGGCTGGGCTCAGTATTTCTTTCTTGCCTGATCCTCATCCCAAGCCACACAAGCCCTGCTGTATCTCTGAAATACTTACTGCTGGTAGCCTGCATGCAGACAGTTGAATCTTGAACAATTAACCAGTTAATTGCCACGCTATTTGAATTTAATTAAAAAAGGTCTGCCACTTGCATCTATAGACGCTTATGGCATACAAACAGTTAAAAATTTTCAAAGAAAGAAATCCAATATCATTAATTTCAGGTATTGATGGGCAATTGGGATGAGAAGAATGGCTTCTTTAAAATTGTTCATATCACAATAGGTGGGCAGAGGTAGTCCATGCTCTCCCGATAATATTGTGAGTTGCTTATTAAGCCATATCTATTTTGGCAGAGGCAGAAGTAAACAATTCAATAGCATAGTGTGCTAAAGTTAATGATATATATATATATATATATATATATATATATATATATATTGCTTTATAATAAATCAACACATTTATAATAAATAAAATAGATGCATGATAAAATTTTAATTCAAAACAATATAAAATGTTAACAATTGTTTTTAGGATATGTTGTCTACTTACTGTTTTTCCTTTTTTATTTGTATTTAGCCATCCACAGTTCTTATCTTGCATTAACTCATCTGAAAAATTTTTTAAAATAATTATATAAGTAAGTTGGCACTTATCGCATTTGACCAGCATGTTCTACACCTGCATCTAACTAATGATTGTGTAGCATAGCTATTAAGAGCGCATGCTCTGGAGCCAGACTGCTTGCTCTCAAATAGTCTCTGTAACTAAGGGACCATCTAACTTTGGACATCTTATCTGGACTCTCTCTCAGTTTCCTCACTTGTCAAACAATGAAGATCCTCCTTCATAGGGTTGTTGTGTGATTTAAGGAGCTGAAGCATGTCACACTGTGTGTGGAACACAATAAACATGCAATGAATGCAAATGTTGTTGTTATTGTTACCATGATTACTACTCCTTTTAATCTCTGTCACACTGCGCCCTTGCGTCTGTCACTAATAAATCCAATTACTATTTCAATAGTACTGTTAAAATGCATACAAGTAATTACAATTAAATGTCATCATGCTTTGTACTTTTATGTACAGAAAAGACTGTCTCTTAGTCAGATTATAGTCAATGTTTGTATTGCGTACTTCTATTTTTCTGGCATTTAATGCCATTTCAAAAAATAAAGTAAAAAAACCCACAAAAACTCATCATGCACTCTAGGTGGTTCGCAATGTTTTTGTGGTTGTTAAAAGTGAAGCACATTCTTTCCTTAAAC
The DNA here is from genome assembly GCF_964212035.1 of Myotis nattereri. Lineage (NCBI taxonomy): Eukaryota > Metazoa > Chordata > Mammalia > Chiroptera > Vespertilionidae > Myotis > Myotis nattereri. The sequence goes on from NC_138082.1 coordinate 9,910,519, forward strand.
CCCAACATGGCACAGCAGGAAACCTCCAGAACTCTGATCCAACACTATTGTTTGATTTGGTTGTTACATGCTCATGCTATACTAGGTGTTAAATATTCCGATTACCAACTTTGGGCTTACTGATATGTTGCATATGTTTTCATAATGATATCCCAAAACAACTCTTTGAATCAGAAAAACCTCTTTACTAATAGATCTACAGGATAGCCAACATGTTTATAAACAAAGATAAACATAATAAGTGATTTACTAAATGGTGCTGAAAAAAATTAAAAATAAATAGGCTACTAATATTATAATATATAAAAATAAACATTAGCTAGGATTTTAAGGTCACTCGTATGTTGCTTTATTTTCCACTAATATTATAATTCCATAGATTTTTCATGCCAGTTATCACAAAACATAATAGTGTGATTTACATTTTGAAAGTTTTGATAACCATTGTTTTATATGAGTTCATGTTTTCAATTTCACTGAATATTTGAAAATTATAAGAATACATATACAAATAATAACATACGCATAAAACCAGGGAGCTTTACATATTCATCCAGCATGCTAAATGAACAATATGAACTCTGAAATAAAAACAGACCAGAAAAAGTTAATAGAAACAATAATTAAATATCAGTATAAAATTTAAACTTAGTATTATTGATGGCTATAAATAACTAGAGACCTGGTGCACGGATTCATGCACCAGTGGGGTCCCTTGGCCTGGCCTGTGGGGATGAGGCTGGAACCGGCAGTCCAACATCCCCCGAGGGATGCGCGAAGCAAGAGGCAGCCAGGGAGGAGCCCAAGCCTGGACTGGGCGCCATGGTGCTCCTGCTCATCCTGGCCCTGCTGCGCCTGCTGCTACCGCTTGGTAGGCTCACGGCCACTCCGCTGCAGTTCTCCGCACACCTATCCTAGGGCAATACTGGTGTGCCCATGACTGAGAAGCAGCCGCAGGCTTGCTCCCAGTCAGTCCCGATGTCAGTCCCAGTCCCAATGGGGGAGTGGCGCACAGGGGGAGTGTCTGTGGGAGAGACTCATGCTGCTGCAGCTGTGCTTGCTAGCAGTGAGCCCTGCAGCACTGGGGGCCCATTGGTCAGCTGAGTGGCACTCCTGCTGTGGGAGTGCACCAACCACTGGGGGCAGCTCCTGCATTGAGTGTCTGCCCCCTGGTGGTCAGTGCGCATCATAGCAACTTATCGAACAGTTGCTTAGGCTTTTATATCTATATATATAAAAGGCTAAACAACTGTCCAACCGGTGGACCAGCTGGTAGGTATGATGCGCACTGACCACCAGGGGGCAGACGCTCAACACAGGAGCTGCTGAGCGATAGCAACTTTGCAGAATGCCCTCTCGCACTCCGGGACCCCTTGGGGGATGTCAAACTGCTGGTTTTGGCCTGATCCCCTCAGGCCAGGCCGAGGGACCCCACCTGCCAGAGGGACCCCGCTCAATCCACAGACGCCCTTTGAGCCTCAGTGCTGCCCCAGGTGGGCCCCCCGGGGAGGGACTGCCAGAGGTTGGCTCCAGGGTATGTCTGGCCCATCTCTCACCCAGTCCTGCCCCACTGGCCACCTTCTAATTAATTTCCTTTCAATGTGCATGAATCCATGCACCAGGCCACTAGTATATAGATAATAAAATGAGGTCCAATGTTACATTTGGCTTTATCTCACATAAAGAAAAGAATTCCTTTATAATTCACTAGTACAACTGCAGGTGGTGAGATAACTTACATGGCTGAAACATTGTATTAGTAGGTTTGGAGGTAGGGAATGGCAAGCATTAAAAACCCCACAAATCATGTAATATTACTTTGTACATCATTGACCCCCTCTTGTTCTCTCTAAGCTCTGGAGGTGGGGACTAATAACTTAAAAAATAAAGTAAAAAAGAGAATAACATCAAAGAAAACATATATCAAAAGAGAAGGGAGAAGTGACATTATATAAAATGGTGGAATACAGTGCTCAAAGAATTGGTTTCTCTATTGAAACAAGTATAAATAGTCAAAGACTGACAGATCAATTATTTCAAATTCCAGAATCTAATTCTGGTTGCAAAACTTACAGCAACCAGAGGGCTGGTTAATTTTAAAAGGATAGCTAAATTTTGGTGTTTTAAGAAATCTATTAGGTCATTACCTGGCTACTGAGATAATGGAACAGAGACTTCATGGAAATGACATGGAATACAGTCTTTGCAAAAATAGTTTGAATAAGTCACAAAAGAAATAGGTAACTGCAGCGCTAAAAAATCAACAATAATATCCCATAATGTGGAGGAGAATAATGTAAGTTATAGAGTTATATTATAATACTTTAAATGCCCAATTTCCATAAAAAATTATAAGTCATACAAATAAACAGGAAATATGGCCCATTCACAGAAAAAGAAAAAGAAAGGATAGAAACAACCCCTGAGAAAATCCAGGCATTGGACTAAACAGACAAAGATATTTTAAAAACTTTCAAAGAGCTAAAAAGAATCACAAAGAACTAAACAAAAACTATGTATATATCATATATATATATATATATATATATATATATATATATATATATATATATAAAATATGCTAAGTGTCCTTCCCTCCATCCGGGTGATGACATCACATAGCAATGCCTGGTTTCCTCTCCCTAGCCATGACTAGCCTCCTTGCAGTTTCTTCAGCCCAGAAACACATTAGCCAGGTGGAAACAGTTTACACTGTAACCAAATGTCTGTGAAGCATTTTCCCATGCCTCATCTCATTTGATCCTCACAGAAGTCCTGGAGTAGGTAGATAGGAGACTCAGTGGAATCCTAGTTTCTTTTCATTAGCCGGAAAACAGAGATTTAGCAAGTTTAGAAACTTTAACCCGACTGAAAAGAAGTAAGAAATGGTGGACCTTGAAAATGATTTCAGGTCTTCTCACTGTGCAGAATATGGTCAAACACTGCTGCAGTTAAATATTTTACCCTTTGTTCTCCCTGTGTGATCTACAATAATAATCTGCTTTGTGTTGATATTTACTGGTGTGTTGCTGACAATTACCTGAAAGAGAAGTTGGGGTGCTTCACTGGGCTGGAAAAAGGTTAGCTAAATCCGAAAGCAGGTTTAATTAAGCAAGCTTGTTCTATATCTATAAAAGGCTAAGTTGACTCGTGCATGTGCGATACACATATAAAGCTCTTGTTGGTGCCAATTGCACGCCTGTGTTTCGATCTGTCATTGTCAATCGCGAATGTGGTTGACACTTCTATTATAGAGAAAGGGCAAATAGCAATATTAAAATACTTCTTCTAATTAATTTCCTTTCAATGTGCACGAATTCATGCACCGGGTCACTAGTTTAAAATAAAGAGGTAGAAATTTTGAAAAGGAACCAAATAGAAATTCTGGATCAGGAAGTATAACTGGAATGAGAAAATTATTCAGGGAGTTTGAGAGCACATGGAAGCAGACAGAAGGCAGAATCAGTGAATTAAAGATAGGAGATCAAAATTATATATTAAAAAAAAAGATTCAAGAAAAATGAACAGAGTCTAAAGAACCTTGGGGACAGCCATCAATATACACATCATGGGAGTCACAGAAAAGAGAGGAAAGAATATTTGAAGAAATAATGGCCAAACACTTCCTAAATTTAATGAGAAGCATGAATCTACATCCAAAAATCTTGACAAACTCCAAGAAGGATAAACTCAGAGAGATATATACCAAGACATACTATAATCAAACTACCAAAATACAAAGAGAGAACTTGAAAGCAGCAAGAAAGAAGTGACTCATCATATACAAAAGTTCTTCAATAAGATTAATAGGCATCTTCCATCAGATACCAGGTAAGCAGACAGTGGAGCAACTGATTTTCTTCAGGAGGCAGAAGGAGGAATATGGTTTCCCTAATTGCCACATTGTAAAGCTGAGATTCACTAGGGCCAGGCTGTGTTCTTGAATATATCATTTCCATTTGGAAAGCTTATTGGACCCTTTCCACTTTGATAGGTGCTGAGCCAAACTTGATCCATCCCAAAATGGAAACAACAGGCCAAAGAGTCATAAGGCCTTTACAGGTAAGGTGTTCATGAAGTTCAGTAACTCTTGGTACTAGGTACTCAAGGTAATCACTGCTTTCCAAAAGGGGGATACCTGTGAGTTGTGTTCAAGAACAAGTCCAAAACCCCAAGAAGGGTTTTCAGGCAGGGTTTCCAATTAGCACAAAGATCTGTAGCTCACAAGAATTCTTAGGGTTGTTGGACCCCAAAGATAGTGCATCACAGCTTGCTGAACAGCTTTTAATGCAGCTTGTTGGCTTGGGCTCTACTAAAAGGATGCTGATTTATAGGTTAGCCAATACAAAGGACCAGTAGAATGGCCAAGTGAGGCACTTACTATCTTCCATACTCAGAGTCCAACAAGGTTCTGGGCATCCTCTTATGGAGTTGATGGAAGGGGGTGGGACAAAGAGGCAAGTTTTTCTTTTACTGCCAGAAGGACTAAATGTTACAAATCTGCCCAGATAATCCCAATAAATTTTACCTGGTAAGTAGACCCATGAATTTTATCATGATTTATTAGCCACTTCTGCTGGTGGAGATGTGATAATACCATATTCAAGGATGTTGAGACTAAGACTTTTGATTTGCTGACCAATAGGACATGATCTATATAGTGAAAGCTATGGATATCAGAGGGACAGCATGTTAAATGCTGACCCATTCACTGGTGACAAATGGCAGGTGAGTAGGTACACCAAGAGGAATACTAAAAATATATGGAAACTCATCTTGATCCTCAGGTATCTGTGGCATAGCACAGGTGGTGACGGCAATGTCCAAGAGAACATACCAAGTGACATCATTCTGTATAATGGATTCACTTATAGTCACAATATCTGGAACAGTTTGGATATGGAAGCAACAACTGGATTCTATTGGTGATAATCTATTGTAAGTCTCCAACTCCATTAGCAAATTTCACTGGGTTGCTGAACTGAGATAATGCATCTCTTACTTTCCCTATAGCCTGTAAGTCCTTAATGAAGGCTGCTATTGCCCTTTGTTCTCCTAGAATTAGTGCTTGTTAGACCACCTGGAAGGGCACAGGGAGACAAGTCAGGTAGTGACTTACATTTCCCACTAGTATTTCTCTACATGTAGCTCTTCTGATTGCTCTGGCACTTATGGAATGAAGATGAACAAGTATGTAACACAATAATTGCTACTACACATCCAGATATAGAAACAGCAGTATATTCAATTGACCTACAGAGCTCCATCCAGAATGTTACGTTAGTTCCCTTCCCCATTGTGAACCTTGCCAAACCCCATAAGCAGAATCTAAGTGCCTTTGCTTTCCACAGGTGCACGTAAGACAGAGACTTGCGCATCCATATCCAATAGAGCTATAAAAGAGCGTGGCCCTACCCTCTCTGAAATTCCCCAGCAAACTTGAATGGCTGTATAGAGCCTTCTATCTCCTTCAGGGACAAGGAGACCATGGCTCCATCTCAAATCATGTGTCTCCTTAAGCAGCTGGAATTAGGTTAAGGTGGAAGGGAAGTGACATGGGGTGCAGAAGGAGGAAGCAACTCCATGCCACTTAACAGTGCTTCACATTTACTTTTGGTTTTGAGTGGTGTAGCAACTCATGACTCAATCCAATGAACTGTTGCTGTTGGTCTTTCCAACACTCTATGTTAGGCAGCCAGGTCTTCATAGCTGACAACTTTTACTTCATCTTTGGGAATGCCTTGACAGCAGCCGTATCTACACTGCTTTCTGTAAAGGAACATGAAGTTTGTGTGTCCCTCAGATAACTTGGAATTGGTTTGCGTAGCAGTGAGCTACTCTGTGGTGTCTACTTCAGTCCAAGGCATCTGCTGTCCCATTACCATGATGATATCTCATAAATTCTTGCCTGTTTTCAACATAGAGGCTAGAAGAGTTACCCAGAGCAAGCCAACTGCAAAAATTTATCTGTATTTCTTTGGTTCCGTTTCTCATTTTTTAGGGTATCACCTTCATCAGCTTTGTGTTCCCAACTGAGGGCAGTGAGAGCCTGAATACTAGTCAAAGTCTGAGCATGTTTTCCCACAAGAATTCATCTGCTCCAGGGAAATCTCCTGGGAGGACCAAAACTACATTATAGCAGCCAAAACTCACCACAAAAAACTGAGATGTTTTACTGTTGTTTTGAAATGGGTGTAAGATTGACACTATATACTGCAGAGTAGTTGGCGATAAGATGGCCCAGCTGTTGCCACTGTTCCTTTACAGGTATCACACAGTCTGTACACTCATCTCCCAAGCAAACCAGCCAAAGTTCTAATGATTCACTTAGTTTCTGTCCATGGCAGTCATGAATTCCTGTTCTGTCATCCTCAGTGTAGGTCTGCATCTCTGTAACTGTTGTCAAAGAGCAGAATCTTCTCACTGAGGACAGACCTTGGTACCAATTGTTAAAATGGAACAGATCATCAGATTGGCAAGGAAGTCTTCCCACCTGGAGGATAATTAGCAACAACCAGGGCACTGTTCAGGCAGCTGAATCTATTTCCCCACAGTTGGCTTGCAACTACCTCTCCAATTCCCCCTCATTAACAGGCAATGAAGTGGAGGACTATTTATTGCCCAATTCATCATACAATTTGGTCAGCATATTCACCTACCATTCCCATTGCTTCCCCTAAATCCAATTGATCAGACACAAAGTCCTTGTCCTGCTTCTTTCAGAAAGCCACGCCTGAAAGTATCCCATCTTGTCGCCAAAGCTGTCAAGAACTTGCCCTACGTATAAGCTAACAACTTAGCCTGCCATGGTTCCGAGCATGCTGATAGAAGACATGAGTCTCTTGAGTCAGAGACAAAGGACAGATTATTACTTAGAGCAATCACAGTAACTATCAGTTCCTCAAGCCCTAGTTCCCACAAGGGGATCCGAAGAGGGTTGGATCACAACTGCACATGCAATGGATTACTTTACAGTAAAGGAATCCTTGCGCCTCTCACAAGATGTGCAGAGAGGCAAGAGAATCAGAGAGTGGCTTCCGACAATATGGAAAAATTTATGCAATGAGGTTCATCACATATTAACTATTGGCACTGATCATTTCTGGGTGGTGGCTTTATAGGCTCTTATTTTTCTTTTTTTATTTCTTTTGGCGGGGGACTGCTTGAAGAATCATAAGCACGCATCATTTTCAACTCTGTGCTTTAAAAAATTCATTATGAACATTCCAGTCAAGATAATAACTTGAGTTTTTACAAAGCTCCTATGAAATGAGCAGAGAAAATAGAGAAAACTCTGTATGCATTTAAAAAACTGAGAAGATTACTAGTTAGAGTTAGGGCAGGAATTAAGAGTTCCTCTAAAATGGTTCAACTAAAGAAACTTTAAAATAAATGAAAGGTGTGTGTACAGATAAGAAACCAATAAGGGATTTAGATAGCAACAGTGCGATGTTACCACTCCAGCCAGAGCCCAGTGTTAGCTGGAGGCACGGAGGTGGGGTCCCCCAGTAGTAGCTGTGCATGTGAAGGAAAATTCATTGTAAGAATCAGCACCAATAGGAAGACAGTGGGACAGAAAACCCCAACCTTTCTCTTCCCTCCTCCCCTCCAATGTCCTGCCATGCCTGCCATGTGCTGGACATAACTAGAAGTCAACTAGAAAGAGAATCTAGCTCATAGGGTATGGGCAAAGATAAAAATGGTTAGAAATTTTTAAATGATCTATTTCAAAAGAAGGTCTATTAGGACCAATTGGAAAAGTTCCCTTTACTCCAAAAATCATGGGAACTATTTTTATCTTTTATAGTCTCAATTAGTTTAAAAATTCATTGTATCTATGAAAAAAAAGCATATAGATTAGAAAAACTTCAAAGTGAAAAAAACTGAATTAAAAAAGATAGAGGATAAAATAATTGTAAGGTGCATTTCACACACATGGCTTGTGTTGATTCAAAGTGCAGAATAATCAAAGACAGAGTTTGGGAGATCATGGCAAATCTCCCATCTGTCCATCAGGCATTACTCAAGGATTAAAATTTCATAAATAGAATTCACAGCTTCGTGAAGGAAATGAAATTTAATGGGTGAGCAGATATTAGTGATATTGCATATATCACTTCCTGCCTTTAATCCTAGAATCTTTAAATTCAAGAGACTCAAACATAATGGGAGTCCTATCACTACTCTTTATGGGATGTGGAATTAATCTAGCTGCCTGATGCCTGGTATTTTCTATGCTAGAGCTAGGTAGATTATTCTCCTGAAGAGTATTAAAATAATTTGCATTTCCTATGACCAGGTGATTTTGATTAATCCATACGAAGAGGTCCAGATTTATAATATATTCAGAGATTCTAAAAAATGCAATACCCTGCAATATTTGTAACTAATGAACTAATTCAAAAAATATTTGTTGAGTGCCTATCATGGACTTATCACTATTCTAAATGGTAAGACACTGTGGTAAGAATACTAGTATATCACTACCATTTAGAATTAAAATCGAGTGCAAATGACAGACAATAAACAAGTAAGCAAACAAATAAGTAATATGACACCAAGTAATGAGATTTGAAGAAAAAGCAATAGGGATGGGGTGACTGGGTGATTATTGGTCAGAGAAGCCCCCTCTAAGGAGGGAACAGCTGAATAGGGACTTGATGTGAATAAAGGAACCCTGAGAAGATCTAGGGGGAAAGCATCCCAGTTGAGGAGAACAATTGTGTTAGCACTACGGCTAACTGATTGCACAATAACCACTCCCCATACTATCTTGTTTCTAACAGAACCTGAATTTTGCTTGTAACAGCAATGTTTATAGTACAAAATTCTTCTTTGAAGCTAAAGATAGTCATGTGATCCAATTCTACTCAAGGAGACACAAAATCTACTGGGAGATTACTGGTTAAACTTCTGTTTTTTTAATTTATTTAATTTATTGGGGTACAGGTTTCAAGTGTACAACTCGATAAACATAATCTACACACTGTATTGTGCACCCATCACCTTAAGCAAAGTCTCTTTCTGTCCCCATTTATTTCCCCTTTGCCCATCTACTCCCACCCCTTCTCTCTGGCTATCACCAACTATTGTCTGTGTATATGTTTTACACATATACATAAATTGTTTTTTTGTTCAATCTCTTTATCTTCTTTCATCCAGTCCCCCAAACCTGGCCAGGTAGCTCAGTTGGTTAGAGCACCATCCCAATACGACAAACTTCTGTTTCTTTGTAAAAAATAAAAGGGAGCAGTTGGAAAAGAAATACTTGATTGTTCCACCCCACATTCTTTCACCTGCCTTGATCCATCTATGATGCCTAGGACTAAAGCAACATCTTATGATCATGAAGTGTCAAGCATGAGCATAAAAAGAGGAGGAGGAGGAGGGAAGAGAAAGAAGGGAAGAGAAAGAAGGGAGGAAAAGGAGGAAGAGGGGGAGGAGGAGGGAAGGGGGAAAGGGAGAAGAGGGGGAGGAGGAGGGGGAAGAAGAGGAGAAGAGGAGGAAGAAGAGGAGAAAGAAGAAGAGGAGGAAGAGGAGGAAGAAGAAGTGGAGGGAGAGGAGGAGGAAGAAGAAGAGTAAGAAAACAAAAGAGGTTCCTGGGTATTTTATGACACTGTTAAGCCATTGAGTCAATGCCCAAAATCCTCACCTCATGACTTCATTACTCAGGCCCCAATGGCATTTTGAGTAAAACGTGGTTTCAAGGTCTAGATCACAGGATGTGGCTGTAAGAACTGTTGATAAGACCTCAAAAAAAGATTTAAGATGGTATCAAAGACCAACTCAGCTAGACAAAAAATATTCTAAGTATCTTCGGGTGCACAGACAGGAGAGCTTCTAAGATTTTTAAGGATATGGTGCTATAAAGAACCTTGACTATGAGCCAAAGGAAAATAGCCTGTCTTGAAGATATTTAGAGATGTAACATTTGGCTGGGGTCATAATTTGACACATAGGAAGCTCACAAGATCTTTAAGATAACCATAGCATCTTGGACTGAAAGGAACAGAGACAATTTAAAGTGAAAAGAGGGTATGAACTTACAGCTTTCTACAGACATGAGCTACAAAACAACTCAGTTACAAATATAAGCTCATTTTTAGGGGGAAAAAGGATCATTCAGAAGGTAAAGCCAAGTCCCAAGGACAGAGCCAGGAGTTTGAGTTGGTATGGCCCACTCACCGCCTTCACTTTCCCCTTCCTCCACCTTCAGAATATGGCAGTTTCCTGACCCTGACTCACTCATGTATGCAGGGGACAGATAACTGGTACCTTCAGTTCACAGAGAAGCCATACTCAGGAAGCCTCTTTCTTGAGGCTGACTTAGATGTTGATCTGATTTAGATGTTGAAATTCTGTATCTCAAGCCTAAACCTGGTGCAGTAGAGTATGAGCCTAAGGATCTTGGAAAAGCAAAGTGATCAGAGATACCAGTAATAGAAGTTAGTCCCATGAGTTGTTGTAAAATTCAGCTGAAAGTATAACAACAATAACAAAATGTAAATTTAAAGGATATTTAGAAGCCTGGAAAGTTATTTCAGTGTAAATTTTTAATAAAACTGTTATACGTTATTTTTCCTCTTTCCTTGATGAGTATAAATAGGGTAGGAATGTTTACTATACTTAAACACACTTCCTCTTGGAGACATTTTCAATTTATTTGTATTTAATTTGTTATTTTAAATGAATTGATTTTGTTTTTCCCAGTCTTATACTTCTAAGATGAGGGCAAATACCCTCTTCCTTCTAGCTAAGCTTAGATTGCTACTTTCCCACCCAATTTCTGTTGGAGATGAATTTAAATTCCCCCTTTATTCTACTTGGATTTACTACTAGCAATATTTTTCAACATTACCTGTGATGTAGATGATTCTCGTTTTAAAATGCTTGGATGTTTATCCAATAATTTTCCTTCTGGTTGCAAGTATTTAGTATTCAGTTTTCTGTCTGTTACAGGTTCATATTGGTGTTCCTCTAAAGGTATCATTTTGTTCCCTTCGGTTATTGTCAGATTAGGAATAGTGAACAATTGAGCAGCTCTTTGTTTTGCTGGTTCATCCCTTTTAGGACCAAACGCCTTTGAGTTATCTCCTTCCTGCTGATTCTGAGTTGGTAGGCCTTTCTGATCATCATTACCCAGTAACTAAAAAATATATCCATAGAACAAGCTACCAATTAATCATCACTGACTAGAAATATTTAAAACTAATAAAACTGGACTTAAAATCATTTGTACCCTTATCCTTTATCATAACAAGTTACCATTAATATTTGTAAATTATTACAGTCCTTATAAAAGAATTGAGCAATTCTCTACTTGCCTGAAAACATGGACTATTCTCCATAACAATGATCATACTACTTTATAAATCAGTGGTTCTCATATATTCAGACGTTATAAATCAGCAACATCTCAAAAAAGAAGATAGTATAACATTTTACTGTTATACTATCACCAACATATTATAAAATAAAGGGCATTTTAACAGCAAAATAGTACAAGGAATGGTATCTATAATAAAGGACTATTAAACTAAATAAACTGAGAGGTATGAAAAATTCTCTATCTTTCCCCCCGCCCCTCTCTCTCTCCCTGGACTGAAGGAAATAGTACATATTAACTCTTCAACTGATATTTGACCCAAAGGTGAAAATCATCAAATCCCATTTGTCAAGTAATGGGAAGAATCTTTTATTTCTTATTGGTTTACAAAGGAATTCACTACTTTATGGAGTGTGCTTCTGTCAAATTAGATAAAAAGCAAATATCATGTGAACTCTATTTCTACTACAATATATATATTATTATTACATAGAGAAAAAGTAAAGAATGTGGTTAGGTCTGCGGCATCCATTTCTAAGGTCATTGTGCAGAACTTGATGCTTTTTCCTTTATGTGCCCCCCTTCTTTTTGTCCCCTATCTTCATAGATATTTTTAAATGTTACTATTTTATGCTAAAACTTCTCTTTTAAGAGTATAATTTTACTTAAGTCATGTAACTGTAACGATATTGCCATAACAAAAATAACAGGATAAACTGAATAACTTTTTGAGTGCTTCTACTTCCATCTGTAAGTATTTCTTCGTTTATAAATATGTCATCCCTTTAAAAAATAATGACTATTAGAAGTTGTCTTCCAAGTTCCCTTACCTCAGTTGGAATAGTTTCAACTTCCTTATTTATATGAGAGATATCTGTTAAATTAACAGAATATTTTATTATATAGAAAATAAGCATATTTTTATGTAAACTAATAAATTATTTTTATAATATTTTTTTCATCAAGAATGAAGAACAATTTAAGTCAAGTAAATCAAGGTAGCTATTCAAACAAACACTATTTAGTAAAAACAGACTGATGAATCTCTTGGAAGATCAGGGAGAATGTACAAGTGTGAAGGTAAAATGAAAACATGTAAAGTGATGAGATTTCAGATTCACCAATTAAGACATAAAAACAAGTATTCAGTGTATTTTGCTAAAAGTCAAAAGGAAATAAAATAAATCCCAAATGGTCGGTGTTAAGGTTGGGACTGGAAAAAGAGTGAAAAAAGACCATTCAAGTGAGGCAGAATAAAGCACTTGTGAACTTTTTCTAGAAATACGAAGGATACATTTTAGCAAAGAGAAAAGGAAAACCTGAAAGGAAGAGAGAGGGAATAAAGAATTGAGATACAAAGGAATGAAGTCTAGCAAAAAAAATTTATATGGTCATTATTAGCTGCATGATTGTGCTCAGCTCATTTTTCTGAGCCTTGCCTTTCTCACATATAAAATAAGCTAATGATATCTTGTAGGTATGACACAAATATATGTAAGATGTGAGCAACCATATGGTTAAATGCTCAAACTCAATCCTCACCATTTATCGGCTATGTGACCACTGATTGGTTTGATCCTCAGTTTTTCATCTGTAAAAATGTCATTAATACAGAGAGTCCTCGGGTTACGCCAGACTCGACATACGTTGTTTCGTGGTTACTTCGCCATCTCCCATTTATTTATTAAGAAAAAAGTTTCACCGAAACCGGTTTGGCTCAGTGGATAGAGCGTCGGCCTGCAGACTGAAAGGTCCCAGGTTCAATTCCGGTCAAGGGCATGTACCTGGGTTGCGGTCACATCCCCAGTAGGAGATGTGCAGGAGGCAGCTGATCGATGTTTCTCTCTCATCGATGTTTCTAACTCTCTATCTCTCTCCCTTCCTCTCTGTAAAAAATCAATAAAATATATTTAAAAAAAAAGAAAGAAAAAAGTTTCGTCATTTTGACGTATGTAATATGTGCTTTGTGTTTTTTATTATTTATTTACCACAAGTAAAGGTCAGGAATTATCTTTCTTTTAAATTTTATTTACTGTTTCACTTCATTGCTGCTGTGTGTGTGTTCCCCGTGAGTGACGTAGGTGCTTATGTAGGTGGGTTCCGACTTATGGCGAAAATCGCCTTATGTTGCGCCGTAGGAACGGATCTCCGTCGTAACCTGAGGACCTACTGTAATAGTTGCCCTCAATTGACTGCTGTGAGGATTGATTTATAGAACCCAAGTAAAGTGCCTACAACACTGTGATCAATAAATGTTAGTTATGCCCTCGCTAGTTTAGCTCAGCGGGTAGTGTTGGCCTATGGACCAACAGGTCATGGGTTCGATTCTGATCAAGGGCACGTACCTCCATTGCAGGCTCCTTCCTGGCGGGGCCCTGGTCGGGGCTCATGCAGGAGGCAACCAATTAATGTGTTTCTCTCACATCGATATTTCTCTCTGTCTTTCCCCCTCGTCCACTCTCTCTAAAAAACAATGACTACCCTTGGGTGAGGAAATAAATAAATATTCGCTATAACTATAGGAAACCATAGGAATACCAAAAGGAAAGAAGTCATTAGATGATCCAATGGGACTTGAAATAAGCTCTTTGGATAAGTGGAAAAAGTTAATTAAAAAAGGAAAAGATGGCCACCACCAGTGAGTGAAAGAGGCAAGCATCCTTCTTAAGCAGTGACACTGCCGAGAGAAATGTGATTCCTCTGCACCTAAAATGTGAATGTTTCGGGCGAAGAGTGAGCAAAAGATGCAGCAGCTCTGCCAGGCGGTTGACCTCAGAGGTTAGGAAAGGAATACAGAGATGCCTGATGCAGCCAGGGAAGGAGAGGTAGAGAAGTAAAAAGTCACCTGTGACCAAAGTCTTATAACGATGTACTTAATCCATACCTTCAGAATTTAAGATTTTTAAGATATGGTATTACGCATCCATTTTAACTTTCTAAATAAAACTTTTTACAGAGATTTTTTTCAAAAAGATTGCATGACAGTTTTTTCCATTAATTAAATATCTTACTGATACTTGTAGTATGTTTGCAAATTTAATGCTAATTAATTTATTCCCCCCTTTCTCTTTCACACACCACACACACACACCTCTACATAAGAGAGACAATAGCTCTACAGTTAACAATGTTTAAAATTCCTTTTCATAGGTCATAGTTAAAATTTAACTTTTTTCTTGTCCTTAAAGTAGGAAAGGAACATTAAAAATTAAAATAACTGAATTAAGTCTAAGTCTTTTCTTCGGAGTGTTACAAAAGAAATACTATGTACTTAAGCTATAAGAGAGGCATATTTATTCCCTATCAAAATATGAAATCCACTTAAAGCAAATTACTAATTTTATATCTGTGATATAGCTATCCTGTTTTTATCTTAATAATAAACACAAAAAGTAAACTAGTTTCTTAACCTGATGTTACAGTATCTTCAGGCTTCTTTTCAAATTGGCTCTCAGGTATCTCATAGGTACTGCTTTCCTAGAAGGAAAAAAAGGTAAAGAAAAGAAAAGAAAAGAAAAGAAAAGAAAAGAAAAGAAAAGAAAAGAAAAGAAAAGAAAAGAAGGAAGGGAGGAAGGGAGGAAGGGAGGAAGGAAGGAAGGGAAAAATATATTAGACAAATGTTTAAAGAGCTAAACGTTTTTCTCTGCCTTCATAACTTTTAATACATATTTTTAATGTACAGAAGACAAGAAGGATATGGGTCTGTGAGAAAAGCAAACCAAACAGCACTATTTTAAAGAGAGGGAGATCTGGCTAGAACAGGCGTGGGCAAACTACGGCCCGCGGGCCGGATACGGCCCGTTTGAAATGAATAAAACTATTCAAAAAAAAGACCGTACCCTTTTATGTAATGATGTTTACTTTGAATTTATATTAGTTCACACAAACACTCCATCCATGCTTTTGTTCCGGCCCTCCGGTCCAGTTTAAGAACCCATTGTGGCCCTCGAGTCAAAAAGTTTGCCCACCCCTGGGCTAGGACTTGAAGGTCCAGGGAGAGGATACCCAGGAATTGATAGGGTATTTAGTAATGATGATTGTATGAGAGAAAAAAGATTATAAGATAAATGACATAATGTAACTTCAAGGACTGTGAGAGGAAACAGATGATCTTTTTATTAAAATACATTAAGGCCTATGAGTTGATAAGTGATGTGAATCTTTACAAAATTCCAAGAAGAATTATAAGGTAGAGTAATCACATTTATAAAATACTGATTTTTTTAATAAGAACCCAAAGTCCATAGTCCCTTTAATGAAGAACCCCCAAAACTTTCCTAAAATATCCATTCAATTTGGTAATGCTAATCAATTTATTCCATAGCAGCGGAACTCTGCCCAATGATAGCAGAGGTATTAAAAATCATGAATATGCTAATATGTTATAAATACCGTTTCATTTCATTGGTTTATCTATCTACTGAAATCCCTGTGAATCCTTATTGCCAGATAAAAATAGAGGTTAGACTACATTTCTAAACATTAAACCTTACTTATATATCTGATAAGGGTCTAAATTTGTAAAGAACTCTTACAACTCATCAATAAAAATACAAATAACACAGTTTTTAAAATTAGCAATGGATTTGAATAAACATTTATCCAAGAAGACATACAAATGACCAGTAAGCACATGAAAAGAAGCTACATCATTGGTCATTAGAGAAATGCAAATCAAAACTACAATGAGATACCACTTCAAAATCACTACAACAGCTATATTTTTTAAAAGGGAAAGTAAGTGTTGGAGAAGATGTTGAACTCTCATGCATTGCTAGTTGAAGGTAAAATTGTGCAGCTGCTGTGGAAAATAGTTTGGTAATTCCTAAAAAAGTTAAACAGGGAATTACTATGTGATCCAGCAATTCCACTCCATGTATATCCCCCATCACCACCACCAAATTAAAAACATATGCTCACATAAAAACCTGTACACAAATGTTCATACGCAGCATTATTCATAATAGCTACCAAGTGGAAACAACCTAATGCCTATCAGCTGAAGAACAGATAAATAAAATGCTGTATATCTATACAATGGAATATTATTTGGCAATATAAGAAATAAAGTATTGATACATGCTACAACAAAGATGAACCTTGAGAACACTATGCTAAGTTAAAAAAGCAAGTCATACAGGACCATATATTGTATGATTTCATTTATAAAAATGTCTGAAACATGCAAACCACAGAGACTGAACGTAAGGCTAAGGAACATGGGAACTTGAAGGATGTAGTCTAAGAGGTGTGGGGTTTTTTGGGGGGGTAATGAAAATGTTCTAAAATTGACTGTAACAATGGACACACAACTCCATGAATATACTAAGGGTCACTGAATTGTACACTATTATATTTTTAAGTAATCTTGTATTGATGCTTTGAGAGAAGGTAACATTCTTTTTTTGTTTTAAAATGTTTTTTTATTTTTATTGATTTCAGAGAGGAAGGGAGAGGGAGAGAGAGATAGAAACATCAATGATGAGAGAGAATCATTGATTGGCTGCCTCCTGCACGCCCCCTACTGGGGATCAGGCCCACAACCCAGGCATGTGCCCTTGACCAGAAAGGAACCCGGGACCCTTCGGTCCACAGGCTGACACTCTATCCACTAAGTCAAACTGGCTAGGGCGAATTGTACACTTTAAATGGGTGAATTATATACTATACAAATTATATCTCAACAAGCTGTTAAAATACTAAACCTTATAAATTATCAATCAATATTTATTGACTGTCACATTATCAAAGTAGTAGAGTGCATGAACCATAAATAACATTTTTTATATCAAGAACATAAATAGTTCTTGATCATCACTTTTAATTATCATAATCTTTTAAAATAAAAATTATTAAAAGTTCTATATGGGAGAACATATTATGTTAATTACCTTAAGTTTATTAGGTCCCAATTTGGGGTTAAGAATTCCTTCTAAATACGAAGCTTTTTCTCTCCATGTAGGCAGATCTCTATATTCTTTTTTCATTTTTTCCAGCCTAAAGAAAGAAAAGACAGAGTTATAGATTTAAAAAGCAAGAAAAATATGTATGGTAGATTCACAAAAGAATACATATAGTATGATCCGTTTTTAAAAGTTCTAAAAGAGGCAAACCAATAATATATTGTTTAAGGAAACACTGGACCTAAACTATACATTATATCGGACTGGCTTAACAGTTACAAAACATTCCATCCAACAGCAGTAGAATATACATTCTTCTCAAGTACATATGGAGTATTCACCAAATTAAAATCATATGCTTACATAAAAACCTGCACATGAATATTCATAGCAGCATTATTCATAATAGCTGCCAGATGCAAAGGCATATCTTCTTTGAAAGTATATACACCCAAGAGTCTCAAATTAGTTCTATAAATTTTCAAGTACAATGTTTGGCACTTGATAAAAACAACTTGGTATATGATAATATAAGATTTGACAGAAAACTGTAAGAAAAAAGTCATCAATAGAAAACAAACTTACAGGAGGAGATCCAGATAATGGAGAAATTATTAATATATTCAAAAAAATTAAGAGCTACAACTGAGAACTTTGGTAGAGAAATGGAAACTATATAATAAAGGGAAATTCCACAACCAAGAAGAAGAAAACTGAAATTAAGAATGCAATTGGTTTAACAGCTGATTAGGTACAAAGAAGAATGAACCAGTGAACTGTAAATAGGTCAGAAGAAAATACCTAGACTGAACTACAGAGCAGAGAATGAGAGGCCTAAAGATTCCATTGTTGAGTCAGAAGGCAGAGCAAATATTATATTTCCTCCTGTGAAAGAATTTCAATCTAAATGGAACCAAAGGATACAAAATGGAAAATCTCACCCATGTGAACTCAGAAACAAAATTTAAGGACTGAAAAACTGATTTCCTATAAATCCCTAATTTACAGAAAACTGAAAATACTGGAATTTTCTTAAATGATAGGAAATTAACCCAGGGTTGCCTCATTCATATCAACCTGGGAAGTTTTATGGTTCCCAGATCATGAACAAGAAATGACCCAAATCAAGTTGGTCTTGCAAAATAGTTAAATTGAGCTGTTTGTACGACTGGCTGGCTGTTTTTCTCAGCTCAGGGAATTTTCAAAGCTCGTCTCCATTTGGTTTTTATTTTTCCAAACTCTACATTCCCTGTCCATAAATACAGTCTACCCCAAACCCTCAAATGACTTACTTATAGCTTGCTACAATTTGCATGTCCTCTGTTATTCCTGAATAAACTAATCTTTTCGACAATTTTTACCTAGCCTCCGTTTATCTTTCTTTTCTTTTTTTAAAAATTTATTTTATTGATTTTTTACAGAGAGGAAGGGAGAGGGACAGAGAGTTAGAAACATTGATCAGCTGTCTCCTGCACACTGCACAGGGGGGATGTGCCCGTAACCAAGGTACATGCCCTTGACAGGAATCAAACCTGGGACCCTTCAGTCTGCAGGCCGACGCTCTATCCACTGAGCCAAACCAATTAGGGCGTCCTCTTTATTTTCTTGACACTACCTTATGAGTTCTTATTTCTTTTCTTGCCATAGCACTGACTTTTAAAAACACCTAAATATGGTAAGCAAAACTCAGGTATAACCTCTGAACCCATGAAATATAACCATGATGAAGATTCAGATTAACAGCAAGCCTATGCCTCAAAGGAAAATATTAATATACAAGTAACACATACATAATATTTTAAATATTTTTTATTTTGTTTTTTACCTTTCCCGAGGTTGTTGCTGAAGTTTTTCAAGTCGCACTGCAGGGGGCTGGTTGGGTTGAGCTTCCGGAGGTGGCATCCCAACAGTAACTTTCAGGTCTGGGGATAAGAATGCTGGATATTCTATTGACTGTGGCATAATAATATTTCTGCAAAATGGCAATAAAGTTAAATATTGAAATTATACAAAAGTACACATCTAAAACCGCTGGTAGCTATCACTTTAGAATCCTTCTCTTTTACACTGTAAGCTCACCCTGTCTACCTTAAGCCATCAAAGGACAAGCTAGAAAAGAAGACAAAGTCAGAAATCCTCAGCGAAGTGCTCTATGAGCACTCCTACTACTAAGATCATGGGCAGCAGAGTGGGAAGGAAGGACCTAAAGTTCTAAAGAGAAATAGAAAGTGTTTGAGCCCGGACCTCACTCCTAATCTCTATCTCATGGCCCAGTCAAGTTGATACATAAAATTTACTACCACATCCACCTTTTGTCAACTTGGCACCCATAAACATTTCCTTAAAACATATTTAATCACCAACTGAAAATAATAACAAGGTCATAATTCCTCCTAATCTGCTACAACTATCCTACACACAACCAAAAACTCACTAGCCTCTTCCTCAGAAGAGGAGGTGCAAAGTCCTTTACCCTTCTCCTCACTATCCTGAAACTTAAATTCTATAATGCAAGGTTAACAATATTTAAATATTATGATGTAAAGACAATATATCTTATGTTAAATGATAAGAAGGTAAGAGAGAGAAGAAAATAAAGATACT
Source organism: Myotis nattereri (assembly GCF_964212035.1). Taxonomy (NCBI): domain Eukaryota; kingdom Metazoa; phylum Chordata; class Mammalia; order Chiroptera; family Vespertilionidae; genus Myotis; species Myotis nattereri. Next base: position 9,930,352 of record NC_138082.1, read on the forward strand.
TGCGATATATAAGGGTGTCCCCCCCAAAAAAATTTGTACACACACTTTGAATAATTATGCATTCCAATGGGTTAAATTTGAAAAGAAAGAACCATCAAGTGGGCTATCAGCTGTTAAGTATGTATACATTTTGGGGGGACACACTGTATTTTCAGATCACTTGGTAAATGAGCCAGAGTAGCACATCCAAATGAGAAATGTGTTGCCTCAAAAATCCAGAGGCTCATTAGATGTTGTGCCTCTCTTTTTGTTTAGGAGGGGCCAGACACAACTTACCCTTCACCTTAGAGAAGTTTTGACAAGCCCCATATCACTGATTCCTAAAATTTCACTGTGGTAGAAGGCACCTGAATTTTTTCAGATTTATTTCCCACCCTGACATGCAAATGTCTTACCAATAAGTCTAGAGCTATGTATGGTGCCAGGAGGGTACTAGAATGATCAGGGGGATCACTTGGTTAATTACATAATTGTCTATCCACTGTTCTGTACACCTGGAACTAAAAAATAAAAAAAGTATAGTTCTTGCTCACTTGATCTAATCAGCACAATGTCATCACTGTGCTGGACCAGGGTGATAAGTTGTTTAAGGGAAAGGTGGAGAGTCCTGTGAAATAAACTGGGACATATAGGACTGGAGAACTGATACACCCCTCAGGTAGAACAGTGAAGGTGTGTTGCTGGCCATGCCAACTGATAGCAATCTGCTTGATGGTCTATATCAGTGGTCGGCAAACTCATTAGTCAACAGAGCCAAATATCAACAGTACAACGACTGAAATTTCTTTTGAGAGCCAAAATTTTTAAACTTAAACTATATAGATAGGTACACTGTTATTAACTTAATTAGGGTACTCCTAAGGCTTAGGAAGAGCCACACTCAAGGGGCCAAAGAGCCTCATGTGGCTCGTGAGCCACAGTTTGCCAACCACGGGTCTATATTAACAAGCCTGGAGAAAAAAGCATTTGCCAAGTCAATAGTTGCATACCAGGTACCAGGGAATGTGTTAATTTGCTCAAGCAAAGAAACCACATCTGGAACAGCAGCTGCAGAGTCACCACCTGGTTAAACTTACAGCAATCTACTGTCAGTCTTCAAGATCCACCTGCTTTCTGCACAGGTAAATAAGCGAGTTGACTGGGGATGTGATGGGAATCACCTCCTGGATCTTTCAAGTCCTTGATGATGACACTAATCTCTAATCCCTTGAGGAATGTGGTGTTGCTTTTGGTTTACTATTTTCCTAGGTTGAGGTCACTCTAGAGCAGGGGTGGGCAAACTTTTTGACTCGAGGGCCACAATGGGTTCTTAAACTGGACCGGAGGGCCGGAACAAAAGCATGGATGCAGTGTTTGTGTGAACTAATATAAATGTAAAGTAAACATCATTACATAAAAGGGTACGGTCTTTTTTTTTTTTTAGTTTTATTCATTTCAAACGGGCCGTATCCGGCCCGCGGGCCGTAGTTTGCCCACAGCTTCTCTAGTGGTTTCTATTTGACCCTTCCTACCATAATATCCCTCATTCCACACGTCAGGGAACCAACGTATGAATTCATCAACTGCTGAGTATATTTCTTTCAACTATGTATTCTGGAATGAGGGAAATAATTCGTGGCTGGGTTTGGGGACCCACTAGGCCCGCTGTGGGATGGATCAGAGTTAAAACTCCATTGATTACCTGACCTTCATAAGCCCCTGCTCTGACTGGTCAACATCAGCAATGTGTTGGACCTTCTGAAATTAGTGTCGGCTCAAAGCCAATGTCCAGTAACTCTGAAAACTTGGATTATTTCCTTTCCCTAATGCAGTTATCCTGGTAAAATGCTAATGGCATTTGTTGACCAGAGACAAACTTTTGGCTGGATTTGGAAGTAACACTGGAGTGTGTGGAAGTCAGGTAAACATTACTATACTGCAGAGCAGAAAACTAAAAACTATTAGACATCTTGATCTTAAAAGTCCCTCACTTCTTTCTCCAAAAGAAATATCCCACTGGCCACCCCTCATCAGGCCACCCCGCTCCTTCCCTCCTTCAGCTATGAAGCTGTCACCCACCTCCTTTATTTTTCTTATCTCCAGACCTCCTCACCAGCTCTCTTCAGGACTGTAACCAGTCCTGAAATTTTCTTCCTCCTTTGTAAGCAAAACAATTCACTGCTCTCTTTACCTTGGAGTCTAACCCATTCTGGCCATTTCCTAACACAACCAAAATGCTCAACGATCAGATTCAATGTTTGAAAAGCCACATGATCAGACAGTGTTAGTAAACTTAAACACTTACGTCACAGGATCTGTTCTTTCCGGAGGTGGTGGGATATTCATAAACATAGGTGGCTCAACAATTTTCTGAAGAGGTTTTAACTGAAAAAAATGGTAAGTATATTTTAACACTGTTTAACGACAGTTACAGTTCACCCTAATACTACCACTCTCCAGGACTATAAAATAGGCCTTAAACAATACATATAAGGAGAAAAGAAATTAAAAGAGGAAGAATGAACTAATATCTACTGAGCACTAAATATCTGCCAAAAGAGGAACTAACCTGATGTGAAAATCCATAACCAAAGTTTCCATAGGAGAACATAAAGTCCACCTCCATCCTGCAGACAAACTAAACATGTGGCAAACTTACTTTATTGTTTGATCAGAAAAATATTTTAATAAAGAAGTGATAACAAGTGATATTTTTACTTCACAAATTTATAAGTTAGAAAACCAAAGCATGAATCTCCTGATTTACAAACAAAACAAAAATAAGCTAATAAAAACCCCACATTTACACAAGGAAATCTTATTTAAAAATCTATGAAATCACTTAAATTTTAAAAACTTTTGGGTTAAAGTTAGGAATGATATATGACTAAAATATGGAGAATATCAATTTATAATTGTTAATAGGATTATGCCGAGATACATATATATGTATATATTCATATATATGTATATATATTTTAAAGTATTTATTCACTTCTCTCACCTCCACTTCCATTTTCAGATAATATTTTGATTCAGACACTTAACTCAGCTCGCTAATATGTGAAATAAAGGAGGGTGTCAGAGGTTATAACCTCAAATGTCCATCATTCTGGTTTTTTGTTTGTTTTTTGGTTAATCTTCACCCCATGATATGTTTCCATTGATTTTTTTTTTTTTAGAGAAAGTGGAAGGGAGGGGGAGTGAGAGAGAAACATCAATGTGAGAGAGACACATTGATTGGTTGCCTCCTGCACGCGCCCCAACCAGAGCTGGGGATCGAGCCTGCAACCGAGTTACATGCCCTTGACCAGAATTGAACCCAGGACCCTTCAGTCCTCAGGCAGACACTCCATCCACTGAGCCAAACCAGTCATCATTCTATTTTTTATGTCCTTGTCCCTGTTTTTGCTATGGGCAGCAGGAGCCTCTCTGAATAGAAGTGCAATTAATCAAGATAACAATTTTAAGAACTTAAAAAGAAATTCAAGTCAGAACTGTAAATAACTCTTCAGAAACTCCTCAAGGAGAAAAGTACAGTTTCCTCTGCAAGGGAGGATCCTGAGGCTGTGCAGTCAAAGGAGCAGTGAGGGCACCTTGCTCTCTTCCCCAATGATTCTCATTTTCTCATTCACCATTTAGCAGTTGGATAGTTTTTTTTAAAAAAAGGTGGAGATAAAGTTTTTATGAATAAATATTGTACTTTCTATTTAACATATTTCCATTAATTCAAACAGTGTCTAGCAGGATACCAAAAGAATAAAAACAATAGAGGCTACAAACAGTATCAGAGTAAAGTTATGAAATGTTAATTAAGTTTGGGCAAAAACTTTGGAAGTTTCAGTAAAGCTCTTACTGTGTTTTCATTCAACATTTGAAATTCTTCAGTAAAGCACCCTTTCTAGAAAAAAGTAATAAGTAAAATTCTTAAATATAGACTCACTCATGTATATAATCTAAACCATTTTATAAATTTTAAAAAAATCAGATAATGATTTTAATGCACATACTAATTTAATAGCTAATTACAAATAAAATGAATATTTGGAAGGAAATCAAAATTCTAGGTTGAACCAAAAATTAATATTTATATTTATGTTTTAGAAAAAAATCTTCCCGCTAGTTATAGGTCCTCCTTTTAGAAGTCTTAAAGGACCGGCCTACAGTACTTTCAGGAATCATTTCTATAGTTTATGATTGAAGGGTTACTTAAACATAAATTTAAAAACACACAGACACACAAAACACAAACAAAAACCATAAACCTACATGCCAAGCTGACTCCTGACAGAACTGGGGCTTCTCTCATCTTTCAGGGACTGTTGGGATCTTTTAAGCCAGGTCACCATCTCTGGTCACCTCTGCTGTGCTATCAGTCCTCCCACCAATCCAAATCCCACAGTTCCCTTCCTTCCCAGCATCTTCCACCGTGACTCGTGAAATTCCCATTCCGTGATTAACAACTTTACATCTTTTTTAAAATATATTTTTATTAATTTCAGAGAGGAAGGAAGAGAGAGAGTGAAACATCAATGATGAGAGAGAATCACTGACAGGCTGCCTCCTGCATGCTCCCTACCAGGGATCGAGCCCACAACCCGGGCATGTGCCCTGACTGGGAATTGAAAGGTGACCTCCTGGTTCATAGGTTGACGCTCAACCCCTGAGCAACGCAACAACGTTACAACTTTAACAGATCCACTATACATCCCCCCTTTACTTTCCCTGAGACCCGGTTCACCACTGAACTCCAGTGAAGGCCCACCTACCTCCAGGTCAGGAGGCAGGGTCACGTCCTCCACACTCCCTTCTGCTGCTTCCAGGTAGACAGGAACAGTTTCCTCTTTTAAGCCTCATGCTATCTGGCATCTCTTTCAGACATTCCCGTCACTAATCACTAATTCTCACTTAGTGAAACATGGATCAGTCAAAATAATAAGAACCAATATACACTTCCCCTGGATTAAACACCGTCTAATTTAACGAGTGTGTTAAACTGTTTTAACATCTGGCCTCGTTTATGTTGTCTGTGTGTCCATATACACGTTTACTGCACAATTTAGAAGTTACAGCGTCATCTCACTTGACTCCTAAATGTCCAACTCCCCCCTGCATACTGTAAAGATAAGGACAGCCTTCCACATGGACCACAGTATTAGCATCAGACTTAGAGAATTAACAATTTTAGAATTTTATCTAATATGCAGTATATGTTTAAGATTTCCTAAATTTCACAAGAATGTCTTTTGTAATTTTTTCAGATTTGTGTTCAAAGTTGTTGTATCTCTTTTTAATCTTGAACAGTTGCTCCATTTTTTTTTTAATGACTTAACTTTTTAAAGAAGCAACGCTGGTATGTCTCCCATTATGCATTTACCTGACCATGTCATCATTTATCTTTTTCCCTCTTCCCTAAACGTTAGGTCAGGTAGGTCTAGACTCAGGTTAGTACTTAAACGTTTTGATGAGAATAATTCCTAGGTTGTGTGCATCATATTGTACCACGTCAGGTGTTAAATTGTCCACAATCTCCATGCTAAGCTTAAGCTCTTGGTTAAAGTGGTAGCCACCTCATCTCTCTACTGTACAGGCACTTTCCCCTTTGTAATAATTAATCTGTGGGCTCTTACTGTGTGGCACCATGCACATATCTTATTCCCCAAGTACCTTTTACCTAATGTTTCTAGTACCACTGCTAACTTTTTAAAAAATATATATATTTTGACTTTTTACAGAGAGGAAGGGAGAGGGATAGAGAGTTAGAAACATTGATGAGAGAGAAACATCGATCAGCTGCCTCCTGCACACCCCCTACTGGGGATGTGCCCGCAACCCAGGTACATGCCCTTGACCGGCATCGAACCCAGGACCTTTCAGTCCGCAGGCCGATGCTCTATCCACTGATCCAAACCGGTTAGAGCCACTGCTAACTCTTGACTGAATTTATTTACTATAAAAAGTTGTAAAAATGGTAAGTTTGTAATTTTGTCACTCCTTCTACATTTATAACTGGCATTCTTCTGTTTAAAAATAAAAAGCTTCCCTTTTTCTTGCCAGTCTCTCTCTCTTCTCTCTGTCATCACCAAGAATTCATTGATTTTTCCTTAATTCGAAATTTGTAACGTGGGAGTGAACACTCCTAGGAAGGAGAAAACAAAAGAGAAAGACTCATAAAATCTGTATATAAACTCTGGCTGACTCCTAAATGACACAAGCACAGGGCAGACAGCAAGCAGCCCAGCTAAGGATAAAAGAACTGAAATTTATGCTGCCAACTAAGAGGTAGATTAGTGGTTTGAGTCTTACTTTAAAATATTTCAGAAAGCGTAATAAAACATGCTTAATTTTTCAGGTTGTATCACTGCCCTTCCAGAAAATAAAATTTCAAAAACATTACGCTGTTATAAACCAAATCTCAATCTCTCTCTCTCTCTCTCTCTCTCTCTCTCTCTCTCTCTCTCTCTCTCTCTCTCTTTTTTAACAGCCAGAGGGAGATAATGTTTCCTGAGCACATGAGTTTGAAGGCAGATAATAAACAAAAGGAATTCATCAGGTATAGGTAAATCTTAACAATAAACACCAACTGGACAATGTAATACCAAAGTAAAAATGTATTTGGATACATACCTGAATTACTTCATAAAGGTGTACCTGAACACGCCCTAACAAAATATGATTTTCTTTATTATCAAATTGCATTAGATCCAGGTAAATATTATTCCGTGCATCATTCTGACGTCTGGGAACCTTGATAGAAAATACATATAAAAAGAAGCATTAAATTTTCAATCTGAATTTCGGATATAACTTCTGAATAAATACATCCATAAACTATATTATATTATGTGCATAGTCTAATGATTAGTTTTCATGTTATTAGTCATAACTTTTCAAACTCAGAGTCACTTATACCCCAATCACACAAAAATCAGAATCTACTTTATGTCTAATGTCAATTACAGTCTTTTTGAAACACCCATGCCTACATTCTCTCTCTTTTTTTAATCCTTACTTGAGGATATGTGATCGATTTTTAAAGAGAGGGGAAGGAAGAGAGAAAAAGAGAAAGAGAGAGAGATGAGAGAACATAGGTTGCCTCCCAAACGCACCCTGAGTAGGGATCGAACCCACAAACTAGGTATAGTCCCTGGCTGCAAATGGAACCCGCAACCTTTCGGTTTACAAGACAATGCTACAACCAACTGAGCCACACCAGCCAGGGCTACATTTTCTCTTTTAACTCTATACAGAAGTTTAGCCTCAACACTCTGCTGAAACTGTAATATTAAAGGTAATCCAATACCCAACCCAAGTAATCTAGGTAATCCAAATATCCAATACCAAAAGACATCCAACATCCCTTTCAGTTTTTTTTAAAAAAAAACTTTTTGATAAAATGGACATCGTTGTCTCAACTTGGAACTTTGAAACCTGTAATACCATTACTATGTCACCTTTAAAATCCATACTCTCTTGCTAATTAGAAAAATATCTCATACCTCCCTACCCCAAGATTCTAAGTGTTTAAAAATTTAAGTGATCTATAACTGACATCATTGTATTACTTTTAGGTGTGCAAAAATGATTTGATATTTGTATATATTGCAAAATGATTATCACAATAAGTTTAGTTACCATCCATCACCATACAGTTAGAATTTTTGTCTTGTGGTGAGAACTTTTAAGATCTAGTCTCTTAGCAATTCTCAAATATACAATATAGTATTATAACTATTGTCACCATGCCATACATTAGATACCCAGAACATATTTATCTTATAACTGGAAGTTTGTACCTTTTGATCACCTTACCCATTTCGCCCACCCCAAAACTCCACCTGTGGCAACCACCAATCTGTTCTCTGTATACGAGTTAGGTTTTGGGTTTTTGGCGGTGGTAGGTTTTTTTTAAGATTCATATTTATATGAGATCATGCAGTATTTGCTTTTCTCTGTCTGACTTATTTCACTTAGCATAATGCCCTCAAGGTCCATCCATTTAGGTGCAAATGGTAGGATTTCTTTTTTTTTTATGACTAACTAATATTTTATTAAAAATATTTTAAACCTATTCATCTTTGATGGATTCTTAGGTTCCCCCCCCCCCCCAATGTATTGGCTATTGTAAATAATGCTGCAATGAACACGGGAGTGAAGATATCTTTTCGAGATAGTGATTTTGTTTTCTCTGAATAAATACCCACAAGTAGAATTACTGGATCATGTGATAATTCTACTTTTAATTTTTAAAATATACTTTTATTGATTTCAGAGAGGAAGGGAGAGGGAGAGAGAGATAGAAGCATTGAAGAGATAGAATAATTGATCAGCTACCTCTGAGCCACGCTGGCTAGGTTGTAAATACTCTTTTTTAAAAAATATATTTTTTATTCACAGACAATAGGGTGCTGAAGGCCTGGGGTGGGGAGGGCAGGGGCTGGCTGGAGGGAGTTAATGGGGGGAAAAGGAGACATATGTAATACTTTTAACAATAAAGTTTTCAAATATATATATTATTGATTTCAGAGAAGAAGGGAGAGGGAGAAAGGGAGGGAGGGAGGGAGGGAGGGAGGGAGGGAGGGAGGGAGAAATATCAATGATGAGAAATGAGGTTTTCCATAGTGGCTGCACTAATTAACATTCTTATCAACAATGCACAAAGTTTCCCTTTTCTCCAAATCCTTGCCAACATTGGCAATTTCTCATCTTTTAGATCATAATCATTTTAACACGTGTAAGGCAACATCTCACTATGGTTTTGATCTGCATTCCCCTGATAATTACTGAAGGTGAGTACCTGTTGATCATTTGGATGGCTTCTTTGGAAAAATATCTCTTCAAATCCTCTGTCCTTTTTTAATTGTTTTTTTTTCTATTAAGTTGTATCAGTTCATATATTTATAAATATTTGGATATTAACCTTTTATCAGATATATGATTTGCAAATATTTTCTCCCATTTTGTAAGTTGTGTTTTCATTTTGTTGATGAGAGATGTATATTCTCATTTTGCTAGTGAGAGTATACATATTTGAGGGGGTTATTATAAAGACTGAAGAAATTAATGCATGCAAAAATAATTGGAGAGATTTTATATAAGAAAAAAGAAAAAGGGGAGATGAGAAAAAATGGTGTGCTATGAAGGGAATGTCTCCTCAGAATTCATGTTGAACCCTGAACCCCCAGTGTGATGGTATTTGTAGGTGTGGTGTTTGGAATGTAATTAGGTCATGAGGGTAGAGCCCTCATGAACTGGATTAGTGCCCTTATAAGAAGAGACACAAAAAGGATGATCGCTCTTTGCTCTCTGCTACATCACTACAACAATGAGCAGAGGGCCAGCTGCAAACCAGGAAGCAGGCTCTCATTAGACAAAAGATCTGCCATCACCTTGATCTTGAACTTCCCATTCTCCAGAAAGATGAGAAATAAACGTTTGTTGTTTAAGCCACCCAGTCTACTGTAATTTGTAATAGGAGCCCAAACGGATTAAGACAGGGTAGGCAATGGGGGATAGGAGGGTAAGAGCAAGAGAGAGAAAAAATGCATGTGTGATAAATCCCATACAGTAAGATCTCAGGGAAAAAGACCACCAAAATTGTGCATTTTACAGTAACCTATTTATTTTTTTAAAGGGTACTGTTTTTGTTTCTTTCCTATCCCTTCCCAAAGGATATAATTAATGTAGCACATCGGAAACAATTGCATTCTCGTATCTAGAAGAAAACGTCAGCATTACCTGTACAGAAAAATACTTCACTTCATCAAACTTAATCACAGTTTTCCGTTCATTAATGATAAATGGTATATTTTGGGGTAGCAAGCTACACAGTTTTGTACATTTCACAATGTTGTTTATAGAGATACGAATGAAAAAACTGTTCTCATGCTGTACATCGGCTGAAAACACATATTTAGGAAGCAAATTTTGTTGTAATTAAACAATAACACATGATAAAATTAATCTATTAAACAATTCAGGCTAAAACTTAAGAATCAATCAAATAAATAAAGAGGTAATTGTAGAACACATTAAACAATGAAAAGTCCTTTAAAATAGTATTTTTGCCCATCAATGTTAGGTACAATATAACTAGGAAAAGGTTGATTCTTTCTTAGATCAATTCTCTATTTTTATAGTCACATTTCCATTATAATTCCCTTGCAAATTTTTCTATATTTTAAGGTGAATAAGCATTTACAATATATAGTTGAAAATTTTTGGTAAGCATAATTATATAGAAATTTTAAAAATATGTCACTTGAGAGTAATTTCTTTTTAATTTTAGGACAAAATTTAAGGCAGCATTCTACTTTAATTCACTACATACTCACTGATACTATATTGGCTTGTTCTTTTCATAGCACTCCATTAAAACAATATTTTTTCATCGTTTAACTAATTATCTTCGAAAATCTCTTTCTGTAGAATTCTTTTCACTAATCACTTATATAAAAAAGAAACACCAAGTCTTCATAATGAGACTGGGTTTATGCCATGATAAATCCAAGAAGAGGTATTCAGCTTACTTAAGGGTACCAAGATAAATAAATCCGTTTTAAGAGAAGCACAATTACTTCTTAGAAATGAATTAGTAATATATATTTCAAGAAGACATAATATATATTTTCCTTTAACTTAGATGGTGATTGAGGTGGGCTACCGATGGCTAAAAATCTTTTGTCACTCTCCACATCCAAGAGCGACATTTCTTGTTCTCTGCTCTTGAGTCTCGCCTGGACCAGTGACTGCTTTAACATGCAATGGGCTTGACCAGGCTGGGACTAGGAAAGGCACGAGTCAGGGTGCAAAATTTAAGGGGACACCAACAACTTCAGTAATGAAGATAAACAGTTTTTTAATGTCATATAAAATTAAAATGAATAGAGAAAAAAATAATGCCAATCTTCTAGGCATTTTCACTAAAGCACCAGACACATAAATGAGGCATTTTACATATTCCAGCTTTTCTGCCCTGCCAGGTGATTGCAGCCTCAGCTGCGATAATGAAGCAGGAGCACCACCCAGTGAGTGCACATAGAGTGATTAATAATAACACAGTTAATATTCTAAGCCATTAAGTCTTACAGTGTCTTGTAATGTAGTAATATCTAACTGAAATAGTGATATATGATCATAGCATGATTCTTAAAAGAAAGGATACTCTTAGGTATAAAATGACTGCAGTTCTTTACATGAATAGCCAGACAGCCAACCTATAACAATCAAAATAAAAACACAGTGAATAAATTTTAAAAGTAAGGTTTCTTCCATTTACTCTACACCAAACTACATATTTTTTAAAGCTCTACTTTGTTAGTTTTTCTCATTTGAAATATTGTTTCTCACTAGAAATCCCTAGTGATTGGAAAACACCAGAAAGCAGAAACAGAGAAGAAAAACAGGCAGGATTTGCTTAAGATAAACCTAAAATAAACAAGAATACAAAACTAAACAATGGTTCATTACCAACTTAAATCCAACCATCACTCTTTGAATCATTTTTATTTTATATTAGGTAATAAGTGGTAAAATGTAGCATCTTTCATATAATAATAAGAAATATGCCTTGCTTGAGATAAGCTTTTTTATTCAGTATCCTAAAACCACCTTATTCATTCAACAATCATTCATTAACTATATATAATATGTCAAGGGCTATGAAATATCCATTCTCTCTTACACAGAGTGTTTCTAAATGTTGAAGAAAATTATATCTTGTGTTTAACCTTAAAATTAAATACAAAATGAGTATAGGAACACTTGAAAGTAATATGCAGGATTAGCCAAATATATTTAGCCACATTTGGCTTAAAAAGAAAAAGAGTAAAAGCAACAGCAATATTATATTAAACATTATGAAACAATATAAATGGCCCAAAAGTATTTTTAAATGTAACTGGCTTTAGAACAATACAGAAAAAGATATTAGCATCCAATATTTAACTAAAAGAATACTGTATCTCCCCTGGCCAGTCTTCTCATTGGTTACAGCACCAACCCACAGACTGAAGAGTCGCATGTACCCTGGTTGCAGGCTCCATCCTGGTGCCTGTTGGGGCATGAGCAGGAGGCAACCCATCCATGTGTCTCTCTCACTTCGGTATTTCTCTCTCTCTGTCTCTCCCCTTCCCTTCTACTTTCTCTAATAATAAATGAAAAAAATGTCCTTAGGTGAGGATTAACAACAAAAAGAATACTGTATCTGAATGATGGAATCCTAAATAAAAATATTATGATCTACTTTTTAAGGAAATATAGGTACAAAATATTATGGTAAAGGAAAGGTTCTAAGTTTTCAAATTTAAAGGAGGGGTAATGCCCATTGTATAATGTAGGGGAGATTTAAACTGGTATTGACATAAGTGATTCTATGAATCATTGTTTACTTGTTAAAGTTGGGTTGTACATAAGGAGGATAAACAGGAAAGTATAGCTATAATTTTTTATTGTATAATTCTATACAATGCAAATCACTGGCTGCCTGCCAAGTATCTCATCATGAAGCCATGAGTAGCTACCTTCATCTTCCCTATGTTCCAATAGCTCTTTATACTTTAACATAATGATCCACATAATATAGAAAACAGATTTAACACTCAAAAATACAATAATGACCATTCACAGACTGCAGAATAACAAATGTTGCTACAGAATCTGAGACCCACCCGTGGCCCAAAACATGTCAATACCTTCAATGTCTTCACCCCCAAACACTCTCAAACATGCACTTAAAACAGGAAAGCAACCAGAAAGCTATTCACAAAACGACTTTTTTTCTTGTTTCTTTTTGTTATTGTTGACACTATACAGATGTCCCCATTTCCCCCACTTTGCCCTCTCTACCCAGCCCCCTTCCCTCCGGCCATCACCACACTGTTGCCTGGGTCCTTAAAACAAAAGCACTTTGTGTCCAACTTTAAGATACAGCCTTTTCACATTTTTTTTCCTGAAAATGGGATGTGACTATCAGAAACAGAGGTAATGGATGTCATGTTGTTATCATTGTTGACACATGTGCAAACCTTGCCAAATATCTCAAATCACAGAACTTTCAGAGAGGAAATGGCGTGACTAAACCATGCATTGGGAGGAGCTACCAACTACGTGCCAAACATCTGTCAACAACTTCCAGTGGACCTTTAAGAGAAGCCTTTTCATGTCTAAGCAACATGTAATTCAAATAAGGAAAATACAAACCATGACGTTAGAAAGTGTGAGTGAGATCTGAATGGTTTTCAAAATGTCAGTTCTAAAAAAGATGTAAAAGTCATATTCAAGAGTATGGATTACGGAAATCACTATGTCAACATAATGACATGCATAACTGTTTATGGCCAAAAGTGATTTCAAAGAATCTTTTCTAAATTTAGATTCAGACAATGAAGGCTTATTCTCCAACTTTGTGATAGAAGAAAGTGTTACATAATTATACAGATAAATGCACACCATGGTCATTTTGTAAAAACAAAAATGTATACATTAATATAACCTTACTATTTACCCCCCAAAAAGGTGATATTAAATTAATCACGTTTTTTAATCAAAAAAATGTATTAGTATACTATATAATAAAAAACTTATATGCAAATAGACCAAATGGTGGAACAACCAGTGGAACGACTGATTGCTATGATGCACACTGACCACCAGGGGGCAGAAGCTCAATGAAGGAGCTGCCCCCAGCCTGCACGCCCAGGCCAGCCAAGGTGGGTGCCAGCAGGGGGCCTCCCATCCCCCGATCACCCCGCCAGTCACCCTACAGATCAGCCCTGATTGGCCAGGCCTAGGGACCCTACCAGTGCACAAATTTCATGCACTGGGCCTCTAGTTCATATATAATAGGAACTACAGAAGAGAGATAAGAGAACCTTTTATTTCATTGCTATTAACTACTCTAATAAGGCTCAGACAAAAAAGACAACTGTAAAAGAATACCACAGTGTTTGGCAGTTCTAAATGCACACAGATCCTCGTGTCCTATACTCTGTGGCACCCAAAACAGAAAACAGATTTTTCTGTTCCTCAGCCTAAATATTAGGTGTTTGTGCCTATGTGTTTGATTTGTTTCCCCCTGGAGTTTATTATTTTTTGGATGAGAGAGGTGAAGGGCCAATTTTCAAACTGTAGCTCAAAGGTAACTAAATCTGACAATAAATACAATCATCTGAAAAAATACCAATTGTAGGCCCCATTAAAAATAAAATACTGATTCTAGGCCCCATTCTCAAATTCTAAGTTAGCAGGTCTTAGGTGGGGCCTGAGAAGCAATGTTTTTAAAAATTATTCCAGATAATTCTTATAAAACTTGACTTTAGGAATCCCTAATATAGAAAACACTTTTTTCTTTGAATCAGGATGTTTTCCATAATTTCAGTGATCACTAGAATGCTATTCTGACTCATAAAAATGAAACAAATCAATGAGTATGTTATCAGAAGTACCATTTTCTATGCATACTTTTGATTACCAAATAATAAACACTAACTAGTTTTAATGTAAAGTAAGAAATAACTTATATGGGTTTACTAAGGATTAAATCATACATACCACATCCCCAAATGGCACTAAATTTTCTGGTTTAGGTGTTACTTTTGTTTCTTTACTTTCAGACCCTGTAAAAGTTTTTCTCCGCATCTACAATGTAAATAAATTAAGACTTTAGAAGGCAAAGAAGAATATAACTAAAAGCTATTTCAATTCAATTTTATGAGTCTCTAGTATCAGGTATGATATTAGGAAGTGGGATATTAATATGACTAGAAAACTCATCCCCACCCTCAAGTTTATCAATAAGCTAGCAGAAAGCAAAGGAGAGAAGTACACTGCCAAAACAATGAGTTCTTAGCTTAAAAAAACCATTGTTACCACATTCCAGTCTTAATCTTCCAGTCTCAATCTGGAGTAGGTACTGTATCAGACAAAGAGCAGTGATCCTACTTGCAAATTATCCCAATATTCCTTCAGTTATCAGTCATGGAAGGAACTGGAATTTAATCCTTGGAATAGTTAGTACATGGGATGAAGCAGTGAACAAATGGTTTGGGGGTTTTAGTTATGGTTCTCTCCAGAGTAAGTTCACTAACTGATACTTGTGGGTTGGTATTTAACTTTGTTCTAAGGGTTCTAGTCACTACACACAATGGTTAGCCTTAAAAATTATAAGACATTTTTAAAGAGAAAGGGAGAAGGGGGAATGGAGGGGAGAAGCAAGAGTAATAGGGAAAAACTGCCTATTAAAAATATAACTAAGCCTGGTGGTGTTTCTAAGTGGTTAGAGCATTGGCCCTGCAACCAAGGGTCTTGGGGTTCAATTTCCAGTCAAGGGCACACACTTGGGTTGCAGGTTCAATCACCAGCCCGGTTTGGGACATGAGGGAAGCAACCAATCGGTCTCTTTCTTTCTCTCTCCTCCCTCTTCTCTCCCTCCCTTCCACTCTCTAAAAAGCAGTGGAAAAAATATCCTCGGGTGAGGATTAACAAACAGATAAGTAAATAAATACATATATATGTATACACACACACATCACTTAAAAATTGGCATTTCTGACAACATGGGTGGATCTTGAGAATATCATGCTAAGTGAAATAGAAAAAGTTAAGAATCATATGATTTCACTCATATGTGGGATATAAAACTGAAAGCAACAAATGAACAAATAAGGAAAGCAAACAAAAACTCAGAGACTCAGACAACAGTATGGTGATTATTAGAGGGAAGGGGGTAAGGGTAGTGAAGGATTAAGGGGGTCAAATATATGGTGATGGAAGAAGATTTGACTTAGGGTGGTGAGCATCCAATACAATATACAGATGATGTATCATAGGATTATACTCTTGAAACCTATACCATATTATTAACCAACTAGAGGCCCGGTGCAGGCATTTGTGCACCGGTGGGGTCCCTCAGTCTGGCCCGCTGGGATCTGGCTGAAACCAGCTCTCTGACATCCCCCGAGGGGTCCTGGATTGCGAGAGGGTGGTTCTTGGGTGACGCACCCCAAAATCAGGCTCCCTCCTCTCTGGTTCTGGGTGCATCACCTGAGAACTGCTGCTGCCAAGAGACTGCAGCTCAGCAGCTCCTGCGTTGAGCATCTGCCCCCTAGTGGTCAGTACATGTCATAGCTAATGGTTGGTCAGTTGGTTGCTTAGGCTTTTATATATATAGTTATATTGATGTAATATACAGAAATTGATAAAGAGAGTGGTGGAATAGAATAGAAAGTCCAGGGGGGGAAAAACCCAAATACATATGGCAACATAGTATAAAGGTGACCACCAGTCCTAAGGGCTAAGATGTGTTTTTTATTTTTTTTTTAAATATATTTTATTGATTTTTTACAGAGAGGAAGGGAGAGAGATAGTTAGAAACATCGATGAGAGAGAAACATCGATCAGCTGCCTCCTGCACATCTCCTACTGGGGATGTGCCCGCAACTCAGGTACATGCCCTTGACCGGAATCGAACCTGGGACCTTTCAGTCCGCAGGCCGATGCTCTATCCACTGAGCCAAACCGGTTTCGGCAGATGTGTTTTTTAAAAAATATATATTTTATTGATTTTTTACAGAGAGGAATAGAGCGTTAGAAACATTGATGAGTGAGAAACATTGATCAGCTGCCTCCTGCACACCCCCTACTGGGGATGCGCCCGCAACCAGGGTTCATGCCCTTGACGGGAATCGAACCTGGGACCTTTCAGCCCGCAGGCTGACGCTCTATCCACCGAGCCAAACCGGTTAGGGCTATGTGTTGTTTTTTAAGTAAATGATGTTAAGACATTTATTTGGAAAAAGAAAAGAACCTCAGGAATTGAAAACAAGGGTAACTGAAGTTTCTGGAGTCTGGCCCGTTAACACACACATGAAATCCCAATGGGGACAAGGCTGCCATTCACAGCCCCTAGCTGTGCCCTGCGCTGTGAGCACTTTATACCCTTCCCTCCTCCGCTGGTTGGGACTGCCCTGCATGCAGGGCGCGATCGCCGCATTCCTCTAACGGGCAATGAGGCCAGGCTCTGGCAGGTCAGTGAGCGCCACGAGCCCACAAATACACTCTTGCTCAGGGGTCACCACCTTCCCCTCTGCGGTCCCTGGCCCTCCGGGTGGCCGGGGCGGGGACAGGCTCCCCGGGGTGGGCGGACGGGGTAGGGGTGTAAGGGGAGAGGGGGTGTAGGGGGAGGGGAGACGCTCACGTTGCGCTGCCGGTACCCAGGGCCCTCGCGGCCTGGTCCTGGAGAGATCAATGGTCTTGCCTTCCTCCTGGAAGTGACGGCCTGGAGAAAACGCTACCCTCGGGCGGGCGAGTGTCCAGGGAGTTGCGGGGGGCGGCTCCTCTGAAGGACGGGGGCTCTGCGCAGGGAATGGGCCCGCCCGCGTGGTGACCGGCCGCGCTGGAAACCTCAGGCATCTGCGGGCGAAACCCATCCGTCCATCCTCCCAGCCGGGTCTGTGCCTAACCGACAGCCTGCGACTGCGCAGGCGCAGCCCGCCCACCGCTTTTCCCGCGCTTCCCGCCCCTCCCTCCAACCTCCCACGCACACGCTCACGCTCACGCTCATGCACACGCTCACGCACACACTCATACACACGCTCACGCTCATGCACACGCTCATGCACACACTCATGCACACGCTCACGCACTGCACATGCACACGCATACAACACTGCGCGACCGCACGTGTAGGCCGGCTCCTTGCAGGGCTGGCTTTGGGGGTGCAGCTTTGGGAGGGTCAGCTTGGAGCGCTTGCCCAGGCCATGCCAGGCCCCGTAGGAGGAGTCAGGCCTTCCGGGGGGGCAGCCAGGCTCCCCAGCACGTGATGGGTGTCGGACACCTTAGTGCGTTTTGTCTGCCCCTTAACCCACCGGAAGCCCTCCGCCCCGCGCCGGTTCTTCCCGGAGATGTACAGTGTCAATCACCACTTCCTTACACTGTTCCCCGAGTTCCAGATGCTCTGTTTCCCACAGACTAGCCCGACATCTTTACTCACCTGACCCACCGACATAGCACAGCGCAAGGATATGCACCTTCCCTCCCAGGCCTCCAGTCCCAAGCCCATCTGAACATAGCAATGTTACACCCACAAACGCTGAAAACGTCAGACACATGTTTGAATTCTAACCCCAAATATTTGAACCCTACTCCTCTTTATGGCACCTAGTGTAGGACATCTCACACAACCGTGACTGCAATGGTTTATTCAAGGGTCTCCCAGCCTCCTGTCATCCACCCTTTCCACGATTTCATCTTTAAAATTTAAAAATACAGTTTACTTTTTAAACAAAACCAGAAATGCCAGAGCTTCTTTATCGGCCATAAATTGGATTTTTTAAAATATAATTTTTATTGATATCAGAAAGGAAGAGAGAGGGAGAGAGAGAAACACCAATGATGAGAGAAAAATTGACTGCCTCCTGCACACCCCCCACTGGGGATCAGCCTGTAACCTGGGCATGTGCACTTGACAGAAATCGAACCTGGGACCCTTCAGGGCACAGGCTGATGCTCTATCCACTGAGCCAAACAGCTAAGGCTAAGTTGGAATTATTTAATGCAAAAACCAAGGGCCTCCAAAATCATTATTAACTGCTATTCTATTTGGAATCTATTTTTCTTGTATTCAAGGGCCAGCTCCAAGTTCAGCTTTCAGTTAAGCCATAAAACCCCATACACATACCCCAAATACAGAATTAACCGCTGTCTCCAAGTTACCAATTGGTATAGCTCATTAGTGGACTCACACTATTGCAATTAATGGTTACTAAACAAACAAACAAACAGAAAACAGCCTCCGGCCAATGTGCTTCAAGTGGTTGAGTGTTGACCCAGGAACCAAGAGGTCACCAGTTCGATTCCCAGCCAGGGCACGATCCCCCACATTGGTTTTCTTGTATTTATCCTTCATAACATTGTTCAGATTCGGCGAGCCTCAGCTCAAACGAGCGTGGCTTCCCTGAAGGTTGCTGACAGTGAAAGCGGGGACTGGCGGGATGCCAGCGCCTTCACAATTCTGTGAAAAGGGGGGGGAATCCCTTTTCAGCAACTCCAGCCTCACAGACAGCAAGCCGCTCCTATTATGATGCTTACACCAAATTTAGATCTATTCTCAGAGCCCTGCATTTCTATCATCGATTGGTCCGTCCTCTTCCGTTCTACAGCATTCGGCTGTGTGCTAAGCGGGGCTGGCCCCTCGTTCTCTCGACGTGCCCCAGAGCCTTTGGGACACCTTGCCCCATGGAGCCTTATCACTGCCTTGAGCGCCAGGGTTTCACACCAGTTGAGGCACCACCGGACACAGCTCTGAAGAGACCTGTTCCAGTGAAGGACACCTCACGGGTGGGATTTCGAGAGCCAAGATCCCGCTGACAAAGAGCCTGAGAATAGATTCAGTGAATTTCCACGCATTCTTCTCGTCATACAAAAACAGAGGCAGCGGGAAGGGTTCTGCAGAAGTCAACTGAGCGTTAGCTCAGCAAGCTCACTGGCCTCTCCTTCATTTCCCGGAGCTCTTGGCCTGCTCGCTTCTCTCTGATTGCTTTTTTTTTTTTTCTACATTATTTTTAAGTTTCCTAAATGACTCTGATGTGCAACCAGCTCTGGGAACCACAGATATGGGTTTTAAAAAGAAGTAAACTTATTCGGTTATAAAACTTTTCAAACAAAAAGGATATATTTTCTTTTTATTAGTCATGAAGTCAAGCATCTTTCAAGCTAAATTACATTACATTATACTTATTACATGATACACAGTCACTAAGTCACTTTAAAAAAAACCCACAAATTTCATATTTCAATGAACGCAGTAAGGAGATAGCAAAAATAAATAATGAAGGTCTTTATTTCCCTTCTTCCCTATTCCTTAAATTTATGTTTAAACCTGATATAGCTTTTGTAACAGTAAAGTTACTCGTGCTCTTTAAGATAATGATTATAAAAGCCACTAATTCGACTGAACAGGAAATAAGCACTTTCACTTACTTGTTTCTAGCTTAGGACCTCCTTTGTCATTAAACTGATGATGTTTGGGTATAAACCGCAGGTACAATTTTAACAATTTCCATAATCTTGAGAATTTTTTCAGTATTACATAATCAAAAAAATCAATTCCAAATACACCTGTGCATATCTTATAAAAACACATTTAAAAACAAGGATGGGAAGAATTCTAAACACTGGGCCATTATTCCTCTGAAGGTAAGAGGCATTAGGAAGAGGCGTTATCCTTTATCTTTATTAGGATATTCTTCCACCTCAGAGGAGAACATCAACTCTGGAAGAGAAAATGAACAGAACATACTCAAAATGGTTTCCCAGGACCTCAACAAGTTTTTCAGTTTAGTTATAAACAATCCTTTAACATATTGACATAATATAAACAATAGAAAGCCCTCAAGTACAAGTAAGAATGCTTGGTAGTGAAATCTGATTTAAAAGGCGAGCTAATGAAAAGGGTACAAGTTTTGCATTTCAAATTTTCCAAAAAATTAAAATTTCCCAGTTTTAAATATACTGCTAGCCCCTGAAAAATAAAACATCTATAATGGAGATAATATAATAATGCTCCCCAGGAAATGTAAGTCACCTGGGGAATCCAGGATCATTAAACAGCTGAAGTGTCTAATTGCTCATGATAACCTAAAATGCAGAGGACAGATGTAGAGAAAGGCCCTGGAACTAATACGAGGTGCTTGCCAGGATATCTTAAATGTGTTATTCCATTTAGTTACCATAATGACCCTATAAGTGAGGTATTATCATCCCCACTTTATAGTGATTTTTTTTATCCACATGGAAAAAAATGTTATATAATTCACATGGCCCCAAGAGAGAGCAGGATTCTGTAAATATTTAGTAAGTAACACACACTTTGTTATTTAGTCTGAATACTGCACAAGCTTGCTAGATGTAACTTCAATCCCAACTACAGTATAGAAAGATAGTAGTTGACATTTCTACACTTAAACTATTACTTAGCATATATATATGTAGTTTATTAAAATAACAAGAAATATTTTAAAAAGAAAACCTTAGGAACCTAATAAAGTCTTCCGATGTAAGTATTATATGAAAAAATATTTTTCTTCAAAGATTAATTTATTTGAATTATAACATCTATTAAAAATTAGTGTTTTTTTCCATCATCATTTACCCTCTCCTCCCATATCCTCTTCCACTTCTCCCCTTCTACCACCTGTACCCCTGAGTTTTTTCTCTTTTTTATTTTTTGCTCAATCCCTCTACCACCGCTCCCTGACCTCAACCCCCACCCACTCCAGAGCTGTCTGCCTGCTCTCTATCTATGAGTTTGTCTTGGTTTTGCTTGTTAAGTCAGTCTGTTCATTAATTCCACATATGAGTGAAATCATATTGTACTTGTCTTTCTCTGACTGGGTTATTTCCCTTAGCATAATCTCTCCAGGTCCATGTGTTTTATAGGGTAAATGTTTCTTCCTTTTTATGGCTGATTAGTATTCCATTATCCACTCATCTACTGATTTAAAAACTATACTGAAAGAAAATAGCAAAATATATAAACCCTTAGAAGATTTTAAAAAATACTTTACATATATCAAAAGAAATAAAGCAACAGGATATTTACTGAAGCCACATAAGAATGACGATACACAAGACACTGGGGGTTAGGGGAGGCCGGGGGAAGGTCAAGGGGGGGGGGGAAAAAGGAGACATATGTAATACTCTTTGTAATACCTTAAGCAATAAAACAAAATTTTTAAAAAAAGAATGACGGTACAAAAAGGTACATTCATCAATGAAAATACACAAGATTACATTTTTTGTCTTGGTGTTTACCAATGGAAATGTTGGGAAGGTTCTCAATTCTAACACTTCTGAGACAGTTTGTAATTAGTTGATCAAATTGCAGCTAAATGCTCAGGATGTTCAACAATCAAGAACATAATAATAACCAAAGTCCAGAAAGTATCACAGAGGTTCAAGGGTGAAAGTGTGGAACATCTGCCAATGAAATACAACTTACACTACAAACACCTAAATGAGTGCTGAAGGACCAGCAGCTTGCCAATATGACGCCTCTCCTCCAGGGGTCCCACAGGGGTCTGAGAACTAGAGACGAGTCAATCTCACTTCCCACGGGGCACACTGAAGGTCAGGTTACTCGACACTTTATTAGACAATAAAAGGTTAAGAATTTGTTCAACGTAGAGGAAGAGGTCACAATAATTCACTTTACTTTGCATCTGACAGAGGCTGCTTAGATGAAGCGTGATTTATTTCAAATTAAGAGATATTTTGACCTTGTGAAGTGTATGACTCTCTGACCACTGTGCTGTACACCAGCAACTAGTACAAAATAATACTGAAGTAATATTAATAAAATAATATTAATAAAACTGCAATAAAAATAAAATAAAGAGATACATTGATTGTAAGGAGAGTAGGAGAACTGAAGAGCAAAGACTTTCTATAAAACACTTGAAGGGTTAAAAAAAACAAAAACTTCCTAAATATGCACCAGGGCCACAGAGGGCCTCATCCAGCACTTCCAAACCCCAGCCCCTCCAGACACTCCTCTCTGCTTCTCTTAGTATTGTTCCACCACTTTACTGTCACTCTTCTTATGTTATCTTATTTTAAATATCCCTTTGTTATCACAATTATCATAAGCTACAGTCAACAAAGATTTCTAAAATCATTATACAAGATTCCATGACATGCTTATACTATTTGTTCTTTAATACCTTCACTAAGATCCATGCCTGGCCTATAAGACAAGAAAAGCCAAGACAGTCCAACCAGAATGGTCACCACCAGATTCACCAGGATCCACGGCTGGAGAACCTGCTCCTCATTTCCTGCCGCCCTAAAGATACAGAAATCCTCATTACTAATGTCTTCATTTTTGTTCACGTATCTAAATATATCTATTTTATGAACTTTAAAAAATAGCAGTCCTCATCTACAGGAATAGCAAGGAAAGAGTGAAATAAAATATGGTGCCCTATAAAATACAACCATATATATAGTATATATGTCATAAATATGGATCATGAAAACAAAGGTACAAAGGTACACCTGCTTAGAACAGTGATATAAATGAAAATTCAGTGTTGCCAAAATTTTTTCTAGGTTTCCCTTGCAACTACTGTGGTGCTCAGCTACAGCTCAGTCTGTTTAATGTCAAGTAGAAATACAAAAGCTACATATTACTTAAAAAGAACAAATGAAACTTACTCCTCATCAGGTACCTTTCCTTTTCTCTCTTTACCTCATGCCTCTAGCCACTCTTTCAAAAAAAGACCCCCCCCGCCCCCCCCCCCCCCCCCCCCCCCCGCCTCTGAGATTTGTGAACTAAAATCTCAGTTGTCCTGTTAGCTCCACGGTTGGCCACTGGCCCGAGGAGGGGGCGCCCCCTAGTCTGCTCTCCCCATTGCTTGGTTTTCCGACTCGATCCCCGCTACTCCCTCCCATCACTATTCTGAGGTATTAGGCTCCAGATTGGGGGTGAGGGTGCCAGGCTCTTCCAGTTCATCATGTAATGACATATTTTAAAACCATAACTTAAGAGATTTAAAACAGATCATATAAAGAAGACATTTCATTAAAAATGCAGGTGTTTGTAACAATAGTTATCCATTAAAAAATGAAATGGGCATTTTCTTGCCACAATTTTGAAGACAAAAACAGGGCCTTTATTAATAGATAAAAACATGTAAAAGAGTGGAAGGCGTAGAATAGTGCCATTACTCCCACTGTCGCTGTTATCACCACCACCAATTGCTAATGCCGTTTGAATCTTACCAGAGGCTGCCATTAACAGAAGAAGGTGTGTAAAGATGGATTCTGTCACTTGTCATTTGCTGACTCAGAGATAGTATAAGAGCAGCGAAGTACACTGAGAAAAAGATAAATGAAATTACTAATAATGTATTTTTAACAGTCAAGTTTATTTTTAATTTATAGATTACTTTAAGGCCAATGACAATATAAAAGACATTCATTTGATCCATTTCAATAGCCTGGATTATTTTTTAGAACACAGATACTTTTGTGATGCTCACTATTTTATCTTTAGATATGACTATAACCTAGAAGATCTTTTAATAAATTAAATAACTGACTCAAGGTCCTAAAACTAGTTTCGTTAATATTTTCATAACAGAACAAAATGTATTCCAAATTATCCAAAGATATCATTTGTTCCTGAAATGCTATGCCAGCTCAATCTGTTTAATGTCAAGTAAAAATAGAAAAGCTAAACATTACTTAATAAGAACAAATTAAACTTTTGAAAGTTACTAAGCTCAACTTCTATTGAAAAATAATGCTATCAAAATTACGGTTACCATGTTTTTTAGATTACAAATTCTACTGAACATCTGTAAGTAATGCGTATCGGTAGCAATAACATAAAATCTTTAAAAAAATAAAATTAAACTTTTCCTTGTTCAAAATTACAATGTAACTCAAGTATAACATGTTATCAAATTAAACTATTTACTCACAGAAAGATGCAAAAGCTGTTGGATCCAGGGCAAGAAAATTTCGGATTGCTACTGATGTTTTGGCAAAGTCAATCCTAGAAAATACAAAAGTCTTTTGTCACAGTGCAACCATAACCTTCTTACAAAACGTGACTAGCATTTTTCCTTCTCTGTTCTAATGCCACCACATTTATTGTCTCTTATTAAGCTTTAAGGAAATAGGGTCTTTGCAGCCGTGACCGAGTTAAGATGAGGCCATTAGAATGGACCGTAATCCAACGTGACTGGTGACCTGAAAAGAAGAGACACACGCACCGAGACGCTCAGAAAGCCTGCCATGTGACAACAGAGGCAGAGACTGGAGTGATGAGTCTGCAAGCCCAGGAGCCCAGGATGGCCGGCAACACCGGAAGCTGGGAGAGGCATGGAACAGGCTCTCTCTTGGAGCCCTCCAAAAGGCAGCCAACCTTGCTGACACCCTGAGTGCAGACTCCCAGCTTCCAGAATGTGAGAGAGTCAATTCCTGTTGTTTTAAGCCGCCCAGTTTGTTGTACTTCGCTATAGTGACCCCAGTAAACTGGTGGAATACCCAGACTCTCTTCTATAGCTGATAAAAAGTATTTGGAAGATTATATTTTGGACTTTTTGAATTGATTATATTTGAAAGCAATTTTAGACTTAGAGTGGTGCCGAAATGAGTTAAGACTTTTGGGTGTTGTTCCCTCCCCCCCCCCCCCCCCCCACAGCATTCCCACCTCCAACTCCCTCCCGCAAATAAC
This sequence comes from Myotis nattereri, assembly GCF_964212035.1. Taxonomy (NCBI): domain Eukaryota; kingdom Metazoa; phylum Chordata; class Mammalia; order Chiroptera; family Vespertilionidae; genus Myotis; species Myotis nattereri. The sequence continues at coordinate 9,955,571 of NC_138082.1, forward strand.
AGACTGGCCTAAAGAAGTCAAAACAATTCTATTTTGAAAGTTGTCATTGTCAGTGACACATTTTGCTCAACATTTCCCCCTGAAGAAAAGTTAGAAGGATCTATAGTCACAGCAGTCTTACCTGTCAAAAGCTGAAACTGTACTTAGAGCCAAAAGCAAGTAGAGAAGACTCTGGAATGGATATGCTAATGTCTTGTATTGTTGCAGAAGGTTGGGGAGGTTAGAAAGCTGATGTCCTGCTAGAACATATATCACAATAATATTCCACACAGCACAGCCAGCCAAGAAGCCATGAGAAAACAGACCCACCATCCTGAATGGAAAAGGGTTTCATTATTATACATGAATTACTAAAGTCAAAGGCTAAAATACTTTTAAAACCTATTCACATATAAGAATAAAATTCAACATTTCATAAAAAGTAAAATCAAGCATTTTCTTATTTAACAGTGTTGAACAATCAACACTTTTTAAAAAAAATTATAGAATATTTGTTTTAAGAAAAGTCCAACAACGGCAGCCACCTGAAAGCCCGGTGCACCGAGAGGGCGACGTCCCTGGTCGTCCAGGAGGGCTTCGTGTCCATCGACACGTCTGCGTTCTCTGTGGTCTTTATCAACTCTGAACGGTCGGTGGCCTGGAATCGCCCTAAGAGCACATTACACAGTTATCCACCAACAAGAGAGAACCTGCCGGTCTTTTCAAAAATTATTCCACCCTTAAGAACCCTTAGAACGAGCGTGTCCACGTGCTTCCTTCTCAAACCAAAATACATGTTGAAGTAACAGTTTGGGAAATTGACTATTTTTAATGAAATAAAATAATGAACTTCCAACTAAGAAAAAAAGTCTAGAAACCTTTAAGATGACAGCGTCTAATATCTTCTCATTTAGAGATTTTAGAAGTGCTAAAGTTTAAATGTCAACACTATAGAGGTACGCCACTATCTGAAAACCCTTTACATTTCTCAGGAAAAGACCCCAGTGTATGTAGCATGGCACATGGTCTGTGATGACAGGAAAGAAATGGATTGTTTCATAAACGTCTAGGAAGATTCCTGTGCAAGTACCAGTTCAAGCGCCAGCCTGCAGCACTGTGTGAGCAGAACTCTATCCCTTTACTGTTGACCAGGAGGTCCCTTCTCATGTCTACCAGTCACAATGGACCTCAGGCAGCGGTAGAGGTTCCAGCGTAGTCTTGCTTGCCAAACCTGGCTGCCGCGTACATTGGAGAACAAAAGTCAGGGGTTTATTACCTAATTTTTCCTAAGAAAAGACAACTTTTGGACAGAAACTAGTATTTTTTATAGTCCGTTACTTTATTAGGGAAGTTTCTGTGCTAAGGGAAGCAAGAATAAAAACAGAGTGATACTGCTTGAAAATAGCCTGAAGTGTGTTAAATAGCCACAGGTCTACCCGTAAAAGCACTTGCCTGGAAGTCATGAGACTCTGAGTCCCAGTCCTGTACTAACGGACTGTGAGACTCTGGATAAGTCAGTCTCTCCAGGTCACAGGTTTCTCGCTGGCGAAGGTCCTTTAGATGGGGTATTACACAACCACAATTTAAACAACGTACATAAAACCTAAGCTGTAAATTTTAAGGGCTAGTCTGTATGTTCCAGACGAGTTCCTAGGCAGCACATTGACAGCATGTCCATGGGAGGAGCATATGGTCATGGCCATGCCCTCAGTGAGTTTTTCTTAAAACACTGCAAATGCAGTCTTGTAACCAGTTCATCAGAACTATTTCCAAAAGAATATACAGTTATATTTCTTATGTAATATGGGGATACCATCATGTATGTTCTCTCATTTATTCTTCATTAAAGAATTTATATCAGTACCTGCCCTACCACCAACACCTCTACCAATTGCAGAAAACTGGTGAAGTACAACAAAGAATAAAGAAATGGGTGGAGGGTAAGGGGAGATTTAAAAAATTACCCAAAATCTCATAACCCAGAAACAACCAGGCCTATTTCCTTCTAGTCTTTTGTCCTGTGCATGCTATAGTTGAGATCAAACTATCTGTGTACGTATGTTTATTTTTCATTAGAATTTTCCCACGAAATGTAAAATTCTCCCTAAACACTATTTTTTAAAAAAATATATTTGATTGATTTTTTACAGAGAGGAAGGGAGAGAGACAGAGAGTCAGAAACATCGATGAGAGAGAAACATGGATCAGCTGCCTCCTGCACATCTCCTACTGGGGATGTGCCCGCAACCAAGGTACATGCCCTTGACCGGAATCGAACCTGGGACCCTTCAGTCCACAGGCCGACGATCTATCCACTGAGACAAACCGGTTTCGGCCCTAAACACTATTTTTAATGATGCAGATTTTATTGTATAGATAAAGCATACCTTACTGAAATCATTCCCCTGCTTTTTATATTTAGGTTATTTCCTGTTTTTCGCTCTTGTGAATAACAGTGTGATGATTAGCTTGGTGTATACATTTTTGTCCATGTTTTTGCTTATTGCCTTAATTCAGATGTCCAGAAGTATAATTCCTAGATCAAAGGATAGCCTTACATACTTTTAAAGAGCTCATATTCCAAACAAGGAACTACTTACGGCTTTTTTCCACAAACACTTTGTCCACAGGCTGGCTAATGCCAGTGGGCGCCGTGAATACAGACTGCTGTTCTGGACTCCTGCGCTCATCAGTAATTATGTCTTCATCTTCTACTCCTAGCTCATTGGCATACTGCAATTCTGCTGGCCGGGCCTTCCTGGAACCAGGGAGAAAGTAAGAAAACCGGGTGCTTACTGAATTTTTACAAACCCACATAAGGAGGTACCTGTGAGTAGAATGAAAAGAGCCCTGGACTTTGAGCAGAGAAATCTGGATTTTACTCAAAACAAATCAGTTATTAACTGCTATGTAGGATTCAGTTTTATCCTCTGGGCAATGAAGTGACTGAACTAGATTGTAAGGTTCTTTCCAGACTTAAAATTATATCATTTTATATGGACATTGATTCCTATTTATAGGGTCATGTCTAAACACAAATATGTAATAGTGTTAGATAATTTCAGGGTGCTTCTTTAAAGTATGTCATTCTATTTTATCTAGCACTGAATCCTATGCTAAATTATTATTTATTGCTGAAATAATTAAAATTTAAAGTTTGATAAAATGAGAAAATAAATTACAATAGCCTATTTTATTAATATTACCTTTAATTTTTAAGATCTTGAATATGTAATTTTTTGCTCTTTATATAAAATCATCTACTTGTGTTTCTCTTTTTTAGAGACAGTTCCTAAAAATTTTTATTCAAGTGCAGCATTTTACTTGGCGCAGTGGTCTACACTTTCCAAATTGTCATTAGATTGGTTTAACTGATATCTTTGTCATACTACTTATCCTAGAGATATACACGTATTTACCAGGTTTCATCGGAAGCTACCATTTGGAAGCTCCAAATTAAGCACAGAGTGTTCCTTAAGGACATTTAGAAGAACAAATAAATCCTTACTTGGTCTTCCTTCGAGGTCTTTTACTAACGGGCTCCTCAGCTGGCTCCACATCAATTCCATTTTCATTCCGTAATGAAGATGGACTAGATGTCTCCTGGGTGAAGGCAGTCTCCAATTCTGGAAAAAAAAAATAAAAAATAAAAAAACATATATATATATATAATATTAAATTTTTTAATTACTATAATGTAAACAGAAAAGTCATGTACAAGACTTTTGTAATACAAGAGAACCTTAAAATGTTTAACTGGGCAACACTGTTTTGCATTTGATTTAAAATTTTTTAGACCTCTAAACACAACAAAATGTTTGACATGGCAATGCCAAAAGTGTGGGGAAAATTATGTAACCCAACAGCGCCACACATGGAAGAATGAGAAGACAGGCACAGAATGGCATTATGCTGTCATGAGCCGAGGACTGCTAGGAGCCACCAGAAGCTAGAAGAGGCAAAGACGGGTTCTTTCCTAGAGCCTGCGGAGGGGGCGTGGCCCTGCACACACCTCGCTCCTGAACGTCTATCCTCCAGATCTGTCTGAGACTAAATTTCTGTTGTTTTAAGTCCCTCAGTTTGTGGCAATCTGTTAAGACAGCCCTAAAAATTAATGCACATATTTTACAAAATGGGCTCCTCTGATACATCCTATTTTACAACCTTTGTTTTTGACTCAACAATATATTACTGATGGTTTTCCATATCACAATATCACCAAAACAATCCTGTTAATGAGTACTTGGTTTCTAGTAAATGGATACCATGTTTTATTTGGGCATTATCACATTGTTAAATGTTTGATATTACCAGTTTCTGCTCTTATAAATAATAATGCAGTTAACCTCCTTTAATTACTTAGCTATTGTAGTTACTTCTACTCCTATAAGTTTGAACAGGTTATACCATTTTACACTCCTATCAGCAGTGTATGAGTGTACCCTTTTCTCATCAACACTTTTGTATTTTATAAATTTTTAAAAGCATTGCCAATTTGATAGGCAAAATAAATGATATAGCCTTGTCTACCTTGTGAACAGTCCCTGAGACACAGAAAAACTCAATAAATGTTAGCTGTTGCTATATTATTGTTAATAGAGAATCTATCCCTCCCCCACTAATCTTAAATATCTGTTTCATCATATACTAAATTCTTCTACACATCAAAATCCAAACTTTCTATTTTAGTCCTGAATTTGTACCACTTCCCTCATAATCTACACACATAGAACCAAAAGAGACCCTCTAAAGCAGGGGTGGGCAAACTTTTTGACTCGAGGGCCACAATAGGTTCTTAAACTGGACCGGAGGGCCGGAACAAAAGCATGGATGGAGTGTTTGTGTGAACTAATATAAATTCAAAGTAAACATCATTACATAAAAGGGTACGGTCTTTTTTTTTTTTTAGTTTTATTCATTTCAAACAGGCCAGATCCGGCCTGCGGGCCGTAGTTTGCCCACGGCTGCTCTAAAGTGTTCTTGACTTAACCCATTAGAGCAACTCTAGTGATAAAAAATGTAAGCAAGCAGGAAAAATAAAGGGCTATGGGAGGGGAATGGGGACATTCAGGTTTTTACTCATACACCCCAAATCACAACCTAACCTGGTTGCTTTTACATACCAAGAGGTACCCTTGTCTTCTGTCTTCTTGGAACAGGAGCTTCTGGATGCTCTGTGAGTTCTTCAGTTGGTGGCTCCCTGCTCGCAGATGGCCTATGAATAGCAGTCTGAACAAGACCTTCCAAAGAAGCACTTGCTACAGAAATAGAGTGAAAAAAAAAAAGCGGGGGGGATAACTTGAACAGAGACCACTGAGTCGTAAAAAGAGGGAACTGGAATGTTTCCTATGTAACAACCCCTTCTCCTACAAAACCACTCTTGACTTCCTTTCTCCTCCCTTGTAACTTCGAATTTTAAGTTGAGAAAAGAAATAAAGGAAGGAACAAGGGAGAATGAAGAAGAAAAAAGGGGGGATGTTAGAAAGAAGAAGAACAAAAAGGAGAGGAGAATTTGCTTCAGAATTTCCATTTTCACAGTAAGGTAATAACATAACGGAAGCTGTCGCCCCAGCGAACTCTCTTATTTGTCTTATGCCTTAAGAATTTTCAGCTCCGATATAGTTTAGTACTTCACTAGTAAATTAACACATGATAACATCACCTTGGATAAATGGGTTAACAGATAATTTATAAATCTTTTTATTTGGCCATTGATGTCAATCTCTCCCGTCATCAAGTCTTTGAACAGATTCTGACACATTTCAGCATATTTGAATTTTATTTGACTATATTCCGGTGCCCAACTTCTCCACAAAAGAACAAATATGTACGTATTAATAAACAGATAAAAATATGCTTAACCTAATTAGTATTCAGATCAATAAAAAACTAAAATAAGTACTTTTGCCCACTAGATTGACAAAAGTTAAAAGACTGATATTGTCCAATGTTGTCAAGGATTTAGCAAATGCCTAAAGCTTCCTTAAAGGCAATTTAGCAGAATCTTATCATATTACTAATGCACACATTGTCTAGCAATTTCACTGCTAGCAATCCATCCTCCAGAAATAGCTCTTCTTCCCCACAATCCATCATTTCAGAATTGCAAAATTGTGGAAGCGAAAAATTTGAAATAAATGAACAGTTTTAATAAACGCTTAGCAATGCATCCCCTTTTTTGTCTGGAGCACCGAATCTTCCTTTTCTCTTCTGTACAAGGAAGCGCTGGTAGCCATACCTCTGCTCCAACTGTCTTTACTGTTTCCTCCACTCGTTACCTTCCTAAGTGCAGATGTACATGTTTGTATTTAACTGTGAATTATTAGAGCCTGACATTTCAGTATCTTTGTGAATCCAAGTCTCTTTGAATCTCTCTTCTTTTTTTGTCTGTGTCTACATGTCTTTTTCTCTTTCTCTGCGTCCATCGCCATGTCTTTCTTTTCCCCCATCTATCCCTCCATTTGTTAGACAATCGATGATAAGTGAAAAGAAGTTTCTGACCGAGTGAGAGGTATGACCAGCTAGGAGCTTTAAGAAGCTCATCCAGCAGTGGTGGGCAGGACCTGAGTGAAAGAAAGCGAGCAGCACAATGTTGGAGGCTAACCCGATAGCTCAGAAGAGGAAAGGGGCTAAATGGCCTACAGTTGTGACAGAGGAAACGAAAGGGGAAAGAGACACAGAAATGTCCAAGAAGAAGCAAGCAAAGAGAGTGAAGGGGCCAGTTAGCAGTGACACTGAGGGTTCCAGCCTGAGTGACTGACTGGGAGAATGGTGGGTCCCATTAACAGAAATTTGTGAGAAGTAAAAACTGATTTATTGTTGAAGGTGATGAATTCTGATGTGCGAGTCTGAGCTACTGACAGAGCATTCAGGATTAACTAAACAAAAAGGAGTTCATAGAACTTGCTCATTATTGGGGCTTTAATACCCGCCTTCAGACTCATGCTCTAACATAGATATTCTTGGGCTAAAATGAGAGATCCAATCCCTAGCTGGTTTGGCTCAGTGGATAGAGCATCAGCCTGTGGACTGAAAGGTCCCAGGTTCGATTCCAGTCAAGCGCACATGCCCGGGTTGTGGCTCGGCAGCCGATCAATGATTCTCTCTCATCATTGATGTTTCTATCTCTCTCTCCCTCTCTCTTCCTCTCTGAAATCAATAAATATATATTTTAAAATATATATTTAAAATGAGAGATCCAAGAACTCCGTGTCTCTAAATCCAGTAACCTGTTCAAGGGTCTGGAACCAATCATAGCTTAAGATAACTTATGTTGTCCAGGGATAAAGGACCTCCAAGAGTCCAAGAACGTAGTGGAAGTGAGAGTGTTGGTGGCACAACCCTTTATTTTATGAATCCTTCTAGGCACTCTTCAGGCTGCTCACTGCCGGTCTCTCGCTACCACCAGGAGTCCCACTGCTTCAAGGTGACCTCAACGCAGCAGTGACACGGCACTGTGGGACCTGCCTCTCCCAGATCTGATGTTTATCATGCCCGAGGTCCTGGGAAAACCTGTGGCTCCGCACAACAAAGGGCAACTTCTTACCTAGCATGGTTTTCGTTCTCGGCTTCTTTTTCTTGGGACGACTAAGTGGAACATCATCTATAAAACAAAAAGAACAGAAAAGGCTGCCTAAAATTCTATGCAGGGAACAGTTATTTCAAAAGGGCACTTTTATTAGGAAAGACCTTTCCCTCTGTTCTTTGGGTCCAGCCAACACCTACACATGAAGGGAAAGAAGGTAAGAAATTGACAAAGTCAGAGAGAGCCCACAGTGTGGTAGTAAGAGCTCACTGCTGGTCAGCAATGCCAGGAACAGGGACACAGAAAGCGTGCTCACCACGTATTCAGCTGATCCCCAACTTAGGCCTGTGACTGGTTCTGGTCAATAGACTATGAGAGATGCGATCTGTGTCATTTGGAGGCCAGAACACTGAAAGAGCCAGTGAGAAGCCCTCTAGCTTTCTCTTCCCTTGACAACTGAGGAGACCTCATGTTGAGATGGCAAAACCACAGGACAGAAGTAGACTGAATCACTACCTCATTAGTGAAGAGGCAGTAAAAGGCAAATGCCCTGATTGGTTGCCACAATGGACTTTGCATTAACCAGATATAACCTTATATGATATTAAGTCACTGAGATTTTGGGGTTGTGTAGCATAACCCAGTCTATCCTGACTAAATGAGACAAAGGAAAATGCAGTCCCTAATACAGAATGATAACTAGCTATGAGCTATGATTAGGGTGACTCCATACAGGTATGAATGCTTTTATATTTATAAGGTCAAATACCAACCATATAACTAGTGTTATTTATCAACCATCACTTAAAAATGGCAGCCAAGATTATTATGATAAAGATACTGTATTATTATAAATTATACCACCCAGTTTCAATTTTAAGAGAAACATTAACAAATTAAACTTTTGAACATTAAATACCATATTTAGAAAATTTTACATTAACAGTGAACTCACCTTGAACAGCACTTTACATGACACCGACCAAATTTAATCAGGACAAAGACAAAAAAAAAGAAACTCTGTTAATTAGAAATCTATAACACTGTCAAACTGAAAACTGACTTAAATCATTACAAATTTAAAATAAAAATAGTTTTCACACAAAGTTTGCTCATTTACAAACTAGCTTATTTACAAATAACAAACTAGTAAACCTGTTAATAAAATAACCCCAATATTTTCTGAATCTCCATATACACACTCCCTTCTATCTATTAATAAAGTAGATTAAACAGATTAAGAGCTCTTATTCGGTCACTGACTAAAATCAGCTTAAACTCTGAGGAAACTATTCTAGCAAACCAAAGGCGGCCAGGATTCTGCTAAACAGGACACTAAAACATTCAGAACAGATCCATTATCCTCCCCGTGTTCACAGTCAGGCTTTGAAACAGAACATTTCATTGTAACTGTTACCCTAATGATTCAGGGATTTTTCACCTTGAAACTGTTAAGAAGCCTTTTCTTAAAAATATCAAGAAATCTTTCCTGCATTACGATGGATTTGCAATGGTGGTCAATTTTTCACTTTACTCATTTTGCACTTTTAGAACCCCATAATAAAAGTACTGTACGTTTACCTTGGCACAGGTGGGAGGGCTCGTGGCGGACGCTATGGGAAAAGAAGAAAATTACTCGTAAGTAAAAGCCTAGAGCAGCTTTACTTCCCATATTTCAAATCTTTTGATTACTGTTCACCAGTGAAAGCCAGGAGGTACTGATGAGAACCAAATGGGCAATACTTGAATTTCATATAAAATACCTTCATCTCTATGTACCTTTTTTATCTACGGGCCAGGCCCTGTTCTGAGCACTAAGAATACATTTATGAACAAAAGGAAGAGACCCTGCTTTCACAGAACCTGACACTCAGCGATCTCTCAGGTATCCGAGCTGAGACTGACCGGGAGAGGAGCCTACATTTTTGACAAAAGGGAAGCAAATACAAAAGCCTTGGGGGCAATGGGGCTTGGAGGGTCCCAGGTAAAAGGCCAGGAACCACGTGTGCAGCAGGAACCACGGAGAGGTGGGCAGAGGCCAGATAATCAGGGTCCTGAAGTCGGAGGGGAGGAATCTAGATTTTGTTTTAATTCACTAATAGGAAGCCGATGGGCGTTTTAAGCCACATATTCACATACTTTTTTTAAAAAAAGATCCCTCTGAATACAGGAGGAAGGATGCATTTTGGGACAGAAAGAATGGAGGGGAGCCCTTAGAAGTGCTGCTTTACATGAATAAGAAGGGTTGCATTTGTAGCTCAGAGAGATTACAGTTAAGAAGCATCCCGGGATCTTGCAAAATAAAATGCTAACAGGAATGCCTACATATCAGTTCCGTGTGCCAAGAACAGCGCTTGCAGAGACCATCGCTTCCAAAGGGTTCGCACTCAGACCGCTGCCGTTCATTCTGCAGCGTCCCATTTGGCAATCCTCTCGCTTAAACCGTGTTCATAGAAATGCCCCCAGATGCGGGCCAGGCCGGCTGGCTGCCTTCACACGGCCCCGTCGCTTTTGTTCTAAGGATGCCGCAGAGGCAGAGCGTTCCATCCAAAGTCCCTTCTCACAGCCCCACGTTTCAAAAGTCCCGCAACAGCGACACGTCACCCGTCCCAAACCCCAGCTTGCAAGCCTCTCGCAAGTAGGACCGTTCAACCGAATGCAAAAGTCCAACAACTCACAGGTAACGGAGGCGCGCTCTCCGCCTGCTTCCTCCCCATTCTTCCAAAAGCCCCCCTTTCTCACAGCCCCCCTTTCTCACACCCCCTCCCTCGCGGGCCGGCCGCGCGCAGGCGCAGTGCGTCCCAGCCCGCAGCCCCCTCCCCCGGCGGGAGCGCGTTGCGGGGGCTCGGCCCGGCCTCGCCGGGGACCCTGGCTGGAGAGGGGCGTCGCTTCGTGGCTGACCTGCCCCGGGCGAGACGCCAGCGGGCGTGGGGTGCAGTCACGGCCCCCCCCCCCAGGGTTTCCCAAGTGATCTGTTTGTTCGAGAAACGGGAGAGATGCCCATGATTCACAGGCTCCACGGGCAAACCCCGGCCTCCGGGAGCGGCGGGCATTCCCACCCGCGGGCCGGGAGACCAGGGAGGGAGGCGTCGTCAAGGCAACACGCTCGCTGGGCCCGGAAGCCTCCTTCCCGGCTGGGAAGGGACTCCCGCCCCGCCCCACCCGCGGGCGCCGGGGCGATGCGCGTCCCCCGGGTCCCCTCCCGGCCCCTGGCGAGCCCGGCGCCCCCCGCCGCTCACCGGGCGGCCCCCCAGCGGCAGCGCCGAGTCGGCTCGCATGGTGCTCTCCGGGGGGGCTCCCTCGGCGCAACCGCCGCGGCCCGAGCCCGAATCCCCGCGACGCCGCGGTCTCCGGACCCGCGGGAGGCGGGGGCTTGGGCTGCCGGCGAGGCCGCCGCCCCCGGGCCCTCCGCCCGCCTCCGCCCCGTTCCCGTTCCCGTTCCAGGCGCGCGCGGCCGTGTGCAGAAGCCATTGTCCAATCGTCTCCAGTTGCTTTCCCTGCAGCCTCAACTGCGTGAATCAAAGAAGCACAACATACACTCAGATCCTGGCTCACATGAAGTATCGTTAAAAAGGACAGTTTTCGTTTTGCTTGGTTGGGGTTTTTAGAAAGATACTATTCACTTTAAAGAACAAACCACAAATATGTGGAAGCAGGCACTCTGTTTCATAGGTAAGAGTGGGGAGAGTTGGATGTGGGAAGAGAAAGTGCAGAAGGTAGACCCGGGACGGAAGAGCGACTGGAGGCTCAGACCTGGGGAAGAAAGAAAAACAAGACTTCTTGGAATAATGTTTCCTTCTTGTGGTTTCTTCAGATATTGGTCTCTAGGACTAAAATTCTATCTAATTTAATAAAAGAGAAACATGCAAATTGACTGTACCTCCCCTATACCCATAAGCCACGACCACAAGCCAATCAGGAGTGAGTATGCAAATTAACCCAACTAAGATGGCGGTGGCCATGAAGCTGGAGTGAGCACGAAGCTTGGGTTGCCCCCAGCAATGGAGGAAGCCAAGCTTCCTGCCTGCCCTGCCGGCCCTGAGCTCCGCTCAAGGCTATAAAGTTTCAATTATAGAAGATAAATAAATCCCAGATACCTGCTTCCAGCCTGTCTGTGGGCATAGCCAGCCTGAAAACAGCCCTCAGCCCCTCACCCAGGCTGGCCAAACCCCCATGGGGTGAGGGTCCCCACTGGGGGGCTTGGCTAGCCTGAAAACAGCCATCAACCCCTGACCCAGGCTGGCCAGGCACCCCAGTAGGGACCCCCACCCTGAAGGGGGTGTGGACAGCCTAAAAACGGCCCTGAGCTCCTCACCCAGGCTGGTCAGGCACCCCAGTGGGACCCCCACCCTGATCCGGGACACCCTTCAGGGCAAACCAGCCGGCCCCCACCCATGCACCAGGCCTCTATCTACACTAATCTACACTAATAAAAGAGAAAAATGGTAATTGGCGTACAGCGCTACCCTTTTCATTGGCTAATCAGGGCTATATGCAAATTAACTGCCAACTAAGATGGCGGCTAATTTGCATATGTAGGCACAATGCAGGGAGGCAAAAGGGAAAGCAGGAAGAAGCCCCCTGCCACTGACAGTGATCAGAAACCCAGGGGGGAGCTAAGAGCTGGGGGGCAGGGCAAAGGTGGCCCTGATTGGAGAATCAGGTGCCTTTGCCGCCCTGGCCAGTGATAGCAGGAAGTAGGGGTGGAGCCAGCGATGGGAGCTGGGCATGGTCGAAGCTGGCAGTCCCGGGAGCTAGGGGTCCCTTGCCTGGGCCTAAAGTGGAGCCCACGATCGTGGGGCCGCTGCAGCTGCGGGTCCCAGCTGCCCGAGCCAGACGCCTCAGCCAGAGGCGTCCTGCAGGGGCAGGGGCGGAGCCCACGTGATCGCGGCACCCCCTGCTGCCACTGCAGGTCTCCGCTGCCAGCACTGGACGCCTCGGCCAGAGGCGTTAGGCCTGGACAGGGACAGAGCCTGCAACCGCGGGGAGCCGGGGGTCCCCTGCCCAGGCCTAATGCCTTGGCCAGAGGTGTTAGGCCTGGGCAGGGGCAGAGTGGGAGATCGCGGGGAGCTGGGAGTCCCCTGTCCAGGCCTAATGTCTCGGCCAAAGGCGTTAGGCCTGGGCAGGGGCGGAGCCTGCAACTGCGGGGAGCTGGGGGTCCCCTGCCCAGGCCTGATGCCTGGGCCAGAGGCATCAGGCCTGGGTGGGGGGTGGAGCCGGGGATTGGGGGGATATGATGGTCCCCTTGCCCAGGCCTGAAGCCTGGGTCAGAGGCGTCAGGCTTGGGCAGGGGGTGGAGCAAGAGATCAGAGGGAGATGGGGGTCCCCTGCCCAGGCATGATTCCTGGGCCAGAGGCCTCAGGCCTGGGCAGGGGTCAGAGCCAGTGATCAGGGGGTGATGGGGGTCCCCTGTCCAAGCCTGACACCTCTGGCGGAGGTGTCAGGCCTGGGCAAGGGGCCGATCAGGTGATCTGAGGGTGATGGCGGTCTACGCCTCTGGCCGAGGCATCAGGCCTGGGCAAGGGGCAGAGCCAGCAATCGGAGGGGTCTGGGGGTCCCCTGACCAGGCCTGACGCCTGGGCCAGAGGCATCAGGCCTGGGCTGGGGGCAGAACCAGTGATGGGGGGAAATGAGGGTCCCCTGTCCAGGCCTGACGCCTCTGTCAGAGGCGTCAGGCCTGGGCAAGGGGCCCATTCTGCAATTGGAGGGTGATGGGGGTCAACGCCTGAGGGCTCCCAGTATGTGAGAGGGGGCAGGCTGGGCTGAGGGACACTCCCCCCCCCCCCAGTGCACGAATTTCATGCACCGGGCCCCTAGTTTTTCATAAAACAAGTTTCATAAGGTAAAAAACAGTTTCGGAAATTAAATACTATTTATTTTATTTAGGAAAGCTCATTTTATCTGAATTGTACAACGACCATATGAAAACTATAAAAGGTTCTCATACTCAGTGACTCGACTTTGTTCATATCCCTACCTTTGTTCATAGCCCTGCCGGCCCTGAGCTCCGCTCAAGGCTATAAAGTTTCAATTATAGAAGATAAATAAATCCCAGATACCTGCTTCCAGCCTGTCTGTGGGCATAGCCAGCCTGAAAACAGCCCTCAGCCCCTCACCCAGGCTGGCCAAACCCCCATGGGGTGAGGGTCCCCACTGGGGGGCTTGGCTAGCCTGAAAACAGCCATCAACCCCTGACCCAGGCTGGCCAGGCACCCCAGTAGGGACCCCCACCCTGAAGGGGGTGTGGACAGCCTAAAAACGGCCCTGAGCTCCTCACCCAGGCTGGTCAGGCACCCCAGTGGGACCCCCACCCTGATCCGGGACACCCTTCAGGGCAAACCAGCCGGCCCCCACCCATGCACCAGGCCTCTATCTACACTAATCTACACTAATAAAAGAGAAAAATGGTAATTGGCGTACAGCGCTACCCTTTTCATTGGCTAATCAGGGCTATATGCAAATTAACTGCCAACTAAGATGGCGGCTAATTTGCATATGTAGGCACAATGCAGGGAGGCAAAAGGGAAAGCAGGAAGAAGCCCCCTGCCACTGACAGTGATCAGAAACCCAGGGGGGAGCTAAGAGCTGGGGGGCAGGGCAAAGGTGGCCCTGATTGGAGAATCAGGCGCCTTTGCCGCCCTGGCCAGTGATAGCAGGAAGTAGGGGTGGAGCCAGCGATGGGAGCTGGGCATGGTCGAAGCTGGCAGTCCCGGGAGCTAGGGGTCCCTTGCCTGGGCCTAAAGTGGAGCCCACGATCGTGGGGCCGCTGCAGCTGCGGGTCCCAGCTGCCCGAGCCAGACGCCTCAGCCAGAGGCGTCCTGCAGGGGCAGGGGCGGAGCCCACGTGATCGCGGCACCCCCTGCTGCCACTGCAGGTCTCCGCTGCCAGCACTGGACGCCTCGGCCAGAGGCGTTAGGCCTGGACAGGGACAGAGCCTGCAACCGCGGGGAGCCGGGGGTCCCCTGCCCAGGCCTAATGCCTTGGCCAGAGGTGTTAGGCCTGGGCAGGGGCAGAGTGGGAGATCGCGGGGAGCTGGGAGTCCCCTGTCCAGGCCTAATGTCTCGGCCAAAGGCGTTAGGCCTGGGCAGGGGCGGAGCCTGCAACTGCGGGGAGCTGGGGGTCCCCTGCCCAGGCCTGATGCCTGGGCCAGAGGCATCAGGCCTGGGTGGGGGGTGGAGCCGGGGATTGGGGGGATATGATGGTCCCCTTGCCCAGGCCTGAAGCCTGGGTCAGAGGCGTCAGGCTTGGGCAGGGGGTGGAGCAAGAGATCAGAGGGAGATGGGGGTCCCCTGCCCAGGCATGATTCCTGGGCCAGAGGCCTCAGGCCTGGGCAGGGGTCAGAGCCAGTGATCGGGGGGAGATGGGGGTCCCCTGTCCAAGCCTGACACCTCTGGCGGAGGTGTCAGGCCTGGGCAAGGGGCCGATCAGGCGATCTGAGGGTGATGGCGGTCTACGCCTCTGGCCGAGGCATCAGGCCTGGGCAAGGGGCAGAGCCAGCAATCGGAGGGGTCTGGGGGTCCCCTGACCAGGCCTGACGCCTGGGCCAGAGGCATCAGGCCTGGGCTGGGGGCAGAACCAGTGATGGGGGGAAATGAGGGTCCCCTGTCCAGGCCTGACGCCTCTGTCAGAGGCGTCAGGCCTGGGCAAGGGGCCCATTCTGCAATTGGAGGGTGATGGGGGTCAACGCCTGAGGGCTCCCAGTATGTGAGAGGGGGCAGGCTGGGCTGAGGGACACTCCCCCCCCCCCCCAGTGCACGAATTTCATGCACCGGGCCCCTAGTTTTTCATAAAACAAGTTTCATAAGGTAAAAAACAGTTTCGGAAATTAAATACTATTTATTTTATTTAGGAAAGCTCATTTTATCTGAATTGTACAACGACCATATGAAAACTATAAAAGGTTCTCATACTCAGTGACTCGACTTTGTTCATATCCCTACCGATTGCTATACATAAGGTAAAAGCAAACATTTTTTTCTAAAAGCCAAACAGGTAACTACATAACCATACAATGCAAACATTTTTTTCAAGTAAGATTAATTAACTAACTGCAGGACTTTAAACATTGCACATATTATAATAGGGCAAATACTGCTGCTTCTGATAGCAGCTGTTACTCCAGAGCTGAAATAGACAAACGTTGTTAAAACTCCAACACGAAGCAGGAGCCCTTAGGACCCAGTCTCAGAGGAAACCCATGTTGCTGGTACCCACTGAGGCTCCTCCTGAGCCTTCTGAACTGCAGACACCAACTGGGCACATGCATCTTGAAGGATGTCATTCACAATCACGTGATCAAAAAACTGGCCAAACTGAGTCTCCATTTTTTGGGCTAAATCCTCCATCTCTTGTAGGTCTTCATCCTTCAGCAGAAGTGAAAGAATGCGGATAGTACAAACTCAACGAGAGAAGCAGAGATGATAGCAGTTTGTTACACTGTTACATTCAGATGCGAACTATTTTTTAAAAATTAGGTCAAATCAGTGTCCTCTATTTTAAACCAAAAAACATATGATTCTTTTGTTAGTCTTACTAATGTTTCCCTGGTCAAGGTTTTCCAAAGTTGAATGATGGTTTGTAGACAGACCAATCCTCTCAAGATCTCATTTGGACTTAAATTATCCTATTATCTAAACATTTGGAGCTCTCAAACCATATACAACATAAAACCAAAAAATGTTTACCAGTTAAATATAAATAAAACTTAAACATAAATTTTAAATAAACATTAATAAGAATGGTGTTATTTTGGTCACTTTTAGCATGAGGATGGTAAGATGGTTCTATTGAATAGGCATACCTAAATTACACTTTGCTTCATGATGACTTAATTCACCTATAATATTGTCTATTTCTACTATTGTGAAATGTTCATTCAGTGAAGGATATTTGGCCTTCACTTGACACTAATGCTTTAAGTTCATTTCTGTTTTCTAGTTTGTCCACAACAATTAAAATAGTACAACTTGTCGTCAATACAATCATAAACACAAATATAAATGCAGACACTGAAGTCTTGTGGCAGTACTCCTTTACAAGGTGACCATACACATGATCCAGAAATACTTTTGTTAATTTGTCTACACTGTCGTAAAAAATGAGAGAGAACACAGTTTTAAATGCCATTAGACTCAGAGAATATATCCATGGACTCCACTGTCTGAAATGCAAACTGGAGAATCAGACTTTCATACAGAAGTCATTGAAGTAAAAGAAGATACAAATAATGAGAGAGAAAGGATAGTATAAAGATACCTATGCTCACTTAGGCAACATACACACTATAATTAGAATGATACAGGCATTAGTATGGTCCCTATGTAAAGGATGGCATGCAAATTCATGGCACATTTCATATGTTTAATTTTTGCAAGACAAAAAAGTTCTGGAGATCTTTTTCACAACGTAAATAAACACTACTGAATTATACCCTTAAAATGGTTGAGATGGTAAGTTTTGTGTTTTATGTTACATGTTGGTTTTTCTTTACCATACACAAAAATAAGTGGAAGTAATATCTTGATAGACAATGGCCATCTGGGCGCATAGACATGTAAAAAGTCAATGAGCTGTACACCTAAGACTTATACACCTTGCTGAGTATATGCTATGACTTAAAATATTTAAAGTAGATTTAATTTTAAAAACTGGGGTTGTGAGGGGAAATCAGCAATCCCAGGAAAAGTTCACTGATTAATCCCACCTGGCTGGGCCCCTCTATTATTACCATCTTCATTAACGTAAGTTTTCATGTTTAGAAATATATATATAGAAAGATACCTCATTACAGATGAGATATATTCGCTAAAGCATTTAAGAAGTAAACCCCCAAATGTTTATATAAAATAAATAATTCATTTTAAATACAGATATCAGGCTTGTGCACACCCAATTTCTATGTGGCTTTGCAAACTGTGGTTTGAAGGGTTAAGCTAGATACTCACCCTCCAAAAAAAAAAAAATAAGAAGAAAAAACAAGAGTAGCATTATAATAGTTATTAAACTTTACTTTAATATTTATAAGTGATGTCCAGGAAAGATAAATCATAAGGCATTATTCATTAGAAACAAGAGTTATATCCCTTAACATAAGGAGGCTGTGGAAACAGTACAGTGATTTTTACCTTGAATTTCATGTCCACAAAGTAGTCTGTAATGATCTTGGCATTTTTTCGAGATTGCTTCATACGACTCAGGTTAGATGGCTTTATAAATATGACATAGGGCTTCAGTTCATGGGTTCGAGCCACTTGAATACCCTACACAGAAATTAAGTGCACATTTAAAAACAGAATTCCTACCCTAGCCAGTGTGGCCCAGTTGGTTGGAGCGTCATCTCATATACCAGAAGGTGGTGGGTTCCATTCCTCATCAGGGTGGGGTCAATCTCTGGTCAGAGCAACCAATCAATTCTCTTTCTCTCTCTCTCTCTCTCTCTCTCTCTCTCTCTCTCTCTCTCTCTCTCTCTCCTCTCATCAATAAAAAACATAGCCTTTGGTGAGAATTAAAAACACACACATACAAGTCCTAATTTCCTAGAGTCAACATGAATGTTCTCAAAATTTCTCAGACCAGAAATTAGCAATTATTTGTAGCCAGAGTATATTCTCATGTGCCCCCAAGTTCTCAACTCTAAAAAACATTTTAATAATCAAGAGAGCCCTAGCCGGTTTGGCTCAGTGGATAGAGCATTGGCCTGCGGACTGGTTCAATTCCGGCCAAGGACACATGCCCATGTTGCGGGCTCAATCACCCCCCAGTAGGGGGCGTGCAGGAGGCAGCCAATCAATGATTCTCTCTCATCATGTTTCTATCTCTTGACCCCTTTCCCTTCCTCTCTGAAATCAATATAAAAAATATATTTAAAAAACAATAATCAAGAGGATTCTAGAATAAAAATTTACTTTAAATCCCGACTCTTCCTCTCACTAGCCATGACATCTTATTGAAATTCAAGAATATGATTCTATACATGATCTCACGAAACAAAGACAAAGACAGACACTCTCAAGGAGGATCAGCTCTGTTTCATCCTCACTTCCCTTTCCTCTTGCCATTGATACTATTGACATCACACTGACCACCAGCTTTGACCCTCGTAAGAACAAATCTATCGTCCCCCGATTCTCTTTAGCACACAGGTATACTTTTAAATGACTACAGAAAAGGGAAAGAAAGTACAAGTATCATAAAAATTGGGCCTACACATTGTATGTTCTTTATCTTATCTTAACTTGCTCACTCCTGCTCCATTCCACATATAGTCTTGAGGAGGTAGCTATAGATATAACAACATAGAAACCTCACCTCCTTGAGTAAAGCAACATCTTATTCCTTCTATGAAGTAACCTTGATGCCTTTGTGATCAAAGTCAAAGCAAGATTCTAATTTTTCTTTATAGCCACCTCTTAAGTTCTGGTTTTGTATCTGAGAAACTAAATTTATTTCCCAACTATACATAAGCTATTGGCAATTGGTTCTTTTTTAAAAATATCTTTTATTGATTTTAGAGAGGAAGGGAGAGGGGGAGAGAGATAGGAACATCAATGATAAGAGAGAATCATTGATGAGCTGCCTCCTGCACACTCCCTACTGGGGATCGAGCTCACCATCCAGGCATATGCCCTTGGCTGGAATTGAACCTGGGACCCTTCAGTCTGCAGGCAGATGCTCTATTCACTGAGCCAAACCAGCTAGGGTGACAATTGATTCTTTATGTAAGATTCTGGCCCTTAGATATGGAAAGTAGTCTTATCCTTAAAAGGCCAACAATAACAAAATAAAACCTATAGCATGTGCCCAAAATGAATGGCATGCATTCATTACTTTGGGAAGATGGGAAACATTCCACCACAGACCCACCTGAGGCTCTAAGTCCATGACACAGATCTTCCCTTCATTGAGGACGGCTTGAACAGCGTCCACGCTGGTGCCATAGAAGTGGCTTTTGTATTCCCCATACTCGAGCATCCTACAAGGGTGGAACAAAGAAAGCAAGAACTCTTTCTACAGGTAAGATATTAGTAGTAGTAACATGAAGATAAACCCCAACAGAATGGAATAAAATACTGAACTTTGCTAGCACAAAAACAATTAGTGGACATTTGACAGGAGAAAAAAATATTAGGAGATCTAAGACTTAATGAATTCTCCAAATTCTCTAAAATTTGCACTTCTATTCTGCTCCCTCTCAGAGCCCAGTGACTGGTTTACGAGTATATCAATTTACATTCTTTGGTTAATTCTTCAAAAACAAACATCAGTTTCCTCAGAACCTTTGAGCAGTGCATAAACTAGAGACTCTAGTTTGAATGTAAAACAAGCAGAGGTGAGAATCAGATTCTAAACATGGAGCTTACCTGTGACTATACATTAGGCTTTCAAATGTTTCCTTTGACACATAGTGATACTCACGCCCATCTACTTCATAACTCTTTTTGGAACGAGTAGTATCTGTCAAAAAGGAATTTTAAAGATTTTAGAGTCTTCAAAATGTTTTGATTCATTACAAAATAAGTGAATGAATACATAAATAGGTAGACAAATAAAATCCTAAAACCAAAAAGAAGTCTGACTTGGTGATAAGAAAGTAGTTCTCATATCAAAATTATTCAATCTGTAAACCTTTATTTAATGCTCATGGTGTGGACAAGAATATATTAGGTGTTAAGCCAGGATAGGGATACCCTAAGGGAACACCTGATCTAACTTCTAAATAAGCAGCAGTGAATTATGTATGAGCCCTAATATGCCTCCCAGGTCGCAATCCCAGCAATATGCTATGTTTACATGGTGCACTTCACAGATCTCCTTTCACCCCTCACACTCCTGGCCGGGTGAAATGCTATTACCATAGCTAACTGGAGATTTCAGAGAGTAACTGACTTGCTCACATACACAGACTAATGAAAAGCTACGTTGAGAACAAGAACCTAGGTGTTCTGACTCCTCCTAGACTGTTTTCTACTGCACCGGATTGTGTCAGATTTGAAATGGAGACAGCCAAGGACCGTCCGCAGTCTGTGGGAAATGGTGACTCATTTTAGGGACCTCCAGGAGAGAGAGGGCGGTGGAGTCTGAATTCAGTCTGATTGGTTGATATGAGCACTTTGATTACAGTCTTCAACTTAAATAGCACCGGGTAGGGAACATAGGAGTCCATTGAATACCTGAAAGTGATCCATTGTCTGCTCATTCATTTATTCAACTAACGTGTATTCAAATCCATCCGCATGCCAGCCAGTCATTTGTGATTTCGTCCACACCCTGAAGTATCTGGGGTCCCCTTTTGGCCTCTTTCTACTGAGACTTCCTCTTTGGCAAAACTAAGACAACCCCAGGGGTCGCTCTCCCACACAATCCACCCACATCTGGTCCTTGGGAAACATCACAACATTTTTTGCTGTGACAGAGTCTAAAAGGGCAGCTACTTCCAAAACTACAGCCATTGGTCACTTCCTCCAAGCTCTGTCCTTTAGATATTTTTAGGTTCAGTTTGACACCTAAATTGCAGGAAACCCATATTAAGCTCTTTAAGTGGCTTCCCGAAGGTCCTCTGTCTTGCCTTGGGGTGAAGGGGAAGCACCCGCAAACTCTTCCCACAATGTACGGTACAATCACACTTATAGTTACATAACATTATATGTGCATATATCATACATTTTAATAAAAAAGCAAGTAAGAGTCAAGCACAGTGCCAGGAAGGTAGCAAGTACTGAATAAATGGCAGTTACTATTGCTTTATATCAGTGGTCCTGAAAGGTCATTTATATGATTGTTAACAAATGGAAAAAAGACAGTCACCTTTTAAAAGCCTAGTTAGTAAGTCATTTCCCTCTTTAAAATAAATACAGTTAGACATTTTAAGAACTGCCCTTGCGTCGTATATTTTTACAACAAAGAGGGTATGACATAACTGAGTGAGTTCGGTGCATCTGCAGACGCAAGGAGAGGTTTACCCAAACATGAACCGCTATGAAAGAGAAACGGGAAACATACGTGGCACAGCAGTCTGAAAATGGCCAGGATTGAGTTCAATGAGTTGTCTTCTCAGTTCGTTCACTCCAACACCAGAAGGCCCTACACACACACAGTCACAGACAGAAGTCGTCAGGTGTGGGCAGGTACAGTGAGGCGGTGACATCACCATGTCAGTCCTTCCCCTGAAGAAACCCGAGAGCAGCTGCTCTTAGGGAAACGGCAGAGCGTCCGGTCTCATGCACTGGAGCAGCCCAGAAGGATCCCCGCTTCTCCAACGCCCAGAAACGAGGCAGGGAGTTGCCGGAAACTGACACCCCAGCCATCCTCGTCTAATGTGGACCCTGAGCGAATTCCCTACCTCATTTCAGAGCATCTGCCACCCAGAAGCCAGGCCCCCCAGTGAGCGATCCTGCGACTGACAGGAGCCAGGGGCACTTTTCCCCACAGGCGACAGGCGGTTGAGTCAACACCCCCGTGCCACTGGAGGCAGGGCTGACCTCCTGGGCACGGAGCCTGTGCGGTACGCAGAGCCCATGCTTCGGGGACTGCACTTGGTTAAATGCTCTTCTTTTGCTTCGGTAAATCCCTAGTAACTTTTGAACAAGGGGCCTTGCAGTCCCGTTTTGCACTGTGCCCTGCACACTCTGCAGGTCCTGGCTATAAGCCACATTGTTAGCCCTACAGGGACCTGCCCTGATCACAGAGCAGGTGGCAGTGAGACGAGGTGACTGCCGCTGCCAGGACCCAGGACCGCCTGGGGGAATCTGGGTCACAAAAGGTCGATCCACACTTATGTGCCTTGTTTAGCACCAATGATACGGCCCAGGAGTTTTTGACACTTCTCTAAAGGAGATGGTTACAAATTTCTTTTAAAAATGGATCTTAAGGATTTTTTTCCCCTTATACAAACTAATGATCCAGTCTGGGAGCACAGTCATTTATGCTTAGAGAACAAATTCTAATCAGGCAAAAAAATAAATCCTATATAATAAAAGGGTAATATGCAAATTGATCCTAACAGCAGAACGACTGGGAATGACTGGTCACTATGACACACACTGACCACCAGGGGGCAGACGCTCAATGCAGGAGCTGCCCCCTGGTGGTCAGTGCACTCCCACAGGGGGAGCTCTGCTCAGCCACAAGCCAGGCTGATGGCTGCCAGTACAGCGGTGGTAGTAGAAGCCTCTCCCGCCTCCTCAGCAGCGCTAAGGATGTCCGACTGAAGCTTAGGCCTGCTCCCCACTGGCAAGTGGACATCCCCCGAGGGCTCCCGGGCTGCCAGAGAGATGTCAGGCTGCCAGAGTGATATCTGATTGCCAGCTTAGGCCCGATCCCCCAAGGAGCGGGCCTAATCCAGCAGGTGGTCATCCCCCAAGGGGTCCCAGACTGCGAGAGGGCACAGGCCAGGCTGAGGGACCCTCCCGAGTGCACAAATTTTTGTGCACCAGGCCTCTAGTATATAAATAAATGAATCTCAGTTATGACCTCATCACCATACAACTTGTTCTTCTGCACGTTCAAATACACTACGGCATGTGACATTCAACTGTAGACAATAAAAGCATGATACACTAAGGGTTTATCTATAAACACACACACATAAAACAGCCTTTACTTTTTAAGCTGTCCCTATGGCAGCCCCTAAGAGTTCTGCGTTCACCACTGAGTGGAGAAGGGAGGCCTCACTGTGGAGCAGGAGAGACACTGCCTGCCTGGATGGGACGTACCCACGAGCACGATGAGGCGGTGCTTGTCCGAGGGGCGCCGCTGGTGCCTCACCACTTCCTCATAGGGGGCCCCGGCCGCACTGTGGCAGCTGCTGGGGCAGCACAGGGTGGGGAGGAGAGACCTCCTGCGACAGAGACGCATGCTGCGGCGGAAACCAGCTGGAGGGGAAAAGCAAAGAACGTGAGATCCAGGCAGGAGAGATTCCGTCCAGCTTCCAACCTGGTGGACACGCAGTGCCTGCGATCTGATGCTGACTAGCAGAGCCATGCCTGTCTGATGGTAGGAGAGAGGAAGCAATAGGAAGAAAAAACAAGATGCCCAGACGTTACCTCTAAGTGGCACCCAGCGCCCACTATGTGCCAGGCATTGTACAGGTGCTGGTGAGATAACGGCTAATTAAACCCAGGCCTTTTCCTCATGAAATTTACATCTTATGGAGGAGGAGAGACAAAAATCATCAACAATAACGAGTGCTTAGGAGGAGGATCAGTGGATAGAGAGTTGACAAGGTGCTTCTTCAGGCAGGTGGTTCAGTCAAGTGTCCGAGACGTCAACACTGAGCAGGTGTCTGGATGAAGTAATGGAGCCAGCTAAGGAGGCATCTGGGGGGAAGAGCAGACCCGGCTGAGGGAACAGCAACTACAAAGGTGCAGAGAAAGGAGCGGGCTTGAAGCGCTTGAGGAAGAGCATGGAGCATGTGTAGCCGTGGGCAGTGAGCAGTAGGGACAGTGGTAGGAAGTGGGTTGGAGAGGGAGCTGGGGAGACCACACAGGGCCTCGGTCCCATGTTGGACTGTGGTCAAAGTGGGGTGGGAAGTCACTGAATGGTCAAGAGGTGGGTGTGACATGATTTGGTTTATGTTGAAAGAATTCCTCCAGTTGCTGAAGGCGGGATGTAAACTGTAGGCTGAGGAGGCATAGGGTCAGGGGGCAGCAGTTTGGGGGCTACTCCCAGATGAGGGGGGCTGGTGGCTCGGGCCAGGGTAGAAACAGTGGAGCAGGTTTATTACTCACATTCTCTGATGGAAACACTAAGACACAGACAGGATTGGTGGTTGCTCACAACTGTGTGTCCAGTGGCAGAGTTGGACATTTTAGTCGTGATTTGCAAACTCCTGGAATCCTGCTTAATCTGCCCACTGAACCACAGGGCTTTCTGGTAGTGCCAAAGCTGCTCCAATGCCCTCTCAGAAGGTCGAGCTGGGGACTATATATGTATATCTCACACACACACACATACACACACATACACGCACACACATCTATATATATATATATTTGCATCTCTATATATTTGCATCTATATATGTTGAAAAGCATTAGTTCGCACCAATACCTTCAAGGCCAATTCAGCACTATAGGATTTATCTTAGCATGCCTCAGCCCACCCCGCCCCCCACAATCCTTCCACATGTGTAACTCCTTTCTCTAACAAAGAAAAACAGCTCTTATTATCCTCAATATATTTGCTTATTGTATCACTAAAGAGCACTTGTGGGACAGTCTGGCAGGATACAAAAGATTTATATTGGGGAAATAATTAAGAAATATCCACTGGAAACCAGATGAATAACAATGAATGATCAACACATCAGAATACAGACACACACACAGACACACACACACACACACACAAAAGATAGAGGAAAACCAGACCAAGGAACAAGCTTGGAAATGTCCACCAGAAAAACAAGCTATCAGAAGGTTGTCAGGTATGAATATAACTTAGGGAGTGACAAAGACCCACCTCTGATTCATCCACACCTACCGATAAAGAACTTCTGACCGTAGCCAACAAACTCCTCCTTGTCTGGGACACAGAGAGCGGCAGGAGCGGAACACATGGGGAAGGAGGAGAAGTTTACTTAGAACAGAGGCATGCGATTCTCCCCAAATCTGCAGTGACCCTATTGCAGTCAATGGCAGCACCGCTGTCTTAGCCTTGAGTGACTGACTGAAGAATGTCCTAAGCACTTTCCATCCTATCCCGTGTTCCAAACTACATGGAGACACTCTTCAGAATGTTAGCAGTACACTTCATATAGTCTGTCTCGTATGGTTGGGAACAGGAACCAATTTTAGGCTTATGTAAAGTTAAAGAAAGATATTGAGTCATTGTAAAAACATATAAAAATTGGGTATATTCTTAAACATGCCCAAAGTAAACTGACTTAAAAACACACACAGATAACTGGGTTTGGCTTTAACTTGTAGCTATTGATTTCTGCAGGTCCTGTAAGTAACCTCTTTGTTAGAGATGGGTTTTTATCTTCCCCACTAGAGGCTTGGTGCACAAAATTCGTGCACGGGTAGGGTTCCTAGGCCTGGCCAGCGATCAGGGCCACTCAAGTTCTCCACCTCCTGGCCTCCCCGCCCACTCCTTCCCTCACTCCCTCAGCACCCCGAAGCTGTTGCTGGTTGCCTGCCATGTCCCATGTCACCCCCTGGTGGTCAGTGCATGTCATAGTGAGTGATCGAACTCCTGGTTAAACTCCCAAAGGGACAATTTACATATTAGCCTTTTATTATATAGGATTATTAAATGGCTCATTCTGTATAGTTAGTATTTGCTTTACAGCTGCCAATTACTTCTGACGGTCCAAGAACGGGAGAGGCAAAAAGGGAAGAACACTGTCCAGCAGCCCTGAAACTCCTGCCTCTGCTTCCCCTGGGGTCTCAGTGAAACTGTTATAAACTCCAGAGAGAAATGTCACGGAAATGTCATTTCCAGGTACTTTTTGCTAACATCTGCTTCTCGTCACTTATGCAACTCTGTTCTGATCATTGAAAAAATACATAAAGAGCATTTTTCATAGAATGAACTGACACATAAAGCTTTTCCTCTCAACCCTTGTTTTCTTAAAAAAAAAACCCACACATTTTAAAATATAAGGAAAACACAACAATATCGATTCTATCTCTGGTAAGTAAGCATATTTTTCTAACCGAAATATGCCAGTAAGTGTAAAGGGGAATGTTTACTTAGGGATCTATTCATCAAGCTGAATTTCTTTCACTGTTTACTTCTAAATATTTTCTATGAAATTGAATATTTCAGCCTTAAAATATCATGTATCTTAAAATGTACTCTGTGCTGAAACCGGTTTGGCTCGGTGGATAGAGCGTCGGCTTGCGGACTGAAGGGTCCCGGGTTCGATTCCGGTCAAGGGCATGTACCTGGGTTGTGGGCACCTCCCCAGTGGGAGATGTGCAGGAGGCAGCTGATCGATGTTTCTCTCTCATCGATGTTTCTACTCTCTATCTCTCTCCCTTCCTCTCTGTAAAAAATCAATAAAATATATTTTTTTAAAAAAATGCACTCTGTCAGGTATTCATTGAAAGATCTTAAACATAGCTTTATTTGGCTTACCCAGGAAATAAAAACAGTTACCTTCTGAAAGTTCCTCTGGACATTTGAGGAAGTATAAGAATAAATAAACAAATAAATAAATAAACAAACATGAAAAAGTTAAGCCTTTGAGATCAAGCAGCCATCAAATAAAGACAAATGACAAAGCGAGGCAGTCACGTCCCCCTTAGAGAAGCTGGGAGTCCTGGGAGTCCTGGCAGGACGAGCAACACCCTCCCCCTCACCCCCCAGAGCCATCGGCATGACCCTGCTGCTGGGGGCACAGTAGCTTTTTCTGCAAGTTGCTTATCTGGACTCTCCCTGAAGGCTTTTTACCCATGAAAACTCCTCTCTGCTTGGCATGGAATGAGGCTTGAGAGAGAGAAATTATAGAAAGGCAACTGATTTGAGTCTCCGCTCTCCCCCTTCCCCAGAGGCGGCTGGGCTGCAGCCTGGGAAGCCCGGAAGTGGAGGAAGTGGGCAGGGGCGTGGGGCAGGGGCCTGAGGCAGGCACTGCCACAGGGGAGCCTGAGCGTCCTCCTTCCTTACCCTTCCCTGGTCCACGCACCCTCCCATCTCCAGCTGGCCCCTTGAAGACAGGCGAAACCCAGCACAAACATTTCCTTGACTATGGTGAGAGGAAGAGAACTTGCCTTAAGTGAACGAGGGGGGACATGCCAAAGCAGTTATAGATGATGAAAGGGAGAAAGTGAGGAGCACCCACTTGAAAGAGGGTGAGTAATGCTAACAGGCCCCAGAAGGTGGCCAGTTTTTTAAAGATATTCTGAGGGGTCTGTGCTGCTCTAATGATGTCAACATTATTTTTTTTTAATATATTTTTTATTGATTAAGATATTACATATGTGTCCTTGTCCCCACATTAACCCCCCCCCCCGTTGTCCATGTCCATTGGTTAGTCCTATATGCCTGCATGTAAGTCCTTTGGTTGATCTTTCCCCCTTACCCCCACCCTCCCCTACCTTCCCTCCAAAGCCTGACAGTCCAATCAATGCCTCTCCGTCTCTGGATCAGTCCTTGTTCATCAGTTTATGTTGTTCATTATATTCCACAAATGAGTGAGATCCTGTGGTATTTATCCGCTCTCCAGTTCCATCCATGCTGTGGCAAATGGTAAGAGTTCCTTTTTCTTCTTCCTCTTCTTAAAGAATACCTTTCAGCATTTCATATAATGCTGGTTTGGTGGTGATGAACTCCTTTAGCTTTTTCTTATCCGTGAAGCTCTTTATCTGACCTTCTATTCTGAATGATAGCTTTGCTGGACAAAGTAATCTTGGTTGCAGGTTCATGCTATTCATCACTTTGAATATTTCTTGCCACTCTCTTCTGGCCTGCATGGTTTCTGTTGAGAAATCAGCTGACAGTCGTATGGGTACTCCCTTGTAGGTAACTGTGTTTCTTTCTCTTGCTGTCTTTAAGATTCTCTCTTTGTCTTTTGCTCTTGGCATTTTAATTATGATGTGTCTTGGTGTGGTCCTCTTTGGATTCCTTTTGTTTGGGGTTCTCTGCGCTTCCTGGACTTGTAAGTCTATTTCTTTCACCAGGTAGGGGAAGTTTTCTGTCATTATTTCTTCAAATAGGTTTTCAATATCTTGCTCTCTCTCTTCTTCTGGTACCCCTATAATTCTGATGTTGGTACGCTTGAAGTTGTCCCAGAGGCTCCTTACACTATCTTCATATTTTTGGAATCTCTTTTCTTTTTTCTTTTTCGGTTGGGTATTTTTTGTTTCTTTGTATTTCAAATCTTTGACTTGATTCTTGGGATCCTCTTGTCTGCTGTTGGATCTCTGTAAATTATTCTTTATTTCAGTCAGTGTATGCTTAATTTCTAGTTGGTCCTTTTTCATGTCCTCCAGGGTCTCACTATACTTATTGAGGGACTCATTAAATTTATCGGCGGTTTCCATAAAATTCTTGAAAAACCTTATTAACGTGGCCTTGAACTCTATATCCAGTCGTTTGCTTTCCTCCATTTCTGCCATTTGTGACTTGTTTCTTTGTCTCCACATTTTGGCTGCTTCCCTGTGTTGATAGAGTGGCTTTGTGTGCTAGGTGTCCTGTAGGGCCCAGTGGCTCAGCCTCCCCAGTTACCTGAGGTAGCTATGCCTTGGTTGTTGTAGGATCACTGGGAGGAATTGACCTCCAGGCCAATTGGCAGTGAGAATCAGCTGTGTCTGCAGTGGGAGAACTTCTGTGCTGGAGACACCCTTCTGGGGCAAGACTTGCTTCAGTGGGGCTTTGGTGCTCACTGAGACTGCACCCTGAGTGTGTCCCTTATGGATCTGAGGAGTTGTGATCTGGGTGGTCCCCCTCTAACCACTGGGTACAGTGGCTCTTGGATCTAAGGAGGTGCTAATTTAGCCTCTGCCTGAGGTTACACAGCAGGAACTACGAAGAGAACTGCAGATTCCCCTTCCTTTTTTGGCCCTGATGAGGCTCAGCTGTGAAGCAATGCAAGCAGCTGTGGGGCCTTGGGCCTTCTCTTGGAAGTTCTGGGTCTGTCTGGCCAGGCTGCAGTTAGGTAATTACAGGTTACAAAGCGCCGGGGCATTCATATGCAAAAGCCTCTGCTGCAGCCTGGGTGGGGCGGGGTCTCAAGGAATCAAAGGGCGGAGAGAGCAGCTATGGCGGAGCCTCAGCCCTGCCCTAAGGAGTCGCGAGTCTCAGTGTCCCGGTAAGGGCTGCAAGCACCTCTGAGGGAAAGCCACCCTCAAGTTCGCCCGCTGCCAAACAGTCCAGTTTCTCCCCGTATGAGTCCTGGGTCCCCAGAGACTTCCTGGAACCGGAGTTCAGAGCCGTCGGGAGCTTGTGACTCCCTCCAGATTCAAAAAGACAGCTGCGTCCTCAGGTGCCAGCCCTTTTCCGCGCACGCGAGCCCCCTACCTCTGCACTTTACTTCCACAGCTCCTCTGGCCCTCAGTGTGCTTTTCTTTCCTTCTAGTTGTAGAATTTACACTCAGCCATCCTTCCTGTAGTTCTGGGTGATGTCCGTTTTGTGTTTTTGACGTATTTTTCAATTGTTGTGGGAGGCAGCAATTTCCCGGTGTTTACCTATGCCGCCATCTTAGTTTCTCGTCAACATTATTTTGAGGGACAGACACTTGATGATACCTTGTATCATCAGTAATAACAAATGACACATTAAAGAAAATAACGGATTCGGCACCCATAGCTCACTATCCAGGTTATCTGCTATCAGTCTGCTATACACAGTGTGTGGAATTGATTGATTTTCAGCCATTGCAAGGCCGTGTCTTTTTTCTGTTCAAACGTCTCTCGCCATGGTGACTGGCTTCTAAGCCACCAGCTCTTCGTGTCCGTCTGGTGAGAACTTACCTCACTTTTGTGTACCGAAGAGCTTCTCGCGTATTTGTACTGAGTTTTGTTCGGAAGGAAGTTCAAAGCATTGTGCCGGACGGTGTCATGGACTGCACAACCTCTAGCCTTCCTGATTCCGACCAATTAAAGGCCAGGGGCGCCCCTAACCAAGGTGACAACCAACAATGACCTCACAATTCCAAAATGGCCCTAATGGCTAAGGTGAAATTTACGTCTCACAACTACACTGTTGATGAATTTAAACAATGCTTGTGCCATACCCCTAAACAGGTGTTCAACTTACACCAAAATCCGAAATACTATATACATTTAAAAATCAGAACCACACACTCATGTTTTACTGACCTGATTCAAATGTTTCTTCGTCTATGGTTTTTCCATGGAGGCAAAACACCAAAAGCATCATTATATTACTAGTCATACTCAATCTGCAGTTTAACAGCATAATTCCCTGTCCCTGTGCTTCTGCACGCACACCAACTGCAGAATGTGTTCCTAAATCCAGGCCAACTCAGCGATGTCTCTATGGCACATATAAGCCTTACATGAGAGACGGTGTTAAGCAGTTGGGCCATGATGTCAAGCAAGGGTACAGCAGGAGCTTAAAATAAATGACACAGAAGAGAATAAATAAAGCGAGGCTCAGTGGGGAGGGACAGGCGGAATGTCATGGGGAGCTCGTATAGGTGGTTGGGTAGTGCACAGCTTTGCTGCTCGAGGGCCTGCAGATGCAGGAGGGCTGCACCTCACCCAGGGAAGTGTGGCAAGGAGAATAAGTATATGAATGGTTTGACTGGGTGACTGGGAAAGATTTGACAAAACCCAACTTTCTCATCAGCTAAAGTGTTCTTGTTAGTGTTGTTAAGAGAAACTGAGGATTAAGAAACTAGATTTTATATGGAGAGCAACTTGAAATATAGAGCAACATCACCAATGCACACATCCTTGGATCAGGCAGTGCTGCAGCTAACGTATTCATTGCAGCATTGTTTATAATAAAAATAAGCTGTTTAAAAAATATGAGGTGGCTTTTTATGTACTAAGATGGAATCATCTCCAAGATATATAATGCCAAGTAAAAAAATTCCAGGAACAGAACAGTTTGTGTAGAGTATGATCAGAGGGTATTTTTATTTGTGTGTGTGTTCTTTTAAGGTAAGGATGAGTGTGAGATAGAGGAGGAAAAAATGTACATCCCTGCTTTCATATGCACAGAACACGCCTGGAGGGATTATGGAAGAACTGGGGGCATTTATTGCCTCAAGAAATAAAACTGAGTAGGGCAGTGGGGAAAGAAAGGAACTTTTACTGAATATAATTCTGTAGCTTTTGAATTTGAAATATGTTAATGTATTTCCTAATAAAAATTTAAATTAAACTTACAGAGAGGAAATGAATTTACTGCAAATTTTTTAAAAAAAGAATAATTACCTGGAAAAATAAATATTAAATCAGCATTATTCTGTAGTTATTCTAGAAAGTGTATGTGAATCTTTGAAATACCCACTATTTAAAGATTTCACATTGTTCTTCAGTTTCTAAAAACTAGACTAGCTTATTGTTAAAAACAAGACAACAGTCCCAAAATGGAGTCACTTATGCTAAGCCCCACATCACCAAGCTGAGACTTACCTGAATTATAATTTGACCTCTCCTGCCTGATGGAGCCCTGCATCTCCTGAATGAAATGACCTTGCCATAACCAGCCCACATTTTGCTAGTATAACTTCCTTGCTCCTGCTCCCTTTTGCATATAAAAGTCTTTCGTTTTGTACAATTCCTCGGAGCTCTTTTCCATCTGCTAGATGCGATGCTGACCGATTCATGAATCGTTGCATAAAGTCAATAAAATCCTTAAAACTTAACGGGTGGAATGTTTTTCAGGACCATAAAGCCAAGACAAATTCACCTGTCAGACCAAAGTCTCTTCAACCAGTCTCTCAACAAAACCCAAGTGATTCTTGAGCCAATCTTAGTTCTGACACTAGATAAGAAAAATCTCCCAATTTATAAAAATAAATTAAGTATAGAAATGTAAAAGGTTTTCATATAGTTCTCAAAATTTGGAACCCACTACTATTTATTTATACTAGACTCTATCAGAAGATGGTATCAGACAATAACAAAGCACATATTTTGCTTTTTAAAAATTTGATACCTCAGCCCTGACCAGTTTGGCCCAGTGACAAGAGCGTCGGCCTGCAGACTGAAGGGTCCCAGGTTCGATTCCGGTCAAGGGCATGTACCTTGGTTGCGGGCACATTCCCAGTGGGGAGTGTGCAGGAGGCAGCTGATCGATGTTTCTCTCTCATAGATGTTTCTAACTCTCTATCCCTCTCCCTTCCTCTCTGTAAAAAAAATCAATAAAATATATTTTCTAAAAAATTGATACCTCAATATTTTATAGTATTTCACATGGTGATTTCCATATGTTCCACCTGAATGTTACTGAATGTAACACCCGAGTGTTGCTGGGATCATTTCCAAGGTACAGATTTCTAGAAGGTTGGTTAGACCTGAAGACATCCCCACAGCTGGGCTGCCCTTCCAAGCGTCAAAACCACAGAAGAAGGAGAGGGTAGGGGAATCATTTTACACATCTCTAACAGAGGAAAGGCCTGAGGCCCCTTTGGCTGACTCAGCTTAAGGGACTCTGGATCTGAGGTGCTCCATATTTCTTCTGGGGGAAAACTATCAAGAGGAAATGTTACCTGCTTCCACACACTTCTCGTCAATCTTCATGTCGTCTTCTATACAAGAGCATCGAAAGAGAAGAGTAGATTTAAGATGTGTTAGCATCACAAACAAAACCCCCTACGGGTAGGCTTATGCCAGTAAAGCACAGACCACCTTATAAAAATGCTACTCTACTGTATTAAATGAAAATGTATGATATGGGCGGCTACATAACATAAAGTGGTTACAAATTTTAAAGCATCGGCTTTCTAATGCTGGACAAAGGGGTTTGCCTTTAAGCTTCAGTTTCTTTCTATAAATGGGGATAGTAATAATACCGACCATATAAGATAGGAATAGAGAAGATACTGAAAAGTTCAGGCACATGGCAAACACTCAATAAATGTTAACTATTTTTACCTTTAGCTTGGTTATGTATAAGAGAATAAGAGAATATAATTTTTAAAACCATTCAATCCTGAAAACCCTTTACAACAGCGATTTTCAACCAGTGAGCCACAAGAATTTTTAAGTCATTCAACACCTGACTATTTACCCAGGGGCACTGATCTCTTTTCCCATAGTTTGTCAAATAAGAAAATGACAGCAGCCAACACAACAATAGCCATCCAGTGTGAATGCCCTGACCTGTGTGTAGGTCATAGAACAGAGTTGCATCTCATTGGTCGGGTAGCATAATAAGGTTGCATATGATCAGTTAATTCGTGGTACCAGAAATCCTTATATACAAGTACATGCACCTGATTTTTTAAAAAGTCACTTTGTAAATCAATCGAAATTATAAAATTTGTCAGATTGGCAAAAAATACATTTTTTGGTGTGCCGCAGAATTTTAGTAATTAGTTTATGTGCCATGAAATGAAAAATTGCTGCTTTACAACATGACCCCAACCCAACTTTGAAGGCTACTGACCACTTCCCTCCCTCACAGATCTTACACTCCTGTGAGAGTCGGCATCACTGGTTCTTCCTCTGGGCCTTTGCTTACGCTGTTGCTTCTGCCTGTAATGTTCAAGGTCCCTCTGAAACACTGATCAAAATGAATGTCCCTGCCATGAACAGAACGGCATTTTCTTCCTACTGCCTGGAACTCTGCTGCTGCACATCTTATCTACCTTGTCATGTAACCATTGTCTGTTTGCCGTAGTCACCCTTCTAGACCGCGCCTGGAGAGCGGAAATGTCTTACTAATGTTTGCATACTTTACAGGTCTTTGTACAATGTACAATGTCCTGCACATAGTAGGTACATGGATTATTTATTAAACTGAGTTGAATTTTCCTTTTAATATCAAAATCTGTTTTATTTCAGCACTGTGCATCTTGTGCCTAATACAGTGGCCAGGATTTCCCTGGAGATCAATAAATAGTGCTTTAATAAATGTGTTAAGTATATCCTAAAAGCACATATTATCTATAATAATAAAAGCATAATATGCAAATCGACCAAACAGCTGAACAGCGGAAAGACCATCCGGATGACCTTCTGGACAAAGCCAGGGCTGCGAGGGCCTACCCTTGCATGAATTTTGTGCAACGGGTCTCTAGTATTCTATATAATAAACTATGATATTATAAAGTAGTACGTATCACCTCCTGAAAAGGCACCATTAATCAACGTTTTAAAATAAAATATTCAATATGAAATATTTTATGAAATAATACTATTTTATATAGAAGGGGCACAGATAACCAAGTAGCATAGCTGAGATTTCCAACAGTGTCATTCAATGCCTTATGTTCATTTAGAGATTATTTTCTAGAGTAGTAATTTATAGCAACAATGAATTCACTAGTTCCTAGGACTTAACGAGTTTGTTTTTTTAAAGGCAAACAAAAGCTATAGTAACAGCACAAGTAGCCCTGATTTTTAAACTTGTCACTCTGGGATCTAATAGAGCTACTGATTTTGCTCTCTCAAAATCAACAAGTCCACTACTGACTAGGGTGCTGCTATTTTGAAGTCAGTATATGTAAAGCAGTTTCGTAACTTTTTTTTTTCCTGAGTTCTTATGGTGGGCTGCATTTGACTGTGGGACTGCACACTGTAAATGTTAGTTCTCTTTTCTTTTATTCCTCTCAGTGATAAGACAACTACACTGTGTGCGTTCTTTTGACTGACATCTTTTTATACATTGGGGCATTAGTGACGAGCACGCCACTAGGTACATAGTAAGAGCTTAATAAATAGCTGAACTGAGTGGAACTGATGGGGAGAACTACAGGAAATTTCTAGGAGACTTTGGAGATGAGGGTTTTTCCCAATTACTATTTTTTACCTTCTTCCATAGAAATTGCTGGATGCAGACAAATGATTGAAGCAGAGAGAGAGAGAGAGAGAGAGAGAGAGAGAGAGAGAGAGAGAGACGACACATTAGTCTATACTCAGTTTCTCATATTAGCTTACTTACAATAGGAAAGCAAAGTGCCAAAATTATAGTAATAAATATTCTGGGCTTATTCTCCAGAAATTTGGTAAAGATTTAGTAACAAAATGATAAGTGAATGGCCTATAGAAACCAATATATTTATGAGCCTTATAAAAATTGGGGATCTACTTGTTTCTGGCAAATCCTACTTTTCATCCCAATAAGCTATGAAAGATAGCGTTCTACTCACTTCTGAATTAATGTGCTTAGTTCAGCATATTTTAGGAACTTGACTGGGAGGGAGGGAGGGGAAAAGGGAAGAAGGGAAGAAAAGAAAGTGGGAAAGAAAGAGGGATGACAACTATAAGTGCATCTTCAGTAAATAACATTTTGATAACCATCTGTAAACTAGCACAGGCCTGGAATTTTTCAATAAGTCTTCCTTAATAAAAACGCCCAAATCCCTCAACTCAGTAAACTGCTCCTGGGATTTCTTTTTCCCAAGGTAACATTTAAGCAGAGCAGGCAGATATGAAATAATATCTATTGTAGAATCATCTACAACAGTTAAAAAGAAATGACCTAATAGTTTAGAAAGTGATTGCACTCCATCAGAAACATCCCTGTAAGAGTCAGTGGCTCCAACCCTGGCATTCCTGGACTTAGGGATTGGTGAGGATTTAATAGGGTCTGCAAGCGATTTTCAGGATGGGCTTTTCAAAAACTCTGATAAAAGTTGCACTTAGGAAATAAGAGCAAATTACATGTCACCCAGAGGCCATACTAGTTATCAGATACTGATTAGAAGCTTTGTTAGCATTCCTGTGTGTCTTTGAGAAATGAAATAGGAAAGTGAATTAGAGAAGTATGTCAATCTGGCTTGATACACAAACTTTGTTAAAACACGAAGTAGCCTGGCCTGCGTGGCTCAGTGGTTGAGCATCGACCTATGAACCAGCGAGGGTTGCAGGCTCAATTCCCAGTGGGGGGCGTGCAGGAGGCAGCCAACCAATGATTCTCATCGTTGATGTTTCTATCTCCCTCTCCCTTTCCCTTCATTTCTGAAATCAATACAAATATATTTAAAAAATAAAAATAAAGATCCTGTCCTGGGCAGGAAGCCAGCCCTGAGAGAGGACGCCAGTTTGCCCCAGTGCACATGCAGGGTTTGAGGTATCAGCACACTCACACATGGGTGATTTGAGGTGGGTGTGGGGCTGGTATGGCTGAGACCACCAGAACTCTCGTTGCTTCCTACGAAAAAAGAAACGCACTATCAGAAGAAAAGTCAATCCAGGTCAACCCTGGAGGTACAGATCCAGGCCAGAATGTTCCTAGAATTTGCTGCCTCCACCCACGTGAAAAAGATTTCTTCCCCCAACACATTGTCAAATACATTCTCTAAATACACAGCCTTTCTGATGTTTCTCCTGCCTCATGGGATAGTGTTAGAGCCACACTGACTTAGAGTGAAAATCTGCCCGTGACCACTAGTTGGCAGACCACAGGCCTCGGTACCTGCCCTCCGGCTCCCTCCCCTCCTCAGCTGGTCTCACTAGAATGTTCTAGCAGGTTGTTTCCCTCCGGCTGTCGATGCCCGCCCTCCACAGTTCCTTTACACATGGTCTCAGTTCCTGCGACTGTTCCTCGTCCGATAAACCTGGCATTTCGTGTGCTCCGTGCAGGACCCACCAGAGCCTCCTCACCACATCTGCCCTCATGAGACCATGAAGAGCGATCTCTTTGGGCCTTTGTCCCTGTTCCTGTCCTCAGCCCCCAGAGCTCAGGCCACCCTTATCCCCTACACGCTAATCCCTGTAGACTGCCCACCACGGCCCTCCCTGAGCCCTCTCTCACACACCCTGGGACTCTCGGCCCCCAGCCCTGTCTGTGAGCGAGCTCTTCACATCCTCGCTCTAGGAAAGCCCAGGCCTCCCTGCGGCCAGCTGTGCCTGCACCTTTCCAGGGGGAGCCCCGATATGTAGCTTTTGCCAGTTCCTCTGGTGTCGGCGCTGCCACGTGGCTGGCTGCCAGCTGCCCCCCTGACTTCGCTGACCGTGGCTGAGAGAGGGGCACACAGTGGCTGGCAGCCGGCCCAGTGCACCGCTGCTCATGCCTGGAGCTGGGTCTGTGTCCTTGCTTCTCCCGGCATCTCCAGACTGTTCTCCCTCCTCCCTAGGATCCCCCGCTCCAACTATTATCGCCCCACACCCTCCTTCTGGTGACCTCAGATTACTCCTGCTCACCTCACACTCTCAGCACAGCTCTGCCCTAATTCCCGAAGACTCTATCAGGCACATAAATACCTCTTCTAACACCCTGGCTGCTCGGTTCCTGGATGTCCTCTCTCCCAATGACCTTCCCCGCGTTCTACCTCGGCCACTGCCTCCCACTGTCATACCCTAGAACTTCTCAGACCAATAGCCACAATCTCTCCATAATTTCAATTCCCAGCACCCCTTTCTCTCACCAGCATCTCCTACCTTCCCAACCCCAATAATCCATAGACCTCACAGGACCTATAATCCACTGATCTTTCTAGAACCTTCCACCGACCTGACCTCCTCACCTCCCTCCTTATGCCATGTTCCTTCATTTTAGTTCCTCCCTGGGCTGTTAAATCCACCTCTGTCTGATCCTGGCCTGCCCCCAAGGGAACTGACCAAATGTATGCCCTTTAACCTTAAGTGGGCCCTTCATGTCGATCATACGGTATTCACCTAATCCATTCGCTCTCCAGCTCTCACAGAAATGCTTCAAGTTGTCTCCTGGCTCCTTCCCAGCACCTCCTTACCACCCTTTACTCTCAGCTCATGACACGGTTGCTTTCTTCACTGAGAAAGTCAGAGCAGATGGAAGAGAACTTCCACACCTCGACCATACCCCCACCCCCGCGTCTGCTGCGTTCTCCGATTCCCTGCGTCGCCGTTGCCGAGGATGAACTGTGGATGACCCCACCTATGGCCGACCCCTCTTCTACCTGCTCAAGGCAGGTCTCTTCTCTTTCTCCTAAGTCATAAAACACTTCCTTCTCACTGGACTGTTCGCACTAGCGTTATTTATCCCACCTACACAAAATTCTCTACTTTCCCCTCTAGCAATTTCTCCATTTTTCTGCTCAGCTTTATGCCAAAATGTCTCAAATTTTTTCCCCTGCTCACCATCATCAATTTCTTCACATCTCACTCTGCTAGCATTTTGGCCCCACCCCTCCTCGAAATCACTTTTATCAGGACCCCCAAGGACATCCATGTTGCTAAGTTCAATGGTCAGTTCTCAGTCCCCTCAACAGCAATTGACCTAGTTGATCAGAACACCATACTGTCTTGATTTTCATCCTGCCTCATTGGTCATTTATTCTCAGTATCCTTTGCTAGTTTCTTTTCTACTTCCTGGTTTCTTAACGTGGGCTGAGCCTTAAACCTTGTAAAAAAAAATTTTTTCTGTCTTTACTCACTCCCTTGTACCTCAATAGCACAGAGGAGAGGGTGCTGGGCTGAGATTCAGTATCTGAGGTTTCAACTCAGCCTTGAAAGATTAAGAGAGGAGTTGGAACTTCCATTTACAGTTTAGTTTCCTACATGTTTCCCTTCTTTTCTAACTGTATTACTATTCGTGTTCTTCGGTATTTAGTAAGCGTAGGGCATATGGATAAGCTGGCACTTGGATTTATCAGCCAGTGTGTGAGTTTGTCCATCTGCGGGTCTCTTTCTTCTCATCTGAACTGCAATAACGAAGCCCGCGAAAACA
The DNA here is from genome assembly GCF_964212035.1 of Myotis nattereri. Taxonomy (NCBI): domain Eukaryota; kingdom Metazoa; phylum Chordata; class Mammalia; order Chiroptera; family Vespertilionidae; genus Myotis; species Myotis nattereri. Next base: position 9,994,306 of record NC_138082.1, read on the forward strand.
CTTCACTTCCCGATGGCTCCGGGCTCCGGGCTGAGTCCGGGAGTGCGCACTCTCCTCACCTCTTCAGAAGGTGGCTGGAAGGGATTAGGCCAGCACAGGTGCCCAGGGCCGAGGCTTTCCGGGCCTGCCACCAGAGCGCATCACTCCGGTCCACCACCTGGAGGACGTCCCCCTTCTGGAAAGGCAGCCCGGCTTCCGCACACGGGATGGTGGGGTCCTCCTGGGGCCAGTACTCAGTCATGGCTCGAACGTACACCTGACAGGGGGTGCACAATGGCACTATCAGAAGAACCCGTGCACGCATGGGCCCTCCAGACACAACTTCCTTCCATTCTTCCATCTACCGTTCCATCTTTCCTCCCCACCACAAAAAGGGAGAACTTGCCTCTTGAATGAGTCTAAGAGCTATGGGAAAAGTGACTTAGGAATAGAATCTCTTAGTTCTGAGAGGTTTTGTTCAAATGTTCACCATCCTTTTTTTTTTTTTTAATCCTCACCCAAAGATATTTTTCCATTAATTTTTAGAGAGAGGGAAAGACAGAGAGAAATGTCAATGTGAGAGAAACACATCGATTGGTTGCCTCCTGCACAAGCCCCAACCAGGGCCCGGGCCAGGGTGGAGCCTGCAACCGAGGTACATGCCCTTGACCAGAATCGAACCCGGGACCCTTTGGTCCACGGGCTGATGCTCTATCCACTGAGCCAAACCAGCTAGAGCATGTTCGCCATTCTTTATATGACTTCTTAACTTCTTGGTCCCTAATCTCCTTTTATTGTATTCATTTACTCATTTGCCTCTCATGTCATCAGTATTGAGAAATATACACAGTATTGAACAAGTGCTCAACAGCATAGAGAACAGTAGCATGAAGGCACAGTAAGTTCTCACCATCTTCTGGCTGTTCACAGGCGGGTCAGAAACTGGAACCACCTTGAACATGATTGTGCCGCGAGACATGGCCTGGAAAATGTCAGAGGGGGAAGAATGACAGCTCGCAGAGTTCCGTGCGTTCCTGGGATTCAGCACAGGGAGCTGCAGCTCAAATGCTCAAGTGCAGTGGTGGTTTCCTCTGCAGGGACTTTTACAAGGGCTCAGGCTAAACAGGACCACCCAGAAATGGAAATTAGGAAGTAGTTTAGCTCTGCTCTGCCCTGCTCCAGAGTCTGCTGAAACCTGCACCAAGGCCTGGCCTCCCCCAGGGACCCTCCTCCTAACTGCCACCAGGACCACCCCGCCCAGCAAGGTCTCCCTCCCACAGGCGCTGGGGCGGAGCTGAGCTCTCCATCTGACACCCCCTCTTCAAACCTCAGTCAGTAATTATTTCCTGGTCCTGCACCAGCAGCCCGGTGTGATGGGAAATGAGGGGCTCCCAAGTCTCCCGCGGTAGGGGGGGGAACGGGGGGGGGGGGAGAAGGGGGGTTGATAAGCTAATGGTGGCAATGGGGGGCCCTCACACATTTGGAGGAGACAGAAAACCTGTCCGCCCAACAGGGACGGTAACAATCACTCTTTCACCCACACTGTGGCAGGCATTGGAGGTGGAGAGATTAACAAAACCTTGCTCTCACTCTTAGGAATGTCACAGCCCCATTGTCCTGCAACTCTACTCCTGGCCCCGGACTGAGGTGGAGGCAGTGGGTCTGTGATGGGCAGCACTCCAAGCTCCCTGTGTACCACACACACTCTCACAGCCGTGGTTGCAAAATATGTAGGCGCTTGATATACTCCTTCTAATACACTCCCCCTCTCAGTGCCCGAGGCATATAAAATTTCCATTTCCCAAAGAACCCGGTCTGAGGACCACTGATGTACCCGATACAGGCCCCACACCTGGGGTGTGCATGGGGAGATGGGGGTTGGGGGGCAAACTACTATGCTATTGACAGCGGGCCTGTGATTCAGGCAACTGTTGGAAGGACGGGAATAGGGACCTGAAGGAGAGAAAAGGCTTGTATAACCAGGTCAGAAATTTCCAGTGCACACCGCCAAGGATGTCCCGCTCCCCACGCTACCCTCTGGCGACTTCTTTCTCACCCCAAAACGGCCTCAAGGAACATGGTAAGCAGATTTCAGCCGTACAAAATGTTAGGGGAGCAAAGGGTGGTCTGCTCAGGTTCAGACTCTGCTCCACAGTCTCACTCTGCCCACGTGGGCTCAGTTTCCACTGGAGCAACCCAGGTGATGAAGGACCTGGGCAGGGTACCTGGCAGGCTCCCTGAGACAGGGAGAGCAGCTGGGGAAGGGAAGTCTCTTCCCGAGGGTGGGCGGGTGGCGGACAGAAACAGACTAGTCTGGGGCCTGGAGAAAGGACGCGTGGAGAGGGATCAAGTCGCCCTCATACACATGAACACACCAGGGGCTGCATGGCCCGTTCAGCCTGGCATCTCAGGGAGGCACGAGGAGGGCCAAGAGGAGACTGTTACCAGAATGTGGATCACTTGCTCGGGGTCCAGTCCCTCCACTGCAACTCCATTCACTTCCACCAGTTTGTCTCCGGCGTATAACAAACCTAGGCAGCCAGGAACACAAAACAAAGAAGGGGACAAAGATGTTGGCAGAGAGAGAGGCACCTATCCCACAGCTCTGTAACAGAGTCGCCAGCTCAAGCGTGCTCTGACGGTTTAAAATTGACTGTGAAATACGAATGCTAATACGACTAAAGCAACATGGTTATTCTGTTTACACCACCACCAAAGTGCAGGAGAACTGCCTTTTCCCACTTCTCCGCCAGCCCTGGGTATTGATGGATGGTGGCATCACTATTTTTGCTAATCTGGTGTTGTAAAATGGAACTGGAACACTGGTGAGAAGATAACACTGCAAGCAAAGATGTCAGGGTCCCGAGGACATGATAAGTGGAAAGGAAAGGGGGGAACACCTCAAAAGAGGCCCTGTGGGGAAATGGGGGGTGAGGATAAAGCCTTGAGAAATACGAAGCGAAGCCGTGGAACTGTGAGGGAGAGGAGACAAGAAGCAGGACGATGTCGTTGACCAGAAACCAAGAAAGGCAAGGTCAACAACATCACATGTGCTGGGGAGGCTGGAGGAAGGGCCAGTGGGGCAACTAGGAAATCCTGGGGTGGTAGCTGTAAGGATGTTGGGGTAAAACCCTGTGCCAGGTGTTGGGGCCACGGACAGTGAGGACAGGGGGCAGCAGGGACAGAACTGCTTGCTTTAGTAGCACAGCAATGGAAGGTCCATGGCAGAAAGAGTGGGCCAGCGAAAGGCCTTTCAGGATGGGGAAGAGCTATGCCTTTTGAAAGCAGAAGGACTAAGGGAAGAGTGAAAGTTGGGAAGATAGAGTGAGGCCGACCTGGACTTGAATCCTGACTCAAATTGAGCCTCAGTTTCCTCATCTGTAAAATGGCATGATAATACCTACCTCGTGATGTTGCTATGAGAACTGAGAGAACATTATTATGGAGCCCAGGTGGAGGAATCAGTGGAGGAACAGGATTCCTCTGGAATATTTATTCCTTCTCTCTTTAGTAACCAAGCAATGCAATGGCACTTACTACAGCCCCCACCTTAGTTAGGACAGAGGGCTTTTCCTGCCACGAAAACTAAACTATCAAGCATGTCCTAGTTTCTGGGCCCCACTGTACCCTGTGGCTCCAGCCTACCACTCCTCTCGGCCAGCCCGCCGTGGATGATTCTGGCCACCAGGATGTCTCCTGTCATCTCATGGCGCTTGATGGTAGCTCCCTGGGGAGAGAGTACAATGGAATTCCTCTTTCAGCTTCGTGACCATTCTCCTCCTGGCTTCCCTCAGTGGAGCTCTGGTCTTTCAGATAAAGGCATTCATACCAAGCAGGGCCCTACCAAGCCATCAAAAGGGAAAGGATGCCCTAGCTCAGTGGTTTGGCTCGGTGGATAGAGCGTCAGCCTGCGGACTGAAGGGTCCCAGGTTCGATTCCGGTCAAGGGCACATGCCTGGGTTGAGGGCTTGGTCCCCATTAGGGGACGTGCAGGAGGCAGCCAATCAATGATTCTCTCTCATTATTGATGTTTCTATCTCTCTTTCCCTCTCCCTTCCTCTCTGAAATCAATAAAGATATATTAAAAATAAATAAATAAAAGGGAAAGGCCATTCAACGTCGGCCCCCTGAGTTCTCTAACCACACAGACATAAACCATATTTAGATCCTTCCACAGATAAAGAAACCTCCCACAATTACAACCTAATCAAGGGGGCTATTCCTAGAAAATCAAATGGATGCCTTACTTAGCTTCCCATTAATGGGGGGGGGGGGGGAAGGCGGAGGGGGACTTAGGCAAATACATTGGAATTGAGTGAAATATTTGTACATGCCAGAAAGCCAAATAATCAAATATATGTCTTATCTCATAGCTCTTTCAAAAAAGAAAAACACTACAGGGAAATCTTTCCTCGTGGAAGCATTACAACATGTGATGTGCTTGAAGCCACACGCAAAAGTCCCTAAGATCCAGGTTAGCCATTATTACTGTAGGTGCCCCTCACATGCTCGGAGTGCCTCAGACTGTGCCTGGGAGCACAGGCAAGAATATGGCCGGGTAACCGCTAGAGATCATCGAGTTCACCATGAACCCTGGTCTAATTTTCACTGAAATTATAAAATGGTTGTCTTACCAGGGGCTGTTGGTTTTTCACCAAACAAACAATCCTCATTGCTTCCTCACCCTCGGGGATGTTGTCCGGCAGTGGGGGTAGAAGGGGCTCAAAATCTTTCTGAGCCACAGTGTCATGGGCACCGAGCAAGGCCTGGGGACAGGGAAGGACAAGGTGAACAGCCGTCACACATGGACACAGCCATAGGAGACAGTGACTCGATGCTATGTAAGACACAATGACAGCCATCAACACACACATGCCCGGTGCAGGTCTCAGCATTTTATAAAGTGGATGGACTCCGTCTTCAGGATACTCTGTGAGGCAGGAACACTTATTGTCCCCATTTTGCAGGTAAATAAGCAAGACACAGAGAGGTTAAGCAATACTTAATATATTCTTTCATCTCTGTTCAAATGTATTATTCTGTCACGTTCTCATTTCCTGGAAACCCATGCCACCCATGGTGCTCCTATGACCTTCAACTAAAAACAACTTTTCTGCTGAAACCGGTTTGGCTCAGTGGATGGAGCGTCGGCCTGCGGACTGAAGGTCCCAGGTTCGATTCCGGTCAAGGGCATGTACCTGGGTTACGGGCATATCCCCGGTGGGAGATGTGCAGGAGGCAGCTGATCGATGTTTCTCTCTCATCGATGTTTCTAACTCTCTATCTCTCTCCCTTCCTCTCTGTAAAAAATCAATAAAACATATATTTAAAAAATAAATAAATTTAAAAAAAATAAAAACAACTTTTCTAATATTTCCCCTAATGAAGGCAGAATAGGGGGGTGGGGAGGCAGTAATCAAAACACCTTATTTGTTTAACCTGTCACCAAAATTTCATGTGGAACAGGGTGAGAAAAAGTAGTTCCCTGGTTTAAGGTATGATAAAAAGTTCCTTCTAACGACCCACTATGTTAAACTTTCCATTCCACTGGGTGGGGAAGCAGTCCTACAGCCCTGCCTAGGTATGTGGGGCAGAGCTTCATTGGAACTGAGAAAATTCTCTAGGGTTATCTTGTGAACTAAATTTTTGGCTCATAAATTCCATTGCTCCAAATGCAGACATTCTCCTGAAGTTCTCATGTGCTGATAAATTGACCCCAAAATCTGACTTTTCTTCTGCCATCAAATGTTCTCCATATACCCTCTGTCCCCATAGAGCTAATTATCACTATGCTGTGGTTCCTACATACCTTCACACACTTTATCCAAAACTTAAAATATTCCCAAGATGGAAAGGAAGGATGCTACCTTGGTTGCGCCGGAATTTTAGAGGCTTTGCAGGGAGGGAAATAAGACACCATGGAAAGTTCTGGATGTCTCCTTATAAATACGTCAGGCGTGGCTCATGACTGACACATTGAGCCGCTCATACCTCACTCCTACATGTTTTGATACAAATGGCAGGTCACCCATGTACGGCAATAGGGCATGTATTCAGAGAGCACATTTTCCAGCACATTCTTTCCTTTCCCTACTTTGTCTATGTGCCAGGTGGGCATGTCTTGTCCGTTTAGCAAGGACTTGCCTTAAAGTGCGGAGCCTGGAGGATTTGTCTCAGCTCCTGGATCTCGGGGGAGCCAGGGGCTGCATGTAACATCTCCACCACCTGGTTGATGAGAAAGCATACATTGTGAAATTGTTTAATGTGGGAGACAGCCGGCCAGTTTCCTCCCTTCTAGTAAAGCTCAATGAGGAACTCTCAGTGGATGCATAATCATCCATCAGACTTTCCCACGAGCGCCATTGATTTCTTTAAAGAAGCCCCGTGAGTAAAGAAGCCCCATTCGAGCTCTACTGTTCTGTGGACTACAAGCCACCTCACCTCATGGGACAGGGCCTGTGCCTGGGAGGTGGCAGGAAGGAGTTTCTTCCCTTTAAATTCCTGGAGGCAGTCATACACCTGCAGAGGGCAGCCATGCGAGAACAAGAAGGGCGTGTCCATCACAGACCAGCTGACGTCCTGGGGGTCAGCATCTCCAAGGGAAGGAACAGCCTGGGAGCCGCACAGCAGCTGGGCAGCCGTGCGGGCCTCTAATAAGGGGTCTCCGGTTGTCAAGGAGAAGTGAAGCCAAGCTGGGTGGTTCTCACGCTCCAAAGGCTCCCCTCCTGGTTGCCATGGCAAAGTGACCTTCCCTAACTGGTTTCACTGAAAAAGACTCAAACTTTTACTCTTGTTAAACCAAGAAAGAGAGGGGTTTCTAGGACTGAGACCAATGGCGACTTGGGGCCAGACCCCCGCAAGGCCCTGGGCTGGGTGGGCAGCTGGGCAGATGTGAGCTCTGGGATCAGGGTTCGCCCGAGAACGTGAACCAAAAGTCGGACACGAATGCTTATTTGCACTCCACTCTTATCTTTTGTTTGTTTTCTCCTCCTTCCCTAATTCTCCAGTAAAAGTTCATTTATAAAAATTCCGACTTCGTCTCTGCTGACCCGTAGGAGTTTTTTCCAACCAGGACCTAGGGTTGGGCCGAGTCCACCAAGGCCCGCCTGGCTCCACGGTGCAGCCCTTCGTCTCATTGTAGACACATCGTTTCTCTTACGGATGCAGAACCGAGACCCAGAGGCCGGGGCAGCCCAGTCTCCTCCCTCCAGAGCTGGGAGCTGCACTTCCTGCCCTGCCTCAGGGCCAGTGCTCAGGGTCCCGGACCCACTAGGCTGCTGCACTGAGGCAGGAGCGTCAAGCACAGACGCTCAGTGTGAGGAGGGCAGCGCCTTCAGTGACACACAGCTCCTCCAGGAGGAAACGCACTTGGCAGCAACCCGGTGGGTTCCCCAGCTTTCCTGAGCTATAAGTGATAGAGAGCACTGTGTAAGCCTAAGACACAAACGTGGCTGCTCTGTGACCCCAGGGCCCTGGGGAGAAAAGAAAGGAGCTGCCATGCTCTTTACCATCTAAGTTAGTTCCTTCCTAAACTAAGAGGTTTGTTAGCTCTCTCTGCGAACTGCCCTCTAAGAACTTTTCCTGCCTGGCCAGTGTGGCTCAGTGGTTGAGCATCGACCTATGAACCAGGAGATCACGGTTCGATTCCTGGTCAGGGCACATGCCCAGTGTGGGATGTGCAGGAGGCAGCCGGTCAATGATTCTCTCTCATCATTGATATTTCTCTTTCTCGCTCTCCCTTCCTCTCTGAAATCCATAAAAATACATTTAACACATTTAAAAGAGAACGTGTTTCCAAGTTGGGATTTCCTGCCAGGGACATGCAGCCCTGCTGGGTAGGCAGTTTCTGCCCCCAGGATAGGCCAAGGCTTCTGAGCATCAGGGCGCACCTTTAGCAGAGCCTGCAGCCACGGGGAGTGGAGGAGGTCATACAGGAGACACAGTCCGCTCACGTCTCGGCTGTAGAACAAATTCAGCTCTTGCAGCACAAGCCTCAGGATTTGGGAGAGACCTGGGAAAGGCAGAGGGCAGAGACAGGGTGGCAGGCAGGTGGAGAAGGCAAGAAGGCGGTGAACATGTGAAGGTCAAGTCAGCTGGGACGTGCCACGGGGGCTTAGGGGTGGCCATGACACTGGATTTAAGGTCAGAAGATCTGCCTTCAGGCCCTATTCTTTTACTTGCTCAGAAAGTCACCGAACTACCTGGGACCCAGGTTCCTGTGGCAGAAAGAGAGTATGTGAGCTCTCCTATAGGGTTGCTGCCAACGCCTGATGAAATAAGAGGTCATAGTACACAGATGGAAGATATTGTGAGAGCAATATTGCTTTTATTCTCCCCAATCTTACCAGCCTTAGGCTTATTCCAAAACGATCTAGTTGTTTTCTGGGTACTCCTTCCCTAATTCAAACAGAGAGTCATTTGTCTACCCTCTCTGAAAATGCTTATTGAAAGTGTGATTGAAAAACTCTAACTCCCAATAAGTTTTTAATACACATCTCAGGATTCCACTGCTTAAAGGGGTTGACCAGATTTTCGTGAATGCTCGGTTTTTTAGAAGTGTTCTCATAGAAATTCTATTTGATGCAGTGACATTTTGAATGTGAACAAGTTACGAAGCTCTAAGTTTAGGTAAGACATTGGGTCAATATCTTTCCATCCTGCCCAGAAAATTACTTAGACTTACAACCAATACAAGTGGTAGGATACTCAAAAGTGTACAGGACCCTTATAGGAATCGCAGTAAATCATCTATCAGAATTTTACCCATGTATTTGATCACATGTTCAGAGTGATGGTATCAGACCTCCCTAGCTTAAAAACAGGATCCGGGAGCCACATACCATCCTCGGGATTGGACGGCGTAGAACGCGTCAGGTCCTCCTTGTCGGGCGGGTCTGCGCCTTTGTCTGAGGCTATCATCCTCCCGCCTGAGCTCCCAGAGAGAATCCAGGCCTGGGGAGCAGGTCAATAGACAGCACACCGCTCACTCAACCACACTGGCCACGCAGCTCTGGGCGCCCTGAAATACATTTTCAACAGCACTTACTGGGCGAGCCAGGCCTGTGCTACACAGGGTCCTCAGCAAACACACAAAAAACTCTTGCACTGTGGTCCTGACTCTGACCAGCTCTAGTTGTGCAGAAGAGAAAACTGCTATTTCATAAAACACTCGCTCTATGGCGCCCTTTGCCTAGTTGCTTTTACCATCACTCAGAGCTTGGAAGCCTCCCTGACTGACTCAGGAGCCCCGTTCCCTCTCATTGTACCAGAGTCGTGTGTTACTGCTGAGCCACACTCTTAGAATTTACTTTCTATATTGCTTTAGGCAGGTTTCTTTATTTCTTTATTTTTTAAAATGTTTTTATTGATTTCAGAGAGAGGGAGGAGAGATAGAAACATCACTGATGAGAATCATTGATCGGCTGCCTCCTGCACGCCCCCTACTGGGATTCAGCCCACAACCCAGGCTTGTGCCCTCAGCAGAATCGAACGCGGGACCTCCTGGTTCATGGGTCGACGCTCAATCACTGAGCTACACCGGCTGGGCTGCTTTGGGTAGGTTTAATTTCAAGAAACAGAATCCCAAAACAATAGTGGCTTAACAGAAGTTTATATCCTGCTCATGTAAACTTCCAGAGGCGGAGACAATCCCAGCTGGTCGGGCAGCCTTGCTCCATGAAGTTCTCAGAGGATTCTTTCCACTCAGCCCTCCACCACCCCGGGGGCGGTGTGCTCCTCACCCTCCTGCTCCAGGTGGTGGCTGGAGGCCAGCCGTCACATCTACAGTTCAGCCAGCAGGCCAGGGGGAGTGGGGCTTGAGGAAATGAGGGCAGGGGAACATGCCCACGGCTTTGAGGAAGTTTCCCAGAAGGTGCCCTTCACAATGAAGAATCGCCTCATGCCCTGTGTAACCCTCAAATGTCCAATGCACATTCATGTGGCTGGAAGAAAACCTCTATAACTATCTGAGCCTAGAACTCAACTTTTCTTTCTTTTTCTTCTTCTAATCAATAGACAAGCATTTATTTACAGCCTATTTTATACCAAGTCAGTAATTGCCACAAGGGAATTTTTCAACTTTTCTTTACATATAGATACAAAGTACTTTACACAGTTTTAACATACACTGAATTTTCAGGAATGCTACTAAATGCAACTAAACCATGTAGACCAGAAAGCCCAGAACTGTACCTTTAGCTACTGAGAACAGACAGAAGGGCAGACAGGTGGATCCCCGGCATTGAGGAACACTTGGCAGGGACTCTTACCTGCGAGATTGCAGACACGTAATGTTGCTGGTATCAAGGGAAAAGCTTTATCGGGAAATTAGCTGCTTTCAGCTGCCAGTCACCTCGCTGTTCCAGATTAAATCTCTGCACATCCTCTTTGACTTAATCCACAGGCGCCTAACCATTCAATGACTCCCAAGCCTCCCTTGTCACAAATCTTAAGTAATCCTTACACTGAAGAGTCTAGTAATTTCTCTCATTTTAAATCTTCCTGTAGTATTTTCTCTCTCATTGCCAGCACATTGCTAATGGTTAAAGATTAATACTTGTGTTGAGTGTTTCAGGATAACAGACAACCCGCAACAGAAGATAGCATTTTATTTATTTATTTTTAATATATTTTATTGTTTTTTTACAGAGAGGAAGGGAGAAAGATAGTTAGAAACATCGATGAGAGAGAAACATCGATCTGCTGCCTCCTGCACATCTCCTACTGGGGATGTGCCCGCAACCAAGTTACGTGCCTTTGACTGGAATCGAACCTGGGACCCTTGAGTCCGCAGGCCGAAGCTCTATCCACTGAGCCAAACCGGTTTCGGCAATAGCATTTTATTTTAATGGAAGGGAAAACTGTGGAGCTATCTGAGAGGAAGCCTAGTAACCTTACTAATTGTCTCACGCTCCGGTGAGAGAACAATGAAATCAGCAGCAGTTCCTTCCGGAAGGCCCCCTACCAAGCCACTGCTCTGAACTTCATGGTTCGCCCATCCTCTGTCTCAGATTGCAGCTACTTCTTTGCAGGGAGGGGGGAGAACTTTGAAAGCAGGCATCACAAAACAACAACAAACAGGAGAAAGGGTACTGCTGACAGCAAGGCGAAGGGTAAAGACCAAATAGCGATTATAAGGTTTATCAGCTCCTTTATCCTAAATTAACATATGGCTCTCCACTGTAGATGAAAATCCAAGCTGGGAATGGGATACATTTGTGAATGTTTTATGAAAAGCACTTAATTTTATTAAAAGTTTTTATTTTCACACTAGCCAGTTTGGCTCAGTGGATAGAGCGTCGGCCTGTGGACCAAAGGGTCCTGGGTTTGATTCCGATCAGGGGCACGTGCCTTGGCTGCAGGCTCCTCCCTGGCCCGGGCCCTGGTCAGGGAGCATGCAGGAGGCGACCAATCGATGTGTTTCTCTCCCAGGGATATTTCTCTGTCTTTCCCTCTCTTCCACTCTCTCTAAAAATCAAAGGAAAAACATCCTCAGGTGAGGATTGAAAAGTTTTTATTTCCAACTCTTTTCACTTTGGAACTTTTAATGCATGACCGGTATGAAATGACATCTCTGCAGCTGCAGGAGGAAAGTGCACTGGGAAGTTCTAGGTTCGAGACTCAGCTCTAATAGGAAGTGAATCACAGCCACTCCTTGTCTGTAAAACGGGAATCAGTAGGGTGAGCATTCATCAGGGTGAGAGGTCCTTACAAATTGCTACAGACATTGCCTGGAGACTTAGGGCTTTTCCCCCAAGAGAACTGAAATTTTATAATTTTAATATGCTATTTGAAACATATAAATACAGTAAGAAGAAACTAATGTTAACAGGGTAGTTTTACTCATGACTCCAATAAAAGGATGAATTGTAACATGTTTTTTGTGTTTTGAAAGAATTAAGACGGCCTACCAGCATTTTAGAACTTCTCAGTGGGTCTCAAGTTCTCCTCTGTCCATTTCCACAATTATCCCAGTCTCTATCTCCTAGGGGGTCAAAGGCATTCAGTACAATTGCCTTTACAGGTCAAATGTGGAATTTACTTAAAAGTCCAAACATTCCCTAATGGAAATGAAAAGTGTTTAACATACACTGATCTTCCAGTACCGTCCCTCGGCAGCAAGCAGGCCCACGCGGGCAGAAAGCATCAGGCTTCTTGAGAAGACACTACAACAAGGAGATGATTGACTAAGGCCTAATATTTCTAACCAGGATTTTAAATCCTCATTCCTCCCTTCCCTGAACCTGTTTAAGAGAGAGAGAAAAAACAAACACAAAACAAAAACAAAACAAACATAAAAACACAGTAACTATCAAAATATGCCTTTTATTCAAAGAAATAACAGACTTCTTTTAAGACCCTTGTCCTCGGGTTAATAGGATCAGGTTAATTTGTCCTTTGCCACAAAAGGTGCTATAATAATAATTAAGTTTGTTTATTTTAAAGAGAGATGTCTGAGACCCTAGAGGAACCTCTGAGGCAGATGACAATGTGGGCACCAAAACACAAAGCCTGGTTTCTTTTAAAATTGTAGTCTGCCCTGTGTCATTTCTTTTACAATCAAAACAACCTCATAAAGATGAATGTCTTTTATTATGAAAATTGCTGTTACATTACAGCCACCATTCCAAAACAGTATTTTAATAAACACTCGTCTTGATTATAAAGTAGAGCAAAAACCATGATCCTGTTTGTTAGCATCTGCTGATGTTTAACATAAATCAGGACACTCCGTACGCTCCCCACGTGCGCAGGTGAGATGAGGAAGAGCACCTATGTTATCCAAACAGCTACTAGTGTTACTTGTACAGTATAAACCCACCACTTACAACATAAAAAAAGCAAAACACTACGATGTTGAGGTGTCACAATACTTGTGAGATGGGAAAAGCCGAGCGCGTTTCCTTTTTCTTCCCCCGTGAGGCACAGGGACGCACACTAGGTCAGGGACAGATGCAGGGCTCCGCTTCCCTGTCTCCTAGTCTTTGCTCCACCGCAGCCTGCATGCAAAAGCCTTCGCCTCATTCCCAGGCCTCAGGCACAGCCTTTGCCTGTGGACAGGGGAGGATCCGCAGCAGCTCAGGGTCAGTGTTGGAGTCCAGTGTATTCAGCCTGTAGCACTCACTGTAAGGAAACCGAGGACAAGATTCCTATGTTCTTTTACTCAGGAGGCAGAATACACTCCTATTTGGACACGATCCTTGTTTGGGGCTGGAATTTGTTGGTCATTATATTGAACCTCTCTCCTATGATGAATACCCTGGTGGAAAGGCTTAGAAAAAGTTAAAACTGCAGTTTAAAAGTTCCTCTTGCCCCTGTCTCAGCAAAGCAGCAGGATGCACTCAGGATTGCAGGGAACCCAGGAAGGCAGAGTGTGGTAACCGTCGTTTCGAGAACAATCTGCTCCTTGCAAAAGGGTCTGGGGTAACTGCAGGCAAACCAGAAACTCAAAAATGTCCATCGACGTCCTGAACGTGAGAACCTTCCTGACGGTGTGGAGCAGCGTACCCTTCGCCAAAGGAAGGGATGTCCTCTTTCTTCAAACAGTAGTAGATGGGACTGGTCCAATCTGAATTCTACCTCCTTTTCGATCTTCCCTTTAAACTGTACAGTCTTTTCCTCTGGGCTCAGAGCTCTGATCATTAGTAAGGCTCAGAAATAACCAAAATAACACAACATCCTAACTTCAAGACCATTCTTTTTTGCCACTACAGGAAGGTGCCAGATGGTGCTATAAGACTCTGTAGAGATAATCCAGTTGTTAGCTGTTACGCAACCTAGTTAAGCTTCTCACGCTGGATCTGGTAGTAACATGCCTGAAAAAAATAAAAACAATTTCAAAATTTACTTTGAAAGAAATTACATAAACATAGCAACACACATGGGACTAAAGAAAGAAAATCCCTTATTCATTCTGATGGCCCAATAAAATCAGTTGCTTTCATTTTCCCTGTTCTCTTCCAGTCTCCGATCCAATGTCTATATTGCCTAGCTATAATTAATAGAAATATAATTTTATGCATTTCCCTCTAATTAAAAAAAAAAACACAAAACTTTTTACAAGCTGTATAATATTCTTCACTAAGTAATACTATAATTTGCTAAGCCACTATTAATTGGACATTTAGAGAATGCTGCTCATTATAAGATACACAAATAACCATGATCAGAATCATCATGTTTGGCAAACATGCAGATTAAGCATCATTCCACACCTATGAGTCAGAATTTCTAGGAACATTTTAAAAAAGCATCCCTTGGTGATTCTGAAAGTATCCTGGCCTGTGAGTTACACTACAAACACCACCTCATCCAAATAATACATAATGTTCCCCGTTCTTTAATTATAAATCTCCAGGCGTAGGACTACTCAAACTCACAAACATTTTTGATGTTGTTGACATCAATGTTAATAACAGCTGTTTTCCAAAAGGGTGACTAATGTAAGTGTAATAATTCAGTTTCTTCCTTGGTGATGTTTTGAGATGCTCTTCAATAACATAGGTAATAAGTCATTGGTGGTCAGTATCTTCCCCAGTTCCTACCACCCTTTTTTAGTTTATTTAATAAAAATGGTATTTCAGTTGAAAAGTTAAAACATTAACCCAATGCAGAAATCTGACATTAAATTCTAGTTTTCCCCCTCATTTTAATGTCTGCCTTTCCTTCTTTCTCCCCTTTTCTATCTTTAACCCTAAAGCACTTGTAATTTGCAATATTGGTGATTTCACCTGATTCCACTCTCCTTCCAAAATTCTTAGTGAGCTATCCCATGACTTTACCATTTATTTATTTATTTATATTTTTAAAATATATTTTATTGATTTTTTACAGAGAGGACGGGAGAGGGATAGAGAGTTAGAAACATCGATGAGAGAGAAACATCGATCAGCTGCCTCCTGCACACTCCCTACTGGGTATGTGCCCGCAACCAAGGTACATGCCCTTGATCGGAATCAAACCTGCGACCCTTGAGTCCGCAGGCCGACGCTCTATCCACTGAGCCAAACAGGTTAGGGCGACTTTACCATTTATTAAGTAAACTTCTCGTTTCCATTTTTTTGTCTGATGTTTCCATTTTTATATGTGAAGTTTTCATTATAATGTCTATATGGGAGCTATCCCTTCCACTTAGTTGTCTATTCCTGTAACAGTGATATACTATCTTAATTATTATAATTCTGTAACATTTTACTAACTGGAAGAGTGGGTCTATTCTCCCTCTCTTTTTTCAGAAGAGTTTTTGTCATTTTCTTTCTGTTGTTCTTCCAATAAACTTCAGAATGATTCTACTGCAGTCCAAGAAAAATTGAGGTGGGGGAAGCAAAATGACTTTCAACAATCCCTAGAGAGCCCAGATCAGAGAACCTCATTTATACCTACTGGCTACAGTAATACATGGCGGGAAAGAAGATGCTATTCTTATTCATTCTCTACATACTGCCTGCTGGTTTTACCTTAGTTCCACTAAACAGCTTGGATACTTTTTTAGACACTATGAATCCTTCTGTTTCTTCTCTAGAAATACATTTATATAGATGCTCTACATTTATAAAACTTTGAATTATCAATTTATAGGGAGATTGGGTGATGAATAATTTGCTTTAATATTTTAGAGAATAATTGACTGATGGGTCAATCTCCTTAATATATTATCATATTTTAAAATATTAACAACTAGAGGCCTGGTGCACGAGATTTGTGCACTGGGGGGCAGGGGGTAGGGGTGGGTGGGTAGGGGGAGAGGTTCCTTCAGCCCAACCTGCGCCCTCTCACAGTCCGGACCCCTCACTCCTTACTGATCCACCTGCAGCAGAGGCGGGAGAGGCTCCTGCCACCACCACTGTGCTCACTAGCCAGGAGCCCAGCTTCTGGCTGAGCAGAGTTCCCCCTGTGGGAGCTCACTGACTACCAGGGGGAAGCTCCTGAATTGAGCATCTGCCCCCTGGTGGTCAGTGCACGTCATAGCAATCGGTTATTCTATTGTTCGGTCAATCTGCATATTAGGCTTTTATTATATAAGAAGATATGTGCTCTAACGGCACTTAATGTTTGCATTAAACTCATATAAAGAAGAAAACTGGCTAATTACAGATCTGTAATATGGTAATTGAAGGGTAGATTTTAAGGTAGTATTAAATAACACCTATACTTACCTTCAAGGTGGTGAACATTATGCCCTGTTCCCCATGTTGAAGATATGGGTCCATTAGATCCTCAATGAGATGTACCTCAGAGCCTAAATTCCTAATCCTGCCCAACGAGAAAAAGATACTGAATCATTTCTTGTACATCTGCCTTCTGAATCTATTTGAGGGGGAAAGAAAGAATAGCTCGACAAAGAGGTAATGACATAGTGGAATGGTTTAATAGAAATAGAATTTTTGTAGTGGGGGGAGCATATTCCTGTCATCAGTTCAAAAAAAGCAAAAGGCATACATGTTAAAATGAGTGGTCACTAACATTAAAGTCAGAAAGACTGGTCACCTGGCCCGTAGCACCACATATAAGAAAACAGGAAACAGGTCGTCCATGGACCACAAGAAGTCTTCCTGCAGAGACGCCAGCACGCCCTGAGAGATCTCCTCGAAAGTCTGCTGGATGACTTTCAGTTTGTCTGATGGGGTAAACGTTGTGCTGTTGGGGGAAAAAAAGACAAAAATATACCTGGTAATTTTCTTACTGGAGCCATTTGTTATTCATTTTTTGAGAGTATTCCCTCCTGAGGTACATCAGGCACAATGAGTCGTTGGAAGGGGTGACCTCTGTAACCCAATGGTTCTGAGAAAAGAAGCTTCCAACTATCTACGATTCACCTGGAAGAGTTCACTAAGTCACACGTCATCTCCTTTCACCAAGTGGATCTTATTTTCATATTATGTGCTCTTCTCTGAGGAAGTATAGCTAATTTCCATTTGGCTAAAGATGTGATTATACAGGTAAGTTTCTGGGTAGGCGCTCCACTTTTGACAATACAAGGGCTTTGTAGAGTGAAAGGTAACAGAATGTCTCAAAAGAGCCTTTCTTATCTCCTGGCTGTTTTTACAACATCTAGGAGGGGAGGGAGGGGCGCTTGGAGCTTAAGTAAAAATAAGATCTCATTAATATCTTAATAGACTAACCACTACTTTGATTTATGTGTTTTTTCCCAACAAATAAGAGATTACCTGATCTGCTGTAGACATTCCACGGCTGAGGCAAAACAAGCATCTTTTGTGGTTGGCAAAACCTGCAAAAAGAGTATTTATGAAGCTCAATGAGAAAAGCTATTTTTTAAAAAAATATATCTTTATTGATTTCAGAGAGAAAGGGAGAGGGAAAGAGAGATAGAAACATCAATGATGAGAGAGAATCATTGATTGGCTGGCTCCTGCACGTCCCCTAATGGAGATCAAGCCCACAACCCAGGCATGTGCCCTTGCCCGGAATCGAACCTGGGACCCTTCAGTCCGCAGGCCGACGCTCCATCCACTGAGCCAAACCAGTTAGGGCAGAAAAGCTATTTTTTACTGTAATAATAAAACAATACCGATGGCAGAGTGCAGGTCTTTGGTGAATAATTCATGCTTGGGTACTATTCTACCAACGTAAGGTGGAAATTTCTAGTATCTCAAATCCCCCATTCCAAAGAAAAGCACAGTTGCTAAGGAAACTAAAATCTACTATACCTTTTTAGTCTCTCCAAGGATTGACAAGGTCACTGGCCAAAATTTCCTGCAATGGAATCCATCCTTTGTTAATACAAGTTGTTACTTATGGTAAATTAATCACCATAAAAACAGGTGATGGCTATATTGGCTTTCCTGTCCCCATTTAAAATAACTGTACCACAGACAGGTCAAGTTTTAATAAACATTCCAGAAGTAATTTAAGGTCTATCATGTCCCTTATGGATCTGTTATTCTATACTCTAAAATCCTTATATATTATGAATATGACCTAACAATGGCCAAAATATTTCCTTTACTCAGTCTCATTTATCTCATTTTTACTATTAAATTACTCTCCACTGAAAAGATTTACTTTCCAATTCAGGTTTAGTCTCTTTTTTGATAGCACAAATATATAATTATTGGGCGTTGGGGTAATCAGCCTTATTACAGCATCAGAAAGCATAATCACTTAGTATTCTCCTGGAATAACAAGAAACAATGCCTTTCAAAAAAAGAGCACTTTGAAAACTTTTAAATGAGTAATTATGTATAGGGGAGAAGGAACAAGAAGAGAAGGAAGCATGCCCAAGACTGAATACAATTAGGTTTTTAAAAAAATATGAATGTATATATATTTTGCTTTAAAAACTGCAAAATATCAGGTACGATAACTTAAATGTATATAATTTGATATATATATATATATATAAAGCATGCACACACACAAATAAAAAATACGTTCTAAAGAACAATGGGGTCCATACCCATCTTCAAAAATAAAGATTGTTAAATATCACTATTTTGTGAAATAAGACAGATACGCAAATAAGTGAATAAACTGTAAATTGTATATATAATTAGATATCAAAGTACTCAATTCCTGATAATGGTATTTCCATTTTAAATTAAAACCACTTGATTCCACTCATAACTGCTGTACGTACCTCTGCACCCCAAGGAAGCCCAGCAGAGCAATATCTGGCTGCTTGTTCAGTCGCAGAACACACTCCCAGTAAACATCCTCCTCACGGTCGTTCTCCAGGGCATAGAGCATGAACAGTGGTGGGTAGAGCCGAGGCAGGAGCACGGGAAGCAGCAACCCAGAACTGGTTACCACGTAACTACAAACAGTGGAGTGAGAGGGAGAATCATTCCTGTTAAAACTCAATGCAGAATCAAAGTTGAAAGTAGAGATGGGAAATTCTGAGGAAAGGAGCAGATTACTCTACTTTTAATTTGGAGTTCACATGAGGAGCTTAGCCCCTGAGTTTGGTCTTGGACCAACTGTGAACTCTTTTTGTAACTCAGAAAATCTAACTGGAAACCCACGTGGTTTCCACTGTGAGATGATTTCTCGGTGATTATTCTAGGTCAGCATGAGGTGCCTCTCCCCAGCAGCCTTTGTGCCCAGTCATTTGCGGCTGCACTTTCATGAACTTGAGAGAGATCACCTGTCCAACCACATCACTTTAGAAATGAGGAAGCTGAGATTGAGAGAAACCATCTTTTCTGGCGTCATTTGGCCGCCACCCCCTTTCTTCACTATCTCCACCAAGTCCATTTACCCCGGCTCTGGGGATTCGGATCTGGAATCTGACTTCCCAGTGCAGAAGGATTTCCTTTCTGTGGGCAGAGGCGCGGAGAGAGGAATGGTGCTGCCCTCTTCAGGAAGCTCGGGAAATAAAAACCTAAGGAGTAATAAAACACATAATTACAGAATTACACCTCCAGAGAGGCTGAAAGAGTAAAAACATATTCCCATTATCTAATCTATTTAAGGACCCATGAAGTCAAACTTTTTATCAACTAAATATTTTAGTTGTCTGAGCTTCTTAACTGATGCTTCTCACAGAATAAAATTAAAAGTGCCGATAATGAATAATACCACTAAAAATCTTCATGTGCTATGGCTTTTTCCTGTCTAGTTATTTAAGAATGAAGAATTCCGATCTTTATGTTTCTTTTATTGGAAAATCCAATCTGAGGTCAATCTGTATAAACTCTTCAAGCAGAGACCATTATTCTCAGAGTATAAATAAGTATCAGTGGAAACTAAATGTCCAACGTTAAGGAAAAAATGAAAACTCAATTATTATAAAATTTAAAAAACTTTTTCATTGAATTTATTGGGGTGGCAATGGTTAATAAAATTATATAGGTTTCAGGTAGAAATTTTCAATATTTATATGAAAAGCCAAGTTGCTGAAAAAAATCTTCAAGTGATTAAACTGCCAAATTGTTGAGGATTTTTTTCTAGGCTCTGAATTTGCCCTACATTTTATCTCCAATTTCAAATGGTAGGTTTTACCAAGAACAAGTTTATTGTCCTCTTTATTTTTATAGACTTTAACTGTGACCCTTGCTCTTTAAGACAGTCTGCAATCTTCTCTATTTTTGTAGACTTATCCCCCTAATTTTATAGTTGGTAAAGCTAATGAAGGTCAGGAAACTTATCTTTATTATACCCTTGCTAATGTCAGAGCGGAAATACTCACAACCCAGTGGTCTTTTAGATCACAATGCCCCTAAAAGCTGAAACATTTCCACATATATTTAAGAAAGTTTTCTGGGACAAACTGATAAACTTTTGCATAATTATTTCAACATAATATTTTGTTGGCTTACACCCAGTAAATGATCTTGAATGTCACTAGTTCCAGATTTGCTTACTGCCTTAAAACTTTCCAAAAATGCTTACTCGCCCACTTTCTAACCTCCTTCAGAGTCTCTGTTCAGATATTACCTTATTAGTCAGGCCTCCTTGACCTTCTGTTAAACGGCAGCATCTTACCCCAGCCCCATCCTCTTTCCCGGTCGTTCATATTGTATATTTTATCTACTCTTTTCCCACTACAATGTAAGCTCCAGGACAATACAGATTTCAAAAAAGTTTTGTGTGTGTTGTTTTATTCTGATAAATTCCCCCAGGAGCTAGAATCGTGGCTAACACAGAGATGCCCTTGATAAATATTTGTTGAGCAAATGAACAAAGATGATACTGTTGTCAAGGAACAGGACATAAATACTCAGGGACAAAACTTCATGTTAGACTTTATCTTCTTTGTGATGGTACCTAGAGATGAAATCCAAACAAGACTACTCTATTTCATACCAAAATTACAGTTAAATAACACATTTATTTTAGCCTTCTATTATACTAAATGAGTAAGTATAATATACTTAAGAAAGACATAAAAGAAATTAATTCACAATGGCAAAGGTTCTTCTTTTTTTATATTTATAGCATAAACATAAAAGTAAAAATGTACTTTCGTGATTCAATCTATTTAAGGATCTCTGGCACAAAACCATTTTCTTGATGAATAGTTTCTCTGATAAAGGAAAACATTAATGATTCTTCACAAAGTTGTAATCTCTAGATTCAGGGCAAAGATACCCAAACATGAGTATAAACCAGTATTCCACAACTTGCCACCTTTTCATGGAAAGATCTCTTACCTCACCAGCTGGAAAATTCGCTTAAGGTAGGACTTAATCTCCTTCACAGCCTCCTGCAGTAGCCGGCGGTTGGCCCCCACACCCACGTACGTCATTCTGTACACAGCAACCAGCGTCTCCACGAGCCTGCCCAGGGGGTGCAGTGGAGTGTCACAGGCCTGAGCAGGGAGAGAATTAACAGAAGAAATACAGAGAGGACTAAGACAAAAATGAGCAGCGAGTAGATAGGGATGATACTTGTGGTTTTACATCATTAATCCACAAGCCCAGAGCAATTTTGACTCTAGTTTTACCTTTATTAGATATTTCTTGATGTCATCATATTTCTCCACTGAGAAGGCACCAACATGCTGAGGAATGAATTCCAAACTCTCTAGTGTTTGAGTCTGTGAACGACTTAGTATCTCTGGACTATAAAAGGGAAAAGAAAGCGTCTTGTGAATTTCACATCAAGAAAGCAAGATGATTGTAATGTGCACGTAAAACACGGTTTGACAACTAAAGGATAAAATGGAGGGTCCAGAACAGCGTCTGCCCCAAATGAGCACATATACGGCAACTGACCTGCTATTAAGTTATGTAACAGTCATTCAAAGCAGCATTTAAGGTTACTTCATAACAACAAGAAATTAAAGAAGATTTTACTCCACCATAAACCATGGTGTTGGAAGATACTATGTCAGCCTGAAGAGAAAACTGGTGATAGATTTGTCAGTGATGAGAGAAAAATGGAGTAAAAGGGAAAGGGAGAGCGAAGGAAAAAAGAAATCAAATCAGAGGGCAAAGGAAGAAAGAAAAATGAGTTCAAGAAGTAAGGAGATAATGAGGATGCTACAGCAGGTGGTGAGGCAAGCACATTATGGGTAAAGGGAAGCTCTGCACCAAGAGGCTAAGACCAAACACACTACTTATAATCGGCAGAAATGTTAGGTAATGGCGCTCTATCATTAGATTATAACCAATCAGAAAATAGAAACAATACACAATCATTATTTTTACACTATTTTAGAGATACAAATAAGATATGGTTTTATATAAAAGTTCATTCGTCCTCACTCCTTGGGAACATTCAACAACAGCTCATCAAGGTTCACTGGAGGCCTAAAGTGTCAATGCCCACAGTAACAGGCTGACAGTGAGGGCTGGCCATCTGCAGCACACACAAGGGCAAGCCCAGTTTTAGTCAATTCTGGGAGTTTCTATTTCTTCTACTGATGGAGTAGAGGGTAAAAATCATGACCTTCATGAATGAAACACTATAATCAATTCCCATTTATCCCAAATACAGAAAAAAAGACCCAAATGCTCAGCAATGCTTATGGAAGTTACTCGCTAAGTTAAAAAATAAGGACATGAAAAAGGGCAGATGGAGAAAAGAAAAGCAGGAGAAAAGGATAAGAAAAAGTAGAAAAAGAGCCCGGCTGGTGTGGCTCAGTGGTTGAGCATCGACCTATGAACCAAGAGGTCATGGTTCGATTCCAGGTCAGGGCTGGAGCCCCAGTGTGGGGCGTGCAGGCGGCAGCCACATTAATGATTCTCTCTCATCATTGATATTTCTATCTCTCTCTCCCTCTCCCTTCCCCTCTGAAATCTATAAAACATATATCTTTTTTAAAAAGAATTTCCTCAAGACTTTTAGCTCTTGCGAGCTTCCCGTCATGGCTTCTCAAGCAGCTGGCATTGCCCTGCCACAGAAGTAGTGGAGGCTGGAGCGTGAGAAAATGGAGGAGAGAGAGCAAGCCCAGTGTACCTCCTCTACTCTCTCTGAGCTTCAGGAGTCTCTTTTTCGCATCTTGAGCCAAAGCAGAGGGTTTTTTCTGGATCTCTGTCAATCTACAGTAACATAGTGCCTGCCTCAAGGTTTCAGGTTACACTGTGTTCAGGCTGAGGGATATTTACCTTTAAAAACCTATAAACTCATGACTGGTTCAATGGTCCTTTGAACTCAGATGTTCTTCCCCAGTACACTAGCTGATATTTACTTTTCAGTTTTCAAATAGCTAGCCATGTATTCGGTGTGGGTTTTATAGCTGAGTTCAGGAGAAGATAAGGGGGGGGGGGGGATGTTTTATCACCATTGACTTTTAAATTAAATTCTATTTTTAAGGTCAGTGTGGCAAACCTTGACTACCCGTGGGTTTTAAGTTTCATCTTCCTCCCATGCTCTGCCCTGTGCTGGGCAGGCATTCACCCACCTGTCTCTGTGTTGGCGCCGGTTGGCAGTCAGGGCCACAGCAATATTTTCCCATGCTTTCCAAACTTCCCCTTGGCCTGGACTTTCACAGCCCAGCTGATGCCAACATTCATCAAACACTGCTTTCCACTTCTCATCAGCCGGCACGGCCAGATTTCCTAGTTTCCTGCTATAAAAAGTCATACCACGCTTTTATTAATCACCTTTTTTTGTGCAAAAATTCTAAAAAGAAACTAATACACAATTGGGAGTGCTTCTGAGACAAAACTGCCTAGATTTGATGGTGGTTCTATTTTAAAAACACTGAATAAAAATTGTAAAGAGATGGTTTTTAACTACTTAATGTTCATCAGACACTAAAGACTATGAATTGTTAAGTACAAAGCACACAGAATGGATTCCTTTGCTTTCTCCATTTATACAGAGTTGATTTTGTAAAGGTGATTCCTGTTAAAACAAGGACTTTCTGTGCTTTGCTCAACTCATGATAGGAATGGTGAAATGAGTGGAATATTGGGTTCTAATAATACTCTAAGAATAAACATGTATCAAGTTCCCATCAGAACAAAGAATCTGAGATGCTACCAAAATACAAAAACAAAGCTAAAGCTGGAATCAATAAAGGAAAATATACACATGCCAAAAACTTGTCAGGAGAACATAATATAACTTAGAGACTCAGATTTTAACTTTCTTTTCCATGTGTGCAGAGTATACTATTTCACTTGTTATATGTATACATGCCTGATCTTTATTTTCCAAATCAAATTGTGTAAGGGTTCCATTTAAGAATGCCCTCTCTTAATCAACTGGGACACCTGCACCATTAACAGTAGTATTATTCCCACATACAAAACTTTTATTTTAAACTTCAGTACTCTAAGGCTTTAATCTAAACCAGGGGTCCTCAAACTTTTTAAACAGGGGGCCAGTTCACTGTCCCTCAGACTGTTAGAGGGCTGGACTATAGTTTAAAAAAAAAACTATGAACAAATTCCTATGCACACTGCACATATCTTATTTTGAAGTAAAAAACCAAAATGGGAACAAATACAATATTTGTATTTGCATGTGGCCCGCGGGCCGTAGTTTGAGGACTCCTGATCTCAACCAAGACTTTAGATTTAGCTATCCATAGGAGCGTCAGTTGACAATTCAAGGTTATACTTTGTTAAAAAAAAAAAAAAAAAGAAACCTTCAAAACCTTGTTCTACATTTAAAATATTAACCAGCTTTGATAAAAGCAAGACAGCCAAAAACATTCATAATTAATCCAGAATTAACATTAATTACTCACAAAACTTTGGGTTTGTCTTTATCACTCTCATACAGACTAGGCTTGAAGTAAGTTCCAGTGATTTTTATGCCAGATCCCCATTCTCCACTAAAATAACCTTCAATGTAATCTCCATTTGGCATAGTCAGTGTTCCCTAGGTAAAGTTAGAGAAAATGTGGAATTAGAAAAAGTATTTTCAATTTAAAAAATCAAGAGAAAAAACAGCACCAAATGGTTAACATTTCCCTTTTTAACTTACTCTTTACCAACCCCCAATTCTTTTCTTTTAGTTGTGTGTATATGCATGTGCAAAAAGAGTATGTGAAAATAAACCCTGTTAAAAAAAAAAAACACTCACAGAAAAAAATTGGTAAAATATTTTCAGCTGAATGAAAAGAACACACAATTTATACAAATGCATGGGGCGCTGACAAAAGAGTGCTCAGAGGCAAATTTATAGCATGTGAAAATATGCTCTAATGACATATAACATCATTAGTCTTAAGAGAAATGCAAATTAAAATCACAAGATAACACTTCATATCCACTAGAATGTCAAAAAAGGAAAAAAAAGCAGAAAATAAAAAATATTAACAAAGACATGGAGAAATTAGAACCCTCATACAATGATGGGGGGAATACAAAATGCTGTAGCCACTTGGGAAAACAATTTGGTAATTTCATAATATGTTAATTATCAATTTACCATACAACTCAGCAATTACACTCAAAGGCATCTACCCAAGAGAAATAAAAACATACGTTTACACTAAAATTGGAAATAATAGAATGCCCATTAACTGCTGAAGAAAGAGATAAACAAAATGTGGTTTTGGAATACTATTCAGCAATAAAAAGGAATGAAGTACTGCATGTGCCTGGGTTGCGGGTTTGATCCCCAACCACAATCGGGGTACATGCGGGAGGCAACTGATCAATGTGCCTCTTTCACATCAATGTTTGAGGGAAAACCTCAAAAACACGGCTATTAAGAACCCACACAGAAGGGACCACGAGTGGTATGATCCTATTTATATGCAGGCAAACTTACAGAGTAATAGAGTCCACTAGAGGTTCTTTGGGGTGGGTTAGAAATGAGGGGTGACTTTAGATGGGCAGGAGATGGTCATGAAAATGCTCCAAAACTGGATTGTGGTGATGGTTGTACAACTCTTACTAAAAATCATTGAAACAGGTGAATTTTATGAAGTTAGCCTTTTTAAAAAGTCAAGGAAAATGAGTAGCACTGTATTAGAGAGAGAGAGAAGGAAGTTAGTTTCCAACCTTTCCATTAAGAGTCCAGTCATCAGAAAATTCTCCCTCATAGATCGTATCATCTTCAGAAAGCAAAACCCCATTTCCCTAGGGAAAGAAACAAGACAAAAATCACAATACATAAAATGCAGATAACTTGGGAGTACATGCAGTCATATTCCCTAAAGCCTTACATACTTTTAAAGACAAGAAAAATAGTACTAAGAAGGTAGAACATTAATAAATAATTTTAAAAGTTAATAACATAGGAGTTTAAAAAAGTCCATAGTAACTATGTGTAAAGATGCCACTCACCATCATTTTATTAAGGTGAAAGTTGCCTTCATAGTATAATCCAAACTGGGTAACTACCACACCATTCCCTTGACATACATCATCTTGCCACATTCCCATGTACTTTTCCCCCCTTCATAGAAAGAGAAAAGAAAAATCAATGATAAAGATGAGGTGGGAAAAAACAATCATCACATGAAAGATACCAAGCATCACCCTAGGTGTTCAACTTTTCTAGTTCAAGTGGTTAATTCCATCGCCTCAAACATGAGACCATGCGATAGCAAAAGGCATCTTCCTCAGAGCAATGTTCTTTCAGGGATTAACTATCAGTCCACTCGACATAGATCTGCTTCTACTCCATGGACATCCACGATAACTTTAAAATATATCACTATTCAAAATGTGATAGGCAAACTCAAACCTACGCAGCTTTTTATTACCCAAAAGTTTAGTAACCAAAAAAAGAGAGAGAAAAAAGAAATGAGGTTTATCATACAAGAAGGCTCATGCTTCACCTACTCAAACTTAGAGAAATCTTACTAATCTCCACTAAACAGACAAAATAAGTACAAACTCCTTATTAAATAAGCATGGATTTTAGGAATAACAGCAAACTTTTTTTTTTGTTAATCCTCATCCCAGGCTATTTTTTCTATTGATTTTTTTTTAGAGTGTGGAAGGCAAGGGGGGTGGATGGAAGAGAGAGAGAAACATCAATGTGAGAGAGGCACATTAATCAGTTGCCTCTCACACGTGCCCTGACCAGGGTTGGGGATCAAACCCACAACCCAGGCATATGCCCTTGACTGGGAATTGAACCTGCAACCTATTGGTCACAGGCTGACACTCTAACCACTGAGCAACTGGCCAGGGCAACAGCAAGTTTTTTAAAAATTTCACATTATGACAACAACACGAAGGAAAAAGAGTACATAATTAAGTCCAAAGACAAATCAGGCCAAGTCAAATATGGAGTCAAAAGAACTGCGCACCACCCCAAGGTTTACATGAATTTAACCAAGCTTGATATCTGGGTTGTGGCATGGTGACAAGTATCTGGGAGGAAGACCTGAGCAAAAGGTACTTAGATACCATGCTAGGACTGCAAATGGAATTTCCCCTCTGTCTACTCCTATTATCTACTAATTTCATTAAAGGTTTTTCTTTGCATAATAGTTATAGCTTCTTTGAGACACTAAAAGCTTTTTATGTGTGAAGCTTTAAGAAAAATGGTACCAATGTTAATTTTGAATGACCCTGACAATATAAAGAAGTAACCTATAGTTTGGTTCACAAGTAAATGAATAAAATGATGCCTGACAAGTCTTCTTATTAAAATTTTTCTCAACACTGTCGAATTAAGACACTTAGCCTTCATAAAATCATCACTGTTTTTGGAGAAATACTTTGAGATTAGAAGCAGAATACTGTACCTTGTGATATCATCAAAGACACCATATCCTGATTTCTTATCCATTACCCATTGACCAATGAACATGCTGGGAGAAGAGGAAGTCAATTTTCCACTTCGTAGCAGACCATGACCATGACGCATGTTATCTTGAAAACAACCTTCAAACACTTCACCAGAGGCATAACTGTGGTTAAAAGGGATGGATAAACATCACATCACATTTAATTTTGATGGTTATTTTTGCAAAGTTAGGAAACTTAAAAGTATATTCATGTCTTACTGGTAATTACACCAATTTAGTTATATGATTATTTTTCACCAATCAAATCTCATTTCCAATAGGAAAATGAAATGAGTGGTCTCTGAAAGAATGATAGATTTGTCCATATTAGAGTCATATAATAAACATAAATTTATAGGCAACACATTTAGGAGAGCCTATGAGAAAGTTAGGGCTTATGAAGTTTGTACAATTTTGTTAAGAACTAAATAAAAACCTAGTATTTTCATCTTGTGATAGATGATAGGCTGAACTTTTTAAAAATCACTTTACACAGTTTCAGACATAAGAGCAGAGAAAATTTTACTCCTTGAAAATTCTGGCTACACAAACATTTAAATTTACATAGTTCTTTGAAAAAGTCCTACAACCTTTCCAATGTTATTACCTATAGACTCCCTGACCACACATCTTTCCTTCTTTCCAATGGCCCACATAATGGTCTTCTTTGCTCAGTGCTTTGTTGGGGATTCTGTATTCTCCATACCTGCCAGGAGAATGAAAAACAGCAGATACATGTATGACATAGTCACCTTTTGCATACAGACACTTGTAAACATTTTAACAAGGAGGAGAGAAGATTTACCAATAGGAGGAAAGGGGTATACGGAGTCTTGGTTTACGCCGTATCTATTACCTAAGCTACTGGGCAAATAGCAAAGGAGTGAGATATCAACCCCATTATGCAGAGAGATTAAATGTTTTATCCCAGGTCCAAGGAAAAACAGAAAATCTGTGTCCTAGGTCTATCACTACCACTTAGTAGCCACACCATCCTGGGTAAGTCCCGGTACCCTGTTCTCTCACTCGTATAATAAGGGGGGGGGGGGGGGTAAATCAGGTTATCTAAAGCCTCTTCTCATCCTAAAGTTCTAGCAAATAGGAAATTAAAAGACATCACAAAAACTTATCGCACACACACAAAATCACCTACCCGATCTAGATAATAATATTTAGTAAAATAATTACTTCTCTAACATAATACAAAATAATTCATTGCCATTAATTCATCATGTAAATATATTTAAGGATTAGAAAGCATGACAAGCTCATAAAAAAGTAATGCATTGAGTGTACCAATAGGATAATATAGAACTTAGAAGATTTTCCCTTTAGCATCTCACAGAAATTAAGATGACTTAAAACAATAGAAAGGAAAATTTCTGTATGTTCTTTGTATACAGGGGGCAGTACTATTCCAACAGTCTCACCATCAACATTGCCCAAAGTTCTCAGTCTTCACAACCAAGAAATGGAGAGAAAACACAGTCCCATTTTAACAGGTCGTTGATTCGCTCTAGGTAAATCAACGCTGCATCCTAGATTCCTAGCTTCGTGTTCACACGTCTGCATTAGAGCTTAATACATGGTATGTATTTCTGGTAAACAAAACAAAAATCTACTTGTTTTGAAAATGACTCTGAATACAAAGTAACATAACTTGTGACTGAAGTTGAATTTACTCTCATGTTTTACACAATTTTCTTACCCATCTTCCAAGCCATTCCTGAACGTGCCAGAATACATCTTTCCATCTGGCCACTTCAAAACCCCTCTGAAATGCATAAGCAAAGAATAATACATGTCAAGTAATGTCTCAGATAATCATTCCTTTCTCAGTAATTAGACTATCATCCTCACCCCAGGTGTAAATCTTAAACATTTTCACCTTCCATGAGGCTTCCCTGAAAACCAGCGTCCATCATAGGTTGCATCCTTCAGGCGAGGATCCTTGTAGAAAGTGTACTTAGCACTGCGTGAAATGGGTGGCTCCTGCCTCTGAATGCTGCTGCCACCTCCATAAGGTGGGTGATCAGACGCCCCTCTCAAAGCCTGATCCACAGCTTGGCTTATAGCCCGTAGCCACTTAGTCTAGGAGTAAAAAAAAAAAGTGTCAATAAGCTTAAGGCAGTAACTCATCATGCATTGCGTTAAGTCCTGCTAGCTGTCCTTGGTGTGAATAATTTTTATGCCTTCTAGTGATTTTCTTATTGAGTAATACTGACTGGCTCTTGGAATTCACTGCTATATGTTTAAAATTAAATCACATTAAAAAAAATCTGTAGTCTTAGTTTAATGAAGATTTACCACATAATTATAGATCATGAGCCAAACAAGAAACACCTGTATCTCATTTTTTCTATCATAAGAGACAGGAATATCGAAGTCAAAGATGGAAAGCACACAGCATACTGGACTCACCTTTTCCTGGGGTGTTGACGAAATGAGAGTGAACTGCTCCTCAGGTGTAGTTATCTTTAAGCCATTCCTAAAACATTCATAAGGATAAATACCAGTAGGTATGAGAGCCTGTCATGACGATTTCAGTCCTCCCACACGAAAAGCAACTTGTTTATTTCAAGAGGAGCAGAAGTCAATTAAATGTGAATGCAGCCATGGGCGGGTTTTCCTCCCAGAGTGGGAGAAGGGACACCGTTACTTTGCTCTGTGTTGAATGATGGGGATGTGAGCAACAGAGAAGCCCTCCATCACTTATGATCTGTCAGGACTGTCACAACAGCCGCTTTACTGTCTCCATGCTGGGAGGGGAAGCCTCATTATGCAGAATGGAGAGGCCTCCTGAGCCGTTTCCACAGCTAAGGGAATAGCCAGGGTGACAGAGGAGAGAGTGAGGGCAGAGGTGGGGGTGGGGACACTTACACACCACCCGCTTCTTCAGAGAGGGGCTCTGCCCAGATGGTGGCCAAAGGGAAAACATGGTGTGTGGAGAACTGAAACAAAAACATGGAGACACATCTGAGAAAGCCCATGTTCTGTGCTGCATAACCTGTTTCAAATGCTAAGTCCACATGGTGCCACTATCTCAGCCAAATAGTCCCCATAGCAAGGACCCTGTCACATGGCTGATACTCACTTTCAAGATGTAAACTAAAAAAGCTCCCTGAAATCTGGCCCATACTAGAAACGTAAGCTAAGTATTCTCTATCATTCAAGTTTCAGCGAAATCACAACAGATTTTAACACAAACTGATGGTATAATTCTATATAATAAAAGGCTAATATGCAAATAGACCGAAAGGCAGAACAACCGAACAACTGGTCACTATGACATGCGCTGACCACCAGGGTGCGGAACATGCGGGCATTGGCCCTGGAGGGATGGTGAGGGGGTGCGCCAGACCAAGGCAGGGTGCTGGTCACTGTCATAGGGGCGAGCCTCTGGTGGTTACTGAAAATTCTTTGCTTCTGCACACTGCGGTCCTGCCCGGCACTCACATCTGCTGCCAGCGCTTGCCCGCTCACACCCGCAGCCGGCGCTGGAGCCGCTGCTCGCACCCATTGCCGGTGCCTGGCGCCAGTCCCGATCACTCAGCGTCATCAGCGCGTGGGAGTGGCGATGGTGGGAGCGGGGCTGCCAGCAGACAGGAGACTGGGGGGCTGGGCGGGGTCACGGAAGATGGGCTGAGACCCGCCCCTGTGCCTACCTCAGCCTCACAGCCCACAGTTCCTTTCAAGGTGCACGAATTCATGCACTGGGCCCCTAGTTAAATAAGTAGAGTACTCCATTTTTCAGTGTTTTTTAAGGTGAGGAATCCAGCCTACCTGGGCGTGGACCAGGGCATCATTAAAGAGAATGAACCAGTTCACAGAGAACCTCCCAGCATGCTGCAGAGATAAGGCTCGGTTGCTGCTCTCACACAGCAGTCGGCGCTCTGGCTTCCTTAAGGAATCCTGGAATTAAAAATAAATACAAAATCAAATCACCAAAATTACTTTAATATGCAAAGGGAAAATAAAAAATATACAAAAATACATTTAGGGAAACCTGTTGGTCCTAGCTTAGCTTGGTGTTAAACCTAAATTTAAATGCAATCCAAATATCCCATAAAATTAGCAACCAAAGGAGATGAAAAAGATTGAAACAAACAAAAGAAGGTGAGACACATGTTCAGAGAGGATTCTTAGGAATGAGGAAAGGAGATGTTTAGAACATCCATGGCTGTGGTTCTTAGACCACCCTTGAAAAGGGGTTCATTAAAGCATTCTCACCACAATGAGCGAGGAATGGAGAAAATGGTGGCAGCTGTTATGAATATGCCTGCTGTTAGCTGAGGTAATGGCAGTTGGCATGGCCTACTTACTGTCATTTTCCCAGGGAAAGTCTTCCAGAAGCCCAGTGTGTATTCTGCTTCCTTCCTTTTCCTGCCGAGATGGAGAGCAAGACACTCATAACAAGAACTGGAATCCTGCAGTTTCTGGTAGTCTGGAGACGTCTAGAGGCCAATATATCAAAGAGGGAAAATAATATAAAACAATTGTCCAGAATCTGTAGCCTCTGTGTGGTGCAGATACTTAGTATTAAATTTAGGGAGGAAATCCTGCTGGTATACTAAGTGGAGCTGAGCAAAAAGCAGAATGGTTCCAGAAAATTCTGTAACATACAGGTACGTAAGAAATAGAGAAATAACTCCAGGGGGAAAGAAACAAACACTGGTAATTATTAGTGAGTAGAGCAGCAGAAAACTCAGGATAGACTGGGAATTTCAAATGTCTTATTCTCACGTTCCCTCCGTTTTGCGTATGTGGGTTATATCTGTTGATATTTACCATATTAGAAGGTACAGTTGAGAAATAAAACTTTCTTTAATTTACTTCAAATACAGTAACATTTTATTTTTATTTTTTTTAAATATATTTTATTGATTTTTTACAGAGAGGAAGGGAGAGGGATAGAGAGTTAGAAACATCGATGAGAGAGAAACATCGATCAGCTGCCTCCTGCACACCCCCCACCGGGGATGTGCCCACAACCAAGGCACATGCCCTTGACCAGAATCGAACCTGGGACTCTTCAGTCTACAGGCCAACGCTCTATCCACTGAGCCAAACCGGTCAGGGCAGTAACATTTTATTTTTACCTTTTTATTTATTCCAGAGAGGAAGGGAGAGGGAGAGAGAGATAGGAACATCAATGATGAGAATCTTTGATCGGCTGCCTCCTGCACACCCCACATTGGGGATCGAGCCTGTAACCCAGGCATGTGCCCTGACTGGGTATCGAACTGTGACCTCTCAGTTCGTAGGTCGATGCTCAACAATTGAGCCACGCTGGCTGGGCAATACAATATTTTAAATAAAAAATAACAAATTTTCCAAAACAAAAAAAAATTTTTTAGTGAGAAAAGTGGCATTGTTCTACATTTTTTCAAATTTCTTTATCATCTGGCTTAAAAGATGATAGCTACTGCATTTAATCTTTTACAGTTGAAATATATGAAGAAAATCTTGCTTTATAAAAATATATTGTTGGGAAAGGAAGGAGTATTTTAATAGTCATTTTAAATAATTGTGGATATTCTCCTCAGAAACAGGGTAGAAGAAACAAAAAAGGTATGTGATAATGGAGTCTGTATTTTTTACATAGAACGTGGACCCTTGAGACTGGAAATAGAACAATATTACTCTTTTAACAATTCCAAGTTTTCTAGGAGGGAAGGTTTTCAATTAATTGAGGATATATTGAGGTAGTATTTGTATCTCATTGGGTTATTTGTGTAGCTCAAATCTTCATTGTTAAAACTAAGCCAGTTTGGGTTAAACTAAAGAAATCACCTACAGGACCCCGGCAGGATCAAACGAGAAAGCCTACATCAGTTCTTGGGCCACTATGGAGACTGAAATCTGTCTAGATAAGGAGACAGAGTTTAACAAGATTAAACTATACGGAACCCTGAAGTCATCATGGTTTCTCTAGAGCCCTTAACACAGGAAATGAAATGAAACTGTACATTTCAGTACAACCTCAAAGGCGAATGTCGTAGGACCAGTTTTATCATACACCCATATCCTAGAGCAGTGCTAATTTTCTAGGATTCCACCTAACTAATTTTATACAGAAAGTAGACCAGCTAACATATGACGAAATTCTGTAACACTGTGATTTCTCATAGCAGATGCCATGGTGACCTAAATACCTGGTATGAATCTACCATGAGTCCAGGACAGGTGGCAACTCCACTGCCTTACAGGTGTGTGTTGTTGATAGAGAGAGCCAGGGTTTGAAAGCTCTGTGTAACTTGTACTCAGTATGCGCTCAGTAAACTTTAACATCTATTGAATAAATAGCACTCATACTTGGCTCTCAGTTTCATAACATGAGTACAATTCATCTCAATAACATCCTGAGAGGAAACTGAATCCACCGCAAAGAAAACTAGATTTACCTACAGCTATACATTTTTCTTTCATTTCCCTGAAGAAAAATAAAGTTAATTAAACTATAGCCTAAATATTAAATTAGTGGAATTCCAGGTTGTAGAGTGGCATAATACAAACAAACAAACAAAAAAACAAACAAGCAAGCAAACAAACTATGACCCTTGGCTTCCCAAGTGTCCAAAGAGAGTATATATGGGGCTTACCACTTCAAAACAAGTAGCAAGCTTTAGCAAAACTTCTGCATAATTATGAAGCCGTCTAGTTGGCAAGAAAAACAAAGTATTCAGTATTTCTATCAACTGGATGTTTTCATCAGTCACTTCTGATAAATCTTGCAACAGCTCCTGGTTTTTATTTAAGAAATCACTGGAGGTGGAACAAAAAGAGGTTAAGTTAATCATTTTGGTAATGACACTATGCATGATAAGGAATAAAAATAGTTCACTAGATTCTACCTTTCTCAGAATGCACATTTTTAGGTGCTATGGAATAGTAGACGATAAATACAATAAAATAAGCCAGATATAATTAAAAGAGTTTCCCTGCCGACAAGATGGAATTTTTTAAAGTATGAAAAGTAGCAAATGGTAGCTATAGTAACTCCATAATAGAGATGATTAATCTCAGACTTGTGCTTCATGTTCTAGGAAATAACTCATGCAACCCACAATTTCAGGGAATAATTGAAGACCAGCTAACATCATTATCTATTAATTTCTAAGCCAAAAGTCACAGCAAAAAGTGGCAAGACTAACTGCTCTAATCAGTTGTGCTAAACAGAAATACTGGAGGAAAAACAAAACTCTTTGCTCCACCAAAATTGGCATGAAATGTTAAAATACTTCTAATTTTTTCCTTTTTTTTTTCATTAAGTGTCGGTCACCTAATAAGAGTTTATTACAGGAGAGTAATAAAGCTATTGGTACCAGTACTATAACGAACAGGAAATAATAAAGCAAATTATATGCAAATATTTCAATGCTGAGATCTTCTAAACCATTTCAAACTTGGGCCAACATTTAATTTTCATACTCAATTTTATATATAAGTTCATTATTAAAATTTACTGCAAACTTTAATGCTGGTCAGTGCCCACTGAGACTATGCTCACTAGACTAAATGCTTTTATAAAAAAGCAAGAATTCATGTGCCAGAATAATAATTATCTGCCACTTAATGAGCAATTATTATGTGCCAGGCCTGAGTGCTGTATGGGCATTATACTACAATTCTAAGCTACAAGGCCTCAAATAAGACAATGTCACACAAGACTATAAGGCAAGAATGAATCCTTTTATGATCCCTTAAAGAACTATGAAATAAAGAAATGTTAAGTCAGAAACTATGAAATGTTATTGTGGAAAGATGGAAAAATGTGTAATAACTTCCAGGAACCCCAAAGTTCAATGGCACAAACTGGATTCTTTATAACGCAATTAAGAGAGAGTGCCCTGGGGAACTGGCCCAGAGTTTTATTTGTACTTGGCTTGTGTGACTGTTTCTGCTTCTGCCTCCATGCTGTGCTGCTGAGATGTCTGAGGACACTCGCTTAAGCTTTTACAAGTGTTCTGCTCTGACCTGCTCCCGAGAGGCCGGATTACATGGTGAACACATACTCTCTCTGACCATGTTTCTCCTGAATGCCCAGTAACAGACAGAAATGTCCCAACTCTTGTGAACCTCATTAGTTTTCAGGATTTATTTCCTTGCTTATAGACTTTCCCCAAAGGGGCCCTGGTATGCTCTCAGGAAATCTGAACCAGAAATTGCTTAGCTTCTCATCTCTTGGGCGTTGTTGATCTAATAGTGGCAATACTGCTCTTCCCTTACATGGCTAGGTTTGTACTAGTTACTCAAAAAATAAGTATATTAAAGGTAGAAACAACCCAAATGTCCATCAACAGATGAATGGATAAACAAAATGTATATATACAATGGAATATTATTCAACCATACAATGGAATAAAATTTTGGTATATGCAACATGGATGAGCTCTGAAAACATTATGCTTCAGGAAATAAGCCATACACAGAAGGACAAATATTGTATGATTTCTTATAGAATAGGCAATTCATAGACAGAAAATAGAATATAAGTTACCAGGGGCTGTGGGGAGGGAGAAAAGGTAACTTATTGTTTAATGGGTACAAAGTTTTTGTTGGGGATAATTTAAAATGTCTTGTTTGTAGGTAATGGTGATGATTTATAAAACATGGGCCAGAGAAGGGTACAATTAGGAAGGGTAAAATGATAAATATTATGTTATGTATATTTTACAATGATAATAACGATGATTATAAACTCTATAGAATGATGAACCCGCCAGACTAGCCTGAGGTAAGCAGCTAAGGGATAAACCAGCTACGTGGTGAGAGCCTGAGCCTTATCATCCAAGATCCACACTGCCACGTGGGCTCGCTAGTTATGCTCTAGACCAGGGGTGGGCAAACTTTTTGACTCGAGGGCCACAATGGGTTTTTAAACTGGACCTGAGGGCCGGAACAAAAGCATGGATGGAGTGTTTGTGTGAACTAATATAAATTCAAAGTAAACATCATTACATAAAAGGGTACGGTCTTTTTTTTTTTTTTAGTTTTATTCATTTCAAACGGGCCGGATCCAGCCCGCGGGCCGTAGTTTGCCCACGGCTGCTCTAGACTCTAAAGTCTAGAGGTTCTCAAACTGCTCGTTTAAAATAATTTCAAATATTGACTTGATATGAATGATAACTGGAAGGTATCTGCTTACATGGCAGGCTTAGCGAGCAGCTGGAATCCTCCCATCACCAGGAAATGTGTAATAGCTGTACAATACCTTGAGCAAAAAAGAAAACACATGTACGTTAGTGTTCAAGTGCATATTACTTCTTCAGCGTTTTCGAACAAGCATGCGGAACAGGTACTTCTTGGCATCTCTTCAACGAGTTTCAGCATTTTTATGATGTCAACATTCATGAACTATAAAGGACTGAAGAGAAGGGCAGGTTATGTGATAAACACAAAATCAGGGGGGAGGGAAAAAGCCATCTTAGTATAAGATGCTAACATAATAAGAAATTTTAAAAAACACCTAAAGCTATAGGTGTTTATCTGGTAAGATAAATGAATTTATCTGGTAGATAAATGTTAGTAACTTAACAAATCTGAGAAAATATGATTGAACATGGTCCCATGCACCAAGAGGTCACCAATTTGATTCCTGGTTAGAGCACATGCCCTGGTTGCAGGCTCGATCCCTGGTAGGGAGCGTGCAGGAGGCAGGCAATTGATGTTTCTCTCTCCCTCTCCCTTTCTCTCTCTCTCTAAAAAAAAAAAAAAAATCAATAAGAGCATATTAAAAAATGGTTACAATGGTAAAGTTTATGTTACATATATTTTACCACAATTAAAAATAATTTATAAAATTCAGAAATAGCCCAGCCAGTATGGCTCAGTTGGTTGAGCATCATCCCATGTACCAGGAGGTCATGGTTCGATTCCCAGGTAGGGCATGTGCCTGGGTTGAGCGCTTGACCCCCCAAGGGGGACGTGCAGGAAGTAGCCGAGTGATGTTTCTATCTCTCTCCCTATTCCTTCCTCTCTCTGAAATCAATAAAAAACATATTTAAAAGTAAAGAAAAAATTTACTTGCTTCATCTATATGAATAAATTATGTTAAAAAATAGCCCAATGTATCAAAATAAAAAAAGCATTTCAAGCATAAATTCTGAAGTATCAGGGAAGAAAAAGAAAAATTATACTACTAAAAACTGAAACCTTCACACAAACAAAATTTAGCTCAGAAAAGTAAATTGGTTTCAAATTATGTTTTCGTGTCTGAAAGATGATGAAGTTAAAAGAATCCAACCAGGGTCTTTTCCTCTCAGACAATAGCTTCAGATATATTATACTTTGCTTAGAATTAAACTCACATACATCCACTTGCACATATATGCTAAGTCCAAAAGGAAATACACTAAGATTATTAACAATGCTTATTTCTGGGTGGGAGGATTATGGACGACTTAAAATATCTTTTTGACTATCTTTCCTTGCATAGTTGTCAGTAACAAGCATACATTATTTGCAGTGTAAATAACCCAAACAGAACACCAACAGCACACGAACTCCTCGCCGTGCTCTGTCCTGGCTCTGCACTGCGCTGCCGTGGCTGGGAGCTGCGCACGGAGCCTGGCACTTAGCGGCTATTCAGTCAAAGGAGAAATCCTACACTTCAGATGAACAGTGCATGCTAACAGACATTAAAATAACACTTAAATTATGGCTCACATCACAATGTCAAACTATAAATTAAGAGAAGTGAGAAGTATTTAAATTTTCAAATACACTTGGGATAGTTTACTTGAAAAACATGAAAAGAGCCTTAGATAACTATCCTTGGTTTTATTTAAAGAACATCTTTGTTTTAAGGAGAGCTTGGTCTTTAAACCCTCCATTTACACCAGTGGAAAGCAGCCCTTGGAACAGCTCCACATTTGCAAACAGGAATAGGTCTTGAAATAATTTGTTTAGTTACTTATTTCCTCAAAGTTTAGTATAATTTACTTAAGTAAACAAGTTTGTTCTCTAAAGGGAATGTTTATATATTCATATTAATTACAGTACATTTTATGCTAGGATATAGAAGAAAATATGAGAATTGTTTTTAGAGCTTTTTTTCCCCTTAGAAAAAAAGTAAAATTTTAGCAATGCAGAACTGTAGTTGTCTTAAGATAAAAATACCACTTTGTAATTTCTATTACCTTATATCACTCTCCCTAATCTAATCTCCTCTGATTAAGGAGCTGTTCTTAGCAGAAAAACCCTGCAGAGGTTGAACATGACACGGGACTGGATACTTGCTCTGTGTAACTATCCAAGAAGAGGCTGGCATGCTTCAGAATGACCAGGCTCCTGGCTTCCTTGACCCCTTGAAGGAAGCTGCTCAGTGAGGCTCCGTGCTGCCCAATCAGGTAACACAGCTTACTGAATCGGCTTGCCACTTCTTGCAACAGCTGGACAGTACTTGCGGTGCCCAAATTTTCTGTAACAAAATGATGACAACATAACCTAAAGATTCAGTTCCTGAGTATCCCCTTAAAATTAGGATTATGAATTTCCCTTTTCTTAAAGTATTCTCAACTGTGGAACCCCAATAATCACAGAGTTAAAGAAACCCTCACAGAGGCCCCATAGATTCTGACTCAGGAGGCCAGGGTTAAGATCCCAGGATGGATATGTTAAAAAGAAACATTTTTGCAGGTAATTCTGAAGGCTCACCAAATGTGAGAACCACTGAGCTAACCCCTCTCCTCTCATTTTGAAGATGAGTAATCTGAAGCCAAGAGAAGGGGATTACCTAATTTCACACAACCGGTGAGGGACAGCCAGGAATTAAACTCACTTCTATAGTTACAGCTTGGTTAACATTTTCAACCTTTTGTACTGACTTCTACTCAGCTTATTCTTTGGACAAGCCCAACACTTCAGTACAGAGAGGGCAATCCAAACCCTAGACCGCCTGGGTTGCTCTAAACGTTAGAGGCCATCGGGAGCCTATGTGCTCCTCCCAATCCGGAGCTCCTAGCTTAGGACTTCTCACCGACCGTGAGGCTGACGAGCAGACCAGGTGAGACCAACACCGAAACTGGCCTCACTTGGCAGCTTTTTCTTTCCTGTCAGAGCAACCCTGGAAGCCTGCGGCTTGGACTGCTTTCTCCCCTTGCCACAGTCCTAGGGTACTGGGCCCACCTACTGAAGGGGACTTTATAGAGTAGGGGACTCTACTACATTCAAAAAAGCAAAATACCTTTTTTTTTTTTTTTTTAAATGCAGAGTCTCCAACATACAGAGGAAACACTAAGTTAGTTGTTTGAAAGTAGATGTTTTCCCACTAAAAACAATGAGCAATGATCTATACAAGCCAATGTCACTTCACTGTGGAAAAGCTGATGCACTAACCAGGTAGAATTTAGTACTAGAATATTGGCCTGAATTCTGAGTCCTCAGAGAAGAAAACTTCCTCTCCATTTTCTGAGTACAGGGTCCAACCTAGAAAAACTTTGAAATAAGGCCCGGCGTGACTCAGAGGTTGAACATTGACCTATGAACCAGGAGGCCATCGTTCGATTCCCAGTCAGGGCACATGCCCAGGTTGCGGGCTCCATCCCCAGTGTGGGGCATGCAGGAGGCAACCTTTCAATGGTTCTTTCTCATCATTGATGTTTCTCTCTCTCTCCCCTCCTCTCTGAAATCAATAAAAAATATTTTTAAAAAAATCAGATTTAATTAATTCATGCTAATGTGGGGTAAGACCCTAGCATTCTTACAGTTATCAACAATTTCAAATGAATCTCTACTTGACATAATTCTAGGAACCATAACAAAATAAGTGTATAATATATCTTAGGGTTGGTGGGCTAGAGTATTGTTTGGAAGTCTACCTCCTAGGATCAACTTTCCCAAAGCTATTTCTGCTTCTCTGCCATGAATATTTCGAAACCTCCATTTTCTACTTCCACAGCAGGAGCTCCAGGAGTGGTAGGATAGGGCAGCGGCAGCTGTGCCACTGAAAACGTGGGAATGGTTTCCAAGGTGTTGACGTTGTTCAACACCTTGTACAGGTTCCCATGTACAAAAAGAAGAGAATGGAAAGCAAGGAGTAAACCGTAACGCAAATATAGGAAGAACAGGTAAAACAAGAGTGTTCTACTTACCTAAACTGAGAAGAGGCCTGAGAATCTGAGATTTGATGTCACTTAGTTTTGCATAAAACCGTCTTTCCGTAGCAGCCAACTCATGGAGACTGGCAATATACCCCATAATATTCTTGTCCACCAAGGCTAGATAGCTGTCTCTTCCGGCTGCCACTCTGCTTATATATCCAAGCTAAAACACGGGAAAAGAAAAGATTAAATATAAGATATAATTTACTAACAGCGATTTGGACACTGCAGCTGGTTTATATCAGCTGGGGAGAAGCCAACTGGCAAATATTCAGGAATTTTGAAAGTTGATAATGAAACCACTGGTAGCTTGAAATAGGCAATAATAAAATTACAAACAAAAATGGCAAAGACTATAGGAGCAGGGCTTTTTGGTTTTGTTTTGATGTCAATTTTAGAGATGGTTTACCAGTACACCATAGTTATATATGTATATCTGTACCTATAACTAACTACATACACTATACTTTATTGCCAAAAACCCTTTTATTTCATATTATATGTGTTTAGTACCACAGACACACACCCTGAATATACAAAGATCCAAATGATGTAGATAGGACTCCTTTTTGCATAAAATAGGATAAATGAGAGCAAAGAAGATTCTGTGTTATAGACCAAAATAACAAAGGTCTGGGAGTTATCTTGCCTTTTAAAAGTACTTTACAACATAAAGGGATTTTATTTAAAAATGTACGTCTTTCATTTATTCATGACACCACTGAATAAAAACATTCAATGCCTTTATTCACATATGCCTATTAAACTAGGTAACCAAGCTGCAGACCCAACGGACTATTAAAATCCCATTGTAACTAAAGAAACATATTAGAGCCTCATCCTTTTCATCAGGACATTTCATCATTTATCTGGACTGTGGCATCCTGGGTGGGGAATGTGGAACCAGGGCCAACAACCACAAACAGTCAATTAGTGTGTCTGGAGTAACAGGCTATATATAGGTTAAGAGCCAAATCTCAGCCAGTGTTGCCTTCAGCAAGAAAGATCTTGTCCGGGTACATTCACGGCTCATATATATAGCCAGAAGAACACCAAGGATAAGAAACAGTCCATAAGATATATTATTCAATAAGAATAAGAAATCCAGAATGAACTAGCTTTGAGGGTTAATTTCCTTGAGGCATACAACTTAAAGGATGTGAGTTACCTTAGTGGGGGTGAGGGAGGAACACATCAGAAACAGGCCAATGATTTAAGTTTATGAAAAAGAATTAGAAAGTAGGAAAGCAAAGAAATTCAGATCAACAAATGAAAAAGGGATAAACAGTAGTACATAAACTGAAAAGCTAAGAGAAACAGGGCACTGTGGTGGCCTGTCAGGCTCCTGGGATTTTTACTGCCCACTTAGTTAAAAATTCATCTCTAATTCACCTCTGAGAGATCCACAAATGCAGTCAAGAAACTTCGCTGCAAAGTGTACTTTTTAATATTCCTACATGAAGGTGTTAATTCAACAAACAAAGTATTTACTATGAGGATTCAGCAATACATAAAGAAATCCTAAAATCCCCACTCTTATGAATCTTACAGATAAGGAGGACAGTCAATAGACAAATAAATAAGTTAAATAGTGTATTAGACGGTGATATGCACTGTGGAAATAAGTCAGGGAAGGAGATAAGCAGTGAAGGAGAGGATGGGAAGGGCTTGCACAGTAGTGTAACACAGTAGTCAAAGATACTTAGTAACAGGCATATGCACAAATGACAAAAACAAAGCATTTCTGGTGTGTTACAGAATGTGGGCCTTAGGATCCAAGTCCTGTTCACCTTACTACAGGAGAGAAGTACTGGAGCCTTAGTACCACTGGAATTCTCTGGAAGGTTGTCACCTTCTGTAAGGTCCTGCCGGCCACTGTAATACAACCCAGGCTGGAAGTCTTCTGTATCCACTAAAAACAGGGAATAATCCTGGCCTGCGGCTACACTCCAGACTCCATTGTCACTCTTTACCTGCAATGACAGCAAGATATTGTCAGTCCAAGATGAAGGAATGAGATAGAACTTCAGCTCCACAGGAACTGAAATATTAGGTTACTTATCAAGTGTGGTGCAAAGTCAGTCAAATTTCAAAGGGCAAATTTTCCCAGCAATGTACTCAACCAAATGCCGAACAAACAGGGGAAAGAAGGAATCCTTTGTTAGTTTTAAGTTTAGAACTGGATTGTTTTTTATAACTTAGAATTCAGGAATAAGTTGCTATAGAAGTTATCAAGTTCACAAAAGTACCTTTGCAAGACGAGGAACAGTTGTTGGAAAATCGGAATGCCCAAGTTGGCCAAAGGTATTGCTACCCCATGAGTAAACCTATTAGAAAACCACAGGAAAGTAGGTAAGAGTTTTGAATCTAACTTTGCATGTCAATTCTGAGTCTTTAACACATATATATTGTGTATGTATGTATATATGTATGTATACATACATACATACCAATAGTTACACATAAATTACTTATACTAGTCTTTCCACAAATTACTTATACTAGTGTTTCTACTCTTTAAAATAACAGATATTAAGAAAATTCATTTTAAAAGGACCAGAGATAATGGGCAGACAGCTAGTTTAACAATATTTTATGTGGCTAATTCTTATCCTTCCTTTATGTTCATTTTCAGAATTTATGTGGCTCACCACCTATGCTTACTCTCCTAGAATACTTTTGAGATCATTTTATCAAGTTGTAAATATTATATTGGAATATTTGGGAGACTGTATTGAATTTACACTGTCCTTATTTAATGATCTAGGGAGAAATGGCATTTGTGCAACATTGACTCTTCTCATCTAAAAATGAAACCTCTCTTCCTTTACTACTATTTTCTTTTATGACCTACTAGAGGCCTGGTGCACGAAATTCATGCACTCGGGGGGTGCAGAGAGGGGCTTGTCCCTCAGCCCACCTTGTGCCCTCTCACAGTCCGGGAGCCCTTGGGAGATGTCCAACTGACAGCTTAGGCCCGCTCCCTGGCAGTTGGACATCCTTAGCGCTGCTGCAGAGATGAGAGAAGCTCCTGCCACTGCTGCTGGGCTCACCAGTCTGCCCTCTGGTGGTCAGTGAGCATCAGCGACCGGTCGCTCCACCATTTGGTCAATTTGCATATTAGCCTTTTATTATATAGGATTAGAAGAGTTCTTGAGTTTGTTTCATATAGGCTCTACACATTTCCTATTAAGACTATTCCTACTGCCTTAATATTTTGTTTTAACTGTAAATAGCTTCTTTTTTTCTGTGGTATGTTTTCTGCTTTACTTTACATATATAAGAAGGCTAACAATTATGTTTATTTTGTAATTGTTTATTTTGTAATTCCTAATCTCTTATTTTTAAGCCTTTTAGATGATTCATCATGTTAATAGTAAATTACCCTTTTCTTTCCTAATATTTATAGTTATTTATATGGGCTACGTTAGTTTTTTTGGCTAGCCTGCTATGTGAAATTTAAAATAAAGTATTTGATGGATTTAGAAGCCTTCGTTAATTTTTTCATGAAAAATCATTACAGGCAGTCCGCAGGTTACGTTGGACTCAACGTACATCATTTTGTAGTTAGGGTCGCCATCTCCCATTTACAGTATTTATATAAAAAAAAAGTTCTGTCATTTCGACATCTGTACATATGTGCTTTATGTTTTTTATTATTTATTTACCACAAGTAAAGGTCAGAATTGTTATCTTTCTTTTAAAGTTTTTTTACTGTTTTACTTCATTACTGCTGTGTATGTGCTCCACGTGAGTGACATAGGTGCTTATGTAGGTGGGTTCCGACTCACGGCGAAAATCCCATTACGTCGCACCATAGGAACAGATCTCCGACGTAACCCGAGGACCTACTGTATATGTATATATTTAAGAATAGCTTAAAACAACTACTTTTTTAGGAGGGTTATGTATATGGCCCTGGCTTTAAGTGCTTCTGGAGGTCAATTTCAGGTCCCACGATTTTAACAGAGAAAAACACCTTTGTTTTCTTAGCATCTTACGTATGGAAATTCACCAATACCCTGGAAAATTTCAAGTTCTGTTTTTACATGAGAGCATATTATAGAAAGATTCTTTGACAGATAGACCTTAATCCAAACTCTACTATCACACGTGTGACTTTAGACAAGTTATGTAATTTCTCGAAGCCCCCTTCCCTATCTGTAAAATGGGGAATGCAATGCAATGTAAAACACTGGAAAGATCAAGTGAGATATGGGATTGTTGCTT
Source organism: Myotis nattereri (assembly GCF_964212035.1). Lineage (NCBI taxonomy): Eukaryota > Metazoa > Chordata > Mammalia > Chiroptera > Vespertilionidae > Myotis > Myotis nattereri. The sequence goes on from NC_138082.1 coordinate 10,039,225, forward strand.
GACACATAGCAGATACTCAAGAAATAATGGTTCAACCTTGTCATGTTGGTCTTCCATGAAATTAAGATCAGCTTGTTTTAGTTTGCCACCTACCTGGGATTTCGCACTAAGTGCAAGGGAATGGTAGCCACCTGCCTCCAGGTGAATTATTTCTTTACCATCCAGACATTTTACACACAATGGTTGAAGCCTTAAAGAAAAACATACACACACAAACTCAAAAAAAAATGTATTCTCAGCATGAATCATGACTTTTCTCAAATTATAGAGTAAGTGCTTTTAGGTAATAATAAACATTTCAAAAGAAAACACTGAAATTAAAATGATGGATATATGTTCAACCTATTCCTAAATAGAATTTTGGATGGTTTCAACTTAATCTTTGTCTATCAATCACTAATTAATCACCACAATTCAGAACTTATTAAGAATAATCGAACTATTAAATGATTCATACAGTAGCAAGATACTTAGGACACAATGAAATGCAACCAGAGAGGGGAGTTAAGTCTTTTTTTTTTCTAATGTTATAGTTGTCTATATTCTGCTAAGAGTAGACATTAACATTATCTGTTTTAGATAATCGTTTCAGTCACACACCTTCACAAATGTCTAACTTGTTAATATCATAAGAGTTCCTCTTAAACAAAACAAGTTTTTCCTTGAGGTAGGTAGATGGACATGGCTTAATATTGCAGCTATAGTTGTTCTGGCAGTTGAGAAACATCTTTCAGGTTAAAAAGAATGTTGGGTGTTGTTTTTTTATTGTAAGTTAAAACTTTGAAGCATGCAAGGGTTCCTATGAAATACAACTTTATCCCAAATGTGCCTTTCTGTGTTTCAAGATGAATGTACAGGGTGGGGCAAAAGTAGGTTTATAGTTGTGAGTATGTGAGACAGAGTTTATTCTTGTATTAGTATTTATTAATTACTGTATTATTTTCCCATACGAATAACTGTTAACCTGCTGTGCCCCACCCTATTTCAAAGACGGGATGAAGAGTTATGCCATGGATACTTAAGTCCTTTATTGTTAGGAACAAATTCAAGACTAAGACCACAGCTGTTTTTTAAATCAGAGTGAATGGTGCATAATGATTTCGAGTTAGAGGAGACCAGACTGCCTTTATGGGGAAATCAGGATGAGAAGCCTCGGCAGGAGTCCATTCCTAACAGCAAGCCCTGGCAGCACTCACCTGGGCAGGACGTCGCCATGCCCCAGCTGCCCTTCCTTCCCTTTGCCCCAGGTCCACACCTCTGTTCTCAGGGAAGGCAGGAGCGCATCTGCTTCTCCGCTGTATGTCGGGGTCAGAACCACTGTCCGTGTTTTCACCCGTGCAGCCTTTCTTAGCAGCCTGGGGGACACTGAAAACAAACCAGAGATGGGGTGAGGGTGTAAATGGGCGATCGGGAAGGGCGAGAGATCATTTTGATAAACTGCTGATTTTCAAAGAAATACACTAACATGGTTTTGTGAAGCATATTCACTAGGCTCTGCAAAAATGGGGATTTAATAGTCAAATGAGTTTGGCAAATGCTGCCTGCTGCATTCTATCCTCCTACTGCGGCCCTGTCACGCATACATTAGCAAGAAAAGGGGCTGACAAGTCCTGTGATTAAAAGCCCTGCTTAAATCAGTCTAACCCTGGCCCCCTTCCAAACATTTGCCCATAGAACCCTCTTCTGTATAACAAAAATCAATATTCCACATCTGTGATTTAAAGAGATCTCAACTACAAAATGCAAAGGACATTTAATAAGAAGAAAAATTTGGCATAAAATTCTCCTTCAGTTTTAATACGACTTATTCATGGGTTTTCTTTACACACACACTAAAATTAGCCAAGACTGAGGGTTTTACTTGCATAGATGAAAATTCAGGGCAGTGAGCATTAGGAGGCAAGATAACAGAAGTGCTCAATGGTCCAAGAAAGTGTAATGAACAAGTAGAGCAAGTGTAGGGAAAAGTGGAAGGGCAGAAAAGGCAAATTTATTCTAGGATTCCTAACTTTAGAGCTTTGCACAAAATGGTATAAAGCAGGGGTTGGTAAATGACAGCCAGTGGTCAAATAGAGCCCACCGCTTGTTTCTGTAAAGTTTTATTGGAATACAGCTCTGACCATTCACTTATCTGGCTGCTTTCAAGCAACGACAGCAAAGTTAAGTAGTTGTAACAGAGACTATATGGCCAACAAATCATAAAAAATTTCTCTTTAGCTCTTACAGAAAAAGTCTGCCAACTCCTGGTCAAATCCAATAATTCCCAAACTTTAGAGCACTCACGGTCACCCGGGATCTTGTTAGAATGCATATCTCATGCATCAGGTTTGGAGTGGAGCCTGAGACCCTGGGTTTCTAGCAGATCCCCAGATGCTGCTGAGATTGCTGGGCTGCAGGACATACTTTGAGAAGAAGTCTAGATGACCGAGATGCCTAAACTGATGGAGAAATGTAGAAGGGCCAGCTGTGTCATTTCTTAACATTCTAAAGATTTATTGCTAGTGGTTTTGGAAAATGAAGTTTTCTCTTTTTGAAGATTAAAATTATCTCTACTTTCAGGTCAAGTACAGTAACTCCGCATGTGTCCAATGGTCACATTGCAACTCCATCTTTCAGTCGTACAGGCCCCAACTTGGAAATAAGGCCATCGCTGCATTCCAGAACAGAATGAGATTCATAAAAAAGCTCACAAGCAGAAGTAAACATCATGAAAAAGTTACCTTCTAAAGTTATTTCTAGAGCAGAAAGATATGTAACTTTCTTTTAAAACCACCTATGGTGACCAAAATTAAATAAATTTTGACATTTAAATATGTCAGCCTTAACAATTAGAAAAGCCAATTGATTATAATATAGCCTGTGATGTCAGGAGAATCTTGGATTCAGCAAAAGTCAATTCACGAAACCTGGCAATGTCCTTACCTTGTGACAACAATCCAGGGAGGGAGAGCCTGCGGCTGCCTCCCTCTGATTCTTCTTCTCTGATATCCACGAGACTTGAACTCTTCTTTCCTTGCATGGATTCCTGTTTAACCTGCTCTTCTCTGCTGTCCTTCAGACCTTCTGGGCCTATGGAACTGCTGCCTGCCTGAGCTCCAGGCTCACATGGGGCTGTACTATAAAAGTTCATAACTTTCTTAAGAGACAAGGCCCCAGCTTCATAGGTAGCAGCCACTCTCACACCAACAGCAGATGCACATGAGACCACGAGGCTGTTTAGGGCTGAGGTGCTTGTGGTTGGTGGGCTGTGAAGATTAGGAACTGCTTCTTCTACAAGAGGCTAAAATACATACACATACAGAAGTATATAAAAATATAAGTTCTTATACAATAGCAATAAGTAAAAAAAGTTTAACATCTATCACTATTTGCAAATATAAGAGTGTAAAGCAAAGGTCTCTTTATCTCCAAATTAAAGACATGCCCTCTTGGACATGGATTTAACAACATTATACGGAAATCAGTACACAAAATATACAGCTCCTCATCAAAAGTACTTCCTTTTGAGTGTTGAGTTTTTCTACGGTACTTAAAAATAAGCCCCAACTGCATTCATTAAATTAAACACAGCAAAAGGGGAAAGGAGAAAAAAAGTATGAACATCATCTTTAATATGAAGTATACTGTGACAGCCCTGGATAGAAGGTTGAAAGATGAAAGCTTTATTTAGCAATCAGTTTTAGGAAACTTTACACAGAATGCTACTAAGAAATATCAGGAAAAAATAAATTGTTTTTTTTTGCCGAAACCGGTTTGGCTCAGTGGATAGAGCGTCGGCCTGCGGACTCAAGGGTCCCAGGTTTGATTCCGGTCAAGGGCATGTACCTGGGTTGCGGGCACATCCCCAGTGGGAGATGTGCAGGAGGCAGCTGATCGATGTTTCTCTCTCATCGATGTTTCTAACTCTCTATCTCTCTCTCTTTCTCTCTGTAAAAAAAAAATCAATAAAATATATTTTTAAAAAAATAAAATAAAATAAATTGTTTTTAACAAAGCTTTTCTTAAAATGTTTTATAAATGGAAATTTAGATACAACATATACAGACAGGAAATGTTACAATTCTGGCCCATCAGCCCCTAACTTATACTCTAAGTTCAAGTCCTTCTACTGTCTCATTAATGAGTTATTTTCCATGGCCCAGAGGCTAGGTAAACTGAAGAATTACCTTTGCTCTCGCTACCATAGAGAATAAATGTAGGAGGTTAATAATTAAACATTTGGAACTAATGTTCTTCATGTTATTCATTGCTGTATTAGAAAGTCAAACTCAAGTTCTCTAATACCTTAGTGAAAAATCAGCTGAAATTCATTGTGAGCTGTCAAGCACCATTATTTACTAAACAGCAAAGTCATTAAATGCACCTACTAACCACACACAGAAAGCTTTTGACTTATCAAAATAGGTCACAATAAATTTGCTTCCTATGCTACCTTAAGGTCAAAGAGTACCATATACATTCCTTAATTTATCCTGAACTAAAAACCAAACCAAAATTTTTAACATTGGCTTTTGAGTTTCTTAAAGGAAGTAACTTCTGTTAACTAGCACAGTGCCAGACAAGTAGTTGGTATTCAACGCATTTGTCGAATTAAATACTAGTCAGAGGCATTGAAACCAAGGGTCTTTATTACTTTGATTAAATTTAGTTTTAAATCCTAGCTCTAGAAATCACATTTTTCTCTCTCTAGAGACCTCGCCTTTCCCTGGATAATCAGCAGCCCCTGAGGCAGCAGGCCCTAACCCACTCTGGCAGGCTAAAGATAACATCTTGACCTAAGTTATGCTTCGGCTCCTGAGCCCTAATGTGGAATGTCCCCCTGGCTGCTTTCCCACGGGACCAGAGAGAAGAGACCTCAGACCTGGACTCAAGATCTGAAGAAATGATTTACTGCCCTTACCACACTTCAAACCAATTAGTTTCCAGCACGATCTCGAACCCCCTAACCCAGTGTCCTGTCATTTTGCCCTATATAATCTGGGGAATTTTGCCCTACATGTCACTGGGGAATTTGGGCTTTTGAGTATTAGCTTCCTGTTCTCCTAGATGGCAGCATTCATCATAAAACAGCCAATATCCTACCCTGCAACTCTCCATGTTTAGTGTTTGGCTCTGCTAGAGACGGGTGGTCTAACTCTTTCAGCTCTATAATAGAATCTTTGTGAATATAACAGAATCTTTGTTGGATTATTCAGGAGCCCACCAAAATGCAGTACCTTAGCCAAGGGGCATGGAGAGAGACGTACCACGAAAAAAAACAAAAAAAAGGAGGGAATTTTGCTACTTAAAAAACAAGCCCAGCATGACATTTTTCAACATCATAAAAGGCCAGAATTTGAACATAAAGAGTAATTTTGAGTTAATCCAGGTATTTCCTCATCTAGGCTTACATTATGAAAATATTTTATAGTCAAATTCAGAAACTAAAAAGTGCTACCAAGCCATAGGCATTTTCAAGTTTCTAAAGAAAAACTCAAGATGGTTGAATTCCAGTAGCAGCTTTCAATTATAAAATTTAGCAGGTACCTGAGATGGCACTGGCTTTTCACCATTCTCCGAGTCCTCTCTCTTTGAGGGATCTGACACTTTCTGCACGTGTTCATTCCCTGCCGGAGCATCAGGGTCTGATGGTATATTTCTAGCAGAAGATGTTTCCGTTGTTCCTATGATGTCCAGTTGGGGGGGAACAGCATCGCCACTGGTGGTCTGAACATTTCCAACATTCAGTTTGTTAGCTACAGCCAGATCATGCTGTACATGTGTGTTCTCAAACACTTCTCCCTGGCTGTCCCGGGTTTCTGTGGAGGGGCTGATGGCAGTGCTAGCCTGGTTTTCTGCCTGGGATTCCGCCAACGTCACACCTAGTGGGCAACAATGACTGTCTGATATAATCACGTGGTCTTCTTTGTCAGTCATAGTCATCAAGAGCTGGCTGCACTGGTTGCATCGTTCTGGGACTGGCTTCTGAGAAGGGGGGCACTGCACGAGTGCTAAGCTGTGGGACGCACCACAGGCGACCTGGAGCACGACACGCCCAGCAAGATGCTCCACCTTTTGTGGCTTTGTCACTGGGAAGGTAGTGGTCATGAGACCCAACTGACAACCGGTACCCCATGCCCAAATCTCTCTGCTTATCGACAATGCCAGCGTGTGCTCCTCGCCACATGCCAACTGCAAAATCCTGACTGCTAACGAAGGACTGGTCTCGGAGTCAGCAATGCTGACGGCACTGGGCTCCGGAACCCACTGCTGGTTGGCAACGGCGCACTGGCCAGCGGAGTTCTCTCCCCACATGTACACGACACCGCTTTCTGTCACCGCTCCACTGTGGAAACTCCCCGCTGCCACAGTAACGACACATTGCCCAACCAGGGCATGTTCTAGAATGGGGCTGCTCGGACAGGTCTCTGCTGGTGCACTTCTCCAGGGAAGGGTGCCGAAGCTGTACACCGCCCCATCTGAAAGTTAAAAAGGGGAGGGGGTAGTGAATTAACTAGACATCTATCAGCAAAGTTTTAATCCCCTCTACATTTAACAAAATAGGATTTTTTTTCCTAAAGTACAGTGTCGAGATTTGGTTCAAGCATATAATATTCCAAATGTATTCATCTTTGAATGACAACTTCTAACATTCTGAAATACAGTGAGAATTTCTACAAATTGCAGGGTATTTCTTCAAATAAAGGGTACTGCTCTTTCCTTCAGCCTCTTCCTACAAACTCTAGCATTGATCCACTACCAACGGCTACCATCGCACGCCATTACAAAAGCAGAGTCCCACTGTTCAAAGACTGAATGATCATGACAAGATAAAGTAAGCAGAACATAAAGTTTGTTAGGCAGAAGACACATTTGTTAATATCTACAACATTCACTAATGCTGAATAAGTCAGAACAGCAGAAAATTTAGGCAATGGCATAAAAACATTAGATTCATTTTGGCCAAAATTAAGAAATTAATTTTATACCTCCAGGTTGTACAGAAAGCACCAGTGTTAACAAGATGTGGCTGTCTTTAGGTTGTGTGCTGTACGATGTGTAATTTTTAAATGTTATCCTATATAATAAAAGCATAATATGCAAATCGACCGAACGGTGGAACAACCCATTGGCAGGGGGCGGGGCCGGTGAGCAGGCGGTACCAGGCCAGCCAAGGCGTGAGCCAGTGGGCACAGGGAGGGGACGGTGATCAGAGGGCAGCAGTGACCAGCGGCAGCGGAGGGGCGACTGGGGGCAGGAGGGCCAGGGCCAGCCACTCGCCAGCTGGCTCCATCCCCTGATCAGCCTGCCAAGTCGCCTCCGGTCAGTCAGACATCCCCTGAGGGCTCCCGGACTGTGAGAGGGCACAGGCTGGGCTGAGGGACTGCCCCCCCCCTTTCCAGTGCACAAATTTTCATGTGCCGGGCCTCTAGTATATAAATAATATACAGTGTGTGCTGCTTAACAACAGGAATACATTCTGATAAATGTGTTGGTTAGTGATTTAGTCACTGTGTGGACATCAAAGAGCAATGATGGCGAACCTTTTGAGCTTGGCGTTGTCAGCATTTGAAAAACCCTAACTTAACTCTGGTGCTGTGTCACATATAGAAATTTTTTTGATATTTGCAACCATAGTAAAACAAAGATTTATATTTTTGATATTTATTTTATATATTGAAATACCATTTAACAAAGAAAAATCAACCAAAAAAATGAGTTTGCGTGTCACCTCTGACATGCGTGTCATAGGTTTGCCATCACTATCATAGAGTGTACTTATACAAACCTAGGTGGTGTATGCTTACTATACATCTAAACTATAGGGCAAAGGGTAAAGTCTACTGTTCCATAGGGGAGGAAAAATAATTTTCCCTCTATCCTTCTGGGTTCTAGGCTGAAACATCCCTGTAATAAAAGTCAGATTAATGAAAGAAAAACTATCATTCTCCCTTTTATTCTAGTTATGGTATAGCTTAAATATAAGAACTAGCTAGCCCTGCCAATATGGCCCAGTGGTTGAGCATCAACCCATGAACCAGGAGGTCATGGTTCAACTCCTGATCAGGGCACATGCATGGGTTGTGGAATCGATCCCCCAGTGTGGGGCATGCAGGAGGCAGCTGATCGATGATTCTCTCATCATTGATGTTTCTATCTCTCTCTCTCCCTCTCCCTTCCTCTCTAAAATCAATAAAAATATATTTTAAAAAGATATATAAGAATTAATCTGATTTCTGATAAAGTATATATCTTAAATTTAAGAATTAATCCAATTTCTGATAAAGGGAATAAAAACATATTTTGAAAACAAAAAGAATATAAGCTTCAGCAGAGTTCATTAAAAACACCTGGCATCCAGTAACTCTCTTCCTGCTCTTCCACACTCATCGACATTCGCTAGACTCTCAGTTCCTATTGGCTAAGCCATTCTTTCCAATACCTTCTGTCAGAAGAACTCCATGCTTCACTCCCAGGGCCGCCTGAAGAACAGTCCTTTCTCCCCAGCCGGGCAATCTCTCTGGGGTTACAGAGCAGGATCCCGTTGGCCAGACACGGACCAGGCCTCTTTCTTTGGATCCTTCTGCCTTTGTTGAGCTACACACATGAAGAAAAATCATTTAAATGTTCCTGCAACTCAGAGCTGTATCTTACTAGTATGTCATAGGACTGGCACCTTTTACCAGCACACAGGAGACTGGGTCAGATAATTTAACTAGCACCTATTTTATGCTTTAGCACAAAAGCGGAGATAGAACTAATTATATAAAAGGTGTGGAAAATAATCTAAACCCACAAATTACTTTATCTCTACCTAAGAAGCAAACAAAACCTGGGTTATTTTTTAAAGGTTTATGATTTCGTAGCATAAAATGTCAAGATCTTAACTTCTCGATACATTTATTCCTTGTTTAGGTATTAAAGTTATAACATGCCCAAGTTGGAGTTTTCTTTTAAATTTTTGTTTGTAATGTGGTAACAAAGTATTTGATGAGGAAGATAGAAGGAATAGGAATCCATATTTCACTTCACACTGCATTTAAGTTCTAGAATTTATTAAAAAATTTAAGAACCAAATTTAAAGGACCTAGCAACAAAGCTTATCACTAATCAGCTTTATTTCAATATCTTTCTCTACCAATCAACACAAATGTCATTCACTATTCCTACTTAATAACTACCAACAAGAAAATTAAAGTTAAAAGAAGCTACACATATGTGGACATGCTTTCTGTGGTTTTCTACAAGGATAGAGAAAGAAGAAATGGTTTTTTACCTTCTCTTCTTTGAGTCCATCGGTCAGTGGGAGCACTCCATCACCAAATCGTTTCCTCTTTGCAAAAGCATCTAAAGACCTAAATGTCAGAGCACAGGTAAGCAAAAAGAGCAGTGAAAGAATGCTTTGCAATTTTATCCCACAGATTAAAAAAAAAAGCAGCCCTCTAACAAGTGCACATTCACTCGGCAATAAATACGCAGTGAAACTATTTGAACTATTTCACATCTTGCCTGCCAAAGAGGACTATAGACTGAGCCTGCCCATATGAAATGCCTGTTGACTGTAAAATGTAATGTCAAAGGAAGACTAGCTACAATTAGGCTGTACTTTGTCAAGGCAACAGACTTATTCGGTTTGAGTTTTATTGTAAAGAAAGTAGTTCAATCTGAAAACTCAATGTGTTAAGTTCATTTCATAAACATTAAGGTTACTTTTTAAATGTCTCTGGAACAAACGAACATTTAAGTACCAATTAAGTAAGAATTCCTAAAATCCCTTCGGTAATGTATCAAGTAGTTTTAATTTACATTTTGCAGTAATGGACACAAAAATTACATTATTAAAATAGAAAGTTTTTCAGTTATTGGAACTAGCAGTGTTTTCCTAAAATCAACCTCAATTCAAAACCATAATCCAAAGGGAAGAGTAAAATATGTTTTAAAATCAACCACTGAATAGAAAAGAGCTATATGAAAATTATGGTACAAATATCATGAGCCATCAGTTCAGAAACTTAATGTTTAAGAAATAGAGAGAAATATAAACAGGCAGACAGTAATACTCAATGCGTTTCAACTAAAAATTCACATTTTTAAGGACACCAAAACTCATGAAAATAAAGGCAATAAGGTTTTATTTGTGTGAACCATAAAAATACTGGGGCCAAATTTATGATTTTTCGGCAGAAAGATGTAACCTGGTCACTGTACTCTAAAACAGCCCCTACCAGCAGGAATGATGTAAGAGCCATCTGTTTATACCAGGTTGCCTGTGAATTCTTATGGTTTCCCATCTGTATATCTGGAGGAAATTACCCTCTACCTAATGCTTATTTTAGGAAGAGTTTGAATCATTCAAATTTGGATGAAGGGTACTATGTGAACAAAAGATATATCTGAATAATTTTAATAAATGCTATTAATCTGATAAATATGATCATTATGTGACAGTTATTTTTAAATTAAATCTTTATTGTTCAGATTATTACAGTTGTTCCTCTTTTTTCCCCCCCATAGCTCCCCTCCACCCGGTTCCCATCCCACCCTCTGCTCTTACCCCTCCCCACCCCCCCGACTGTCCTTATCCGTAGGTGTATTTTTGTCCAGTCTCTTCCCGAACCCTCCACACCCTTCCCCCCGAGAATTGTCAGTCTACTCCCTTCCTATGCCCCCTGATTCTATTATATTCACCAGTTTATTCTGTTCATCAGATTATTTATTCACTTGATTTTTAGATTCACTTGTTGATAGAAGTGTACTTGTTCATAATTTTTATCTTTACCTTTTTCTTCTTCTTCCTCTTCTTAAAGGATACCTTTCAGCATTTCATATAATCCTGGTTTGGTGGTGATGAACTCCTTTAGTTTTTTCCTATCTGTGAAGATCTTTATCTGACCTTCAATTCTGAATGATAGCTTTGCTGGATAAAGTAATCTTGGTTGTAGGTTCTTGCTATTCATCACTTTGAATATTTCTTGCCACTCCCTTCTGGCCTGCATAGTTTCTGTTGAGAAATCAGGTGGCAATCTTATGGGTACTCTCTTGTAGGTAATGTTTTTCTCTTGCTGCTTTTAAGATTCTCTTTGTCTTTTGCCCTTGGCATTTTAATTATGATGTGTCTTGGTGTGGTCCTCTTTGGACTCCTTTTGTTTGCGGTTCTCTGCACTTCCTGGACTTGTAAGTCTATTTCTTTCACCAGGTGGGGTAAGTTTTCTGTCATTATTTCTTCAAAGAGGTTTTCAATACCTTTCTCTCTCTCATCTTCTGACACCCCTATAATTCGGATGTTGGTACGCTTGAAGCTGTTCCTGAGGCTCCTTACACTATCTTTGTATTTTTGGATTCTTTTTTCATTTTGCTTTTCCGGTTGGGTGTTTTTTACTTCTTCGTATTTCAAATCTTTGACTTGATTCTTGCGATCCTCTAGTCTGCTGTTGGATCTCTGTATAATATTCTTTATTTCAGTCAGTGTATGCTTAATTTCTATTTGGTCCTTTTTCATATCCTTGAGGGTCTCACTAGATTTATTGAGGGTCTCACTAAATTTATTGGCGGTTTCTAGAAAATTCTTGAAAAACCTTGTAAGTGTGGTTTTGAACTCTATATCCAGTAGTTTGCTTTCCTCCATTTGTCATTTATGACCTGTTTCTTTGTCTCCACATTTTGGCTGCTTCCCTGTGTTGATAGAGTCGCTCTGTGCTGGGTGACCTACAGGCCCAGTAGCTCAGCCTCCCCAGTTACCTGAGGTGGACACTCTTGGTGCACCCCTTTGTGGACTGTGTGCACAGTCTTGTTGTAGTTAAGCCTTGATTGTAGTGGGTATCACCGGGAGGAACTGACCTCCAGGCCAATTGGCTGTGAGAATCAGCTGTGTCTACCTACAGCGGGAGAACTTCTGTGCTGGACACACCCTTCTGGGGCAAGACTTGCTTCAGTGGGGCTTTGGTGCTCACTGAGTCTGCCCCCTGAGTGTGTCCCTTATGGATCTGAGGAGTTGTTATCTGGATGGTCCCATTCTGACCACTGGGTACACTGGCACTTGGATCTCTAAGGAGGTGCTAATTTAGCCTCTGCCTGACGCTACACAGCAGGAGCTACGGAGAGATCTGCAGATTCCTCTTCTTTGTTTGGGATTTGGAGGTGCCCAGATGAGGTCCAGCTGTGAAGCAATGCAAGCTGCTATGGGGCCTTGGGCCTTCTTTTGGATGTTCTGGGTCTCTCTGACCCAGCTGCAGTTTGTTAGGTAATGTTAGATTGCAAAGGGCCAGGGCATTCATATGCAAAAGCCTCTGCCACATCCTGTGTGGGGCGGGGTCTCAGGGAATCAACAGGGCGGAGCAAACAGCTATGGCTGCTCCTCAGTCCTGCCCTAAGAGGTCCCGGGTCTCAGTGTCCCGCGGTAATCGCTGCAAGCACCTCTGAGAGAAAGCCGCTCTCGAGTTCTGCCCGCTGCCAGACAGTCCAGTTTCTCCCTGTATGAGTCTGGGTCCCCAGAGACTCACCCGGAACTGGAGTTCAGAGCGGGAGTGTGTGTCTCCCTCCTGAATGAAAAAGACAACCACGTCCTCAGTTGCCAGCCCTTTCTGCCTGTGCCTCCGTACCTCTGTACTTTACTTCTGCACCTCCTCTGAGTTTCAGTGTGCTTTTCTCTTTCCTTCTAGTTGTAGAATTTCCACTCAGCCAGCCTTCCTATGGTTCTGGATGATGTGCGTTTTGTCTTTTAGTTGGTATTTTGAAGTGGTTGTGGGAGGCAGCAATTTCCAGTGTTTATCTATGCCGCCATCTTGGTTTCTCCTTATGTGACAGTTTTATGTGTGACAGTAATTAACTTTAAGTAAAATGTGCAGTTCATGGTGTACAGAGAAATTCTGAAGCCAGATCTAACTTGTGCTTACCTATCAGAGATCAAGAAGTAACTGTTCGACTGTGGAATCTTAGAGGGAAGGCGGAGATGGGTGGGTGGGTGGGAAGAAATCAACCAAAGAACTTGTATGCATATTTGCATAATAACCCACGGACACAGACAATAGGGAGGTGAAGGCCTGGGGTGGGGGGTGGAGGCAAGTTAAAAGAGGTCAATGGGGAGAAAAGGGGGACATATGCAATACTTTCAACAATAAAGATACATAAAAAAAGAGAGGTAATGTTCCCTCGATTAAAGTTAAACTATACCCAGCAGAAACCGCTGGGAGGGTGTGGAAGTACAGGGGCACACTTACAACTAATTAACTGTATGTAAACTGAATTTTGTCCTACTGCCTGACATTCAGAATGTTGAAAATCTTTTGATAAAGTGAATAAAACACTCAACCTTCTCTTTTAGTGCTCTATTTTTAAATAGAGTGTTTTAGAAGGGGATTTCACTTTACACCATATGGTTTCTCACCACCACTCATTTTTTTAAATCCAAAGGGAATTACAAAGCTACAAACTGTTTTACAACTTTCTTTCATTCCTGACTACACATGGTAGGCACAATAATGGTCCCAAAGATGCCCTTGTCCTATAACCACAACTTGTGAATATGTTAGGCTACTTGGCAAAAGGAAATCAAGGTTGCTAGTCAGCTGACTTTAAGATAGGGAGCCTATCTGGTATCCAGGCAGACCCAATGTAATTGTAAGAGTCCTTAAAAGTGGAAGAGGGAGGGAGAAGGAGAGAGAGAAAGACGTGACGGTGGAAGCAGGGTGAGAGAGACGCTACATAGCTCGTTTTCAAGATTGGGCGGGGAGAGGGGGATACATTAGGTAACGTGAGTGGCCTCTGGAAGCTAAAAGGCAAGGAAGGAGGTCATCTCCTAGAGCAGCCGTTCTCAACCTGTGGGTCGCAACCCCCTTGGGGGTCGAACGACCCTTTCACAGGGGTTGCCTAAGACCATCGGAAAACACATATATAATTACATATTGTTTTTGTGATTAATCACTATGCTTTAATTATGTTCAATTTGTAACAATGAAAATACATCCTGCATATCAGATATTTACATGACGATTCATAACAGTAGCAAAATTACAGTTATGAACTAGCAACGAAAATAATTTTATGACTGGGGGTTACCACAACATGAGGAACTGTATTAAAGGGTCGCGGCATTAGGAAGGTTGAGAACCACTGTCCTAGAGCCTCCAGAAAAGAATGCAGCCCTGAGAGTGGGACCATCCAGTTTGCAGCTCCGTGGAACCATAAAAGACACACTCAGGGGGCAGACTCAGTGAGCACCAAAGCCCCATCGAAGCAAGTCTAGCCCCAGAGGGGTGTCTCCAGCACAGAAGTTCTCCCACTGCAGACACAGCTGATTCTCACAGCCAATTGGCCTGGAGGTCAATTCCTCACAGTGATAACTACAACAATCAAGGCTTAATTACAAGACTGTGCACAAAGCCCACAAGGGGGTGCACCAAGAGTGTCTACCTCAGGTAACTGGGACACTTAGCACAGAAAGGCACTCTATCGTCACAGCGAAGCATAAAAAATGCCGAGATAAAGAAACAGGACACAAAGGACAGAATTGGAGGAAAGCAAACTGCTGGATATAGAGTTCAAAACCACACTTTTAAGGTCTTTAAAGAACTGTCTAGAAGCCGCCGATAAATTTAATAAGGCCCTTGAAAAGACTGGTGAGACCGCTGATAAATGTGGTGAGATCCTCAAGAAATCTAATGAGACCCTCGATGTTGTGATAAAGGACCAACTAGAAATTAAGCATACACTGACTGAAATAAAGAACATTATACAGACTCCCAAAAGCAGACCAGAGGAGCGCAAGAATCAAGTCAAAGATTTGAAATACGAAGAAGTAAAAAACACCCAACCGGAAAAACAAAATGAAAAAAGAATCCAAAAATACAAAGATAGTGTAAGGAGTCTCTGGGACAGCTTCAAGCGTACCAACATCAGAATTATAGGGGTGCCAGAAGATGAGAGAGAGCAAGATATCGAAAACCTCTTTGAAGAAATAATGACAGAAAACTTCCCCTGCCTGGTGAAAGAAATAGACTTACAAGTCCAGGAAGCGCAGAGAACCCCAAACAAAAGGAATCCAAAGAGGACCACACCAAGACACATCATAATTAAAATGCCAAGAGCAAAAGACAAAGAGAGAATCTTAAAAGCAGCAAGAGAAAGAAACTCAGTTACCTACAAGGGAATACCCATACGACTGTCAGCTGATTTCTTAACAGAAACTTTGCAGGCCAGAAGGGAGTGGCAAGAAATATTCAAAGTGATGAATAGCAAGAACCTACAACCAAGACTACTTTATCCAGCAAAGCTATCATTCAGAAGTGAAGGCCAGATAAAGATCTTCACAGATAAGGAAAAGCTAAAGGAGTTCATCACCACCAAACCAGGATTATATGAAATGCTGAAAGGTATCCTTTAAGAAGAGGAAGAAGAAGAAAAAGGTAAAGATACAAATTATGAACAACAAATACACATCTATCAACAAGTGAATCTAAATATCAAGTGAATAAATAATCTGATGAACAGTATGAACTGGTGATTGTAATAGAATCAGGGACATAGAAAGGGAATGGACTGACTATTCTTGGGGGGGGGGGGGGAGGGGTGAGGGGGATTCGGGAAGAGATTGGACCATAATCGTGCACCTATGGATGAGGACAGTGGGTGGGGAATGATGGCGGAGGGTGGGGTGGGAACTGGGTGGAAGGGAGTTATGGTGGGAAAAAAGAGTACTAATATAATAATCTGAACAATAAAGATTTAATTTAAAAAAAAAAAAAAGAATGCAGCCCTGCTGACACCTGGATTTCAGCCCTGAGAGACTTGCCGAACTTTAACCTAAAGAGATGTAAGATAATAACTGTTTTATTTCAAGCCACTAAGTGTGTGGCAATTTGTTACAGTAGCAACCGAAAGTTACCTAACATACTACTCATAGATAGCTTTCTGTATCAGTTTTTACAGATCTATCTCATTTTGTCTTATGGTGTTTAACGTTTGACTTCCAAGAAATGTCTGCCTGAAACTCAAATATAGCAACGAGAAAAAGAGAAAAGACTGCAAAGGAAGCATAACTAAAAAGGAATATTGCAGCTAAGTATTATGGGAAGCTTATATCACAAAGTGGCCCCAGGCAGGGCACAGGTAGTGGCTGACTTTGCACACATAGGAGGGCCCAGAGCCAGTGCACCTGGGCTTTAGACCATGCCAGATTACAACTTACACATCCATGAGTGACACACTCAAGGGGCAGACTCAGTGAGCACCAAAGCCCCATTGACGCAAGTCCTGCTCCACAGGGGTGTCTCCTGCATAGCAGCTCTTCCACTGTAGTTGCAGCTGGCACTCACAGCCAACTGGCCTGGGGGTCAATTCCTCCCAGTGACACCAATAGCAATCAAGGCTCAACTACAACAAGACAGTGCACACAGCCCACACAGGGCACACTTCAAGTGCCCAGCTCAGGTGACTGTGGAGGCTAAGCCACTGGGCCCTACAGGACACCTACTACATAAGGCCAATTCCAGGAGACATAGCAGCTCTACCTAATACATAGAAACAAACACAGGGAAGCAGCCAAAATGTGGAGACAAAGAAACATGTCACAAATGAAAGAACAGGATAAATCTCTAAAAAAAGAACTAAATGAAATGGAAGCAAGCAAACTATTAGATAGAAAGTTCATAACAATGGATATACGGATGCTCAAGGATCTTACTGAGAACATCAAAGACATGAAAAAGAACCAGTCAGGCCCTGACCGGTTTGGCTCAGTGGATAAAGCGTTGGCCTGTGGACTGAAGGGTCCCAGGTTCAATTCCGGTCAAGGGCATGTACCTTGGTTGCGGGCACATCCCAAGTAGGGGGTGTGCAGGAGGCAGCTGATACGATGTTTCTCTCTCATCGATGTTTCTAACTCTCTATCCCTCTCCCTTCCTCTCTGTAAAAAATCAATAAAATATATTTATAAAAAAAAAAAGAACCAGTCAGAAAAAAAGGATACACTAACTGAAATAAAGAATAATTTACAGGGAATAAACAATGGAGTACCGGAAGCGAGAGAATCAAATCAGCAATTTGGAATATGAGAAAGCAAAAACACCCAATCAGAAGAGCAAAAAGAAAAAAGAACCCAAAAATATGAAGATAGTGTAAAGAGCCTCTGGGACAACTTAACCTGTACCAACATTCGCATCATGGGGGTGCCAGAAGGAGAAGAGAGAGAGCAAGATAGTGAAAATCTATTTGAAGAAATAATGACAGAAAACTTCCCCTACCTGGTAAAAGAAATTGACTTACAAGTCCAGGAAGTGCAGAGAACCCCAAACAAGATAAAGCCAAAGAGGACCACACCAAGACACATCATAATTAAAATGTGAAGGGCAAAAGACAGAGAAAATATTAAAAGCAGCAAGAGAAAAACAGTTAGTTACCTACAAGGGAGCACCCATATGACTGTCAGCTGATTTCTCAACAGGAACTTTGCAGGCCAGAAGGGAGTAGTAAGAAATATTCAAAGGGATGAATAGCAAGGGCCTACAACCAAGATTACCCTGCAAAGCTAACATTTAGAATTGAAGGTCAGAAAAAGAGCTTCACAGACAAGAAAAAGCTAAAGGAGTTCATCACCACCAAACCAGGATTATGAAATGTTGAAGGGTGCTCTTGAAGAAGAAAGAGGGGGAGGGGGACTAGAAGGTGGGGAGAAGAGGAGGAAGGGGAAGGAGGGAGAAGGGCAAGTAAGGCTTGATTATGTTTTAGACATTGGTGGGGGATAAAAGAGAAGGAGGTATCAAAAATTATCTCTAGGTTCTGCCTTGAACAACTGTATGTTGGCGATGCCATTTACTGAAATGGGGAAGAGTAAAGAGAGAGAAATCTGAGATGGAAGATAAGCTTCTGTTAAGATAAAGTTGTTTCTGTTAAGTTTAAAATGCCTGTGGGAAATCCAAAAGCACGTATCAAGTGAGCAGATGAATATATGTGTATGGAGTTCAAAAAAAAGGTTTCAGCTTACAGATACAAACTTGGGAAGGCATATGAATAATATTTGAAATCAAGACAGTGGGTAATATCATTGGAGTGTGCATTCAGAGAAAGGAAAGGCAGAGGTCAAGCTGTAAGGAGCTCTTGCACCAGGGTTGGGGAGGATGAGGAACAAGCAAAAATGACTGAGGTGAGGAGTGCTCTGAGGGAAAGAAAAAACATGAGTCTGTGTGGGCACAGAAGTGAAGAGGAGGGCGTTTCCAGCAGGAAGGACTGGTCAATTAGGTCAACGCAGCTGGGCTCTCCCAGGATGAGAACTGAAAAGGGCCCACTGGACGTGCCAGCACAGGCATCATGCTGAGATGGCCACAGTTTGAGCAGTACAGGAGGGGACTGAAAGCCAGACTGGAGGAGGATGCCTGTACATGGCAGGTAAGGATATGAGATCGAAGTTCATGCAACTGATTCTTTTGAAAAATGTTGTTAAAATGGCAAACAGAGAAATGGAGTGGTAGCTGGAGAGAAATGTGAAGAGCAAGGGTGTGTTTTTGTGTGTTGGGGGAGATGGTCAAACACGTTTGCAGGACAAAGGCACTGATCCTAGAATGCAAGGGAGATAAGGAGAGAGGGCAGAACCAAGTCCTGGACAAAGTGAAGTAGGAACATGTGTGGTGGGTTGATCTTTCACAAAAGGAAGGGTCTACATTTTAAAAAGGAAGGAAACCACAGGTAAAGATATAGGCAGGATCACAGATTTTGTGGTGGGAGGATATAGTCCCATATGATGTAAGTGACTAGGCCTTCACAGTACATTGATATGTGTCCTAATCTCAATCTGGGCTCCATTCATTGCTTATTTTATCTTGCCATATTTACACATTTTTGTAAAGTGCCTTAATATTTTTAGGAACAAGGCAGAATATAAATAATTTTTAAATGAGAACAGAAATGTGTCAGTAGACTATTATCCCAAATGCACAGAGAAAATTAAATCATGTAGGAGTCTTTATTCTGCAGATAAAGTCCTTTTGCCTTAATAGTGCAGTGAAAGGTAAATTTGTAAGTCATAAATATACTAACTTTCAAATGCTTAAATTTCAACAACTAAACCACGTGCATTTCTTGCACCTACTATGTTCTAGGTTCTAAAATTGCCATGGGAGCCAATAATATCTTATCCTCTACTATATCCCAGCTGCTTAACACAGTCCTGATATGTAACAGGTACTCAATAAATAACTGTAGACAGACGAGGCCTATAAATAAACAAGTTCCCGCTGATAAGGAGTTTACGTACTGGTGTGTTCTGTCTTTCTCACTAGAAGAATGACTATGTAAAGCAGATAGTACCCTCAACATACAGAAAGCTAACTTACACTAGCAAAGTTGGGCCCTTCTTGTCTTCTTCTCCTGTCACTAACTGGTTTAAAATAGGTGTATTGATTAAAATAGTAAAATAAAGCAATAATTGTAGTTATAAATGTAATGATATTAGTGTTTAGAATAACAAGACATTAAGAAAGACAATAAAAATAATTGAGAAGCAAACTGTATCAGAATACCCTGAAAAGAATTTGGACACAGAGTAAACCCAATATAAAACTACTACAGATTTCATGCAGGCACTTACAGTCTATTTTTAAAATATGACTACATTTCATTGCAATGTACAGTTTATACTGTGAGTTTGGTAAACAACAATTTAAGACACTATGGTACTCTACACATGGTACATGCTTAATAAATGTTTGCTTTTACACAAAAATATGTTTACACATAGATTAAGGCAACTTTGGATTCAAACACCTGACTTACAACTAATCTAAACACCAACTGCTACTTCCTGAATATCCTGCCACGGAAGCCATCACAACACTACTGAAGGTCAAGCAACACTCATCTTGCAGTGACATCTGGACAAACCAACCACTACCAAAGGTCAAGGCCTCTCTGAATTCCAGCCCTCTCAGCCTTAATTGATGCAGTGGGAGCCGACCAGCCCCTTAAATCCTGACCCAGAGTTCAGGGATTCAGTAAATTTATGCATTCAACAAAGTCTGGCCTAAAAGTACTTGTTATTTACAATGCTGTTATTAATGAGATAATGCACTTACTAAGTAAGCCATTGATTTTCAAAATATATTATAAACTTCTAAAGGTCAGAAACTTTGACTTACTCATCAGTATACTCCTGTACCCATAGCAACCACCAGGTACAAGCTGCGTACTCAGTGGAAGACAGCCCTTGATCTTAAGTTCCAATCCACGGACTTCCAAATGATACAGAAGATTTCTAGAGCTTATAGTAAAAGTATCAGAGACAAAAGGAAAGTGACATCTCCTAGTAGAAACATACATAATGTATTTGTACATTTGCTAATACATTTGCTAATGTATTTTCTAACAATAAAATCACTTATATTTCATATCACTTCACAAATGTTAGACAACCCAGGAAAGAACAGTCTCTTTCTCTTTAGTACATGAGACAGTTTTTGGTGCAATCAGGGATGCTAAACTCTTATATATGGCCTGCTAATTTCACCTTGAAAAATGTTAAAACTGCACACTCTAAAATGGATATTACCATGGAGAGGAGGTAACATGGGGTGGGGGTGAGAATAAATACCCAGCAATGCCCATCAGCTCCTTTTTGTACTTACTGCATCTTTTAAAAATGATTTTTTTTCAGACTACTAAATTCCCATGAAACATTTTGGATATTATAATACCAGCAACTGAATTTCAAATTCCTAGGTACTACAAAATTTGTCCCTGTTATTACAAGTTGCAGTATAATTTCTGACACAAATTATTTATTCCTTTAATATTTTGCTATTATTATTTTATTAAAATGGCCAATGTTTTTAAAGGCAATATTACAGAAACACAATTCAAAGTATGTTGGCTTATTTTTACCAATCAGTAACATCCAAATGCTTAAGATCATCAAGGGGCCACATAACTGAACAGGGAGGATACATAACAAAAAAATACTGCTCTGGAGTTAATAAGTTTCACTTATTTTGAAAATGCTGGTAACAGTGTTCTTGATTAGAAATGGAAATACTGTTTAACTCACACATTAGGGATCGGCTATTAAATTTACTATTCATTACTCAACCACTTAACATATTATCATGTTTACTTATTAATACCTGTAAAGAGAGGATTATTTTCTTAGAGCAATAACTAAAACACCTGCATTCACAATATAAATTCGTGCTTACCACATTATACTAAAATGTAATCAACTCAAACTTTAAGTGTTAATGACCAGGTGGTGATTTTGCATCTGAGTCACTGCCAATCTGCTATGCAATACTTTAAGAGTTCATGATCAGTATATGCCTGTAGTTCCCAAGAGTCTTTAAAGTTTAAATTCCCCTGCAGCCTTTTAAGAAAGATCATTTCTCGTATCCTAAGAAAAGCATTTTCCCAGGAGCACAAGTCAAAGAGCAAAGTAAAATTGACTAAATAATCGGTCTGTCTCTTCTTAGAAAAGCTTTCCACAGGCACACATTGCAGGAGAAAAATAACTCTTTTTCCAGAGTCGACTGCTTTCAGACTAGAAAGTAAAATAAAGAAAGCTTATTGGGTGAGAGCCCTGATTATAAACAAAAATGTTAAAGCGCTAGGCTCACAAACTATCTTAATTATACATAAATCTGTAAAAAAAGAGAAAAAAATCCATGTACCATACCTGTCACTCAGTTTTAACAGATATTAGCATATTTTAATATTTGCTTCAGTTCTTTAAAATAGAAGAAAAACTTCTAGAGAGCTGACGGAGCCTCATCCAAACCTTTCTTCACCAGAGTTAATATGTCTTATTTCTGTATGTTCTTATATTTTATGTACTTTCATTAGGTACATGTGTATCAAGTGTATCAATAAATAATGTATCATGTATTACTTTAAAGCACTATATAAATACATCACACTGTATATATCCTTTGCCAACTTGCTTTTTTTCACTCAATATTATGTACATGAGATGTATTCATGTTGATGAACATAGATCTAGTTCATTCATTTTTACTAGGGGATAGTATTCCATTGTATAAATAAACCATAGTTTATACATTTCCCTACTGAAGTACAGCTGAATTGTTCTACTTTATTGCCATTTTATGAGCTGCTATAATCATCTTTGCTACATGTTTATTTGGGCAATTGCCCCAAGTTTAGTTAACATTTCGGCTCAATCAGGTTGAGGAAGGAAAGAACCCTAGAATGAAAGCTCACCCAGATGCCAATTTTAGGTCTAACTGTTACCAGAGAAGTTAGTGGCTCCAATTTCCCCATCACTGGTGAGAGTGGGTTGGCTCTTGCAATATATCTGTAGAAAAAGACGTTTCTAAGACTCGCCTGGGAGGACAATGGCTTTTATTGGCCTGGAATTATGTTTCTCGGGTTGCAAAGGCCCATGTCCCTTAACCCAGTCCTGAAACAGGTGCAGCTGGAGGTCCAGTAGTGTCACATGGACGAATGCTGGAGAGCAACCCCTACCACGGGAGAGCCAGGAGCCTAGCACAGGAGAGAGAGAACCAAGAGCCAAGAGAGAATTCCCTTTGTTCAGAAGTTTAAATATTCAGGTTTCACTGCCCCCCGCCTTGCAGGGGCCACACCTATTCTGGCCAATTTACCTGTTCCCAGGTATGATTGACAGACAGGTAAGCACCTTCCCATGTCACTCAGACCTTATTGGGCATGTATCTAAACTGCCTTTGTCCAATCCCTTCCCCCATCAATCAAGACTTAGAGTGTTAAATTGTCAAAGCTGTATAAATGGCATGCCTATATTATCTGGTCTTCCCTTTACTCCTTCCTTTCCTGTTAAATAATAACCAGGTTATTATAACCGTATCATAACTACTACCTTCCTAATATAGAGGTCATGTGAACTGTATGATGATTCAGAAAAAAAAATTAAATAATTTGATCATTAAGGGAAACATGAGATGATCAATTTGTGGAATTAATGAGACTAAAGCTGATCTTCTCTCTAAGCATAATTCACAAACAGCCCCATAGGAGATGAGAGAATTATCCTTTTTTTTTTTTTCTTTTTTTTTTCCACAAAAGAACTCTACAATAAAAAAATGAACTCTACCCCTGGCTGGCATGGCTCATCTGGTCGGAGCATCATCCCATACACCAAAAGGTTGCAGGCGGGTTCAATCCCCAGTCAGGGCGCATTGAAATTTTCTCTCTCTCTCTTTCTCTCCCTTCCTCTCTCTCTAAAAATCAACAAACATATCCTAGGGTGAGGATTAAAAACAAACAAACACAAAACAATGTAAAGACACCACTATTACATATATAAACATACATATATAAACAGGTGATGAGGATAGGAAAATAAATGCAATACTAAACAGCTCCAAATCATAGTTTATTGCTACTTTATTTGTGGTTACCATTCATTTTCTTTTTAAAAAAATATATTTTATTGATTTTTTACAGAGAGGAAGGGAGAGGGATAGAGTTAGAAACATCGATGAGAGAGAAACATCGATCAGCTGCCTCCTGCACGCCCCCTACTGAGGATGTGCCCGCAACCAAGGTACATGCCCTTGACCAGAATTGAACCTGCGACCCTTCAGTCCACAGGCTGACGCTCTATCCACTGAGCCAAACCGGTTAGGGCGTTACCATTCATTTTCTTAAGGACTGATATCCTATAAAATCTACTACTCTCTTATTACTGATGACTGAATTGTTTGATCATCAATAAAGAAGAGTTAAAAGAAAAATATGTTTTAAAAAATCTCCATACCAGAAAAATCTGTATCCCTATACAGTTGGAATATGTGGCAGATTTAACTCCGTAAAGTTATAAAAACCACTAAATGATTTAGAAGTCATTAAAATCCTCACAGCATTCCTGAGTGTCTGAGAGAGGGACACAACCTCACACTACTACATCAAAGCAAGCCTTTCACACCAGCTCAAAAACCACCACTCTTACATCCCTTCCTATTTTTTAACTCACACCTTACATAGTCTCACATTCATACAGAATTATACAAAGCTGGTCATATACTTTGGAAATAATCTTAAAATGGACCCAGCAATATTACATTACACCCGTGTCTTTTCATGAAAAGACAGACGATTAATAGTAATCTTTCCAACGAAATACACAAAAACTAAAATCAGGTATCAGGAGTGTTCTTACTAGTAATAAACCCGTTGCTTCTTTAACAGTCAAACTGTTCAAAGTGTTTAAAATCACAATCTAAGTTGTGAAAGGCTGAGCTCTGGAGAAAAGGGATTCCAGTTAAAATTGCTTAAATCTTTTTTTTTAAAGGCTTATATAATGCCACTCGAGTCCCCCCCCCCGCCCCCCCAAAAAGCCTGTTTAGTACTTTACTTTCTTCATCATTATCTTTTTAAATGTTAATATTGTGAAACAGCTTGAAGTTTTTTGCTATAGTTATAAGCCTTGAATCTGTCAACAGTAATCAGTTTGAGAACTAAGTATTAAATTTAAACTAGGTATAGACTCCATCAGCATCTTTAGATGCCCTTATAGATTCCAAAGTTACTACAGACAATCCTGAAATCATATCTTCTCTAACTATAAGCCTATGTATCATAAAATTATCTGGAAACCATCCCTTGATTTTTGAAAGTGAATTATAGTTCTTTCCTAAAAATATTTAGTTCTCTTTGCCACCATTTAGTTAAAAAAAAAAATGTCAGTTTGGGTCATGATATAGTGGGAAGAAGAAATTATTAGTTATAAAAATAGCTCGTATGTATTGAATATCTACCAGGTGCCAGGCACTGTAATAAATGAGACATGAACCATCAAATGTAAAGATACTACTCCAAGGAAGGTACTTTGACCTCCAACTGCAAGATAAAGAAAATGAGGCAGGAACGTTAAGTAACTTTCCCAATGTAAGCGGATGTATGTCCAGATTCAAATCCTAGGATCTCAACCACTCTGCTTGATTAGTAAAGTTAAAATATTGCCATTGACTGCAAAAGCAAAATTTTCACTGTTTTTAAATTCTTGAAGTATTTCATTAACCCAGAGGTGGTCACTCCAAACCATTCATCGCGATGATAAACTGAAAAGGAATACTGGGCCAATAAGTTTGCTAGATGTTTATACCCGTTCATCATAATAAACACACAACCGAAAGCCTTTTCAAGCAGTCACAGCCGCCCACACATCTACAGGGCGACAGACGAAGGATATGCCCCGGAGCTCTTTCCACCCGGACCCCGAACGGGAACACAGTCCCTGGGACCGGAGGGTGCGCTTCCCCTTCCCTCGGCACCCAAGGCCTCCCTCGCGCGCGGGAGTCAGCACCGCTCTTCTGCCAGCGCAGAGCTGTGTCCGGAGCAGCACCCCCGCCAGCGCCGGGGCTACTGCCTCCCACAGCCCCTGCTCACGCCCCGGCGTCGCAGCTCCAAAGAACTTACCGCCCTCGGGCAGATCGTTTTACACACGAGAGGACTTGGCTGAACTAATGCTTCATATCAAAGTCTTTTTCTTTGTCCGAACCCGCCTTTTCGAGCCGCCCAAACCCTCGATCCCCTCTCCGCGGCGATTCCGGGGCAACGCCGCCCGTACGCTCCCCCAGGTTCGCGGCCAGCGCCCCGGGATTTCAGCGCAGCGCTAGGAGTGAGCATTCATAGAGCTTCATGAATGAATGGGGGGACGGCAGCGTGGGTGGGGCCGGGAAGAGGGGGGTCGTGAAGGCATGTCACGCGGCTGAGCCCACCGCAGGGGCGCCCCGTCCGGGGAGGGATGAAAGGTGGCGACTGGAAGAACCCGGGGCCCGGGCGCAGCGGCGCCGTGGGTCGGGTGCCGACTTGGGAAGCCGCGAGCGCTGTCTCTGCGGGTCCCCGCAGCGCGATCGCGCCCCCGACCCGCGCCCCCGCCTCCCGCACCCCGGAGGCTCTGACCAACCCGCCCTCAGAAGCCGAGGCGGCCCGGGGACGCGCGCCGGCTCACCTGACGCTCTACCGGCGGCACCGCGGTCTGCATCCCCAGCGAGCTTGCAGCCCAACAACACCGCGAGATCAGCTGATTCACGGGGGGCGGGGCCTCCGGCGGCCGCGGGCCAGTAGGCGACGAGCGAAAGGGAAGTAGGCGGGGTCAGCTGCCGACGGTGGCTGGTAGGGATCAAAATTACTCAAGAGGCGTTGGGCACTGCGGGCAAAAATCTCCGAAGGACGGCCCCTCCCTTACCATGGGGTGGGGCCACCGGTTCTGAGGCCGGTGACGTAACTTGGAGCCGCAGGGGGCCCAACCACCCCGGTGCTGCCGCTGGGGAAGCTGCTGGTGGCAGAGAGGTTGGTAGCTGCAGTCATTGTGTGACCGCCTCAAACGGCAAGAATCAGAAGGGTAAGTTTGCTGCTCTTTACAGCGAAAAGGCTAAAATATTTGCAAAGCGCTTCTATGGACTGGACCCCAATGGTAGTCGCTTCCGCCCCCCCGCGAATGACGTCATCGCCCGAGGCGCGGGCTGGCCCTGGCGTCCACGTTTTCCCCTGCTTGGCTGCAACCCCAAAGGGTGGAGGAGGGTGGGAGGGAATGGATTGGCCTCTCCTACGATTCCCACAAGGTACCCCGCTATCCAATATGAGTAAAACCCGTTTGCCTACCGCAGCCACAGCCCCACTCGGACTCAGCTCGCGCCCAAGATCCCCACGAAGATTTTCGGGAGCCGCGAGCGCGCGGAGGCTCCCTCTGCCGGGAGGCTGCGTGCCTTGCTGAGCCTGCAACCTTGTGTCTGGACCACCGACGGCAGATGTGCAGTCAAGGCCTGGAGCTCCTGGCAGACATGGTCTGTCACGTTCACTCAGTTGTCGTCTTGGTCCTCCGCCCACCTGCAAACCCGTGAGCCTGCAGCAGTTGAACCAACCTTGCCCTCTCTGCACCAGTGCTGGACACCATGTAACCTGTGAACTGGCACCAGTGCAAACCAGCGTGTCCACCTTCAGTCGGCACTTCCATGGGACCGGGCGACCTTGCTAAGTCTGAAACAGCCTTTTCCAAATTGCTACTCAGATATTCTGCTACTCCCAGCCCCCTGCTATTCCCAACCCTCACTCTCCTAACTTGTTACTGAATTCTACCCGCCCCATCCCTTTGGTAAGAATGAAAAACTTTGCCTCCTACATTTCTGAAGAAAATGAGACCGCTGGGAAGGAATTTCCTTAACGCCCACCAGCCACTATGACAGAACCTACCTGCAGCCCTTCCTTTCCTTCTCAGAGGAGGTGTTCTGTCCTCTCAAGGTTAATCCGGCCGCTTGAACCCCGAATCCCTTCCAATCCCTTTAGAGACTTTTCTCTTTTGTGTATTTTCGATCTCCGCCTCTCTCTTACTCGTATTCTTCAGTATATGAGCCTGTTTCTGCCTATCCCATCTTTTAATTTCTTTTTCCTCTGTCCTCATTTCTTTAGCAACCTCCTTTTCTTTCCCACTCTTTCCTATCCCTTTCTATAGTCTCTACTTTTTCAGGTCTTCCGACACCAGTAGTCACCTCTTCCTTTTGGAATCTAATGATTCAGTTTAAGAATGAAAACATTTTATGCAGCCATTTAAGTGAAAGAACGAATCTATCTGTATTGATATGGAATGATCTGGAAGTTAGATTAAGAGAAAAAATACTAGGAGAGAGAGAGAGAGGGGTGTCCTCTGAAAGGACACATTAAAATGTGACTAGCCCTGGCTGGGTAGCTCAATTGGTTAGAGCGTGGTCTTGAGACACCAAGGTTGTAGGTTTGATCCCTGGTCAGGGCACATAAAAGAGGCAACCAATGAATGCGTAAATAAATGTATAGAATATCAAATTGATGTTTCTGCCCTAGCCAGTTTGGTTCAGTGGATAAAGCATTGGCCTGCAGACTGAAAGGTCCCAGGTTCGATTGTGGTCAAGGGCACATACCCAGGTTGCGGGCTCGATCCCCAGTAGGAGACATGCAGGAGGCAGCTGATGAATGATTATCTCTCATTATTGATGTTTCTATCTCTTTCTCCCTCCTTCTTCCTCTCTGAAGTCAATGAAAAATATATTTTAAAGCTCCAGTCCAGCCCTCCCAAGATGCTACGTGCCGGCGGGAGGTTTGGAGCCTCCGGAACTGTGTGCGCGCGTGGAACTTCAGGAACCTGGGGGCTGTCGGATGCAGGGTCCCGGGAGCTGAGGCCTTTAAGAAGATCCTGAAACTTCCTGCCTCAGTTTCCCCATCTGTAGAATGAAATAATAGTGCCTGTGGCATAAGGATGTTGTGAGGAATAAATGATTGACTCCAAAGTCCAACAGTACCTGGTACAGAAAAAGCATTCAGAATATAGCCATTGTAAGGTTTAAAAGCATTGAATCAATTTGTATTCCAAAACTGGACCAACACAAAGACTTGATGTTGTGGAATTGGGAGCAAACCAGCAATGTCATCTAATGAACAAGAAAGAGTCTTGTGTTATAATGGAGAAGTCCTTGTTTTTCAATTGTCTAAAGGAAATTTTGCAGATAAAGGGCCTGCAGAAATACCCATTTTACATGTCAGAAGAATGGTATTTGACAGAGAAACAAGTGCATTTGTTCAGAAGTCCACTGGATTCTTTAGCATAAAGGAAGAAAACTCTGATTTAAAAATCTTGTGTTGCAACTGTGTATCAGATTTCAGAACTGGAATGAACCTCCCTTATATTATGATACAATGCAATGAAAAGAATAATGTTTTCAAATATTTTCTACTGTTTCTTCACAGTACCAATAAATTTGAAAAACGTTTGAATTTTAGACTAGCCCATGAGTTGAAGGATGGCCTCGGGGTCTTTAACGGGCCTTTAATTATATGGAAACATGTTAAAACATTCTTCTATCTCTCTCCCCAGACTAGCGAAGTTATTACTGTGTCCATTAACTTTTCCTCTATTGAGTGGGCAGGAGAGATTGAAAATCTAGGTATGGTTTTATTAGGACAAAAGAAATGTTATTTATCTGAGGAGGAAAGCACCTCAGAGCCTTCAGAATCAGATTATGCAATTTGGAACACCAGATTTTGTGTATGCTTGCTTGAAAGTGAAGAAGTAATAAGTGATACATATATTATCCCTCCTGCTTATAGCAGTGTGATAACTTGTGTGCATGTCTGTGCAACTGAGTTTGTCAACAACAAGCTAAGAATGTCTTTGATTGCCCTTACTCGGAGGAATCAGCTGATTTCATTCCAGAATGGGACTCCTAAAAGTGTGTGCCAGCTTCCATTTGAAGATCCTTGTGCAGTACAACTTATGGATTCAGGCGAAGACCGCCTTCTCATTGTGTCCTTCAGGTCCAGTGCTTGTGGTGTTTGGGAAAAGAACTTTCAGGTTGCTGCTGAGTGGGAGCAAATTAGCTCAGTACTCATAGATGACTTTATTGGAACGGGGACAGAACAAGTACTGCTACGTTTAAAGGACTCCTTAAATTCAGATTGCCTGAGTTCATTTAAAATAACAGATCTTGACAACATAAACTATTCAAGTCAAACATTGGATTGCAATAAAGATGACGTATTTGAAGGCAAAGAAGATAATCGTTATTTGGTGATTCCAGCTCTGGAAAGAAGAGTGAAAGTTGGCTTGGCTTCTATTCAGGAAGTTCAGCAGCATCTTTTGCTTAAGGAAAAGGTTATCTTAAAAACTTACAAAGCTTTAATGAACTTGCTTCAAGGAAAAGAATGTAGCACATCAGTTGCAGAGGAGGAATGTCTTGTAACTCTTGGTGGTGAAGAAGAAAATCCTGTTCATACTTGTGATACGAACTTATCAGGCAATCCTCAAGTTTCCAAACAGCTAGTAGAGAAGACATGGTATCGTGTAATAGATGATAGTTTGGTTGTTGGAGTGAAAACCACATCCGCTTTGAAGCTGCCTCTCAACCAGGTGACTTTATCGTTGGTAATGGATGAACCCCATAGCTCCTGCTTTCGGCTTATTAAGTGTCAAAACAGGGTGATCAAGTTGAGTAGGGACTCTTTTTCAGCACCCTGCTCAGTGCCATATGAAAAAGGACCAGAGGCAAAAAGAATCAAATTGACTGTTGATAGTGAGGAAGAGGAAGAAGAGAGCTTTGTTGGTGGACAATATTCTGAGAAAGAGTGTGTTCAGATAGTCACTGCCGTAACCTCTCTTTCGCCACTTTTGGCATTCAGTCAGGTATGTTGCATTGTGCTGCTGCAAATTAGGGAGAGAGAAAATGGTAACTCTTCTGAACATCGTTTTTTTCCATGTGGCAGACTTTTTCTAAGTCTAGAAGATTTTTCAAGTGGGAAGTACCTAGTGACCTTTCCAAAGAAACCTATAGAACAAATGGAAGATCTCTTTGCACTTCTTGCAACATTGCAAAAAACTTGCTTCCAAATTACATCAGCCAGATATGCCCTGACTTCAATGAGGACATGGCTCTTGGAACACATGAAATGTGAAGTAATCGAAAAATTTCCAGAAATTTGCTTTTGCAAAGGGTCAGAAAATTTGTATGGGACACTCTTCCACTGGCAACAAAGGACACCATTTGAAGGGATTTTAATAATCTATTCCAGGAATCAGTCAGTTTTGTTTCAGTGCCTTCATAATCTCACCAGAGTTCTCCCTATAAACTGTTTCTTGAAAAATGTAAAATCAGGAAGTGAGGGTTTCCTAAGTGATCATTTGGCATTCACTTTGGAGAAGGAACTGGCTATCCTTGGTTCTCTTTCTTCTGCCTTAGTTAAGGTTGAAAACAACTTGGTGCAGAGCTGTGAAGCAAGCACAGCAAATAGTAGTGGTGTTCTGACTGTTTTATCGGACAGCAAAGAAACCATCCAGCCCTACAGAGGAGAACTTCAGAGAGAAAAGCCAACGCTGGCGATGGACCTGAAAGTGAGTGGTGCCCTTTATAGAGAACTGACTTTGCAATTAGCTGAGGTTCAGCTGAAATCAGACCTCACTGCACAGAAATTGAGTGGTCAGTAATTATAATCTCAATTTGGTTATATTTTAAAATATTTTCCCTGCCAGAATAGTTTGGTTTCACTTGGTTTTATTTCACATTATATGCCTCCTTTGTAAAAATTAAAAGTGAGGCTTTTTGTAGAATCAGGTTTTGGTGATGCCCAAAATATCAAGCCTTAGAGCAGCACTTCTTGAACTGGGGCCATTTTGCCTCCCTCCAACCTTCTCCCCACTTTCCTCACCTTCCCTGCCCAGGAGCATTTAGCTTGTTTGGAGACTACTTTTTTTTTAATTGTCAAAAGGAGTGGACAGTGGGGAGGCTGACGCAGGGGTGCGATTCACATCTGGTAGGTAGGAGCCAGGGATGCTGCTAAATATCCCAGTGTGCACAGATGAGCCCCCCCCCCCCCCGGAAAGAATGATTCTTGCCCGGCTGGTGTGGCTCAGTGGTTGAGCGTCGACCTATGAACCAGGGGGTCCGGGTTCAATTCCCGATCAGGGCACATGCCCCGGTTGTGGGCTCGATCCCCAGTGTGGGGCGTGCAGAAGGCAGCCAATCGATGATTCTCTCTCATCATTGATGTTTCTATTTCTCGTTCCCTCTTCCTTCCTCTCTGAAATCAGTAAAAATATATTTAAAAAAAAAAAAGAATTATCCATCCCGTAATTCAGAGGTTGAGAAATCCTGCCTTAGAGTTACCACTTGAGAGAAGGCAGAAGTGCTTTAACAGTATTTTGCTCTAAATCCTTTTTAAAAACTTAAATAGTTCTTTTATTGTGTTCTGCTTAATAAAATCTAGCTTATGTGAATTAAAAAAAAATGGATGTTCCTGTTTCTTGCTCTAAAAAATAAAAAAATAAAAACTTTTAAAAAGGTGACTAATGCCAAAGAGAATTGGGAACAGAAGTGAAAGGAAAACTCACTTTTTACTCTATGCAATATTGCACTGTTTGAACTTGTAACTTTACAAATAGAGTTTGCATATACTTTTTACTTATTTTTTGAAACATGAAAAACGTGTGTAGTCTTATCTTCCTTCCCCTCTTATTCTTCTAGATTTCTGGGACACACTCCTGGGTTTTCCTCCTACTCTCAGATCTTTTCAGACTCTTTCACTTGTCCCTAAAATTCTCGGATTAAATAAACATTTATTCCATGCGTATACTGTGCTGGGCACTGTTCTAGGCCCGTGGTCGGCAAACTGCGGCTCGTGAGCCACATGTGGCTTTTTGGCCCCTTGAGTGTGGCTCTTCCACAAAATACCATGTGCGGGAGCATGTACAGTGTGATTGAAACTTCGTGGCCCATGGGCAGAAGTCGGTTTTCGGCCTGGGCGAGTCTATTTTGAAGAAGTACTGTTGATATTTGGCTCTGTTGACTAATGCGTTTGCCGACCACTGTTCTAGGCACTAGGGAGACATGATAATGAAAAGAAACAGGCAGGAGTTCCTGTTCTCACGGAGCTTGCACTCTGCTGGTGTGGAAGACAGTTGGTGCCATCGGTTCCTCCCTTCATGTATGCTAAATGCCACTCTGCAAGTGATGGAATCTATTTCTTCCCCTGATCATGGGCTAGACTTGTGATTTTTTTTTAACTAATTGAATGCGGCAGAAATGAAGTTCTGGGACTTCTGAATTAATTCCTTAACTAAACTGGCAGCTTCCAGATCTCCCTCGGAGAAGCCAGCTGCCACCCTAAAGAAGCTTCAGCAATACCACAGATTGATAAGGAAAGTGTAGAGATAAGTCGCGTGGAAGCCTGGCATTCAGGTGCCAGAATGCGAGTGAAATCCTCAAGTTCCTTCCAGGTCAGCCCAGTTCCTGGCCACGTGCAGCCGAATGACTGACACCAGCTAATGCCAGTGGTGCAGAGCAGCTTCACCAAGACCTGCCTGAATTCCTGACTGACGCTGGTCCTAGTTCCAGTCTTCTGACTGATGATCCACTGGAGGGATTGAGGAGGGATTCTCCCACCTTTTTGTTCTTAAAAGTCAGAAAACGAGGATCCTTCTGGACTCAACGGTCAAAAGCATTGAATGCCCTGGAACAATCCAGGAGTGAGTGTGTGAATGTGTGTCTGTGTGAGTGTGTGTGTGTGTGTGTGTGTGTGTGTGTGGAGGGGGATGGGGTGCAGCCTGTGGAAGGTAATGATAGTTAGCCTAATTTTGATAATATTGCAATACAATATATTATTTGCAAAATGCTTCACATGTGTATTTTATCCTTAAAACAACTCCACGATGGGTATAATTATTCCTAAAATACACATGAAGAAACTGAAGCCCACTGACTTTTCCAGGGTAACCCAACTACTCTAAGTGGCAGAGGGACCCATGCCCAGGTCTCCAAATCCAGATCTCCAAACTCCAAATTCTCACTCCACCCCCCCCACCCCCCCCCCCCCACACACACACACACTCACTCACTCACATGTGAACTCCCACTGGATCAAGGTGGTGAATAGAGAATTCAGGACTAAGATAAAAAGTAGGGTTCAAAAAGGACATGATGGAGAATAACAGAAGTAACAGGCTCAGTGAAGGCTGGCATTAGAAAGTAAGACTCGTGGAGGGCAGTGTACAGGGACGTGCTCAAAGTGGGTCATAACAACAAGACGTAAACGCTGGCTCTAGGCCCCCATCCTCCATGTATGTGTATATGTGTGGGGTGGGGGTAGCTTCACACACGTATAAATGCTATTTAACAGCCATTTATTGGAGTCTGAAAGGAGCATAGGATAAAGTTCATACTCTCAAAGAATGCATTTACTAACGCGTTAGGAAAACAGTGAAATCAGTCCTTAGAAAACAGTTCAGACAATCAATGATCTGGGAGCTCAGCCTTTCAGGAGATGGGGGTAGTGGTGGGGAGAATCAGAGAGGTAAGGAAAGGTTCAGAGCAAAGATGGAACCTGCGCTAGGCCTTGAAGGAGGGGTAGAGACCGCCAAGGGAAGAGCATGTCAGATGAGAAACAGTGAGTTGGACAGCGTGTTGGACAGCGTGTTGGACAGTGAGGCTACGGGTGTGGCTGCGTGACCTGTAGGTGGATGACTGGGGAATTGTGATGGGCGGGGCAGGGTAAAGTCAGGTTGTCAGAGCCAAGCCCAGGAATTTAGACTGATTCCATTGGGAGTGTGTGTGTGTGTGTGTGTGTGTGTGTGGGGGGGTGTCTTTGAGGATATTTAACCAGAAATGATCAAAAGGGTATTTTAAAAGTATACCACAGAAAGATATTCTGGGCTTTTAAAGTTGTAGTCTGTGTATCGCATTCTACCTAACCATTAAAATAGAGGCTGTGTGTATGTGTGTGTGACACTTTTTATTCTTACTGAATTAGATTACATCTCTTTCCATCCCAAATTAAACAGGGGAGTTTAAACAACTTAGACTTTTAAAAAATGGATGCTGAGATTCCGAGTGGTTGAGATTTTAGAACAGGGGCACCCAACTCTCATTAACATCTGGGAGCACTTTACTCTGTGGCTGAACTTCATGCAAGAAGATAATGAACCAAATGAGGAGCAAAGACCTGCTGGTGGCATGTTGTAATTTTGGGGAATGACTTAAATAGAAATGCTTCTACTCATCTCATACCAACAGTAATTATGGATTGAATGACTAATCACCAGATGTAGGTAAGCAAATGCTGACTTATTTTTAGACTGGAAGCATGAAGCTATATGAGAGTTGTTGAGGCACATGCTCATAAATCCTGCATTATGACATATAAGTAACCACTGGAGCAACCATATTTTAATAAAATGTAAATGTCTATATATTCTTCTGTATCTGAGTTACTTTTATGTAATACTAGAGGCCCAGTTCATGAAATCGTGCGTGGGTAGGGTCCCTAGGCCTAGCCTGCGATCAGGGATATCTTCCGCCAGTTCGCCAGTCCCCAGTCCCGCCCTGCCGACGACACCCACCTTGGTTCCCCGTGGTTCCCTGTTCGCCACCCGGGGATCAGAGCCTCCAGGATGGGGGGAGGGACCGAGAGCTGGTCAATGCACCTCATAGCGACTGGTCGATTGGCCGTTCTGATCATTACGCCATTATAGTCACTGGCCTTTTATTATATAGGATATGCTTAATAATGTTACACTTCTCAAGCTGGGCATTACAGTCACTTTTTTTGTGGTGTGCTAAAAATAAAGAGCAGTGGTTTGGGCCACAGGGCCTCTTTTTGTGTGTGTACTACAATATATAACATGTAAATTGTAAACATCTAGAAAGCATTTAGGCCCAATCTACAAAAAATAGCATCCCAAATATTTATTTGCAAGTGAGTTTGTAACTTAGAACATGTTTTCCTGTAGAAACAGTAAAGTAAATACTGTATTTGTTCCTGGACTAATCTACAAATGTCATGTGATTTGTGATGTTCATATAATGTGCATTTGCAATGAAAAAAAAAGGAAGCACTACTTTTGCAATGCTTTATAATTTAAAAAGAGGAGAAGCCCTTGGTACTAAGTACTTTTTCATAGGTGCTGGTGCTTACAGAAAAGCAGGTTTTAAGGGACAAGGATGAGGAGTCCGATGGAAGTTGTGGAGCTCTGGCAGGCAGAGGGGAAAGGGTAGTTAGTGGGAAACAGCCGATCCAGCCACACTGGAGCCGGAGGCAACAAGAAAAAACATGTGCCCTATGCGTACGTGGATCAAAATAGCTTCTCATATTTGGAATCAATAGGAAAAAGTTAATAAAAGCCTAACAGTTTGGAAAAACATATATAAGTAAAACCCCATGTTGCCAATCTACTCACACACCATTGTCAACCCTCATAAACCCGCCTGCCCCGCCCAGGCAGAGCTGGAGGTGGGAAGGGGGGGAACCCCTGCAGCCACTGGGGGAACCCCTGACTGTTCCCTTTGCACAGATCATAAAACAAGCAGGAGTAGCTCATTTTTATTTAAAATGTTGCTACTGTACTTTGTTCATCGATTTTTTTAATTTTAAATTTAATTTTAAAATATTGCATTAAGATTATTTTTATTGCCGAAACCGGTTTGGCTCAGTGGATAGAGCGTCGGCTTGCGGACTGAAAGGTCCCAGGTTCGATTCCGATCAAGGGCATGTACTTGGGTTGCAGGCACATCTCCAGTAGGAGATGTGCAGGAGGCAGCTGATCGATGTTTCTCTCTCATCGATGTTTCTGACTCTCTATCTCTCTCCCTTCCTCTCTGTAAAAAATCAATAAAATATATTTTAAAAAAAAGATTATTTTTATTTGACTTGATTCCGAGGTGTGTGTGTGTGTGTGTGTGTGTGTGTGTGTGTCCCCTCTGCCTTACCCCAATCCAGGCACTGGTGGGAAGCAGCGAGGAAGCCCTCGGTTAAACTTTTCCCCCCTTTTCTTTCTTCCCTTCCTTCCTTCTCCCTCGCTCTCCCTCTTGCTCCTCCTCCCCTCCCCCCTTCCTATCTTTTAATTATTTTTTTAAGTGGACTTTTCTTACTCTGGGTCTCCAGCTCCATCACTTTCCCTGGCTGCTAGTGAAGGCCCTTCCAGGGCAGGGGGCTCCTGGGGGCGGGGGCTGGGGGCAGGCAAAGGAGTTCTGAGGGGAAGAGGCCTAATTGATTTGCACAAATTTTAAAATGCTTAATTTTTAAAAAGCTGGTTAAACCCTTTACGTTTTAGAGACTTGGGGCCACGTCTGGTTTGTCCAGCCCTAGCGACTGCTAGGCTTCAGTATGTGATAAAGGCAGTTGCAGGAATAAACGTCTGAAGTAACCGGGTGGGGGTTAAGAAAAAAGACTTTTGTAAAAGGACGCGTGGAACTTTGAGAGTTTGCCTGAGGTGGAATCACCTTGGCTGTGAGTGGCAAAGCACACAGAAAACTGAAGTGATGGGTGGTGTAGTCAGTAGTTAGAGTAGCCGTGGGCAAACTATGGCCCGCGGGCCGGATCCGGCCCGTTTGAAATGAATAAAACTATTGAAAAAAAAGACCGTACCCTTTTATGTAATGATGTTTATTTTGAATTTATATTAGTTCACACAAGCACTCCATCCATGCTTTTGTTCCGGCCCTCCGGTCCAGTTTAAGAACCCATTGTGGCCCTCGAGTCAAAAAGTTTGCCCACCCCTGAGTTAGAGCATCGGCCCCACATACTGAAGGGTCAAGGGTTCGATTTCTGGTCAAGGGCATGTTCCTGGGTTGCAGGTTCGATCCTACTTGCGGGAGGCACTGATTGATACGTCTCTCTCACATCAATGTTTCTCTCCTCCCCCCCTCCCCCCACTCCCTTCCACCCTCTCTAGAGATAGATAGAAAGAGTATCCTCAGGTGAGGATTAACAACAACTGAGGTGAATTGTGGGAGGAGAGATTTGGGGTTTGGAGGAGTCTTCTCTTAAGGAAAAAGAAGGTTGGAGGGAAGAAAGTGGATTTGTCCAGTTCTCCATCCTGGCCACCGAGTGGTGCTGTTGGCACAAGGCTGGCTGCTTTCTGGACTTGGGCTAGAAGGCGCCAGGCATCCTGGGATGGAGATGGGGAGAGGGAGCCACAGAGGGTCCTCCATACAGTTTGTGAGTATCAGAAATTTACAAGTCAGGTTTTCGTAAGTTTTGCTTATTTGTATTTAGGTTCCCACAATATGTGGATATTTTAAAGCACAGTAACAAACAGTACTAAAACTCTTCTGCGCCTGAGTACTGTGGAATGTGCATGACAAAGGATGGGTTTCCACGCTGCCGCTTGGCTAGACAGAGCTAGAAACTTCAGGGCAACGTTAAAGAAAGTTCTGGGAGCATTTAATGTAGTTCATAGAAAGGCGCAATGACAAATCGTACACAGGGGTCATTATTCTTTAGTCAGCAGCCTGAGCACGTCTGCAGTGAACTGACTGTCCCGAGTGCACCTTGACTGGGGGGCTGGTAGGAGGAGAGGCATGGAGTGGGCATGCCCCTCAGCTTCTGCTCTCAGGGGTGCGTGTTTCCTGTCGGAAAGTAAGCTCTTCCACAGGGTTTAGGATCCCATTCTGAGTACCAAGAAACAGAAACGCTGTGTGCTGCTGAGTTGGTGGACCCACTGTGTGTCGGGGCAAAGGGTACTCGCTGTGTGGTGAAGAGCATAGATCCTAAAATCAAGGCCAGTGGGTTCAAATTCTGACACTTGCACTCGAAGAAACTTTGGACACTCCCCAGTTTTCTCATCTACAATTGGGGTGGTAAGTAGC
This sequence comes from Myotis nattereri, assembly GCF_964212035.1. Taxonomy (NCBI): domain Eukaryota; kingdom Metazoa; phylum Chordata; class Mammalia; order Chiroptera; family Vespertilionidae; genus Myotis; species Myotis nattereri. The sequence goes on from NC_138082.1 coordinate 10,077,276, forward strand.
TATGTCGCAGAATTTAAATGAGATGATGCGTAAGAAGTGCTTGCTTAGAACAGATCAAAGGAAACGGTAGCCATATGAGGTGGAGCTGCCTAGGAAAGGAAGCCAGGGCCAAGAACAGGCGTGGAAACTCCCGGTGTGACTTGTTATCTCCCAGTTCTTAATTTGTCTCAAGAAGGAAGGCGAATGGACTTAAAGAATGGACTTTGAAGCTGCCCTGCCTGGGCTCAAATCCTGGTTTCACCACTCCTTTCTTGTGTGGCCCTGGGCGAATTATTTAATACGTCTGACGGCGGAATTGTTATGAGAAAATTACAAGTAAGCCATGTGTTTGCCTTATTATTAGCCGCTTTTTCCCCTACCGGTAGCCAGGAGGCTTTGACTAAATATGTAGCGAGTTGCCTCCCCATGGGACCTGACGATATTTACAAATCTATTCTTTATTAAAAGAACATTAAATCACTCTTTTAAAAACCATGGTGTTATGTTGAAAGTGGAAGATTAAATATAAAATTGGCGTCCTCTATTATCCGTGGGCCACCAATCCTCAGTTCAAGTCATTTCTGGAATTTTCCGTCAATGCCTTGACTCCAGAAATGAAGACAAGCAATCATACAAATGCAAAAAATAAAAAAACACAACAGAAGACATCTGGTCTGCAGAAGCACCGTTTTATTTTATCCTGAAAATAGGGAGTCTCCCACTTTCCCTGCACCTACAGATTCCTGAAGATTCCTATATAGTTTTAGACAAAGGGTCCTTTTTAGGCACAGTGCTCAGTCTAATTGTGTTGTTTCACAAGCTAAACCATTGTGGCACAGGAACACCTTGCAATTAGATTTCTTTACCTGCCTGTGAAATGTCTCTTTTAACCTGTCATTACTTCCCAGTAGTTTCAGAGGGTGGGCCTACACATATGGAATCGCTCAGCGCGCTGGAGCGTTCCATCTGTAGCTCACAGTTTTGATCCCCAACAGGTTTAACTACTCTTTCCAAGTGAAGGCCAGGATGTGGGGAGAGCCCAAAAGGGAGACGGAATCTAGTGTTACAACCAGGAGCACGGAACTTCAGGCTAGAAAACTGGAACTGGGGCATTTGGCATTTCTGAGCAGAAATTTCCAAGCGCTGTAGGCATGTTCTTAAATCAGTAAGAGCTTGTGAAATTTGGAAACATGGCCATCGTGCTCCACATATTTTTTCTCGTTAGTTTTGAACCCTTGTCTTTCCCGAAGGCAGCGGAAATAGAAGGTAGCACGGGAACTTATACCACCAGCTTCCTCGTGAAAACGAAGTACAAACACACAAATAGCACACTGACCTGCGGTAACAGTGGGATGGAAAGAAGGACCACAGATGCAGGTAGTTACAACGGAGACCCAGACCCCATGTGCTTGCAGTTCTGCTTACAGTCAGCAGACAGCACTGTCCACCTGTACAGGTTTTTAGGGGACCAAGAGTTGAAAGTACTCCAGGGAGAAGAGAGACGTGATTTAAGAATCATACTCTGTAGCTGTTATTTGGACCGAAGATGATGTCACATGAGTTTTGATGAGTGAACAGTCACTTCACTATTACTGGTTCACCTTAAATAGAATAACTAATTTCAATCTAGCCCTAATGAGAAATGAGACCAAACAGATTTTTTTTTTTTTTTGCCTTTTGTGCAAATTCAATGATCAGTGTCTCCTCGTTAAATGAAATTTGGAAAATTCAGTAGTCTTTACAGATATTTTTTACTGTTTGCTAGATTAGTAACCTTGGGAAGGTTACATCATTCTCTGAGACTCAGGACCCTCATGATTAAGTGGGGATAATAATGCTGCCTACTCACTGTCACGGGCTGGAGGATCAGCAGGAGGCTGACGCAGAGCAAGCTGTTACTGTTGATACTACTACTACTGAGATAGGCCGAGCCTCTCCTAAGCAGATGGGAATGTTCTTCAGTTAGTTTTTTTTTTTTAAGCCTCTCCTGGATAAGTTTAAAGTTTCTCTTCAGAGCTCTGCTCTGCACCTGCTCCAGGAGATACCAGCCAATGGGGGGACCTGGAAAGCAAAGAGCTCCTGAGTGAAGAGCCCCGCCCTATATAAGCCTGACCCCAGCAGCAGTTTGGGGGAGCCATGCTGTTGTTAGCCTATGCTCCCCTGGTGTATCAGGCTCACTCCCTTTCTTCTTTCTCTCCAACTTTTGGATTTGTTTTGCCTCCTCTCCTGATTTCTACCTAGAGGGGGGGGTGGGGGCAAGACTCCCTTAGGTGGTCAAACTACTATTGTACTTTTATCTAAAGACACACACACACACACACACACACATTAGAAGTAGGCAGAAATGAATATAAATAAATAATCAAAAGAGATAAATAAGTAATCAAAATGTATGGATTTCATGTGAATGTGTTTTTAAGAATATTGTTTTTGCCCAGCCAGTGTGGCTCCAGTGGTTGAGTGTTGACCCAGGAACCAAGGGTCTAGGTTCGATTCCTGGTCAGGTCACATGCCCAGGGTTTTGGACTCAGGCCTGGTGGGGGCATGTGCAGGAGGCAGCAAATCAATGAACTTTCTCTCTATCCCTCTCCCTTCTTCTCTCTCTAAAAATCAATAAAAACATATTTTTTAAAAATAATTTTTTTCTACTTTCTTATTTAGAAAATTCTTAAATACACAAAAGTGAACCTCCATTAAACCACCATTTAGCTTAAACATTTATCAACATTTTTACTAATTTTGTTATTTTTATACCCAACATTATTTTTCTGGAATATTTTAAAACAAGGAAATTATATCATTCTGCCAATAAATATTTAGTATGCATTTTTAACTGTAGGATTGTCTTAAAACATAATTACCATGCAAAATTAAAAATGATTCTTAAGATCATCTAATACCATATTCAATTTTTCATATTTGTCTCAGAAATACCATTTTACAGGGCATGGTTACCAGGGGCTGGGGCATGGGGGAAATGGGGAAATATTGGTCAAAGACATGTATATATAAATTCAGATTTGCAGGATGAATAAATTCTGGAGATATTCAGCAGGGTGACTATAGTTAGCAATACTGCATTGCATACTTGAAATTTGCTAAAATAACTGCTCCTAATTGTTCTCGCAAACAAAAAATTAACTATGTGCAGGGACAGATATGTTAATTAGCTTGATTGTGGTAAACATTTCACAATGAACACATATATCAAAACATAATCTTGTATACCTTAAATACATAAATTTTGTCCATGATGCCTCATTAAAGCTGGGTTGGGGAGAGAGATGTTTTACAGTTGATTTGTTCTAATCAGGATTCAAACAAGGTCTACATATTGCATCTGTTGAAGCTCTTAAGATTTCTGAATTATCTTCTTTTTTTATGTCATTGATTTGTTAGATAAAGCAGGTTATTCATCTTTGCTGATATCGCTGTTTGCTTCCTTGTAGTGTTATTTAACTTCTCTGTCCTCTGTATTTCTTGTAATTTGGTATGAGATCTAGACACTTGATTAGATTCAGACTAAATTTTTTTCTTTAGTCAAAACTACATCAGCCCTGGCGGGTGGTTCAGTTTGGAGCACCACCCTGTGCACCGAAAGGCTGTAGGTTCGATTCCCACCAGGGCACATATCTAAGCTATGGGTTTCACCCCCAGTCAGGGCACTTACAGGAGGCAACCAATTGATATTTCTCTCTCACATCGATGTCTCTCTCTCTCTCTCTCTCTCTCTCTCTCTCTCTCTCTCTCTCTCTTTCTCTTTCTCTCTTTCTTCCTTTCTCTCTCTAAAATCAATAAAAACATATCCTGCCCAGCTGGTGTGACCCAGTGGTTGAGCACCAACATAGTTCGATTCCAGGTCAGGGCACATGCCTGGGTTGTGGGTTCGATCCCCAGTGTGGGGTGTACAGGAGGCAGCCAATCAATGATTCTCTCTCATCATTGATGTTTCTGCATCTCTCTCCTCCTCTTCTTCCTCTCTGAAATCAATAAAAATATACTTTTTTAAAAAAGAAGTCACTTAATTGACTTTAGACAAAGCATGAATTATTTTATTTTTGAAAAGTTTGAAGGATCTTTCACAATTTCTCTCAGTAGCCCATTTTAGTATCAAAACAGAGCATTTTAAGCCTTTAAAAAATCAGGCTATGCTATTTCAGCAACTTGTGACTTAGGTGACTCACCCCCTGGGCTAATTCATGTGCTAACCATTTAAAAATTAGAAAAGGTATGATCATTAGACGGTGATCATGAAAAACTGTCTCAAACGCTGTCTGGGATATAACTTTTCTATGATAACATTGACAATCTCCTTTTTAGGACAAAATCACCATATCTGACAAACTATAATCTAATTGTGATAAATTCTAAAGGAATTATGAAATATTCTGAGAAATTCGCTTTTCTCACTCTGTGGTGATTGTCAATCAAAAGTTAAATAGTCTTTAACCAAATACTATTTTATCTTTTTGTATTAATATAAGTCAGTGGTTCTCAACCTTCCTAATGCCGCGACCCTTTAATACAGTTCCTCATGTTGTGGTGACCCCCAATTTCATTGTTACAAGTTGAACATAATTAAAGCATAGTGATTAATCACAAAACAATATGTAATTATATATGTGTTTTCTGATGGTCTTAGGCGGCCCCTGTGAAAGGGTCGTTTGACCCCCAAAGAGGTCGCAAACCACAGGTTGAGAACCACTGATCTAAGTAGTCACCTAAAAAAACCAAAAACAAAAAACTACATGTCTCTAATTTGAGTGACTCTTTGAATTGGCCTGTTCTAGGTATTTTCTCTTGTAGCAATATTAAAATATTAAAATAAAACTTTAATACATGCTCATAATTAAATCATCTGAAAGGTTTTTTAAACCATTGTGAGGCTCATTATGTCAAATATACATAAATAAGCCTCATTTTTTTCTTTTAATGATGATGATTGTGTGTGTGTGTGTCCTACATTCTGTCTCACCCAGGTTAGTACATTATAGTGGCAATAACCAACCTTAGGAGTCTAGGAAAGTAAAAAGTTCTGTTCAAAGGCTACAAACTAGCCTAAGCTAGATCCTTGATGTGGCATCCTATTAATATCGTAAACATTAATTACATTGATGTGAAAGGAAGGGGGGGGAGAGGGAAGGACAGAGGAAAAGAAGGAGATATTTTATGCCAACTCCTCTCTCTCTGCCAGTGGGCAACGGAATCTGTATTGGTATCTCTATTGTAAGAACAACCCGGGGACTCACTAGATAGTTTTTGAATGAATGAATGAATGAATGAATGACTACCCCTCTGTGAGTACTAGATACACTATTGCTTGAAGATGAAGAGATGGAGTAAGTATCTTCAGCTTTTTTCCTGTTTTATGATTCTGTGGTTTCTTTGACTTTTAAGACCTGGTTAGGCTGCAAATATATTTTAAAGTCTGAAAAGCAAAATGCTCTCAGAGAACAGGCAGGGGGAAAACACATCTCAACGCATCCACTTGAATAATTCATATCATGATTGTTTACACGGACAAGCACTGTCAATGCATAAAGACCACGTATACCCCCAGAGCTAACTTGGGGCTGGAATCGGACTGTAACGTGCCAAGTTTCCTTGCACCCAATAGCAGCCGACCTGCTTCCAGGGGTGCACACCGGGGAGCAGGCAGCGGCGGTTCCAGTGGATGCTTTCTCCTGCCGATGAGGAAAAAACTGCTGAAGTCATGAGGCCGCCCCAGCAGAGCCCTCATGTGAGTCATATGAAAGCTTCAGCGCTGCTGACCTCTGGCAAAAAGGCAGTGACCGAGGACAGGAGAGGCCGAGAGGGAGAGCCTCCAGAGCAAGCTTTCTCCTTGAGCCTGGGAGACTATGGGCCAGGAGCTGTGTGCAAAGACGCTCCGGCCGGGCTGCAGCTGCCATCGCTGCTGGGAGGGAGGCGATGCACGCCGCTGTCAGAGGAGAGCGCCCGAGAGGACCGAGGCTGCCATCCAGGTACTTGTCTGCCAGCGGCCCCAGCATCTTTCTCTGCTGACAAACCCAGGAGAGCAGAGACCCCCTCCCTTCTCCGTGGCAGGCAGGGGCTGATGGTTCTGCGGTAGGTCTCCACCAATAAAAAGGAATTTCTATTAAAGTCGCAGGGAATTTATGGCCATTGTTATCAAATTTGGAGATTTGCTTGTAAACCAAAAGGGAAAAACAACCCGAGGTTTTGGGCTGCCTGAAACTCAGTGGGCTTGAGGTTGAGAAAGGAGTTGTTATTCTCTTGAAACCTCTCCAGGACTGAAGAGCAGGGCTGACCTCCACGTAAAAAGCAAATCTGCAGTACTGCTGTGCTGTGGACTTAAATGTTCAGTAATCAGCTCATGGTGGTTAGCAATGCCACACGAGAACGTTATCCCCCTACAGGGATAAATGAAGGGGACATGGGGGAAAACAAGTGTGAGTTAAACAGAGAGACATTGGGAAGCATCCATCAAAGAAATTTAGGTTAGCCAAGTTTTCAAGGACATATTTTTAGGTGAAGAAAGAATGTAGTGTTTCAACAATGGATATTCTTAAATTGTGTGTGTGTGTGTGTGTGTGTGTGTGTGTGTGTGTTTAAGTGATCTGACCTTCAGGAAAGGTGCCTTATGAGGGTACAGAAGCTTAGGAAATATTTGAAAAGTGAAAATCGGGCACACACACACAAAAAATGAAAGAATTGTTTATGCCAGCCACTAGGTCTTGACATTGCATGCATTTTATTCCTGCACTTTCCTTTTTTCCTCTAGCTAACGGACCTCAAAGAAGCATCACGTTCCATGACTTCATTTCACCCCAGGGGACGTCAGGCTGCCCATGCCCGGAAGTGCAAGAGTAAAAGGCCGCGCAGTAACAGTGAGTCTTTTCAGGAAGAGGATCTGAGGCAGGGCTTTCAGTGGGTGAGTGAGCAGCTGATGCTGATCAAGAGGGTTTCATGTGTGCTTGTCTAGCGAGGCTGGCCCCACCTCCAGGGCAATTACTGAGCTGACCTTCCAAGTACATTCCAGCAAATTCCTGGGGGTGGGGGGGTGGGGGAAGGCAACACTAAAAAAAAAAAGTGCTCTTTCTTTCTTTCCCACCTCTCACCCCTACCTGTTCCCTTTAAGCCCACGAAGAGCCTCCTCCCTTTTGGGGCAGCCTCATCCTACTTGAACTTGGAGAAGCTGGGTGAAGGTTCCTATGCTACGGTTTACAAGGGGATTAGCAGGTGAGTGACCCATAGCTGGAGAGACTTTAGAGATGAGGATCCCTCCCCTTGGTTTGACATTGTAAAGCCAGGTGACACATTGCAGAAGTTCAGGACCCGTGCAAGACACCATGGCCAACAGGGAAAGGCATGATGACTTGAACCACCTTGCAAGAAAAGCACATTTCTTCTGCCCCAATTAAAACCAGCCCACTATAACGTTTATCAGCGTTCCTTCTCTTGATTTCAATGCAAAGGAGACTTGCTCTCCCCCTAAAATACAGTGGAAGCTTGCAATGGCAACCTTGAGTTTGCTCCTTCATTCTTCCACTTGCCTTCAGAGGAGAAACTGAAGTTCGTTTCTACAAAGCATGGTATATGCAAAAAGTGATTAATCCTGCGTTTTCTACACTCGTAAAATAAACAAAATGGCTGAAGAATAAAAATACTGCTAATCCAGAAGCCAAGTGCCCATTTGGCTAACAATAAACTTTGTCAAACATATATGAAAGATCTGTGAACTCCACTGCTCTTTAGAAAAAACAAAACAAAAAAAAGATGGAGGTCTGATTTCTTTATGTCACTTCGATGTTGAAAAATAAAATGGCTTAACCGAGGTATGTGCCCTTGACCAAAATCGAAACAGAACCCTTCCGTCTGAAGGCCAACGCTCTATCTACTGAGCCAAACTGGCAAGGGAGATGTCCAATATTTTAAGAGACAAAAAGCAAGTTACAGAACAATATGCGCTCTATGATCTCATTTAGAAAAAAAAGCACTCAAATGTACTTATTATACATGTATAAATTTGTATGTGCATAGTGGAGTCAATTATTAAACTTAGTAAAATACTGAGTTTGTCAGAGAGTGAAAAGTGCTTTGAAAAAGGATAAAACAGGGAAGAGGGGTTAGGGGTGGATTACTATTTTAAAAGAATGATGAGAGGGGGCCGCACTGAGAAGGGAACACTTGAACAGACTCTGACACAGGGAGGTGTAACCTGTGCACATCTGAGGTGGACGAGCTCCAGGCAGAGGGAACGGCAGGTGAGAAATCCCTGAGGCTGGTGGAGGCCTGGTGCTAGGAGGGGAGAGTGGAAGCAGATGAAGGCAGGGAGAAGTCGCAGCTGCAGTAAGAAAGGTGTATAGGGTCTTGTAGATCATCCAGGGGCTGCTGTAAGGATATTTGGATTAGACCATCTAATAGTGCAAAGGTGTCAATAATTCTCTAATTTAGAGTCTTACTGCATTGTAAATGTGTTCAAAAGCTACAATAATTAAAATAGTGTAGCACAAGTATAAGAAAAGACAGATCAAAGAAGTATGAGTTTTTAAAGTTCAGAATAGTCACAAATCCAAGTATTAGTAAGATCCCATTTATAATCATTGTGGCACTTCAAATCAGCAAGGAAAAGAAGACGATGCATGGAGCTGGGTCAATCGTTAGCAACTTGGAAATATAAATTCCCAGTGGGTTAAAGAGTTAAATAAAAAATAAATAAAAAATCCAGGAACTAGAAGAATAGATAAGAGAATTCTGTGTGTACATAACACTTAAGTCAGAACCCATAAGGGAAGATTGGAAGTGTCCATGGTGCCCCATCTGTCCAAGTATGCTCTACAAAGCCCCAATTTTGAGACACCTTAACGGAGGTTTTATTGAAAGAGTTACTGTGGTAAAATTGACACTGGGAACCCTAGAACAAACTAAAATGTGACCTTCATTGCAGGTGCTCTCAACATCTTTAAAATGTGCATGTATACCAGTACTATCTGAGAAAGGCTGAGAAAATTTTAAAGCATAAAGGATTTTCTAAACATATTTGACCAAAAAACTTTTTTGGAGGGGTGGTGAGAATTTCAGAGAGCTATGCTCTGAGTAAAACATTTTGTAGTGCCCCATGTCAGAGCAAACTGTGACCTTGAACCATAGCCTGGCCTCTGCCCATAGGCCCAGGCACTGAAGCAGTTTACACGGTTTGAGGGGGGTGGGAGGGGGGGGAAGAGTATTTTAGAAAATGTTGAACATCATAAAGTTTTTAAAGTTCAACATTTCAAAGACATGATAAGGCAAACAAAAGAAATTGTTGAAGAGTATATGCAAAATAGTTCAGTAAAATGGTGGGCAGATAAGGCAAATCATAAAAGAACAGAAAAGACCAATACATTTATGAAAATTCAGTTCCACAACTAACGACATAGAAATTAAAATGTGGTAATCCTTTTCATCTATAAATAGGCCAAAAAGATGAAGATAAAAGCATGCTCTAAAAAACAAACCCCGCAAATGTGTAGCTATCCCACCCTCAAGGAGGGGGAGCACAACTCCTCACTCCTTAAGTGTGAGCTACTCACGGGGACATTCTTCCCTAAGTATAGTGTTGGGGGTGGGGGTGGGGGGTAACTACAGGGAAGAAATCTGACAAACATTACCTCAGCCAGGTGATTAAGGCCAACATCAAGTCATAATTATGATGATATGTGCCCTTACTGTGGTGTGATGAAAATGGTACTCTACCTCCTCCAAACCCCTAACCCCAGTGTTATAATCATAAGAAAACCTCCAACAGAGAGGTATCCTACAAAATTCTTGACTAAGGTGCCAAGGTGCTCAAAAACAAGGAAAGTCTGGAAAATTGTCACAGCCAAGAGGAGCCTAAAGAGACATGACAACTACATGTAAGCTGGTATTCTGGATGGTATCCTGGAACAGAAAAAGGACATTAGGCAAGAACTAAAGAAATCCTGGTAATCATATTGCAACATATAAATGTATCAGATCAACACATTGTACACCTTTAACTTGCACAACATATGCCAATTACATCTCAATTTAGAAGAAGACTAAGATAAAAAAATATGATTTCATAAATTTACACACCTACTGATATCTACTTTAGGAGAAATAAAAAGAAATAATAGTTACTGTAAGAAAACATTTCAAAATACAATGAAAAAGTCATAAATGCTATAAAAAGGAAAGGTAATATATATACCAGCAAATGAATGTTGAAGACTTAAAGATCATCTGCACTCTATCACTTCTGTGCACGTGTGCATTTTGTCTTCCATGTGCACACGGTTTACAGTCGACCCTCAAACAACACGGGTCCACTTATACACAGGTTTTTTTTCAACAAATACCGTAAATGTATTTTCTCTCCTTAGGATTTTCTTAGTAACATTTGCTTTTCTCTAGCTTACTTTATTGTAAGGATCCAATATACAATACATAAAACATACAAAAGATGTGTTAATTGATTGTTTATGTACAAGCAAGGAGATTGTTAGGAGGTTAGTACAATGATTCAGATGAAGAATGAGGATAGCTGAGATAAGGGCACAAAGGAAAATAAAAGGAACAATATAGTACATCAAAATATTCCGAGGAAGGATCTGATGGGGGGTGGGGGCATTCTCTGATTTCTGTATCTCCAAAGTATTTTTATAATAAACATGGATCACTTTGGTAAAGAGAAAAAATGTTTTGGTATACATCTACATATTATATGACTTTCAACACTTTTTATTTTGAAAAATTGTAGATTCGTATGCTAGAATATATTTGGAAGGAAAACTTATTTGTGTTAAATTGTAATGAGCCATCTTAATGTGCGCCCTTTCCCCCCATTCTTCTAGAATAAACAGACAACTAGTGGCTTTAAAAGTCATCAGCATGAATGAAGAGGAAGGAGTCCCATTTACAGCCATCCGAGAAGGTAAGAAGAGTGAAATGGACCCAACCGATATGTTTTAACTCATTGAATAGCGGGGGGGGGGAGGGGGGGGATGCATTGAGTCTATCCATTCAATATCTAGCTTTTGATATTTCTAGAAGTAATATTATAATTGTAATTTTATTCTTCCTACCAGTTTTTCAAGTATAGTTACACTATTATTTTGCTACTCATTTTTGAGGAAATCAAGATTCAAAAATATTGTATTAGTTGACCAAGACTATACACTCAATGAGTATTTATTTAGTATCTTTTTGTGTGTTTGGTCCCATACTAAGTGCTAAGGCTATAGCTAATAACCTCAGAAAAACCCATATAAAAGATAAAATTAATAATATAATTACATAAATTCTTAGTAAACCATTTACTTGAAAATAATAAGTAGTTTAGATAGCATTTGAAAACCTCTTTGGGAAGGCATGTATGTTTATTGTTGTGTCTGTATTGTCTCTGTACCCTGGGGAGTATAGCAAGTGGGTGAGGATGGACTTGGGTTTGAATCTTAGATCTACCAATTACTAGTGTGGCTGTGGGTAGATTATTTTACCTATTTAAGACTTGGCTTATTGCAGAAAGAGGATAATAATATTACCTATTTCTTTTCATTGTTATGAGGATTAAATGAGAATATGCATTTAGAGCACTAATCACAGTCCATTTTCAGAATTCAACAAATGCTGGCCATTATCATTCCATTCTTGTTTTATTTCCCTCAGTGATGACTTGTTCACCACCAAAAAACCACTATCGTGGATATAAATCTTTAAAATTCCATTTATTAACCTTTTACAAGAGCCATTTGAAATAAAATGAGAATGGGATTGCTGTCCATTTCATCAAAAACCCAGGGAAATGGCTCTTCCCTGGCCTCACTTTCCCCCTGTTAAACGACTTCATTCTCCCTTCTCTTCTGTATGTGCACATCCTACATGCACCTCTGGGGGGGAGGGGGGCGGGGGAGGGGGAGGTTGAGATGGATGAGAAGAAAAAGCCCAATCTTTGCTCTGTATCATTTTCAGATGTAACAGAGCAGATGGTTCCAGTTACAACCAGTGTTATAATGGAGGGTTTAAAAAAAAAAATACAACATAAACTGAGATGAGAACCAGTTAGCATCCGTGTGGCTAATGGAGTGAGTAGATTTTGAAAGGAGCTTGGAAGGATGGGCTATGCAAACAGGCATGGAAAAAAGCAATTCAGAAAATGCGTTTTTAACTGAATTTGATGCCACTTTCAAAAGTCTTTCAGAGCCCCTGGGACATGTGTTCTTTTGAATTTAACTGGAAGGGCCAAATGGCTGTCAGGCTATCTGGGGAGTCAGCCTGGTAGGATCAGGTGCATTCTGGACGAAAGCATGGTTTTAATATAATGGAAACTGCATTTACGAATGCACTTACCGGTGGTCCCCATTAAAGAACGATCAGATTTAGAAAGAGATGTGTGTAGGTTAAGGAGCATTTCTGCACGTAACGCAAGTCCCCAGGTCACCAGCACAGGGAGGGACCCCAGGCCCAGGTTCACCCCATCCTCCATGCACTTGTCTGTTGCTTCAGACTTGCCTGACTCCGAGATTTTGCCCGCAGCCCAGTTTTTCGGGGGGGTATTTGACCAATCCTTTTGCCAGTGTTGCCACCCGATGCTTCTCAGCATGGTTCAGGAAAGCTGGGCCCGTGCTGCTCTGCATGCAAAGCGTTTCTTTCCCTGCATGCTTACCGGGAGTTGGCTCTCCATCGCAGGTGTTTGCAATCACACTTAGGATTCAGCTGTGGACTTCGTAGGCTGGCTTTCTGGACTTACCTTACTGAATGCGTTGCTTCACAATATTAAAAACCGCACGGGGATTGGTGACACGTTGCAGGTCGCCAGGCATCTAATTTCCAACAATGAGCGTTTCCTTTCCCACCAGTGCAGAAGCTGTGGGCCCTTGTTAGAGCCGCCTTCTCCCCTCAAAGAGATAGAAGGCCTCGCTGGAAAACGTTGGCACTGTCCCACTTCTCCTGTAAGAGCTTTAAGGATGGGAGGCCAGGGAGACGGGGGGCTAAATGGGAAGGGCTGGAAGGCAAAGTAGGAACAGCTGGAATTCATTAGTTCAAATCCAGGGTCACTAGCTAAAAAGGCAACTGGAAGCCACGCGCAGGAAAACTGAACGAGTAATGCAGACTTCTTTAAAAAGCCTTGAAGAAGGAATTACTTATCCTGACCAGTTTGGCTGCACTGATGCTATAGCAGCCAAAGATTTATTGAGTATGATTTTACTGTATGTATGGTCCCTATATAAGTAGAATACCTGTAGCAGTTTAATAATCTGGTCATTTGGGATTCTTATTTGCTCTTAACATGTAATATGAAATTAGCCAAAGTATGAACAGCGCTAAGGGAGACATGTTTTAACACCCATGCCAGATAATTTTCCCATATTACCTCTTCGAGTCTCTTAACAACCCTTGAAGAGAGATATTCTTTTTCTTCGAATATATAGCTGTAATTCAAACCAAATCTCTCTCATTCAAACATTTATACACTGTCTATGCATTCATGCTACAAATATTTATTGAGCACCTACTATGGCCAGGTATTTTGCTGGCCACCGGACGCACAGTAGAGCACACAATAGGCACTTTCTCTACCCTCATTCCTTTGCTAATGGAAAGGATTAGCTACCTTCCGGCAACCTAGAAAATCGTTCATAAGTGGCTCTAGAGTTATATTTTAAATGTTTATGTTTACAACTAGGAGTAGGCTGATATTATAAGTTTTTATATAAGAATATGTTCCCTAGTTTTATTAAACTGTGTATTAATATTTTGATAATGTGTAGTATTTTAAATATCTTCCTAAAAAATTAGAACCTTTTGGTTTAAACCCAGGACTTTCAGCTTGTTAGCAGCATTTTTTAGGAGCAGTCATATAACTAACCTTTTTTGATGACTAGGCATATGACATATTCCCCCCTCCCCCAACACACACACACACACACACACACACACACACACACACACACAGTCTTTTGAAAAAACCCTTATACCAATTCCAGTAGGTAAAGTGTGTTGTTTTTGTTGTAGAGATGAAGGAATCTGAACTTTAGAGAGGTTAGGTAAATTGACTGAGATCTCAGAACTAGGAATCAGAGTTGTTAGGTAGTAATTAAAATTTATTGTATTGTGATAAAAGTAGAACTTCTTAACTCAAGCATTTCCTCTTTAGCAACAGTAAAAGTAAAAATATTTTTTTTATGATACATTTTGTATAAATGTTAAGCAAAATGCAGAAGAAACATTTTAAAAAATGATATATATCATACTTGTCCATTTTGATTCTATCATGAACTCTACAGCACCAGTAACTGCAGTGCTTAAATTAGAAACAGTTTTAGCTAAGAACCTCTTAAGATCATTCTATAGCAAAAAACATTACAAAGTAATTATTCCCAGTTCATATATGATAAAACTGAGCCAAAACTAGACTAAGGTTCCCTTAAGGTCATATGGTGAGGTACCAAATACCAATTAGAATCGCTGATTCACTGATTTCCACAAATAGATTGAGCAGATCAGGTTGACAAGAAGTTCTTCATTAAATGCAATCAAATCACATCACGGACATAGCATACTTACATTTTAATAAAACAAAATCTTGCCAGGATGATGCTATGTGATCAAATTATAATTCCAAAGAAATCAGATAATAACTACTTATTTAACATTTGTTTTAATATTTACCTTGATGATTTCTTTTCTTGGAATGCATAACTTGACTCACTGACTTGATCTGTGACACCTAGGCCAGAGGAAATGCAACATCAGGAAATACAAATTCTTTTTAATTCAGTGCCTAGTGAGGGTTGGGAAGGAATTGGCTCTATTATTGACTCCTACGTAAACTCGTTTCAACTGCCTGCCTTCATTAATTCATGAGGCCTTATGAGCACCACGTGCTGGCCCGTGCTGCGGGCTGGAGATGCAAAGACAGGGACAGGAACAGGACATGCCTTTGAGGAGCTCACAGCCTAGAAAGGGTGTTGAATATATATATATATATATATATATATATATATATATATATATATATATATATATACCTATGCCCTAGGACATTGAGTCAGCCTTGTTCTTCCTGGTAATCATCATCTTTAACCTTTCCTTAGATGATAAACTAAAGCAGAATAGCCCTAACTGGCTTGGCTCAGTGGATAGAGTGTCGGCCTGCAGACTGAAGTGTCTTGGGTTCAATTCCGGTCAAGGGAACGTGCCTGAATTGTGGGTTCAGTCCCCAGTAGAAGGCGTGCAGGAGCCCATCAATGATTCTCTCTCATCATTGATGTTTCTCTCCCTCCCTCGCCTTTCCTCTCTGAGGTCAATAAAAGTGTTTTTTTAAAATAATAAACTAAAGCAGAACAGAGTAGAGTAACCTCAAAATTTCATGACCCATTGCACCTGCAAAGCATCCATTTTCAAAAAACTTGACTGAACCACAAACCCCAATGAAATTAACAAAACCAAGAAATTAAATATTCTCATATAATTGCAAGATAAAAATAACTTTTTTCCTAAATTATTAAATATCTTACATATATGAGAATTGAATTAAATTTGATGTAATGTTAAACCAGTCAGTCATCCTAAACACCTTTATGGACATTGAAAATAAAGAAAGAAATACTTTGCATTTTTTAAAACATGCTTAATAACTTTCCGTTGTGGGTCATTTTTCTTGATCTTTGGAGTTATGCTGTCTTTTTTTTCAGGTTTTCTCTTTTGGCTTTTCTGGGTGTTCTCATGATCATACCAAGTTAATATATGCAGAATTCTTACAACAATGCCTGGCATGTGGTAAATGCTCAATGAGTGTTAACTATCATCATCATCATCATCATCATCATCATCATCATAAAAGTATTTTGGAAGCCCTCAAAGAAATTCCATCGTGATCCCATTTGTCTGGAGCTTTAAAGACTCCCCGATTTATCTTTGTGTCTTTTCTTTGAAGAGAAACAAAAATTAGTAGACTCAGAATATGTGAATTATAAAAACAATAATTTTACAGGAATCAGGATGCTCTGGTTTTAAGACCTCTCCCTTCTCCCTCGGCTGCTTAGCATGCAGAAGACACCACATCCCACTGTGAAGTTTATGAGGCAGCCTTGAAATTAGAAGAAAGATCTTCCCTTTCTGGGTTTGAGGCCCACATATCTGAGGTTGTGGGCATTTTCGATTCCTCCGGGGGATGGACCAAACAATATACCAACACCATGAGATAAATGCTTTAAACATCATCTACTCTTTCATGTAAATTCCCTATTACTAGTCTTTAAAAGTCACAGTTGCCCTGTAAGTATTTCAGTAGTACTTGGATGTTAAAAAAAAAAAAAAAGCAGTAGTAGACACAGCCATAACACAACAGTCATAACCTAATGAGGAAGACAACTAAAAGAAACAAGAAATAAAAGCACCATCAGCCAAAACACCCTATTCCAACCAATTATAGGTATAGAAATGATATTAGGCAATGGTGACCACTGACTCAATAGTAAATATTTATTGAATGCTTACAATATAGCAGACGTTGTTGTAGATACTGAAGACACAGCCATAAGCACAAAAGTGCCTGCTCTTAACGGAGTTTATATTCCTAATGGTGGAAACGGACAATAAACAGATATATAATATGTCAGTATAACAAGTGCTACAATATGCCAGGAGTGATAAGTTCTATGAAGAAGGATAAGGCAGGGCACAGGGATGGAGATCACTGGGGTGGGAGTGTCAGGGAAGCCAAGACTTTGAGCAGAGACCTGAAGAAAGGGAGGGAGGAGGCATGCAGTGAGCTGAGACAAGAAGGTGACTGTGAAGACCCAGGGAGGAAATGTGTTTGGAAATGTCCAAGGAGTAGGTAGGAGGCCAATATGTCTAGAGCCAAGTGAGCAAGGATAGGGAGTGTGAGTTGACGAGGGCAGAAATTATCAAGAACTCTGTATGAAATAAAGATTTATAGTCACTGATATTAGCAGTGAGCCTCATCCTAAGCGAACATCAAACTTTGAACTTTTTAGCAAATGATAGTTTGGAGCCATTGTAATGAACAAAACATGCCATCATAATTTTAAAAATAAGCATCAGGAATTTTAGTAACATCATATTTAAGCGAGACTAAATTTCGTATTAAAAATAAATTTAAATATCTTTACAATATTCTTAGTAATTTCAGCTTTACCATATCCATTTAAAATCGAATTTTGGTGCATGTTTTGTAATATTGGGGGGGGGGGCATAGAGAGAGAAAATGAACATAATTTGCAAATAAAAATACACATAAAATACCAGCACGTTTAACTGATGGTTAGAAGTCATTGTAAGTATGGAAGGTGTTGGAAACTCTAGCAGAAACAGATATAAACAAAATTTTTAAAAATTTAAATTACAATTGGATGCAATAAATACAATATTATATTAGTTTCAGGTATACAACATAGTGATTAGACATTTACATAACTTATAAAATGATCACCCCAATAAGTTCAGCTTCCATATCTGACACCACACATAGTTAACACAGTATTATTGGCTACGTTCTATTTACTGTACTTTACATTCCCATGACTGGAATAATAACTGGCAGCTTGCACACCTTAATCCTTTCTCCTTTTCACCCAACCCCCCTCCCATCTGGCAACCATCATAATGTTCTCTGTATCTATGAGTTGACATAAACAAAATTTTAATTTATTAACCTGGGAGTGGGGATTTAGTGGGGCTCAAGGTAGAAGGGAGGGCCAAGTACCTGTTGGCTGGGATATTAATTCTAATTTGCAACCGTGTGATGCTTGACATTTGCCAGGGACCCGCGCATGGAATCTGGTTCCATCCTCATGTCAATCCTATGAAGTCAGGTTGGGGAAGGCGTTATCTCTTTTTCACAAGGAGTGAACTGAGACTTGGGTTGAGATACTGCCCCGAGCTCACTTGGCTAGAAAGTGGCAGGATCCATAGGAGGGCTCCTGGCTCCACAGTCAGCTCTCCATTAAGACACTCAATAAATATACTTGATAAATTAAGTGCTTAGTCTTGGCTGAGCGTTGTACCGGGTGGTGTGGCGGCATCTGAAAGAGAAAGTCACTCCCGCTATTCGCATACAGCCTTCAGTCTGGGACTAGGGATATTAAGCAGATACCTGTAAGACTGTACATGTACAAAGCAATGGACGTGTAAGAGTGAAGTAATACATTTAGCTCATAAGGATTTGGGGGGGCAAACAGTAAAGTTATACTATTCATCAGTAGAGCAAGGTAGGGTTAATGGACAGAGCAGGGCTCCTTGGGTGGTAAGAGGTTGCCAGCTCAAACTAAGGTGAGCAAAGAAGGAAATTTGCTGGCTCGGAGGCCTGGAAACTACACACTAGCAGGGAGCCTATGATGTCACCAGGAGTCCAGGCCTGTCCATCCCCAACACTGTTTTTCTCTGCCTTAGTTTTATTCCCAGGTGTGGGAAGCTGGCCAGGGCAGCTCCTGGTTAAAGCTCAGCTTTCACAGTGGAGACGAAAGCACTTCTGTCCTCATGACACTGGCAAAGTGGGGCTCTCCCACGCTAGGGCTTTGTACCTGTCTCTGAGCCCATCACTGTGGCCAACGGGTGGCTGTGCTCTGATTGGACGGGCCGGGGTCACAAGCCCAGTCTTGGGTAGGGGTGGGTCAGCCCCACCGAATAGCAGGCGCTGAGTAGGGAAGGGGTTGCTTCCCCAGAGGAAAATGGAGGGACCCCCACTGGAAGCGGGAATGGCTGCCAGAGTTGCATTACAATGGGAAAGGGCCACTGAAGGAAGTAATGTTCCAAAATTTGAAGGGAGCATTTGAGCTTGTTGCCAATCTTACAGAATTCCGGAGGAAAGCTGTTGCCCGAGATTCATGATATACGGGCATCCCTGCAGAGCATGGCTTTGAGTTTTTATTTTTCCTTCCCCTTAAGTGTGAAGGACACTGTTTCTTCATATGGGGATACTCTGAGTTGAGACTCATCCCTTTTTTGTGCCTTTTCTGCCCTCTTCCCTTCTGTTTTATCTCTGAAACCACCAAAGACACAGCCTTTTAAACCCCCTGCCAGGAGCGGGCTGGGAGAGGTTAATAGGGGGAAAGGGAGGACCTATGGCAGTGATGGCGAACCTTTTGAGCTCGGCGTGTCAGCATTTTGAAAATCCCTAACTCAACTCTGGTGCCGTGTCACATATAGAAATTTTTTTATATTTGCAACCATAGTAAAACAAAGACTTATATTTTTGATATTTATTTTATATATTTAAATGCCATTTAACAAAGAAAAATCAACCAAAACAATGAGTTCGCGTGTCACCTCTGACACGCATGTCATAGGTTTGCCATCACTGACCTATGGAATACTTTCAACAATAAATATTTAAATAACTAAATAAAGAACCCCCCAGCCAGGCACTCGCTGACCTTTCGTGGTGACTTTTCCATTAAGGCTCCTCTTACTGACCAAATAACAACCTGATATTGAAGCTGCAAAAAGACAGTCCTCAGCCCTCCCCACGCACGCCTCTGGGCTCCCAAGTTTGGCTCTGTCCCCTTTTCAAGTTTGCATTTTCTCCTTCCACAGAGTTTGCAATTCTCCCCTTAAGAAGTCCCCTCCGCTGTTTATTATGGTTTAACCATTTTTCACCCCATGCTCTTATACCTGCCTTCTCCCAGTCCCACCCAGCATCCCTACTGAGCCCCCGTGGGACTTTGAATTTTAGAAAATGATTATGTGTTGCAAAGTCCTGCTCTAGAAGGCGGGCCACTCCATTTCCTGCCCCCCCACCCTCTCGTTCCCCCGCCCCATGGCCTTATCTCTCAGGCCTCCTCTCCTAGGACTCTGAAGCAAAGATGATAAGATCCCCAGAGGAAAGCATTTGCAAAGTGCTCTGAGTGCTTTGATGAAATTGATTGGGTAAATGGAAACATATTTCTTTTCAAACTGCTTTAGCCTATTAAAAAAGTAAGGTATGCAAATGCAATGACTCACCATTTAACAAATCATGAAGGTACTTTGTCATTTTAAATATTATTTCACAAGAGATATGTCCAGCAATAAAAAACCAGAACTGCTTGCTTTGAAATGTTTAAAAAAATAAATACTGCTTGATATCTTTAAAGCAGGGCTTTCAAGATCGTTGATTGAGTTAACATTTTGTTGAATTTTTCTAGCTTCTCTTTTGAAGGGTCTGAAACATGCCAATATTGTGCTCCTGCATGACATAATCCACACCAAAGAGACACTGACATTCGTTTTCGAATACATGGTGAGTTGCCCCAGCATTTTACAAAGCATGAGGGAAAAGCCTGGCGCTTGCATAATGAATCTGTTAATATTTTATGGCATGATAAAATTTTCATTACAATGTGGAAAGTGTCATGGAAATTTTCATTATTACGATTAACAGAGCCTATTGTTCTTATGCTTATTCTTGAATCTTGCCTCTTTGCCCATTATATTTGCTGTCTCTTTCCCCTCACCAGCAGTAATTCATAAGAATTTTGAGTTTGCCTCCTAAATAAAACATTTACACCTTTAAAAAAAAATCTATTTTTAACCACCAGCTGAGCAGAGCCCAACATGTTTCATTGATAATGAAGATATAAACCCCAAGGTTTTAAAACATTGTATATAAGTTTACTAAAGAATAACTCACTGTAGTATTTCTGAGAGGGAAAACTATTCAAATATTAGCAGGAAGAAATCATACGGTATGTGTACTTGACTTGCCTCCGAGAAGAGTGGAAACTCCCTGTGTCATTGTGTTCGGGGACAGTCATTTATGTAAATAGAGCATCTTGTTGTGCCGGGAAACAGCAGCCAGTTAGAAAGACACACTGGGTTTGACCTCAGCAGTGGGGTCTCAGAAAACCTGGCTGTGTGCCTTCTGCCCCTTATTCTCAAAAACCTGAACTTTGTACGACCTCTGGCAGTCAAATGTACGGTCTGCTGTAGGGCACTGTGCAAGCACCACTAACAACAGTCTCTCCACCGTTTCCTGTAGCACACGGACCTGGCCCAGTACATGTCCCAGCACCCGGGAGGGCTGCACCCTCACAACGTCAGGGTGAGTGCTGCGAGGGGCAGGCCTCTCTGGCTCGCCCACCACAGGAGAATTTTGAAACAGGCTGACAGTGCAAAGCAAAGTCCCAGGACACAAAATAAGAAGATGGCCATCATTAATATATTCTAGAGAAAAGTTAAAAAAAGAAAAGAAAAAAAAAAGAAAGTTGTCCTTCTAGATATGGAGCAATGTTTAGTGGTTTTCTGGACAGCCTAACCTTGTCAGTCATTGCTATCATTGCAAATGTGTGCCTAGAAGCATAAGCCAATTAAAAGCATTGCACTGAGAAAAACAAGTGGAGGTAGGCCATCTTTTATAAAATAAATACCTTTTTCATGGCAAACTGCTGTGCTCGGTGATAAAGTTTGTGTTGTGTTTATAGTTCCTACTAGAACTAGCCAACAAACCACCTGTGTTGGATCCTGATCAGTTACCCTTTTGCCTGTCCAATCAGGTCCTTTTATCTATGGAGCCAGCTTCCATTTTTCCCCAGTCATTAGAATAGAAATAATAATGACCTCTTAACAGATGTAATTCTACTTGTGTTATAAATCATTTGTATTTTATACTTTTCATTCTCTAAAGTTTTATTGGCATTTAATGAATTAACCCTAGACACATGAGATTTGCATATGTATTCATTCATTTAACTAATAATTTATGTATTAATTTATTCATTCAAGAAATACTTATTGAGGTCTTAGTACTATATTAAGTTCTGAGGTTTTACTAATGAATAAGTTGTATTTCTGACTTTCAGTGTGCTTAAAGCCCATTAAGATAATGTGGACTTAAATGGGCAGGGAGAAGCAAAGTGACAAGGCTATGGCTGTGTTAATAGGAATATTATGAGACTCTTGATAAGGTGCTTAATCTCCTCTTAGAGGCAAGGGGGGAAAGGTTGAGGGGAGAGGAGTTGAGAGGAATGAAGAAATCTTAATAGCTATTGGAGAATGGGGTAGAGAACTAACTAGGGAAACCAGGAAAGTCTAGGAGTGTATTAAATATTGTAATGAGAATGAAAATCATTAAGTTATCTGCATGTTCATGGGATTGTTTTTTAAATGGCAGTGCTGCCATAGCCGGCATTGCTCAGTGGATAGAGCATCAGCCCTGAGGACTGAAGGGTCCTAGATTTGATTCCGGTCAAGGGCATATATGTGATTTGCAGGCTGGATCCCTGGCCTTGGTCAGAGGCACATGTGGGAGGCAACCAATCGATGTGTCTCTCTCACATCAATGTTTCTCTCTCTCTTTCTCTCCCCCTTCCTTCCACTCTAAAAGTCAATGGAAAAATATCCTCAGGTGAAGATTAACAAACAAACAAACAAACAAACAAATAAATAAATAAATGGCAGTGCTTAGCCATTTGAATAGAGCAGTGGTTCTCAACCTTCCTAATGCCGCGACCCTTTAATACAGTTCCTCATGTTGTGGTGACCCCCAACCATAAAATTATTTTCATTGCTACTTCATAACTGTAATTTTGCTACTGTTATGAATCGTCATGTAAATATCTGATATGCAGGATGTCTTTTCATTGTTACAAATTGAACGTAATTAAAGCATAGTGATTAATCACAAAAACAATATATAATTATATATGTGTTTTCCGATGGTCTTAGGCGACCCCTGTGAAAGGGTTGTTCGACCCTCAAAGGAGTCGCGACCCACAGATTGAGAACCGCTGGAATAGAGGAACAGAGAAAGTAGACAGTTTATTGATTCAGATTTGGGGTTTTGCCAGATAAGTGAGAGGAAAAGACCGTTTGGCAAGAGAATTGAAGAGAATGTCAAAAGGTTAAGCTGGTGGCCAGTGGCTTCTAAACTGAGGGAAGAAGTGAAGATAGACAGGGTGCTGAAAGCTAGGTAGAAAGCAGAAGAGTCAAGAAACTAGACTAGATGTGTTGATTACATAGAAAAACGATTGCAGGAAAAATAACGGTGAGAAAGATTTTTCAGGCTTATGTGACTCACATATAAGACACTGTGCTAAATGCTTCAGAGGAAAAAAAGACATGGCAGATGGATTC
Organism: Myotis nattereri; assembly: GCF_964212035.1. Classification (NCBI taxonomy): domain Eukaryota; kingdom Metazoa; phylum Chordata; class Mammalia; order Chiroptera; family Vespertilionidae; genus Myotis; species Myotis nattereri. The sequence goes on from NC_138082.1 coordinate 10,100,310, forward strand.
CGGCCCTCAAGACACTTACATCCAAAAACAAGATAAAAGAAATACACACCAATACTATTACATGGCATTTGTGAATAATGCCAAGTAAGAAATAAGACCTAGTTTGTAGATGTGTAAAGAAGTAGAATATATTTTCTCATTTTAAGAGGCTTCATTCAAGCCAGAACTCAAAACATACCTTCATTTTAAGAGGCCGAAATAGGGGAAGAGGTTACAGAAAGGAGGAACGTGTTCACCAAAGGTACAGAGCAGGGAAATAGAGGATGTATTCAAGGAAGAGGATCCCAGAATCATGGACTGTTAGGGCGATGGGGCCGACAGTGGTTTTCAGTTTTCGGGTTTTGACCCATTAGTGGGTTATGAAATCAATGTGGGAATTAGCAACCAACATTTTTTTTTAAAATATATTTTATTGATTTTTTACAGAGAGGAAGGGAGAGAGATAGAGAGTTAGAAACATCGATGAGAGAGAAACATCGATCAGCTGCCTCCTGCACATCTCCTACTGGAGATATGCCCGCAACCCAGGTACATGCCCTTGACCGGAATCGAACCTGGGACCTTTCAGTCCGCAGGCCGACGCTCTATCCACTGAGCCAAACCAGTTTCGGCAGCAACCAACACTTTAAAAAATGAAATGAAATGGGTAAGAAGAGAATAGAAAATGTTTTGTGCAACTTTTGTTCTAGTTGAAACTGTACTTATATCTGGATATGGATGTAAATACTGGGTACATATATATTTGGTCGCAATACAAATAATGCTTTAAAAACACTGGGCTGATCTAACTTTTTTGTTTTGCAGAATTGGAATCTAAGATTTGAGAGGACAAATATTTTGCCAGAGGTTATAGAACCAGCCTTTGCCATAGCTAAATATGATTCTTGGTTAGGATGCTTTTCCACTACTGCCATATTGCACCTCTGGTCCTGTTGGCCTGACATGTAGAATATATTAGTGAAGTGGGGTACAAAAGTCTGGGGAAATTGATTGGGTAGGTGGCCGAGAGCCTCACTTCCTAAGATGTGGACTCTATTCCTTAGGCATTAGAATTATTAAAGGGGGTTGAGTTGAGAGAGCATGACATGATCAGAAGAAAATTTATGTAACTGTGGTCTGTGGGATGGATTAAAGAGAGGAGACTGGAGTCAGAAATTCCAGTTAGGAGTTTATTGATGTGGTCTAGCCCAGTGCTTCTCAAACTTCAGTGAGCAGATGAATGACTTGGGGCTCTGATCCAGGCAGCCTACGGTGAGCCTGAGCTACTGTTTCTAACATGATCCTGGGGGATGTGGATGCTGCTGGTCAAGGAACAAACTTTGAATAGCAAGGATCTAGGTAAGAAGTAATAAAGGCCTAAATTATGGTAGTGAAGGTGAGAATGGAAAGGAATGTGAAAAATGAAAACAATGAAGAGTTCATCCAGGACATGAAGAGGGAGAGGGTGGGGCCAAACATGACTGATTTTGAGTTTGATTGACCAGAAGAATTATAGCTCTATTACTAGAAATAGAAGAAGTTGATTTGGAGAAGAGGAGGAGTCCTATCTTAGGTGGAATGAGCTCCTAGTTGAGGTTAGGGTTAAGGTTGTGTGTGTATATATATATAGAGAGGGGGGGGGGGGTGGGGAGAAAAGAGGAATGTGGATCTTAGAGGGAAATAGTGAGTTAAGTTTTGGGCATTTTGAGTTTGATGTGATTATAGGATGTCCAAGTGAACTTCAGATTATTCGGGTCTAAAGTTCAAGAGAGAGTCTGAGTTGGAGATAAAGATTTTGAAATCTGCAGAGTACAGTTGTTAATTGAGTCAGTTAGTAGATAAGATGGCTAGGGGGAGTATGTGGAGTGATAAGAGAAGGTCCAGGATGGAGCCCTAAGGAATTTAAATATATTAGAGATCAGTAGAGGAAGTGGATAGAACCCATAAAAAAAGAGGCTTCAGAGAAGTAGGAGAAAAATTATAAGATTGTGTTACCAAGGAAGAGCTTCAGGAAGGTCAACAGTTCCAAATGCTGCAAAGAGAAGGAATGAGAGGGATCCATTGGATTTCCATAGCGAAAGGCATTGGTGACCATGGTAAAACAACAACACCTAATGAATGACATGATCAAAATAGTTGCTTATGATGGCAAGACCTACTGTGTTATCATGGAGTGAGGGGCTGGAGCTGCCTGGAGAAGCAGACCACTGGAGGTCAGCTTGCCATGTTCACATGGGCACTGATGTCAAGGGAGCAACAGCTGTGATCTCGAGAGAATGATGCAGGGTGGTCGGTGTGTGGATGACAGTGACAAGGGGAGTAGAGGAAGATGTAGCTGGATGGCAAGAAAGTCTAAGCAACAGGGGTTTTTTCTTAAGGGTAGAGAAGGAATGGTTTTGAAGTGGGAGTGAGGAGTCAGGAGGCAGCTGACCCCACCCCCCTGTGATCAGATGTCTGAGTGAGCTGTAGAAAAGCAGCATCCACCTACGAACTCTATAAAGGAGCAGTGAGCTCAAGGTCCCATTGAAGGAAAGGAGCCGGAAGAAAACCCATCAGAGGTTGCGTTGTAGAGAGTTTTTAATCCAGGATTGAGACGTGAAGAGTGAGCAGTGAAAAGGTTTGGGAGAGGAAGGAACCATGGATTACATGAAAGGAAGCACAGAGCAATACAGAGATGAGCTTATGGGAGGGAAAAGGAATAGTCCGAGAGGCTTATATTTTGAGTAGTGACCACAGAAGACATGGTGGGAACCGCCTGGGATTTAACAAACCCCAGGGATCCCTGGTGAGTGGAGCACTCGGGCTTCCCTGCAGGACTTGGCTGACTCATCTGATTGTGTTTTGAGGGATTCCCGCCCAGATGGCAGTAGCCCAAACGAATTACATTTTGTTCCCAAGAGCCTCACTGTGTTGGAAACAGAACTCACCCCTGAGGTACAGGAAGCCTCTCTGGAAAGAGTCACCCACGATCTGGCATGATGTGGACTGAGAAAAAGCACCATCCGATTGGGTCATTATCGGTGAAGCTTCGGCAGGGTTGAGGGAAGACTCCGGGCTGGAAAGGATTGAAGAGTGAGTGGGTGGTGAGCTTCGTCAGCACACGCTGCCGCTTGGAGAAGGGTGGCTGTGGGACCCCATGCCTGACCACCACGGGTGCTTTACTGTGTACACAAGCTTGCAGACAGAGACGTGGAACCAAGGAGGAAGGACTGAGAGCGAGAAGGTGGGAGGTGGGTGTGACTAATTCGTGAGAACAGCCTCTCCTTGGGACATGAAAGGCACGTCAGCCGGGCCTCCCTCGGAGAAGCTCTGCGGCTGACTCAGCCCGCCCACTCCCTTTCCCTGTCATGTGTTGACTTTCTGTCTTTTCTCTGGCTTCCCAGGCTGGTGTAGTGGAGTCAGGCACGTCTGAATTTGAGCTGTGGCCCTGACTCTTTCTAGACATGTTTTCAAAGTTTCCTATTTTTCTTACCTGTGAAGTGAGGGCAAGCATACCTTCCTCACAGGGGTGTATTGGGGATTGATTACAAAAGGTGACAGGCATTCCATAAACGATATTTTCCCTTTCTTCCTTCTTCTGTCTCTCCCTCGCGGATCTCCATCTTTCTGTCTTCTGTCGCTCACCTGTCTCCATCCCCCTCTCTCCTATACTGTCCCATTGAAAAACATCGACTGTGGCAACGTATCTTTCAGCTGGGATTTCAGTTGGATTTTTTTTTATATTGTCTTTTCCATAAATATTATAACCAATTGAAAGGTTTAAATGATGGTATAAGAATTTTGTGTTTCGGTAGCGTAGTGGTTTGATGAGTGGAAAAGTAAATAGTGTGTGTATTTGAAGCACGAAGAAGATGAAGCCTTGGGAAGATTCATAGGACCAGTGAACATTTGAAGTAGGAGTCTCAAGAAGTGTTTTTTTTTTTAATATATATATTTTTATTGATTTCAGAGAGGAAGAGAGACAGATAGAAACATCAATGGTGAGAGGGAATCAATGATCGGCTGCCTCCTGCACACCCCACACTGGGGAGCAAGCCCGCAACCCGGGCACGTGCCCCCGACCAGAATCGAGCCTGGGACCCTTCAGTCTGGAGGTCAACTCTATCCCCTGAGGAAAACTGGCTAGGGCTCAAGAAATTGTTAACATTCCTACATGGCTTATGAAACTGATGTGGGATCTGCATCGCACCTACACGGCCGCAGCGTGCTGTGGTAGGTAACCCCCCCAAGGCTCCGGCTTTGGTCAGACCAGGCTGCTCATGAACTTGGCTCCAGTGTGTCCAAGTCATTGTGAGATCAGTACAGGTCCCAGCATCTCTGCAGTTCCTACTTTCCAAGGTGTGGTGGGAAAGTGGATTCAGCCACACAGCTCTGTGTCTGCTATTTTGCCTGCGTCCACAGGAAGCCCGGGGCTCGTCCTTTCTTTTCTAAACTGTCAGAACATGTTTGCAGTTGGCATTGGTCTTTGTAAACACTAATTGTTGGTATTTGAATTCTCAATTGCCAGGGGCGCTGGAAAATAGCAAAAGACACTTGGAAAACGGAGCATTCTTTTCCCCCTTAAACTTCTATAATGGTGGGGATCTAAAAATGTCTGGTTACTGTGTCTTATAACCATGTGCAACATTTAAAATTTGGGGCCCTGAATGTATTTTTTCTGTTGTTTCCCTTTCCTTCTTCTTTCTTCTCTCTGCTATTTATTCCTCAGTCTCTTGATTTTTTTTTTTTTGGGGGGGGGGGCGTCTAATTTCTTTTGGTCTCTCTTCCCTCTTAATCTCTACTGTATATTTCCCTTATTTTCAACTTTCAACCTAAGACTTTAAAAATAGGTTTAAAAAGATAATGGTCCCTTTCTTTCCTTTTACTATCTAAGGATACGTTTCCCAGTCTGGTCTCCTTGTGTTGTGTTTTTAAAAGGCTTTCATATCAGAGAGCTTGGGAAATGTAAGCAGTTGTAAACCTTAGAATATCATTTCCAGGTCAACTTTGATCTTACATGCCAAGTTTGTCGGTGGGGAAAAAAAATTTAAATCTCTCAAATCTAAATCAATAACTAGTGTTCCAAGGGAAACTTCAAAGTTTCACTCTAGATTTTAAGGAAGGGTAATTCCTTCAATACCAAAGACATGAGATGTCAGGGAAACCCAGAATCCCTTTGTTTAGGACATCGTCTACTTACTTGTACTCTCTCCCCCCTCTGAATAGAAAATCTCCTTTTTTTTTCCTTTTCTTTTCTTTCTTTCTTTTTTTTTTTTTTTATCTCTCAAGAGACACTTTTACTATATTCTACGGATGACTGTTTTTGATTTAGAGGAGAAATCCACACATACTGGCTCCAATCTGTTTAGATAAGGTGTTCATTCCTTCCAGCTTTTCATGTTCCAACTTTTGCGGGGCCTGGCGTACATCCACCACCAACACGTTCTTCACAGGGACCTGAAACCTCAGAACATTCTCATCAGTCACCTGGGAGAGCTCAAGCTGGCTGACTTTGGTAAGCTGCCCCTCGAGTCTCTTTCTGGGCTGTGAACAATGATGCTTTTGTGTACACGTGTTTAAAGCATCGACGAGTCCTGGCCTTTGAAAACTTGAGGCTCAGGGAGAGCGATGCTTTGTGAGGATATCAAACTACCCTATAGGAAGTGAGAGGCAAGACATGGAGAGATTGGCAGCTCTCTAGGATCATATCAAGCTCCAGTCTGGTCAGATCCTAAAACTTGGGAACCCCTACTAGTCTACTGCCTTTTTTGATATAGAGACATTTGTAGAGTGAACTGTACTTGGTAGGTTTCTGTAAGTCTGGGTGGAGAGACAGATTCTATCAGAGTAGATTGAAGATATCCCAGAACAACAGGATCAAGCCCCAGATTGTCGAATAGACTCTTCCTGCAATGAAGGCTCTTTGTATCTATATAGGTGAGGCTTTTATTTCCACCAAAGTGATGCTGATTTCTCCTGAGCATTACTGTATCTTTCCATTTGAGCACTTATCACAGTTTATAATCACACACACACACACACACACACACACACACACACACACTCATTTGTGTGACAATTTTGACTCTTCCACTAGACTATGGGCATTATGATGGCCTTATGATGGCAGCCTGGGTCCATTTTTGCTTAATGTTGTATCCCTAGTGCCTGGCACCATAGTAAGTGCTCAACAAATATTAGTTGAAGAGCTGGTTCCGTATGAACTGAGGAGCCGCTCTTCCCTGGTTGCCAGATGTCAGATAGTTGTACTGTCGCTGCAGCACTTTATTCTGAGATAGTAGCTTTCATCCGGGTATGTACGTAAACATTTAACAGACATTCATTTATCCAAGCCCCACACAGTGACTCATCTATTGAGTATTCTTCTGGCTGTAGATCTTGTGGTTCTGTGAGATCAGTGGCTGGTTGACAAAGTGCTCTCATTGTGTAGGGGAGCCCTTGTAAATGACTCATCTAAGGTCCTACCAAACTAACCAATTTGGATTAGCAACCCCCACCCTTTATCTAACTGGGGATTCCTGGACTGCAGAAATGGAGGGCGGCCGTATTAGTTATGAAGTGAGTTCTGTCGCTGTTATAGAGACCCAGAATTACAGAGGCAGAAACATGCTAGAAGCTTACTTACTCTCACATAATCGTCTGAGCTGAGCAGTCAGAACGTGTAAGGTGGCACCCCGGTGCGTGGTGCACCCTCCTTCTGTCTGTGGCCCCCTGTCCCCAGGGTGTTGCCCCAGGTGCATATTTCAAGATGGCTGCCACCTCCTTCTTATTACAGCCGGGAGGAGGGAGATCTGGAAGCTCACACATCACTCCTGTTTGTATTGTGCAGGCAAGATTTAGTCACTCATTACACTTAGCTGCCAGGAAGGCCACATCTAGCTGCAAAGTCGGCCAAACTTTGAGAAATGGACTTGATGAAGAAGTGCACAAGGATTAAGATAGTTGAGTAGCTTTATTAAAAGCACCCAGAGAGTGTGTGTTATTTTTAAATATTGTTTACTCAGCCAGCTAAACCCTCCCTGGTAGAATGTGTCACTGTGGCTCTCCAGATCCCAGATCAATGAGTTCTGTGCTTCTCCCCTTTGGTCAGGTCTTGCTCGGGCCAAGTCCATTCCTAGCCAGACATACTCTTCAGAAGTTGTGACCCTCTGGTACCGCCCTCCTGATGCCTTGCTGGGAGCCACTGAATATTCCTCTGAACTGGACATATGGTAAGAGCTAGTGGCCCCCAAAATAGGAGTTACCCTACCCTTGAGGGTTACTTTATCATCTGTACTATATTTTAAATAATAATTCTAATGATAATCACATTTGTCTACAGAAACATAAAGTGCTTTCAAATACCTCTCTCATTTGATTTTTCCAATCATTCTACAAGTTTTTACAGTTAAAGAAACTGAGACTCAGATCAGTCTTGCCCAACGCATCTGAATCCTATATTCTATCATGCCTCACCTCCTAGCTCTTCTCGTCAATCCTTTGTCTTTTCTCCTTGTCCTCAGAGAAACACACACACACACACACACACACACACACACACACACACACACTCATCTGTACATGCATGCTCACACATGTCCAAACATAGTTCAGAGCCTGATGGCAAAAGCATAATGACCAAGAATCAGGAGACCTGATTTTTACGCCAATTCTACTTCTAATCAGTTTCTCTGGATTCTGTTATCTTGAAAAAGCCATGTATCCTCTTTATGTCTATGTTTCTCTATTTTTAAAATGAGGGTAACAAACTCTCCCCTAGAGGGGTTAAATGGGATTGTAGTTCAAGTGTAAGAACAAGATAGATGGTGTCAAGTAGAAGCACGTTGTTGGGGAGGCTCTTGGATTAAAGGGATGTGGTGATGAGTGTGGGCTCTCAGGCACTCCTCCTTCCTAGGCAGTGGTGTTATGTTATCTAGCCCTTATTCCTGAACTATCTCAGGCATGTGGGGGCCACAGTCATAGGCACCTCCTAAAAGGTAAAAAAATACATGGACTTCTTTCAAGACCTTAGAAGGTCATATATAAACGGTAGGCCCTGTTTTTTTTTTAAAAAATCAATAATGGATTAAAAGCATTAGACATTATCCTAAAAGGCTAAACTAAGCTTTAGACTTCCCAAGGAATTGAGAAAGGTTGCAGAAATTTCCCCCAGTGTATCTGGAGCATTGATTTCCTAATCCCCGGTGCCAGCACACACAGAGAAGGGTTAGGGCAGGTGGAGACCATTGGATGGTATTCACCAGCTCAGTTTCTGAGTTGGCTTATCTCATAGTTGACCATTGCTAGCAACCAAAATGATTTTAAACCATTTGACAGTTTTCCATTACTTCTAGTCTTCTCCAGTTACTGTTTTTAAATTTTACCTTTTATAGGGTGTCCCAAAATTCACGCAAGATTTGAATTTTGCGTGAGCATTAACAACAACAAAAAATAAAAGCCTAATTTTACTTGGTTTATTGAATCTGATTCTAATATCTGTTGCCCTTTGATTTCAATCCCTTCAATTTGATAAGCATTACCAAGTACCAATTATGGCCCTGGAGCAGGGACAATGAAGACCAATGAAGACCATGGCTTTGCGTATGTGCAAGCAAAGCCGTGGAGGCCATTTACCCGATGTGCTATTCCATACATAATCCTCTACTGTATACTTTATGAATCAATAAAACATTTACAATTTTTAATTGTAAACCTGTGTTTTCTATCAAAATTACTTCTTGCATGAATTTTGGGACACCTTATATATCTGTTGCTTTAAAGATAAGAAGCAAAAAAGAATGTGGATATTTAAAGACAAGCTAATGAGAAGCTTTAAAATGACAATAGTTCTAAAAATTTGACTCAAGACACTACTGACCAGATTCTTTGTTAATCCTCACCTGAGGATACTTTTTCCATTGATTTTTTTAGAGAGAGTGGAAGGAGGGGATGAGATAGAGAGAGAGTACATGCCCTTGATCAGAATCAAACCCAGAACCCTTCAGTCCACAGGCCAACGCTCTATCCACTGAGCCAAACCAGCTAGAGCTAACCAGATTCTTAAGTTACATTTGTCTGATCAAAGATGTTTTAACACATATCAAGATGTCTCCTAGACATGAAAAATCATTAAAAAGTAAATATGTGGCTATTATATCCAAATTGACTTTTTAAAAATTGGGGATGAAAACAACCTGTTGTTTGAGGGGGAAGAAATCTGCTTGCAAACCTCAATCTGGTAGCTTTTATTCACATACGTACAAAAGTCTAAGAATAAGCCAGTTGATTATTTAAAATGCAAACCCAATATTAGCTTATGAAAACAGTCTATATTTCTTTAGAAATAATAAAATACAGTTAGATTTTAATTTAATGTATATATTAAATTATATATTAAATATATATATATATATATAGTGTCCAAAAATTCACGCAAGATTTGAATTTTGCGTGAGCATTAACAACAACAACAACAAAAAATAAAAGCCTAATTTTACTTGGTTTATTGAATCAGATTCTAATATCTGTTGCCCTTTGATTTCAATCCCTTCAATTTGATAAGCATTACCGAGTACCAATTATGGCCCAGGAGCAGGGACAATGGAGACCAATGAAGACCATGGCTTTGCGTATGTGCCGGCAAAGCCGTGGAGGCCATTTATCCGATGTGCTATTCCATACATAATCCTCTACTGCATACTTTATGAATCAATAAAAAATTTACAATTTTTAATTATAAACCTGTGTTTTCTATCAAAATTACTTCTTGCGTGAATTTTGGGGGGAAATATATATATATATATATATATATATATATATATATATATATATATATATATATATATCTGTCTCTAAACCAGACACAGGATAAAAATTATTCTTAAACTTGTTTATCAAGAAATCGTCTGCCTTGGCTGGTGTGGTTCAGTTGGGTAGAACATGATCCTGCACACCCCAGGGTTCGATTCCCCAACAGGTTTGACCCCAGAGAGGATGTGCTCGTGAGGCAACTGATTGCTCATTTCTCTCACAATGATGTTTCTCTGTTTCTCAAGTCAATAAAAACATATCCTTGGGTGAGGATTAAAAAAAAGAAGAAGAAAAAGAATTCTGCTTTCTCCTACCCAAGTTAAAGTAAATTAAATAGCGTGTGTCTACAGTCAGATGGAAAAAGTAAAAATTTATCACATGGGATAAATACATATGAATAATATTAAAGACCATATTTAATATGAATCTTTAATAATATGATGATTTGTAATAAAATGCTTTACTTATATATCCTTTATCATGCCAGGCCAAAAAATGTCAAGCTGGTTCAGGGAGTTTGCAGAAGTGTGTGTTATGGGAAAGGGATTTGGAGCCAAAGTATTGGGCCATGGGGAGAATCTCTGTAATCTGTCCACTGAGCCGTTTTTATCACCCAGAGACTATAAGAAGAAAAGTGTGCATTATTAGCCAAATAAATCATACTTCTTGCTCTCTCTCAACAACGACTCTCTCATTTGACTACATAGGAAAGGAAACATGTTTCACCCCATTTAACCTATTTTCGGGTGCACACTCTTGCTGCACCTTAAATCAGCATGCGGCTTACAGTCAGCAGCATCTGACCGTAGCCATCAGCCCGGCTGCACTGTAGTTGCCATTGCACATGTGTGAACATCAAATCTGCCAGCGTCAGGCCTCGCAGCATGAGTGTCAGCGACTAGGAAGAATCTTGCTGACAGAAGAGCTCCCCCTCCCCCCACCTCCCTCCCCCAAGAACCAAACGGTTGTGGAAAGAGAGTGAATCAGACGTGTTTAGCAACATTCTTTACGCAGGAGTCACCTCTGTAAAAAGGCGGCATAGAAGTGGGCTATGTAACTGCAGGGTCAGCTCGGGAGCCCAGCACCAGTGACTGTTCGTTCTTGAATGGATTATTTTAAGACATGCTGTGTCATCAAACTCCTGATGTCGAGGGCGATACCATGGATAAACATAGACATCAAAGGGTCTGAGTCAAGTGCTGAATGTGGAAAAAAGTTTCAGGAACACCTAAACCTATGTCTTTCACTTGATGTCCCAGTTTTTGCCTGTACAAGTACGACCTATGATGAAATAATCTGTCTAATTAAGTGTATAGCGGCCCTTTCGATAGGTATAAAGGCCACATTCTGAGCATGTCGTAGTTTAACTCACAGGTGTTTTGTTTCTTAATAGCACACACAGTAGTGGTGCCTCTTACAATGACAGCAGCTTAGGTTCAGTGGAAGAGAGCGTTCAGTTTGGAGGTTTAGAACTTTCCCCTCCTCTCATAAAATGGACAGTTAATGAGCTTGAAGGAGCCAGAATGTTTGCTCCCTATACTGTGTTCCTAAATGCTGGTTGCATTCCAGTTTAACAAAAAGCTGCAGGCTGCTCTTATTTTTTTGGTTGACAAAGGGACTTTTATTTTTTTGCCCAAGATTTTATAATAGCATGTGGCCTCTATTTAACTGTCCCCAAAATATTTCCTGGGAGGAGAAATGCTAGTAGTTCCATTTTGCAGGTCTGGTTTCCTTGAAACGGTCTGTTGACTCTTATTTCTTTTGCTAGGGGTGCCGGCTGCATCTTTATTGAAATGTTCCAGGGTCAACCTTTGTTTCCTGGGGTTACCAGCATCTTTGAACAGCTGGAGAAGATCTGGGAGGTAAGAGAAGAATTCCTCTTAGGAAGAAGAAATATCTGCGTTTCAAACTTTAAATCAAATTTGCCTTTGAGACGAATGATGCAGCCCATCTGCTTTGAGATATGAAGCTCCATCTCAAGGTCATGGAGACTGTGGTATTTGCAACAGTATAAGTACCTTGGGAACGAGTGTCCAGAAACCCCTGTTGTCCTGTAACATCCCATGAATCCACCTGCGCCCTATTACTATAGACTCGGTTTCTTGGGGCGATTTCTGCCGTTCCTACTTAAGCACATTTCTGCCTGACCACCCCCAGCTCGAATTCTACTCTATGTCTGGCCCTGAATCTTTGTCAGCTGAAGACAAGGCACTAAATTGTCATAGAACTCCAATGGAAACGAAGGCCGAGCATGTTCGTGTGAGAGAAATACAGTATTTATCATGTTCTTCCAAAACCAAATGCCTAAGATGTTAAGGTGCTTTTGCGTGTGTGGTTCCATTTCTTTTATTCTTAAGTTTATTTTTAATTATGATTTACATTCCATATTATTTTGTATTAGTTTCAGGTGTACAGCATAGTGGTTAGACAATCATATACTTTATAAAGTGATTTTCCTGGTATTTCCAGTACCCACCCAGCACCATACATGGTTATTGCAATATTATTGACTACATTTCCTGTGCTGCACTTTACATCTCCATAACTCTCTTGTAGCTACCAATTTGTACTTCTTAATCCCTTCACCTTTGTCACCCAGTTCCCCCAAACTCCTCCCCTTTGGCAACTATCAGCCTGTTCTCTGTGTCTCTGAGTCTGTTTCAATTTTGTTTGGTCTTTAGACTCCACATACAAGTGAAATCATATGGTATTTGTGTTTCTCTGACTGATTTATGTCACGTAGCATAATACCCTCTAGGTTCATCCATGCTGTCATAAATGGTAAGATGTTATTCTTTTATATAGCCAAGTAATATTTCATTGCCTATCCATTCTCTATTGATAGACCCTTGGGCTGCTTCCATATCTTTTTTAAACATTTATCTTTATTGTTGAAAGTATTACAGATGTCCCTTTTTTTCCTCCCATTGACGGCTCCACCACGCCCTCCCAGGCCTTCATCTCACTATTGTCTGTGTCTATGGGTTATGCATATATACAGATAATCTCTCCCCACCCACCACCCACCCCTGCCTTCCCTCTGAGATTCTGTTCCATTCTTCTTTGTCTCTGGATCTATTTTGCTTCCATATCTTGGCTATTGTAAATAACACTGCAGTGAACATAGGGGTGCATGTATTCTTTCAAATTAGTGTTTTGAGTTTCTTTGGATATGTACCCAGAAGTGGAATCACTGAGTCATAAGGCAGTTCCATTTTCACTTTTTTGAAGAACCTCCATGCTGTTTTTCATAGTGGCTGCACCAATCTGCAATCCCACCAATAGTGCATGAGGTTTCCCTTTTCTCCACATGCTTGCCAAACGTTGTTTGTTGATTTTCTGATGATACCCATTCTGACAGGTGTGAGGTGATATCTCATTGTGTGTTTCTTAAATATATTTTTATTGATTTCTGAGAGGAAGGGAGCGGGAGAGGGAGAGAAACATCAATGATTAGAGGAAATCATTGATTGGCTGCCTCCTGCACGCCCCCTACTGGGGACCAAGCCCACAATCCGGGCATTTGCTCTGACCAGGAATCAAACTGTGACCGCCTGGTTCATAGGTCAACGCTCAACCACTGAGCCATACTGGCCGTACTAGAAATGATCTTTAATACACACCTAAAGGTGCAGAAAACTTTAGGGAACACTGGGGAAAGGGGAAAATAATTAGTTGCCAGTTCTGGAAAGTTATTGTCTCACCTCGATGAAGAAATTCTATGCCAGTCTCGTGCTAGAAATTCATGACCCAGAAGACACTGTCTTCTGGCTAAAATAAAATGTGCTTTGAGAAATTAAGACATCTTATAGAGATTAATTACTGCCATTAAAATTTTCTTTTTAATATATGGGGGCTATTATGGAGCAACAGAGGAAATATTGATTTTTTTTTCTCTCCAAGCTCCCCTGCAAGACCGATAAATGCTATTTCTCTCCAAACAGCATCACTGGTGCCAAAACATCCTCTAAGCTGGAGGCAGCTTAACATAATAATAGCTTTAAAGCCTTAAAACCAGGGTTTGAATTCTAGTGACTTTTTAGCTAAACAAATGTGGGCAGGCTGTGTAGCTCCTCTGAGCTTCAGTTTGCTCACTTGTTAAATGGGGCTGGCGGTCATGACTTCCTAGCCTTCTGTCAGAATTCCATAAGGTCAGATGCATAGCAAGTTTCCTGCGCCAAAAGTGCTCAAGAAATATCTGCTGCCTTTCCCTGTCGGATAAATTATTATTGGAGAGATGTTTCAATCACCTAAGTGCGGGAAAGCCTTTCCTGATATACAACCTTGTTGTTCTTCTGTGTGGTCTTACTTCTTGTCCACAATAGAGGAAGTACTTAGATATCACAGAACAGAAAGAATGGGCTAGATATTTCCCAGGACCCGATGGCTCTCTAGTTATTGGTTCAAGTTTCCAGGACTGGCCTCGCTGACTGACACTGGCCATCTGAAGATGTGTCTGGTAATTCAGTAAGTGAAAGAATTTGCACTTGAACCTGGACATTAAGTACCAAAACAAACATGTCTTAACAGCAAAAACAAACATGTCTTGACAAATGGTTCCTCCCCAGAAAGCCATGTTCATGTCTACCATTGTCTTTATCACACTGCAGTCAACCAACGGGACTTTATTTTGACATTTATGACAACTCATTGCAAATTTAAAACAAGTGACCATATTAGAAATACCACTGGCCTGCAGTCAGAAGACGTGAGTTCGGAACCGAGCTCTAACTTCAAGTTATAAGGGAGAGCAACTCACATCACTGACCTCCCTGGGTTTCCAGCGTCATACATGTTACAGAGGCTCCTCAACCTATGACAGGTTACCTCCCCATAAACCCATCATAAGCTGAAAATGTCATAAATCAAACCATAGTAAGTCCGGGACCACTTGTATTTGATTTTCTGATTCCATGAAGTTGTGACTTCTTTGAACAAGAAGAATCTTGTAGCTCCCATCATTTAAAATCATAATATTCTTCTCTGTTTATCTGATTCCACCACCCACCCAGGTAGTTTTTATCGAGTTTGTCAACTTGCATAGCTCATTGTTGACTTTTGATCTGTACTGACCAAGGATACAGTTCCATAGTGCCTCACCATACTTTGTGAGCAGCAGGAGGTCAGATTCATTATGTCTCATTCCTTCCTGGTCCTGTCGAAGGAGGGCAATGGTTTTGTCATCATTGACATTTATCCCAGCTGTAGCTCCACACTCTGAGGACAAAGTGGAAAAGTCACCCCATTCAGCAGTGTGTTGTCTTTCTGCTACTACATCTCAGGCGGGTTAGAAACGTAAACATTACAAATAGTTCCTGAACTTATGTTTTACTAAATATGGTCTACCCAAATGAGAATAGGAAATCCATTTCCAGTCTACGAGAGTGGATGTAGGAATGGCTTCTTTGAAAGCAACGTGTCCATTCTAAATCTCCCTGTCTCTACACACAACCTTCCTCTACATTTATCCTGAGGTCTCACTCTTAGGAATAAAGACATTATGAGAAGTCCTGAATTTTTCTTTTACCATCTTTCTGAAGTGTGCGTGCGTGTGTGTGTGTGTGTGTGTGTGTGTGTGTGTGTGTGTTCACATCTGAATAGCTGTCACTGGCTTTCTGGGACCTAATTCTTTCAATAAGCAGTTTTAGCAAATAATCCCAGCTGTGGTTCTAAAATCAGAATAAAACAAACTATGCAGACCTTGAATCCATTAATCAAAATGCCTTCAGTTTCCATTCCAACAAAGGCAGAAAACAGCCCCTGCAGCCCACTGTTTTCAAATATAGCACTCGCTAGCTGCCTTTTTAGGAGCCTTCAGGGAGGGCGTAAATCAACAATGTTTGGTTTTCAGTTTCCCAGACTGAAGTGGAGATTTAGTAATTTCCTCAAGTGAAAACAAATTTAATAACTTTCAAATAGAAACTCAGCATCAAATTTCCAAATAAAGGATATTGAATTTTGTTTAAACGTTTAAAATCTCAAGCTTACAGCTTTTAACATAATAAACATTATTGGTATCTATTTTGCTGATTTAATTAAACATAATACAAAATAACCATTCTGGTAACTTTCGCCTCAGAAAAATATGGATGTGGTCGTTACTTATTTCCCTTATTGCTTTCTCTTCATTATCTTTGCTTTCTTTTCATTGTACTTTGCCCGTTAACAGAAGATGTATGGCTATCTGCGAGTCACACCCACTGGTTTACGTTCACCTCTGTGCCATAAGCATCCAATGCACATGATGGTAGGTTAAAAATGAGGAATTAGCTTCCCATCCTCCTGCCCACTCCTACAAAAGTAGAAGTAGTCCAGTTGGTTTTTCACAATGGATTCAGGACCTTTAGCGCTCCTTGGGCTCAGGTGGTTGATAGGAGACGCCTGTAATCCTCCCAGTAGCTTTTCAGCTTGTTTAGGGAATGGATCAAAGAAAGAAGATTTTGCTATGTGGTGTGATTTTTCATTCTATGAGGGAAAATAGCACTTTGGTGTCTTTTGTTCGAGGACAAGCTTAACAGGCACCACAAAATGTACTTTCCTGCCAGAGTCCTGGTCAGCAAGCCGGTGGGTATTAAGGTTCTGGATTCCTCATTGATGATCATCAGCCACTTGTTGGGCAGTTGACTTCTTACTGTCTCTGTCCAGCATTTTACAAATGGATTCTGTAGCCTCTTTCTATAAGAAATGCTTCTAAGAAGAATTATATTGTAATGGTGTAATAAAAGCTATTAGTATTTTACTAACATTTTATAAAAAACAGTGTTATTCTAGCTCCCAGATATAACTAACATTGGGCTTTTATGATTATCTTTTTTTAAAAAATGATAAGGCGATACCTGTAAGGAAACTCAGAAACATCACCATCCCAAATCTGAAATGTTTTGTCGTTGTATTCCCAAGGACTGTTATTTTCCCATTAATTCAAAACTAGAGCTTTAATTTGGTAAGCCAAAGTACAAAGGAGGTTTTCTTTAGTGATGTTGTTACTATTACTACCCACCAGTTAAAATCCAAATACCAGACTCCAAGCTGTTGGGCCACAGGAAACGCAAGCAAATGAGATGAATTTGGTAGAAAGGGCTGGGGTTGGGCTGGGGATCATTTTTAGCCAACATTCCACTGCCTCAAGGTCAGCAATCTGAACCCTTTTAATTGGAGCGCACTGTGGAACAGCTGAACGCCGGGCTGGGGCATAATGTAGGCTGTCCACGCCTCCCGTTGGATATATATATAGTTCTCTAATGTAAGGCAAAGGGGCATCCCTCCTGCTTCTTTATATCCCAGCTCCCAACATAGCATCCTAATGTATGTTGGTCCTGCAATAGATATTTAATGATGAGGATATGACTTCAAGCAAGGCTGTATGATCTGCTTCAGAACAAGTGAGTTAGTGGAGACACAAGCTCAGGGCCTGTATTAGGATTCTCCAGAGAAACAAAGCCAATAGGATATCTAGAGATCTATAAGAGGAGATCTATTATTGGAATTGGCTTATGCAGTCATGGAAGCTGAAATATGCCACTTGCAAACTGGAGAACCAGGAAAGCCAGTGGTTCTGCTATAATTTAGTCCGAGGCCAAGGACCCGAGAACTGCGGGGGCTGCCGGTGATAAATCTGAGTCTGAAGACCCGAGAGCCAGGGGCACTGATGTCTGAGGGCAGGAGAAATCGGACATCCCAGCTCAAGAAGAGAGAGATCATGCCCTTCCTCCACCTTTTTGTTCCTCTTGGAGCCCTCAATGGGTTGGATGATGCTTCCCAGGTGGGTGAGGACGGGCCTCTACTCAGTCCACTGATTCAAATGCTAATCTCTTCTTGAAACATCTCACAGGCACACCCAGAAAAGATGTTTTACCAGCTATCTGGGTGTCCCTTGCCCCAATCAAGTTCACCCATAAAATTAACCATAACAGGACCACAGGAATATACTAGTTTTGTCCATACAGCTACAAATAGGGAAACACAAAAGTTTCTTTCTTGGATACATCAGCTGGTGTAATGTGACCTACGCCCGTCTAATTCTTGCCTGATCCGTCCTTCATGTCTTCACACCTGCTCCATCCGCCTCACATCTCCCCTAACTTTTCTGTCTTTCTTTGGCTTTACGTAGGTGTTGGGAGTCCCTACTGAGGACACGTGGCCTGGAGTTTCCAAACTACCTAACTACAATCCAGGTAACATTTGATTTGAGCTTTGGAATGCGCTGGGAATTAGCAGTGTGAGAGATTTAGGTACACAGTGTGTTCTATTGTTGTTAACTTAACAGGGAAGATAGGTCTAGACAAATTTTTAGGTTCTTGAATTCCCTGACTAATCCTTTTACGAGGAGGACACTGAAATAGTAGTTAAGGTTAGATTAGTTCTCAAGCTCTGTAAACCACAAGTAGCAAACCGAATGAGCATTTGAAATGACTGTTACTGTGGATTCCACATCCATTTCCAAATACACAAGTGCCAAAGGAAGCAACTACAAAGATAGTGTCACTTTTGAGCCCAGGGCTGTCATGGATTTCTATGCTTCTACAACAGAGGGGGAGTAGAAACTCATTTGGCTCATTAGGCCTTGGGCAGGACAGCTAAGATGTGTCTAGATTGTACAAGAGTTTACCAATTGGTCATTTTCTGTCATGTATTTGGTCCTCCAAGACTAGCTCCTAGGGTGGATATGGAAGTGTTAGAAGTGTTGTCCACGGGGGAGGTCTGTGAGGAATGGTCCCAAGACTATGGCAGAGGGGACAGATTAACCAGTTGTCATATCAAAGATGTAGAGACAGAAGGGCAGAGCCAAGCGGTGAGCTATAGGATGGAGGGATGTATCCGATGCTGGAGGAGCAAGAATGGCACATGAGAGATGGACTCCTGCTGCCAGGATGGAAGGAGAGGTAGATATGCACAGAGAAGGACAGGTTAGGGTGAATGTGGCTCAAGTCACATTTTCTCGTCTTCATAGCCTTACAGTGCCCCATGACTAAAAATGGATTTTTTTTTTTCAAACTGTTGTCACTGTGAACATTGGTATGAGCTTATCCTGCAAGAGCTTCCTGAGAGCAAGACGCTGGAGAGGGATGGAAAGGGTGGTTAAAGAGAAAAACACTGGACAATGGAGGCTAGGGATGGTTTTCTTTCTTTCTGCAGCATCTACTATTTTTGCTCAAACAGCTATCCATGGGGATCAGAGATCTTGAATAACTAGGATTACGGAAACCTTATAGCAAGCTAAAGACAAACCATGAAGTCACTTCAGCTTTATGTGAATGGCCGTAGGCATTGCTAAATGGCTTTAGGGCCACTCACACACAGGTTACCATTTCTAACCATTTTGCTAGTTTGGCACCTGAGAAAAATGCTGCCGTCTGGCCACAGGGCCTTGCCTTTGGTCTGAGATAGAGAGAAAAAACAACAGGCTTCTCGCGGAGGCCGGGACCCAGGCTGCAATAGGTCCTCTCTCCTGTTGCCATGGTTTCTAGGAGAGTCTGGCTTTCGTCTTTTCCGACCCTGCCCATACCTCTCTTCACCCCGCCTAGACGCTCTCCTCCAGGTGAAAATGGGACCCCACCCCCACCCCCAGTTTTCTGCCATGGGTGCAGGCTGAAGTTTAGGGTCACAGATGGGTTGTAGAAAACAACTTGGGTAATGTTGATACAAAGCTGCCACAGTGAGCATCTGATGTTTCCCCAAACTTCAAACATTTGGGTTTCAGGTTGGTTCAGGCAATAAACAGTTTCTCAGTACAGAAGGCCTTGTTGAGAACAACAATGATAGGAACTTGGCCAAATGCTCCCCTGCCAGATTCTGGACTAAATAAGGTAACTGGGGTTCCAATAAAACAGCGAGAAATATGTGACATCTTTCATTTTGCTGTCGTTTCAAAGTCATGTGCAATTTTTTTTATTTCTGGAGAGAAATCTCCAGATTCAGCATCAGTGGGGTTCAGACTTTGCATTGTTTTTCTAGGAAGCGTTCAGTGTAATTCAGATGAGCCCAACCATTTTAAGCACCGACTCTCTGCTGTGCTGGGTGCTGGGTTCGTTCTTGGCTGTTTAAGAGCGTGGGTTTGTATTTACTCGTCCAGCTCTCCTTCTGAGGGGCAGGGTGCTCATGTGTGAGCCCTGTGTCCATGGGCTTGAGCAGTGAGTGGCTGTGGGCAGAGCTTGTGGAAGGACGAGAGTTATAGCCTTAGCCACAGCCAAGATATAAACCCCTATCTGTACATCTTAACAGTCCAGCTTCTCTTGGGTCTGGGATCAATACCATCAATGACTCAATCATAAGGACTATGTTTTAAAGGGGTCATCCACCTCTGTGTTCCAGGAACACCCCCTCTGTGAATCGACAAGTCTCTCTGAACCCCCTTCCCTAGCAACCCCACCCCCCTCTGAGCTGCTGTTGCTGCTTCATGCCCTTGTACTCCAATGACTAAGGGGCCAGGAGAGGGGATGAGAGCCAGAAAAATGTCACCAAGCAGAAGTGTGGACACCATTCTGGATGAGCTTTCCATTGTTTTCCTTTCTGTTCTAAGTTGTAGTAAGGACCCCAAACTTTGAACTCAGCTGGCACCACAATTTTGAGGGAGCCAAAGAGCTCAGAACTTGGCGAATCCTCCAGTTTCCATCTGCGCCCACTCTGCCATTTCCCGGCCATGTCTGGACTGTGTCTAGGAAGACAACACAGTCCCTCTGTGTGTAGGTTAACACAAACAAAACCCGGCCCGCTGGCGGATCTGTCTGAGCAGTTACCTGTCTTCTAGGGACACTGGTGAGCAGGGTTGCAGGTATTCTAGCCCTCAATTCAGGCTGTTGTGCCTGATTAAATCGGGGCAATGGAAGAGGTGCATAATTTTAGAGGCTGGTCTCTCTCTCTCTCTCTCTCTCTCTCTCTCTCTCTCTCTCTCTCTCTTCTCTCTCTCTCTCTCTCTCTCTCTCTCTCTCTCTCTTCCTTACTTCCTTCTTTTTTCCCTTTCCTTTCCTTCCTTCTTTGCTTCCTCCCTCCCTCTTTCTCTTCCTTCCTTCCTTCCTTCCTTCCTTCCTTCCTTCCTTCCTTCCTTCCTTCCTTCCTCCTTCCTTCCGTCCCTCTCCCCCACCCCCATTGTAAGCAAGCTGGCTGAGAACTCTGTGTCCTCTACTTCAAAGGGCCAGTTGTCTTATTTTGATGTGGGCAGATTAAGAAGTAGCCTTTGAAAAGTAGGCTTTCTTTCTTTTCTTTTTTTTCTTTTTTGTTTAATCTTTTCTCCTGGGATAGCTTTCAGAGCAATATATCCAAGTGTCAGTGAGGGGGTTCTGACGAGCGTGGATTCCCAGACTCTCAGCAGGATCATTCTCTAACAGAAATATAAAAGTGAAATATTAAAAACCCTGGAACGTGAACTCCATCTGCAGAGTAGCCAGTGTCTCGCCTGCTCGCACCCTGGGAAAAAAAGATCTCCTTGAAAAAAGAGGGAGGAGAAAAAAAGTGCTTTGAGTACGAGGTTTACAGGTTTAGTAGAGCATAGTAACATCCCCTCAAAGAAGTGGGTGTTACTCTGTGACCCCCCAAAATGCTCCTCCTTTGACTCAGCCGCCAGAACACTCACCCTCCCCTGGCAACACACCCCCTTTTCACATGCTAACCGAGGCGCCCGTGATTGGCTGAACAATGAGCTGGTCACACTTGCTAAAGGCCTGCCAGCCTTCACACAATTAGCCAAGACACATTAATCAAACTGGCGGGAGCTGGGGCTGTGCTGGCCTCCTGCGGTGGGGGAAGGGGGCAGTTTTGTGATCCTTAATAAGAGTCCGCAGGAAGCAATGGTAACGGACAGCATGCTAGAGGGGATTCTCTCAGAAAGTCTAAAAAGGGGAAAACCCCAACGGATGCCGTAACTGTGAAATGCTGGGCTTGTGGCACAGAAGACCCCAGAAGCTCAGAGCAAACTGGATATTGGTCTTGGCTAACATCTGCTAATGCACAACAGTCGTGTGAATGGAAAGGGTGGGCCCCTGTGGACATTTCTACAAAGTTCCCTTTCCCCCTGCCCCAAGAAAAAAAAAATTCAGGAGTCCCTTCCCTTTTGAGTGTCAAGTACTTTAGGCCCAACTGGAACCAAGAGGAGTAAAGCACAGATAAAAAGTAGAGAACTATGTAGAATCAATAGGAGAAGGTATTAACTGATAAGGAGTTTTGTTCTAAATGAAGTCTTTGGAGGCCATTAAAAATAGTTAATTTTGAGATTAAAAAAATAAGTTAACATTTGTGCTTTAAGAAAAAAATCCTTACCTGAGGCTATGTATATTGATGGGAGAGAGAGAGAGAGAGAGAGAGAGAGAGAGAGAGAGAGAGAGAGAGGTGAGAGAGAAACAGTGACTCCAGTATGTGCTCCGACCGGAATCCAACCTGCAGCCTCCGGTATGACGCTCCAACCAGCTAAGCCGTACCAGCCAGGGCCACATTTGTGTGTTTCATCTTCTGGCTTTTCCAAATTTCCTCTACATAGGTTTTCCAATGGCAATCTAGAGCTCATAAGATCGTACCTTAGAGACGGGTTTGCCACGGAATTGTGTAAGGCTTTTAAAAAGACTCAACTAAATATTTAGACATTTCTCGGCTAAAGTAAACAGAGGCCTCACTGCCCTGGAGGTTGCCCGTCGCCATCTCATTAGATGCAGAGATCCTGCGATAAAGAGAAACTTTTCTCCTGCCACATGATTGCAGCCCGGTTGTGGTTTTTAATGTGTCATTGATTGTTCCATCCAGCTTCTTTTGCTCCACTCAAAGGGTCTGCCGTGGCTCTGTTTGCTTCCTTAAACACGGTTTCTGAAAGCACTCATGCTGTGTGAGCGCAAATCCTGGCATTAATGTACTGCTGGGTTCATTTCACCACACTCAAAAGCGCCGAGTTTAAATCCCTCTCAATTCCATTTGGGGCACCAGAAGACTTTATCCTTCTTCACTAATGGTTCCAAGTTTACATCTAGATCCTGGGGTCAAGGACAGGAGAGGATTTAGAAATAACAGTCCATGACATTAGGCGATGCATTTGCCAAATTGGCAATTAGTTCCTGATGTGCGTGCAAAGCATCTCATTCCTGTCTCTTTGATGCTCTTTCCCATTGAGAAGGGAATGGAGTCCACAGAGGCCTTCAGACTGTTAAAGGAATATCTGCTGAAAATCATGCCTGATTTGTGGTATGAGCTCAGCGGCAGGGACGCATCCGGGATTACCCGGTCCTCCCAGCCCCGGGGAAGAAGGCTGCACAGGGAGAGATTTTCCACT
Source organism: Myotis nattereri (assembly GCF_964212035.1). Classification (NCBI taxonomy): domain Eukaryota; kingdom Metazoa; phylum Chordata; class Mammalia; order Chiroptera; family Vespertilionidae; genus Myotis; species Myotis nattereri. Next base: position 10,123,327 of record NC_138082.1, read on the forward strand.
CAAGGAACTCAGTAGAGATCTAAAGGCAGGAAAGCGGTACTAAAAGCCCTACAGGGACGCAGACTCCATGGACGGTGGGCATAGGCAGTGGAGCCTGCTCACACCTCGTCCTTTTCAGTACGCCTGCTTTTTCAACCTTTGACCACCAGGTGGAAGCAAGAAATAACAGGGGCGGAAATAACAGGCAGGCTGACACCAGACAGCATTATCAGCGAGCTAATCTAGCCTTTCTCTCGGAATGTTTTCTTTTGACCTGAAATCCAGTGAAGCTTTGCTTCGTCCGTCACTACGGTGGGACAGATGATGATTAAAATCTAAAATGACCCTTGTCTCTATTGGGATGCTAAAGAGCTACCATGCTTTGGGCTCAAAGGGTTTTGAGCAAGTCTCTGTGTGTTTGTTGTGATTGGCATTCCCTCAGTCACCCGACCTGTTAGCCAAGGGAGTTATGGAGATATTCAGTGGGCTGGACTGGGGGGCAGGCACTGGGGAGGGAGGTTTTAACTAAGAGCATAAACTCTCCCATGGACGGGCATGCTTCTCTCCCTGCCCCGAGCTGTGGTGAGATGCCTGTCCACTCTATAGCCTCGGGCCTCTTCCCTGGGAGGGCCCTTATTATCTACATGCTACGTAATGGGTACGTAAGGGTGACTAAATCACAGATAACATTAGTGTCATCATTATTGATTTCACCCAAAGCATGGCATAGTGGAAAGAGTGCTGAAGTTTTCTACAGAGCACACCTGACCCCTTTTAGTGTTTCTAGTATTTTACACATGGCCCCTAACTGGCACATAAAGTCACTAACTATATGTTAAACTAGAGGCCTGGTGCACGAATTCATGCACAGGTGGGGTCCCTTGGCCTGACCAGCAATCGGGGCTGATCAGGGCTATCTTGCCCAGTCCTGATTGGGGCCGATGGGATCGGCCAGCTGGGGAGGGACTGCAGGAGGGCTCCAGGGCATGTCCAGCCCTCTTGCCCAGTCCTGATTGGCTGGACCCAACCAGCAAGCTAACCTACCGGAGCGTCTGCCCCCTGGTGGTCAGTGCATGTCATAGTGACCAATCGGTCAGACATTTAGCATATTACGCTTTTATTATATAGGATGAAATCAATGACTAGAAGTTAGAGAACCTGGGTTTTAGTTCCCATTTTACTCTCTAAACGTCCTGTTCTGGCCCAGTTGGTATGGCTCAGTGGTTGAGCATCGACCTATGAACCAGGAGGTCACAGTTCAATTCCCAGTCAGAGCACATGCTCGGGTTGCAGGATTGATCCCCAGAAGAGGGTATGCAGGAGGCAGCCAATCAGTGATTCTCTCTCATCATTGATATTTCTGTCTCTCTCTCTCTCCCTTCCTCTCTGAAATAAATAAAAACATAAATAAGGACCTGATCTGCCTGCTTTGCCGAGAAAGCATATGTAACTTATCATTCACCTTATTACTGGATAATAATAACCACTGTTGTTAAGCACTAACTATGAGTTAGGCACTTTACATACACTGTTCTACTCTGACTGACAACAGCCCTATCAGATGGGGACAGTGTTCTCATCCCAACTGTAGAGAGGAGAGAGCTGAGGCTTAGGGAGATGTGTGTGTTGCCTGGAGTCACCTCGCCAGGGAGCGGGTGACCCAGAACATCCAGGTCTGTTGGACTCCAAGGCAGCGCTCTGACAGTTTGCCACATTACCTTCCAGCCATCAAAGGGCAACTATAATGATTTGGTAACGGAACAAAGACCCAGACTGGGGACCAGCTCAGAACACTTTTCCAAGTCCATTTCTAAATGATTATGTCCTTCCACCCCGACTGGATTTTGGAATCTGTGAGATTAGCGACGCGCTTCTGGATCGTGTTGTGAGTGGAGTTCCTACCCTGAGACTCCAGCAGCCACCCCACCCCCACCCCTTGCTCCAGCTAATGAAACCACTGGCGCTCTCCAAGCTGTGAACCCTGATTGGGCTCATTACCACTGCACTCTGAGCACTGCCCAAAGCCCCTGGGGAGTTACTATTAACATCTTTATTAACCCGTCCCCCAAACCAGTCAGTGAAATTCATTTAGATACACAGCCCACTTTGATCTTCATTAATAGTCTCTTCCAGTTTCTACATTTATTTTTAGTTTTCTCATCTTTAATTTATTTGGTGGCAATTATTAGTTTTTATTGAGGGGGACTAGATGATCTTAAACTAGTTAAGATGAGGAAAAATTGCAAATGAGTGAAAGCAAGTGAAAAAAATTTTTTTTCAAGTTGCACCCTGCTCTGTTCCTTCCTAGTTTAAGAAAAGGAGCCTTAAGTTTCTGAATATCATGGAACTAGCTCAAGCAGGAGGCTCCTTCCCCACCTTCCTGGCCAGTGCCTGTGTCCCTGATCTCTGTAAGACACAGAGCAGGATGCACAGGTGGGCTTTCTTCAGTTACTTTTTTGAACTTTAAGAATAAGGTTTAGTAAATTTATTTCATTTTAATTTTTTATCCAAGCATCAATTTTTCATCCATTCAACAAATATTGTTGAATGCTAGGTATTGGGACTGGGAGATTAAAAAATAAATAGGACATCGATACCTGCCTTCAAGGCACACAGTCTGGAGGGGAAATATAAACAACACAATGTGGAAAGTATTAATATAGCCACATCCCCTAGGAACCTCTAGGAAGACTAGGAAAAAGGCCCCTTGGCTTGTCTGGGGAATTCGGGGGCTGTTTGAGAGAAAGGCATGAGCTGGGTCTCAAAGTCGACGAAGTGGGCTTTTCCCAGGTGAACAAGGGGAAAGGGCATTCCAGACAAAGGACATTGACACAGAGGACTAGGAAAGCAGGTATATGTGGTAATGTGCCAAGCAGGTAAACTGCTCAGGGAAGCTAGAACGTTGGTTTTGTGGTGGGACATTGCTATAGATTGACCTAGAAGGGTGAATGGGGACTAGATGGGGAAGTGCTTTGTAATCACCCCAAGGATTTGGGCTTGACTAGTAAACAAAGAGAGCCATTGGATGATTGTTCGCAGGATTTAAATTTGAGAAGAACTTGCTTGGAGACTATATGTCGAATCAGTTGGCCAGAAGCAATGTGGCAATGCCCTAGATTCTCGAAGACAAATAGAAGGTCTCAACTAGAGCCATGGCAAAGGATGAGGAACGGAGGGGACAAACCTGCAGAGCATCTGGGAGGCAGAGTGAAGGGGAAGTTGTAACTGATTAGAGTTGAGTTGTGAAGGGAAGACCCGTTTGCAGTGGGCAAGAGAATGAGAGCTCCACTCACTGTCACAGGAAATAAAGGGGGGGAGACATAGATTTGTGAAGAAGGTAATGCATAGAAGGTTTGGATATTCTGAGTTTAAGATATCTGTGAAGCCACCAAATGGAGATATCTAGAAAGCAGGTAGGAATACAAGCCTGTGATTACAAGAGTCCAATCTAGAAATACAAACTGGAAGTCATCTGCTTAAAGTGGTATGTGAAACCCCAGATGTGAATTCATTTGCCCAAGGGAGAGTGTGTAGAGAAAGAAAACTATGATGGAACCCTGGGGAACCAGTACTGAGAATCAGCCAGCGGGGAAAGGGGTCTTTGGAAGCTGAGAAGGAATAGCCGAGGGGCTGGGGAAGACCAGGAGATGATGATGATGATGATAAGGGTAATGTGCCGCAGAAATTGTATGGCCATAAGTTCTTTGGGGGTATGAAAAGTTTCATTTCTGAGCACAGTGCCTCCCTGGGGTAACCCTTAAACATTTTTGAGACTACAGGGGAATGGTAAATGTTGTCAAATGATGCATTATTAAATACCATAAACACCGAATGGCATGGTCAAGCTATAGCTCAAACATCATTTGCGGGGCGGGGGTGGGGGGGCGGGGGTGGTGGTGGTGGTGGACAGATATTAAACATGGTACTGCTCTGGGGAAAGATGAGAGACCCCAAGCAATGCCATCCCCTCCACCTCTCCATCCACCCACAAGGAGCAAAGCCTAGCCTCCCTGTCCTCTACCGAGACCATTACCTTAGGGGCAGGCTTCAGAGGATGGGGTATTTTCTTGGAATCTACAGAAAGATGTGATGCAGTTAGAAAAGTGGTACACCAGAAGCATGAATTGGAGTGCCAGGCTCAAATGCCAAGGAGCACCCTCCATGAGAGCACTGGCTTTGGCGTCCTGATACCCCAATAGGAATTTAAAGACTGCGGATGCAAAGTGGCAGAAGAGCCTAATTTAGAGTCCTTGAGCCAAAGACCAGGGGAGCTTCCAAGCCAGCTCACTGAGGAAGAGGGAAGCAAGCAGTTGGGAGGGGTGAGTGTATGCATTTGGGGTGGAGCAGAGCTACAGAGACAGAAGAAGAGCTGCAGATTTCTGTGGTGCAGTTTTAAAGTTACTGCTTGAGAGATAGCGAATAAGGCTAACAACATTATCAACTACTTAAATATATGGTATCTCAAGAATGCATTGTATTTGGGAAACTCCAGAGGTGTAGTTCAGTGGACAGCTATAAGATAACCTTAGGGTGATTGTGGCAAGACTATAGTAACTAGAAAATGTTTTACCTGGAGGTAAGACTCAAAATGATCCTGGTGATGTTTTATCAATCAACCAACAAATCTCTGTTGACTAAGGTCCCTGTTCTTGAAATGAGCTTTCTTAAATGTTTATGAAAAAATGCATTATCTGATTATGAGAGCGACAGTTCCGCCATCATTTTAATTTGACTCTATGTAGTTGGGAAACTTAAAGTTCAGCTTTTTAAGTTTCCTTTGGCAGCTTACTTTGCTTTTCCTACCTCGAATGGCCATTGAACCCCAATGAGAACTCTTATAAAGAGAACTGCAGAAAGGGGAAATGGAGAAAAATCTGCTCTAATGATTTACTATCATCTTTGGTAGGAGAAGGGAAATGCGCAGCCTACAGACCTATGATTTTTAGAGACAACTGAAGCCAGAGTAAGAAGACTATTCTTGAAATGGTGGTGTGTACAATGCCTATCTGTTTGTGGATCATTCTCTCATTGATCCCTTGCAGCTTAACTACTGGGAGGAAAAATCAATAAGAGAGAAGCAAGGTCATTCAACATCAGGTTACTGCATAGGAATGAGAAGGAAGGCTACGCACCAGCATTGGACTTTGGCTGGGCTTCATAACAGCAACCTGGCTGACTCTGGACACATCAGTCCCTCTATCTCAGCTCATGCAGCTACAAAATAGATGTGGGAAGAGAATCAGGTACCATCTATGCAAGACAGGGAACCTCAAGTTCAATGTTATTACATTGCCTCCCTGTGCAACTCTTACAGGTCATCCTTTCCTGGGAGAATTTATGAGAACTGATTTTTCCCTTATCAGGCTTCCTCTTTCCCATCCTTGAAAAACATATTTTATGTGTCAGACACTATGTTCCGCAATTTGTATATACATTCTTTAATTGAATCCTCCCAAGAAGCTCAGAGAAGTGTGTGGGAGTCACTGGTGAGTGGTCAACCCTGGCCTCCTTGCTAGGCCAGCCTCCTCTGTCTCACGTTTGCCACACTGGAAACATCTGGAGACCTTTAAAGACAATAATAACAACACAACAATGGACCAATGCTGGGCCCGCCCCAGGCTTGGTGAATCAGGCTCTCTGGGGTGTGGAGCCAGGGCTTCCAAACTCTCCCAAATGGTGGATGCTAATGTGCAGCTTGGCTTGAGAACCATGCTGTTAGCCCATGCTAGCTTTCCAACATGAGAAGGAAAAACAAGAAGGAAAATGCATAAGACTAACATTTACTGAGCCCCTACTACACACCCCGTGTGAAATCTTATCTAATCCTCCCATACTACGGGGGAAATTATTCCCATTTTACAGATTTGAAAACTTTGGAGTTACTTAACCACAGAGATTAAGAAATTTACCCCAAATTACCGAGTTTATAAATGGCAGAAAGGTGATTTGAGCCCGGGTTGTGTTCATGTTACTACACCACATAGCTAAGAAACATGCCTCTAACCCACACTGAGGACTCAAGAGACATCAAGCCAGGCTTATAAGAACGTAAGCTTGGAGCACAGTAGAATTTGAGTAGAGTGCAATAGCAAGTTACAGAGGGTTTCCAAGGAGAACAATATGGTGGAAGTACCTGAGAGGAGAGAGAAAAGCATGGTGCATCAGACAAGAGAAAGAGCAGAGGCAAAGCATAAGGAACCTCTTCTATTACATTCACTACCTGAATTCGCACAGCAGCCCTGGGCAGTAGGAACTATAATCATTCCACTTCTGCAGATGGTTAAACTGAGGCCCAGTGAGGGTAAGCAGCACCGCAGGTTACGCCGCTGGTAAGGGGCACAGGGTGGCTTCCAAACCCAGGTCCAGGGTCCTAGCCACACACAGTTTACTCGCCGTCACCTTCCAAAGGAAGAGGAAGAAGAAGAGCAGCAAACAGGATTCATTTTGTTTAATGCTCTGGGGGCAGACATTGTACATTCATTATCTCAATGAACCAATGAATTCTGGGAATCACTTCATCCTTCTGGAGAGACTATGGCCTCTAATTTGAGTCAAGGAAGCAGGCTGGCCAGGGTTAAAGTATCTCACGTAAGGTCTCAGTGAAACTGAAGCAGCAGTTCCATACCCTAGGTTCAGTGTTCAAACCCTAATTCAGTTTATTCCAAATTCAGTTTATTCCAAACCCATGTTCCACAAGAACAACACTAACGTTAGAAGTAGCATTAAAATACAAAGGGTCAACAAACATGGCTCGTAGGGCTCTGTGTATGGAAAAAACAGACCGTGGGAGAGGATTGAAATGGATTTCATTAGGAACAAGGAAATATTTTAATTTTGTTTGGTCAGGGAAGAACTGCAAATAGCCGGCAGAAAGTGATTTGGAAATAAACATTCGAAACAAATGCCAGATATTCTTATCTTCACTGGTTATTTGAATTTAGGCACGATCATCTGACCGGAGAGTAAATAACCTGTATGTGGAAGGGCTTCCCTTAGCGCCTACCTGGGGCTGTATAAAACGCCAGCAGAGTGGTCACATTTGATTGCATCCGACCTTGAAAACTTGACTTCAGTTGCGTTCTTTAACCACTCTTTTCCCTCTACAATGTTTAACACTATACATTTCTATTTGATTTCAGAGAGAGGAAAGGAGAGGCAGAGATAGAAACATCAATGATGAGAGAGAATCATTGATTGGCTGCCTCCTGCTTGATCCCCAGGGAATGAAGCCTGCAACCTGGACATGTGCCCTTGACCGGAATCAAACCTGAGACCCTTCCGTCTGCAGGCCAATGCTCTGTCCACTGAGCCAAACCGGCCAGGGCTTCACATTTCATTTTTAATTGAAGTTACTTTTGAAGCCGACTGGCGTGGCTCAGTAGTTGAGCTTCAACCTATGAACCAAGAGGTCACAGTTTGATTCCCAGTCAGGGCACATGCCCGGGTTGTGGGCTCAATCCCCAATAGGGGGTGTGCAGGAGACAGCCGATCAAGGATTCTCTCTCATCATTGATGTTTCTCTCTCTCCCTCCCTCTCCCTTCCTGAAATCAATAAAAACATATTTTTTAAAAAAAGAAATTACTTTTGAAGTTTCAAAAGAATATGTGATTTTGATTAAAATAATAAATTTAAGAAAGTAAACATGGAGGGAAGCCCGTGTGTCACCACCACCACTGGTGCCCAGCCTCCCAGGTCATTCGCTGTGCACATGCAAACACGAATTTGTCAGCATTAGCAAAATCGGTTCAATTCTTTGTTGGGTAAACAGTCTTGGTGTTTTCCATTCCTGCAGGAGCTGGAAGAAGAGATCTTTTAAAAACCAAAACAATTACATTTCAGGCCCAAGAAAAGTACAAGGCGAAGACGTCATTGTAAATGGGAGTTGAAATCCTCTTTTCTCACTGGAGTGGGAAACAGAGATTTGATAGGAGCGTCAGCACATCTCCCCTGCAGCTCCTTTTATGGCCCTTACATAAAGGAAGCATTCAATTAGTATTTCCTGAAGGAATTTCCCTTTTATGGTGGTTTTATTTTGGGCTAAATAGTGTCAATACCAAGAATAATAGAAACACATGTACACACACGTCAATGTTATAAAGAATGCTCCAAAGAAAATTACATATTTTATGGTCATCCATTTTGGATCGTTCAAGCCAGGTTCCACTTCCATTTTCCCGCAAGTAATATATAAAGTAGCCCGTTACTTTTGACCTCTTTTCAGACTTTGCCCCATCATCATCGGTCACATGACTTTCCATGGGCGCAAACTTTGTTCTCTCCGAGGAATTATAAGCTCGGAGAGGGTGGGCCTATTTCCTTTGTGCTGCCCAGCACGTGGCACATGCTCTGCACACAGTCAAGGCTAAATCAATGCTTGTTGGCTTTACAAACCATAATAAGTTTGCTAGGGCTACCATCACAAAATACCGAGAGCAGGATGGCACACACCACAGAAATGTGTTATCTCACAGCTCTGGAGGCAGATCTGAAAGTGAGGTGTGGGCAGGATGGGTTCCTTCCGAGGGCGCTGGGGGCGGGTCTGCTCCAGGCCTCTCCTGCGGATGGCTGGCTTCTCCGTGTGTCTCTTCAGGTTGTCTTCCTGAGTACATGTCTGTCTCGGCGTCCCCTTATTTTAAAAAATGTTTTTATTGATTTTTGGAGCGAGAGGAAGGGAGAGGGATAGAAATAACGATGAGAGAGGAACATCATTGATAGGCTGCCTCCTGCACCCTGCCCCCACCCCCCACCCCCACCCTCCCCACTACTGGGGATGGAGCCTGCAAATCGGGCAGGTGCCCTGGTTGGAATGGAACTGGTGACTTCTTGGTTCCTGGGTCGATGCTCAACCCCTGATCCACACCGGCCAGGCTCCAATCATATTGGATTAAAGCCCACCCTAATGATTTCATCTTAATTAATTATATCTGTAATGACCCTATTTCCATATAAGGTAAAATCCTGAGGTGCCTGAGGTTAGGACTTCAACATATGCATTTGGGGGGAGAGGGGACACAATTCACCCCATAATAGTGACCTGACACAGAATCATAAAATATTCACAGTGAGAAGAGGCCTTCCACACCCTTTACTTTGCCTACCTGAACCCGGATTCCTCCTTCCTCCAGGCCAAGGAGAACATTTCGGATTTTAATATTTTTGGAAACAGGAGTTTAGGGCCGTTTTGCTTTGTAACGTGTCTGTGTGTGTCTTTCAGACTGGTTCCCACTGCTTAAACCTCAGAGCCTTCAGAACGTCTGGAACAGGTGAGCACCATCTTGGGAAGCAGGGCTTGAAGGGGCGTTTTCCCAACCTCAGTCCACCGAGCACCTCGTTTCAGGGCCCACGCCCCAGGAAGAGGCCTCTGGGAGAGCCAGCCACCTGGGGGCCTGTGGGTTTTTCTCTATGAACCATTTTACTTTCACTGCGTTTGGTCATTAAAATTGTTCTGGGCCCCTCCACCATGCCCGAGGCCCTAAGAACAGGGAGTGTTGGCCTGCAAGAAAACCTAGTGGGTTTATTATTCCCCGGCACAGAGAAACCAAATAACATCATTGAGTGGCGATTGGAGGGGGGAGCGGCTTGATTCATGGGGGTCATGCTTTCCCAGGCCCTCTCCACCCAGTCTCGGCGCAGACCAGGGCCGACTTTTATTACCAGCTTTCAACAAATCCCTAGTTTCTTTTGCAAAGTAAAACAGATAATAGCGACATTCCCGGAATAGTTAGCTAACTAAGCCGTGCCAGGCAACCTCCGGGCTAAGAAGAACTCAGTGTTTTCGGACAATGACCAATTACAATAACCAGTATTATTTGATCGGAGAGTAATTAGCCGAGGCTCTGTTCTTTTTGCTTCAGTGAAGAGGCAAAAAGGGCAGAGAGGGAAACATCAGAGACAGGGGAACAGGCTCAAATGTCACAGGAAAACACACTCTCGCAGGTGGGGAGGAGGGGGAGAGATCCCAACGGAACATTCCGTGTTGTTCTTCCCTGAAAATGCGGTCGCGTTGAACCCAACCAAATTCCGTTTCATTTCCCCAGACACAGCGTTCACGCGCCTCAGAAAGCCTCCATGTGGAGTGCCTACCAGAGTGCAGAGAGGAGCGTAGGTCGGGATGTAGAGCCATGAATTAGCAAAGGAGCTCTTATTGGGAGGCACCTCTCCGCCCCCCCCACCCCCCCGCCACCGGCTCCCCCCACCCATAAGGATGTCCGCACACCCCACACTTATTTTCAAATGCACTGTACCCCCTGAAAAGTCCCTGTTGTTTTGAAGACAAGCTCCAGGGAACTGCTGTTTATCATTTCTTTCAAAAAGTGCCAATGTTCTCTGGCTAGCGTACAGGCCCCCCCACCCCCCCCACCCCTCATCTAGATAGATGTATTTTAGCACCGCCCCCGTGGCTTACACCGGGAAGACCAGCATGAGACTGGCTCGCAGGAGGAGAAGCCTTCATTGGTACCCTTTGCCCTGGCCGCTGCCTCTGCCAGCCAAGGAGCAGAGGGAGTGGGTGGTGGCCGTCATAGTGTGGAGGCCGAGGGACTGAGACCCATCCTGACACCAGTAGAAGCCTTGGTACAACCTTGTGGGAAGGGTGCGGGGAGGGTTAGTTCGTTGAAGAGGAAAGTCCTAAAACAGAAGCCCTCCTGTCATCAATCAGGACCTACTCTCCTTTCTTTGCATTTTTTGGGTAAGAGTGGCCTGTTCTTCCCATGTGTCCCTACTATCCTCTGAGCTCCATCAGCTTTTCCTGGCTTCCCCAGCCATCGGCGTAAACAGCCTAAGTAAAGCGGTATGCCCGCCATGCTGACACTAGCCCACAGCAGTCCTGCAGCCTCACAATTCAACTGTGAGGAGCTCACAAGTGGGAATGTGCGGAGGGAACAGAGCGCTGACCCGGGTGGGAGTGCGGAGGTGGGCGCCAATAGACGCATTGCTCCCTCCTCACTGTAGCCACCTACCCACCCACCCCCTGGGAATTCACAGAGTGGGTTCAGGCCCCAAGTTTGGCCCACAGCCTCCCACCCTATAGCAAGGGTGAACCTAGAACAGTTTTCTCACACGGTTTTCCCTGAATCTCCATCTGGAGTGATACCAGGCCCTAGTGATTCGTACCAGCTTTCCCACGCCAACCCCATTTCATCAGTCCTGAAAACCCAAGCCTGGACAGGGCACCCGTACCCTCTAGGCCTTCTTCCGGCTACCAGCTACCGGGCAGGCCTCTGCCCAGGTTCCCTTGTCTTCTAAATGGCTTGGAAATTTGCAAGGACTGAGGATTTGCAAATGTTTTCTTTAAGTCTATAAAGCAATGACTCTTGAGTGTGAGGGTAAAGTTACCTGTTTGTAGAAACAGTTTCATGTCGTGGGAATGAGACACCTGAAAGTTTATCATGTAAATCGTATGCAAAAATTAGGCAAATTAGGATTCTGGGCCAGGAGTCCCAGCATCCCTGCATCCTGGACGGGTGTCAGCTCTCTGTGCTTCAGGCTGGTAGGATAGTTGACATTAACTAAGCCCCTCTATTTTTGCTTAGTTGGCGCTTTGCATGGCCATGCAATTTAATTCTGAATGTCAGACATCAGCCCTGTGGTTAATTGCCGCCTGGGACCTGCTCCTGTGCCTTTCCACTTGTAAACCCTTCTGCGGGCTCTGGAGATGGGTGTACTTAAATGACTGGCACTCAATTAGCAGACTTTCAAACGTTGTTAGTAAACGAGAAGCATAAAGACACACAAGGCCTGGAGGATTTGCCCCTGCCACCCTCCCTATCTTCAGATCTGTCCCCACTCTTTGTCCAGGCCACCCCACGGGCCTTTCTCCCCTTAAACTCACTCCTCTCCCCTCCACCCCAGCATCTGTATGAGCACCACACATCTCTGCCGACATCGCCTACCCCAGTTCCTCGGCTCTCAGCTCAAATGCCACTTCCTCAGGGAAGCCTTCCCTGACCAGCTCCTCCCACTCTCAGCCAGGTACCTGGGCCTTGTCCTTCACAGTTGTACTCGTACGTTTGTCTGGTAATTTATCTAGTGTCTGGCTCCTCTGCTGGACCAAGCTGCCAGAGGGCAGAGTCTTCTTGCCTGTATCTCTCAGACCCACGCACCTACAACGCATGGTAGCAGCTCAACTAATGGACTTGGTCATCTCCAGCTTTGTAATTCAGCATCAGGCCAACATGAGGCTCTGTCCTTACTGTAATTTGGGTACTTAACTATGTCTCTTTCCAGGCTCCGTCTCAGGGAGAGCCAAGAGAGCATCTTGCCTCAGGACCCTGGGAGCTGAGCTTCTGACGCACTGTACCTCAGGGTGTATTCCCACCCGAGCTTTCACTGCTTCTCTCCCTCCTCCCCCGGCAGGAGTCTGTGCTTGCTGCCCTGGGAGCATATTTCCAGTCGGGCTTTTCTGCCGTGTCCCTTAAAGAAGAGTCCTTAATTACATATTTCTGCTTCTATAATTATAATTCTGGATCCTTTATGTATACACTAGAGGTCCACTGCGTGAAATCGCGTGGCCACGCTCGCAGCCCTGCCCGCCCGCCCGCCGCCGCGGGACCCCAGACCCCCCTGCAGACCCCACCACGCCTCCTGGTGACCGGTCGTTTGGTCGTCACGGCGTTAGGGCCACTGGGTTTTTATAATACAGATGGTGCCAGAGACACTGGAGGCTGGCGGGGGAGGTGGGTGAACGATAGAACACAGGTTTTCCCTTCCTCTTAGTAACAGGACAGGTAAGAGCTTCCGTGGGGCGGGGGGGGGGGGGGATTTTCCCACTTGCCATCAACGTTACTAATCCCAGGAAAATGCTGTTTGACACACCCTTTTCTTTACTGTTCTTCTTTCCCCGTTTATTTTTTTGGAAGGGAGCTCTCTGGAGAAACTCACTTTTTCTCCCCCACGTTTTCAGGTTGGGCAGGATTCCGGAAGCCGAAGACCTGGCCTCGCAAATGCTGAAAGGCTTCCCTAGAGACCGCGTCTCCGCCCAGGAGGCCTTGGTCCATGATTATTTCAGCTCCCTGCCATCTCAGCTGCACCAGCTTCCCGACGGTGAGTGTGTGTGTGTGTGTGTGTGTGTGTGTGTGTACACACGTGTCCATCTCGGTGCAAAGTATTTCCTCTGAGCCCTGGAGAATGATAGACTTTACAGCCAGAAGTGAGCTTGGAGATCAATTAGCCCGGGAGAAGCAAGATGGGACCCAACTCGCTTGAGTGTTGCATGAAATTCTCTCAAAGTCAAAGGCACGGGAGGGGTGAGGTGACACAGACCTCCCTGTGATGATCCAAACATTTCCCCACACACACACTTACTCTGCGAAACTGGGTGAGAGGAAAGTTGCCCTGGAGCTGCTTGCTTTCGAGGGCATCTGCCAGGAGCAGCAGAACCAAAGCTGCTAACAACCCCGTCTCTCTCCACAGAGAGTAAGATGAGAGGTGACATGGATATGTCAGAGAGGAGGCTGAGCGGGTCTTGATGGGTGATCTGATGCTGCCAAGGGAAGTACCGAGGCGGGCGCCAGGGGAGGGGAGCGTCCGCCAGGCCGGAGGCCCATGGGAAACACAAGTTACCCTGAAATCAGCTTAGCTGCCGGGGCCTGAAGTCATCCTCCAAATCTGCAATCTGCTGAGGGATCATGTGGCCGGAGCTCTCCTCGTGTTTCTCCGACTGCGGCCAGGAAGGGCTGCGCGGAGGATGTGGGCAGTGCGGTCATGCCTGGCTGTTTGGGGGGTGGGGGGGCGGTTAGCCTTAGGTGGGGTTTCTTTGAAAACACCCACCATTCAACTGTAAGCAGTTTTTAGGAGTCCTAAGCTGGAGAGAAGAAAGCTAAGAAGAAGGGTCTAGGGCAGTGAAGGCGAACCTTTTGAGCTCGGCGTGTCAGCATTTTGAAAAACCCTAACTTAACTCTGGTGCCGTGTCACATATAGAAATGTTTTGATCTTGGCAACCATAGTAAAACAAAGACTTATATTTTTGATATTTATTTTATATATTTAAATGCCATTTAACAAAGAAAAATCAACCAAAAAAATGAGTTCGCGTGTCACCTCTGACCCGCATGTCATAGGTTCGCCATCACTGGTCTAGGGGCTCAGACGGGGAAGAAGGTACCGGGATGGGGTGAGGAGCTTCTGACCAAGGTCCTTAGACATCTGGTCTGGCCAGAGTCTCCAGGGTTGCAGACGCAGCCCCACTGCATCCTAGACGTTATCCTGCCACAGCCCAGAGCTCTTCGTTTGGGATTTCTCAAGGTATTTTATTATTTAAGTGAGTCACTGAGGATCTCCAAAAATAACCACCATCATGGACTGGGGTTAATGTGCCTGACTTGACCCTGTGAGAAGAGTCAGCCGCCAGCAGTTATTAAGTTGCCATTAAGTGTTAAGAACATAGTAAGTGCTATAAAAACTGAGGGGGGAAAGAGCTTGTCCTTGACCTCCAGGATCCCGCGGCGTGGGAGGAAGAGAGGGTGAGGAAGAGGAGGCGGGGCACCCTCGTACACATATTAGCACAAATCACATCTAAACAGCTCCAGCCTGTGCGTAATCAGCCGCAGATGTTCAGGGAATGTGTGTGCGCTCAAGGCAAGTCTTCGGAGGAACTAGAATAACTCAAGTGAGATGGATGCGACTGGAGGTGGACCTGGAGTGGAATTCGAAAGGAGGGAAGGGACATGGTTTGGCCCGTGGCTAAGTAAAACGCATTCCCAGGGACCTGGAATTCTTACTGGTACCCTCCTGGTCCCTCACCCCCCCCCACTGCATCCCCATCCCTCCCCTCTCTCCTCTCTGAGCACCTCTATCTCTCCTTCTTAGCTTTCTCCTCTGGGGCTTATGACTTCTAGCTACCATGTCAGGCAAGTATACACGCTTGGGTGTACACACACACACACACACACACACACACACACACACACACATATACTCCCCTCTCTCCACTTAAAGAAACGTCTCCCATTGGTCCTCCTCCAGGATCTGTTATTCTACACACCGAGAACTGCTGGGATCTTCCAAGTTCTCTGGGCGTCAGCTTTTGCCTGATGAAGGGTAATTAGGAAGAAACAGCACCGTCCACACTGACGTGTTGTGAGGAACGTGGGTTTTGATTTTCCGGGCCATCTGAGGCAGAGCCACCGACAGAGGGGCTCCGCGGGGGGAGGTGGGGGTGGGCGCGCACGCATGCGGGTGTAACGGAGAGGCCGATCTGTATTCCTTCGCTGTTCGCCCAGCCACAGGACCCAAATCTGCTTTGACACTTTCAGAGAAATGAAAAGGTGGAATCTTGCAGGAGGCGGCCTGCGCTGGCGGGGAGACGGAGAGTGCTCGCAGCAGGAGGGAAGTTGACTTTTCTTTATACATATAGGGGTTTTTCCATGCAGAGTTTAAATTATGCCTGATAAAAGGAGCATCGTGAATGTTTCAGTTCTTTCAAATTCTCCTGGCTTCCTCCCAATTAAATGAGGTTTGTCAAAGCCACAGGGCCCCGCTGCTGCTGCCTAGGCCGACAAGCACTTCCTGCAGCGACATCTCAAATCCCCGAGGGAGAGGATGAAAGGGCCAGCGCCAAGAGAGGGAAGGGGGGCGGCAGGGCGCGCGTGTGCGTGTATGTGTGTATGTGTGCATGCGGGAGGGCTGCAGAAGCAGGCTTAGAGACAGACCGACGCGGGGGACTTGGGACAAGTAGACAGGGAAAGCGAATCTTCCAGGAAAATGGGAAGGAAGACAGAAGAAGAGGGAGAAGTGGAGGGGCCAGTTTGTGCCCCGCGACCACAGTGGGCCTCACCCAGGGCACAGCCCCTGAGGGATGCTCTCCCTTGGCCTGCAGTGCCAGCCTGCTTCTTCATTGCCCATCGCAGCGAGCCTTTATTATCAGTCTCACCCGGGCGGCATGGCTCAGTGGTTGAGCGTCGACCTACGAACCAGGAGGTCACGGTCGATTCCCAGTCAGGGCACAAGCCCAGGTTGTGGGCTCGATCCCCAGTGTGGGGCGTGCAGGAGGCAGCTGATGAATGATTCTTTTTCATTATTGATGTTTCGATCTCTCTCTCCCTCTCCCTTCCTCTCTGAAGTCAATAAAAATAAATTCTTAAAAAAAAATGTATAAAAAACAGTCTCCTTTTCAGATAGGGAACACCGGCCGGTGATCATAGTCCCCAGCCTGTAGGGACACAGAGTGTGTATCCCCGTCCCTGGTGGGGAGCCCAGGCGTGAGCATTGTGCAAAAGGAAGACATGCTCTTGGGAGTGGTTTGTGAAGAGAGTTTCCTTCGGCATAATTCTGCGAGCAGTGTTGCTCTCTGGTGACCGTTCAGAGTGGAGTGTGATTTGGGGGCTTATATTTCTACCAGTGTATTATTCTGGGTGCAGGATAACAAAGTTGTTGCTTTAAAATCTATTGTTTCCCCTTTGATCTGGGAGACGCCAGCTCTCAGTGTCTGTCCTCTGCAGGGGACGCCTTCAGCATAAAACCTGCGGCTGGGAAACAGGTGAAGAGAGGAAGGACAGCCTGAACCCCAGTGGGAGAGACCTAGAAATTCTTCCCCAAGTGCAAGCATGGCCTCCCACCCCTCCAGGTGCATGTCACAGAGCCTGAGGCGTGCTGGGCAGCCCTGAGGCTGTGGCAGTGAGGCTGTGGCAGTGAGCTGTGGCCAGAGGAAAGCAGGGAGTTGCTTGCCAGGAAAATCCAGGGATTCCGGGATCCGTTCCCTTTTGGGGAGCACTCCGAGGTGGAGAAGCGTGACCGTTCGAAGGGCAAACATGTGGGGGGACTCCTGCCCAGCGCCGACGTCTTCCCTTATTGGTCCTCGAACACCTGAAGAAACATTTGCCGAAGGAGAAATTACTGGGAGTCTCTCTGAAAACACACCAACGCCACGCTAATCGCTTTTGCAGATGGCTAGGCAGACGCTCTTCTCACCCCGTCACCGTCACCGTGGACGGCCACGCCGGGGTCCTCCTGGCCCAGCCAGCAGAGCAGGGCGTCAGCTGGGGCAGCCAGGACCTAAAATTAGGCCCTTGGCAACTCCCTGGTCTTAGCTGCAGTTTCAGCTTCTTCATTTAATTCCCTTTGCCCTCAGCTTGAACCTGGGCTCTGGGAAAGGAACGCTTTAATGGTTTTGGGGTGGGGAGAGCAGAAAACCATTAAGCTGCCCCTTCCAGAAACGGGCTCATCGCTGTTCCTGCCGGGAGCCCTCCAAACGTTACCCTCTGAGGGTTAGGACTGAATTTGGAAGCTTGCCATGTGTT
This sequence comes from Myotis nattereri, assembly GCF_964212035.1. Taxonomy (NCBI): domain Eukaryota; kingdom Metazoa; phylum Chordata; class Mammalia; order Chiroptera; family Vespertilionidae; genus Myotis; species Myotis nattereri. Next base: position 10,140,541 of record NC_138082.1, read on the forward strand.
GAATCACAGACACTGATGCACAAAAGTATTTTTTTTTTTTTTAATCGAGGGCAGTAAATGCCACGCGATTTAAGAGTCTGGTCCTTAAGCCCTGGTCCTTCATCGCCAGGACATCAAAGGCTGTCTGTCTTTTTGTGGATTGGACTCATCTTGCTTTCCAAATCCCAGGCGGAGTCCCTACCATTCTTTCCTGGGCTAACTCCCCCTTCTCCTTTAAACAGGTTTCAACATCTTGGGGGAAAAACCCTAAAATTTAAAAGCTTGCAATTGTTTACAAGTAATTTTGCAAAAACAATTTACCAGAGTCCTTCTGGTCACACTTTCATTCTTGTAGGGGATGGGGTAAGGTATGGCATACCTCAGCCATTCATCATACCACACTAGTAGCTAAGCTCTGGTCTGACTCATAATGCCCATTAAAACCTGAGTAATTTTTTGTTTTTTCTCTAATAAAAGAACTTCAGCCCTCTTTTTAATACTATTTCTTTAATATGTTTGAAGATCCCTTGCTATCACTTTCCAAACTTCTCTAGGCTGACTTTCTTTGACCTTCCTCTCCCCCCAAATATAAGTTCTGTTTCTCTCAATCTTTCATCATTTTGTTTCATGATTCTATTCTGAACCTGTTCCAACTCTTTTGCTTACCTCTGAGATTATGGACCCAACATAGACTCAGCTTCCTAACATAGTGGAAGAATTATGTTCCAGTTCATTCATCGGAGATTTATGGGTGAGATGTTGAGGGATACAAAAATGAATTAGTCATGGACCCTGTCCTCAAGGAGCTTACAGTCCTTAAGGAAATGAGACAACTATCTAAACAGCTGCAGATCAAGTGTGAAGTGCTCTGGGTGTTCAAAGGAAGTGAAAAAATTAGCTCCTGGGAATCGAGGATGGCTTTGTGAGTGGGTCGTGAAAGATGATGAGGTCTGGTGGGGAGGAAGAATATCCAGGGAGAAGAATGTCATCCTCCTCTTAATACCATCTAACATTTTTCTGAAGGTGTCTCTTTTTTTTAATAATAGTAGCCCAATTCTGACTTATATTTCATTCAGATTTTTACTCCTTATCCCTCTCTCTCTCTCTCTCTCTCTCTCTCTCTCTATATATATATATATATATATATATATATATATATATATACACATATATATATATATATGAAATTTAGTCTAGTTTTTATATACTAATGATATCAAATCTATTTATTGCTTTTATTGTCTATCTATTCAAAATTTAACCAGAATATTTTGTCATTCTAGAAGCCAGGTTTCAAGGGTGAGGGTTGGCAGGGAAGAGAGAAGGGAGATTCTAAGCCAGGTCTCTGGACTCTATTCTGCCTCTGGGAGTTTGTCACCTAACTCAGAAACTCCCTCTACCTTTTAAATCCTTTATTAATCAGTACTCAAGAAGCAAGTTAAGAAGTGTCCTCCATAACATACCTCTTCACCTTCTGTGCCCAAAGTTGTCTTCAACCCATTCCAGTCCATTAGATGAGATGTTGGATTGAGACCCAGCTCATGGGGTTGCATATGGTTGTGTTGCTAGGAGAAGTCTGGGTTAACCAACTCCCTCAGCCCCACAAAGCCCTTAAATTGGTTCAATTTGTTAGCATGAAAAAGTCTCCAAGTAAAGACAAACCTTTCAAGAAAGAATTAGAGACCTTTGAGTGGAAAAGGATCTTAGAGACTTGCTGTTTCATATTCTCATTTTTATATAGAATCATTATATAAAGATCATAGATGAATCCCTGGCACCCAGGGAAGAAAAGAGTGGTTGCCACTTGTTGGGCATCTATGTGCTTTACATAAATTCTTATTTAATCTATACACTAATGGGTGAGGCTGGCATTCTTATCCTCATAATTCGTGCACGGGTAGGGTCCCTAGGCCTGGCCGGCGATCAGGGCCAATCAGGACCAGCAAGCTAGGGCCTTCCTTCCCCAGCTGCCGGCTGCCGGCCGGGGCCTTTCTTTGTTCTGGGCCACACCCTGGTGGTCAGCACACATCATAGTGATCAATGGAACTACCAGTCTCCCGGTCAAACTTCCAAGGGGACACTTTGCATATTAGCCTTTTATATATGTAGATTAGAAAATTGAGTCTGAGAGAGGCTAAGTAAATTGCTCAGAGTTATACAGCTAGTAAGTGGGAGAGCCAAGATTGGACTTCAGACGCTCAAGCCGCTCTTTCATTTTACTTATTGCTGCTCCCTAACGACCACATGGGAACTTAGTAGCAAAATGCAGATTGGAACCAAGATTTTGGTTCCCATGACCTTTCCACGGTCTCATGTTCTATGTTTATTTTAAGGCCTCCCCATGGAAGTTTCCATATGTCCCCAGGTAACATGTCTAATACCTCACAATGAAGAGGGCTCCATTTATGTTTAACAGAGACCCCTGGCCTTTTGTTTTAGTTTCTGTTCTTTTTTTTTTTTTTAATACAAAAATCACCTTGGGTTTTTCAATTTCTTTATCAGTGGTGGTTTATTTTTTGTTTCACTATAACTCGTTCAATTTTATAAGAAAAATGTTGGGAATCCAGTGGAAAATTGGGCAAAGGTATAAAATAGCAATTTCTGCAAAGGGAAAAAATATATCAGTACATGGAATGAATAGACAGTCTTACTGGTGATTAAATAAATACAAATAAATGTTAAATTAGTTTATTTTTCCCCTTAATCTAATGACTCCTAGTGTTTGTGAGATTATGGTAAAAGAATTCTCTGCTGATGTTGGTGTCAGTTGGGGAAATCTTTACAAAGCATTATGGCATACATGTCAAGAGTTATAAAAATGGTCACAACTTTCAACCCTATGCTTTGTTTCCTGGAAATTATACAAAAAAAAAACCCCAGAATTAAACAGGAAAAAAAAACCCTCTGTGCATAAAAATGTTCATTGCAGTGTTGTCTACGATTTTGAAAAATTACAAAATAAAAATGAAAGAAACAATCTAACTATTCGACACTAGAGAACCAATTGAACAAACATTGGCGTACTGACTCAGCACACAGTACAACATTACCAGTTCAAATCATTCACAGGAGTGTGCGGTAATATGGAAATGTTTATGCTATGACATGAGCTAAAAGTAGGATACAAATTACATATTATGATGCACTGTGAAACGCATTATACATGTCAACCAAATGGAAAGGTGGGATATAAAAATAAAAATGCTCTTCCAATTTAGGAGGATTGTGGGTAATTTTTTCCTCTTGTAAAGTTTTCTTTAATGTTGATGTTATATTGCCTCTATTGTTAAAAGAATGAAGTATGGCAAACGCTGCAGGGAGTCTAAGCTCTGAATTGAGAAGTAAAGGACCTGCGATTTCTCCTTTTTCCCCCCAATGTAAGATGCATTATGGACCTTCATAAACCTCAATTTCTCAACCTGCACAACGGGTTAATACTCATTTCCTTTATCCCAGATTGGCAGAATGTTTCTTTTATAAAGCTTTTAACTCACTGAATGTAAGGGTCCATATAAATTTGGTCCTGGGAGAATGAGAGGTGGGAGGGAGAGGAAAGGATAAATAGACACTAATTAGTTATATAAGGAAAGATCATCCGCTTTCATCGGAAATGCGTATGTGCTGTGCCCCTACTCAGAGGTTTAAGTGAACTCCTTGTTAGTTAGCAACTTCCATTTAAAGCCCCGTATGATCCTTTGGGCTTTACAGATGTGAAGCTTATATGCATACACATGAGCTAAAATGACCTCGTGCTCACACAGCTGTGTGCACTCGGAATAATTCAGTGCACTTAGCAACTCTGGCTGATGGGCTGACGATGGGTGAGAGTAGTGCAAAAACCACGTGACACGAGAAATTACAGGACATTTTGAAATGATGGTCTTATTTCCAAGCTTTCTTTTTAACTTGTGCTCTCTCTTTTAGCCATTACAGACAAGTAGAAGAGATTTGATTATCCGGTTTCCTTGAAAGGTTATTTAGCTCCTCAATCCCATTAAGTCGCTTTCTGCACTCCAGTGCCCTGCGCCTTCCCCCGGTTCTCAGCCAGGAAGAGTAAATGGAGACTCCAGGATCGGGTTTCTAAAGGAAGGAAAGTTAAAGCAAAGTTTGAAAGGGGTGACAGGAGCTTAGGAACTCAATTAGACTGAAAGACAACTATCTCATTATCCTGTTCCGAAATGATCTGAATACATAAAACTCTAAAAGTTTTAAATAAACTTGTCCTACAGACTGTCTAGATGACTGCAAATTCTTCTCAAAAAGTGTTTAAACACCCACTTTCGTATTTATTTATTCTAAGCGCAAGCGGCTGCGATAATTATGCTGTCAGACTCAGTAAGCTAATGAGGAGTCAGCCAGTGGAAGGCTTTGCGTTTGTGAGATTGCTGCAGGATAGCTGCTCAGATGCTTCTTTCCTTCTTTCTTTTTCTCTTTTCTTTTCTTTCTTTTTTCCCCCCAGTGAATTGGGAAGGAGAGTGGGGCAGTCCGTGGCCAAATTGGAATCCTTTTGATTAACTGATTGCTTTCCCAGGACTGTTCCGTCAGATAGTCTCTCTCTCTCTCTCTCTCTCTCTCTCTCTCTCTCTCTCTCCCCCCCCCCCCTATTTTTCCCCCTCACTCCCTTTCTCTCCCCCCTCTCCCTCTTCCCTCTCTCCTTGCTTTTGAGGAGCTGCTGCTCTTGAGGGGCAAGGAAGCCTCAGGGGACCTTCATGTCACTGCCCCCAAGGCCAGAGGACTCTCCCCCCTGAGGGAAGTTCCCAAGACGGTTTGGACTTGCGTTGATTTGAGAGTAATCCATCGTTTCTGCACTGTTTATTTTAGCTGCTTGACTGTTTATGCTATGGCATGAGCTAAAAAGGAAGTTGAATATAAAATTGCATATTAAAATGCACCTCTGAAAATGTATTAGGCGTATCAACAACACTTGATGTCTCCCCTTTCAACCCTGGAAAATACGTGTTTCCAAGCCCAAGGGCCCAGGCCACAGATCACTCACAGCGTCAGTGCAGGCCGAGCGAGGCGGACCCCACTCTGCAGGTTTAGTTCCTCCCTCCGGGTGTGAGCAGCTCCCAGCAAACAATATTATTCAGGCGTTTTAGGCCCTCGGTGCGCCAGATCTAGAAGCTTCTCTTTCTGTAAACTGTGCGGCATTTACAGCCACGCGTGTTTGCGCCGGTTGTGAGCCTGGCAAAGCCATGCCCATGTGGAAAGATACCCTGAGGAGGTGTTGTGGGTGTGCTTCGTGCCAATGTGGCTGTTGCCTCTTGCTTTCTCTCAGTTGAAATCTCTGCTGATGCTTGTAACAACGGCTATCGTTGTTAAAAGTATGTAGTGTATCAGGAACCACCCAAGATGTTTCGTATTGATCTTCTTCAAACGTAGAACAATCTGCCAGGACATTGTATTATCCCCATTTTGCAGATGAGCCCCTTAACATGTTATTTTTAGGAGGTCTCGGCCCATGACATCAGCACAGGAAGCACCAGGAACAACACACTTAGCAGACACGGGCATTTACAATCACACGAACTGCCCGCACTCTGCTACCCAAATCCATGAGTCAGATGACAAATGTAATATATCTTTTTTCAAAAAGAGTTTTAATTTACAAAAGTTGCATTTAAAGTCTATTTAAATAGATTGCCTAAAGGTATCTAATGTAACAGGGTCTGAAACTTTCCAAAAAGTACCTAACCCAGCAAGGCGCCCATTGCCTATTGTCACTGGAACAAATGTTCAGACTCCTTGGCTTGATAACTAACTCCCTTCACCTTCTAGTTCTATTTTTCCCATTTTATCTTCCAGCTCGCCTTGCTCTAACCATGCACAATTACTGGCAATTCTCTCAAACACTTGCCCTCCTTCATGCCTTTCCTTAGGCTGATCCCTCAGCCAGAAATGCCCTCCCTAGAAGTCCTTGACTATGGATGGGGCCATCCTTCAAGGCATCCAGGGCCTTGCCCATGCGTTTCCCAGGCCCCTTGTAGACTTAGAGGAGAGGCTGTCCTGGTTCTTTGTTTGCACCTCACTTTTGGCCCTTGTTTGTTAGTGTGTGTGTCTCCCCGTTCTGTTCCTACATTTACCACTTTCCACACCTCGGCCTTACCCGAGTGTGCATGTGGTCAACATGCATTGAAGTAGATTGAACAGGAGCCACTTGACAGATATTAGCAGAACCGGTCAAGTCAGTTATCCATGAGTCAGTGTCATTTATTGGTGGGTACGTCTGGCTCATATTTTGACGTTTCTTCGGGTGACAAATATTACAAAGACATAAAACGTACACCGTGAAATCCCAGGAAATAATACATTGGTGCTATTCTCCTTTTTTTCCCCATACAGAGGAGTCTTTGTTTACAGTTTCAGGAGTGGGGCTGAAGCCAGAAATGTATGACCTTTTGGCTTCCTACCGGAAAGGTCACCGCACAGGCCACTTTAGCAAATGCTGGTGAAAAGAAAGGGCAGCATCGCCCAGATCCTTCAGGTAAGTGGTCCCAACAGGGAGGCCCCCGGTGGGCAGGATTGAGAAGTGATCGCCGCCCAGAGGGGAGGCCCTGGTTCGCGGACCCGGAGCACCTCTGCTCTGTGTCTGGTGCTTCATTCCCTCTCTAGGGACAGGCGGCCCTGCCTCCTCCGGCTGTGAAAGAGGGCGATGCTGGACACCACCTGTCTCTCCCACTCCCAGAGGAGTGGCAAGGCTCCTAGACAAAGGTCATGGTGAAGCCTTCAGCTGACATGCATGGAATATAGGGTTACAGCTGTCATACTGTATTCCCTTAACGGCAGCATTTCCTCTGTCCGCCAATAGGACACAATCAAAGGTCAGGGTGACCAACCATCCCTGTGCGCTTGAACCTGGGGGTGTCTTGGGACTGTGGGACGTTCGGTGCTAAAACTGGCCCAGTTCCAGGTGAGCCAGGATGCTTGGTCGCTGTGGTGGTGCAAGTGACCATCTGACCTGCCTCCATATGCCAGAGAAGACCTGGTCCAGAGCCTGGCCCTGACCAGGAGACGGTTTTAGAGGCCAATGAGAGTCAAGTCATCACTACTACAGGCTTCTTAGACTACACCTTCTGGGAGTTGTTACAGGGAGTCCTTTCATTCAGGGTGAGTTCAGGAGTCACCCACAAATGTCCCAGACACAGCTGCTCTCAAGTGTCCCCCCTACCAACCAGGGGTAGCCCAGCCTTCCACAGTAATCTTGAGGAGGAAGAGGTGCTGTGAAGGATTCCCCCAAAGCTACCCTAAAGGTAGTTCTGCTATAGGCACAGGAAGCCAGGTGGGGCAACCCCCAGAGCTACCATAGTACAGACATCACTAGATGCTACAAGAGCACTTCTCGCACCAGGCCTTCCATGGAGGGCAGAGGGGAATGTAATCTAAACAGAGGACTCAAGGTGCGATCCATGCATAGAGCCAGCCAGCCAGCCATCCTGTTAGGTGACTCTGGCTATATCCCAAGCCACAAACCTTAGACGATGATTTGGCCACCCATTTGGCAACCACGCTTGGCTACGCTTCCTAACAGAACTTTTGGGACCTGAATGGTCACCACTGGCATACTCCCCCACCCGCCAACTTTGTTCACACGGCAGGATTCAGCTCTTTGCCACTTTGTCTCGGCTCTCTCTTTGGCTGTTGATATCTAAAGACATGATGTCCACATCTAGGAGTCTCCCCTCTGGATCTTATAAGAATCTTAGAAATTTGGAAAGATCAGGGATGTTTAGAATTATAGCTATTCCTCAGAGCATTTTATGAACTACCTAAGTTTGTATTATGACAATATTTAATTGGAATTACAACCGGCAGTACAATAACGTGAAATTTCCCAAGCAGAATGTTTTCTAGGGCAGAGAGTATACTGTGCAATGACGCCATTTAAAACCCACTAGTTATGAGACTAGAATTACTTTAGCTACATTCTAAACAGTGTGGGGTTTGTGCTTCATAGAATCATCAACGACAGGGATGGAGGTGGTTTCAGATGGTGGTGCTACATTGAGCATTTTTATCGCTTCTACTGTTGTTATTTTGTTTTATTTAGAACCTGCCTCTCTGACCAATAGTGACTTTTCACGAAGAATTGTTACCTGTAGATGTGCATTGGTCACAATGGAAAATCGGTTAAATGCAGGGTGGCAAACGTGATGCCTATGCTTACAATCGAAGGAGGGCGAGGGCCTCTACTGGAGCAATCTCACCATGTCCCTGGGCCCCTGGTACTAATGCAAGGAGATAAAACCCATCGGAGATGAACCACAAAAGGGAAAAGCTAAAGCAATTAAGCTGCTCAATAAATGGCTTGGTATCAGCAAAATCTGCAAGTTAAAGAGACTAAAGTGGTAATCAGCGGACACGTGGGGCCTGAAAGTCTTTTCCACTAAATTGAATTTATGTTAAATATTCACTTTTCAAGAGATTCAAAATGTAAATTGGGGTATTAGGACTTATAACTGCCAGCAGTGCCTCAACATTAAGACTCTTAAAAGACCCTCAAAAATGTCAGTTTCAGGTATGGTAAAAATGTATATGGCGTCCACAGCAGAGACATAAAGGGGCACTAAGATTTCCTGTGCATATACCATGTGCCAGGCACTGGACACATCTTATTTCAAAGCTCGGTGTGTTTTGAACAGTGGGGTGTGAAGTGGTGCAACTATAGACTATAGATCCAAAGATAGATTTTGATTATTTTAAAAGTTTATCTAGTTCTTATTACCAAGGGTAATGCTGCCTCTGTTACCATTTATTATCACCTTTTCTATCAATAGATATAATTCCATCAATAACTTTGCAATAACCTTTAACAGGTTTTCCTTACTCAATCTGTACGATGTCATTATTATTTTTATTTTGTTTGTTCTTCATTTACGTCCAGGGCTGCATTACTGCTGTTTCTGTTTTAATTTGCTTCCGCTTACTGAGAAGTTTCTAATTTAAGTCCACACTGGACCAGGATTTTAAATATCACCTGTGACCTGAAATATTTTAAATGTATTATGTCCACGGTACATCATACTTGAAGGAAAAGCAATGGAAGGCTATTGCTATTGTCATTTGCCTAGAATTTCACAGTGATTGGCTCAAACTTTAGACATCCTGAAACAGTCTGAGAAGAGGACTTCTGAGTAATGCTGTCCCTTTCGTTATCTGATAGATCCCTGGCAGGAAGGACAACGGGACAGACGGGAGAGTGACAATGGAAAGAATTCGGAGTCTGGGCTTGTGCTTACGGAAGCCTGTCACTCCCGTGTTCACTTACAGTTCCTCCCAACAAAAGGACTTCTGTGGCAAGGAGAGGATTCGTCTAAGGTTTAAAACCGCCTCCAGAGAAGATGGTTTCTTGGATAAAGTTGTCGACAAAAGGACTTGCTTAAGACTCTTTGTTATGACTTCCTAGGGCACTCCATCCCTCCCTTCCTGCGCTATCAAAACACTTTACCACCCCACCCAGCCAGATTTTAGGAGTTTGGATTGAGCTGCTGCTCAGAATTAAATTTCAGTTTATCTCCTTCCATTGAATCCTAATTGTCTGTGATGATTGCAAAAGTGATGAGGAACCTAAGCTCTGATTTGATGGTGGAGATACTGGGTAGACAGATAGGCGCGAAGAGTCCCAAAGACGTAATTCAAGTGCTGCTGCACCATCAGACATGCATGCATATGTGCACACATGTGACCCTGAAATGAAACGGGAGATTTGTCTCGACTAACACATGTATCATCTTCTACAATGACTCCTTCTGAAAGAAGCCAGGACAACTCCAATTACTTTGTCAAAGGATCATCTACTCAAGAAATGTGGTAGCCTAGAAACCAGAGACCTTTATGGATCCTTCAGAAGAATAAGGAGGAACTAATTAAGAAAGAATTAAAAAATAGTACCTATCCACCCAAAATCTGAGATGGAAGAAGGGAAAAGGGATACAAACAGTCCAACGAAATCTACCTTAGTGAGTACTTGGTTTTGGTAAGGCATGTGACAAAGCCTGTCCAGATATACCTGAAATACAAAACTGTGTGGGCTGGGTGGATGGGACAGATATGTGAATTCAAAGAACAGTGGTTATTCAACCTAGAGAAAGGCTGATAGTGGTGTGTTACAAGGTTCAGTCTTGAGTGCCATTCTGGTCAAATATTTTTATTAATCAGTGGAGTAAAAATCAGAGAAGGTACACAATTAATTCATACAACCCACTAAAGTAAATACTGTTATTATTCATTTATTATTTCCATTTTACAAAGGAGAAAACGGAAGCTCAGAGAAGTTAACTCCTCTAAGGTAGTACACCAGAGTTAAGGTACAAAACTATGGAGACAGTAAAAGGATCAGGGGTTGCCAGGGGTTAGGAGGGAGGACATGATGAAAAGACAGAGCACGGAGGGTTCTTAGGGCAGTGAAACTATGTTTGGTACTATAATGGCAGAGACATGTCACTATAAATTTGTCCAAATCCATAGAATGTAGAGCCCCAAGAGTGAATCCTAATGTAAACTATACTAGTAGACTTTGGTTGATAATGATGTGTCAATGTAGGTGCATCAACTATAACAAATGTACCACTTTGTTGGGTGTGTTGACAATGGGGAAGGCCATGCCTGGTGGGGGCTGGGGTATATGGGAACTCTCTGTAACTTCTGCTGAATATTTCTCTGAACCTAAAGTTGCTCTAAAAAAATAAAGTCTTAAAAACAAACAACATGTAAATAACTAATTTGCAGCAAGCCAATACAACCTTTATTCCAATCAAATTTCATCTGATTGAACTTCTTACACGTAAGGCTTAAAATGTCAACAAGTTAAATAAGGCTGTGACTTAGTGGAAATTGGTACAATATGAATTAATAGTATGTCTGACTGTCCACAAAAGATAATGCTACACTTTTAAGTGATATAAACGAAGGAATATGATGGTGTCACAGAGAGAGGATGGAGTTTACTCCTCTGATGAGATCACATCAAAATGATGAAGTTTAACTCTATCCATCACACTTTGAAAGAAACACCACATGGAAGGAAATATTTCTCGTGCATTTATTAGTTTAAAGATCCAATTCTGTTTGATCCTCCTAAGACTAAGAGGTGGATGTATCTCTTCCCCACTTCACAGAGAAAAACACAGAATCAAATTTAAATAACTAGGATTTGATACTCAGACTCTGTCCCCAAAGTCTGTGCTTTTTGCACCCCTAGCCCCAACTCTGTGCCGCATGCTTCAAGAAGGGCTACTAGGAGAATAGAGGGCATGGGGATCAAGGCACAAGGAAGAATAGCTCAAGAGAGAAAACCCAGGAGACAGAGAAATTCCATCCAGAGGGTTGAGGGTTCTCACAGAGCAAAGGGGTTGGCCCTCTGCTGGGTGGCTGTGGAGCCAGGACAAATACATAGAAAGCTCAGAGATAGTGCTGTTTATACAGCAGGACGAGCTCTCCAACACTTCACCTGCCACCAATGGAATGAGTTCCACACTCTAGTGGGCTTCCTCTACACCCAGAAGATATGGAAAGCTGTAGGAGGGATCCTCATATTGGAGATTCTCTAAGGTCCCCTCTAATTCCAACATTGTCTGACAATGGCTTTGAACAGCCGTTGACAGACTATACTTAAAATTGTAGTAAGATCCTATTGTTGCAAGAATGGGTAGACTTGTTTTATTGTTAAAAAGGGATTAAAAAAATAGAAATCATCAAAATTACCCTCTTTAATTACAATGGAAGATAAATTATGCTTATGCTTCCTTCTTTATCTTTAATTCATAAATTCACTTCTTTAAAAACTTAATAAAATTTTTATATAAAATACCATTCCACTCTTTCTTCCTTGATTTTGTAAAAGGAGAACCCCTGGTGTTTGTGCAGATGTTTTTCCTCCCACGTTTTTATTGATTCTTTTGTATGACATGCACCTGACTCTCTAAAAACGTAATTTAATTTTGTTCAATGTGATATGTGAGTTATTTTAGTGATGCTTACTTACTAACTCACGAGTGCTGCTCACCTAATATTTGTCTGCAGAGCTCCATAACTGGATGGCACTTCCTGGCCCTCTGTGGGTGGGCGGGACTATCTTAGTGCTGGCCAGTGAATTGTGAGTGGAGGTGATATGTGTCACTTCCAGGCCCAGCGTTCATTTGATTGCCAGTGCAAGACTCTCCAGATCATTCTTCTTTCCTTCTGTTACAATGACCAGATGCATTCAGAATGGTCCCAGAATGAAGAGACGTAGAACAGAGTCCCCTGATGACATATGATGGGTGTGTGGCGGGGAAGAGGAATAAAACTTTATTGCTTTAAGCCACTAATATTTTGGGGTTGTTACTGCAATACAGTCTAGCCCAGGGGTGGGCAAACTTTTTGACTCGAGGGCCACAATGGGTTCTTAAACTGGACCGGAGGGCCGGAACAAAAGCATGGATGGAGTGTTTGTGTGAACTAATATAAATTCAAAGTAAACATCATTACATAAAAGGGTACGGTCTTTTTTTTCAATAGTTTTATTCATTTCAAACGGGCCGTAGTTTGCCCACGGCTGGTCTAGCCTATCCTAACTAGCAGCACCAGGGCAAGTAGAACATATACCTGCACTGTCCAACATGGTAGCTACCAGCTACATGTAAATTCATATTTACATTTAATTAAGTTCAACATTCAATTCCTCAGTCCCACTAACCACATTTCAAGGGCTCAATAACCACATGTGGCTAGAGTAGGGGTGGGCAAACTTTTTGACTCGAGGGCCACAATGGGTTCTTAAACTAGACCGGAGGGCTGGAACAAAAGCATGGATGGAGTGTTTGTGTGAACTAATATAAGTTCAAAGTAAACATCATTACATAAAAGGGTACGGTCTTTTTTTTTTTTTTAGTTTTATTCATTTCAAACGGGCCGGATCCGGCCCGTGGGCCGTAGTTTGCCCACGGCTGGGCTAGAGGCTACCTTAATGCCTGATGCAGATACACGTTTTCGTCGTTGAAGAACATGCTGTTGAACAGTGCTGAGCAGCGCTTGGGATTTTTATGAGTTGGTAATGATATCTTCTAACATTTCTTGATATTTTAAGTATACATCTAATACCACCTTGGCGTTATTCTCCAAAAGTTTCACCTCTTTTAAATGAAATCCCTGGAAGCGTCCAGTGAAGGTCACCTTCTGGAGGAAAATACGTCATTCAAAGCGGTTCCATTTCTTAGAACCAAAGGTCTTTCCCTGAAGGTTACATTGACAGAGGATTACCGCCTTTTTGTTACCCTTGACACGTTTTGTAAATGAATTCCCAGAGTAGTTTTATTTTAGTCCTTCCTGTCTGGAGCTATTCACATTCTCTACTCCTCACGCTTCTCTCTCCCGAAGTTGCTTAACAGCACCTGGTGTAAGATCTGAGGTGTTCAGTAATGAATTCATTCAAGTTTATTAACATGCTTGTAAAATTGTGTTTCTATCTTAAGAGCTAACATTGGACACTACAATAAAATCTTGTGGGAGCCCAAAATTGAACCAAAATATAAAGTAAACCAACCCATCTATTGGTTAATTCATTCAACAAACATCTAGGCACTAGAAATACAAAAATTAATAGTCCCTCCAGGGGTCCTATAATCTAATGGAGAGTTAGATGGAAATAAATACAAGACCAATGACAACATATCAGTGTGGCCTGTCACAGAAGAGATGACAGTTAAGCCTTGAAGTGAGAGTTTGCCAGGCAGGCAACGGGGAGGATGAGAAGATATAGAGGAAAATGTAGAAGGCACAGGATATATTTAGCTGTAGAGAACTGAAGACCCTAACTCAATGTCTTAATGCATGGGGATATTATTCCACACAAGAAGTCCAGAAGTACCCGTTGGTTCCAGGACTGAGTAATTTGAAGGGTCAGCATCACTGACAACCCAGGTTCTTTCTGTCTTTTTTTCTCTTCGTCTTCAGCATCCTTTGTCCTTGATCCTCAGGCTGGTCCCTGTCATGGTCACAAGATGCTGTCACAGTCGCAGGCATCACACGCAGGTACGATAGTGTCCAGTTGAAGAAGAGGATGTCCCTTCCCGTGTGCTTCTTTTTCAAAGCCCCATTCTCTTCACATCTTACTGTTCAGACTGGCACACTCCTCTTCCTAGCAAGGGAAGCTAGACGGCTGCTTCAGAATGGCCAGGATTTGCTCCTGAACTGAAGCTACTTCTCCTGATGTTCATATTCCTGAGTAACCAGTTTTCTTTTAACTGAGGAAGAAGTGGAGAACGACAACCAATAGAATCTGCCACAGCAGCTAACCAACTGTGGTTCTCCTGGTTTGGGAGTGGAAGGAGGGGTGAAGAATGGCTGCAAGGATTCCCATCTGGGGCCTGGATGACGTGTAAGATCATTCAGAGTCAGGTAATTAGTTTGGGAGAGAAAGTTATGAGCTTATTTCTAAACATCTTGAGTTTGCCATGTACACCAGACAATTGGAACGACTGGTCTGGGACCAGGAAATGAAGACTGGCTCTATGTGGTCATCCCCTACATAGGGATGTCCTTGAAGTGCCAACGATGTGATTGCCCAAGAGAACACAGACAAAGAGAAGAAACCCTTCTCCGTGCTTTCATTGCCTCCTTTGTAAAATGGCGGTGATAATAATATCTATCTCACAGAGTTTGTGTATGAGGATTAGATGAGTTAATACATTTAAAGGATTTTAACCAGTGCCGGGCATGTAATAAACACTAGAAAAATTAGCTAATAATAGTGGTGGAGATGGTGGTAGTAGTGGTGGTGGTGGTAGTGCTGGTGGTAGTAAGGGTAGTAGTGGTTGTGGTGGTGGTGACGATGGAGGTGGTAATCATATGGTGGTAGTGGTGCTAGTCACAGTAAAGTAGAAGAAAAAGAAAACAAGGGAAGTAAAGGTGCCAAAGCCATCAGGTTCTAGGTAGCAAGGTAAGCCAGGAGTCCAGGGGGACAATAAAAAACCAAGCTAAAGGTTAAAGGAGTTAGCCGTGACTAGTGTGGCTCAATTGGGTCGCCCTGTACACCATAAGGTTGCAGGTTCGGTTCATGGTCAGGGCATATACCTAGGTTTCAGGTTCAGTCTCGGGCCCTGGTCAGGGCACATGTGGAAGGCAACTGATCAATGTTTCTCTTTCACGCCGATGTTTCTCTTCTCCTCTCTAAAAATCAATGAACATGTCCTCCACGGAGGAGTAAAAAAATAATAAGACAATGGATCAGCACAGTGAGCCTGGCTAGTTAAAGTTGCAGGCACTTTTATAACAAAGTGTACTTGGGTTTTATTAATCTCTTGCTCAATTAAACATTCAAAAATGAAGATTAGTCCTTTGGAATATAGATATTTTTCTCTCTAGACAAATTTTAATTCCTGCAAGCTTGTATAAAACATAATAACAGCATTGTTGGGTTTTTGTGTGTGTGTGTGTCTTCTCTGAAATTTTTTTTGTCTTTTAGCTTATAGGTGTTTTTTCATTTGTCATGTTTAAATAATGTTTGAGGAAAGACCTAGAGGATTTGAGGCAGACTACACAAAACACCAAGCTAATAGCACTAACTACAGAGCCTACTACAATGACCACAACAGGCCACACATCTCTCAAAAAGACAATTCCCCAAAAGTGTGGCTAGGGAAAGCAGATAAAAGACTGAAGTTGGGTCATGTGACAGGTGTCACTTGAGTACCGATACTGGGGCTGGAGATAAAAGCCTGCTTCTTCTGGTCACGTGACACAGCTTCATTACTCTCCCAGCAGGGGGTTGGAGAGTCTGGATGCCATTTTTACTTATTTATTTATTTGTGTTTTTTTCCCGCTTATTCTGTGATAATGAGAAAATGTTTAAACTCCTATCCGTGTGTTTAAACATTTCTCCCTGCTGACAGCAGCAGGGTACCCCTTGATCAACTGTCAGATTGGATAGTGCAATTTTTCTGGAAAGTAAACAGCATGTTAGCTGGTTGGAAATAATTTTCTGTTTATTGGTAGCTGTTAGCCTAGGAGTGATGGAGCCCTGGGACAGCACTTGTCAAGTGAGGAATAAGAAACAAGACTGGAAATACCTTTAAAACATAGCTCTGACAATAAAGCCTTGCTGTTTTTTTGATAGAAATGTACTCTAAAAAAGTTAAATTAAAATGGGCAAGAAAACTTTTCCAGTGTTGCCAGCCCCTGGAGATCCTTCTGGCAAAACTGACACAGAATCAAAGGCACATTCATAGGGTGCTGGAGTTGGAAGTCACAAAATCCATCCCCCCCTGGCTCATCCCTGGGAAAGCAGAGCCATGGCCAAGTGCCTTGAACTTGGCTCACAAATAAGAGGCAAGCATAATATATACAAAGAAGCCATGGCTGGGTAGCTCAGTTGGGTAGAGCATCATCCTGATATGCCAAGGTTGTGGGTTCCAACCCTGGTCAGGGCACACACAAGAACCAACCAATGAATGCATAAATAAGTGGAACAACAAATCAATGTTTTTCTTTCTCTCTCTCCCCAAAGTCAACAACAACAAAAAATTTTAATTAAAGAAACATACATACATACACACACACAAAGAAATAAAGGTCATATTTACTTTTCAAATTCAATGTGAAGATAAATGGAAAAACCTGTTGGAAGCAGTATAACATTTGACCTACGTGTACTTAACAACTAAGCTTAATGGGTTATGTATAACGTGATATTTTTCTTTGCATAGTGGCTAAAAAGACACCATCATAGTCTTTTGTTGATTAGTCATATTGTCATCAGGAAAAAAAAAATGGTTCCAGTTGAAGTAATATATATTCACAAGCTATATATCAGTCTTATTTACCTTGAATTAGGCTAAGTCTGAGGTCCTGATTGGTCCCAGAATTTGCCTCATTTCTTCTTGATAGCTAGAAAAGATGCCTTCACTTAGATATTTCTGACAAATATGTCAAGTGCTCTGTGTCTGAACATATTCTCCCCCATATCATATACAAAGCAAAACAGGCTTCTTCATTCCCATTTTGGTCAATAGCATAAGTCGCCACCCAGTTGACTGGCCCCCTCTCCCTACCTCTGAAATAGCTTTCCAGTCTGTTTTCTCCTCTCCATCTCCACTGCCAGGCAACAGATCTGTGATTTGCACCTCCACATCAGCACCACCTAGGAAATGGTTAGAAATGCAAATTCTCAGTCCTCACCCCAGACCTACTGAACCAGGAGCTGTGAGCTGGGGCCCCACAAGTCTGCAGTTTGAGAACCATCACTCTGGCAGTGTTCTCCAGGCCTTGTCCAGAGGTCCCCTTACTGCCCTCCCAGCCACCAATTCTTTCTTTCTGAAGTATTCTCTATACCAGTGGTTCTCAACTTTGGCTGCACAATGGAATTACCTAGAGAGTTGTTGTTGTTGTTGTTTAAAAAAAATCTACATTTGGGTTCCTCTCCTGGGAACTCTTGTCCCATTGAGAAGAAACTGGGAGGTGTGCAGCATTGGACATCTGGATTTTTTTAAAGCTCCCATGTTATTCTGATGTACAGCCGGGACTGATCATCGCTGCTCCACACTGAAGCCAGGGCTGTCTTGTTAAAAAAAAAAAAAAAAAAAAAAAAGCAGATGGTGTCACTCTCCTCCCTAGAAAGTCTCCATCCGCCATAGGATAATTCTTAATTAGCTCTTCAGCATGGCTCCTGCGGCCTCTCCCAGTGGCTTCATTAGCCTTGAGTCTCGCTAGCTCCCCCTACACTCAGCCACACAGAATTTCTCTTCATTCCCCCAAAGCAGTATTCTCTTTACAGCCCTAGACTTTTGCACTTTCTGTTCCCTCTGCTCAGAGCGTCCTTCTTCTTTCTGTCTGGTGAATTCCTATTCAAGACTTCACTCAAAGGTCAACTGTCCCAGAGTCAGCAGCCTCTCCTTGGAGATCCCAGAGCACTCTGTTGCGATTACATCACAGTATTGGTCCTATTACATTGTAATTATCAGCGACACGTCTTCCTCCTTCACTCTGATTGCATCAGACCAGGTCAGAAGTATGCTTAGCTTTTTAATTTTGTCCCCAGTGTCTAATAAGGTTGGACATTAAGAAGATGCTGAATGAACTGAAAACATGATCAACTCTTGCTGCCTTTTGTTGAGATCAGCTTTTGGTGCCATTCTGCTCTTCTGTCTAGAATCAGTAAAGCTCACATAGCTCGTAGTATAAATAGGAACAGGAGTCAACTAGACCTACGTTTTGTCACTTGCAGACCTTCATTTTTTAATCTTTAAAATAGCGTCACCAATATCTACTTTGTAGTGTACAGATTCATTGTATTAACACCCCACAGTGTGCGTGACACAGAGTGGGCATTAAATAAAGTTTGTATTATTATATTCACTAAAATTGACTGAAAACAAAACAAAAAAGGTGAGCTGAGCAGCGCATCTGTTCTTACATCTGAGTATGAGCTCTTGATAGGCAGAAACTGCCTGTGAGATCCCTAGGGCTGGGAACCCAGCGGCATTCTATCATTAAGTCAGCCCCTCAGTCAACAGCATTTATTAAGCTAATGAATGCAATGAATAGTATTTGGTTCGAATACTATTGGCTTGCTGCTTGGGGAGCATAGAGAGACTCACATATTTGCCCATCTTACAAAACAGAGAATTACAATTTCGGCAGCTGGAACATATCTTAGAGATCATCCTTAAAGCTCCTTACTTACAGGTGAGCAAATGGAGATAACCAACCAGGAAAGCCATTGTAGTGTCAACATTTTTTTTTAAATATATTTTTATTGTAGTGTCAACATTTAATAACGAATTCCTGGGTCACAAATTGCTGCTGACCAGGTAGGAATACCAGTCCATGTTGGTAAAAGTCAGCCCTAACAGTGACTTGTTGAGTGAACAATATGTCATGTGGTAAGAAAATGAGAGGTTGAGAAGAATTTTTTTTGGCGGGGGGGGGGGGGATCACTGGTGGCACCTTTGAGTGTTATCAATTCCAGATGACATAGTTCCTCTCTCAGAAAATAAAACACCTTTTACCCAATGCATTTAAATTCATGTTACTGTGTCCTTTCAAAAGGCAGGTAGAGGGCACAATTTGGATCATTTAACAGGTGTTATTCAAGCAACAACAAAAATGGATAAAAGCATTTAGCAGATACCATCACTTAAATAAGCCTCTTTTAAAAATGAATCGCCTCAGTAGAGCTGCCCCACAGATCTGAGTCACTCCCAAAAGGTCTGAAAGCAGTTTGAGCTGGAGTGACTGGACTTAGATGTCAGGAAGGGACCTGGATGGTTTGGCTCAGTTGGTTGAGCATCATCCCATGCACTAAAGGTCACGGGTTCAGTTCCAGGTGAGGGCACAGACCAAGGCTGTGGGTTTGATCCTTGGTCTCAGATGTGCAGGAGGAAAATCCAGGAGGCGCTTTGTGCCAAACTGGCCAGGTGCCCTGATCTCCAGGAAGCATATCAATGCAGGACCCTCCTTGGGAGGCATCCACACCCTCCCCTAACCTTGTGGGCAAGCCTGAAAATGAAATGCAGGCCTTGTATTAGTTTTCTGGAGCTGCCATAACAAAACACCACAGACTGGTGGCTTAAACTACAGGAATTTATTTCCTCACAGCTCTGGAGGCTGGAAGTCAAGATCAAGGTGTCGCAGGGTTGGTTCCTTTGGCGGCATCTCCTTGGCTGGCAGATGGCACTTTCTCACTGTGTCCTCACATGGTCATCCCTAGGTCTGTGTCCTAATGTCCTCTTCTGATGAGGACACCAGTCATACTGGATTAGGGTCTACCTAAATGAACTCATTTTACCTTAATTACCTCTTTAAAGGCCCTATCTCCAAATACAGTCACATTCTGAAGTATTGGGGATAGGACGTTATATATGAATTTGGGGGAGAACACAATTCAGCCCATAGTAGGCCCCTTAGCTGCAAGACTGGCTGCTTACTTCTCTCATGCTGATGAAAGATAACGAATGAACGAACGAAGGAATGAATGAATGAATGATCTGGAACAGCGGTCGCCAACCTTTCGGCCCACTGGTGGTCCGCGGACCACTGGCTGGAGACCACTGATCTAGACCAGCCAGACACTAAACTGCAAACAGTGTTAGGTTTTCCTCTGGCCACTCAGTGTTTTTCTTTTCTTTTCTTTTCTTTTTTTTAAATTATATATAGATATTTTTTATTTCAGAGAGGAAGGGAGAGAGACAAAAACATCAATGATGAGAGAGAATTATTGATCGGCTGCCTCCTGCACACTCCACACTGGGGATCAAGCCCTCAACCTGGGCCTGTGCTCTGACCGGGAATGGAACCGTGACTTCCTAGTTCATAGGTTGATGCTCAACCACTGAGCCACACCAGCTGGGCAGGGTTTTTCTTAAGGTCACTATGTAAGAAGCCACTATTGGAGAGGGGGGGCGGGGGGGAGTCCCAGACAGGAGTAGGGGTGAGCAGGCAGCCCCCAGTCCCAGATAACAAGCTGCTCTCCAGGAACACGTGTGAGGAAAAGTGCTTGATCAGAGAGCCAACTTGTGGGCTGAGTGGAAACACTAAGTGATTTTGTCTGTCACCTCCCCCGCCCCCCCTGGAATTCAGCCGTAATCTGATGGAAACACTTCGCCCACTTTCAGGAGAATTTTCCACTATCAGTAAGGCTGTTTTCATACTTAGGCTATCACCAAAGGCTTTCAGAGCCGCGATAGGCTCTCCCCTGGAGGCATGTACATCTCAAGGGCAGGAGGATGTGGGGCCAAAAGCCACTCTGCAGAATGTTCTATTAATTGAGGTTTTCATTCATGTTGAATTACAGCCCCTGTTTTCCGAGTAACGACTCTGTGCAGGACACCGCTCCTCCAGCACCTCTTTGTTAGTCCCACGTGACAGTTGAGAAAACGGAAGCGCCACAGGACCAATCATTCAGATCTAGCCCACGTGGTTCCAACGTCCATGTTCGAACCCCTACTCTCATGTCACTGTGAAGGGGACCAACCAGCCTTCATAAGCAGCCGTGTTAGAAAGGGTGAAATGTGTCGATTTCGGAGTCGGAATCCTGGCTCCACGGCTTTGTAGCAAGTTCTTTAACCGCATTGGGCCTCACTTTCCTCATCTGTAAAATGGGCCTAATACTAGTACCTACCTCTGAGGAGGTTATAGGGAGGGTTGAGAGGGTCTGACCCACCACGGATGTTCCATAAATGATAGTTATTAATATTATCATATTGTCACAAATTGAATCACTGTTATGAATTTGCTTCCACCTGAGGTTGCCTAGGTGTGCATGTGTCTGTGTATACACAATGTGTTGATGGAGAAAAACAGTAGCCACCATTTATTGAGCACCTACTCTGGGTCATGCAGTAGACTGGGTGCTTTATACACATGGCCTTATGTTTCACATAAATGGCTTTATTCCTTGTAGCCATCCTCTGAGGTAGTTAATATTATAGTCCTCCTCTTCAGATGAAGAAAATGCAGCTCAGAGAGGGCTAAGTGACTCTTTAAGGTTGCGCACCTAACAAACGATGGAGCTGAACTTTGGTTTCAGCCCTGACTCAGAACCTGTGCTTCTAACTACTAAGACACAGTGTCTCTCTCGAGTAATGAACTTAAAAAATTCCAAAAGTTGCTCCCTTCAACTGTGTGATCTTTTAAAGAAATCGCTTTGAAAGGTGCCAACTTATCCCATCAATGCTGCCATTGTTCTGACTCATCGGCCCCCAGCACCATCCACAGCCCTCACGGGAAGACTGGTCTCATTCAATTATATCAGCCTCGTCTTTTAATCTAAGACGGCATTACTTCACTCGATTATCCACCTTATCCCCCGGACTTTGATCTAAATGTATTTTGCCTGTTGTTAAAAATCAAGTCCACCTTTAAAGAATAAATATTGGCCCCATCCAGATACTCCAAAGAATGCTCTTAAGTGTCTGAAAAGAAACAACCCAGAGTGTTTTTAACAGTACCTTTGGAATAAGTGGTTCGTCTTCCAAGGAGGCGGCTTTGAAGGGGAGACGCATGTGGGATGCATAAGCTCTGGTATGTTTATTTAAAACATACCTTCGGTTTCCTTATATATATTCACAAGTAACTTGTCTGGAAGCCCCAGACACTCAGCTCGGCTAAGACAAGGGAAAGGGATCGGGTCACCGAGCCCTTTTCAATTGTGTCTTGTCCAGACTTTTGAACATTTATTACGTGGATTATAAACATAAGCGAACGTGTTCATTGCGGAAAGGGACACCACCCTGCCCCAGCACTTAAACAGAGACACCCCTCCACACACACCTTGAACCTGCTCTCTGTTCTGCAATGCTGAGCCCTAAACCAGAGAGTCCTGGGCTCTGAAAAGACAAATGAGAGTATTGGGCACAGCTGTTTTGATAGGAAGTCAGCAAATTCTCTCATTCACGGAGCTATCCTAAACTTAAACACCTCCCAATTGCTAGAATCCTGGTATTGCATCTGATCCTGGCTAGTGCCAGATAACTTTTGATAAAATTTCTCCATTTGGTTTTTAATCAATGTAGTGTCGGGCATGTGGGAACATCCTTCCATAGCCTTTCTCAATCTCCAGCATGTGAGGAGCCACGGTGGCGAACTCAGCCCAATATTTCTGGGGTCTGTACTTAGAGGGATCTATATTCCATCTCATATTGATATGACAGATGAGAAGAATTATTTTGTTTTGGTGTTTCTTATATAGCAGACACTACTTAACCCATCCTATATAGCAGACACTACTTAACCCATCCTATCTGGGTTTAGCCATTGCATTAGCCCCTACGGAAACCCCTCCTTTCAAAGTTTCTTGAAACACGGCCCTTTGACTTTTTGCAGTAGCCTAACTTCGATTGTGTCGAGCTCTGGCCCCTTTTAGTTTTGCCTACACTGCTGCTCAGCTCCTCCCAAAGCTCCCCCTCCACCATCCTGTGCTTCCCAGATGTTCGCAATCCTAAAATAACCCAGATGACAAAATGTATACACATTGTAATTGTCCAAGTCAGTCCATCTTCACTTACTCTGGTCTGGTTCCCATTTGTCTTATCAGTTAAATAGTAAAACTTTGATTAGAATGGTAGGCAGAATAATGGCTCCTCAAAGATGTTCACATCCTAAGCCAGGAAACCATGAATATGTTATATGACATGACTGAGAAGAATTAAAGTTGCAGATGGAATCGATGTTGTAATCAACTGACCTTGAAACAGGGAGTTTATCCTGGATTATCGAGGTAGAGCGAATGCTATGGCAAGGTCCTTCAGAGTGTAAGAGAGGAGGTCAGAGTTATGCAATACAAAACTGGACCCTCTATTGCTGGCTGTGAAGATGGAGGAGGGCCCTAGCGGATTTGGCTCAGTGGATAGAGCATCAGCCTGTGGGCGGAAGGGTCCCAGGTTTGATTCTGGTCAAGGGCACATACCTAGGTTGCAAGCTCCTCCCCGGCCTGGGCCCTGGTCAGGGCATGCGCAGGAGGCAACAAGTCTACGTGTTTCTCTCACATCAACACTTTTTTCTGTCTTTCCCTCTCTCTCTTCCACTCTCTGAAAATCAATGAAAAGATATCCTTGGGTGAAGATTTAAAAAAAGAAAAAAAAGATGGAGAAGGAAGGCCACGAACTGAAGAGTGTGGGCAGCTTTTAGAAGCTAGAAAGGGCAAGGATACCGGCTCTCCCCTCGGCCACCAAAATGGAAGGCAGTCCTGCGGAGACCTCGATTTTAGCCTAGTGAGACCTATTTCAGACTTATAACAACAGCATTTAAGATAATAAATTTGTGCTGCCTCAAGCCACTGAATTTCTGATTATGTGATTTGTTACAGCAGCAAGAGGGAACTAAGTAGCTAGGACCTAAATAACCAGAAAATACAACTCACTGACATTTTTTCCACTTACCACTTTTGAGAGAAATAGCCAAATCTCAAGAAAAGCTTAAATAAACAATTTACTTTTTTAAAAAAAAATATGTTTTTATTAATTTTAGTGAGAGAGGGAAGGAGAGAGAAACATCAACTGGCTGCCTCCTATACACCCCCTACAGGGGATCAAGCCCAAAACCCAGGCATGTGCCCTGACAGGGAATCCAACCAGCAACCTGTCAGTACATGAGATGATGCTCAACCAACTGAGCCACACTGGCCAGGGCTCAACAATTTACCTTTAGGTGGGATTTTATATTGGGTCTTGGTCTCTTAAAATAGACTCTGATGGTTAAAGTTGCGGGGGGAGTGGGGAGGGGCACAGGGTTATTGGGAAGAGCTCTGGGGACACACACCAGTAAGAGGTGAGGGGCTGGCCAAGGTCCTGTATCTGAGGCCTCAGCTGATTCTACAGGCAACTCGGGAGCTGGGAGAGCCCCTCAAAGTTGCCCCAAATGGAGGCAATGGGGCTGAACTTTTGTGTCCACAGCATCCATTCTGGGAGGGAGCATAACTGTGGGCCAGGCAGTTCCTGGTGACTGAGAGCAATGCCCAGCTAGAAACACATGTGAATCAGCAGCAGCTGACATTCCCAGCCCCTGGGACCAGGTGGGTTGGCCGGGAGGAGGGATCCGGACAGGCACGATAGCATTCACACACGGCAAGCAATATTTCTGGGGTATGTCCTAGAGTGATCTATATTCCATCTCATATGGATACGACAGATAAGAAGAATTATTCTGGTTTGGTGTTTCTTATATAGCAGATACTACTATGCTTACGGACTCTACATTCATCACCCCGAGTCCTAGCGGAGTGGCTCCTACCAGTTCCATTTCACAGATGTGGGCACTGAGGCTCAGACACCCAGGCTGGTGAAGCAGCTCGTCCCAGGCCACCCGCTCGTGAAGTGGCGGAGTGGGGTTTTGACATCAAAGCCATCTGAGCCGCCCACTTCACCCCGTCCACCACTGAGCGCACGGGGGACAGAGCTAGTCCTCGGGGAGCGAATTAACGTCCACAAACATCCATCTGACACTGCACCGTTCTTGGCCCCCAAAGAAAGATAAGATTCTATTCGCAAACTCCGCTTCCTAAATAGGAAAAGGGGCCCGAGACCGGTTGATAAGCTTTGAAACAAGGGTCGAGATGAAGAAGAACTGCTGGCGGCCCGAAGGGGTGAGCAGATCAAGGTCTGTACTACACGCTGTAAATCAGAGTTAAGTACATTTTTGCTCCACCTTGTAAACGGCAGATTGAGTCACAAGTTGTCCATAGGCATCGGTGTTCCCTTTCCAAATGGACGTTCCTGGGGGGGAAGCATCAAGATGGTCCACCTTTCCACGGCTGGCCCCGGGCGCCAGGTCGACGCAGGACGGCACATAATGAACACCGTTCGCTGGCTTTCTTCCCTCCCCGTCAGGCCCAGACCCCTCTCACGGCCTGCGAGGCAGTCTCGCTCGCTGCAGCGCTCTCCCTGCGGTGGGTGTAGCAAATACGATGCTCCGAGAAGGGCTGTAAGAGTCTCTTCTTTCATAAGGACCCTGGTGTCCCGTGATGGATGCTATAAAGTCGAGGACCAGCTGGGGTGTGCGTTAGCCGTGAGGGCCCATTAACGGCGTCTGGTTCTGTGAAAACCTACATCATATCCTGGAAAGGAGAAGGTGGTCGCGGGAGTGCAAAAGCGAAAGCGTTTATTATAAATAACAGGAGGTGACCCGGGAGTAAACACAGCTGTGCCCCCGGTGTCTTGTCAGGGGTGCTCCCTCCAGATTAAAGAAGCCATGCTTTATGGGGCTCTGCCTTCGGCACACACACACAGAAGGCTGCCTTGCCCTCTGACCTCAGTCACTGCGTGCAAGGTCTCAGGCCCTGGAATTGCATGGAGTAGAGACGCTTCACTAAAACACACATTTTGCAGGTTCCAATATTTTCAAATGGGGCTGAGGATTGGTTCCCATTCGTTCTTAAATGATTTGCACAGCATTTCTGGCTCTGCAGTGTGTAGCTGCCCTTCCAATTTCTTGCAGACTCTGCCCATGCAGCCTCCCCTGCCACTGGGGCCGGTGGGTTGAGCATGAGACTATCTGGGAAGGGTGAGGCCTGGCTCTGCCATCGATGGGCTGTGAGGCTTGGAGCTGTTCCTTGAACTCCCTGAGCCTGTGTTTCTCATCCTTATGCTGCCTGGAATTGTGCTAAATTAGATCAGTAGGCCCCAAATTGGAGGCAGAGTGGGAAGGGAGTAGCAATACAGAGTAAGATTCTTTAAGCTACTGGAAAAAATTCAAATATATGAATATCATTGCATTTATATAATACTAGGGGCCCAGTGCACCAATTCGTGCACCTTGAAAGGAACTGTGGGCCATGAAGCTGCTGTAGGCACAGGGATGGGTCTCGGCCCATCCTCTGTGCCCCTGTCCTCTGTCTGCCAGCAGCCCCGCTCCCACCACTGCTGCTCCTACGCCCGCTGACGGCGCCGGCCCCACTGACAGTGCAGAGCGATTGGGGCCACCGCTAGCAGCGGGTGCGAGTGGTGGCTGCTGCCCTGATCGCACCTCAGGAGCAGGGGGAGGTGGAAAAGCCCTCAGGAGCGATCAGGGCTGGAAGCTGCACTCGCACCTGCTGATGGTGCAAAGTGATCAGGATCGGTGCCGGGCACCAGACTGAGGCACACGGAAGCAAAGAATTTTCAGTAACCACCAGAGGCTTGCCTCTATGACAGTGACCAGCGCCCGCCTTGATCTGGCACCTCCGCTCACCTGCTCCACCATCCCTCTGCAGCCAACACCCGCCATGTTCTGCACATGTCCCCTGGTGGCCAACGCATGTCATAGGGACTGATTGTTTGGTTGTTCAGTTGTTCCAGTTGTTCCACCATTCGGTCTGTTTGCATATTAGCCTTTTCTTATATAGGATTATATTATTATATACACACTAATAAATATAAATAGTTGTTAAATGTATAAATGTAAATGCACACAAGGGTTAGAACTATATTACATATGTATGTGTGTGTTTTTATACATAAGACCCTTGTGTGATTTAGCATGTATACAATGAGTACAGCAGATATACATGCTTTATTTTTATTTTTTAAAATATATTCTATTGATTTTTTACAGAGAGGAAGGGAGAGGGATAGAGAGTTAGAAAAATCGATGAGAGAGAAACATCAATCAGCTGCCTCCTGCACGCCCCCCACTGGGGATGTGCCCGCAACCAAGGTACATGTCTTTGACAGGAATTGAACCCAGGACTCTTCAGTCCGCAGGCCGACGCTCTATCCACTGAGCCAAACCAGTCAGGGCCATGCTTTATTTTTTTAAAAAAAATATTTGTATTGATTTCAGAGAGAAAGGGAGAGGAAGAGAAAGATAGAAGCATCAATGATGAGAGAGAATCATTGATCGGCTGCCTCCTGCACATCCCCCACTGGGGACTGAGCCCACAACCTAGGCATGTGCCCTGATTGGGACTCTAACCCCGACACTCGACCACTGAGCCACACCGGCTGGGTTGTACACACATGATTTATAACTGCAGGTGTATTGGAGTGAGCCACCAGGGCCACCGCACCGCACAGGCGCAGCTGCAGACTTACGCTGTCATGGGTGGTGGTGACCAGTGGCCATGTGGTGGTTTTCTCACAAGGAACTGTACCTACTCCAGAGAAACTGTACCTTTCATTCTTTTCTCTGTTTCCTACTGACTGAAACGATCAAGAATTTTCCTCCACATTGAAGAGGATTATCCTGAGTCGGAGGGAAGAGACATCCCTAATTGGGTGGGTGGTGTGCCTGTATTCCACACAACAATCGGATTTTTGTAGAAAAAGCTGTCATCGGAAGGAAGCCAAACTCTCGAAGGTTCTGTTTGCACATGAACTTGGTTGCCTCTCCTCCATTCCAAAAGAAAAGAAAACAAACATAGAACCTTCTACAATAACGCAGTTTTACTGTCAGAAGCTCAGGGCCCTCGAGTGTTCATTCACTCACTTACGTGTCAGTATGTTGCTAGGCCCTGGAATTAATAAATCGCATGGCATCACCCCTCCCTTAAGGTGCTCGCAGAGGCATGAGGCAGATGAACAAGTCAGCCAAGCATGTGTGAAGTGATGGGTTTTATACAGAGTTCGGGGCACAAGTAACCTGCCTGCGGATCCAGAGGCTTTAGCTGCCCAAGGAGCGGGTTGAATTTTGCCAGATAAACAAGAGTTGAGTGGACGGAGCAAAGCATTAAGGAGGAGGGAGCCTTATCTGTGAAGGCATGGAGGTGTGAAATTGCACAGGAGGCTAGAAAACCATTCTGAATGACTAGAGGTGTTAGGGGAAGTGACCGGAGATGATCTAATAAGTTAAGTAGGGGGCAGCTTGCTAAGAGTTGCTTATGTTCTGACTTTATCTTATAGTCAGAGGAGAGGGATCGAAGTAGATAAGCATGATTGTGCACCCCACAGAGGATCAAATATATAGTTTTCCCCTTTTGCGTCATTAAATTAAAGGTATTGGGGATGGACTGGGACACATTAGTCAAACCTTAAAAACTCAGATCAGTGCTATTGAATGTAAACTGTAATTGAAAAAATAATCAGATCAGTATTTAGTTGTGTTAATGACCAAAAAAGGTCATAAGATACTTTGTACGATGTTATTCTATTGTCACTATGAGGGCACACACACGCACACACAAAACACTGCCTTTAACTTGCACATTGACTCCTTAAAACTGGAATCTATTCATTTTATTAAAAATTTTTTAATATAATAGCTTTGTTTTTTAATAGCTTTATTGAAATATAATTCACAAAAAATACAATTCACATACCATATAATTCACTTATTCAAAGTGTACAATTTAGTGGCTTTTGGTATATTCATAGAGTTGTACAATGTCAGGACATTTTCAACACCCAAAAGAAAAGAAACCTCATAGCTCTTAGCCATCACCCCCAACTGCTCAATCCCCACAGCCCTAGGAAACCACGAATCTACTTTCTGTCTGTATAGATTTGGTTATTCTGGAAATTTCATGTAAATGAAATTACAAAATTTGTGGTCTTTTGTAACTGGCTATTTTCACTTAGTATCGTGTTTTCAAGGCTCATTTCTGTATGTATCAGTACTTCCTTCCTTTTTATGGCTGAATACTATTCCACTGGATGGATGTAGCACACTTGATTTTTTTACTCCATCAGTCAATGGACATTTTGGTTGTGTCTACTTTGTTGCTACTATGAACCATGCTACTAGGAGCATTCACGTGGTTTTTACGTGGACATATGCTTTTATTTCTCTTGGGTGTGTCCCTAGGAATAAATTGCTGGGTCATATGGTATCTCTGTGTTTAACATTTTGAAGAACTGCCAGACTGTTTTCCAAAGCAGTGGCTCCATTTCACGTTCCCACCAGCAGCGTATGAGAGGAACCTATTCATTTGCGTGCCAAGTTCTCATTAACTCCTATAGGAATTCCCCTCCCGTTCCAGCACTGGCTCCTGGCCCCGAATCCCCAGGGAAGAAGTGGGAAGTGTTTGCCGTGGCCGCCTGTGCGTTCAGCCCCGCTTGGAACTTGTTTGAGAGCATGGAGGCCACCCCCTTCGTTTCAGCAGCCTCCACCTCTGGGACGGTTGGAATGGAATGCCTATTTCTCTGGGTCTTAGCAAGTGTTTTGAGGAAGGAAATTCTTTGTAAGCCTTGGAATGGACCAGCGCAATTTCATGGAGTCTGTGGTGGTGGTTGCCACAACAAAACAAATAGCTGTAATACTTAGGATGATTGAATGTTAGTCTTGGAAGGGACGGAAGGAGACCATCTAGCCCAGGCTGGCTCTGAGGCCGTCTGACCCACCCCAGGTGTGGGGGCTTCGGGAGCTCGGGCCAGGCTCAGGAAAAGGGCTGGGGTGGATGGGCAATGTCTGCCCTGGTGGCAGGAGAGCATCGACGTGGCACATAAGCGACCTTGTGCTCCCCCTGATTGAGACCAGCCATAGTATGGCCAAGGTCACAGAGCTGGTTAACGACAAAGTGGGAACAAGAGTCAGTTCGATGTGTTTTCCTCTCCCATACTGCCTGCCCCCAGTTCTGAAAAGTGCTTCCTAAAGGGACTTGTTAGCCCGACCGGTGCACAACCTAACAACCAGGAGGTCACGGTTTGATTCCTGGTCAAGGGCACATGCCCAGCTTGTGGGCTCAATCCCTAGTGTGGGGTGTGCAGGAGGCAGCTAATCAATGATTCTCTCTCATCATTGATATTTCTCTCTCTCTCTCTCTCTCTCTCTCTCTCTCTCTCTCTCTCTCTCTCCCTTCCTCTCCGAAATCAATAAAAATATATATATATTTAAAATAACAAAATAAAGGGACCTCTTTAGGGACAGGACTAGAGTTACCAAGTCAGCAGGTCAGTTGCTACCCTGATATAGTCATACAATCCTCATCTGTGGGAATTGCTCCAACAGTGTAACTAGTTAATGATTATAAAGGCTTGGTAAATGCTAACTAATAAAGAGGGGCCATTCCCACCTCCCGAACCCCCATATCTCCAGCGCTCATGTGGAACGCCCTTTGAAGTCTATAAACTTGATGCATTTGTACACAGGGAGTGTTAAGGAGGGTGGGCTTGGGCCAAAGAAAAGAAGTTAAGCTCCTTCTGATTTGAAAGGCCATGACTGTGTGTGTACTTTCCACTTGAACAAAGAGAAAAGAAACTCCATCTTCAAACCCCGTTTTCCTAGAAACAGTAAGGACCAAGATCAATCTCGGAGAGAAAAAATGATTATTCTATAGGGGAGAAATGAATATTGACTAGAGAAGAGAACCATTTTAGGTCCTTAAGTCTAGTTGAATGGCATGAGAATGTAAAAGATGCCTGAATTTCTCCTTTTCCACTTTATTAATTAAAATTACATAGAACTCAAAGACCTTTTGTCATGAATTCCTTTCCCTTCTTTTTAAATGTTAGTGTCTACAAATAGAAATCATTCAAAAATGGTCTCCCCCTTCCTTCTGCCCCTCTGCCTCCTTTTCCTTCTCCCTTCCCATCCTCACTGAGCGCCTGTCCTGAGTTGTGCCAGGATTCGAGTGAGGGAGCCACAGTCCCTATGCCTCAGGGCACACGGTCCAGGAGGGGCAGTGCTTGCTCCCTACCCAGGGGACAGCCACAAATTGCACGCACCAGGGCCTGAGGAGGAGCTGTGCGTGGTACAAGGCGGGGAAGGTCAGGGAATTTCCAACAAAAGGAAGAGTTGGGGAGACTCTGGAAGACAAGCAGGTGTTCGATGGGCGGAGAAGCAGGAGGAAGGCCTTCCAAGGCCGGGTGCAGTCCCTGAGGGCCCCCAGAACTGCAAAAAGTTGAAGCAGCTGAAGCAGAAGGTGACTAGGAGGAAGGACATTAGAGGAGCAGCACGGTGAAGCTGGAGGAGGGACCTCTCTTTACAGGCTCCTGGAGTAAACCTGGCTCCAGACCCTTCTATGGAGAAGACTCCTGGTATTTTCATTAAACTATAGAAACTAGGCCAGAAATGTAGGCAGGGCGTTGTGTGTGTGTGTGTGTGTGTGTGTGTGTGTGTGTGTGAGAGAGAGAGAGAGAGAGAGAGAGAGAGAGAGAGAACATTTTGTTTATCCATTCATTCTTTGATGGCCATTTGGGTTGTTTTCACTGTGGGACTATTTCGAATAATGTTGCTGTGACCCTTTATGCACAAGTCTCCACATGGTCCCATGCTTTCTTTTCTTTAAGATCTAGGAATGAAATTGTTGGGTCATGTGGTAATTCTGGCATTTTGAGAAACTGCCAAACTGTCTTCTCATATAGCTTAAAATCTGAATTAAAAGGCAACTTTAAACCTTCAAAAGATATGACTCCCCTCTAACAATTGTACACAGCAATCCATGCTCCTCCAGGGTTACGTGTTTATTGTATAAAAAAGGACATCTTTACCCCCGAATTTAGGGCTGCAGCATCCGGGGACTGAGGGGGCCAAGCCTAACGGGATCTCATCTTCCTGGGGGATCGGGTTTGGTGCCTCAGACGCATGGAAGGACCGTTTCCTTCCTGCCTCGCCTAAAATCTTTTCTTGGTTTTATGGAGAGGTATAAAATGAGGCCATAGACTCTCCCTCCCTCTATACATTGACCAATGTCTACGGGATGAGTTAGGTTGAAGGCACAGCCCTGGAGTGATGAGGCTTCTGAATTCCCATGGCCATATAGGGAAGGAAACACCAAGTGAGACCCATGGCGACCAGAAGACCTGGGCAATATTTCTTTGACTGGTTCGGTCCCTGGAGCCCACACGGGGGAGGCGCTGGGGTGACGCCTGGGTGGGGAGTGGCCTGGATTGCAGGGAAGATGCTCATCCTCTCCTATGCACCAGGTGCTCCGGGTCTAGCTCCACAATTGCCCGCCATCTTTACAGAGGAAGAAGCCAGGAGCTGGGAGGTGGGAAACCAAGAGCTCAGGTGCCCTGCAGAGGTAGACAGCAAAGCCGAACTGAACCCAGGTTGGGTCTGAGTGGAACCCGGCACCAACCCTGTGCTCTGGAGCCTAGTGGCTGGAACAGGAGCGAGGGCCTGGCTCCATTGGCCCGGGCAGCTCTTCAGTGGCTCTCAAGCCCCATCACCTGGCCCTGCCCAGCAGAGCGGCTGTCACTGCTATTTTGGAGGCAATCATATATTTTTAATGACCTGCAAAGTCTCCCTGTGAGAAGGGAGGGAGAGGTGAAATTACAGCCAAGCAATTTGCATTGCGAATCAAGTTATCCTCCCTCCTGCTCTCCAAGAATATGCAGAAATAAATGCCTCCTAATGAGCCCTGGGGGCTGAGGCTTTGATATGAATTCTGCTGGAGGGGTAGAGAGTTCGAGCCAGACTGAGACCCAGCGGGAAGTGGAGCAGGAGGGCCAGGGCCGGCCCCTTCAGAGGAGGAGAAGGGAAATTGGATTATCTTGCTGGCAGTTGGTGTTTTTCTATCTCTTAGAACCACAGATAGAGATCCTCCCTCCTTCAGACAGGGGGTGGGTGGGGATTCGATTTAGCCCTATTTAACCAGCCGGCTCCTCACCCCTCCCCAGCTCCCCGTCCCGGCTTCACTATAACCCTCAGGCTTCTCTCAGACTTCTTGGACCTACATAGCCCAGGAGCTCCAAAGACTTTGCCTTTTCCAGAACTAAAGAAGGCCTATTAAACATAGATAGATGATAGATAGATAGATAAATAGATAGATAGATAGATAGATAGATAGATAGATAGATAATAGATAGATAGACAGACAACCTTTCTATCTAAAGATCTAAAGTCAGATAGCCTTTTGTTCTGGCTGCCACCAGGACACCACCACCCTCCCCCCACCCCCCACCGCCTCCAGAGTCTGTTTGTTCAGCACAGTGAGGTGTGTGTCTGTGTGTAGGCAAGTTTGTGCTTGTTGGAATGAGCTGTGTGGGGGCTGGCCTGCTGCTGAGTGGTGTGGGTCTGAGGGCATGTGGATGTGGTATTTGTGTGGGCTTGAGAGTGTGTGGTAATGATGGTGTGTGTGGACTTGTGAAACAGAGGAGGTGGGGAGGCCTGCTCACAGCCTCCCTCGGGGACCGTGCGGGTATGGGCACAAGCCCAGCCCGGACAAAGGGAAGCCGCGGCAGATCCGGAGCTCTGTGTGGGCTGCGCCTCTCTGCTGCCTCCTGGCCCTTATCTTCCCCCAGAACTGCAAACTCATCCTACTAATCAAAATGTCTCCTCTTCCCCTGCCGCCCCGCCTGAGAGAGGCCTGGAAGCCCAGCAGAGCCCCTGGTGGGAAATGAGGCCTTGCGCCATGAGGCAGGGCCTCTCCATGGCTAAGCAAGTGGGCGAGTCCATCAGACGGCCCAATTTCAAAGCCCAAATCCACCGATCAGGAAGAGCAGACAGTTCCTCCTATCTCTCTACATCCTCTTCTGGAAATAGGGGTAGCAGAGGACCAATCCTGGTGTGTTGTGGGAAACACAATATGCTAATAAATATGACTTATTATTGGGGTGAGTGGGTTGGTAACTGCAACCAGCATGGGGACAAGATGATTTAAACTTCTTAAGATGTTCCGAGGACAGCCAGCGGAGGCCCGTGGGTTAGAGCCATGTGTAAGGGGATAGAGCACTTAACCCATGGAATAAGGAAGGTCTCCACTGACTGACCAGGGTGTCCTCAGGATTTCCTTGTTGGCGACCACTCAGTGAACATATGTTTGGGGAACTTGTCTACATCAAGATAGCCCTGGGGAAAGTAAAAGAGGAGGAAAACTGTTATAGATTAAAAAGAAACGTAAGAGTCACATTCATCAAATGCAACTGGGAGCACTGATTAGTTCCTGACATAAATGAATCAAATATAAAAAAAATTATGGGACAATTAAGAAAATTTGAATACTGAGTGGATATTAGATAACATTAAGGTATTGTTAATATTTTTAATGTGATCATGGTATTATGGTTATGTTAAAAGACTTTACCTTTTAGAAAATATACAAAAATATTCATTGGTGAAACGATAAAGTGTTTTGTATTTAACTTACAATTATGTAGCGGGTGGGGACAGCTCGGGAAGCAGGGAGACACACAGAAAACAAGGTGATGGTTCAAGAGTCCCATCGTATTATTTTTAAAATTTTGTGTGTTTAAGCATTTTGAAAATGAAAACAGTAAGCGGAAGAGAAGCTGCCCCTGTTGCTGCCACGTGGAGGGTGGCTCCTGCCCTCCCACAGTGCCACCAGGACCAGATGACTCAGGTAGGCCCTGGGACCCACTGGGACCGCACGGCTGAGCAGTGCTTTCGGAGCCCCATAAATCAACAAGCACAGCTGAAGCCATTTAGTACAGGCTCGTTAATAAGAAAAATCTGGTTTCAGTGGGTCATTTTATTGGGGGGAGGGAGCAGAGGATGACGGAGAGCAGGGCCGCCCTGGCGATGAGGTTTATGACCAGTGCCAAGCTCTCCCTCAAGCGAGGACTGGATTGAGTTAACGCCATTGCCACCTCAAACCTCTTCCAGGAGGTGAGCCCAAGGTGGTAGCAGCAGAACTGGGAATGGTTCTGGAGAAGGTGCCAGGAAGAGGGCCCATTGGGTTACCTAGCTCACCATAGGTCGTGTAGGCCTTCAAGGGGGCACTGGAGACCACACCTGGGACTTAGCATAGATGCATGCATGACCCAGGGCAGAAAAGTCCAGGGGAAAATAGCCAACATCACCAGAAGGTTCCAGCAGACTAACCTGAGCCAAAGACGGACAGAAGGACGCCTGGAGAGGGAGCAGGCTGGGAAGGGGAATCTTCATGGAGAAGGACCCAGGAGGGACCCTGAGAAGCAATAACAGGAGCCCAGCCAAAGCGAGGACAGTTGTGGTTCAATTGCCCTGAAAAGTGATTGTTTGATGACAGGTGCCTTGGAGGGTTACCTGCTCGCTCAGCCCAAGGGCTCTGAAGGTGCCTGTAGCTGAGTTCAGGGCTTAGGTAATGACAGGTCCAGGCCAGGGGCCCTGGAGGAAGGATGAACCAGCTTTCTCTCCTTTCTTAATTTGCCAGTGACCCGGGGCTGCGGCAGGAGGCAGGGCAGGAGCACTGAGTTTGGAGTCAAAAAACCCAAGTTCTAGTTCCAGCTTTGCCATTTCCTAGTGGTAAACCTTTGGGCAATCATCGCTGGGACTCTCTCAGCCTCGGTTTCCCTATTGGCTAATGGGATGAACAGTGCCTGTTTCACAGGGTTGCTGTAGAGGGTATTGGTGCAATAAAAAGCGCCTAGGATTTAGGATTTCCCTAGCAGGGTACCTCAGTTGGTTAGAGCGTCATCCCGACATGCCAAGGTTGTGGGTTCGATTCCCAGTCAGGGCACATACTAGAAGCAACCAATTAATGCATAAATAAGTGGAACAACAAATCGATGTTTCTCTCTCCTCCTCCTCCTCCTCTCTAAAAAATAAAAAATAAATGAAGATTTGTTTTAAAGCACATAGGATTTGGAGATAAGGTTCATGGAGGCCCACGCACAGGCTTCACCAACTCTGAGCCTGGTGCCTTCAAGCCAGTCAGTGCCTCCGAGCCTCTGTTCCTCATCTGAAAAATGGGAGAGGAATACCAGCTTGACATGAAGACGTCAAGGGAAAATGTAAGTGACTGTTGTAGTGCCGTGCCTGGCACATGGCAAGCACTCGATAATGTTAGCAATTAGTGTTAACAATTAGTACTAGTATCAGAACACAACTGAGGTTAAATGGAGGAAGTCCCTACGTGTGGCACAGAGAGAGCACCCTGGGTGAGAGAAGGAAGCTCAGGCCATCTGGGCACTTGCCTTCTGTACTTGGTTGTCATCTTCCCGCGGGGAGCGCAGGGGCTGCTGGGTTGAAGGCAGGCACCCCCCCTACTCTGGCATGCAGCGGACTCGGCCCTGTCTATTGGATCAGTAAAGACTGTTGACTGATGTTTCTCCACGGGGAGAGGTGGGGGGAATATACAGAAGCCACAGCATGGCATGAGTCAAGGTTTAAGAGAAGAGACAGGCAGCTTAGAAGTTGGGAAAATAAAGGCAGAATATTGTTGTTTTTAAATTATTTTTATCCTCACCCGAGGATATGTTTTTTTTCATTGATTTTAGAGAGGGAGGGAGGGAGAAAGAAACGCCGATGTGACAGATAAACATGGATGAGAGAGAATATCGACGGGTTGCTTCCCCTACACTCTGGGGATCGAACCCGAAACCTAGCTATGTGCCCTGACCAGGAATTGAACCTGTGACCTTTTGGTGTATGGGACATCGCTCCAACCAACTGAACCACCCAGCCAGGCTTGTTGCTTGTTTTTAATTTTGAGTTTAACTGGGCAGCTTCAGAAAAACCTTTAGCGTAAACACTGATTTTTAGCCAAAAATCTTACCACTGAAATTTTAGAAAAGAGTCCATTTTGCATTATTAATACTCAGGGGTATATATGGATCTTTAAATAAGGGCGTGCAGACAGGCATCCTCCCCAGAGTGTGTACCTTGTGGTCACTGAAGAGACGGTTATGACACTTCCTTTGCTAAATTAAACTTCGTCCACTTCACCCACATTTGTTCTGGCTCCTGCCACCTAGTAACACCCTGCCCTGCCCTGGTCCAGGCCTCCCTGGCTGCTCCCCAACCCTCCCACAGAGCAGGAGGGGACCCCAGCTGGATCCAGGGATGTTTTCCTTCCCGTCTGCCCCGCTGGTCCCCTGATGGTAGACGCCCCAGGTGTGAAACTGCACACCTACCAAGTTGGCCTTCTGGCGTGAGAGGCCTCAAGAGGAAACCAACAGTCCCTCCGTTTCCTGAGGATGAAGGATTATGTGATAGAAACAAATCGCACCCTCATTCCTTTTCCCAAGTCACACACGCCCAGCCCAGTGGCTGAGAGTGGAGGAGCAAGTGCCATCAAATCAAGGCTGGGCGGAGACCACAGGATTTAAAAGTAAGTGTTTGGACTTCCAGGTGCTTGTTTGTCTCCTTGGGGCTCCGTCTACACACACACACACACACACACACACACACACACACACACACCCCTCAAACCTTCTCAGCAGGAAAGAGTAGGTGGACCCAGACCTGGGGCATAGCAAGGGTTAACTCCCTCGTTGGTGGGGGGCTGCACCCCCTCTCCTGTGCTTGCTGTTGTGTCCCTGTTGCTTTTCTTCTACTCCCCCCACCCCTCATTCTTTCTCTCTCTGGCTGATTTACAACTTTTTGAATTTGAAGGGTTCCTGTCACAGCAGCTCTGCTGCTGCCAGCTGGACACCAGGCAGGGAACATCACCCCGTGGACATGGGGCAGCACTGGCCAAGAGGCCCAAGGGCCCGGAGAGCTTTTTACATGGAGATGAGCTGCCGCTTGGCTCCTGTGACGAATCACCGCTGTTGCCGAAATACTTCTACTCCTGCTACAGCCACCCATGTCCCAAATGAGGAGCAGGCGCTTTGGGGGAACATCAGACACAGATGGCCACTCCCCACCGGGACTCTCCCAGCCCTCCCAGTGAACATCGGCAGAACCCCCTGTTTGATCGCTGCCTCTGTTCGTGGAGTTGGAGCAGTGCTGGGATCTGCCTGTCTTCTGTTTAAAACAAGGCTCCCTTGATGCAGGCTTTGGGATGCAGAGTCTGAAAAAAGGCTTAGGGAGGAGTGAGCACAAAGAGCATGGGCCTCAGAGTCACCCACCTGAGTCTGAGTCTTAGCGTCACCCCTCACAGCTGTATGACCTTGGACCATTGCTTGTCCTCTCTGAGCTCATTTCCTCATCAATACATAAATGCTGACAATAGCAGGGTTGTCATGAGGGCTCAAAGTGGTACCATTACAATAACCTGGTTATTATTTTTTTTAATATATTTTATTGATTTTTGACAGAGAGGAAGGGAGAGAGATAGTCAGAAACATCGATGAGAGAGAAACATCGATCAGCCGCCTCCTGCACATCCCCCACTGGGGATGTGCCTGCAACCCAGGTACATGCCCTTGACCGGAATCGAACCTGGGACCTTTCAGTCCGCAGGCCGACGCTCTATCCACTGAGCCAAACCGGTTTCGGCAACCTGGTTATTATTTAATAGGAAAGGAGTAAAGGGAAGACTATATAGTATAGGCATGCCGTTTATACAGCTCTGCCAGGGAGCTGTGGTTAACACGCTCCAAGTCTGTTCCCCACTGATCGATGGGGAAGGGACCGGACAAAGGCAGTTTGGACACATGCCCAGTAAGTCTAAGTGACATGGGAAGATGCTTACCTGTCAGTCACACCTGAAAGTGAGTCAGTGGCCAAAATAGGTATGGCCACTGCAAGGGGTGGAACCTGAATATTTAAATTTCTGGACAAAAGAGTCTCCCTCCATCGAGTGCCAGTGCTGGACTCCTGGCTCTCCCGTTGCAGGGGGCACGCTCCCCGGCATTCGCCCACATGGCTCACGTCCATGTGGGCTCCACACAATGGGCTTTCATTAGCTTGATGCTGAGCTGGACCCGGCTGCAACATGGAAAGGAAGCTCTGGACACTGGCTTTGCTTTTGGCTCTACTGGACCTCCAGCTGCACCTCTTTCAGGACTGGGTTAAGGGACATGAGATTTGCAACCCGTAAAACATAATTCCAGACCAATAAAGGCCATTCACCCTCCCTGGTGAGTCTGAGAAACTTCTTTCTCTGAAGACATTACTCTTGTCTTCATGCCCACTAGTGTCGAGGAAATTGGACCCCCTACTTTCTCTGGCAACAAAAGTAATGTACACAGGTGCCTAGCACAGTGCTGGGCTCCACACTGAAAGCTATTGCAGTCACGTTGATCTTGGTGTCTGATGCTCTTCACAGACACCCCGTCCCAGCTCCATACACACACCAGGCCAGACACACCCAGTGTCCCTAGCAAAGTAGCCAGCTTAGGATGTACACTTCTCTCCGCACTGGCCCTGGATCCTGGAAACCACATGGAGATCATAGGAATGAGAACAACCACCATTTGCATTTCCCTTCCTGCTTTTCAAAGCACAAACACCCACCTCCTACTATTTAATTCTCGGAACTGCCTTGTGGAGTGTGCGTGTATCCTTGGTTTTTTGTTTGTTTGGTTTTGGGTGTTTTCTTTTTATCAGGAGTGAAAGCCCATTCTCAAGGGGGATAAGTGGGGTACCCAAGGTCACATCATTCACAAATGGCAGATCTGGGACTGAAGTTCAGTGTTCTTTCTTTCACTCCAAACTCCCTGTTACCCAGCACCCTTCTCATGCAAGAGGCAAACACCATAATTCAACTGAAACCACACTTATCACCCACCCCCAGGGCTATCGGCTAAGGAATTAAGGTACCTGTGACAGCATAGAAACAGCTGTCAATGGGTTACCTGTCCCAGGCTAAATATGTATATTTGGATGGAGGTCTTCTGTTGACTAGACCTTGACCCAAAGGCTTACTGTAATAGGGACTTTCAGAGCTCGTGTAGTGAATTACATTGACCCCCCGGGTGGCTGCCTTTTCCTTCTCTGTAGAAGATTTATCACACCCATTGAGGCCGTGACCACATGAAATAAAGAGGAAAAATCACGCAATTATAAAGTTGTCAGCAATCTTTAACTCAGTAGGAAATAGCCCCATGATTGGGCCACTATATCTAGGACCTAGACTGAATCCCATCTTCTCACCCAGCTAGATTCAGCCACAGGGCTCTGGCCAAAGGGGCCAGTTTAAAACCAGGAAGGAGTGGTGAGTTTCCAATGACATCCATATCTCCTTTGAAGTAAGGATGCTGAGAGCGTTAGAAGGCTTTAACTAAGGTGCCCAAGATGCCAGGCCAGCAGGAGTGTCCAGAGCAGTCTCATCCTTTCAGAATGGTGCCTCTTCTAGTCTTCCTGCAGAACCTGCCCTTTCTGGGTTTTTATGAGAAACCACAAGCTTTTCCTCCCACAAGACTAGGCACTGGCCAACCCTTTACTCCACAGATGGAACAGTGAATCATGAAGCCTGGGGGAACACACAGAGACGGCCCTGTCCACGCCACATTGCATTCGGGTGTGGACCCTGGAACTCCACTATGATGTGGGTTTGGAAAGGGCACAGAGACAACGCCTTCCCCAAATGGAAGCGATGAGAAGTCAGTCCAGCTGTCTTTGTAGCTGGAGGGGAGGTCAGGGGTTGACCTGGTCATACTTTCTAAGGATGTGAAGGGTTAACTCTGTCATTTTCCCTAGGACAAGGCAAGGAATTGTAGGGTTAAGTCATAGTAGGAAGATTCAGGGTAGACATTAGAAAGAACTTTCTGGTCCAGCCAGCATGGCTCAGTGGTTGAGCACTCACCTATGAACCAGGAGGTCAAGGTTCAATTCCTGATCAGGGCATATGCCCCGGTTGCGGGTTCAATCCCGCAGTGTGGGGCGTGCTGGAGGCAGCCGATCAATGATTCTCTCTCATCATTGATGTTTTTCTCTCTCCCTCTCTCCCTTCCTTTCTGAAACCAATAAAGATATATTTAAAAAGAAAGAACTTTTTGACCACGAAGGCCACGAGAAGTTGAAACAGATTCATATGAGAAAAGAGAGGAAGCTACATCTTAGGAGAACTATAGGAAATGGTAGCCGCCGGGTAGAGTAGGTGCCCATCGTGGAGATGAAGAGATGGAAGTCTGGGATTACTAGGTTTCCCTTTGAGCCTCATGGCTAAAAACTGCTAGGAGACCTCATATAAACAGAAAGTGTAACTACACTTATTTTTAATTGAATAATCATGGCTTCCAATTTGGGATGATTTCAACAATGCTTCATCTTGTATTTCTATTTTGGCACTCTAGGGGAAATTTGATGTTTCCTGGTAATTTATAACTTTAAC
This sequence comes from Myotis nattereri, assembly GCF_964212035.1. Classification (NCBI taxonomy): domain Eukaryota; kingdom Metazoa; phylum Chordata; class Mammalia; order Chiroptera; family Vespertilionidae; genus Myotis; species Myotis nattereri. Next base: position 10,181,723 of record NC_138082.1, read on the forward strand.
CACAGATTTCCTGAGGCGGTAAGTTTATATGGGAAAATAGTTCACTCTGAATCTTAAAATTTTTTTCTATGGTATAATTTGCCATCACACTAAACACACATGTCATTATCTCATAAGCTCATAATTGCTGACTCCTCTAACCCTGACATCTCCAGAACAGGTAGTTCTCCTTCAAAGAACATACCATGGCAATACGAGCACAAAACTCAGGTGCCCCTGAATGACAGGCAAAGAAGTTTTAATGGAAACGACAACCAGGAGATGGAGAAGTAAAGGATGATCTGGGATCCTGACCTCAATGCTTTCCCTTCCTTGAATTGGAAGGTCCCGTCCTTCATATTTGCTGATGAGGGTGCTACCCTGTACGTAGGGGGCATGTGCTCGGTAGCCTGTCTGGGAGGTGATGAGTTTACACAGATCCAGACACACTCTTGTCCTCTCTTCCTGGTGTTTATGAAATGGCTCCCAGAGGAGCAGTGGAGTCTGGGAGACGAAATCACCCGCCTGCTGGGCTAACCCTGCGGCCATATTTTATCCTGAGCCTGCCAGACGCAGGAATAACGTAGAAATTCATTGAATGATCCCTCGAGACTGTATTGCAGAACAGAGGAGTGATTCCCAACCTTTCCCACATCGTGGCACACGGAGACAACAATACACTGTGGTGATAACACTAATAATACTCCTGGGTAAATAGATGAGGTTGCTTGCAACCAGCGAGGTGACTCCAGCCTCTATAAGCCTTGACTTGATGCCCAGTGGCTGAAAGGCCATTCTTTAGTGTCACCTGTTGGGAAGTGCAGAGTGGAGCAAAATGGTGAGGGCAGAGAGGCACCAGGTGGGAGAGGGCTATGAAATTAGATGGCTTGGATTTGAGTCCTGGCTCAGTCACTTACTATGACCTTGGGTCAGTTTCCTTGCCTCGGTTTTCTCGAAGATGTAATGGGGTTAAGAATAGTAACTACTTCATGGGGCTACTAGTTAATGAATTAGATGAAATTAGTTAATCCATGCAAAGTGCTTAGAAGGGTGCCTGGCACAGCAGGCCCTGGATGAATGGCACCTGCTGCCGTTACTGCTGTATTAGCTCCATGGGCCAAGGCCCGCTTGCCTGCAGAGGAGAGCGCGCATAAACAGTAGTGTGCTCCAGACCCAGTTAGCGGTTATAGTCAGATGTGTCACTGCCTTCTCAATCTGTGCCTCTATTCTTTTCTCTCAGTCCCTTTCTTCTCCCCTTCCCTAATGTGTCTGCGGATGCCTAAGAGGTAGCAGTAACAGAGAAGAGAGAATTGACTTGGGAACAGGAATTCACATCCCAATCCTGCTCCTTCTACCCACTAGCAGTTTCTTTCTTTTAACCAGTCCTATGGAAGGGAACCTGACCCTCATGATCATGAATGAATTAATTAATTAATTAATTATCTGCTCCAGTGTACCTTGGGGTGGAGCTGGATAGTTCATTTGAATCTACCATGACCTGGATTTCTTTTTTTAATTCAGCAGAATCATTTTTCCACCTGAAGGAAATCATGCTCATGGGAAGAAAAAGAAGGAGGAGGAGGAGGAAAAGGAGAAGGAAAGGAAGGAAAGAAGAGAGAGAGAGAAAAAGCAACATCACTATTGTTTATACAGTGAAAAGCTAGTGTCTTTGTCTTAAGAGTATCAGAGTTAGAAACTGGTTTTCTTCCCTCTCTGGTCTCATAATACTAATAATAGCTTACTTATTTTTTAGTCGTTACTATGTTCCAGAAACTAAATTTCCTATATATATTAGCTAATTCACACACACACACACACACACCACAACTCTCTGAATAAATTGTTTATGATCCTCACTTTTCAGACAAGAATATTGTATCATAGAGAAGTTCAATAACGTGCCCACATTTGCACAATTTATGAGCAATGGAACTGGAATTCAAACCCAGCTGGTCTGACTTCCCAACCTGTTTGCTTCGTCTAATTACACTGCCCTAAATTCTTTCCATGGTAGTGAGGTGGAAATTTCTGGAGACAAAGGCCAGTCAAAGGGCTTTGCACTGCTTCCTATCACAGGTGATGCTAAACAGATTTCTTCTACTGACCCTGACCCCTGAGCTGGTGTGCCCCCTCCCACTAGTAATTTCTGCTGGATATGTCGCCTCACCTTCCTGGCCCTCAAGCTCCTCATGGTTTGAGAGATGGAGGTTGACCAGATGCCTGCAGAAAGTCATGGCTACTATGCCATGGCTGCTTTGTGGTGCGGATTATATTGAATGCTGTTGAGTGTGAATGATGGCTGGTACCTAGGTCTGCAGCATGGATGTCCAGCAAAATTAACACAGAGCGAGTTTTCTCTGAATCAAAACACCCTAACACATCCTCACCTGAGGTAGAAACATGCCTTCAATTTGCCACTATTGCCCTCCCAATAGTTGAATGCAAATTGGAGCCTCTTTTACTTCAAGAATAAATCTGTAAATATGTCTCCTAGGTAACATTGTGTTAGCTTTATTACTCAAAGCTTTTGAAAATAATAAAACTGCATTTCTTTTTTAAAATAGTCAGTAATGCAGACATCTCACTTAGGCCTCCTCCCCAATTAGTCTGAATTAGTAAAACATGTTTATTTCTGCTTAAAGGAGGACATAGGATAAATACACACAGATTTATATTCATCCATGAGCAGCACATGAAAAATACCATCTCCCCACATCTGGGATTAGTCTTTCCTAGCTCTATTTTATTTAGGGTGGTTACAACATGTACATCTTTCTTGTTGTTAAAAAATGAATAGCTTAGCCCAAAGAGTCACGCAGAAAAACAGCCAGAGCAACATCTCAATTTAATCCCGATCCTGACAAGAACTGTCTCCCACCTTCAGGGTTTGAAGAGAATTTTCTCTCCCTTTCTCCCCGCCACCCCCCTCCAGCGAGGATGGCCCCCCCCAAGCCTTTTTTCCCCCGCAGCTCCTGGAAACCAGCCTACTGCTCTGGCACAGTCTTAATGAATGTCCTTACCGAGGAGAGCTGGGCAGAGCTGTGTGGCCTGGAGGGTTTGGCAGGACAAAGCCCCACCAAGCTGGCCTGTGGTCTCACTGAAATACACGCCCTTCCTCCATGAAGCCTGGAGCAGGCCTGTGTGAGAAAGACCTTCCTGGAGTTGGGGCACCTACCACAGGCTCAGAACTCTGCCGGTCCCATCCAGTGAGTAGAAGGATGTTCTTGAAGCCTTGCAGAGAGTCCCGACCTGCTTCTCAGGAACGGACCAGCTGGCAGCCTGGAGAAGAGTCAAATTCAACAAGTGGGCATCCTTGGAGACTTCTTGTGGGGCTGGGGGAACAGGGAGGGGAGCCAGGGCCAGCAGTGGTGGCACTCATGGACCTGGAGGGGGAGGGGAAGACAGATGAACGCGGCCAGGACGGTTACTGCCTGACGCCTTTGACAAATGACAACGATTAGCACAATGCATTCACCAGCAAAGAAAACACTAGCAAGGCAGCCATGGAGTCCTCTGAGAAGTACATGTCCTCTCCCGCAGTGGCAGGGCCATCGCCAAGGCAGCCCCTGAGTGTGGCAGGACCAACCAGGCTTTTCCAGCACTTGGTCCCTGTGGTGGGCTGAGTAAAGGCCCCCAAAGAGATCCAGGCCCCAGGCCCTAACCTGTGAATGTTACTGTTGAAGGCAAGGGGAGTTGGCAAATGTGATTAAATTAAGGATCTTAGGGTGGGAGCTATGCTGGATGATCTGGGTGGGCTCTAACTGTGACCAGAAGTGTCCTTATGAGAGGGAGGCAGAGAGAGATCTGACTACAGAAAGGGGGAAGGAGATGTGCGGACTGAGGCAGAGAAGGGAGTGAGGCTCTTTGACAAGGAGGAAGGAGCCTCAGGCCAAGGAATAAGGCGGCCACTGCGAGTGAAAAGGCAAGGAAACAGACTCTCCTACAGAGCCCCGGGAGGAACCAGCCCCGCCAACCCCTTGACTGTAGCCAGACTGCTGGCCTCCAGTGAGCTCGGTGCGAGTATACACTTGTGTTGTGCTAAGCACCTAAGTTTGTAGTCATTTGTGTCTGCAGCAATAGGAGACTGACAAAATTCCCAAGGATGGGGACGCCCAGCTACAAGGCCTCCCTTTAAGGCAAAGAGACTCCCCAAAAGGCAAAAGAGGAGCATTGATGCACATCTGGGCAGATATTTCCACAGCCTGAATACTGTGCGTCTTGGCCACCACTGGGAGCGCTCAGGGCAGGAATGGTGGGAGGAAATTGACATCGACTACTGTGGGCTTCACTGTTCATGTATTATCTTATCTTACCTTCACAACACCTTGTAAGGCAGGTGTTAGCACCCCGGTTTCTGATGAAGACATTGAGCTCAGAGACTTCAGGTCATTTGCTCAAGGTCACACAGTTGGTCTGCAGCATTTCCCCAGCATTTCTCCCCTCCCCTGTCCTGGTATCCCTTCCTTAGGGATCCTCCAAAGTGAGAGATTGGGTGAGACACTTGCTATGGCTACCATTCCAAGAAGTTCATTCATTCATTCATTCATTCATTCAATAAACACTTAGCCAGAACCTCCCAAGTGTTAGGTCCTGCCCTGTGAGAAAAGAAGCGACCTTCTGCCTCAGGTCATTACAAGCCAGGAACAGACTTTTATACAGCAAGTGATGTTGGTGCTTCCCTCTAAAAAGCCCACCACCTCTCAGGCAAGGACAACTGGCACAGAGGACCATGCATGGTCTACAATGAGAATGCTTTTCTTTTACCAAGCAGGAGCTAAAGCTTGGCCTTGTTGGTGACTTGTCTGAGCAGAGGGAAGAGGAACTGGGACTCTTCATGGTGGTGGGGCGGGGGCGGGGGGGCTGGGGGGTGCCACTGGTTTGCTGTGAGAGAGTTTTCCTGGAGATATGCATACGTTTGTATTGGGCCCCAACACTCCCTGCACAACTACAGTGAATGTTGGTTAGTGCTCAGCCAGTGTGGGGGTCCAGGCTATGGCCTGAAACAGTTCTGCTAAACTTGATCCAGAGTTTAGCCTGGACTGACTTGTACAGCATCAGGCTCTATGACAGGCAAAAATAGGGCCTAACGCTTACACCCACATCAGCTGCTCTGTCCCTGGGTGTAACACACGGGCACTGTGGAGTTTTGACGGGATGTCCCTCTCTTTATGTTCCCTCCCAGCAACGATGTTGACTTTGCTCCCATTTGGTCTTTTGTTGTTAGTTGTTTCAAATAGGATGCTTTCAGTCACAAACAGAAAATCCCATCCAAACTGGCTCAAATAATCAAGGTATTTTGTTGGCTCCATTTACCTGAAAAGTCTAGAAGTAGGGCTGCCTTCTAGGGAGGCTTGTTCTCGAGCCTCACACAATGCAATTGGGCCTCCATTTCTCTCTCCATTTCTCAGCTTCATTTCCTCATCAGGCTCTACCCACATGAGGTTCTCTTCTCAGGACCCCCAGGATGGCTGTCAGTACCCCAGACTGAGTGCTGTTGGCCTCGACAGGAAGAATAGGATGATATTCCCTACTGGAAGGGAGAAGTGTGATGGTTCAGAGCTGACCACATGCTCCCTTCCTAGCACCAGGGGTGGAATCACCTAGGAGCACACAGCTGAGAAGCCAGGGGAAGAGTGATTTCCCACAGGAAATTAGGGATGTTATTAAGAAGGGGAAGGGGAAAATGGAGAGGTACCAGGGAGCCAACCAAAATATGTCTATGAAATGTCTACAAAACTGATAGGTTGTTGTTGTTGTTGTTGTTGTTGTTTTGGTCTTAAATGAACAAATTTCTACCCTTCTTAATACTTCCTCAGAGTGAATATTCTTGCAAGGGTTTTCTTAATTGGGTGCTTACAATATCACATACTTCTTAACACTTCGGTGAGCAGATTTCTTCTTCATTAAGCCTCCCAGGCTTTCAGATGCCAGCTCTTCCCTCTGTTCTTCTCGGTGCTTCCCCTCAAAGAAGCAAGGCTGAAACATTGCCCTTGATTAATCACAGGCCAATTATCTAGTTTGTGGATTATCGGGACTCCTCCTTTTTCTTCCCACATCCTTCCTGTCATATAGCCATCCCCCTGCTCATTAACAAGCCTGCCTGAAAAGATAGGGTAAAAAAAAGAAAAAAGGAAATAGAACTTCAAATCAGCCAATTTAACTCCTAACCAACCCTGGTAAAAAAATTTTTGAGGAGAAGTTGAAAAGAAATGAGGGCATGAGATTATCTTGAATTTCCATGATTCATGGTAATTTTGTTGACTCCTTCCCCATACCTGTTGTACCCCTACCCTCATCCTCCTTAGAGATACTGAAAACAAGGCATATTCCTTAAACACCCAGGAATGTAATGTGGTTTCATTCTTGCTCTCTCATTTCCCAGATATCTCAATAATTTTTTAAAGAACTTTTTAAATCAAGACAATGATTTTTGAGACCTGTTGAAAGGATAATAGCTCACCCCATCTGCCCAAGCTAAGAACTCACACCCCCATATCTCAGGTTCTTAATGAATAAGAGTCAATGAATAAGAGCCCTTGCTAAGGCAGGTAAACAGAGTGAAGGGGGTTGGGAGCACGTGGGGGTCCCTCCCAGCGAGCCAGAGTGTTCCCATCACCTTCACCAAGCATCTGCCTGCTATTTCCACCCACCATCTACGTCTGACTGACTCCTCCTAACTCTGGACAGCATCTGGTGATGAACGCCTAGGCCAGTGATGGTGAACCTATGACACGCGTGTCAGAGGTGACACGCGAACTCGTTTTTTTGGTTGATTTTTCTTTGTTAAATGGCATTTAAATATATAAAATAAATATAAAAAATATAAGTCTTTGTTTTACTATGGTTGCAAATGTCAAAAAATTTCTATATGTGACACGGCACCAGAGTTAAGTTAGGGTTTTTCAAAATGCTGACAGGCCGAGCTCAAAAGGTTCGCCATCACTGGCCTAGGTTTTTGCTCTTCTTAGCGGAATTCAAACAAAATGGAAAAGGATATCTCTGTTATTTTTTAAGAAACATTTTCCCCCGCAACATCTGAAAACAAGCCACTTGCAATGAGATTTATCTTTCTCCTGGCATACTTAGTGGAACAGAGACTTCCAACTTGGCTATTAGATAAGAGCAGTAATTAGAAAGATCCAGCTCCTTTATTTCTCATAGTTCTGGAGACTGGAAAGTCCGAGGTCAAGGGACCAAGAGATCTGGTGTCTGGTGAGGCTCACTTCCTGGTTCATGGATGGCTGTCTGTCTGTCTGTTCACTGCGTCCTCATGGTGGAAGAAAGGGGCAGTCTCTTTCGCAAGGGCACTAATCCCATCGTGAGGGCTCCACCCTCATAGCCTAAGGACTACCCTCATGACCTAATCCCCTCCCCACCTCCTGGGGATCAGGTTTCCGCATGTAAATTTTGTTGAGACACACATTTGGTCTATGGCAGGGCTGGCCCTTCCTTTACCTGGCCATGCGGCCTGGCTTATGTGACCTGTGCCTTCATAGGCAGAGAGGTAAGCCACGCACTGGCAGCCTCCCCCAGAGTGCGTAGAAGGGTCATAAGCAACCCACACCCTCAGCCATGTCAGTGGTGACTGTTACGGCAGCATAAAGCATTGCTGGACTCGGAAACAGAAAAAATTGAGCTCCTGATCCACCTTTGCACCAACGCTGCGGCCAACTGAGGCAGGCAACAGCCTCTCTGAGCGTCAGCTTTCTCATCTGTAAATGTGACCCTCAACCACCCGGGTACATGCCCTCTCTATAACGGTCACAGCAGTAAGCCAATAAGCTTGGGAGGAGGGCATAGTCCACGCTGGAGCACTCATGGAAGCCTTTCTTCCCGTATGAGGGTAACTGGCCCTCAAAAATCCAAGTAAAACTCTGCTCAAACTTGGTTGGCTTGACAGCTGCCTTCCATCTCCCCTGGGAGACATACCATCTCCCCAGTGCTCATCGCTTCTAGTTTCCTCTGCCAGCTAAGAGCTGACAATATCTGCCTTTGGGTGTACGATTCCACTTGCTTCTCCAATGTCATTACCGCCCTAATGATCGGCAGCGGGCACTATGCTAAGCAATTGACATATATGGTACGACATTATGTAGTCCTTATTCTAGGTGACAATATACTAGTTGCTGCTGTTGTCTCATTTTTCCAGGGGAAGAAGCTGAGGCTCAGAAAAGATTAGTGACTGTCCCTTTCCCAAGGTCACATGGCTAAGAAGAGACAGTCAGGCTGCAAAACTACCAGGGCCTGCCTGAATGTGTTCATTCTCTAACCATTGCACTTTACTGCCTCCTCATTCCCTTTGCCCAGGCTGAAGGGATGGGCCACAGCAGGCTCCAGAGAGAAGGCAGGCCTGCCTTTGTGGGGCCCTAATGGAGATTAGCACTTCCTTCCTGGATTCTGGCCCCTCGTCCCTAGGATGGCTGATCTCTGAGCCCCATGCAGGACCTCTGGGTGAGAACCTACTCCCCTGTCCCCACCCAACAGGCTCACAGATAGACGGAAGCCCAGGAAGGGAACAGAACCTCACATCGCCAGGTCTCGGGAACCTGAGGATTAATTGCCCTGCCAGCAGCTTGTTAGAGGCCCTGTTGGCAGATGAGGAGAGCAGCAATAGAATCGGCCAATTAAGCAGCCAATGGTGCTGAACTAAACGTGACCTCGAACTTAATTGTGGATGTTGTTTCTCAGCAGTTTCTCACCAGTCTGGGTTTGGGAGAAAGAATGGGATGGTAAGGGGAGGGCGAGTAGCCAGAGGAGTGTCCTGTTGTAGGGGACACATCTGCCCAGGAATCCCATTTCTTTCTCTCTTCTTGGGACAGCAGCATCGAGGATTCAGTGATTTCCAGCACAGGAATGTTGGGGAGGGGCGGCTGGTCTCTCTGCTGTAGCCCAGGAACGGCAGGCAGGTGACAAAGGACCAGGCCTTGTCAGTTGAGTGAAACATTTCCCAATCGGCTGGAGACCCAGACCCAGGGCCACACTTCTAACGGGTGTGGGGACAACGCAGGAGGCAGGAGCCCGCAGGTAGGAGAGCTCACGCACAACCTGAAAACTCCTCTTTCCTCTCTACTCATGCCACCAGCTTCGTGATTTGGGAGCCCCTGGTCCCCTCCAACTTTCTAAGTAAAGCCCTGGAGTGCCCTGTGTGTGCGCCTGGAGAGCAGTGGTGCTGTGGCTCAGATCAGAGAGAGACAATGTCTCCACACTAGCCTGGCTGCTTCCCCAGTGGCAGCCATGGAGGGCCGCCATTTGGCTCTCAGGAAACAACTTAACATTCAGCCCCAAGGAGTGCAGTGGGCGACAGCCTCCCCCTGTTAGAGCCGTCAGGCCCCACCTCGGCTCTGAGGGCAGCCCCCAGGCAGTGGCTGAGCATGGAGGAGGAGAGGGCCTGGCTGTCTCTGCCTCTACTGGGCGGCCCTGGCTCCAGAGCTTTTGTTGGGTTGCCTGAGACTGTCAGGTCAACACTGTGTTCTGAGGCTTCCCCTACCCAGTTCTGCGGCCTCTCCCTTGTATTTTGCACAGGCTTTACCCCTGAATCAGTCTGTCCAGGCTCTCATAGCACAACACCACTGACTAGGGGGCAGGGGTTATACAATTACTTACAGATCTGCAAATTCGAAGTCCAAGATCAAGGGGCCATCGGGGTTGGTTTCTGGTAAGAGCCCTCTTCCTGACTTGTAGACGGCCGCCTTCTTGCTTTGTGCTCCTGTGGCCTTTCCTCTGTGCACGTGGAGATTCTCTCTTCCTATAAGGACACTGGTCCTGTGGGGTCTCAGTTAACCTTAATTACCTCCTTAAAGTCCCTATCTTCAGATACAGTTACAGTGAGGGGAGGAATACAATTCAGTCCTTCACACCCCTCAATAAACTTCTTATATTTCTGTCTTAGCATGTGCTTCCCAGACGATTCAAACCAACTCAGCCTCCTACCTAGGGGCATGTCCCAACCTCAAAGGGCTGTTTCTTTCTCCCCATTTCTTCCTAGTCCTATTCTGATTCCCCAACCGATGTCCCCTCCCTGCTTGCTCCTGTCCCAGTCCCATGGCCTCAGGCCCTGCCAACCAGTGCCTATGATGTCTTCTCCCAGATCTCAGCCTCCAAGAAAAGCAAATAGGATCCCCAAACAAAGGGGGAAATGTCACAGGCTGGAGAAAGTGTTTTTACCTCTCGAATGTGAGATTCTACGTCTGCAGAGTCTCCTGACAGCACCGATGCATTGAGTGAGTGCCTCCTTGGTGAGTAAGGTGCCAAAGGTAAGAGGTGTGGAGCCTGCCTTGGGAGCAGACAGTCGGTTGGAGGTGGGGCCAGGGGACACAGAAACATGGAGAATCTGAAGCACCAGGGGACAACCATGGACAAGGGAGCCCAGAGGGAGAGGACCTCAGCCTGGGAGGACCTCAGAGGACTCCTTCATACAGGCAGCATTGGGTTTGGCCTTGCATGACAGGCAAGGTCAGGTATTATAAGCAGAAGGAGGGGCAGAGATCCAGGGTCAGAAACATTCAGGAAGATTCAAGGCACTGTGACCAGCCTAGCAACAGGGAGTGTATGGCGTTGTGAAGATAAAGGTAGAGTTATAAGGTGTATTTAAATAATGGGGGTTTTGCAGTAGATGAATGGATTAGAAAACTGTGGTACATCTACACGATGGAATACTATGCTGCTCTAAAAAGGAAGGAACTCTTACCATTTGCAACGTCATGGATGGAACTGGAGAGCATTATGCTAAGTGAAATAAGCCAGTCAATGAAGGAAAAATACCACATGATCTCACTCATTCATGGATAATAGAGACCATTATAAACTTTTGAACAATAATAGATACAGAGGCAGAGCTGCCTCAAACAGATTGTCAAACTGCAGCGGGAAGGCCGGGGAGGGTTGGGGGGCAGGAGGTAGGGGGGTAAGAGATGAACCTAAGGACTTGTATGCATGCATATAAGCATAACCAATGGACATAAGACACTGGGGGATAGGGGAGGCTGGGGACTGTCTAGGGCGGGGGGATAAAATGGACACATATGTAATACCCTTTGTAATACTTTAAGCAATAAAAAAAAAAAAGAAAAAAAGAAAAATAAATAAATAAATAAATAAATAATGGGGGTTTTGAATGCCAGGGTGTTTGGATTGTATTCTGTTGGTACTGTGGAGCCATGAAAAAATGTCATTATAGAAGTGATGTGATCAGATTAGAGCTTTAGAAATATAAGTTCTTGGCAGGACAAAAATGTAGGGATTGGAGGTGAGTAGAAAAGCTAAAGGTTGTTCTAGCAGGAAAGCAAGAAGGATATGGGCTTGACTTGTCCAGAGAAGTGGCCTTGGTGAAGAGGGATAGGATTGGAGATTGATTGCAGAGGGGAATAACCAACAAGATGGACAGGGGACAAGAGAAGATACCAGGGCCATGAGTCTGAATGATCTGCAAAATGACCTTAGAACAGGACTGAGCCAAAGAGAAAAGAGTATGGGTAGAGACACACTGAGGCTGAGATGAAAGCAGTTGGATATGGAGTCTGGAAGAACGATAAGTTAAAGATACAATTTGGAAGTTATTCCCACCGTCAACTCCACACCGCTGATGCAGTTGCTGAAAAAAGAGAGAAAGTAAAAAGAGAAGAGAACCCAAGACCAAAACTTGGGATAGCCTCGCTTTACTGGAACAATTGAGATGGCACCAAAACATGGTGGGCAGACGTTCCGAAAGAATTCCAAGTAGAAGGAGATGGTCAACAATGTCAGTGCATCATATAGGATAACTGCCAAGTGGAGCACAGAGGGGGTGGGGAGGGGCGTGGAGTTGGCCTTAGAGACAATAGTTACATCAGCGAGCTGCAGGCAGAGGACAGTCCTGCTGGGTTGAGGCTTGAGCTGAAGGCGGGGAAGTGAGGTGGAGGTCTGCTGACGCCTCTCCGAGGGCATCTGTTAAAGGACACAGGAGAAAAGGCAGTCTTCATTCATGCAAGAACAAGTCCCAAAGAGTTGTTAATCTAAGAATGCAAAATTTTTAAATCTTTTTATTTGAGAATAATTTCACACGTGAAGAAAAGTTGCAAGAACGTAAGTTAGACATAGAATATCTGTATACTTTTACTCAGATTTACCTATTGTTAACATTTAGCCCATTTGTTTCATCATTGTCATGCTTTCATATATATGTATATATACATGTATATATCATATATATATGTTTACATAGATATACATGCATATATGTGTGTAAAATATTTTTCTAAATATTTTGAGAGTAAATATCTACATCATGACCCTTCACCCCTAAATATATCAGTGTGTATTTACTAAGAACAAAAGTATTCGCTTACATAACCAGAGTATATTATCAACCGTAGTAAATTTAACATTGATACACTCCTCTTTTCAATGGCCCGATAATGCCCTTTAGAGCATTCTCCTCTCTCCCCAGGCCTGCCTTGCTGTATTCTCAGCAGCTGTAGCCCCTGGGTTGAGGGGGTGGTCTCCTCATTATCAGGCACATAAGCCATATGTCAGTTGCCAGTGGCCCTAGAGAAGGATATGAATCCTAGCAAAAAGCAGAACTGCGTGGAAGTAAATTAGGCTGACCTCCACGTCTGCCAAGCTCCTGCCCGCATATTAGAAGAATTCCTTTTCATTTCCCTTCTCTGTTTTACAAAAGAAAAGAAAAAAAAAAAACACCCTGTGTCAGTCTTCTGAGGCTTTCTCAGCTGTGGAAACAGTGCTGTGTTCTCTTTGGGCAAAGAATGCTTTTCTGAGCCTGTGGTAATACATCCACGTCAATGGAGATGGATCCTTCATGAAACCCACAGCCACCTCGTGGACTTCAGTAAGGAGCGTCCTGCTGCAGCCTTTCTTGGATGATGGTGTTTCCCTACAGTCTCTGGCCCGTAAGGGATGCAGTGAGGGGTGCGTGCCGTTGTTACCCCTTCCGAGGCTGTTTACTTCCTGAATTAAACTCCAAGACAGATTATACCTGGTACTTCGGGGTGTTTCTGACCTGAATACTGTTAGTAGGATTATTTGGAAACGTGTCCTCCTTAATACTTGTCTTTGTGGATCTCAGCAATCCCAGCATCTCACACTGGTGTTCTTCCTTTCAGCAGATGCAAACTACTAGTATATGTCCCCCTGTATTTCCTATTTGGGGTTGGCTGCCAGAAATCCCAGAGCCACACTTAGGACTCAATTACAATAAATATATTAGCATAGCTTTTTCTTATATTTGTGTCATTTACCATATATATGTATATATTTAATTTTTATATATATATATATATATATCTCCATGTGTGGGTCTCTATGTATAATTATCTACATATGGTTTTACTGTACATGTGTCTTTAACATTAAACATCTTAAAATCATTTTGGGAAGCAAACAGGGTATGCCTCAAAAATACATAGTTCCTCCCAGGTCACTTGTCTCATTCTGGCCACTTCTTCTCACCCTTCCACATGTAAAAGCAAGCCCAGAATATTTCTCTCATGCCTATTAGCTACCTCTCCCGGTCCCAACTATAAATGGCCATGCCACAGGCAATTTGGCTTGGGGCACTGAGCTCACAGTTAAAATAGAAACTTCTCTCCTTGGATTACATCCTGAGTTCTTGTGTTTATTTAATTTCTTCTGGGAAATTCGAGTCTGATGCTGACAAAAGCCAAAGAGAATGCGCCCGAGGGGCACCACCTTCCAAGCTGATTTCTGTGAGAGAGAAGAGGAGAGAGCCTGACCTTCTCTGGGGAGGTGGGTGTCCCCCAGCCAGGGCAAAGGGCAGAGTAAGGGTTAGCGGGCAGTTTCCCACAGGTGACCCTTCCTTGTAACAAGGTAGACTCGTAGCAGATTATTGGCTCGGGGGCCTCAAGAGTGGGGCCAAGAGCCTAGGGCAGACAGGTCTGTGAGAACCTTCAGGCATTTCCCTGTGACACAGAAAACACACTTACTCTGGTGGTTGGCTTTAGAGCCAAGTCTACACTGGCTGGCTGCAAATTTCTAAGAAGAACCAGAGAAGTTATTTTGGTTTGTTTTTTAATATATTTTTATTGATTTCAGAGAGGAAGGGAGAGGGAGAGAGAAATAGAAACATCAGTGATGAAAGAGAATCATTGATTGGCTGCCTCCTGCATGCCTCCTACTGGGGATCGCACCTACAACCCAAGCATGTGCCCCTATTGGGAATTGAACCTTGACCTCTTGGTTCTGAGGCCAGTGCTCAACCACTGAGCCACATCAGCCGGGCAAAACCAGAGAAGTTTAAAAATAGATATGTAGGTGGGGTCGTTTTGCCCTGTCCACCCTAGACTATAATGATAATAGACGACACTTGTACACATCTTCCAAGAGCCAGGTATTTATTGTTCCAAGCACTTAGAACACACACACACACACACACCATCCATGAGAGGCATGTTATAAATATTTGCATTTTACAGAGGAGAAAAATGAGGCTCAGAGAGGGTAAGTAACTTGCCCAAGGTTACACAGCTAATGAGGTGACAGAGGCGGTTCTACTCCAGAAGTCTTGCTTCTACGATACTCATCCAGTGGCCAGCGCACGACTTTCAGATGGCCCTATCCCACATAAGCCAGAGGAAACAGACCCCTGAGTCCCAACTAGTGTATAATATTGGTGTCCAGCCCCTGAGAACTCCAGAGAATATTTGTTCACTAGGACTATGTCAACCTGTTTTTTTATTCATTGTCCAGAAATGATATAAAGTGTGCCGATTTAGAGACTAGTTATAAGTCTCTTTTAAAGAATTTCAGAGACATCACGCTTAAACATTCTAAAAGGAGGTGAGAATTTGGATCATGTATTCATTCAAAACACGTTTATTAGGCACCTACTGCATTCCTTGCACTTTGCTGGGTTCTGGAGAGATGATAACTCAGCCTCAGTGGTCCCTACCCTCAGGACACTGCTGGTCCAAGGACATGATGCAGTGGGGCAGAGAGGGAAAGGGGAGCCTGAGGTGGGGGGGGGGGGTCCCATCCTGCTATTACCCTGCTGTGGGCCTAAGTTTCCACAGCTGTAAAGTGAGGGAGGCTCTGGACAATTCCTGTAAAGTGCTTCTAGCTCCGAAGTTTGATTCTAATGGCAGTCGCTGCTCATGCTTTTAACGAATATTTGCGAACCTCTTCGCACCAGCCATTGAGATAGGCTGTCACGTACATCTCTAATTTTTCAAGCAGGTGTCAGGACACAATGTAGTGAACAGTTACGAAGGTGATTTTATTCAGGTTATTGCTCTAAGGGGAACATTCATTAATGAAAAATGCATCAAAGCAGAGGAAGGGACCTGAGGTGTATAGAGGCAGGTAGACCAGGGAATCAGTCCCAAGTCTTATGGGAGTCATAGGAAAGGATTATCAGGGACTATCCCACGGCAGGGGGGGTGGTCCTTCGCATCTACCCGTTTCCAGAGCCCAGAGGGGAAGGATTTCTGAGCGGTTCCCCAGGAACATGGAGCTGAGGAAAAGTTCAGTATTGTCACAGGGGCCACATATGCCTGTGATGTACACATGTATAACCAAGGGGTTCCAAAAACCACAAAATAAATATGGAAAAATATTCCCAAAGCGTCTATTCTTACTGGAAATCATGGGGGCAGGATTATTATTTTATATGAAACAAACACCTAAATAAAAGAATGAAAATATGGTTTTAAAGGTAAAACCTTAAAGAGATTTCATCCTTGAAATAGCACCACCCCTCCCCCCTCAGTCATTTGGGTTCCTCTATAGAAAAGTCTGAGAAGCACTGACGGTTTGTTTTCTTATTGAATTCTCACAACTCTTTCATGAAACATACATTTTTTTTACCAAAGCTTCCTGGAAATGATGTTAGCTTTCATGTCATGTTTTGTTTCTTCACGTGCCTCCATAACTGTCTTTCTTCTGACCTTAGAGTGTTTTTAATGACAAATTTTTTATTTTGGAATATTACAGAAGCATTGCAAGGAGAGTACAGAGTTTCTGGGTACCCTTCACCTGTATACCCCGTTTCTGCTAATGGTAATATCTTACATCACCATGGCACATTGGTCCAATCTAGTAAAATTAACATTGGCCATTACTAGAAACTAAAATACAGGCTTCATTTTCATCCCACCAGTCTTTCCTTTTACTCACCACCATTCCACATGGAACTTAACACAAATGCCTTTTGATTCACTGAAAGAACCTTTCAAGAGGCCTACTAAGTGCCAGGCATCGCCCCACGTCTTGCGGAGTCAATGAAAGCCGCACTCCTGGGTGTGAGAGCATAGAAGAGGGGCCATGGCGGGGGGCGTGGCTTATCTGCTCTGCTCTACACAAGCATGAGGAGTCTTCATTACCCAGGCCTGTATGTTTAGATCTGAAACCACTTGCCAACGGGTGTGCCAGCTCTGGTGCACACCCCCACACCCCAGCAAATAGAGGCGCCTCGGCAGTGGCGTGGATGGGTTGCTCAGCCCCTGCCCCCAACTGCACCCACATGTGACCTCCATTAGTCTGCCCCTCTGGAGCCCAGTGATGAAAGGTTAGCACCTTTGAAATCAGATAAAGGGCGTCAAGCCACAGCTGTGTTTGTTTTATAAATTAAAGGATGGAATCATTAAAATGATTGTTTTCCTGAAAATAAAGAGATTAAACAAGCCTTGATTCTCCCCTGCTGTGTCCCTCCTCTTTTTCCAATTTGTCTCCAAAGGACTCCAGCCTCATGTTAGAGAGCAAAGAATTATCTCTGTTTCAATCTTGGGGACTGGGCAGGCTCCATAACAATTATAATTCTTATCTGAGCCCCCTGGAGGCGAGGGGGCCACTGAAGCCGAATTCTTTCCAGTATTAACTGCCATTCAAATGGATCCTGGAGAATAATTGAGCCTGTTCCTTTAATAGTGGGGGACCCTCAAGGTGACTGTCAAACTTCCCTGTTTAGTCCTTGTTCCCTAACCCTCTTCTGGGAAAGGTTGATGCATGTCAAGAATTTAAGATTTTAACACAGAAAAGGGGGAAATAAGCACATGAAAATTGCTTAGACAATCGCCTGGCATTCAGGAAGTACTCAATAAACGTGAGTTATTTTTACTGCACTTAAGATGCCCATGAGAGACATTTGTACTGAATTTGGAAGATAATGAAATCTTTAGGGTTTTTTAGGAGGATGACAAGGTTGGACCAGAATGGTGATCCTCAAGGAACTTACAACCTAGTAAGGTCTTAAGTAACACACACAACTAAATATAAAGTAGTGAATCTAGTAAGTATTCATAATTATGCAAAGTCTCATATCAAGCCTATTGTGTAGCCATTATTTTACCCACAATTTACAGCTGGAGAAACAGATTACGAAACTAGTAAAAGCAGAGCTCTGAGCCCATGTGGTATCGACACCTTCTCTTTGACACCTAGAGAAAGTGTGGTGGGGGTCCCACCTCCCCTCCACTCCACACACAGCTTCATCACAGCAGGGCCCACTGTGGTGCGGCTATTGGTGTCTCTCTTCCCACTATGCTGGGAGCAATGTGAGGGTAGAATCCAGCCCTGACCGAGTAGCTCAGTTGGATAGATCATCATCCTGATACCCCAAGATTTCAGGTTCAATCCTGGTCAGGGCACATACAAGAATCAACCAATGAATGCATGAATAAGTGGAACAACAAATTGATGTTTCTCTCTCTCTCTCTCTCTCTCTCTCTCTCTCTCTCTCTCTCTTCCTCTCTCTCTAAAAATAAATAAATAAAATTTAAAACAAAAATTAGGTGTCCCCTGAGGGCTAGTACAGAGCCTGACTGGTGTGGGTACTTAATGAAAAGGTATAAAATAACACAGGAAAGGACCTGAACCTGGGCATCGCTGCCCACGAACTCCTTGTGTCCTTGGTCTGTTGACTAATCTCCTGTTTCCTCTTCTGGGACAAAAGGGTGAACCTATGGCCTATTTTACCAAAACATCATGGACAATTAGCAATGGGAGCACCAAAATGCTCAGGGAATGCAAAAAGGCAGCCAATGAAATTAATTGTGGTCAGTTCCCTGACCTCTGTAATGAAAGAAGATCCTTCATTTTTGAAAACGGGCAAATAAAAAGCTTTCCCCTTCAAGCCAGCATGGGGGTTGCTGTACTCCATGAGGAAACAGGAGGCAAGCAGCCCAGGAGATGAGGCTGAAAATAGGCATTAAGCCTGGTGGTTTCCAGAATCAATGTATAAAGATAGCGCATTGTGAGTCATTCCTGTGCCCACGTGAGACTTAGAGAATTGGGGGAAACCTCACCCGCTGTCCCTCTCCCAAAAAAGAAAAAGAAGTGATGCCTATTATTAAAAATAATAATAACGACAATAATAAGCCTTGTAGCAAAGGAAAATGACCTCTCCCAATCCACACTGACAAAACGGACTCTTACAACGGACATTAGAAAATCTTAAGAGAAGAGCCAATACTGAGCCCTTGCTCAATTTCTGGAGCTCCTGCCAGGCCTCTGAATTGTCCATCAGAAAATCCCTAAGGAGAGCCCGGCCAGCGAGGCTCAGTGGTTGAGCATCGACCTATGAACCAGGAGGTCACAGTTTGACTCCCGGTCAGGGCATATGCGCGCTCAATCCCCAGTAGGGGGTGTACAGGAAGCAGCCAATCAATGATTCTCTCTCATCATTGATGTTTCTCTCTCTCTCTCTCTCTCTCTCTCTCTCTCTCTCTCTCTCTCTCTCTCCCCCTCTCCCTTCCTCTCTGAAATCAATAAAAACATTTTTTTAAATCCCTAAGGAGAAATAAGAGAATGTGGAAAATGACCAAGGCCCTTTTGTATGGTTACCCAGCAATAAAGCCCTACATTTTAAAAGCACTAGGTGGGCTCAAAGGGGAAGACCAAGCCGTCCTCGGAGGCGTCCTCCAGGCCAGGCTAAGCCAGGCCAGCATCCCCTGGGAGCAGGCAGCCCCAGCTACCAGCAGCTGGGTGAGAAGCTGGGTGGGAGCAGGGAGCCGATCCCCTTCATTCTTTCTGCAACATTGGATCCCGTCCCTGGGGCCTGTATTATTTAATGATGCAGAACTTCCCTTTCCCCTGAGATCGAGCTCCAGCTGGGCCACTCCGGCTGCTGTGAGAGCTTCAGGTGGGGGTTTGGAACAAGAGCAGGGCGGTGCCCCTCTGCCTGGGCAGCAGAGGCTGGGGGGTAGTCTGCTGGCTGCCCCAGGAGGTGACCCCTGTTTAGTTCACCCCAAGGCAGTAGCCAGAGGAACAAAATGAGGTTGGTTTTAGCTGACATTTAACATTTGTTTGCTTCTCACCTTTCAAGCTAACATTTTAATTTCAGCTTTAGGCAAAACTGACAAATAAAATTGTGAAACATTTAAAGTGTACATCGTGGTGATCTGATATACATATACGTTGTGAAAGGATTCCCCCCATTTGTGAGTTAACATATCCATCTCTCTCTTTCTTCCTTCCTTCCTTCCTTTCTTTCTTTCTTTTTCTTTCTTTCTCTCTTTCTTTCTTTCTTTCTTTCTTTCTTTCTTTCTTTCTTTCTTATTTTGGTGAGAACATTTAAGTTCTCAGCAAATTTCGATTAAATATAGTAAATACAGTAAAAGCAAATACAGTATTATGACCTATGGTCACCATATGTTACCTTAGATCCTCATGCTAGCTTTTTTTAAAAAAGAAAAATATCAAAAATATAAAAACGGTAGCCCTAACCAGTTTGGCTCAGTGGATAGAGCGTCAGCCTGCGGACTCAAGGGTCCCAGGTTCGATTCCGGTCAAGGGCATGTACCTTGGTTGCGGGCACATCCCCAGTAGAGAGTGTGCAGGAGGCAGCTGATCGATGTTTCTCTCTCATCGATGTTTCTAACTCTCTATTCCTCTCCCTTCCTCTCTGTAAAAAAAATCAATAAAATATATTTTAAAAAATAAAAATAAAATAAAATAAAAACATGGAGAGAATAATACAGTTGGCCCCATATACACCTCACCCAGATTCAACAATTAGGATTTGCCACATTTGCTCTACCCTTTTTTCCTTTTTTGCCTTTGATGAACTATTTTATTTAAAGTAAACCAAAGATAACATGTCATTTCAGTCCTACAGACTTCAATATGAATCTCAAATAAAAAAAGATATATCTTACAGAACCCCAACACTATTATCATGCCCAACAAAATAAACAGTAATTATTTGGTATCCTCTAATAGTAAGCTCTCCCTCTGACTATAAGAAATGATACCTCGGGGTTAGAATCAGAGCTAAGGAAATGCCCCTCCCCGCTCCCTCTGCTGTTTGAGGGGGAAGAAATCTAGCCACAAGCTCATTCCAGAATCTTGGCCTCCATCCGGAACCTTGGGTCCTGCCAGGTGGACATTCCCCATAAACAACTGCCCTTTGGGTCTCACAGACATGGGCATTCTTCTGTTCCCTGTCCCTAAAGCAGCCCCTAAAGCAAGAGCTTGGGCTTCTCAGCTACCAGAGTGTTCTCACACTATGGAGTGTGTCAGAATCATCTGGAAGGCTGATGAAACACAGATTCCGGGCCCTAACCCCAGAGCTTCCAGTTCAGCGGATCTGGGGCGGGCCTGAGGATATGCATTGCCAACCAGTGCCCAGATGATAGGGATAGCCAGTCTAGGAACCAAACTTGGAGGGCAAACCTAGAGCCTGCATGGCTGTCCTCCACTGAATGCCCACCTTGTGCTGGGCCCCATCTGTGTGCGGGGTGGGACTTGCAAGAGGGACTTCATTCCCCCGCGTTATTCTTACTGCTGACACACTTGGATCTTGATCCTGGTTTCTGTCCTCGGTAGCGGGTTACCTTTTGGTCTCATTTCCCACTAACTGGGTTTCCGCTACCTTGTTACCCAGTAGCTTGCTTGGCCATGATTGGGCTCCTCGCCTTCTCCATTCCTTAAGGGACCAGAATTCTCATCCTCCAACCTGAGTCTCCTCTGGTCCAGTGACCTCACACCAGGCTCTTGACTTGTCCCAGGGCGTGGCTGAGTGTCTCCTGTCCTCTCCACCTCCAGCAGCTGTGAGGAGACATCCTTTCTTATTGTCTCCCCAGAGGAGCGCCTTTGCCTAAGTCACACAAAGGTGCTGTGCCAGGCCCTAGTCTGGTTCTCTGTCAATTGCTTGCTCCGCCCTGATTGCTGGATTCAGCCTGGACTGTTGAATAATGAGTCCTGTCTGGCCCCCACCTCCAAACCATGCTCATCCCCCAGCCCTCCCAGCCCCAGCCCTTGCCTGAGCCTACAGTGCACGTGCTTTCCAGCTGGCTCCTTCCCAGTGTAGGCCCCACAGGGGCTGCCCACCCTGGTTCTGTCAAGGCCCAGGCCTGAGCCAGGTGGGCTTCCTGAAGAACCACAGCCCCATCCGTTGCCTTCCTGTGCAGAGGCCGGAAAGAGCTGAACCAAGCTGTCTCCATCTTATTTGCCCCTGAAATGCAAGTATGTTCAAGATCTAGACTCCAGAAGTTATTAAAATTAAAGCTGACAGTCCTAACTGTTTTGGCTCAGTGGATAGAGCGTCAGCCTGCGGACTCAAGGGTCCCAGGTTCGATTCCGGTCAAGGGCATGTACCTTGGTTGCAGGCACATCCCCAGTAGAGAGTGTGCAGGAGGCAGTTGATTGATGTTTCTCTCTCATCAATGTTTCTAACTCTCTAACCCTCTCCCTTCCTATCTGTAAAAAATCAATAAAATATATTTTTTTAAAAAATTAAAGCTGGCACATCACGGTTCATGAATCAATGGCCCCTCCCAAGCAAGCGTGATGGCTCTCCTGAGATCAGGAACCATGCCCAGGACACTCCTCACCCTGGCAGCACCTGGGTTGTTTCTCAGAATAGCTGTTGTTCTGATGTAATTAATGTTGAGCCCGGTTTTCCTCCTTCATCAGGGGGGGAATGCAGCTGGGGCTCAGACCACCTTCTACACCAAACCTCAATTGGCCAGCCAGTTAGTGAGCCAATGTCACAGACCCATTAACCCCCAGAGGAGGCCTCAGGGATGAAAGCAGGGGTGTGGGCCCCACCTTGGGTGCATCCATCCATCCATCCAACCAGTAAACGTTCACTGAGAGCCTACAGAACCAGGGGCTGGTTTAGGCACTGGGAGGGCCACAGAGAACAAAACCGACAAAACCTTTGTCCTTGTGGATGTTGCATTCCAACGACGGAGACAGATAATACACAGGTAAATAAGTGGAAATACATAGTAAATAAGGCCCTACTATAACACTATATTAGAGTCCAGATAACACAACTGTGTGAAATGTGGGTTATTGTGAGATCAATGAAATGTCGGGGTAACCCGCTACCGAGGACAGAAACCCAATGTTCTCTTTGCTCAAGTTAAAAGCAAAGTTGGTATGCTATTAAAGGGCCCCACAGTGTAAGTAATGTAAGAAGAAAACACTAAGAAAAAAAGTAATAAAACAACTCAGGAAGATAGAAATTGTCGGGGAAGTGAAAGTTTAAAATAGTTTGATTTATATAATAAGTAGAATGCCTCACCAAGAAAGTACTGGGGGGAGGGGGGGAGCGGGTGGCCCACAACTCCCCACAGACACGCACAGAGAAACCCAGAAATGCTGAGGAGCTGGAAGGCACCAGAAGTAAACGACAGGAGAGGGAGGACCTCCGAAAAGAAGGCAGAAAAGAGAGTCAAGGATGCGGTCTTGAAGGAACTGGGAACAGATCCTCTAGCGATTGATGATGTATTTTCTGGTCTATCTTCAGATAGAGAAGGAAGGGGATGGTCCAGACTGTGGAGCAAGCCAGGTGAGAGAAAGCAATGCGCTTACAGAGGAAAAGGTTTTTCTTGGCTGGCTCTTAGAAGTGCAAGAGTTAAGTTGAGCCAGAAAAAAAAAAGGATTGGGGAATGAAAAGTGTGAAAAATCCAAGATCAGGAAGAATGATTTTCATTTTGGCGAAAGGCCCTGGAATGGCATCGCAGATCTGAGATCGGAGTGGTAGCCACAGGTGCATGAGAAAGCCTGGAGGAGGCTTACATGCCGGAACAGCCCTGCCCAGCGCTGGCTGTGCAGAGGGAAAGGCTGGAGACGGTGGCAGCCAGGAACTGCCCCTTTGTCTCTCTACAGATGTGTGGGAGGCAGCAAGTGCCAGAGGTTTGCTTAACTCTTAAGCAGCTCCCCTATTCCTGTTTGTTCTTCTTCCTTTAATGATATGCTGAGCTCATGGTCCCAGAGGTGCCAGGAATGAATTAGCCATTCAGCTCACTTCAGCGTTAGGAGAAACCAAGGAGTGTCCTGCAGCAGGTAGGTCTCAGCTGTGTGTCTGGGGATGGCCAGACGACACCACCGCATGGTTCCTGCCCTCCTGAATCCAACAGCCTGCCACGCCAGCTCTGATGGCCAAGCAGGATGGGCAGGTGGGGGGAGGGTCAGGCCACTGTGAGGGAGAGGCCAGTGGCTGCTCAGACCACCAAGGAATTAAATGTTCCATTCCTCTTTGGAGGAAAATAACCCAGTAGATCCATTTCCTCTCTTTTATTTTATTTTTCACTGCTCTTGTTTGCTATGGCCACAGACTGGCCAAGGAGAGAAGTTTGAAACTGCCTTCTCCTTTTCTATGTCTCAGTTCCTCCATCAGTACCAGCTACGCCCATGTGAACCCCACCCCACCCCACACAAATCTTCATTCCTAACCTGTGCCTGATCTCCCACTGGCTCTTTCTGAGGGATCTCTTCACGCCCCAGCTTTCCACAGTAGCCTGTACAAACCCACTCCATGGTCCATTTATTCTGGATTTTCCCTCACTTTCACCTACACCTGCTCTCGATACTGGACATGCTGCCTCTCCCTGTCTCACCTCCTCCCAGGCTCTTCAACACAAAGGGGAAGGGAGAGCGCCAAGCCCAGGCATGCCATGTGGTCATGCCAGGCAACTCCTTATCATCTAGTCTCGCCACCTTCTCCAGGCCCAGGCCACTTCCCGGTTCACGTTTTCCTCTTTTCTCTGTTATCCTCGGTGACCTCAACCTTCATGTCAATGACCTAGGCAGTGCCCCAACCACCCCCTTCTACGCTCTCCTCCACCCTGGTGACCTTTGTCTCACAGTGCAGTGGCCACAGTTGGACCACATTTCACTGTTCTGCCTTCCCCAACGACCTTGAGAGGGATGCTGTCTCTTCAACCAGGGCCCTCTCGCCTGCCGACATTCCCCACTTCCTCACCCCTCATGAATCGGTTATTTGTTTTTATTGATCCTCTCATTTCTTGACCCTTTATAACTAACTCACACAGTCTAATATCCCTCTTTGGTCTACATTTTACACACACACACACACACACACACACACACACACACTCACATGCACAGCTCTCTGCGGCCTGCTAGGCCTTCTCTCCTAGCCTCCTTCCTCCCCATCAGTCAGCACTGCTGAAGCAGAGGAATAAAGCACTACGCAAAGGAGCAAACACTCTCTCTGTAAAACTACCTTCTCTCCCAAAATGATAACAGTCTGTGTCGTGGGCTGAGTATAGCCCACTGTTCTATTCTAAGCATTTTGTATGGATTATCTCACTCAAACCTCCCAATAACCCATGAGGTAAGTACAATTATTACCCCCACTTTCCATATAGGTAATCCTACAACACAGAGCAAAAAAGAACATGCCCAAGGTCATATAGTTGGAGGCAGGATTAAATTCAAACCCAGAATCCACTGTGCTTTATTGCCATCAACCAACTCTCGCCCACCAAGTTACATAGAACAGGCTTTAGTTCTACTAAGATTTTAATAGCAGTGTTCTTGTACCTAGAAAAATTTTTGTGATCCATTCTTACCTGTTTTGTGTTTCATACAGTGGAGGCACTCAATAAAGACATGTTGAAAGTATTTAAATTACAAAAATCTGCTTTGTGCATAAAATTTAAGACACTCAACTTGATGAAGTAAGCTACAAAAGTGAGATAGCGAAAAAGAGGGAAGCTTAGATGAAAGGCATATGCATGCATATTTAGGGGGAGGAGGGTTTTGTTCTACTTGAATGATCAAACTTTAAAATGCTGATGACACTATAATTTATGCTCACTCAGACACAAATTTCCAGTGATTGATATACTAGTATTTGCATACCTCCCCCCCCACCCAAGAAAATCAACACTTGGAATAAATAGCCTTGCAAATATTATCAGAAATGTCTTAAATCAGATTCTTACTGTGATCCCAGAGAATGTGGTGTTTTCTGTACCGAAGAACTTGTCCCTGGAACAAGATAGCCAGCGATAACGAAACCCACTGGTAACGTATGCATACAAATATAGGCTCTGGTGCTGAGGCCAAGGGCATCTGAGGACTGTGCTGGGATGGTGAACAGCTTGTGGTTTACTGGGCAGTCGTCATTCCCACTCGCCATGTGGCACATGCATCCTGGCGCGCAGAAGCCGTATCATCATGCTGAAAAAGCCCGTCCACCCCTCCCTGCAAGAGGGGCTTTGAATTGGCAAAATAGGTCCAGGCCTAAACCTCAGCTTCCCTCACAACCTAATTCCCCCAACAGCAAGACAATTGCTATTAAACAGCAGCTGTTCCCAGCCAGACAGGTGACCAGCGTGGCCGATTCCTGGCACATCTCTCTGAACTGGTCAAAGGCAAAAATGAAAATCAGAACAAAAAGAAAACAAACAAAAGCCTTCCAATACGTTCTAAGGGTAAACACGGGGGATATGGGGAAAGTTTTAAGAAGCGGCTCAGGACCAGTGACTACGCAGAGGAAGGATAAGGCACATTAGAGTGTGTGCACCAGCAAAGAACTGCCTAAGGCAGCAGATGGAGAGTCAAAGCTCAAGTTCCACAGACCGGGGATTGCAGCTTTGGTGAAGCCTGTTAGCCTCAGACCAGCTTCATTCGTCATTTAGGGATAGATGTCTTGGTCCTTCCGGAAGAGCTGACGAGATGGCGGAAGTGGAGCAGGAGAAAAAGATTTTCCCAAGTTCACCTACAGTAGCGTGGGTCTCGACCAGCTTGTCATGTCCTAGAGCAGTAGAGCAGCTGTACAGAAGGAGGTGGAGGGGGAGAAGGAGGAGGAGGAGGAGGAGGAGGAGGAGGAGGAGGAGGAGGAGGAGGAGAACTCATTCTGTCCTCAGTGAGAAAATAAGCCCCATAAAGGGAGAAAGCAAGCAAGCCCTACACTGTGGGTATCTGGGTATTCGCTACAGCCCTGCGGTAAGAATTGTCTGGATGACAGGACCTTTGACGAGTTTGCTCTCATTTTCTCGGACTCCAGTCTAAGCCTCTGAGGCTAGGTCTACATTTCTCACTGAATGGGCACTTATGGCTTTTTTAAAAAGGCATTTGTCCCTTGGTAGACGTATAAGCAAGAGCAAACCATCTGTCTCCAACCACCTTACGGCCTCCTCAACAGCTGCCCTGTGTTACCTGAGGATTTGCATGGTGCCGGGAAGGAAGACCTGGCCCCTAATCCGGACTCTGACACGCCCTGTATGACCACAGGCTGGTCACTTCCCCTCTTCTCGGGGCCTTGTTTATGCACAGGGAATAAGATGCCGGAATCAGGGGCTGTCTACAGTTTCTTCCACCTCAGACCTCCAATGATTCTGTCCGCAGCGACAAGCCTTTACCTTATCTCCCAAATCTGAACTCCTCGCCCAGGCCTGGTCTCCCGGGGACTCTGAGCTTACTGTTATGTGTTCTATCAAACCAGGGTCCCAAGGCCACAGCCACCTCAAGAGGAAGACACTACAAGCTGGGCTACTTGTCCAGAAACTCTGCTGATGTCCAGAAACTCTGGGCTCCTCCACCTGGCAACAGGCAGATACTGGCTGTGGCAAGAAAATGAAAGGAGCACAGCGTGTTCATGCATCACAAGGCAAGGGGGCGCTGACACCGCTCCCCTGTTGTGTGCGGACAGCTAAGCCACCCCATCCCACCACTCCTCAGCTGGTCCCACGCCCGGCCTCTGTCCACGGCCCCTTCCCTTCAATAGTCACCATTGTTCAGGGAATCTCTTCCTTTTGTTTTTCCATCCATTTGTACCTCGGCTCATTTGTTTTCTATTCTTGGGAGCAATTCATCTGCTCTTGGGCCCCACAATGTCTTTCTCCCCTTGATTCCTAGACAAGATGCTTGGACAGGTCCATTGTCTTAATAGCGGCCAACTCATGACAGTTAGTGAAAGTTGTGTTTTAAAAAGAAAAACCAAGAGGGATTCCAGTTTCTATCCATGGTAACTTCTGGGAAGTTGGGGCGTGCTGCTGCTGCTGCGTGGCGTGGCCTTTGTCCTTGTGTCTTCGTTAGGACTTCGGGTAAATCAAGTTCCACAGGGCAACCTGGGGGAATTCCTGTGATGCCCAGACAATGGGCAGAGCTCTTCTCTTTTCCTCTCCGGCCTTCTAACAGCATCAGAACATTGTACTATATTGACAGAACGAAGGGCAAAGCGGGTGGGGTCTCCTGTCCACACCCAGTGGACAGACAGCCCTTCCTGGCTGTTCAGGAGAATCAGTGGATCAGAGGGAAAGAGGAAAAGTCAGTGGGACTCAGTGCAGTCTGGACCCAGGCAGGCCTGTCTGTGGGAAGGACAGACGCTAGCCCTAATTGCACAGCATCTTGTCAATTCACTAGCCGACTCTACCCTGGGGTGTGCCGGAGAAATTACTGTTGCTGGGATCATTAAGGGTGAAATTATCCCAGTTATTAATACACCACCAACTGTGGGAGGGGTGGGTGTGTCCAGCCCCCTCCATGGGCTCTTCTGCTTCAGGTTTTCATTTCCCCAAAGCGCAGGAGGATTCTCAGTTACCCACAGAATGTAAAGATGTCTAAGAACATCTCATCGCCAACTGAAAGTTGCACAGAATTATTGACAAGAGATGCTGCAGAAAAAGTGGTGGTAAGAGTCTCATGGGTTGGCTCCTCTTTAGGAATAAAATAAAATAAACCGCCCTAGCCTGGTCGGCTCAGTGAGTAGAGCGTCAGCCTGTGGACTCAAGGGTCCTGGGTTCAATTCCGGTCAAGGGCATGCACTGCAGTTGCAGGCTCCTCCCTGGCCCAGGTCCTGGTCAGGGCATGTGCAGGAGTCAACAAATCGATGTGTTTCTCTCACGTTGATATTTCTCTCTGTCTTTCCCTCTCTCTTCCACTCCCTCCCTCTAAAATCAATGGAAAAATATCCTCAGGTGAGGATTTAAAAAACTAGAATAAAATAAACCCAGCAAGTAGAGAAAAGGGAGGGCTCAAAGGGGAGCCATTCTTTTCCCAAGCCTTGGATTTCCCAGGCAAAGTGTGTTACTGGTAAGGAAAGAATTTCCCAGCAGGACTTTAGGGCTTCAGAAAGGGTCAAACCCTCCCCCTTCCACACTGGCCTTGGGGCTCATGACATGCATGTCTATGTGCGCACACACACACACACACACACACACACACACACAACCCTCCGCTCCAGCCCCAGTGTCTGTGCCGCGGACAGGAAATGCCACGGCCCCATGGATCTGTAGGGGAGGCCGCAGCGTTGAGCCAGACCACACAAAGGTGCCCCTTCAACATGGCGGGGACTCCGCACTCTTGGCAGGAACGCTTGGCACCGGCAGGCAATCTCAGCAGGGCGGCTTGTTTCCGCTCATCAAACACCAGCAGCTTTCACCAAGAGCCGCAGAAAATGGGAGCGATGTGTCTGATCGCCTCCGGGCTGTGTGTCAGCACTCCTCCGAGGCAGAGGAGCTGGAGCCCGGCTTTGAAGGAAAGGCTGTTACACTCTTCTGCCCCGCAGTTCCAGCCAACTCGGAGACAGGGGCAGGACGTACCCGAAGCTCAGCTGCCTTTTCAGTGCCTCGGCCCAAACAAGGAGGGTCAATTGTTGAGAGGCAGAAGCTGGTGGCAGAGCTTGCCCTCTCCCTGCTAATCACGGGCTCCCAGTTATTCGGCGGAAGTGACTGCAGGAGCGAGTGGCCTGGGCCTCTCCTGTACCCTCCCTCTGACCATCCCCACTCCAGTAGCTTCCTGTCTGTTTCATTCTTCTTGGTCCCACCAAAGGCTGGGGGGAGCCGATGGAAACCCTGTGCATCAGAATGGCTTGCTCCTGCTCAGCAGCCTCAGAAGAAAAAATTTGGTGCACAAGGAGATAGAATCTGTGAATTACCAATGGATGAGGTAAAGGAGGATGCCCAACATCCCCCAACAAGAATTTGTTCTTGGCACGGTCGGTGTGGCTCAGTGGTTGAGCATCGACCTATGAACCAAGAGGTCACGGTTTGATTCCCAGTCAGGGCACATGCCAGGGTTGGGGGCTGGATCCCCGGTGTGGGGCGTGCAGGAGGCAGTTGATTAATGATCCTCTCTCATCGTTGATGTTTCTGTGTCTCTCTCTCCCTCTCTTTTCCTCTCTGAAATCAATAAAAATATATTTTTTTTCTAAAAAAAAAGAATTTGTTCTTGTAACCACAACTTCCCCTTCACCAGAACCACCCATGACTCCTTTCCTTACACCACAGTTTCCTGCCCAGACTAAGAAGGGAGTGGTTACTAGGAAAACGGGGTGCATGTGTTCCACACTTGGATTCACTCCTGCAGGCCCCGCTAGTACATCCATCAGCACAAAAGGACTCCTTTGGAGAGCGTGAAGCCCCTCACTCTCCAGAGAGCTGCCTTGGCAGCTCAGAACTCTCAGGGAGAGTGAATGTAAGCAGATTGCCAGGAGGCGTAATCGCTGAAATGGACTCAGGCATCCTGAAGCCAAGCAGAGGAATCGCACCGGGAGAAGCAAGACAAGTGCTTCAAGATGGTGGTGAGGGCAGTGCTGGTCATGGCTTATTGTTTGTTTCGTGTTTTTACTTTTTTACGGAGGCAGAATAGACACATTAAAGTGCACACATC
The DNA here is from genome assembly GCF_964212035.1 of Myotis nattereri. Taxonomy (NCBI): domain Eukaryota; kingdom Metazoa; phylum Chordata; class Mammalia; order Chiroptera; family Vespertilionidae; genus Myotis; species Myotis nattereri. The sequence goes on from NC_138082.1 coordinate 10,211,522, forward strand.
CTCAGTGGAGAGCTTGGTGACTTTTCACAGTTGCATTCACATCTGTGCCCTCCCCCAACCCAGAGGAAGCTGTAGAGCATTTCCATAGCCCAGGCGTCCCCTGGGCCCCCTCCGAGCTAGCACCAAGCCCCAGAGGTGACTGCTCTTCTGACTTCTGTGACCATGGAGAGTTCCGCCTGTTCGAGGACTCCACGGAAAATGGGGTCCATAGATAGTTTGCATCGTTCACTCAGTGTTTTGCCTGTGACACTGGCTCATGTGGTTGAATGGAGCAGTGGTTTGGTCTTTGTCATAGTTGAGTTGTATTCTGGTGTATGAAAACTCTCACTCTCTCTATATATTTTTTGATGTTGTTAATTCTGACCCAAGGATATTTTTCCATTGACTTTTTTTTGTTTTTTGTTTTTTGAGAGAGAGAGTAGAAGGGAGAGGGAAAGATAGAAAGAGACATCAATGTGAGAGAGACACATTGGTTGCCTCCTGCACACACCTTGACCAGGATCAGGGAACCTGCAACCAAGATACGGGCCCTTGACCGGAATCGAACTTGGGACCCTTCAGTCTGCAGGCTGATGCTCTATCCACTGAGCCAAGCCGGCTAAACCCTCACTCTATTTCAGTCCCTTCTGGCATGAGTGAGAGAGGAGCACGAGAGAGCGTATGGGCGTGGAGCTTCTGCTGGGCAGCCCAGGATGGAGGCCCGAGTTCAGGCCTGGGGAGGAGGAAAGGAAAGGAGAAAACTGACCTCAGAGTCTTCAGCGGGAGGGAGAGGAGCCGGCCCTGCTGCCTCGGCCCATTTGTCCTGGGCACTTTGTCCTGGGCACTCCCGCTGGGCAGGGAAGGGAAGTTTCAGCTCAGCCTCTCTCCCTGCCCCGGGGACAGCTGACTGCTCCTAGGCCACCGCTCCCTCTCCACAAGTCAGCTCCCCAAGGACAAGGGGGAGCCCAGGGTCCCCGAGGCTGCTCCACACACCAGTGTGAGAGGAGGCCCTTGATTTCATTTGTTTTCTGCCTGCTGACTAGCCAAACCAGTCGAGCATGACAGCAGCCTGCCCCTCAATGCTGAGTGCCAGCCCCCAGCATCTGTTTCCATTTCTCTCCCGTTCCCCGTGGGTGGTGGGTGGTGGGTGGGCGCTCACTCCGGCTCCTATCCACGTTTCCCTCCTAATCACCATCACTTGTTTTAACAGAACTGCAAGCGACTGTGGCTACAAAATCAGGCAGCGCCCACACAAAGCCAGCGAGCACAGGCATTTTCCACAGCCCCGCGTGGGCCTGAAGTGATATTAAAGCAGCGCGCTCTGCCATCAGCTTCTTTCTTGCTTGTTTTGCAGGACTCTGCCTGCTTGTAGAATTTCTTCACTGCCTGGGGTGGCCTCGGCATAGCTGACGGTTCCTCCTCTGGTTTCCAAAGACGAATGCCAAGAACTCATTTATCCATGCCCAGTGCCTGAAAGGTCTGAAGACCAAAGAACCAGCCTTGACAAGGTGGCCTGGCACCTCTGCTTTGGAACGGAGAAAGCACCCGGCCGGTGTGGCTCAGTGGCTGAGCATCAACCTATGAACCAGGAGGTCAGGGTTCGATTCCTGGTCAGAGCACATGCCCGAGTTGCAGGCTTGATCCCCAGTGTGGGGCCTGCAGGAGGCAGCCCATCAATGATTCTCTCTCATCATTGATGTTTCTATCTCTCTCTCCCTCTCCCTTCCTCTCTGAAAGCAATAAAAATATTTTTTTTTAAAGGAGAAAGTACTCCCCGTGGGTCCTGGTCTTAATGAGGACAGAAAGGAGCTCCAGAAAACAGGAAAGGGGCTGAGGGCAGAGGCGGCAGAGCACCCACGGCCACCCTGAGCCACCCTCTCTACTTTTCCTTTCTCACTCCCAACCAGCGGGTCCTGGATGGCCGCCCTCCATCCCAACCTCGCAGCCAGAACCCAGTTATCAGCCTGGCCCCCTTGTCACTGCCATGTGCTGAGTCTGACCCCAGGCCCAGCCTCCAAGCCTCTCTCCTTTGATTCTCTGCCCAGCATCCCCTCTACACACACACCTTGCCCATAAGGACAATGCTTTCCCCTTGAGCTCAACTTTTCCATTCATTCAGAAGCAGAGTTGCTGCCGGTGACTCACACGTGTGAGCTCAAGAACAGTCAAGTATAGAGTGCTCGCTGCGCTTGGATCTATAAAACTAGAGCCTGTGCTGACTCCGATGTGTAATCCACGTGACCTTGGTCTCGGTCCTGGTGCTGAGTGAGGTTATCAACACCCTCCCAGCCTACTCTCATTACAAACTAATACGTGTTTGTTATAAATGATTCAAAAGCCCTGGCATGTGAGGGTGAATCTGTGCCAAACTTAATTGCTGCTTTTTTTCTACACTGGGTCCAGGGAGCCCCTACTTGCCCAAGTTTCTCCTTCTCTGGGGATTTGGGCCAAAAGGCACTCCCTGACTATTCAGGAATAATAGTCAAGTTCCCAGGCATCAGGCACTTACTATGCGCCCAGCACCGTGCCAAGCAGTTACATCCTCATCTTGCTTAATCCTCATAAAAAATCTTTGAGGCAGGTATTATTAATCGCATTGTATTAAGAAGGGAACAGACCTAGAGAGGCTAAGCCACTTGCCCAAGATCACATAGATAGGGAACCAAAATTTCACTTTTGCACACCTTCTTTCTGTCACCAGGTTATACTGCTCTTATGGGTTGAATTGTGCCCTCTCAAAACTTTTATGTTGAAACCCTAGCCCTCAGACCCTTGAATATAACTCTATGTAGAGATAGGGATGTAAAGAAGTAATTCATTTAAAATAGGGCCATTAGGGAAGACACTAACCCAATCTGACAGGCGTCTTTATAAGGAGAGGAAGAGACACGGGTATGTGCATGCATAGAGAAAAGGCCATGTGAGGACACGGGGAGGACATGGCCATCTGCAAGCCAGAGAGCGGCCAAAGCAGAAACCAGACCTGCAGACACCTCAGCCTTGGATTTCCAGCCTCCAAAACTGTCAGAGGATAAATTTCTGTGGCTTAAGCCTCCTGATCTGTAGACTTTTGCTATGACAGCTCTAGCAAACCAATACAGGTGCCTCCTAGTTTCTTTTGAGAATGGCCCAGAACTTGAACCCTGCACCAGCCCGCCACAGACTGGCCAGCACTCAGCGTAAGAATGAAGGAACCTGGGGAAGGAAAGGAGAAAGGGGGCCAATGCTGTCACCCAACCCTCACCCGCTCCTACTGTCCTGAGCCCCTTTCCCCCTGAGTGTCCCTGGGCCCCGCTGTCTGCTTTTCACAGCTCTGCTCGGTGGAGTCGCCTCTGAGCCCCCTGAGATCACCCAATAGGAGAAGACTTCCTGTCCCCTTCTAGCCAACAGGACCACAGAGGCATGCGGTCACTTGGGAGCAAGCAGTGCCCAGGCATCTGTGCTGAGATAAATAATCCTCAATGCAGAGCCGATGATGAGAAGTCCAGGAACGATGCGTGAAGAAGAGAGACGGTCCCAGCAGGGCTGCTGCGGGCGCTGGGGGCGCTTCTGGAAGGACAGAGACGAGAGAAGCTCCCCTGGGCCCCTCAGGGTGAACAGGCCTCAGAGCTGCCCAGGTGGCTCCCCTTTCTGCCTTACCAGCCACCCGGCTTTCTCCCGCCCCATCCCCTTCCAGGCATTAGTCCGAGGCCCTGCAACTCAGCGACATTTAACCCAACCCAGTCACATCGAAAACCAGAACCGTAACCCTCCTTAGGTCCCTAGCAACATGGACAATAATTTCAAGACTTTTCTCTCCTTTTTCTCCTGAGACCCTGTCCCAGGCCTGTTGTGTAAGTTTCCTATTGCTACTGCAACAAATTACCACACAAATTTATTATCTTTCTGTTCCGTGGGCCTTTGTGGTTATATTGAGTTCCCCCAGATAATCCAGGATTCTCTCTACCTTAAAGCCGTCGGGTTGGCAACCTTACTTTCCCTTTGCCATATAACCTGTATTCCTGCGTTCTGGGAATTAGGACCTGAACATCATTGGGAGGTCATTATTCTGCCTATCACACCCCTGGATTTACTCCCTTCCCAGGATTCCTTTCTGCCCTCTTCCCCCATCCTTCTCTACCATCTCCCACCTCACTTCTGTTACCGGGAAACCCCCTGTTGGGCTCAGGCTGCCTGTCGCTGTGTCCAATAACGAAGGCAGGGTTGGATCATATAAGGCGTTTATTGAGAAGGCCAGCCAACCAAGAAGACAGGGTGCTTACAAGCATTCAATCCTGTCTTCCAGCAAGGTGCGGGGGAAAGGATTATAAAGGGGAATGGGAATGCAGCTACGTGCAGGCCTGGAGGTCACAGACGTCAGCTATTGTCTTTAGTCATCGATGAGATGCTGTTGATGAGATGATGTTTTGACTCCTGTTGGGTCGACCCTGCTTATCGGTTCTTGCTTGTTGGATTCACCACTGAGTCACCTCTTCAATCGCTTCGCACAGGCCTTGAAAAGGAAACTTAAGAAAAACTTAACCCCCTATTCACATATGAGAAACTTAACTCCCTATTCACACAAGTGTATGTGTTCTAAGATTTAAAATAATATGGTTATTTTTCAGATTAATTCATGTGCTCTATCTATCAGACTGTAAGTCCCCCCTATCACTTCCCCTTCATAATAAACCCTATAGCCCAGTCCACCCAAGTGTGGAAACAGCCTCTGCAGACTCAGGTGTCTTTCTGGGCCCAATGGGCTCGGCCTCCAGGATGCCTGTACCTGTGGCGTGTGGTGTCCAGATATAGGACTGGCAATGAGGACAGAGGGTTGCTACTGATGGTTAAGGAGGTCAGGCTATTTCCCCAGGGTCTCCAGGTTCTTATACCTTATGGGGAGGACATCACACCGGGTTAAGATCCCATTTCTCAACCCTTATGACCATGATGGTCCAGTCATCCAAAAGCGATTGATTCCCAAGAGACTTAAACCCACCAGGTTGCCAATCCCAGATGCAGGGCAGACTGGCCACACATGTCAGAGGCCCTCTTTTCCAATATGGAGCTAGAAGGCTGTTTGGTGAGCACAGACCGACAGAAAAATAACTTCAGTTGTCTGGAGGGTATGTTTCCATCAGCTCATGAGAGCTTGATGACTCACATTTTCCCAGCATCCAAATACTCTTGTTAAGTGGCCTGAGAGTTCCCCACTGAGTGTTTTAAATAAGCGCTTCATACATACACCCCCTTCCACCCTCACAGCTCAGGATAACCCCAAATTTGTGACTTCTTCCTTCCGATCCTGTCAAAATACCTCAGACAGGCACCCCAGGATCACATCCTCTTATATGAGGCTCATGCTGAAGCTACATCCACCCACAGGCGTCTGGGGGAGCCACCAGCCTTGGGTGCAGGCTGGGTGGGGGAGTAGGAGAGTGGAGGAGGGGAGAGGGCCACTTTGTCCCCAGTTGAGAACTTCCCCTATGTGCTGCCAGATAGACCACAGAGTGGAAAAGTTGGAAGAAAGAAGAGGGACCTCAAAGTACATGTGATCCAATGCTCTCATTTCACGAATGAGGACATTGTAAAAACAGTTTGGAACGTTAAAGGCTGCCTATAATTATTGGTATTGTTGTGGTCATCTTCATCACCCTCTTCATCACCATGGTTTGGGAGCCTGGACTCACAGCCCACTGATGAGTCACTCTGTTTAGGGTCTTTTCTAGGAGTGTGTGTGGGTGTGTGGGTGTGTGGGTGTGTGGGTGTGGTGTGTGTGGGTGTGTATGGGTGTGTGTGTGGTGTGTGTGGGTGTGTGAGTTCGTGTGGTGTGTGGGTGTGGGTGTGTGTGTGTGGGGGGGTCCTCATCTCCCCTTCCGGAGAGGCCCTGCAACTCCTCTGGCTGTCAAGGAAGACAGGGTGCTGCTGAGAGCTGACTCTTGGGCAGGCCGCCGTGGGCATGCACTGGCCTCCAGGTCCTCTGACTGTGAAACACTGGGAGGGAGGCGAGGCCCTGAAGTCCCTGAGTAGGATGCCTGCAGACCGATGTGGGGAACCCTGCAGAAGCGGCCCGCCAGGCGGCTGTAATGAATCACTAGCGAGTCTGGAGCGCTCCCTGCTTTCTAGGCCCTGGCGCCTCAGAGGCGCTGTTTCGCTTGATCATCACGCCGAGCCTTCACGGTCACCCTGGTTTTGCAGATGAAAAATGTGAGGTACACAGAGGATAGGTAACCTTGACCCTGCCAAGGCCGAGAGGCTGGCAAGGGGCAGATCCAGCATGTGGATCCAGGAGCGACTCCTCATCCCCAGCTGCAGAGCTGCATTTCAGATTGGGTGCAGAACATCTGGGACCCCCTTTCCCGCCCCTTTTCTCTCACCCCTAATCTTCCTTCCCCACAAAGCTGCCAGGGGGGTGACTCACACCCATTTCTTTGCCCAATCCCCCACCGCACCCCTGAAGCCTGGCATGCTATTTCTGGAGGAAGAATCTGGGGAGGAGCCAGGAGAGGCCACAGCCAGCACAGGGCCTGCTCGCCTGGGACTTCCTACGTCACGATGAAGATGGCCCTGGTGGTGATGACAGTTGGAGGAGAGCAGGAGGCTGAAACCTTAGGGACAGGGCAGGACGCACTGAGCAAGACTATCATTTGCTAAACCTACATCGAAATCTTCGCCAGCCACAAAATTGCTATCTTATGCCCAGACTGCCATTCCAACTCGAATGCTCTGAGCAGCCATCCTGGGGTCTTCCAGGTCCCGGGGGTGACACCACAGGGGACTCGGGCTCCCAGGCGCCCACGGAGCTGCTGACGCCGGAGCCCAAGGAAGCCACTTCCAGGAGGCTCCAGGCTGCCTGGAGTCGAGAGCAGGAGAAGCTTTCTGTTGTCCCCACCCCGAACCGGTTTCCAGCTTGTCAAAGCCCCTCGGAATTGCCGGGGTAGGCACAGTATAAACATTCATGTAGTTACAGGAGAATAATTACACCTTCCATGTACAGAACACCTTTCTTCCCCAGAGCAGCCGCTCCGCACATTATCTCATTAATCCTGCTGTCCCTGGGAGGCAGGGAGGCCTGGTGCCATTACCCGAACTTCACTGAGGGAGGGAGTGGTGGGAGGGAGGCAGGGGGAGAGGGAGAAGATGCTCGCCCGGGGTTATACACTTAGTCGCACGGTTTAGGTTTAGTACAGTGGTTCTCAACCTTCCTAATGCCGCGGCCCTTTAACACAGTTCCTCCTGTGGTGGTGACCCCCAACCATAAAATTATTTGCTTTGCTACTTCATAACTGTAATTTTGCTACTGTTATGAATCGTCATGTAAATATCTGATAGGCAGGATGTATTTTCATTGTTACAAATTGAACATAATTAAAGCATAGTGATTAATCACAAAAACAATATGTAATTATATATGTGTTTTCCGATGGTCTTAGGCGACCCCTGTGAAAGGGTCATTCGACCCCCAAAGGGCTCACGACCCAAAAGTTGAGAACCGCAGGTTTAGTATGTGCTGAGGCCTTGGCCAAAAGTCAGAAAAATGATAATGGCTGCCTTCAGTCGAGTGTTTTAGTGAGACCACACCAGGCAGCCACAGCCTGGGTCCCTCAGTCCTGGGTATGGCCTCATGATGAGACTGGGATCATTATGGTTCCCATTTCACAGATGGGGAGACTGAGCTCAGATGGGTGCAGCTCCATGTGTCCGAGGCAGTAGGTCTCCGCACACTTTTCTGTCTTCTTCCAGCAGATGCCTAGCAGCCTGCTCCAGAAGCAGGCCTCCTTCCCAGAGCAATAACAGGTAAACAAAGGCAAAGCACATTAAGCGGGGGAGGTGGTAGCAACCCGCCCCTGGCCCCCAGGAAGGTCAGCCCTGTAGCAAGCAGGCAGGCAAAAGGCCGCAAAGGCAGCTCGTTAGGTAGCAGTTTGGAATCAATAGAAAAGGCCTAATTCGCTGAGGGCTGCACCCCACTCCACCCCCCTCCTCCAGTCCCATTCCTGTTTCCTGGCTCATCCTTTTGACACTGGGACAATTACTGCTATTCATCCCCACCACCTGCCACCTGCCACAGGCCCATTCTCATGCACATGGAACTAAAGGTCAGGCACAAAGCAGGCCAATCTGGGGTTTTCCACCAGACCTGGGAGTGGACTCTCTGGCATACCCCCCTCAGTGCATTCAGGGCTGCAGGGGCCTCTGCGAACCCACCCGGGGACCCAGCCCACCCCAGGAGACCCAGTCGAGGAGCCTGATATTGGAGATTCCTCAGGCCCCTCACCCACACCACGGCCTCACATTTGTGATGCAGGCTCAGCCCTTAAGACACTGGCCTTTGAAAGCACAGCTGGGGTGGAGGTCCTGGGCCCCACACAGAGTGCCTGGAAGTGGCTCTAGAGCCGGCTCATACTGGCTCAGGGAGGACTTCAGTTTTCAGGAATTTTGTGAGATGGTTGATGTCACATTGATGGCTTGAAACCAGCCATGGTGGGAGAATTTAAACCACGTTAATTGGCAAATACTGCAAATCAGCGCCCCCTCTCCCAGCCAGCTGTTAAACATTTACCAGCACACCCCGCCTGGGCTCAGAGCAGCCACCTGCCAAGAGCAGGGAGGGCAGGCTGAAAAGCTAAGGCCCGCATTTGCCAGAGGCCCAGGAGCGAGTGCCTGGCCTTCCTTCCTACGGCCCCGACTGGCTTTCTCCTTGCTGTGCTTCTGGGCATATCTTGCTACCTTAGAAGAAGGTTGTCCTGTAAGCTCTTTCCTGAGAAGAGATGTTATTTGGACCCAAAGAATGAATTCTCATTGTGGAGAGATTGGCCATCCTTGGCTGTCAGGCCTTCGCACTGTCACAGTAGCCTAGACACCAAGCCACGCCATCGGTAAAATCATCGAAAACTTTTGGTGAATTATAGACTGAACTGAATTTTTTTTTTTTTTATGTTTCCATTTGCTCTAGTTGGATCAACCTATAGCGTGTCAGAGACAATGTCTTATAAAGAGAGAAAGGTGTTCATTACCAACTCTGAGCCCTCCTCATCCACGCAGACACCTCACTTCTACCCCAAATCCTAAAGGTCCCTGCCGCTCCGCACGCCTGTGGCTGGGGAGGACCGCATCTCGCCTGCACCAGGCTTTTCTCCAGGCCTCCTGGCCTCCTGGGGCCTTGTTTCTGGGCTGCAGGTTTCAGCATCTTCTCTCTTCAACTGGAAAACAGGAAACGTCAATGTCACTCATTCATGGAACAGGTATCTTGTTCCAGGCATGGTTCTAGACATCGGGGACGCAGGGAAGAACCACATGGACCTGCTCTGCCCTGGAGGCGTCTGACCAGTAAACCGGAAATTGGGGGCACCTCTGGGAGGGCTCCCTACCCCAGTCTTGGCGCATTGACCAAAGCTTCCCAGGAAGTGTTGGCTCAGATGTGGCCCCTGGAGGACAAGTAGGAAATATCTAGATCGGGAGCCAGCAAATGTTTTTCTGTAAAGACAAGGCGGGAGTAAGTGTTCCAGGCTGTGTGGGACTCAGGGTGTCTGTCGGAGCTCTGAGCTTTGCTGGTAGTAGCACAAAAGCAACCCGAGGTTCTACGGACACGAATGAGTGTGGCTGCGTCCCAGTAGGACTTTATTTATGTACACTGACATTTGAATTTCATATAATGTTCAGGGTCACAAAATATTCTTGCTTTGACTTTTGTCTACCACTTAAAAATGTAAATATCATTAATCGTTTTTGAGCCAGATTTGGCCTCGGGCAGTAGTGTGCTGACCCCTGATGTAGATGACAGGTATTGGTGTGTAGGTGGAGGGTGGGGAGGTTGAGGATTTTCCAAGCTGAGGGACAGCCTGGAGGCGGTAGAGAAGGAGGTGAGCCTAGATGGGACCCATAAGCTCTGAAAAATAATCTGAACTTTACCCTATGGGTCAGTGATAGGTTTTAGATGGGGTTACCTTTTGTTAGACAAGTATTTATTCAGTGCCTACTGAACGCCAGGCACTATCAGGGGCTAATTCTAGATGGAGGAGCCAGGAAAGGTTTTCTGAAGGGGTGGCATTTGAGCTGAGACCTGAACTATAAGACCAGGTTGATGGGGTGATGTAACCCTAATTCTTACAATTAGCTGTAAAGCAGGGTTGTAAATGCTCCTTTTACAAGTGAGAACATGGAGACTCAGCAAGGGTAAGTGAGTTGCCCAGGGTCACAAAGCTAATGGGTGGCAGAGAGTCAGGATTTCAACCTCTCTCGGTTCAAACTCCACCTCTGGCACCACTGACAATGTAACCCAGAGACCCCACACACTGAAGATGAGTTCCCTCTTTTTTCCATCAAGAAGCATGTCTAGTAAAGCTTGTGTATTCCAAACATGTGTATATATTGAGGGCTTACTATGTGCTTGGGACAATGAACAAAAAGTGTTTGGGACCATGAGAAAAATGAAGGTCCCCACACCCTCAGAGGGCAGGGGAGGGCTGGTGTTTTCAGATAGGGCAGTCAGGGAAAACCTCCTTGAGGAAGTGACATTCGAACATACTTGCAGGAGATGAGGGAGTGAGGTTCAAGGAACAGCGGGGAGGTGAGTGTGGCTGGAGCAGAGTAAGGAATGTTGAAAGTGGTGAGAGATGGCATCTGAGAGGTGATACAGGAATGGCGGTGGGGGAATCAAGAAAGCTCACTCTGCTTTCACGCTGGAGTTTGTTATCGCAAGCCTCAAGCTTCTGTCGCGGGCCCCTCAGAGCTCCTTGATTCTGTGGTTCTGTGACAGAGAGAGCGCCATCTGTGCCCGCCCAGCCCCCACTGGGATGTCAGCCAGGCTTGCCTCTGCACCAGGTAGCCACCCAAAGAGGGAGACTGGCATTGGGAAGAGATTGGGGGAGACTCTTCGTCAGATCCCAGACTTGAGACTATGAACGAGTGGGATGGTTTACCTGCAGCATGAGATGGCCTAGGTGACACAAAGCTCCCTAACTCTGAAAGCTCTTAGAACTTGGGGTACACTACAAGGGACTCGTTGGGTTCAGGAATCATGTAGGCAAGTTTCAAAGTTTTCTCATTTTTTCAAATTCTTGGTATTCTGCAAGACTCACCTGGCTCTAGCCCAATGCTAGGGTGGCAAGAACGTCCTGAGAGGCAGGTAAGGGCCCAGGCTGCTCCAGAAGGACCCTGAAGATACCCTCCTGCATCCAGGTCTTGACTGGAGAGGGTTGGGGGCCGGGGGTTGTGGGGGAGGGTGGTTAGAGGCGAGCAGGAGGAAAGCTTCCATCCTATTACAAACCTAGTTGACTCTGTGTCCAGGCCTTCCGAGTTTCCTCTTCGGGGATTTGTTTTTATTTTCTTCTACATCTGTTTCTGCGTCTAATTCCTTTGCCTTAAATCCATCAGGAATGGCCTCAAACTGGGTATGGGTTACACAGAGACCTCTGGGCCTCCGAGCGGCCTCCCTCAGGCTCCTCCTGTGTCCTGTCACGCCGAGGAAGTGGCAGAGGGCCCGAGGGCGTAGGCCAGCATGAAGGTGAGGTGTCCCTCATGGAACTGGTCAAACACAGTGATGGCTCCTCTTGACTGTCCAACAGCAACAGACTCTTGTGTGTGAGTCTCAGGGAATTTCTTCTGTCCCTAAGGAATCTGAAACGAGCCAGGTTCCAGTTCTGCCAAGAAACCCACTTCCTACCCAAGGACAATTCTTGGAGCCAAAAGCATGCTCTGCCACCCGGCCCCAGCATGCACCACGGGGCATCTGTACATAACCTCCTTGTCTCCCTGAGCTCAGCGTGAATTCCTCCGCAGTTAAAAATGCCGGTTTGTTTCCTCCAGCTCTTTACTGGCTGGTATTTCATTAGCTACCTTTCCTTCCATCCTTCCTTGCTACCCCCGACTAAGAATCCCTTTACCTTCCGCCATCCTCCCTGTCTGCACCTCGGAGCTCCTCACAGGGCTCGTTCTAAGTGATCCCCACAGAGAACTGTCCGGTCACCAAGTAGCCAGTCCACTTCCCGTTGCATTTCTCCCTTAACACACAGAATGTGCTCATTTAACTGAGGTTTTCTGAAAACACATCTAAGGGGATGTGGAGATGCACAAAGAGACAAAGATAGCTTTTCTTCTTTAAAAAAAATTTATTTTAATGACCTAAGTCTTTTCTTTCAACATTTAGGATGCAAAGAAATTGATTCCTGGGGAGAAAGGTGATTGTTCGCCAGCCAGCAGGGAAAATGTCACTTTTTACCTTCTTTGTTTTTTATCTGGGGCTTAACTGGACCAAGAATCTTCCCTTAGTCTTTCTATAGAAAAGACTCTTGTTGCAAACACCAGAGACTCACAGGCTGAGAACTGGATTGTTTGGCATTGCGATGGAAACGCAGGTCTAAATAAAGCCCAGCCGAAGCCTTGATTGCCTTAGTCCTGGAGCTCAGCCTCTGGGATCTCAGGACCTGAAGAAGTGGGGTGCAGCTGCATCCCCTTAGGATAGGAGTCATGTGCCTGGCCAGATGGGGTTAAGGGCATGAGTGTCCTTTCTACCTGTGCCAACTTGGGTGGGTGACTTAATACCTCTGTGTCTTGGGCTCCTCGTTTATAAAGTGAGGGTAATAAAAGTAGCTACCTCTTAGGATTGCTGCAAGGATTACATTGGATAATCTATGTAGAGCAACTAAAATAGTGTCTGATACATCATAAGCATTGGCTATTTTTTATTATTATAATTGTAATAATATCTGATATTAGATTAATAACACATATCTCTCCAGTGGACTATACAAAACAAGGATTGGGCAAATTTTTCATTTCTTCATATATATGTAGATATACATAGACACACACACACACACACACACGCGTGTGCGCGCGCGCGCACCCACATACAGAGCCTTTATAAAACCATCAGCCCGTGCTGAGATGCTTGTCTAACCCTACGTCTTCACTCTGAGCCCATCCTATGCTCCCTGGCCCTGAGCTGGCAGCCAGCTCCAGCCCCACATCAAGGTCAGAGAGGAAAGATGGGGGCCAGCTGCTTCCCTCCTTCACAGGGCGGGGGGGGGGGGCGGGGTGTATGGCTGCCGGGAGCAGCAACAGTTGGGACTTTGGCAGGAAGAGTGAAGTCTCCAGCCAAGGAGTGACCAGCCAAGCATGAGACAGTATTGCTCTGCTCCTGTCATACACAACCCAGCACACACCCTCTCAGCACCCCCAACACTACACAACTCCCCACTACACACACCACCACAACATCCCCCAGCACTATACAACACCTTAACACACACACAACATCCCAACAAATACAGCACTACATTGCACCACACCCCCAACACAACACACACAAAACACCACCATTACTATACAATACATCCACACACACAGTACCTCAATGCACATACCACACCCCAACACTACACAACACCCCGACACACAGACCCTGACAAAGCTGTTCTGTTCTCTGTTCTGGGCCTCTTTGCCTTTTTCTCTAGGACAGATCCTAATAGGGAAGCGCTCGTTTTGTTTTTTTAAAATATATTTTTATTGCTTTCAGAGAGGAAGGGAGAGGGAGAAACATCAATGATGAGAACCATTGATCAGCTGCCTCCTGCACACCCCCTACTAGGGGTTGAGCCCGCAACCCAGGCATGTGCCCTGACTGGGAATTGAACCATGACCTCCTGGTGTGTGGGTTGACATTCAACCCCTGAGCCACGCCAGCTGGGCCAGGGGAGCACTCTCAGCTGCAGTCTGTGCGGCAGGACCGGGATGGAGGGAGAAGGAAGGTGCAGGACAGGACGCAGGCACTGGGGTCAGAGGCTCCATGTGGATCTGGCTCATCTGTGTATTGGCTGTGAGGCTTGGTGAGGGAGCGCCTCTCTCTGAGCTCGTGTCCTTGTCACAGAAGAACAGCAATGCCCACGTAGAGAGTGTTGCTGTGATCGACCAAGATAATAGCGAGGACACAGTCCACACAGGCGCCTGTGCAGCCGTCTCCTGTGCGTGGACAGTGCCGTGGTTATCATCGTGCCTGGTTCTCACTGCTGCTGCGCATGGGGCAGCAAAGGAAAAGGGAGGGATGGTGCCGAGGCTTGGGGTGAACCGTCGGCTGGAGGAAATCTCCCCGCCCAGGAAGAAATCATCACCCTTGGTCCCCTCGGGACGTTTCCAGTGTCCCCAGAAACTTACATCTGCCACGCTCCCCACCGTGGGGCCTTCCGGGAGCAGTCACTATCGAGGGCGTTAATTAGCATTATATTATCAGCCCAAACCACGATCTGAACAGGAGAATCCTTGCTTTATTGTCCCGCCTGCCTGTCGGCAGCAGAGTGGTTATTTTCCACCTGATCAGAGAGCCCCCCTCGTGGCCTCACACAGGATCCCCACCCCCCACAGCCGAGCCCTGGGCAGGACCCCCGATTCGCTCACTGATGAACATCCTGCATTGAGACCTTCACCCCGGTTCTCACTCCGGCTACAGCTGTCCCACTTTCTGACAATGGCTCTTTCCCTTGTTAGGGTCCCAGGCCCCTTGAGAACCTGGGAGAGGGACAAACTCTTCCTTGCGGTGTTGTTCTCACTGGCTCCGGGCCCCTAAGAGCGTGCTCCGGGCATGTGGACAGCAGCGCCTGCTTCCTGTCTTGGCCGCTCGGAGCAGCCCCGACTGGAGTTTGGCTTCCCGGAGGCTCGGGGAGTCCTTGCACCTGGCGGCCTGCACAGGGCCAGCGTGTTCCAGGGAGCAGCCCCGTGCGCCCCGCGCCTCTGCTTAGAGCTCCGGGTTCTGGCCATGAACCCAAGGAGGCCAGGCCGGAGGGGCACACGGGGCCCCCGCAGCAGGAGGGAGTGGCAAGAGCCTGTTTGTCTTCTGCAGGATTTTGAGATTTGCTAAACTCGCCCACATTTTGGGTGTCGAGGGGAAGGATGGGCAATTCCCTAATATTCTACAGCCAGAGAGGGGTATGTGGTCCTGACAGGTGGGGGGGCAGGGGCGGGAGGGAAGCCCAGTAATGATAACACTAACTGGGCCCTCATTCTGTGCCGTGAGCATGATAGTCATTTAGCTGAATCCCCTCAACAACCCAGGTGGCTACTGTTATCCTCATTTTATTAAAGAAACAGGAACACGGAGTGAAATAACTCGCCAAGATCCCAGCTGGGAAGAGCTAGGATTTGGCCCCCAGGGCGTCTAACTACTGAGGCCGAATGGCTAACCTCTACCCTGTACCACCTCTGCTAACCTGCACCTCATCACTGTTATTATAGACGTGGCAGGAACGCAGGCGCAAAAATAAACTCCCCACGGTGCTCACCTGGCATCCTCTCCAGTGATGCCACACTCCCAACAGGTCTGAGCCTGGAGAAGGGAAGTGACTGTCAAGTGAGGTTGGTCCTCTGATGCCCTCTGGTCTCTCTTGCCCATGAATCTCAGGTGCCCAGAAACAAGAGGCATGAGAAAGGGACAAGTGTCGAGCTCAGTACCAAAGGGCTCAGTTCTCTACCAAACGAGGGCATCCAGGTTTTTCAGACTCCGGCCCGGACCTCACCGCCATGTCGCTCCCCTCCCACCAGCTCCTTCGTAGAGCACTGTGTCCTGGCTGCAGGCCAGTGCCTCTGCTACAGGCACAACAGCCCATATAATAGTAGCTGGGTCAAGACTCTACACCAGCCGTGGGCAAACTACGGCCCATTTGAAATGAATAAAACTAAAAAAAAAAAAAAAAAAGACCGTACCCTTTTATGTAATGATGTTTACTTTGAATTTATATTAGTTCACACAAACACTCTATCCATGCTTTTGTTCCGGCCCTCCGGTCCAGTTTAAGAACCCATTGTGGCCCTCGAGTCAAAAAGTTTGCCCACTCCTGCTCTACACACATATCCTGGTGGCCACCAACAAGTCACCAGAACACTTCCTCTGAGTGTGGAAGTGGAGATATAACTTTCTACCCAAGAGCTAGAAAATCAGGTGCTCTGAACCTAGGCGCTCTTTCTGAAGGCACCTGCTGCTCACGAACGACCTAATTACAAATTCCTGCCTCAAATCCCTGCTATGAACACACTCCCTAAAGTACAGGCTGGGTACAGAAGCCCAACAGTATGCCTCACAGTCACATTCCAACCAACAGTATCATGGTGTTGAAAACAGGACTGTATTTTTCACCCAAATAACACCTTTGTTGACACCTAACCATGCTAGCAGCAGCTTCTACATTCCAGATGCCAAAGGGTCCTTCGCAGATATTCCAGATAGATTCTATCACCATTCTGATGGTACCAAAAAAAAAAAAAAGAAATCTATCTTTGTCACCATGGGGAACTTGATGTAAAACCCCAGGTACATCAACTGAGATACACAACTTGATTTCTTCCTATAGTATCGCCATGCTCCAGACACCACTTTGGTTGACTTTTTCTCAACCTGTGGGTCGCGACCCCTTTGGCAGTCGAACGACCCTTTCACAGGGGTCACCTAAGACCATCCTGATATCAGATATTTACATGACGATTCATAACAGTAGCAACATGACAGTTATGAAGTAGCAACGAAAATAATTTTATGGTTGGGTCACCACATGAGGAACTGTATTCAAAGGGCCAGACGGTTGAGAACCACTGGCCTAGAAGATCAATATGGAACCTAGAGAATAGCCTTCTTCTACAGATTTGGAAAATGAGACCCAGAGACGTTAAGTCACAGCACTTGGTGAATTTGTTGGGAAGGCCCCTGTGTCTGGAGACGGAAACTCGGGTTGGACTGCTAGTTTTGTGTCTTCAGTATCTCTTTGACCTTGGTCCAGTTTCGTACAAGCCTCAGTTCTCTCATCTGTAAAAGGGGACCATCAGGCCCATCTCACAGAACGGACTCCCTGGGGTCCTGTCGCATGGGGAGTGCTTTGTAAAGTGTAGCCGGGTGTGCAAGCACTGCATCACGAAAGGCACACACGCCACTCCTGGTCCTCTGCCTGTTGAAAGGATCCAAGTAGCAACGGTGGGTGTTGGGAATGCTTGCGCTAGCTCTCCACTGTTGGGGTCTCTTTTCATCAAGACCCTATCTTTTCTTCTCCTGAGGATGGAGGCGAGCCCGGCCTGGCCTTAACAACCTCCAGACCTGCATATGTCACTGCTGTCAGGGGGGGGACAAAACCCAGAAGGAGAAGGGGGAAAAATAAACCTTTTGTTTTTGAAGCTAAATAGCCCAGAATGCAGCCAGAAACATCCCATAAAGGTTTGACTTTCACCAACACAGAGTGGAAACAAAGCCGACCCCTCCCCTGGCCATGCCCTCTGACCCCTCCGCCCAGAAGACCTCTGCTCTCTCAGCCTCCGATCTGGTTTCAGGGTCTTCCTCTGGGGGCTGATTGCCTCTGGGGGTTGGGAATGGAGTGTCTTCGCAGCAGCCCCAGGTTCCCAATGGCTGGGGGGTTACTGATGAATATTCATGAGCAGTGTTTGGTGCCTGCTGCAGTTTCTCAGGCCAGGTGGGCTTAGAGGGAGGAATATATTACAGAAATGGCCCTCCTGCCACCACCTTTGGAAATTCAGGGCTCAGGGCTCAAAATGATCTTTTGACAGGGTAAGCCCCCTTTCCTTCTGTTTTCTCCCCACCACCCCTACCCTCACCCTGTGTACATTAAACTCATTCTTCACGTCGAACAAGGGCGGCTGTGTTTCCTCGGGGCTCTGTTCAGTTTGGGTCTGTGTCCATAGATTTTCAGAAAACATCCATAAATCCCTTCCGCCACCACAGCACAATTGATGGTAATTCTTTCTTTGTTGTGAAAGTTGCCACTGGCCACAGTCCTGGAGCTGGAAACGCTTTCTGTCTTTCCTTCCGATCCAGTCCCAGCATAGCTGGCATATTCAATGCTCAGGAATATTCGCATTGGCTGAAGGTGGAGGCAGGATGAGCAGAGGGAGCTGGGAAATAGAGGACTCAGGGGTGTTTGTTTGTTTTTTAAATATATGTTTTTATTGATTTCAGAGAGAGGGAGGGAGAGGGAGATAGAAACATCAAAGATGAGAGAGAATCATTGATTGGCTGCTTCCTGCAGGCCTCCTAATGGGGATCAAGCCCACAACTCCAGCAGGTGCCCTGACCAGGAAGCAAACCATGACCTCCTGCTTCATGGGTCAACCTTCAACCATTGAGCCACGTCAGCCGGGCGAGGACTCGGTTTTGAGGCCCATCTTTGAGGCTTTCTCATCAGTGAAATGGGAGAAAGGAGATTTGCCTTCTGGGGAGGACGAAAGGCAATAGTGATTTAGGAGGCACTTGGGGAACAGCCATGGGTGACATCGCTGTGGAGTCCTGGCTTCCAAAGCCTAAGCCATGGCAGTGGACGTGGCCAAAGGCACAGCAATAACAAAAAGAAGACAATGCAGATTCTGTGATGGACGTGAGCAGAGGCCCCACAAGCCCTCCACTTGGATTATCTCATTTAACTCCCTCATTGGCCTTGTGAATTAGGCTCTTTTCCTTTTTTTTTTTTTAATTGATTTCAAAGAGGGAGGGAGAGGGAGAGAGAAACAGAAACATCAATGATGAGGGAGAATCATTGACTAGCTGCCTCCTGCACGCCCCACACTGGGGATCGAGCCCACAACCTGGGCATGTGCCCTGACCGGGAATCGAACCATGACCTCCTGGTTCATAGGTCGACACTCAACCACTGAGCCACGCCGGCTGGGGAGGCTCTTTTCTTACCTCCCTTTATCGGTGAGGAAACAGGCCCAGCAAGGTTGAGTAACTGGCTCAAGGCCATACAACAGGGTAGTGGTGGAGCCAAGCCTTGAATCTTGGGTTTCCCGTGTGACCTTGGCCAAGCTATTTCAGATCCTCAAGCCTCAGTCTCCTCATCTGCAAAAAATTAAGGGGCTGCACAGGATGACCTGCCAGACCCCTTCAGGCCTAAGGATACTGGATTGTGTTTCCAGCAGTTCTGCCTGAGACCATCGCTGCGGGCCAGGTCCACACTCCCGTGGGCAACCCTTAGTGACTCTGTGTGGGGTGGGCCAGCTGACGCTCGACCAGTCCAGCCCGCACACGCTCCTGTGTAGGCCCAGTTGCTTCTTCCAGGGCCAGTGGACACCCAGCCTGTGGGGGCCATGCCCAGTGACAGGAGAGCTGCTCCGTGGAGAGGCCACAGGCTGCAGTGCCTGCCAGATGGACACAGCTTTTCCCAAACAGTGGAAGTCCTCTCCCTGGCACCCCACCTCCCGGCTCTGTGAGCAAACCCAGAAGAAAAGCCCCCCTGCAGCCTGCCGACAGGCACCGTGGTGGCAGCTGGCCAGCTCGTGCCCACATCCCTCAATCGGCTCATTCTCCCGCATCCTCCCCGGGGCGCCCCTGGGTTCCTCTCCCGGGTCCCACAGAGAGGAAGCCGGGCAAGTGCAGGCGGAGGCAGCCCTGCTCCGGGTCCAGCCTCACGAGGCGATGGCAAAGCTCAGTCTGTGGGAGTTGCTGGGGACGCTCCAAACCCGGAATGGCTTCAGAGCCTCCGAAAGATTTCCTGCCTCACCTTCACCCCCGCCGCCTGCTCTTCCCAGAATCTGAGCTGCACGCCTTCCGGAAAGCCCCGCTGACATGTGAGATTACCTCCCGCGCCGAGACATACCAGGAGGGAGAGGCATCCTGTGGTTAGAGAAAGGGAACGTAGGCACCAACTGACTCCCTTGGCGCCACCTTCCAGGGAGGCCTCCGCGACGCTGCCTCAGTTTCCCCCGGGGTAAAAGCCAGGCTCGGTCCAATTTGTGGCCAGTTTCTGGGAACAGCCCAGAAACTTCAGTACATATAACCGGGTTCAACGTGACCCAGGACCACGCAGACCTGGGTTTTTATAGGATAAAACTTTTTCTATTTGTCGACTCTTGTCTGATACTGCTGTCTCAGTGACCAATGTGCGCCTGACCTGAGTCCTTGAGATTCAGAATGGAGGAAGCCTGAGGGACCATTTTATCGGGCCTGACCCAACGAGGAGGAATTGATTTGTTGTTGTTAATCCTCACCTGAGGATATTTTTCCATTGATTTTTAGAGAGAGTGGAGGGGGAAAGACAAGAGAGAGAGAAACATTGATATGATGTGAGAGAGAGACATCGTATGATATGATGTGAGGATCGAGCCTGCAACCGAGGTACATGCCCTTGACTGGAACCGAACCTCTTCAGTCCACGGGCCAGTGCTCTATCCACTGAGCAAAACCAGCCAGGGCGAAATGTTGTTGTTTTTTAACCTCAACAAAACAACCTGTTCCCTGCAGCAGCTGGGAAATGAACTGCGTGTGGGAAATGTTGGTCCCCGTGGGCCCCGGAACCCAGGGATGGAGAGCCAGGGAGGTGCTGAGTCTTCCTGACAACCTGAGCGACCGGTTGGTTAGTCAGCAACAGGTAGTCGGGCTTCTTGCAGATTTTCTGCCTCCCACCTGAGGCAGAATCTCCTCTAAAGACAAAGGCTCTGGGGGCCCTAGCGTGGCTTTCACCCCTTCTTGCTTCTAGGGAACCCCTGGTTCCTTCACTGGCCAAGGGCAGGGAAAGTGCGATACTGGGGGGCCTAAGGACTAACAGGCACGGCTTCTCTGAACCTGCACTTGTGTGGGTGTGAGGACAGCGGGGTCTGATAAGCAGGATGAGCAAGTGAGTCACGTGGCCTGGCTGCTCCTCTTGTCTCCACCTGTGAAGAGGGAGCCGCCTCCTCAGCTCTTTGGGAGAGAGAGAAGCCCACGAAATACAAGGCAGGCATTTGGGCATAAAGATAAAACCTTACCTGAGGATTGCAGGGATATTTTAAAGATGCTTTCCTTTGATAACTGCGGGGGGAGGGGGGGCGGGGGGAGAGGCGGTGGGGAGAGATTATGATTTGTGCCCAGATTTGCTTGGGCATCTGCTGACCTTAGTATGGATTTGGTCAAAGTAAGTCAGGGAATCTTCCTTTACCAGGCACCATCTCCGGGGCCCAGGGGGCCTCTCAGACCAAACGCTGCCACCAAGAGGCCAGCACCCCGCACCCCATCTCCATGCAATCACACTTCCCCTCCACCCTCATGATCTGGTCCTCAGATCTAGCAGCTGCCTTTGAAATGGTTTCTAGGCCCAGTGATGGTCCTTTGCAAACCCAGGTATCTCTTCTCAAGTGGTCTCCTGGGAGGCCATGGTCACGTTTACCAGGGGAGGCTGGTCAGGGTGGGAGCCACGGATTTGCAGTTGTGACAAAAACTATACTGACAGCTTCACTCAGGATAGGAGCCTGTGATCTCAGTCACAGCTGGGCTGAACTCAATGGGCTGACAGACAATCCCCAGGGTTAAAACGAACAGGTCCCAAGACACGCTCAGCCACCACTTACGCTACTGGATAAGGCCGCTTTCCTGCCTAGATCTAGGCCTCTGTGAGCTGGGAGAAACTTCTGTGGTGGCTCTCCATTTATAGATTCGGTTTATTAATTTGACTTATTTCTTTGGTCATGGGCTATGAGATTTACTACGGCAATAAGCAGCGTTTACTTATAGACACAAATCAAGTTGCCCTTGATCATCTTTCTCACACCCAGGAGGTTAGGACCACACCAGTTCATTTTTTAGAAATCCCATTCCTGGCTTGCTCATTCTGTAGGCTACCTTGAGATAAGTGGACCTAGAAGTATTTAACTTGTCTAGGAAAGCATATGGCTTAAACTTTAAGGAAACGCTAGGAAAAACAAGCAAAAATAAAACAAGATCCCAAAGCCTCATAACTCAATTCCTGATGTCACTGTGAATTATCCTCTTTGTCATTTCTACCTACAGCATAATGACAGACAAATTACATGCTGGATGTCCTACTCCAGGCTGAGACCTACACCTCTTTCTTCCCTTTTTTCCTAAACCAGGCACTACTGAGGCAAAAGGATCTAAAGGAAACTCGGCAAGGATTTAAAAAAAAAGTGTGGGGAGCACAGATATGCTGCTTGTTGGTTTTACAACAACATGCTTCATCTTGCACTTTATATGAGGTGTGCTTGGGTGAGAGTGTCAGGGATTATAAGAAGATCAGACTTTCCCGCCTGGAATCACAGAGTGACAGATAGACAAGAATGTTGAGATTATCTGGTCCAAGATATTTGACAACTGGAATGTCCAACAGAAAGCAGCTGGACTGGGCTGGCGCGTACTGCTCAATGTCAGCCCTGGTCTCGTCCAGGTTCCTCATTTCCCAGATGAACAGAGTGACACCAGGGAGCTGTAATGGTCTTACCTGACCACATAACCAGCTAATGGAGGAGTTTGTTCAAAAACCAGTGCTTTTTCCACCACAAAACTCTATCCCTTATTTAAAATTACACATCAAATAAAAATACCAAATAATGATATACCATAGTCTCCAAATAACTTTAACTCATGCCCTAAAAATTCTAGGAGTAGGGCTGACTGCAGGTGTAGCATGAGAAAAGCACCAGTTTCTCTCTCCCCACTCTCCTGGGTCAGCTTTGGGGGGATTGGCTTCTTTCTCAGATGGGCACTTCCCTCATGGTGACAACGTGGCTGCCTAAACCCCTGGATTCAACATTACCCCTCAGGTTAAGTCCAGCAAGAAAAAGCGTTCTCTGCAACCGCCCCACCACTCCCTACCCCCACCCCCAACCCCCGCCAAAGACCAAGTGGGATGGAAGAGCAGATCAGACTGGTTGGGGGTCTTGAAGCCAGAGGAGAGACTTTGGATTTGATGAGACGGGACTTAGGAATCCACAGCAGGCCCTAAGCAGGGTCAACAGCCTGACAACAGTGCAGAAGCAAACCTATTGCCCCAGGAAAGAGCAGGATCGTCTTTGGGATACTGTCTTGCCAACAAGAGGTGGGATTTCTGACCTTCGGGATATGAAGTCCAATTGGAGTGAACCTTGAGGTTCGAAAAACAGAGAGCCCAGCAGTGAAGACAAGAATTGCTTGTGGTAAGAAGGGAATGGAAGGCGGGTGAAGTGAAGATGACAGCTGAGGACAGCCAGGGAAGGACTGGGCCATAAGCAGCAATGGCAGAATGTCGTTTCAGCAGGGATGCTGACAGCAGCAGCCAGAACGCTCTGCCAGACAAGCCGGGAACTGGATCACGCCGAGTGCTGGCAGGGGAATGGGGATTTCAGGACCCGTGTCCATGCTGACGGGAGTGTGGGCTACTGCAGCAATCTGGGGAACAATCTGGCATATTTGATAAAGTTAAGTACAGGTAGACCTTACAACACAGCAAGTCCACCCCTATATACATCCAAATGTATTTCCTAACCCATAATGCCCATTGCAGCAATATTCATGGTGATGGGCGATTGGAAACAACCTGAGCGTCGTACTGTGAGAGCAAATAAGCAAGAGTGGAGTATTAGGCAGCACTTAAAAACCTGGTGCTAAGCAAAAACCAAACAAACCAACCCGAAAGACAAAATCAGATAGGTAGCAATACCATGCATATAAATAAAAAAATAGATGCTCCGAAAATTAACACTGCAACTTGCCCACCCCCTTCCAGTCAGCCCTTCTGATTCCCTGTTTCTGGATTATTTTACCCATGGCACTTACCACCTTTGGACAGACTGATAATTCTCATTTTTATGCTTATAAATAATTATCTCTCCTGCCCTGTTAGTATATACATTCCAATGCATCCCACATGCCTGGCACACAGCAGGCACTCAATGAATATTTGTTGAATGCATCAGCAATATTGTCCAGGAAGGGGATGAGGGCTGAGGGTGGCCAGAGAGGCCGTGCTGCCCAGGACATCCTGGACTGAAGCATGTTGGTGGCTTCTCAGTTCCATTCTCTCCCACCCCCCAGGGGCTGGCTGGGCCTGCGATCAGCCTGCCTGGCTCTTCCAAGACATCGGGCCTTGAAAACATAAGCCTGAGGACACTCTAAGTCGCGACCCCTTTGGTGGTTGAACGACCCTTTCACAGGGGTCGCCTAAGACCATCCTGCATATCAGATATTTACATTACGATTCATAATAGTAGCAACATTACAGTTATGAAGTAAAAACGAAAATCATTTTGTGGTTGGGTCCCAACATGAGGAGCTGTATTTAAAGGGCCAGAAGGTTGAGAACCACTGCTCTAAGTCCTTGTCCTGGGAGACCAGAAATCTGAAGGGTTTCTGTTGCATGGCTCTTCCCAAACCAATTTTAGGGGAGGTGTTGGCTGGAGGAGTCTGCCTCAGGGTCCACTCAGGCTCCTTAGAAGTTCAGCCAGTTTTTGGATTTGGAATTCTCAACTGGTTCACATGTATTAGTAGGTTTAAGACGAAACAAAGACTGGAGTCACCCTAGAAGGTACCTCACCACCAGCCTGAGAAATATCTGGGAAACTTTGGGAAACACAAATGCCCAAGCTTAATCCCCAAGGAGATTCCAAAGATCTTAGGGGGGCCAGGAATTTGGTTTGTTTGGTTTGAACTCCCCAGGTGAATGTGGCCCAGCCAGAACCAGAGCCCCACACTGTCCCCAACGCCAACAGGGCTCTCCCCAGGGAAGCAAGAAAACCCTGCTTTCCTCCATCCCCCTCAGGAATGCTGGGGGGGCTTCAGGAGCTGATGCAGTCAGAGCTCTGGGTGGAGGGGGCAGGTAATAGGCCAAAACACCCCCTCAGCCTGCTCTGGTATCAGCATTCCAGGCCCACCCACCTGGGCCCTTGGTCACCAGGAGACCTCACGCGCACACACAGGCCCTAACCTGCCCCAGCCCAGATCCGGAGCTTCCCCAGCAGCTCTCTCCGCCTGCTTAGAACAAAGGCGATTGTTCTCCCAGGAATGCACTGCAGGGAGATGTCCATCATCCCTTCCCTTCTCCCCGTCCCTTGCACCTCTGCTCCCACCTTTAGTGCCTGGGAGGGAGGGTGTCCTGAGTATGACCGCTCTTGGCTACTTCTTCCTCTCCACTGTGAAAATCACATGCTCTTATGTGTGGTTATTTGTGCACGAATCCCTGAGGCAGTCGGAGGTACATTTTCAAAGCTAAAGGCTGAGGTTCGGGCAGATGAGGTGTTTTGAGGGGGGGGGGCAGTGTTTAATACACATTGGCGTTGCCGACCTTCCTGTGGGAATCGTCCCATTCTTCAAACTTTAAAGTTTAGGATGGATTGTGCCTGTCCCTGCCCCCACCTGATGAAGCAGTAAATTGTAACAAGAGAATCTGGCTAAACAAGTTTCCGATTCAAACGTTATCTTGTGGACAAAGAACCCTTTGAATATGGTTTCTGTGTTTGGCTTCTGGGGATGGAGTGGAAAGTTGTTTTCACTGTTACTGGAATTCTTCTCTCCCTTCGGCCCCTGCGGTGGCTCGCTTCAGGCAGCCATGGGCCGGATGGAGGCCAGGGGAGGCCGCGGGGCCGGGAGAGCGGAGGCCAGGCCATTTCCTGCTCATTAACACCTGGGCATTGATAATATTGCTCTCTAGGAAGCTGCCGCTGAGAAGGCAGAAGGCGGGTTGTCCCCCTGGGTCACCGCGTCATCCGTAGGCGGAGGGCCCCTTTCTGGAAGAGCCCATAATCCAAACATGCTTGAGGCTGTTGATGGATAGACAGCTCCCATTTTAAAAGGATTCCAAATCTAAACAGAATGTGTCTGGTTACTGACAAAATTAAATTACCCTCGGCTGGAGGAACTTCCCCTTCCAGGGAAAACAAAGTTAGGGCTACAGATAAAATAGAAACCTGGGCAGAGGATTCCGGCCGCAGGCGAGTGTGATTGTTACGCGTACGGGCTTAAATTCATTTTCTGTGTGTCCCCCCTTGGTAGACTTCATCACCGAGAAGGTACAGAACGCTCTTTGTCTGTGTAGGCGCCGAAGGGTCACACACGTCTCCGTGAACAGCATCTGGAGGCCCGGGTTCGCTGAACTCTCTTGTCTCCTCTGGGAAATCTCTTTTTCTCCCGAGAAACGCGATAGCCAGGCTGCCCGGGAGCCAAGAAAGAGGGAGAAACTCTTCCTGTTCTGCGTCCTCTTTTTCTCAAGGAAAAGTGGCGGGTAACACTCTGCCTTCTTGGACATTCTCATCAGGCGAGGCCAACGCAGTGAAAGGAAGCAGCTTGTACGGATTTCAGTCCTCAAACTGGCCAACAAGAGAGCCCTCCAAGCCAGTCGCTTTATTGATTCCGCGGGTCCGTGTGGCGCTTCAGGCCATCACAATCCTAGGCGCTGAGAGGAGTCTTCAAAGGAACTAATATTCCTAAAGTATGAAGGGATCCTAAGTTTTGCCTTCCTAAAACTCCCTTTTGGGGAATTGATTTTAAGCTAGTTATTAAGAAACAAAAGACTCAGAAAAAAGCTTGACCCTCCCCCCTTTTCTGTCTGAGAGTCAGATGGAAAGACCTGCACCAGGAAGGGCCTCACAAAGGCTCCAAGCAGGGCCCTTAACTACCCCTGTGTCCCCCCTGTTAACTAGTACCCCTGTGTCCCCCCCCCCCGTTAACTAATTCCCCTGTGTCTCCCCCTGTTAACTTAACTAGCCCCCCTGTGTCCCCCTGTTAACTAGCCTCCCTGTGTCATCACTGTTAACTAGTCCCCCTGTGTCCCCCCTGTTAACTAGTCTCCCCGGGTCCCCCCTGTTAACTAGTCCCCCATGCCCCATTGTTTCTGGTTGCCTGGCAAGAACCCGCCTGCCGCCTGTGCCGGCTCTTCCTGAGCTGCCTGTAAATCGCCCATGTCCTTTTCCATCTCAGACCCCCGCCCACCCTCCGCTTCTCCCCTGACCACAATGGCATAAAAACCTCCGCTGTGCCAGTGTTTCGGGTCTCGTTACTATAAGGCAGCCCTGAATGTACAGCCACCCTGTACATGTCCTCCTGTCAAACCTGTCTCTGCTGACTCGGTTAGCAGCCAGCTAGGAGAACTCAGAAGGTGGGAGGGGACGTGTTGTCTAGCCCCCACGATCACATTCCCGTTTTCAGCTCACTTTCACCCCCAACAACTCAGCCAGAGGCCGAGAGAGCGGAAGGAAAAATGGCCTCTGGGTTTGAGATGCTCAGAGACCGGCGGGGCAGGTCGGATTGCAGAGAAACCTCCCGGGAATGGCGCAGGGCCTCGCTTAAGCCAGGCCTCGCCGGCAGAGCCAAATCAAAGGTGTGCGGCGGCGAGGAGAGATCAGAGCCCGGCCGCAGGTGCTCCCAACCAAAGAGTCTAGAATATCCCATTCTGGGGGTTCGGTTTGCTCAGGGTCTCAGCTGGAAAGGCATCTTCCTCTGAACCCCAGACCTCAACAATAACGCCCCTCTCTTCCTTTTGAAGCCCGTTTCAAATCTCTTCCCCGACAGAGAAACTTTATCTCCTACATCCTCTCCGCTCCTCTTGGTTACATCCGTGGCCACGGAGCCGGCCAGCTGGCCCCGCCACAGCCCTGTCCCACAGAGAGAGATGTCATCGGCGTGGGTTTATGTCGGGGGGAACTTGCTTTTATTTTGCTTATGATTAATGTGCTAAGATGTTACAGGAGGGAAGGCTCTCCTCCCTGCATCTGTGGGCCCCGCCACGCTGGGTGGGTCCTCATGGAGCAGCTGAGGCCAGTGTGAGCAGGGCGCTCCCAGGGCCTGGCAGGCTGCACGCTGCGGGGCGATGGCTCCTCCATCACACTGTCATCGCGAGCGCAAGCGGGGAACACCCCAGCCACACAGCTGCAGCACCGCTGGCGGCAGAGAGCTGACCTGACCGCAGCGGGGAGGCCCCGGCCAGCCCCTCCAGCCCTTCAGCCCCCCAGCCACGTCTGTGGTCAGGTGATGGGGCCTTCACTGGCCCTGAGACCACTGACCAGCACTGGGCTGGAGTAGGTGCTCAGTCGCCAGGCTGCACAAGCTTGTGAGGACTTTGATGTGCCCGAGTTACCATCACTACCCTTTACTACCGCTGTTACCAAAGCCACCCACCCCTTGTTATGCTCCAACACAGTCCACCTAGGCCCCCGATACCCAGATTACCATTCCTAAGCTTCCTGTGTAGAAACTGTTAGTGTCGCAGTGGTTTTAAAACTCAACTGAGCCCTGACTGGTGTGGCTCAGTTGGTAGGAGCATCCTCCCAGATACCAAAAGGTGGTGGGTTAGATTACTGGTCAGGGTGCATACCCAGGTTTAGAGTTCGATCCCCATCCCTCAGATGGGGGAAAGGAGGATGTTGGGAAATGAAATTCAAGTTAACAATGTGGAAAAATGTAGCTCAGCCCAATGAAAAGACAAATGACTGCCCACTTGAAGATAAAGAAACTGGAAACAGAGTAGAAAAAGCTTTTGGGAACGTTTTTCTCTGATGGCACATTGCCCCTTTGAATAAATCTTTGTGTCAACTAAAAAAAAAAAAGTGCTGTGAAAATTAACGAGCTAACAAGTGCAGATTGCCAAATTTGGTGGCAGACACATAGAAGCGGACCCTGTCCAATGGTGGCTGCTATTGTGGTGGTAGTTATATGGTATTATTATTATTACTGCTATTATTAACAGACTCGAGGCCCAGTGCACGAATTCGTGCATGGGTGGGGTCCGGCCAGCCCAGCCCTAAGCGGGGCAGATTAGGGCTGGGTTTGTTGGGGGGAGGAGATGGCGGGAGCTTGGCCAGCCGGTCCCACCCTGGATCGGGTCTGTTCGCTGGCCGCAGTGGGCATCATAGCGACTGGTTGTTCTGGTCGTTATGGAGTTCTGGTCGCTGGCTTTTTATATATATAGATTTGTGCTTTGTGAGGGAGACTAGCCTTTTAGAGACAAGTAATATGCGGAAACTTTGGGAGAACATCCCTTCCAGGCAGTAGCATATCTAAGTTTCACCTGGTGGCATATTACATTGTAACAATTTGGATTTTTTCATTGGAGGTGACATTCTTCAGTGACAAAAGCCAATGTTCTATCTTTCTGGAGGAAAAATCTGAGTTTTTGGTGAGGATTTTTCTTTTTTTTACTTAAATGTGATCTTCAGTCGATTAGTCCACCCCTGGAGATCAGTCTTCTTAAAAAACAATAACAACAACAACAAAAAAATAAACACTAAATTGCTCTCCACCTAATCTTTCAAGAAGTTCAAGTAAAAGATGCTGGGTTGGAGTACTACTCTGAGTTACCAGAAGCAGGGTGGGAGGCCTCACAACACTTTTCCCTTATTTTCCTCTTAAAGGGTTGGCAAGTCCTAATTAAAAGGAATCATCATCTAAAAATGCTTTAAAAGTGAGTGAGTATCGCTTGGCTTTATGTGTTCCCTTTTTTAGTTTGGGGAAGTCAGCAAGTGCTACAAGGGAGAACTCTAACTCTGTGTCTCCCTTTTTCATCGCCTTAGACAAGTAGAAAAAATAACTAACTTTCTGAAATCACCCAGAAATCAGTCCATTTAGACCAGGTCAATCGCTGAGCTTACAGTGGTCAGCAAGCAAACTTATAGAAAACCGATATGTCAATTTGTGTTTTATTGTACAGAAAGGATCTTCATTTTAAAAAGATAAGCTCTAGTTTTGGCTCATAAGGCCCAAGAAGATAAACTAGACAAATACCCCATGCATTACAAATTTTTTCTTCAATCAACACAATAAGCATAAAGTGGTTTTCATGATATTCCTTTTCAAATTGTGGTATTAAGCCCAATTCACAATGTTCATATTTTTATGGCCAATACATTGAGTGTGTGTGTATTTGTATATATCTTTCTCACTGTTTAAGTTGAGTAAAAAGTTTCATCTAAAATTATTTATTTTTACTCTTTAATTTTGGTTCACGTGCCTCTGGAGACTACATCTTTTATATGATTCTAATTCCAAAAATAAGAGGAAAACAGAAGGTGAAATGCTGTTGGTTAGTTCCTTTAAAAGGCTGTCTGGAGGGGTCACTCCTGAACTTTTTTTTTTGTAAGTCATATTTCAAGTCTTTGATCTTGACAGCCCTGAAATACTACCTCACAATTACATCATAAGTATGAAATAACTTCTGTTGGCTAGTGAAATGACTTTTCAAAAGTTTCCACTAAACACACAAATACTCCAGTGAAAGGCTGTCAGAGTATTCCAAGTGATTAGTGGCGGTATTAAAATGGCCAGTATTGCCATATATTATACCGCTAAGAAACTTAGAATATTTATGGCAAGACCTTCATCTACATAGTTTGACTCTTTTCTTCTTTTTACTTTTTAAAGTGATTGGTAATTTCTTCTTTTAGTCTGTTTCACATGCTTTGCTATTACTAAAAGCCATTTAACCACTGGGTTTTTTACAGTGAGGAAAAATAGTTTCATACAAGAGTCAGTAAAGCAACTGAACCAAATATCATCTCAAATATTTCATGAGCTCAATAAATACAGGGTATCCCCCAAAAGGCATACACACCTTAACAGCTCATAGCTCAATTTTGAAAATAAAATGTATTTTAAAAAACACTGCCTTTATCATTACGCAAAGTGTGTATATACCTTTTTGGGGGACACTCTGCATTTACCATAGAGTCATAACGTATCATAGGACACAAATCCAGCTACGTGCACTTGGTCCGTCTCTCCCACCAAAAAGAAAGACAGAGGAGTACAACATTTTCAATAGTGTGGACACTCCAACCACCCAGTCACTCAATGACCGGCCCCAGCATCAGAAAGAAGAGAGGCTAGACCTACTGTCGACTTGGCTGGTTTTATTTCCTTTTACTTCCCTCAGTGGTGAAGCTGAATATAAGGCTAGAGCAGTGGTTCTCAACCTTGGCTGCACATCAGAATCACCTGGGAATCTTTTTAAAATCCTGATTTCTGGGCCTCGTCCTCTGGAAATTCTGTTTCTTTGTAATGGGGTGGAGCCACAACATTAGTAACAAAGAAACAGAATTTCCAGAGGATGAGGCCCAGAAATCAGGATTTTAAAAAGATTCCCAGGTGATTCTAATGTGCAGCCAAGGTTGAGAACCACTGGGCTAGAGTCTGACATGTAAGTGTTTGGGATACATCAGGGCCTCCAAATAAGAACCAGCTGATCCATTTGATTCCCCAACCCAAAGCAAACAAACAAAA
The DNA here is from genome assembly GCF_964212035.1 of Myotis nattereri. Taxonomy (NCBI): domain Eukaryota; kingdom Metazoa; phylum Chordata; class Mammalia; order Chiroptera; family Vespertilionidae; genus Myotis; species Myotis nattereri. The sequence continues at coordinate 10,242,411 of NC_138082.1, forward strand.
CAAAATGACAATCTGGCCCATTATTGGAGAAAACCCTGGCTCTGTTGGACCCAGTGAGGGCCGTCCTATGTTACTGTATTTCGTAAGCCACCGGAGAGTTTTTTCAAGGATAACCTTGATTCCAAGCTTTATTTGACCGACCCTTTATGGTAGATGCACAATACAATGCAGTCAAGTAAGATGCACCTGCTGTATACAAGGTTCTGTGGATTGAGATTACAGGGAAAATTTAAGGGGAAGATTCCTGGACCGCTTAGTGGGCACTTTAGAGGTCTGAGAACAAGATTATTCATACACATACACATATAACTTGAGAGTGAGTCACACTGTTGTAGTGCGGGCCAATCTTGACCTGTCCTTTTTCTGATCTAATAGCTCATTTAATCTTTCCTTTCCTTAGTAAGAACTGTGAGCATGCCAAATGATGGAGATTAAAAAGGTGAGATAGTAGGACAGATATTTGTTTTTAAATTTCTGTTTTTAGGACTAATTTTTGATAGAGATGGAGACTTTGGTGGTGGTAGCAGCGGCGGTTTTTTAGAACAAGCTAAGTGACTTAAAAACAGAAGTATAAACACAGAAGGTTTATTTGTTTGCTGATCACTGTAGCTGCGTCAGCCCGTGGAAGGCTTTTGTGGGTAACGTATATAAGCATGTGTGCACTGTGTGCTCATGTGCCCTAACATCAAACATTACCCGCTGAGTAATGTTACATTACATACGTGCTGAGTTCAGCAAGATGGCCTCCCTGTCCCCACACAGTCTCCGTCGCATCAAATCTGAAATGCATCATGACAAGCATTTCTTGTAATTGTTTCATAAAGGACCTTTTCAAGAAAATCTAATCCACCTCTTTCTAATTCCGTTATAGCTTTTTCCCTTAAGATGTTACCTTGCCCGAGCTAGCTCTGCTTAAAAAAAAAAATCTTTTTCTATCTTTTTTGAGATTTCTGTGCAAACAGGTTGTCCTTCAAATACCTGGGGGCCTCCCCAGCCCTCAACTCATGTTTGATTCAAGTTCAGAGTGAGCCTTGTTTAATCGCTTGGACTCCCCAAGAGGCTGGAAAACATACCACCCCATGATCAGGAGAAGAGAGCTGTGAAGCAAGCATTGAATTTTCTCACAACTCACACCTAACCCTTCTCTCCCTCCTTATAGGATTGAATGGAAATTGCAAAGGTTATGTGCAACACCTCACTCAAGCTGACTTTTTCAGTTCAGGAGAAACAAGGGCGATAGCTAGGGAATGTGACTTTAAACCGAGGGCCATCCTGCCCAGGGGTAGCCCCCCATAGCGATTACATCGACAGATCTTGGCAGCTTTATTTTAGAACTAGGAAGGATGGCAAGAGAAGCAACAAATATACTCACTTTTAAAGCTGATATACTGGAGAGGCCAAAATCCTCCTTTCCTCCTTGGTATCCCAAGTTACTCATGCCAGTGTGTGAAACTGCGCATCATTATTTTAATTGTCTGCAGCTTTGGGTGGGTTTTAATCATCTCACTGGGCTGGCTCCAAGCAAGGCCCCAGGCCTTACAGTTAAGAGTTTGCTCCAGGACATTTGGTGGCCGGCAACTCAGGTTGAACTAAAGCAGTGGTTCTCAACCTTCCTAATGCCGCGACCCTTTAATACAGTTCCTCATGTTGTGGTGACCCCAATTTCATGGTTACAAATGGAACATAATTAAAGCATAGTGATTAATCACAAAAACAATGTGTAATTATATATGTGTTTTCTGATGGTCTTAGGCGACCCCTGTGAAAGGGTCGTTCGACCCCCAAAGGGGTTGCGACCCACAGGTTGAGAACCGCTGAACTAAAGGAACAGAGCCATTGACAAGCTTTGGAACAAGATTTGGGGTGGGGTTTTTTTTTCTCCTTTCTCATGACATAGAAGCTGATTGTCCTCTGATGTAACAGAGATAAATTGGAATGGGCTCTGGCAAAGGTTTTATTTGACCAACAAACACTGCCCAAGGGATAGCTGTGCATGTCCCTGCTTTCCACAGCGCTGTCTTCTGTGGATTCATCCCTGCCCCACATTTTCCCTTTTCTCCAACCCTCCCCACAACTTTCCTAGAGGAAAAATCTCTGAACAAAAGCTCCCCTTGCACAGAATGTTCATTATCAGGTGCCAGAGGGTCAGCCTGTGAGCAAGGAATGTTTAGCCAGAGAGAAGGGAAGTCGGCTGGTGCTGGAACCAGCAGCACACAGGCCCTTTCGATTGCTGTTCATTTCTCCTTCCTACGTCGCTCACCCTGGAGAAGCCTCAGGCCTACTAATATCTCAACACCCCCCTACCCCCCACCCCTCAAGCGCTCAGCTGGATTGTTGATGAACCCTGGCCCTACTCCGGCTACAGATTCTGCCCATAGTCTGGGGGGGCGTCCTGCCTGAATGGCCTCTTTTTACTCAAAGCTACTTGATGAATGAAAACTTGAAACATTCTTTTCAGGGGTGGGGAACCTTTTTCCTGCCAAGGGCCATTTGGACATTTATAACATCATTCTCCGGCCACACCAAATTATCAACTTAAACATTAGCCTATTATGTTTGGTCAAACATTCAATTAACTCACCCCTAAAGCCTTGGCAGGGCCAGACCAAATGATTTCTGGGGTCTTATATGGCCCACGGGCCAGACGTTCCCCACGCCTGCTTTAGATGTTCCTGGGCATTTGAATCACTCTCTAAATGGGTTTGACATGAAAAGGGAGAAAGGGGGAAAGATGGGAGCTACCTGTCCAAAGAGTAGGTGATCCTGGGCTGTCTCAGCAGACCCACACAGGAATCGGTTCCCTGTGGCACGAGTCGTGTTTGCAGGGCCCCACCAAAGACCAAGGTGACTGGTTTTGTTTTGTTTTGTTTTGTTTTAGTTTTTATCTTTCTTCTTTCATGGTGACTGTCAATATTGCTGCCACCATTCTGTCTGGACTTTCCTTGTAACATCTTCAACATTGCCCTACATTTGTGCGATTCCAAATCTCTGTGGCTCCATGGAGAAATAGGAAGACCAGCTGAAGTAGAAGTAAAATTATTTTCTTGTAGTTTTTCTTTTGGGTGAGTATTGGGAAACAAGGAAGTTGAGGAGGTAAGCTGGGCTCTCTGGAGAATCGCTTGGTTACAAGGGAAGTATAGCTAAGGGTGATCCTCCAGGAAGCCCACTAAAGCGAAAGTCAAGAGCTACAGTGCCCACTGGAGTTGCCAGGGACTGTGACATGCATCCGCCCAAATTGGGCCTTAATAATAAATACCTCAGATTCACTGTCACACAGAAGTTACGGGACCTATGTGACATGACCAGAGCTACATGGATACAATGAGACAATAAGGACTGTGGAATAAGTGTAGAGGGCTGGCTGGTGTTGGAATCAGAGCGTGGGGTGTCAAATGGGGGGAGGGGGAAACTTTCTTTTAACAAATCAGCACTATAGTCCTGCTGTGGAGATAAGAAACGTGGTGATGCACAGGCCCAAAATAATCTCCAAGGGCACCAGTCTTTTTGGAGTTATGGCAATCTACCCACAAAGTCTCTGATTTCCCAATATTCCCCTTCCGATCCTTACAGGAGTGGCATTGATGTATAAGCCTAAGGGGATCAAAGTTAATTTAATTTTGAGGATTTCTCAACAGACTTCAGCTGCAGGTTGTTGTGAAACTGAAGTTGGACAAACGTAGGCCGAGAGGAACAGATGATCACCCCAGGAAACAAAAGACAAGTAGGACAGCCCGGCTGGCACGTCTCAGTGGTTGAGCATCGACCTATGAACCAGGAAGTCACAGTTCGATTCCCAGTCAGGGCACATGCCTAGGTTTGGGGCTTGATCCTCAGTGAGGTGTGTGCAGGAGGCAGCCAATCAATGAGTATCATTGATGTTTCTATCTCTCTCTCCCTTTCCCTTCCTCTCTGAAATCAATAAAAATATATTTTTTAAAAAAACAAGTAGGACAGAACCCCCTTTTTCAGGTAAGGGCAAATAACAGTAAAAGAGAGGAAGCAAGTTTATTTAACAAACGATTTTATGACCTATGAGATCTACCCTTCCAGGATCCAGCTGAGGCTCACACTGCTGTTTGGTCGGGGAGAGGTGACCTCGGGTGAGCCCAGGGCCACCGTGGAATTACAGACAGCTGGGTAAAGGCCTGGCGGGGAGCCTTCAAAGGTAAGTCAAGCGAGTTGGTAAGTTTCCCCAAACAAAGAACACACACATGCACAAGTACTTGATAGAGAACAAATTTCTATAAACATTTCCTTCTGAGCAAAGTTTGAGGCGCAGGCCAGCTTTTTCCCATAAAAACGAGAGCGATGAATGGCGGTGATTACACTCACTGGTTTTCTTTGTGAGGTCATATTTTTTCATTATTTGCCGGAAGTAATCATGCACATGCACACAGAGACGGATAAGCCATATAATGCAAATATCACCAAGCTTACAGCTCGGCCTCCTGTTAGAAGTCTCTGAAGTTCCTCCGCTCTGAAGTAAGTCCTTCTTCCTGTGCCCTTGGACCAGGCTTTCCTGAGAGTAGCCAAGGATGTTTTCCATCCTCTTCAGCTCAAGCTAGCATCTAAAGCGGAGATAAACAGGCTCAGCTTTGAGCACGGAAGCTGGAGAGCAGACTCCTTACTGGATATCTAGCTGCCTTCTGCGTGTCCAGTGCCACGTGAAGCTCTGGGGAAACACAGAGGAACAACACCCAGTTCTTGCCCTTGAGAAGTTCGTGGTGTAGGGGGGGAGCCAGGGCTCCTCTCATGGTAGCTGCTCCTGAATGGGGGCCATGGTTGCTAGGCAGCAGGTCCAGAACAGTTATTCAAGTCGGGAAGTCAAGTCCTGCTTTTAGCTCTGCCCCTTGACATGTGAGATAAGCCACTTGTCTCAGGATCCTCTGCCTACAGTGTAATACATATAATTAGGGAGTTACTTAACATCTCCTGTAATGAGCTGCAGTTACATATGCCCAGATATATCTTAATGACTCAAATTAAAAGGGAATATAATTCTGTTCCCAGGTCATCTTGAGTAAAATCCAAACACCTTTCCCACCAGTCTTACAGATCATTATTATGCTAGAGGCCCGGCACATGAAATCGCGTGAGACCCAGACCCGCCGCTCTGGCAGGGACCCAGACTGACTCCCACCACGCCGAGAGACCAAGACCTGCCGTGCAGCAAGACCCATCAATGCACCTCCTGGTGACTGGTCGTTTGGTTGTTACAGCATTACAGCCACTGGCTTTTTATAATACAGATTTCTTTGGTGTTCTCCAAAATGCCATTCACAAATTCAGTAAGTACTTGCTGAGAAACCAAATGAGCAACTGACTCAAGAAGCATTTTGAATTCTCTGGATCATTCATTGGCTCCTCATGCTACAATGTCTAGTGCTGAGACAACTACAGTCCTTCACTCTATCATGGTCATCTACCTGGTATCCATTCCACCTGTTTCTAGTAATAGTCCCTCCTTTGGCTTTGGGAACAATCCCTCCCTATTAGATACAGTCATAGTGGTTCCACAAACCTAAGGTAGGCTAGAAAGAGAACATCAGAATTACAATACTGAATGTTCTTGAGAACGATCCACGTTCTACTGAGGCTGTGGTATCCTGAGGAGATTATTTCTTAGTTCCTGATGCCTCAATCCCAGGGCCTGCCCTGGCTCCTGTCCTCTCTGAGCCTGTATATTCTGCTTTCCCTTTAGTTCCTTGACCTGCCTTTATATTCGTACAGTAAATATCTTATGCGCTTAAATTAACTAGCGTTGGTTTCTGTTGCTTGCAAGGGAAGTGTTCTAACTCCAGCCACACCCCTTAGAAAAAGTCCAGGTAATTTAACTGGGGTAACAAAATAGAGAAAAAGAACTTCCCAACTAAAAGAAGTCTTCAAAATCTAGTCCAACTCTTCTGCTTTGCAGACAATCTGACCCAGAGAAGTGAAGTGACTTGATCAGAATCATAACATTGGTTGGTGAGAGTCCAGTTTAGAACCCAGGACACCGGGCTCCCTGTCTAGGAGCCTTTGCACTTTTTCACTCTGTTTCTTGTCCACAGGTCTCCTCTTCCATGGTTATTGCCTGTGGACAAGAAACAGAGTGAGTAGTTACAGCAGAAAACATAAATTAGTTCCCAAAGCCTAAATTATCTACTGTCTGGCCTTGACAGAAAAAGTTTGCCTACACCTGCCATACACAATTCGTAAATGAATGAATGTGGCTATGTTCCAATAAAACTTTATTTATAGACACTGACGTTTGAATTATATATCATTTTCAAGTTTCTCAAAATATTCTTTTATTTTTTTTTCAAACTTTTGAAATGTAAAAACCATTCTTAGTTCATGGACTGTACAAAAACATGCAGCAGGCTGAATTTGACCTACAGGCTGTAGTCTGTTGACCCCTGGTTTAAACCCAGTTTCTGCTATTTGCAATGAAATACAACCTAACTGAGTCCATGCGCATGCTAAGGCAGCACCACCGTCTCCTTGCCGCTATCATGATCATCTACCAGGACCTCATCAACCATGATGAGATGTTCTCCAACATCTACAAGATTCAGAAGATGGCAGACCAGCTGTGCTTGGAGGTAGAGGGGAAGATGGTCAGTAGGACAGAGAGTAACATTGGTGAATCACTTGTTGGTGGAAATGCCTCCTCTGAAGGCTTGGAGGGCAAAGGTACCGAAAGCACAGTAATCACTAGTGTAGAAGCATCAAAAGTTGGGAGACGGGAAGGAGCGTGACAGCACTAAGACATCTAATGAGCTGGCAGGTAAGCAATCAAAACAAACCACTCAACTTTCCATGGATTTTTGTCATCTATGATTTTTCCCCCCTCAACCTTGGCATGATTGTTTAGGAACTAATAAATCTTGGCATTTAGGTTTTAATATTTGAAGTTCATCAGTTTCACCTGAGTGTCTTTCTTCTGTTCAGTTCGAGTAGAACTAGAACATGTTTTAAATTATTTTTAAAATCACGTATAATATGATGCTGTTACTATAAAATTATTTTTGTTCTTAATCTCTTTCCCTCTCTCTCCGATAGATAGATAGATAGATAGATAGATAGATAGATCGATAGATATACTAGTATTGGTAATTCTTGTTATGAACTACACCATGTGTCAAGCACTATATTAAATGCTTTTCATGCATCTACATATTTAATCCTCATAAGATTCCTAAGAGGTAGATACTATGGTCACCCCCATTTTACAGGTGAGAAAAAGGTACGGGGATATTCCTGTGGTGACAGACAGGAACTGGGAGAGCTGAGGGTCAAACCCAGGGCTGCAGACTCCGTGCTCTTAACCATCACCTCTATTGCTTCTCTGCAAGTGGGCAGGTAAGTCACTTGTTGCTCTCCTTGTACTTTGAATTTTTAATTGATGATTATGTTCATTTAAAAAAGGCAGCACCGCCCTAGCTGGTTTGGCTCAGTGGATACAGCATCGGCCTGCGGACTGAAGGGTCCCAGGTTCGATTCCAGTCAAGGGCACATGCCCAGGTTGCAGGTTCGATCCCCAGTAGGGAGCGTGCAGGAGGCAGCCAATCAATGATTCTCTCTCATCATTGATGTTTCTATCTCTCTCTCCCTCTCCCTTCCTCTCTGAAATCAATAAAAATATATTAAAAAAAAAAAAAAAGGGTAGCACCAAACTATAAAAGAGACTCAACTTGCAAACCAGAATGAATACTCCCAGGTATTACATAGGCCCACTGAGCGGAACCTAAAATCCCTCCTGCCCCCACAACCGCCCTCTCCCAACCCCTCTCCCAACCACTAATCTAGGAGACTCCTTGGAGCAGAGGGGCGTGTTCAGAGGACCAGCCCCTGACAAACTAGCACGGGCTTTGGAACAATAAGTGGTCTGAAACTGTAATGATAATCATCGCAAAGGGGTGGATGGAAAGTCAAAACAGCATACCTGTGTTTTATTGGCTTTGGGCAGATTAGCTGGAGGAAATCAGCATTCTTAAGGGATCACCTCTGTGAGAGAAGAAAATGTGTAGTAAACAAAGGTGGAAGGTGCCCGGGCGTATGCAGTCACGCCTCCAGTCACTGCGTCCTGAACAATTTGCTGGACGGACCGGCTGCATTGGAAACGACATAAGGTAACGGGTGACAGTGACGGCGTGACGCCTTCTGCCGCCCAAGTGCTAGGTAATAAGGGTGGTAATGGGAGCAGCTCCCGCGGGGGCAGAGGAGCAGCTGCTGGTGTCACCTGGGAATGGCGCCCACATATAATTCTCCTCTCCTGACAAGGATTCTCGAGTCCCCCTGTCGCTGTCACTCACCCGCAACATTAATGACTAAAGGGGGGAAGGCGAAGAAAGGCCTGGGCCCCTGAAAGAGAGAGGAAGGCAGAGAGAGGGACAGAGCAAGTTCATAAATAAAACAGGAGCCTGAAGGGAAGAGCTGCTTTGTCAGAATATAAATATTTCCCTTCTGCTTTTATCTTTAATGTAGTGTGAGAAGCTTATTAAAGGGAAAGGCATCTCTGTCCCTGGAGCCTCACACAGCCTTGCGGGGAGGGAGCTGCCTGCGGAGGGTGCACCTCAGCCCCCCACTTGGAAGTCTCCCCGCTGGAGTGAGCGCCTTGCCAGAGCCAGGAGGAAGGGCTGGGGGAAGAAAGGGAAGCCATTGTGGCCGGAGGATGCTTATCTCGATGGGCCTGGTGTCCTGTTATGTGAATCGCGGGAGATGCTGAGAGACCGAGGCCGGAGTGCCCGTCTGCTCAAAGGCTTGGCTGCCGAGGCCTGGCTGCTAGACTTTCACCGTTTCATTAGGGAGAACAATATCCAAATGTAGACAAAGGGGAATTTGTCTCCAAGAGTAAGACAGACAGAAAAGCTGGCTGGGGTGGGGGCCTAGGGGCCTGTGAGTACTCCTCCTCTGAGGAGCCCTCCGTGCCTGCAGACCTCACATCTCTAAGAAGACACCCAGGGTGGACAGACCAACATCCAGCCTTCCTGAGCCCAGAGCCATCACTATTCCAACAGCACAGAAGATATGCCCTCTCCACACCACCTCCCTAAAACCCTAAAAATAGGGTAGGGCAGTCAGAGCCCGCATAGCAGTTCAGGCTGGCACAGAGCCTGGCACCCGGTGGGTGCCCAGTGAGGGTGCAGGGCATGATGCTGGGACTGTGCTAATCTGTATGTGTAAGGCAAGCATGTCAAAGCAAGTTTGACATGCGTGGGTAGGGCCACGCCTGGGGCCTGGCACCCTGGTTTGGATGGGTGAGTGGACACATGCATTTCTGTTGGCCCTCTTTGCTGCCTCTACAAAGGACCTCTGGTCTGATCAGGATTTGGATTCCACCAAGCTCTGTGGCTATCTCGTCTTTGCTGACCATTTTGAGATAGTCAGCCACATGGTTGCCCAAGGATAAGCCATCCATTCATCAGGTGTCAGAGTCTAGCCAAAGGTGGGGTGGGAGAGCCCCTAAGAATGAGTGCTGAATGTGCTTCTCATTCTTCCCTCTTGTCTGGGCTTTCCCAGTTGCTTCATTGCTCTACCCACCCCGAAACAAACTCATGCATTTTTATTTCTACAATGTAATGAGTGGAGAGGGCATTTTTAAATACATATACTGTTTTATTGATTTCAGAGACGAAGGGAGAGGGAGAGAGAGATAGAAACATCAATGATGAGAGAGAATAATTGATTGGCTGCCTCCTGTACACCCCCCACTGGGGATCGAGCCCACAACCCGGGCATGTGCACTTGACCAGAATCAAATCTGGGACCTTTCAGTCCGCCAGCCGACGCTCTATCCACTGGGCCAAACCAGCCAGGGCGAGAGGATATATATTTTTTTTTTAATTGATTAAGGTATTACAAATGTGTCCTTATCCCCACATTGTCCCCCCACCCCAGAGAGGACATTTTTTTAATCAGCATCTCTGGCTCTCTTGCCAAGGTATTCGTGTATCTCCCGGCACTTAGCAAGGGTTTGCTGCCCTTTCAGACCCATCAGGCATGACTAACCATTCCCGCTGCTCAACCTACTTTGCATCCCCACTCAGGCCCCTCCCCAGTATGATGTCTTTTTGGTCTCATCCTCACTCAGTTTGTGCTTCTGGTTCCTGTTCCCACTGAACCTCAGCTAGGTTGGAATAAAGACTCAGCTACAAATCAGAAGACTCGAGTCGTTGCTATCCCACTGCACTCACCACTTGCAGGGCCAATTACAGCTTATGGCAATGTCTGTGTTACAGAGAAGGGTGTGATTCAGGGATCGTGAGCCATCCTTAGCTGCTTCCTAGGGAATTCCTGGCCCACCAGTCTAAATATCGCCTCAGAGCTATTTACAGAACCTGATTTAACATTCCGCCTCCTGCATAAGCCTCAGCCAACCTCCCCTCCGCCTTGGTTGCTTTGGGGGCCAGGTGTCTTGAGAGGGCCTCTTTCCAGGGTTCCCACAGACAGTCTGCAGGAGGAAGAGGCGTGGGGGAGGGTGGCACATACTTATCTGAGGGCCTTCGTATGGAAGAGAGATTACATTTGGACTATGAAGATCAATGGAAGCCTTGGAGAGGAGGTTTTCAGTTCAATACCATGAAGGACTTTCTAACAATTAAATCTGTCTGAAAAATGGAATGGGAACCTTTTAAAGAGACCCCTCTCTCCCAGGACTGCAGGTGGAGGTGAGCTCTCTCTCCAGCCAGAACTGCCCAATGGCCCGTGACACACACCTGAGGTTTGTCAGTGTGATCAGGCAAGGCCTCCAGTTGTTGAGTCCGACTCCCCTAGGCTCAAATCCCAGCCCTAACACTTACTAGCTCTATGATCTTAGGCAAGTTATTTAGCCTCTCGTAGAAATCCAGATGAAAACACATTACGTTTTCTTGACAATTGTGAGGGTTGGGTTTTTTGTTTGCTTGTTTGTAATGTTTGTCAAAATAATCTGCAGTTTTTAACAGTGAGATCGTGTTGTAAGCCTTTGGATGTGCTAGGCTCTTACTGGTTTATAGAAGTCATAAAAGAGAGGCCACCGTTTCTCACTAGCTACAACAGAAAACAGCATTTTGTAATTAATTGTTCTTTTACATACATACATAAACACAAACGTTAGTGCTTAGGCTTTCAGAAATTGTGATGAGGAAAATTCTTTTAAACCAACTAATTGAACTGCACAGGGTTAAGAAAGGTGCGAAAACAACAACTCACTTATTCAACAAACATTTATTAAGCACTCACCTACTGCAAAGCCTCTTGGGAAATACCAATATGGTCTAGATCAGTGGTTCTCAACCTTCCTAATGCCAAGACCCTTTAATACAGTTCCTCATGTTGTGGTGACCCCCAATTTCATTGTTACAAATTGAACATAATTAAAGCATAGTGATTACTCACAAAAACAATATATAATTATACATGTGTTTTTCCGATGGCCTTAGGCGACCCCTGTAAAAGGGTCATTCGACCCCCAAAGGGGTTGCGACCCACAGGTTGAGAACCGCTGGCCTAGCTGCAGATGCTGCCGGTCAGGGACTTGCCATGTAGCAGCAAATAACTACTTCAGACCCTTCCACTGTGAAAGTGGGCAGTGTCCATGGCTCTATAAATGCATAATGCTCAGTAGGGCATTTCGAAGTGGTTTCTATTACAAATGAAATAGGCAGGGCAGCCGAAACCGGTTTGGCTCAGTGGGTAGAGCGTCAGCCTTCGGACTGAAAGGTCCCAGGTTCGATTCCGGTCAAGGGCATGTACCTGGGTTGCGGGCACATCCCCAGTAGGAGATGTGCAGGAGGCGGCTGATCGATGTTTCTAACTCTCTATCTCTCTCCCTTCCTCTCTGTAAAAAATTAATAACATATATTAAAAAAAAAAAAAAAAAAGAAATGGGCAGGGCAACAATGGTGGGATATGTGCCTCTTCACTTTTCTCCCTGTTTTCCCTTGGAAGTCCAGCTTCTCCATGTTGATAAACTCTGTGTGCATATTGGCTGGGAATGAAAAATAACACTTTTTATTTCATTTGTACTTAGCACCATTCCTGTTCTGAAAGCCCTATGCCTAAAAAGGATGTAGGGGGAAATAAACATGGGATGCCCAAAATATCTTTCCTATGGGTTGCAGGGCATCCAGATTTGGAAAAGAAAGCTCTCTCTTCAGGAGCTCCTGTGGTCTGTAGCAACTTTCAGATATCCATCTCTTCAGCTTGTTAATTCATTGGAAACGTGTTCAGCGGCTCTCAACCTTCTGGCCCTTTAAATACAGTTCCCCACGTTGGGACCCAAGCATAAAATTATTTTCGTTGCCACTTCATAACTGTAATGTTGCTACTGTTATGAATCGTCATGTAAATATCTGATATGCAGGATGGTCTTCGGCGACCCCTGTGAAAGAGTTGTCCGACCGCGAAAGGGGTCGTGACCCACGGGGTGAGAACCGCTGGTTTAGATGGAGACATGATGTTCCCCTGGCCCTGCCATTTCTGTGAGTATTTTGATTCTTAACTGAGCATGGAAGACGTTGGCAGCCTTCTGGGAAACCAGAGACTTTAGCCCCCCTCTGTCTAGACTAACTTGTCTCTTTAAACCATTAAAGAACAATAATAATTATCCTTTATTGAGCACTTACAACATGCCAGGTACTAAGGTCACTGCATTTTCTCATTTGATCTTCACAATCCTGTGAGGCAGGTACTAGCAGGATCACCATTTTACAGATGAGGAAGCTGAGGCCCAGAGAAGGTAAAGAGCTTATCCAGGGCCACACACCTAACAAGTCACTGAGCAAGGATTCAAATCCACAGGACCTATCTTCTCAACTATTACGCTCAAACTGCATCTCCAAAGAGAGGGGAGTTCCTGCTGTACCAAAAATAAGGGCTTTCAAAACAGTTCATGGAAAGCCTTGAACTCTCCCACCATTCTTGCCCTGCCCATTTCATTTATACTACAAACCAATGCGAAATAGCTCATTCTTCCTAGCAGGGTGAGAGAGGTGAGCTGGCTACTAGGAGAGGCCCAGCATCCTATTCACAGTAACCCAGCATCCCATGACTGCCCTGGTCTGTGATGTCCTCTTGGACAGCTGGCTACAGAGAAGGTGGATAGAACGGTGTCCCATAGAGGCTTCCACAGGAAACTGGGCTCACCCTGTCTGCCCCCTGGGGCTTTCTCCAGGCCAGACATACTTAGGTGCCTCATACTCAAAGGAGCAGACTCAACTTCTTCCCTTTTCTTCTTTCCTTACCACAAGTTTTCTTCTTTTTTTTAACTCTCAAGCGAGGATATGTTTTATTTATTTTAGAGAGAGAGGAAGAAAGAGAGAGAGAAAAAAACATCAATGTGAGAGAAAAACATCAATCGGTTGCCTCTAGTATGCGCCCCGAGCGGGGATCGAACCCACAACCTAGGTATGTGCCCTGACCGGGAATGCAACCTACAACCTTTTGGTGTATGGGACATGCTCCAACCAACTGAGCCACTCGGCCAGGGCCACAAATTGTTTGTTTGTTTTTTCTTCAAAAGGAGAACTAGTTTCAAAGTTCTGTTCTTTACTCACTATCTGTGTGATTTTGGATCTCTCTATACTACCTTCGTTTTTCCATCTATAAAATGGGTGAGACAGACAGTAGCCACTTCAAATGGCTGTTTTGAAGCTAAAGATTCAAAGAGTGTGGGTTAAGGTCTTAGCACAATGCCTGGCTAAGTAAGCACTCAATAAATGTTAGCTGCTAATACAAATAGTAATGACATGACTAACCCCAGACATTGTAGTCCATCCTTGGCTTTCTCTTAACTGTTCAACTATAATGTAGGTCAGGATATCAGCAACCCTGAGTGCTAAGTCACAGCAAGACTAATCCGGCGTCAGAACCAAGGCCTTGAAATAATGGGTCCTCCCTGGGAGCCGTGAGCCAGCTTTATAAATGTCAGGCTAGGGGAAGAGGAGGGGTGAAGTTTCACAGGTAAACCAAAGCCCCTTTTGGTAGAGTGAGAAGTCTGTCGCCTCTTTTGTTTATCTCTTCTTTAAATGTTTCCTCCAACCGCCCTCGCCCCCCTTTCTGGCTGTTTTCAAAACTCCTCCATTTTGTTAGCAGCTCTTCACAAGTCTGCTGGAGGCCACAGGAGTAGGCCAGCAGCCCTGTCCCAGCTCAAATGGCCATCAGGAGCAGCCCAAGTCCCTCCCCCGGCCTCTGGGGTCCAGCTGGCCCCCCAACCCCCTTCCCTGTCCTTCCAGACAAAGCACAGCTGTGGGGGTCAGTTCAGGCTGTGGCCTAAAGAAGAACAGCCATGCTCACCGCATTCCAGGGATCCCTCAAGCACAAGCCAACCTGGATCCCCTACTTAGCCAGTCACACTGATCTCTCACTGTGGGCTCATAGATAAATAGATAGATAGATAATAGATGAAGGGAAGGGAAGGGAAGGGAAGGGAAGGGAAGGGAAGGGAAGGGAAGGGAAGGGAAGGGAAGGGAAGGGAAGGGAAGGGAAAGGGAGAAAGGAGGACCATTTATGTGCAAAGTACTTAGACAAAGCACAGGACCAGGAATGCAAAAATGTGGATTCCAGTTCCGGTTCTTTCTGTGAACCCTTGGATCATTCAATCCACCACCCTGGACCTAGGCTTTCTCCTGTGAAATGAAGGTAAAGAATAACTGACCTCTGATGTCTAAAAAAATAAATCCCCAAATCTGTCTCCAATGCAGCCCTTCTTCTTTAAATCACAGGGGGGGCTGGCTCCCAGCATGGTGCCAAACTCCCATGATAATTTAGAGACAAACTCAAGATCACCACAGAAAAGCAAATTCATTTGTTAATACATTTTCAAATTCATTTGAAAATTCATGAATGTATTTATAAATTCATTTGTAAATACATTTTTTAAATAAATAAATACCACGTGGTTTTATTTCATCCTTTTCAACTTAAGACATACCTTATTCATTCAGTCAGTCATTTATTGAACACCCTCTATGCCACTGCTGTGTAACTACCCAGGACTTGAACAAACTTCTGTGACTGCTTAAAAACAAAGTGACTGGTGACTGAGGAGGGGGAAAAGCAGGAGAGACTCCTCAACATATTAATGAGTTCACTAAGAAATAAAGGGCTTCTCTGTCCCCATCCCAGAGACTTCTGATAGCCAGCATTCTCATAAAAGTTGCTTTAACCGGCTCACACTTCCAAAGCCAAAATTAACACCAAACAGCGGAAGGCCCCAAATACATTCAGAAGGTTAGACCCAAGCCAGGCGGGGGGGGGGGGGGGGGGGGGGACTCCGGTTTAGTAATGAAAAGGAAATCTCTAAGCCCTCTCTAGTCTCAACCCAGCTCCCTCCACCTTCTAATCGCCTCTTCACTCCACCACCTCCCTCTAGGGACCAGGTAGCCGGCCCAGCCACGCCTCAGCTCCTCCCTCAGGTGAGGCGGTTCCCAAATTAAATCACAAAAGAGGGGCAGCCAGTCTGCAATGATCTGTGTTTATTTAGTAAATGGGTTGATTGCCCTCATTTGCGGAGATTAAGGGTTAATTCCCCAACGCAAAGAGGACAGATTTCTCCTAGGGCAGCCCTAGATAATTAAGGGGAAAAAATAAAATTCAAGTACTGCTCCCCACAGCACCCTTCCCACCCAGTGATGGCCTTTCGGTGGCCTTTCCAGCCAGGTAGCCACAGGCCCCAGTTCCAGTGAGGTTCTGACCACGGGGCGGCAGGGTTTGGTAAACAAAGGCTCAGGAATTCTGCAGGCCCCTTTAAACTGACATCTGGCAGATTCAGAGCACAGAACAGTTTCTCTCTCCCTCCCCTCTCTGGCTTTGAAAGGCAAATGTTTTGAGGTTTGTGTTCTCTCCCATTCAGGGTTTTTAATCAAGTGGAGTCAAACCACTTTGTCTGCACCTTAATTGAAGAGCCTGGCTCTAGGGCTTAAAGTGCTATTTTACAATCAGAAGGAGGAGGCAGGGAGAGGGAAAGGGGCCCAAGTGGAAATGTGAAAGGGAAGGAACGCGGTAGGCAAGTAGCCCTTAAGGGCACACTCGGGGTTCTGCGTGCCCAGCCTTCTGGGCACACGTGGGGCACAGGTGGTGAGCCTCAACTGACTGGCTGTCAGGAACTGCAAAGAGCCTTACTTGGCTTTATGGGTAACTTCCACGGCACACAGGATAACGCCCCGGCTGTAGATGGTCCTGGCCCAGATGAGGAACCCCCAAATACAGCCATAGGCTCCAGAGCCGGGCCAGATCGCAAAGCCCAGCTTCCTGGCTTCACAGATGAAGAAATGGGCTCAGGGAGGTTAACTGACTTGCCCGGGGCCCAGGGGTTAGTGATGGAAGGAGACCCCCAGGATTCTCCTCATTTCCCCTGGCTGAAACTGGAGCCTTCCCTCTGATCCTGGGGAGAGAGAAATGCACCACATCCATCTCAAAATAAACTTGCATACACTTGGGAAGACGGTTAAATGACTTCATATATTTTTCCAAGTGAAACAACCAAATATTTTCACCTTGTCTTCCCATTTTGGATCCTGGCTGCTGCACATTAATGCACATGGGGAGATTGTGGGCAGATTCTCCACGGGTGGGGGCTAGGAAGTAGTTTTTGAAAGTCGATTTTTCAAAAAAATGAAATCCTTCGACCACCACCCACACCCACACTCCCGTTGAGAATCATCTGCTTTGCTTATTTGGGCTACTCTTCCTGCTGGTTCCTTCATGCCACTTAATTTACTTCATGCACCCCAAATTGACATGCCACTAAAAGAACAGTGAATGGGACAGGGTTGACATATTCGGCTGTGACTCCCAGGCCTTGTGCTCCATGCTCAGTCTTGCGCCATCCTGCATTTCTGCAATTCGTGGTTTCTTATTTTCACTGGACTTCATCTGACCGATGAACTGCACCATTTGGTTGAACAAATCAAACGTCTACCTTGTGAAAGGCAAAGGAGAACAGCAAGGCACAGATTCTCCTCTCAAATACCTTTAGTCAGATGAATAGGGGTTGGGGGATAAGGTAAGCACTAAAATACAAGAGAGCATACAAGTAATATCACAAGAGCTGTGGAACCTTCAAAGGAAGATGGTGAAGAAAACCGACACTTGATGAATGTCTACTATGCGCCAGGCAATATGAGATAAGTTAGGATTAGGCGTGGCTGAGAGGCACACAAAAAAACTAAAAGAATGTTGGCTTATTTTAAAAGAATGTTTATTTTGATCTCCTGTTTGAGAAATCCCAGGCTGGTCAGGTGCACTACAGTGTTCGGAATCCTTCTATCTTTCTCTCCTTTCCCAAAATTATCTTATGTCTACAATAGCCTCTGGAGTTCCAGCCAGCAGGAGGAGGGAAGGACAGTACACCTACTCCCTTTGTGTGGCTCAGAACACTGCAGCCGACATTCCACTGGCCAGACTTAGTAGATGGACACAGGGAGGCTTTGATATGGAGTCTTTATTTCCAGTGGTTGTATGTCTCGCTAAAGACTAGGAACTCTATTACTATGGAAGAAGGGAAGAACAGATATTGGGGAACAACTGGCAGCCTCACACCATGTTAAGGACCTTATATGCTTTAGAGCATATATTTCTCCTAACGACTCATGAGGAAGAGATCTCCTGGGTCTTTACTGATAATTCCTACCCTACAACACGTTTGCAATCACTCAGTATCAATTGCAATCCTAGGAGGTATCTTTTTCAATTCTATCTAAAACATGAGCAAGAGGAAGGTGGCTGCAAAGCTGAGCCTTGTTAGTCAACCCTGAATGGATGCCTCTCCTGGGCTGGCACTAATCCTTGGAGGATTAGCTGTGGGCCCATCCACCAGGAGACAGTCAGAAGAGATGTGCGTTTTCACCCAGTGGTTTGTGCTACAGCCAGCTCTCTGAGGCTTGTCAGAGCTGCTGCTGTCCATCTTTTCCAAACTCCAAGTTCAGTTGTTTGGTAATCAGTGCTAGTAGCAGTATTTACACCATGGAAATTGGCAAATGTATATAGATCATGGATTTCATCCTATAAAATTGCTCATTAAACATTTACCAACATACCACTGTAAAAAGTTACAACTTCAGCAAAAAACCAAAACCACAAAATATGCACCTAAATTGGTCTTTTATTTTATCGCTATGATTTGCATCCATAAAGATAAAATAAACCAGGATTCTGCCCTCTTGATGTTTTTGCCCATAGACCACAAAAAATCTTATAAATATTATTTCATTAATTCTCACAGCACCCTGGGAGGTTTAGTGACTTGCCTGAGGCAGGGCAGAAAATCGATGCTGAAAAGCAGAACTAAACTGGTCTGTACTACCTCGGACACCCTTCCTATCCATCAATACAATACCCTACAGACTAGGCATGGGTAGCAATCACCGAAGGTACTTTTACCTCACAACCCAAATACCCAAACTCTCTTTCTACATGCTATATTCTAATGTTCTGTCCTTTGAGTATAGATTTCACAACCCAAATCGTCCCACCCTCTGCACTTGGAGGTTTTCCCCGGGGTTGTGTGTGGTCTTCAATTAATCAACTTCCTCTGCGTTCTTTCTCCCTCTAGTCCAATGGCATGTGTTGGAAAACACAGTTGGCCAGAGTTAGAGCTCTGTTCTGATTCTAGCAGAGGCAAGTGGTGTCAGAACCAATCAACATATGGTTTTATTTGTGAACCTTTCTCCGGGCTCCCAGAGGGCAGAGACCCAAGAGTTGTTTCTCTCTTTGGCCTCACTTCCATAGTACTTTGGGAGTGAATGAATAATACTTATAATAAACAGTCTCTAAATTGGCTCCCAGTGGTCCTCACCCTTCAATGGATTTCCATGCCCACATGTAGCCCCTGCTGTCCCTTGAGTGTGGATAAACCTAGTGACTTGCTTCTAATGAATAGAATATGGCAAAAGTGACAGGATGTCACTTCCAAAATTAGGTTACAGAATGACTACGCCTTCCATTGCCTTTTTTTTTTTTTCGAGAGCTCTCTGCCCCTCATTCTCTCTCTCTCTCTCTCTCTCTCTCTCTCGCTCTCGCTCTCGCTCTCGCTCTCGCTCTCTCTCAGCACTTGCTCTGGGGGAACAAGGTGCCATGTTTATTCATTTTTTTCTTATTTATGTAATTTATTTTCTTGAGGAAACTAATCCAGAATAGCCATGTTTTTTAAATATGTTTTTATTTTAGAGTGAAGGGGAGAGAGAGAGAGAGAGAGAGAGAGAGAGAGAGAGAGAGAGAGAGATTGGCTGCCTACCAAACACACCCCGACCCGGAGATTGAGCCCAAAGCCTGTGCATGTGCCCCAACCACCAACCAGGAATTGAACTGGCGACCTTTCAGTGCTGGGGACAATGCTGGACCAAGTGAGCCACACTGGCCAGGGCACAAGGTACCATGTTTTAACTGGCCTTATGAGATGCCCACATCACAAGGAACTGATGTCTTTGGCCGACAGCTAGCAAGAACCTGAGGCCTGCCAACGGCCATGTGATGAGTTGGAAATGGATACCCTGAGGCCTGCCAGTAGCCACATGAGTGAGTTTGGAAGCTGATCCTCCTGAATCAAACTTTGAGGTAACTATAGTCCCAACCAACTCTCTGATTGTAGTCTCATGGGAGACCCAAGCCAGAAGACCCACTAAGTACACCCAGATTTCTGACCCACAGAAATTGTGCAATAGTGTTTGTTGTTTTAAGTTGTTACATTTTGAGGTAATTTGTCATATGACAACAGATAACTAATGCAACCCTCAAGTCACAAAGGCAATATCAAACATTTTCATGATATAAATCACCTCCACTGGGTGGGGCCTCACACTCCTAACAGGACTTTAGCATGGCCTCCTCTTATTCAATCTTTAATGTTCATAACACTTAAAAGTCTGCTTTCAGGGTAAGACCGTTCCCATTTTGAGATTGATCCAACACCCCAAACAAACTACACGGAAAGGAAGTAAGTCAATGGCAACCTGGCAACTGGCAACTCAGAAGTCCTCTATGTTATGAAGTCACAAATTATCTGGTAAAAGAGAGGCCAGAAAGGGAAGTAGATGCGATGCTGCAAGCTGCCCTTTCTGGTCTTGCATGAGTAATTCTTGCAGCTGGAGTTTCGCTACAACCACAGGATTGTGGCACCACGAAGGTGGCCATTTTCAAATCTGGCCTGACATCAGAATGTAATTCAACTAGATGAACCTGGGACTTGGCCAAAATAAGTAGCACTTAAATAACTGGGGCCAAAGAGTAGCATCACTTTTCTGTGGGGCCATATGGCTGTGACGTGAAGAAATAAAAGCCTTTGCTGTTTTAAAGGGCAGGGACAATGGGAAGTTCTGCAGCAAACAGTTACAAAACTTTCCACCCTCAGCTCACCAAGGAAGATACCAGCTAGTGGCTTCAGGAATTGGGGGTGGAAGGTGTTGCTTGGAAAAGAACATTAAATTGATCCTGGGCAGAATGTGAACCAATGTTACTACATTTCTCAAAGAAGCTAAAACAGACTCTTTAGCCCCTTAAATTGCGAATTCACTTTCCTGATCTAACTAATCTCCTGGAAATCCTAACATTCTATATCAGGCGAGGCATGGGAGGCTACCCCACCCTCTCACAAAGAGCAAATTCTGATTTTTCCAGAATAATTTTGGAGTGAGGTGTGTTTTTTTTTAATCATCTTAAAAACAAAACACTCTCCACCGGATTGGGTTTTGCTTCTCTGTTTTTTATACTTGTCTGCCTGGGACACAGCAAGAAGACACTCCTCTGTGACCTTTTCCACCCGGGATGGGTTTTCTGCATCTTATGTGTAGATTGGTTTTAAAATATTTGATTCATCTTTTGTACTTTCCTTTTTAAATAATTATCCCTATTACCTAACACCAGGGAGCTGTCTGGGTCTATATAGAAGCCTAATAGAAGCCTCATCAACTAAACTGGTTTTAGTTGCATTTGAGACACAGTATTTTATCCTGTCGGTTTTCATGTTATTTAATGACGGTGCTTGCAATTTCTCCCACAATAAGCAGAGGTGACTTAGATCAGGGGCCTAATGAATAAGCAAGAAAATTTGATTTAGAAAAGGAGGATATCCTGAAGCTCATGAAGAGAAAAAAGGATTTTCAACCCCACCCCCACCCCCAACCCACCCCACCACCACCACCACCACCACCACCACCACCACCACCGCCACCACACACTTTCAATGAC
This sequence comes from Myotis nattereri, assembly GCF_964212035.1. NCBI lineage: Eukaryota > Metazoa > Chordata > Mammalia > Chiroptera > Vespertilionidae > Myotis > Myotis nattereri. The sequence goes on from NC_138082.1 coordinate 10,263,558, forward strand.
AAAGCAAAGCAGCAGCACTATCTTTAAGCAACATCTTTCAACACAGCATCAATGCTCCCCAAGGTTAGGGAATAAGAATATCAATTTAGGAAGAAAAAAGAGGAGCCCTTAAAAAAATACAAGGAAGAAATGAGACATTTTGGAAGCAAATGTCATTAATCCTTCATATTACCTTGAGGCAGAAACGCCCAAGTAAATTAAACATGCCGTGGTGGATGTGAGGGGGAGACGGATGCTTTGGAAAAAAACGATGAGGATTCCTGTTGAGGGTCCGATGGAAAAATGCGAGCGTCTGGTGCCTTACGTTGGCCCAAGTGATTCAGCCCTCCGGTCGCATTAACAGGAGTGGGGAACGACAAAGAACTGTGGAAATAAAGAACATAAAAGGAACACCAAGGAAGCCGAAGTCTCCCGTGAAAGGGAAGGAACCCAGTTAATTGTCTTAGATTTCGGGATCAGTTTTTTCCTCGCTAGAGCAGGGGCTCACCGGGGGCAGCAGAGGCAGCAACTTCTGCAAACACGAAACCCGATCAGAAACCCCTCAGGGCTCCAGCGCCAGGAGGAAGGGCTCGGCCAGGAGGAACGTTTGTTAAAGTACAGGATTGCTCTGTGACTGCGTGTGCGTGCGCGACAGAGAGCGGCAGATCGTTCCTTTCTCAACATGTCACTTTCCTGCGTGGGGATGCCTGATGTTCCCGGCTGCCCCGCGAGAGGGGAGCGGCGCCGGGACCCCCGCCCGCGCGCGGTCACTTCCGACCTCGCCTGGAGGAACCCGAGAGCGCGCGCTGGCGTCCAGTGCCTGGAGCGGGGCGAAGATGTGACGGAACAAAAGGACGCTTGCCCATCAGAAAACGCTACCCGAGAACGAAAATTACCTCTCTTTGTGTTCCTAAAAACTCTTTAACTAGCAAATGCCCTGTTTTCTAACACGCATTAAAACTTTTCTTCCCAGATTCCAAGCAGAGGATCAAAGTATTGCTTCTGCAACTAAGATGGGAAAACAGGGCCATTGAAACCTCGCTTTAACCCGTACAGAGTGTTCCTAGGCACTCGGGCTCGAGGTACTTGTATAACCATTCACCCCCAACGCTTAGTTTTCTTATAACCTCACTAAAGCTACCCTGTACTCTGGGCCTGGGCCGTGCGCGCGGGCGGGGTAGTCCGGGGCCAGGGTCCCCTGCTCCCGCCGCTCTCGGAGGAGGGGTCTGCCCTTCCTCCCGCCTTAGCCGTCTCCCTCCTCTCGACTCCCTTTTCTCCTCGCTGCGGCCCCTCCTCCTTTTTTACAACCCGGAGTAGGGGGGAGACGGGATTGTGGCCTCACGTGGTGTGTTGGGGTCTGGAGAGAGAAAAGCGATCTGCGAGGTGCACCCCCTTTCGCCCCTTACCGAACCCTGCTAGTAGGACCCGGCTGCCTAAAAGTCCCGAGAAACCCAGCATTTTCAAACCCAGAAGGGCTACCGCGACTCTCTCTGCTCAGGCGCTGTGTTATTCTCAGCTTCTCCCCGCAAAAGTCTATCCCGATGCGCCATTCAGGGATGTGTGTTTTAGTGCACCCAGAAGAGGAACAAATCTCTCAAGCAAACTCCCTTTCTGGTGCGCGTACCCCCCCCAACACCCGAGCGAATTCAGGGGTAAAAGTTTTTAACTTTTCTCTCCCAGCCCCCCGCCCCTCCCCGCAGGAATCCGCCCAGAGCGCTGCAGACACCGCCTCTCAGGTTCCCTCGCCGGCCCCCTTCTGACTTCCACCCAATCCGAAGGCGGCCGCACAGAAAACAAAGGCTGCCATTGGGCAGCCCTGGACCTCGAGGGCCCGCCCCCGGAGTGGTTTGTGAATGGGGGGAGGGGAGGGGGCGGGGCGGCCCGGGATCCAGCGAGCCCGACGCTTCTTCTGGCGAGCGGCGCGGCTGCGAGGCGTTACTCTGCGCTCCCTGCGGGCGGGCGGCGGCGGGCGCCGGGCGCCGGGACTCACGGGCCAGGGCTGCTCAGGGCTGGAGAGGCCAGGCCCAGGCCGCGGGCACCGGGACCTCGCAGCTGCGGACTCCGTGTAACTGGATTTCGAAAAAGAACTCACTGAGCTCTTGGTTCCAAGGCACCGATTGGACTCAGAGCGAGAAGCGGCCGTTCGGCTGAAACTTGGGGCCGAGCCTTGGGGGCTGAAGAAAGAGCGGGGAGTTGAAAAGAAGGCGAAGGAGGAGGCGGCGGCGAGCGGAGCCTCGAGGCGAGGAGGCGGAGCAGCACCGCCGCGGCGGCGGCCTTGGCTCGCAGGCGGCGGCGCCGGGTCCTCGCCCGCCGGGGGCTGGGCTTGGTGTGGGGGGCGCGCGCGTTGCTGTGCGCTGTGAGTCGAGAGACTTGGGCAAACTTTCAAGGGGAGTAACTGGAGACGCTTGTTGCTCCTCGCCGCAGGAAAAGCCGCACCGTTACGTCGCGGCAGGAGGAGAAGGCGGCGCGCCGGGCCCGAGCCGAAGAGTTTGGTCCCCCGGCGGCGGCGGCGCGACTGCAGGGCGGAGGTGGCGGCGGCGCCCCCGCGGCGCGGGCACTCCAGCTGCAGCGCCCCCGGCTCCGCGCCGCCCACGGCCCGGCCCCGGCGCCGGGAGGACTCTCATGCGCCGGGCGCGGTGGCGCCTCCCCGGATCCCAGCCTCCCTCGGCTGCCTCGTTGCGATCCTCCAGCTGAGAGCGCCGCTGCACCCACGGCCGGCGATGCGGGGCGCCGGCGCGGCCACGCCGCGCTCTCCCGGGGGCTTATGCGCCCTGGCGCTTGCGCTCCTAGGCGCGCTGTCCGCGGGCGCCGGGGCGCAGCCGTACCACGGCGAGAAGGGCATCTCGGTGCCAGACCACGGCTTCTGCCAGCTCATCTCCATCCCGCTCTGCACGGACATCGCTTACAACCAGACCATCCTGCCTAACCTGCTGGGCCACACCAACCAAGAGGATGCGGGCCTCGAGGTGCACCAGTTCTACCCGCTGGTGAAGGTGCAGTGCTCCCCGGAGCTGCGCTTCTTCCTGTGCTCCATGTACGCGCCCGTGTGCACCGTGCTGGATAAGGCCATCCCGCCGTGCCGCTCCCTGTGCGAGCGCGCCCGCCAGGGCTGCGAGGCGCTCATGAACAAGTTCGGCTTCCAGTGGCCAGAGCGGCTGCGCTGCGAGAACTTCCCGGTGCACGGCGCCGGCGAGATCTGCGTGGGCCAGAACACGTCCGACGGCTCCGGGGGTCCGGGCGGCGGCCCCACGGCCTACCCCACCGCGCCCTACTTGCCCGACCTGCCCTTCACCGCGCTGCCCCCGGGGGCGGCTGAGAGCAGGGGCAGGTCCTCCTTTCCCTTCTCATGCCCCCGGCAGCTCAAGGTCCCCCCCTACTTGGGCTACCGTTTCCTGGGCGAGCGCGACTGCGGCGCCCCGTGCGAGCCTGGCCGCGCCAACGGCCTCATGTACTTTAAGGAGGAGGAGCGGCGCTTCGCCCGCCTCTGGGTAGGCGTGTGGTCGGTGCTGTGCTGCGCCTCCACGCTCTTCACGGTCCTCACCTACCTGGTGGACATGAGGCGCTTCAGCTACCCCGAGCGGCCCATCATCTTCCTGTCGGGCTGCTACTTCATGGTGGCCGTGGCGCACGTGGCCGGCTTCCTGCTGGAGGACCGCGCAGTGTGCGTGGAGCGCTTCTCCGACGACGGCTACCGCACGGTGGCGCAGGGCACCAAGAAGGAGGGGTGCACCATCCTCTTCATGGTCCTCTACTTCTTCGGCATGGCCAGCTCCATCTGGTGGGTCATCCTGTCGCTCACCTGGTTCCTGGCGGCCGGCATGAAGTGGGGCCACGAGGCCATCGAGGCCAACTCGCAGTACTTCCACCTGGCGGCGTGGGCGGTGCCCGCGGTCAAGACCATCACCATCCTGGCCATGGGCCAGGTGGACGGGGACCTGCTCAGCGGGGTGTGCTACGTGGGCCTGTCCAGCGTGGACGCGCTGCGGGGCTTCGTGCTGGCGCCCCTGTTCGTCTACCTCTTCATTGGCACGTCCTTCCTGCTGGCCGGCTTCGTGTCGCTCTTCCGCATCCGCACCATCATGAAGCACGACGGCACCAAGACGGAGAAGCTGGAGAAGCTCATGGTGCGCATCGGCGTCTTCAGCGTGCTCTACACCGTGCCCGCCACCATCGTGCTGGCCTGCTACTTCTACGAGCAGGCCTTCCGCGAACACTGGGAGCGCACCTGGCTGCTGCAGACCTGCAAGAGCTACGCGGTGCCCTGCCCGCCCGGCCACTTCCCGCCCATGAGCCCCGACTTCACCGTCTTCATGATCAAGTACCTGATGACCATGATCGTGGGCATCACCACCGGCTTCTGGATCTGGTCCGGCAAAACCCTACAGTCGTGGCGCCGCTTCTACCACAGACTCAGCCACAGCAGCAAGGGGGAGACTGCGGTATGAGCCCTCCCCCTTCTGCCCCCCACTCCTTAATAGAGGGAAAGGCGCGGGAGGGAAAGAACTTCTAAATGGGGGGGGGGGGGGGCTTGTTCCTGAACCTCCTCCCTCTCCAAGGAGAAGTGACCTGGAAGGGAAAAGGTTTCTGTGGGTGTGGGACGAGGTTTGGAAAGGAGGCCTGAGTGGGAAGACGGTTTGGATGAAAGAACTTCTGGCAAAGACTTGCAGGATAATGATGATGATCCTAATAACGATGGTGTTTGTCATGTGCGGTACGGACGGCCTGGGCCTGTGGAGAGGAGTGAGAACAGCAGGGAGTGCCGAGTGTCTCCCAGCTCCGGCTGCCCTGGGGCCGTGAGCGATTCCCCTGCTGCTAGACCAGCGGCCTGTCCGCACTCCCGTGAGGCCCGGGTGAAAGGTACAGCTCTGTCTGCTGCGGCCCCTTTGTTAATAAAGGGTGGACTCCCTGCGGTGCCCTTGTCAAGCGGTGGTCAAACCATAATCTCTTTTCACTGGGGCCAAACTGGAGCCCAGATGGGTTAATTTCCAGGGTCAGACATTACAGCCCACAGTCTCTCCTCCCCTGCCCCCTCCCGCCTGTTGCTTCCCCCACCCCCCACCCCCTTACTCCTTTCAAGTCTTGAAAAATAAGCATTTGGAAGTCTTGGGAGGCCTGCCTCCTGGAATCCTAATGTGAGGATGCAAAAGAAATGAAGGTAGCCTTTGGAGATGATGCAAAGGAGTAGTAGGTATTTCTGCTTTTTTTTTATTTTCTGGGGAAAGCCGGAGGAAGAGAGAAGGGTGTTTTATTTTGCTTGATACCCTGAAAAGAAGTGATGACTTGTTGCTTTTCAAAACAGGAATGCATTTTCCCCCTTGTCTTTGTTGTAAGAGACAAAAGAGGAAACAAAAGTGTCTCTCTGAGGAAAGGCATCACTGTGAAGACGGCAAATTTTACAGGCGAAGTAGCGCAAACCTGAGGTTTCTCTCTGGATGTTAATTTGGTTGAGATAAACATTCCTTTTTAAGGAAAGGTGAAAGGCAAGTGTGTTTCCGTACCCCCATTGGGTCAGAGATTCTGACTTGGCCAGAGGAAATGCAAGGGGGTTTGTTGTTTGCTTTATATCAATTTTAATTCAGAACACATGATCCAATGAAATGGGCTCTGTTAAAATGTGAAGGGAAATCCCTCCCTTCATTTTTTTTTCCTTCCTAGAAACCTGCCTGTAGGTTTTCTTTCTATGTTTTTTCTCCAACTTGAATCCTCCTAGGTAAAAGGAAGAGCATAATGTTTTCAGCCTCCATAATACAGACAAGTTAAATTTTAGAACTAAGAAAAATTTTTGTCCTGTTTTCATAGTCCCATAAATCCATCTATAACACATCATGTGTATGCTGATCCCATCTTTGTGTGGCTGGGTGGGGAGGTGACCTGCAGAAATGATAGTAAATGAAGAGGACTATTCAAATGAGGGGCCCCCTTCTTAAAGAAAGTCATTAAAAGAAGGTAAACTTCAAAGTAACGCTGGAGTCCTTTGAAATGTGCTGGATGACTTAAATTTATTAATCTTAAATCATGTACTTTTTTTTTTCTATAATAGAACTCTGATTCTTTTGCATAATGGTCTAAAGCTGAGCAGAGGATCATGGGAACTAACCTTTACTCCACCTTTGACACCACCCTCCAATCTTGCAACACTGTCCTATTTCTCAAAACAGTTTTAAAATGCTGTTTTGAACAGTTTTTAAATCATAGAAGGTACTGTCAGGAATACAAGTTACTTTCTATAATGTTCAGTCGAGTGGAGCTGCTTTTTATATGAAAGTTATTGACCTTGGGTTTCTTAAACCTCCAAAACTGTCTCACTTGTCAGATTTTTAAAACTCCCACTACACAGTTCTTTGGCATCTTTTGTGTTGTATCTCTTGCATGTGAAATTTGTAAAATAGAGACAAGTGCGGTATGTATATTTTGTAAATCTCCCATTTTTGTAAGAAAATATATATTGTATTTATACATTTTTACTTTGGATTTTTGTTTTGTTTTGCCTTTAAAAGTCTACAAGGAAGCCCCACTTTATCACATGTACAGATCACAAAATAAATTTTTTTAAAAATACCAAGTGAATGTTTGTTTAGTTTACAGTGCCTATATATATATATATCAGTAAGCCAAAAAACCTAAGCTTTAGTGGTACGGAAACAGGGTGTGGAGAAACACATTGGATGGGTCTCAAAGAGGAAGAGGTGATCTATAGGGTATCCCCAAAAAATATATACACACTTTGGATAATTATCAATTCCAAAATGGGTTAAATCTGGAAAAAAAAACAAAACATCAATTGAGCGATCATCAGCTATTAAAGTGTGCATACATTTTGTTATGAGGTCTCTTTTTCATTGTATTTTTTTAAAAGGTCATGAATGCCTTAAGTGTCCCTTAATTTTTTTTCTGTTGTTGCTGCTTCCTGCCTCTGTCCACACCACCCACCACACACTCCGGTAAGCCTTTTCACATCCTGCTTTGGATAACTGACTGAAGGTACAGAATAAGCATCGCTTTTAAAGAGCTGCTATCTGATCCATGTTTTTACTTCCCTTCAGAGGTGAAGTACGTATTCCAGAGAGAACTAGAAGATATTGTTGGTCTGCTTTTCTTGGGAAGAATTCAGTAAGGGGTGTGTGTGTGTGTGTGTGTGTGTGTGTGTGTGTAAACTGATTCGTGTTTTGCATTATCCTGATGAACCTTATCTGAATTGTTAATACTTAGGTCCCTTGGGTTCAGGTGGCTGGGAAAGTCCTGGGACGATTCCAGATAATAGCAAGGGCCTTGCCTAAGGAGCATTCCTCAGCTATAAGCTGCATTCTCCCTTCTAGGTCAACTGAACCAGAGGTCAAGTGACTCCCCGAGGTGGCAGTGAAGGTGGCAGTGACTCAGCAGCTCTGGCAGGAATAGACTCCAGGCCTCACCCCAGGAAAAGCCTCAGAAGCCCCTGAAGCTATTCTTCCCTCTTGTCCCAGAAGCCGACTTTGGAATCAGATTAGACTGAGAAGCCTTCACTATCCAGGCACTTTGATATTAAACAGTCCCTCGGGGAAATGATAAAGGCATTCTTAAATACTTCCAATTCCAAGCCTGCTAGCTTTTTTTTTTTTTTTTTTTTTCACCTGCCTCTCTTTAATTCAGGTGCTGTTTCCTGGCTTTTCACAATACAGTTGCCTCATTCTCAGGCGGCCCTGGAGACCCAGCAGTAGCCTGGATGCTGCTGTTTTTCTTCCCTTCCTCGGCTCTAAGGTTCTGCACTTCTAAAGCCCCACAGAAACAGTTCTGTTTTTGTTTTAATTAACAGGCTCACACACATGGCTGGCGCGCTTCACAAATACACAGAGTGCAAGCCAGCGACAGACGGTCCTCCCCAGGAGGAGGAAGTCACGCGGCTGCACTCTGTGCAGAGAGCAGCTCTAAGATCCTCCTGGGTTTGAGCATCACAATGGGTGTGAGGTCACCTCACCTGGGAAGATCTGGGCATCCAGGAAGGCAAAAAATAGCCACTTCTAGTCTCTTAAGGTTTATCCAGTTTTTGTTCATAAAATGACACCTTTTAGGTTAAAGCATGCTTTTTTTTTTTTTTTAACACCACACTAATATGGCCTATTAAGAAGAATGTTTGCTTTTAGGGTAGGTGGAAGGCTCCCAACAGGGTTCTTTGCTCACAAATTAACTGCTACAGGCACTTAGACCCTTCTGCCGGGAGAGCTGCGTGACTGCTCCCGTAAATGTGTCCCTTTCCTCTCCCCAGCACCGCCTGGCCTGGTCCGTGGGGGCTCTCAGAGATGGAAGAGCATCGGTCTTCAGTGAGGGAACAAAGACTGGGTATGAATAAATTACTACCTGCTTTTTTGTAAGCAGAGATAAAAGTGCTCCGTTTAATTCCTTTCATGCTGTGGTTGTCCTTAATGTAGTTCTTTTTTTCTTTCTAAGTAATTTTTATTTTTGAAATAACGTTACTATTTCATTATATTCATATGGAAAAAATGTAAAGACAAAAATGTAAAGAAAATTAAAATTATCCAATATACCCCCAAAATACAATAACAAATGATTATTTTTTTCTAGTCTTTTTTTGTGTGTGTGCATTTACAAACACATCAGCCATGTGTGTGAGCCTGCTAATTAGAATTTTGAAACAAAATTAGTACTGTAAAATGCTTACATACCCTTTTTTTCATTTTATAGTATAGAGCAACCAATTCTTTAGGACATTAATTAAATAGTATATAAAAACATGATCTTCAGTTGGCTGCTTCATAATCTAATTAGAGCTAACCCATCATTTATCCCCAATTTTTGGATAGTCAGTTGGTTTTGAATATTCGCTATTAAAACTAACACTATATTAAACATCCTTCTTTATATATAGTTCTTTGGATGCATTTTTAAATTTTTAAAGATAAGAGGAGTAAAGTAACCTGCATAACAAAGTGTAAGCATTTTTAAGCCTTTTGATACATTTTACCCAACTCTCCCCAGAAAGATTGTACCGATTTACAGTGATACCAATAGTTCGAGTTCCATTTTGTCTTCATATTCCTTGGCAACATAGGAAATTGGATGTCGCCTCCCACCCGTTATTGTTATGAATTTAATGAGGGAAGAGGGATGGTGTGCTCTTGTCTTTTTTTCTAAGGTGTAGGGATTTTTCCACATGTTTACTGGATGTCGGCTTTCCCTCTGTTTTTTGAAGCAGCCCATGTCTTTCAGAAGGCATCTTCCACACTGGCCTGGTATGGTCTGATCACCTTTCTTCCTTAGCGGGCAGGGGCATGAAAGATTCTCCACGTTTCTAATCGAGCAGGATTTTCCCAAAGGACTAGAATGAGAAAGTCTTCTTATCTTCTGGGCAGCCATGCTATTTTAATGTAATAAAACAGAGAAATGAGCCTTATTCTTCAGGTTAGGGAGGGTTTCTGACCATTCCATGGACCCTATCTGAGGTATGGCAGTGAGGAGTAAATCTTACTGGCTTTTTTTTTCAGTGTCTTTAAATCCTGGTCCCCTGAAACCACTTCTGATCTTTCCAGCAATGGTAATCTGTTGTCATGGCGATACTTGCTTCGCAAAGTCCAGCCTCTTTAGCAGGAAGCACCTCTGGAACTGTGGTCATGTGGATGACATCCGCCCCCCAGGTGTGACACATGGAGCTTTCTGTCCGTGAACTAAAACGAGTCCTACAGTTGTGAGCATTGTCCCTTTTGAGTGGCACCTGAGTCCTAGCTTCTTAGCCGCCTCTGTAAGGACCTCTCGTAGCGGGCAGAGTGGCTCAGTCTCTGGGGTAGGGCATACACTCTGGCACAGGAACGACTCCCATCACAGGAGGGCGGAGGCCTCATGGTGGTCCTGGGATGAACTGGCCAATAATACCACAGGCTGACTCTCTTCTCTCAAGGAACCGCAAGCTGTGGTCACTGTGACATGAGAACAGCCTCCTCCTTCAGAGCCCAGATGTTCGCCTGATGACTTTTGAAGGCATGGTGGTAGGCTGCCTCCCATGCCTGGCAAAGAGGATGCAATCAGCAGTCTCTATCTTCCCCAAAATTAAGGCATCAGAAGGCTCACCAAATAGACTGTGCACACATTTCTCGGTTCTTCTAAAATTCCTGGATCATCCAGGCCTGTTCCACCAATTATTCAAATCTTCACAGCTTGGGGGGGGAGGGGGGCATGTCTGCACCCAGAAGAGGCTGGGGGTGGACACATGGGGCAGAGAAGCGGAGTGGATTTGCGCGTGCAGCCTGTAGTTGATTCTTACCTAAGACCTTTAGAAGCTCAGGGATTTTTTTTAAAGAGGTGCATCTAAGCAGAAAATATGTGAGGGAGAGTGTTTGTGAAAGGGCACATGTAAAGGTTAAGAGAAATATTGGCAGGAGTTTGGTGTTAATCCCTAGATAAGGGGCAGAAACTCTTGTGAAAATTTTCTGCAGTTTATAAAACAAAATTAGTTTCCACAATAACCGCACACAACACCCAATCTTTTAAAGCAGGTATGTCAGCAATCTTGGCAAGAATAAATGTCCTGTTGATAGCGTTTTACTGTTAGAGGAAAAGTAGAATCTTTTTTTTTAATGTGCTTGTAGAAAATAGTGATATTAGAGATTCTCTGAGTAGAACTATGAGTGTAACAGCTGTAGGTTTGAACCCTGTAATTATACCAGGAAATTCTCTTCCAACTCTCCCATCTTTAATTTCACTGAAAAGGCAGGTGGCTATTTATAGATGGTATATTTTTATATATGCATATGCGGATGGTGAATACCAGTCTCCGGGGCTCCAGGAAATCCCAGAAGAGACCAAAAGCACTCCAACGCGGACTTAAACAATTTGTAGATCTGGCCTATTTTTCTCTTATTTCACCCTCATAAAACTTGATTCTTCAAGTCTCCAATTTGTGACACTTCTTACGTCTGAATCTGTGTTCCTCACATTTCATACAAAAGTGAACTAGTTAAAAGGGTACCGTTACAATGCCAGGACTTTGGGAAACACACATTGTGTCTCTTATTCTCTTAGATGGGGCGGAGGGGCAGTTCAGTCACTTGGAAATTTCTCAATTAGTGCCACAGGTGTAGAAAGAAAGGAAGTTTGATCGAGACAATAATAACTTGTAAGTGACCCAGTTCGAGAAGTACTGACCAAGTGGCCACTACATAAAAGGTGTTATGACAGGGACCAGAGGGATTACAGATAAAAGCAAGAGGCACAGTCCACCTGGAAAACTTGCCACATAGCTCAGGGTAAGGAGGGCATCCCCAAGGGGAAATAAGCAACTAACTATATTTCTAGACAGAGTTTGGCAATATATGGAGCCCAAATGTTATTTGGAATAATATTACTTGACATTTGGTGGCATTTACTGTTTTCAAAAGCCACTTTCACATTCATTATTTGACTTTATCCTCACAGTTATTACAACAACCCTATAATGTGGAATCATTCCTATTTGAAAGATGGAGGTGGTTGTCCCTAAACCTCTTTCAGAAGACTTTACACTAACAAAATAAAATTGAGGCTATTGTGAAGGATTCCAAAGTGCATTTGCTGGGGGCCTGCTTCACTTTGCAGGAACTCTTAGGGAGCTCAGGCCCACCTTTAATGCCGCCCAGCTGCCTGGCCCTGGCCTCAGATTCCGTTTAGAGTTTAAGAAGTGGTTTCTGAGAGGTGGGCATATTAGGAGCAAAAAGGGGGCAATTGGGAGGCAGAGACAAATGTGTGGGGAGTTGGCAGTGGGGCAATAAGTCCCATACAGTGAAGGAAAACAAGCTACTCAGATGGTCAGCTTTTCACCCTCAGAAAATATGACCCCCAGACTTCAGCTGGACCTTGCAGATTCTAGAGGACAATTCAAAGGGAAAAGTATCTTGGGGGAGGTATGGCGGGACAGGGAATATGAAATACAGCAGCAGCAATGAAAGCTTGTGTGACATAACTTAGCACCAGTTTTACATTTTCATTTCCAAAGGAAAGCAAATGACACGTAGCATTGAGCTCCAGTCTCCAGGTCTGGGGTAGCTGGAGGGAGACTGGGTGGCAGCTGGTCCCTGGCTTGCAGCAGACGAAGAGAACAAGTCCTTGAGCTAAAATCATACATTATCTTCAGCGCCAACAAATTGTTTGTTGAGGACCTAGGATGTGCCAGGGTGCTGGGCTAAGCCCTGGATACAGCACACCGGCTTCTGGAACGTGTTTCCTAAGCCTTAGCCAGAGCTAAGCACATGCTTCTCATCTCACTTAGTGTCTCCAGTGGGGAGTGCACTAAAGACGCCTTCCTTTGTGTTTGCAAACCACACAGGCATACCATGTTCTGCTGAGCTCCGCTTTATTGAGCCTCACAGATACCGCGTTTTTCACAAATTAAAGGTAACACCAGCAAAAAGATTATGACTCGCTGAAGCTCAGGTAATGGTTAGCATTTTTTAGCAATATCGTATTTTTAGACGTAACGGTATTGCACACTTAATAGACTACATTACAGGGTGAATATAACTCTTACATGTTCTGGGAAACCAAAAAGTTCATGTGACTCCCATTACTGGGATACTTGCTTTATTGCAATGGTCTGGAACAGAACCCGCAATATCTCTGTGGTATGCCTGTATCCTTCTCCCCATGACCCTACAGTACTAGCAACAAATAGGCAACTAGACCTTGATCATATTCTGAAGACGGGAAACCATGAGGCTAGAAGCAGTTTGTTCAAGGTCATGAGTAATCCCAGGCCAGGCCAGGCCAGGCCAGGATAAAGGATCACACAGGTCTCCCACGGACTCTGAATCTAGCGGGCTTTCCTTCAGAACAGTGTGCTTTGGAGGTTCGGTGTGGCTAGAAGGAAAGGAACCCAAGAGGGCTAGGGGAGAGATAGGCGCTGGGAGGAGCTTTGTGAAAGGGGGCGTGATTGTACAGACATACTGTCAAAAGCAGTGAAGATTGGCTGCTCACTTTGGTGATAATGATCATGATCTTTATAGTTGCTCACATTTTTTTGAACATTGACTATATGCTAAGCCCTGGGTACAATATGGCCTAGTAGTTAAGACACAAAGCCGTAACCACTGGCACTTGGCATCTAATAAGTGATAAATATCAGCATCAGTATTAATATATAATTATCTCATTTATTCTTCACAACCACCTTATGAGGTGGCTACCATTGTTCCCTCTTTTAAGCTCTGAAAGGTGAGCTCAGAGCAGCAAAATTGGCGGTAGCCTGTGCCTCTAATCACCACGCTACAAATATTTACTAAGGTCTTAATGTCTTCTGTTATTATTAATTTAGCCCAGGATTGAAGTGAGAATAAGTCAGGAAAATAATTTACATCAGAACAGAATGAAATTGAGGAGGCAACCTCAGCGCCAGTCCCCGGGAAGTATGTTCATGTTCCAGTGAGAGTAGAAAGCTCTCAGCCATAGGAATTCGCCATCAGTACCCCCAGCTTCCAGCATCGCAGGCATTTGCCAGTGCTTCTGCGGCATTCTTCAGAAGCCAAATGGCTTGATAAAGTCAGAAGAGCCCCGGAAAACAAGAGCAAATGTTTCAAACCAGACCAACCTCTCAAGTCACAAAGAAGTTTTATTTTACTAGTACTGTTAGCACAAGTGGCTGACAAAAAGAAGGCTAAAAATTAAACTTTCAAGTTCTTCATGCAGGGTCTACTTTAGGGGAGCTCCCCCTACAAAAGGGGGCTCATATTTCACAGCAAGAGTTAAATGAAACAGCAAGGAAATTCAGTTAGTTCATCTTGGATGAGAGGAAGGCGATATACAATTCCTCCATTCACCTAGTGCAGTGGTCGGCAAACTGCGGCTCACGAGCCACATGCAGCTCTTTGGCCCCTTGAGTGTGGCTCTTCCTAAGCCTTAGGAGTACCCTAATTAAGTTAATAACAATGTACCTACCTATATAGTTTAAGTTTAAAAAATTTGGCTCTCAAAAGAAATTTCAATCGTTGTACTGTTGATATTTGGCTCTGTTGACTAATGAGTTTGCCGACCACTGGCCTAGTGGTTTGGGGTCCACAAGTTGTACAAAATGTTTACTTCAGATATCTAAGTCCCCATTCAGAGCTCACCACCACTCTTATATTTATAACTGAGCAGTTGAAGTGGCCACTGAAAAAAATCTAAACGCCATCTCTGCTGTCCAATCAGAAGGCTACCTAACTTGCCTTTTCTGGTTGTTAAATGATAAAGCACAATCTTCTACTAGTCAGAGCACCAGGTTTGGACTCTGCTGATGAATAGAAATACTCAACAGGTTACTGCGTGTGTAGGAGTAGACATTACTGTGTCTCTTAATCCTGGCTATTTGATTAAGAAAATAAAAGAATTCAACCCAGTGTTAGCCTTTTGCATAGGATCAGCCTTCAAGAAAAATCAGAATGGAGCCAGCTTCATTTTCCTCAGGGACACTTCTTTTAACCTAGAGATCTTTCTTACCTGTCACTCTACACCCAGAAAAAGGAAACACAAAGATGAAATGTGTTTAAAAAAAAAAAAAAAGATCAAAGGGAAAAGCCAGGAGGGGGAGATAGCAAGAAAAAATTCTGAACACAGCCCTGCTCCTGAGCCACCGACACCTTGATTCGTCATTCCTTTGACAGCTTTTAGGTGAATTTCCATCATTACTCTCATTCCCTTTATCCCAGAGTCATAATAAGCAGGAACATTAATTGAGGGTTTTGATGTACCAGACACATACATGGAGTGTGGTACCCACTCTACACACCTTACCTTATTTGATTCCCTCAACAGCTCTCTGAGATAGACACTATTATCCCCGTTTTAAAGACGGAGAAAGCTGAGGCACCAAGAGATTAAGAAACTTGTCCAAGAGCCCTTGACTCCCACACTGTAGTGGGTCCCTCTTCCTGCTTTGTTTTCCAACCATGACTAAACTGTTGGTATCTATAGAATTGATTCTGCTTCTTTGGAATATCACTAAAACTGTGATTAGTTTGGGGGGTGGGTGGGAGTGTGAAATGCATTTATTCTAAGACATGTGTACCTTGTTATCAGGGAGTCAGGCCCTGCTTTTCCATGATCTCTCTTCATCCCACTTAACAGAGATCACAGGAGGACCATGGCCACCAGTGGCAAGCTCATAGATGTGTGGAGCCAAAGTGGGTTTGGATTTAATTCATTGTGTTTTACATAAAAGGGGTCCAGGGGAGCTTGATAAGACATCCCCCTCAGGACAAAGTGACTCCAGAATATCAACATTCAAGTCCAGATGACTCAGTGAATGTGCTTGCAAGGGTTCACCATATCTAATCTCCAAGATTTCCCAAAGATGGGGGATTTGACAGGTAACAACAGATTCCCTAAGGAGTTTGGGAGTTGTTTGGGAAAGATGAGTTAATGACTCCCTCCAAGCATGAAAAAAAGTCACCACTGGTATTCCAGTTTGGGGAAATAACTTCAGCTCACTTGTTGAGTGCATGGTGCTAAGATGATCAAGGGACACAAGAATGTCTCCCAGCCAACATGGGCTCTGTCACCATCAGCCTGAGCGATCCCTTTTCCATACCTGGGCATCCAGGATAAGCCCACATGGATGTTTAAAAGCCCATCCATTAGCATGGTTGGAAGAATAAAGCAAAGCAGACAATTTTTATCAGACCCGGTTATTGTAGCTCCCTCTATAGGACTTGTCTCAGGGGAGAGGGAGTAGTTACAAGGCATATCATGCTCCCTCTGGCATTGCCAGGGACTGGCTTGCTTTATTGTAAGCTCTCAGTGTTTAAGAGGCATGCAGCCCTGTAGGCTCTTGGTGTTTAAGAGGCATCCTGAATTGTTGGGACAAGGGCAATGGTTTGAGATCCAACAGCTGGTGCCATATATTTTATTCCGCCAGCAGCTTCAACTTATCCTTGGCCCTGTCCTCCCTCTTAACCCCCATAATCGGCCAACCAACTTGAATTCTAGTTCCTCCACATGGTCACCATCTCTTGCTTATATCACCATAGAGGCTCCCTAACTGGTCTTGCTGCCTCCATTTTGGTCCCTCCTCTAATTTGTCTCCACCCTGTGCCAGAGGAATCATGGTAAATGCAACTGTGACTATGTCTCTTCCTTGTTTAAAATCCTAAGCACAGCATACAAGGCCTTCCATAATCTCTACCAAGCTCTCCAGCCTCATCTCCCACCATTTCTGCACTGATCCGTTTACAGTTGCCTACATACTCATGTATCACAGGAATTCATTTTTTGATGAAAGGAAGAATCTGTAGCTATTTCAACTGCTGAAAGCTAATCAAGCCCCGTATTGGATACGCTCCAGCTCTCTTGCTCTCTGCCAAAATGGACAGGAATGTGAATCCAGAAGAAAATCAGAATAAAGACATAGATATCTACATCATCACCCTGGGACACTCCTACATCATCCTGGGACAACGAAAGGAATCCCAAGAAGAAGGGATATTACTGGCAAAAAAATAAAATAATAAAAAATCAAACAAGATCATTAAGTATTATTAGTGCCTAGGCAGTGATTTGTCTTATAATACTTAATTTCTAGTGCTCAGCAGAACATCCAGTACAAAGTGATGCTCAGTATACTGAGTTGGTTAGTGTTCCCCGAGATTCATGTCCTTCCCAGAACATCAGAACCTGACCTTATTTGGAAATAGGGTTAGATGTAGTTAATATAGTTAAGATGAGGTCATACTGGAGTAAGGTAAGCCTTTGATCAAACATGACTATTGTCCTAATTTTTTTAAAAAGGAAGAAAGACACACAGAGAAAATATCATGTGATGACAGAGGCGGAGAATGGAGTTATGTGTCTAAAAGGCAAAAACACCAAGGATTGCTGGCAACCACCAGAAGCTAGACGAGGCAAGAAAGTGTCCTCCCTAGAGCCTTCAGAGAGGGCATGGTCTTGTTGACGTCTTATTTCCGACTTAGAGCCTCCAGAACTGTGACAGAATAAATATCTGTTGATTTAAGCCACCTAGTGTATGGTAATCTGATAAAGCAGCCGTAGGAAAGTAGTACCCTCAGTGATTGTCTGTTGGATAAATAAATAAAATGAATGAATGGAACACATGTGGAAATTTATTTGGAGCCAACTAAAGTATTAGAAACCTTAGAAATATGATTTATAGGTTATCAGCCAAAATCCACTTCTCCTGTCGCCATAACTAGATTAGAGTTGAACATAGAGTTGGAATATCTAAATACTAGCTTTGCTTTAGACTGGCTATAATACCTCACTACAGCTGGAGAACAAAACTAAGAACCCAGAGGTTCTTTTCAAGAAATCATAAATCCTTTTGGAAATTTGATAGAACTGTGGGTTCAGTCCCCAGAGATTACGCAAGTCTGGTCATATACACTCAAGATTGCAGACAA
Organism: Myotis nattereri; assembly: GCF_964212035.1. Lineage (NCBI taxonomy): Eukaryota > Metazoa > Chordata > Mammalia > Chiroptera > Vespertilionidae > Myotis > Myotis nattereri. Next base: position 10,280,882 of record NC_138082.1, read on the forward strand.
CTTCCTCCTACCTCCCCAAAACCATTGAACCAAGATTAAGAGCTCCTTAATTAGAAGATACAGGTAGAATATTTAGGGTTTTTCGGCAATTCTTTGGACACAACTAAATAGAGAAAAGGGTAACAGAATTGTTTCTCCTCTTTAAATGAGGCCGTGTCAAGCCATGGGGCCCCCATCATTTGGAATGGGCTTCAATCGCTCATCTCAGAATGACGATGGACTATAGGAGAGCAACCTGGCCTGGCAATGTAGAGACCTGAATTCCAAATCCAGCTTTGCCATTTAATTCTTTTGTTCTTTTTCTCTTCTATTCAACCTCAGCCCCAGTAAAAATGTGGATGCTTTTAAGGTCAGAGGACAGATTAATGAGATAATGCTGGTAAAGCACTTTGCCCCTAGGAAAAGGTTCCTATGTAAACATGAGATATTATTAGACATTATCAAACTTCAGCCCAGCCAGCAGTTGTCCAGCCAGAGGTGAGTTCTCTTCCTTATCTACTGTTTGGCCAAATTGGGCTTTTTCTCAAAGGCAAAGAGTGTGGGAGGTCTCCTGTTGACTGGTGTTGGGGACTCTCTGATAAGTGCGCCCTATCATCTCCCTTTGAGCAGTGCAAACAGATCATTTGACCACATGTGATTAAAGGCTCCCTTCTTCACTAGCAGTGAACCCAAATCTCTTTGTACATACATGTTAAAGCAATAATCTTTAGGGAATTCTCCCTTTCCCATGTGCGTAACGTCAATGTGAGTTATTCAGATTTATTGATAGAAAAATAAATCTTATTTCATGTTTGGTGGTTGTGATTTTTTTTATTATCTCTTAGGAATGATTACATAGAATTTTCCCCTTTACTTCTGCTGTTCTTGGCCAATTTGAAAAAAAAAAAGGAGAAAATACATTGGTTTCAGGAACATTGGTTTTAGAACTTACTAAAAGCAGCAAAAGATCAATAAAGAAATTAAATAAATAAAATAAAATAAAAAAGTAGCAAAAAGAAAAGAGTAATTTCTACAATTACTAAATTGTAATCAAACTTAAATGCTTCAAACTAACATTCTCTGTTCTCTTCACCACCACAAAAAAAAGAAAAGAAAAGAAAAAAAAATGCCAAAAAAGGGTGAGGGAAGAAGCTTCTTGAGTTCTATGGGAATTTGTGTGGTATGTTGTATTGTTGGGTTTTTTTATTTCAAGGGAGCTTTTTTCATCATCAGAATTGACAAGGGCAACGAACTGAGAGAAACCTAAAATGACAGCAGTAATTTTCATCAACATGAGGATAACATAGAATCTTAACTCAGAGCCCTCAGAAATTTCACTACAGAGGAAAAAGAGTTCACCCACAATTACCCACTCCTCATGCGCACATACTAAGGGTACCAGACATACATTAGCCAGTACTCTCAGCATCTGGTCAAACTAAGTTTCAACAAATTTCATCAGTTGTACTTTTCAACTAGCAGGATGATTTTTTTTTAAAAGAGATTGTTAAATCCTAACCATGCAGAGTATAAAAAAATCTTCACTCCTTCCATCCTTTCCCCCTTCCTCTTTCTGTTCTTCCTTCCTCCCTCCTTCCTATTATGTACCAGACACTGCTAAGTAAATGTGAAGGACACATTCTATTACCTATAAGGTCAGTATTTAAACCACTGGGATTGCAGATCTCACAACTTTGGGGTGGACAGAGATGTGCCTTGGGAAGACAAAATTGTATTTACTGTAAGAGAGACAGACAGGGAAAGTGAAGGAGAAGGAGGCAGATAATTGTTAAAAATGAGTACCCTTGGAGGGTCTATTTCAGACAAGTTTGAAAGGTGTAGTTATGATCAACTGCTACTATTCTTACCACTGTACTTCCTCCCCTTTTCCTCCAGTGGATCAAACATTTAACAGTTATTCAGAACCATCTTAGGTGACCCCCACCCCAATCTATGATGTCTGAACTATGTGTTTGTACCTGAGGTACATGTATTCACCTCACAGGCTAAATTTTGAAGGTGTGGCATTCTCCTAGCTCTTTTCCTCTCTGAATGTGTCCTAGGAACATTCATGCCTCATTAAAAAGCAGGAAGGATAAATGAAAGAGAATCCCAGTAGGTTTTAGAAAAAAAAATGCATTAAAGTTATTTAAATACATATTTAACGTTTACTAAAAATAAGTTGGGTTGCAGGAGAAAATTAATTAGACAAAAAGCTTCTAATCAGAATTATGCTATCTGATTGCGTAATTAGACCTGGCGTTTAGGCCATCCTAACAAGTTTAGTTGAAAAGGAAGAGAGATCATTGTTTATTGGAATGGCAATAATTTGGGTTTCTTTAATTGACTCCTGGTGTGAATATGTTGATGCCTGCTGTTCTCTAAGAGGCAGCCTGGAAAGTTTCCAGGAAAAGTTCACATTTCAGGGACAGTGCTGGAATCTACTCTCCAGTGCAACCCAAGTCTGCCATTGGGGCTTGAGTCTGTTCCAGCACAATGCCAGCTTTCTAAGGCAGCCTCAACTGGCAGCAGACACCACAGCTGCACCAGGGGCAAGATGAGGAGCCCAGCTTTGAGCTTGGCCATCAAGATAATGGAGGGCACTTCCAAAATCTTACCTTCACCGTGTCCTAAAGCATTAAATTCACCAAAGGCTCTGGCTTCAGAAGCCAACAGGGTGGGCTTGGACATAGCATTAACCTTCTGACATGAAGTCACCCCAAAAAGAGCTGCAATGAAGGGGAAGTGGGGAGTGCTGGAGCCTTCTCTTCCCAGTGCTTCCAAATGTCCAAAAGCAGTGTTGCCAATTGCTTGCTAAAAATTAGTACATTCCATGGGAATTTAATAAGGGGCAAAATAAAATAACCCATAACCCACTTGAAAGCAGAGGCACGTTTTGCAGGCCCTCTCTACTCTAAGCTCTAAATTAAAAATATCTCATTTTCTTTATAGGGAGTTTAGGTAAGAAGGAAGATAGAGACTGGGAATCCTGGAAGAGGAATTGGGGATTTCAAAGCACGGTTTGATCCTGAAGGCCTAACAGATGGCCAACTCTTTACACATAATCATTACAGCAACCATCCTTCCTGCCTCTGGGAACATCCAGCATGCACACAGTAGCCATGGACTCTACCATGTTGGTAGAACATGGACTAGCCACGGTCCTTCCCTGACCTAGTCCCCCTGAACACAACTGATTGTGAGGGTGGGTATCTGGCCCAAGCTGGGCCAAGCTGAGCTTTCCGCCAGGAATTGGACCTGGAATCTGGGTGCCTGAGCCGCAGGATATAAGTCCAGGAGCCATTGGTGGCTTGCTGATGGGCCTCAGAAATGAGAGGCAGCAAAAGCATCCTGATGCCTTTAAGTCTCTGATTATGCTTGTTCCTTAGATGCAGCTCAATAACATCATCATAGTTAACCATTTTTTAAAAATACACAAATAAACTCTGTTTAAAGAAATAATTAGCATAATAAGGAAAAACTAGAACATCTTTCTAATCATCCTCTAGGTCTGCTTTCTTTTCCCCTCTGGACTTACCTGTAGGCACTTCTTACTGCCTGAAATAGCTCTTCTCCAGAGAATAACCTAGAGTGCCAACTTCTAGAGCATAGTGGTAGTTGAGGAAAGAATGGGAAATAACAAAGCAAATGAAACAGTAGGTTGGGAATATGCTGAGGACACTTACCTGGCACCTCCACAGCATTGGGTGTCCATATGGTTCCTCCAAGAAGTGGACATCAAAACAGGAGAGATTTCTTAGGAAAAACATATTTTCCTGTGAGGGGAAATGAGGAGGGAGCCAGAACTGTCTGACGAGGGACAAGTCTGACCATGTGAAGGAGAGGGGGGAGGAAAAGTTTAGATGGAATTATCTTAGACTATTTACAGTTCTAAAAATGTTTGGCAAGAATGCTAGGGAGTCCTTGAGCAAAAGTCACCCACCAGAGGAGTCCTATATCTGCAGTGTCTCTCAAGAATAAGCCTGCCTGCCCTAGCTGGTTTGGCTCAGTGGATAGAGCATTGGCTTAGGGACTGAAGGGTCCCAGGTTTGATTCTGGTCAAGGGCACATACCTAGGTTGCGGTCTCGATCCCCAGTAGGGGGTGTGCAGGAGGCAGCCGATCAATGATTCTCTCTCATCATTGATGTTTCTATCCCTCTCCCTCTCCCTTCCTGAAATCAATAAAAATATATTTTAAAAAGACCAAGCCTGTGGGAAGCTCAGCCTCAGGGCAAACCCAGGTATAGATTTCAGAATGTGCAACTGGGACCCTCAGTCAACTATGCTCCTCGCAGCTGTACATCTGAGAGGTGCGTTTGCATGACCACCGCGGTACCTATTTCTTCAACGTCCGCTTGACTGCCACCTACTCCTCTGCCCTGATTTATACCAGCGGAACTACTCTGTCCCTCTGAATTCCCAGAGCATTTCTCCATCCCTCTCTTAACACAACTTCATGCTTTTTATCCTGTAGCACTTTCTTGTGATACCTTCTACTTTGTATTGTGTGTGTTACATGCAGCAACCCCAGATACTGCTGAGCCTGGTGAGACACTATTCTGCAAGGGGCCTGAGGTGGGTGGGGTCAGGGCGGAGGCTGCTGGTCTTACTTGCTCACTCTGGGCACTAGAATCTTGACTTGGATACTCAGAGTTTGTCTCGTTTCGATATCTGCTGTACTCCCTTTCTTCCCAGGCTCTTACTTGTTTAGCTACTTATAATTATGTCACAAGAAATCTGCCCCTGCTGGCAGGAGAGTAAGTTGAGACAGAGCTGTTATCGGCTGCCCATGGGAGAACTTAGCGAGGCACATTTACAAGAAGTGAAGCAAATATTTATTGCTGAAGGCAGGACTACGATTTCATGTTTTCTAGCAAAACTACCGCCAAGCACTTCAGAGAACACAGGAGGATTGCCAGACTACACGATGGGCATCGTAATTACATACAATAAAAATGGACAGATATCTCGGGAGAAATAGCAGCATATTTAAAGTTAAGGGAGGTTTTAAAGTTAAGGGAGGTTGGTGTGATCAGCTCATTCTTTGCAAAGTCACCCTCGGGTGCCAAATATCTTTCAGAACCTCCTGAATGACTTTCAAGAGAAGCTGTTTACCTCCTAGAGAGGGATAATTTTTTTTAAAATATATTTTATTGATTTTTTACAGAGAGAAAGGGAGAGAGAGAGAGAGTTAGAAACATCGATGAGAGAGAAACATCGATCAGCTGCCTCCTACACATCTCCTCCTGGGAAGTGCCCGAAACCCAGGTACATGCCCTTGACTGGAATCGAACCTGGGACCCTTCGGTCCACAGGCTGATGCTCTATCCACTGAGCCAAACCGGTTTCGGCGAGAGGGATAATTTAATTAAGGGTAGGATAAAAATGTGACTTTAACCAAACAGGAAACACAAATGATGAACAATTAGATGCCTCAGCCTACATTTGCTAAAAAGGTCAAAATCACCATGTGAGAGGCATATACTAGTATATATGAGAGAGTAAGGGAGAGGGAGAGAGAGAGACATAGAAACATCAATGATGAGAGAGAATCATTGATCAGCTGCCCCCTGCATGCCCCTTCCTAGGGATCGAGCCCACAACCCACGCATATGCCTTTGACTAGACTCGAACCCGGGACCCTTCAGTCTGCAGGCTGATGTTCTATGCACTGAGCCAAATCAGCTAGGGCGAGAGGCACTATCCCCATTTTTCAGATGAGGAAACTGCGGCTCAGAGGATAAGAATTTTCTCATTACACATCTCATAAGAAATAGAACAAGCCTGGTCCCCAGATGGCTCTCAAATGTATGTTGTTTTTGTTAAGTGCCCGCCATAACATATTTTAGCATGATGTGAGGTAGTACCACCAAGAACCCTGACAGTGCTAAACTGCGGACAGGCTGGTAGATCACACACAGAGCGCTACTCGTACACGCGCCCCACACAGGAGAGGCCCTTCGCTTGCCCCAGCAGAGCAGCCACAAACCCTCGCTGAATTGACAACTGTCCCGCTACATTTCAACACTCTGACCAGGATGGGTGTGTGTGTGTGTGTGTGTGTGTGTGTGTGTGTGTGTGTGTGTGTGTTGTGTTGTTTTTGTTTTTGTGTTTGAGGAACCAGAAGGTTAGGGCAGCACAAATATTAGGGTGGATGGCCAGGACACAAGTCAACATCTTTTCTAAATATTACTGTGAATTCTGAATACTTTTAGTTCCTGCATGACGCTCGCTACCTGTTTAGATTTCGGTGAGTAGAAATGCATGAGACGAAATTTGACTTGAAAAAAGATAAAATGGAGGAAATAGATTGAGAGAGTGAACCAGAAGTGAGAGCCGCTTGCCTCCTTCCTCGCCTCTATTCTGTCGCTTTCACGTTATTGATTCCCTAGACAAAACAAGAAAACGCAAAAGGATTCTCAGTAAAGCTAAAGAATTCTCCTACAAATGCCCATTTTTGTTCGAGAATCTCATTTCCCCAAAAGCTGCGTGAGGAACTACTGTTCGCTGCTCTTCTGAGCAGATCTGGAGCTGCCGGGACCCCTTGGGGCAGGTGCAGCAGCTGCCGGCCTCCCAGGTCCTGGTGGAGGCGGCCGTCTCTCCCCAGCTTGCGGCTGACCCGGGACAAGCCTCCCACCATATGGATTTCCTTGTCAGAACCCCCTCCGATCAGCGCTCAGCGACGCCCCTTGTCAGAGCACAGAGCCCGCACTTCTCGCACAGACCGGCCTAGGAAATAGCTCGTCGTGAATCACAGAGGCTCATGGATTCCTGCCGAACAAAGAACTCCGGCTCCGGGAAACGTCCTGGCCCAGCCTTTGTCTCTGTCCCCGAGGAAAAGCAGGTCATTTCCAAGTGGTCCCCTGGAACTCCAGGGCGAGGGTGGCGGCAAGGCAGGTGTGTCCAGCCCAGTCCGTGGCTGCACCTTCTCACAGCCACAGATGCTACTTTGCCTACCAGCTGCATCCTAAACCCCGAGTTAAGATGGTGATTAGCGGTGGTGGTGGGTGTCTCGGTAGGAGCTTTCTGAAGAAGAAAGGGCTTTGATTGAGCCCATGAAAGCTGTTGCCAGGGAACCAGATGCCACGAACAGGCCACTCCAGCAGCGTCAGAATACAAGCTGGGAGTGCTGGGCTGAGCATTAAGTGTACTTGGCAGCCGAGGCCTGCAAGGCCCGTTAACCCTTTGTGCGCCTAACTATGTCTAGACAGTGACTCAAGAGAAGGATTATCGTGAAATCTGCAAAGCTGCCCTGCTATCAGCATCTCCCTTTGGGATGTACCGTTTGATGGACAACTCCCCCGGACCACTTGTTGTAGAGTGAGAGGGCTGGCCGGGAGCATGATGTTCTCCAGAGGGCACTGCTCATATCTGCCCATGCTTGTTGTAACACTATGGATGCCTCTCAACTTGTGGTAGAGTTTTAGCTGGCCTTTTGGCCTCTGGGAAAGGGAGCTTGCTGCCCCCAAGGTGGGTTGCTCTGTGAGATAAGAAGAAACGATTTCCATCCCTCCTTCAATGTATACCGCAGGGCCTCCTGGGCCAGCCAGAGGTCAGCAGCCTGTTTCACTTCAGGGCTGCTGCCTGGAGGAGTGTGGGCACGGGCTGGCTCTCTGGGAAAAGGGGGAAACGGGGAAAGATGCTGGGATGTGCCTCCCGACCTGCCTCCCAAGGGATACAGTCCTCCCTCTTGCCTTACACCCCTCTCTCCGTCATTTCTCCCCCATCAATCCCAAACCCAGGCTTCCTCTCTGGGCCCCCTTCCTGCACAGTGGGGTTGGACAACAGGCAGGGAGGTAACCTGTGAGTTAGGGGCTCCTGGGTTCACAAGGTGAACGCTAGCAATTCATTTTACAGAAGAAACCAGAATGTGTGATTTTTACTTCTTCTCCGCTCTTACTGTCTCCCCACCATGAATTTAAAAGCTTGTAATTACTATGAGCACTTCTACTAATAAAATGAAGCCCAGAGCAAAAGCATAATAAATAGTTTAGACTCCCAAAGCAAACGCTTCAGAAAGATCTAAAGTAAATAGATCTCCAGTCCCCTCCCTCCTGACCAAGGCAGGACATTTGGTCATAATTTATTCTTGGGGAGAGGAAGGAAGCAGAGAGCCGTCAGGCCACTTTCTCCCTTGCTATGATTCCAGAGTATTCTTTATTGCCATTCGCCTTTTCTTTCAAACCTGACCTGGCCTCATGAGAAATGAGCCTTCGTCTCTGAACAAGCCAAGTAACTCGTCCTCCGAGAGTCTGGAAGCATCCAGCGAGTTCAGAAGGCTGCGTCTTCCACGCTAATTCTCTTGGTGCCCTTCCGGTCTTTGAAATCGAGTTTTCATTAATCAGAGTCTTTAACCTGTGGCTCTAAGCTTTGTACTATCAGCAAACTACCAGCTGCTAAAACAGGCTTTGACATAATTCTCTTCTTTCATGTATCTTGCATACTGGCTCCAAGATCTGTACACATTTCTCTGGGCATGTTAAAAAGAAAGCAACAAGTCTGTATGCAGCTGTAATGCGATGCAAGGTGCTAAGACTTACAGGATCTAGTCCTTACCTTCCAGAGACTTACAGTCCAGCTGAGAGTGTAAAACACAAGCAAATAGAAAGCGCCTTAATCATGGGAGGGGATGCTGACTGTCACATACACGCCCATATTTTTAAAAATTCTTTGTTTTGATTTTCTCAAACAACTTGTCCGTCTTTCGTGCTTATGGTAGATAACCATGGATGGCTCTATCGACCTTCGTTCCACCTTCCCGCCTGTGCAGGAGGTTAGGAAGCTGAAAATGTGCTTTCCTAGACCGCCTTGCAGCTAGATTTGCAAGGTGAGGTGAGGAGAAGCAAGGGTGAGGAGATTGTTTTGAGCCGTCCAGTAGCCAGACCCAGGCCCAGTGTCCAGGCACCAGCTTCGTGGCTGAAGAGGGCGCTGTGGTGGCTTCAGTCACGCAGCTTGTTCACGGCTGGGTATTAACCACGACGTAGCGTCGTATGAATGGATGCTGCTACTCTGTTGCAGAAGTGGGATGAACAGCAGGCTGGGATTCGGACCAAATTTGGGCAAGGTCCCGTTCCACCTCTGGTTCGCTCGGGGGCTGTGCAAACCATTATGCCTCTCTGTGCACTGACTGTTCCTCTTGGGTAGCAAGGATGGTACCAACGACTCTTCTTGTAGACTTCACTGCAGGTGGACCCAATTCCTATAAGACACGTTCACATTGCCCTTTACAAGTGGCTGAGAGCCCTAGCCAGTTTGGCTCAGTGGATAGAGCATCGGCCTGGGGACCAAAGGGTCCTGGGTTCAATTCTGATCAAGGGCACGTACCTTGGTTGCAGGCTCCTTCCTGGCCCGGGGCCCTGGTCGGGGCTCGTGCAGGTGGCAACCGATCGATGTGTTTCTCTCACCTTGATGTTTCTGCCTTTCCTTCTCTCTTCTACTCTCCTAAAAATCAACGGAAGGAACACCAATTAGAAATGATATATGCACCCTTGTGTTCATAGCAGCACAATTCACCATAGCTAAGATTTGGAAACAGCCTAAGTGCCCATCAGTAGATGAGTGGATTAAAAAACTGGTACATCTACACAATGGAATACTACGCTGCAGTAAAAAAAGGAGTTCTTACCATTTGCAACAGCATGGATGAAACTGGAGAACATTATGCTAAGTGAAATAAGCCAGTCAGAGAAAGATAAATACCACATGATCTCACTCCTTTGTGGAATATAATGAACAACATAAACTGATAAACAAAAACAGATCCAGAGGCAGAGAAACATCAATCAGATATATCAAACCTCAGAGGGAAGGTAGGGGAGGGTGGGGGCAGGGGGGAGAGATCAACCAAAGGACTTATATGCATGCATATAGGCCTAACCAATGGACACAGACAACAGGGGGGTGAGGGCATGAGTGGGGGGAATGGAGGGGTAATGTTGGGATAAGGACACATATGTAATAACTTAATCAATAAAGAAATTTTTTCAGTGAGGTTGGGACTGCTCCAGTGAGGTTGGGACAGATAATGGGGACCAGTATAGACTGATGAACAGGGGTAGATGCAGAGGCAGAGCAACATTGAACAGACTGTCAAACTACAGTGGGAAGCCTGGGGAGGGTTTGGGGGGGGGGGGATTAAGAGATCAACCGAAGGACTTATATGCATGCATATAAGATTAACCAATGGACACAAGACACTGGGGTGGGGGGGGGGGGTAGGTGCCGGGGGAATGTCAAGGGGGGGAAAAAAGGAGACATATGTAATACTCTTTGTAATACTTTAAGAAATAAAAATTATAAAAAAAAGAAAGAAAAGAAAAAAAGACTTTTTTTTAAATATATTTCATTGATTTTTTACAGAGAGGAAGGGAGAGAGATAGAGAGTTAGAAACATCGATGAGAGAGAAACATAGATCAGCTGCCTCCTGCACATCTCCCACTGGGGATATGCCCGCAACCCAGGTACATGCCCTCGACCGGAATCGAACCTGGGACCCTTCAGTCCGCAGGCCGACGCTCTATCCACTGAGCCAAACCGGCTTCGGCAGAAAAAAAGACATTTTTAAAAAAAGAAAAAATATCCTCGGGTGAGGATTAAATAAATAAATAATAAAAGGGACTGAGAACCCTGACACTATCCCATCAGCCACTTCCCCAGAGGAGCATCCATTGACCCCAAGCACTTTGGAGCAAGGGACGAATTCCTGGATGCAGTGGGGACATGGCCGTTGACTATGCAGTGGGGACGTGGCCGTTGACTAGGCAGTGGGGACGTGGCCGTTGACTAGGCAGTGGGGACGTGGCCGTTGACTAGGCAGTGGGGACGTGGCCGTTGACTATGCAGTGGGGACATGGCCGTTGACTATGCAGTAGGGACATGGCCGTTGCCTATGCAGTGCGGACATGGCCGTTGACTATGCAGTGGGGACATGGCCGAAGAACATCTCTTTCCTTTGTTCCATGTGGTCCTTATTTATTTAGAGCGCCGTGGTTATTCATGATGCTTTACAAGGGATCACAACACAGTCTCCACCCTATAGGATTTACAGCGCAATTTAAACAGACATGCTGCATGGGCTGACAGTCAGGCACGCCAGGAGGTGGGTGTGGAGGGTTTCTTCTTGAGTTATAAATACTTTCCAGTTACAGGGGCCTTTCATCTGGGATCCCCAAGCACTTTAGAATAGCAATAATCTCGATTGCTTTCTAAATGCACTTTCCATAAACTGCTGTGGGAACTGAGTAAATGCTTTTAACTGTCTATTAATTGATCTGTACATCTGTTCATTGTCCATATTAACCAGTGTGGATGTAAACACGACAGTTTAGGATAGGCCCGCGATGGGCTATGGTCTGGCTGCTCATACATTACCCTAGAGGCCTGGTAGCCTTGCCACAGTGTTTGGGGGTAGCGGGGGGGGGGGGGGGGGGAGCACCTGAGTATTGTCCCAGGTGAGAGGTTCACTTGGCTTAGTCTCAGAAAGGTGACCTTTTTATGGGTGAATTCACATTTCCAAATCAGGTGGTCTCAGAGAATGAATTTCCCCTGGAGAGACTGGGAGAAATTCTTTTCCAGACTAAATAATATCCCATCAGCCCTAGCCAGTTTGGCTCAGTGGATAGAGCATTGGCCTGCACACTGAAGGGTCCCAGGTTCAATTCTGGTCAAAGGCATATGCCCAGGTTGTAGGCTCGATCCTCAGTGTGGGGCATGCAGGAGGCATTTGATCAATAATTCTCTCTCATCATTGGTGTTTCTATCTCCCTCCCCCTCCCTCTCTGAAATTAATAAAAAATATAAAATAATAATAATATTCCATTGTATGTATACATTGATTTTGTTCATGCATTCATCTGTCGTTGGACACCTGAATTGTTTTCATGTTTGGGCTATTGTGAAGAATGCTGCTCTAAACTTGGGTGTTCGAATATCTGTTTGAATCCCTGATTTCACTGCTTTGGGATTATATACCCAGAAGTGGAATTGTGAAGTGAAATTGCTGGATCATATCATACCTCTATGTTTAATTTTTTTTAATGTGCTTTTATTGATTTTTCAGGGAGAGAGAGAGAGAGAGAGAGAGAGAGAGAGAGAGAGAGAGAGAGAGACTGATGTGAGAAGTGTTGATCAGTTGCCTCCCATCCAGAGACCAAACCCCAAACCTGACTGGGAATGGAACCGGTGACCTTTGAGTGCACAGGATGATGCTCAACCAACTGAGCCACACCAGCCAGGACTGTTTAACTTTTTGAGGAACTGCCATACTATCTGCTTTTCACAGCAGTTACGCCATTTTACATTCCCACCAACAGTGCACAAGGGTCCCAATTTCCCCCTGTCCGCACTTGTTCTTTTCTGTAGTTGTTTTTTTGGGTATTTTCTTTTTGTGTGTGGGGGGGGCGGGGGGGGGGGGGGTGTTTTTTTCCATAATAGCCATCCTAATGGATGTTGACACTGTATTTATTGTGGTTTTGACTAAATTCCACAATAAAGTTTTGAGCCTCTATGTTCACTGTCTTGATTCCTGATGATGGACCCAACCTGATTATACAGCATGCCCTCCATTTCCTCCTCAGGAGGCTTGAGCCTGCTTCCTGGGAAGGCCGAGCCCCAGAGGGAGATCTAAATGGTAACTGGGCCCGCGGCCTCTTAGACCTCTTCGTGCAGGTCAGCGGGGGACACTCCCACAGGCTGCCACTGGGGTTCAGTTGACAGACAACAGGCCAAAGCGGGGCCACAGATCACCGCAAAGGCATCCTTTTGTTCCCTGACACTCCCACCCCCACCCCCGCCTCCTGTCCTCACAGTGTCAGCATCCAGGAGAGCCAAGCAGCCTAGGCCATAGCGGTGCTTCTCACAACCGATGCTACTGGCATTCAGAGTCGGACGATTCTCATTACGTGGGACAGTCTCACACACCACGGAGCCTCCAGCATCCCAGGCCCCTGCTTGCTCAATGCCAGTATTGGCTTCCAGCCATTGTGGCAACCCAATGCCCCCCAATTGTACCTCCCAAGTAGCCCCTCTTTGGAGATGGCATTCACCTAGGTGGTAAGCAGGTAGGCAAAGCTCTCTGGAGAGTCCCAGGATCTCACACTCACTCCAAGCAAAGCAGCAATGACCGTAAAGGGCCTCATGTCCAGGGGAAGAGGTGCTGGAGCTCAGCCAAGGAAAACTTCACCGGTCGCTTTAGGTGACGTGGTGACTCCTCTGAATTTACTCACGGTGGGTTGACAGTGAGAGGCTCTCGCATCAGGAGAAGGAAGAAGACACTCTCAAAACAAGACGGGTGCTGTGATAACAGGAAAAATATCTCAGCATGCCCTCATTCCCCCCCCCCCCCCCCCCCCCCCCCCCCGTCAGGACTTGAAATCTGAGCCTGGCCCCTTCAATGCCTGTTGGACCCTCCCTCTCCCAGTGTGTGAACACTGCCCTCGGCAGTCTCCGCCTTGCCTGGGCTGGTTTAAGGGACTGCGTGTCCCTGCGCTGCCATAGCAACCAGGAAACAACCGCCACTGCGGGGAGAAGGATGGTGTTGTGGCTAGATCTGTAGGTGCGCTGGTAACAGAGCAACCGGACCAGGGACAACCAGGCCACAGGCAAAGGGGAGAGAGAGGTTGCCCAGAAAGTAGACAATCCGAGGCTTGAGGAGTTTGGGTTTGCGATTTATTTTTTCTCCCGACAAAGACACACACTGTCTGAACTGTGTGGCCGGTTGTTACTAAGAAGCTGCTGTATGAGGGGGAAATGCATTTAATAAAAGGCCCAGTGTTTGTGGTCTTCTCGGGCTCCCTGCTGCGCTCAGGAAATCTTGAGGTGTGACCAGTTTTCAGCCTTCAAACCAAGATGAACTGCCCTTGAGAAGGGTGGTCAGAGGGAAAACATGCTCCCGCTCTCTCCCCTGAGCCGGGGGCATGGCAAGTGGGTCCAGAGCAAACAGAAGGTAGAAGTCTATTTTGAACCAGAGGTGAGTTTTACAGCGGAATCAGGGCGTATTGGGAGTGGGGTGGGGGTGGGGGGCAGTGCGGGAGGAATGCTCTCTTTTTCCATCTGGAGCTGAGCCATGCGTGTTTGGGTTTGTTTGATGGGTGAGGTGGGGGGGGGGGGTGTCCGTGGCAGATCTTCCCTGCTTGGTGAAACTCAAGAAAAGAAGGTGTTCGCCTGACACCCCGCGGTTGCCCCGGGGACCCCCTTGCTTCCTCCTGCACACCGACCTACAGCCTCGGTTGCTTTAGGCTGATGGAGTTTCCAGATTGTCTAGAATTCGGATGGTTTGGTTCAAGACCAGAATCTCCACCTGGGTTCTAGGCAAGCTGATGTCTCTCTGGTTTTTAGAGTTGCGCTCTGTGGTCGGAAGGCTGTGTGTGTTCTTGTCATTTCAATGGCTTCCTTGAACTTTCTGGAATTCAACCCACAGGACTCATATTTAATACAGGCCAAAAAAATTTTTTTTTTCATTTTAAAGTGGTGGCAAAATTCCCTTGTTGTACTGCAATTTTACTTTGTTGAATGCTGCCAAGAATAAAAATTCCATTGGGGGTATTTTGAAAAATTTTGGCTCATACAGAGATTTCTATTGTCATGGTAGTTTGTCACAATATCTGACCTTTGCTGTATTAAAAGACATATATAGAGTTTCAAAAACCTCTGTGGACAATGGCATTTACTTTCTTACAAGATATGTAACTACTTTATAGGCTCCGAAATAGCCAAATTAGATAAAGTTACAACGCATCTGGAATGCATAGAAATTCTCCCTGTGTCCAGCGGGAGTGATGGGTTGGAATGGCATTCTCCTCTTTAAACTGCCAGCTAGTCCAGGTCTAATTTCAAAGTTATCTGCTGCCCTTGATAATTCTGACGACTTGCTTGCATACCAAGAAACTAACTGGCCTGTAACCTAACTCTTCCCTACTTAAGCCTCTAGGCACAAGTAGTTCCCCTGAAAGTCATATGGAGTAAAACAGGACCGTGCCCTGGGTCCTACTAATTCTGAGATGTGAAATCAGTTGCTCAGAAGAGTGACTGTGTTTTGTGCACCATGTGAGCAGCTCGGAGAAAACCAATCACTTTAAAAAAATGTCCAACACCTTGCACAAGCAGTATGTGCTATAAAAGTGCTGTCCAGCCCAACCGGTGTGGCTCAGTGGTTGAACGTCCACCTATGAGCCAGGAGGTCATGGTTCGATTCTCGGTCGGGGCACGTGCCCAAGTTGCGGGCTCCATCCCGAGCAGGGGGCGTGCAGGAGGCAGCCGATCAATGATTCTCTGTCATTATTGCTGTTTCTAACTCCCTCTCCCATCCTCTCTAGAAGCAATAAAAATATAATTTAAAAGAAAATTTTTTAATGTGCTGTCCACAGTGAATCGATCAAGGTGGTTGCTTTCCGTTGCAGGATTACTTGAACTGGAAGTCTCCAGAAGATTATGTCCTGGTCTGCAAACCGCAGCATAAGGGCGACCCCACCCAGCACACATGGAGCCTCTTACTCCCTAAAACTTTCAGCACCAGAAAGGGAGTCCTGATCCTCTACTCAGAAGGTTTAGCGCTATCAGCATGGACGCCCGGAGAGAGGAGAAAAGGCCCCTGGCGCCCCAAAGGCCACAGGAAAAGGCCGGGTCCGAAGCTGCTCACGCTGCGGGACCTCGGAGAAGCCATCCTGGCTCACGAAAGGAGACAGGTAGGCAGAGCACTGTCGGGGGTCGGGGAACGCACTGGGCCTGCGTGGCTAGAAATCCATCTGTACCTTCAGGTCTAAGTCCTTCTCAGATCCCAGGGAAGGCAGGCAACCCTCAGCCTCCATTTCTTCACCTCTAAACCGGACCGTATCTCGGCACTCTCTGCCACACACAACTGTCACGAGGCCTGAATGAGGTGATTTAAGTGAGAGGGCTCTGAAAAGCATAAAGGATTATATTTTCATCCTTTTGTGTTTTCCTTTCCGTTAGAGTAACGCAACTCCTTTTCAGCGTTCAGACAGGTCCAGGCCAGCCAACGTTCCCCCCAGATCCTTGAGATCCTGCCTCAGAACCACAAGCAGAAGCATCGCCCCTCGGATGTGCTTGGCTTTGTAGAAATGGGAGAGAGAACATTTGGAATATTTTACCTTGAGCCCTTCAGCGTCTGCAGGATAAGTTAAGGACTTTTTTCCACTCTGAATTTAATAGTGAAGAAAAGCTCCTGTGCTCATTTTTCTGATTCATACTTTCTCATGTCTTACGAGATGGACACATGGCCCCTGCTCTATGTAGCTGCATGCATGAGAAGAGGCTGGGAACATGTGTCACACTAAGAAATTCTAAGTTACAGATGATGCGTTACTCTGCAGTTTCTTGTTCCCCACAGAATTAAGTCATTAATTAGCTTATTACACCAGGCCCTTCACACGCTGACTTTTTCCTCCATTTTAGCCACTTCTGCCACTTGTTTTTACCTCCACCTGTCTATGGACCCCTCAAGGCTCCACCCATGTGACTCGCTCACCATTCCCCAAACAAGTCACACTCTTTCGTGACTTTCCCCTTTGACCTTGCTTTTGCAGCTGGACAACTGCTCATCCTTCAAAACACAACTCAAAGGTCAGCTCCTTGCTGAAGCCTCCTCCCACTGCCTTAGGCAAAGCTATGCCAGTGCTCCCTCCTCAGTACACATCCGTCATGCACTTCGATTTATCTCTTCGCCCATCTGTTGCCATCTCCTTGAATGTGAGGACCATGTCTCAGTCACTTCCAGAAAATAGTGAGGACCCAGAAGTGTTTGTGGAATGAAGGAATTGATCATGGGTGATACTTTCAAAGGTCTTAGATCATCTCTCAGTGTCACTATTGGGCAATTTATCACCTACCTGACCATCAGCAGAACTTCCAGAAGGAAAGATTCCTCTGCCCCTTTTCCTTCTTTCAATATATAGAGAACCTTAATGACCTTGACCAAATGCCCAATTGTCCTTTGTCTTAAAATTCTTTTTTTCTTTTCTAAAAGTATCTTTTTTATTTTTAAAAAAGATTTTTGTTTTTTTGTTTTTTTAAATATATTTTATTGATTTTTTACAGAGAGGAAGGGAGAGAGATAGAGAGTTAGAAACATCAATGAGAGAGAAACATCAATCAGCTGCCTCCTGCACATCTCCTACTGGGTATATGCCCGCAACCCAAGTACATGCCCTTGACCGGAATCGAACCTGGGACCTTTCAGTCTGCAGGCCGACGCTCTATCCACTGAGCCAAACTGGTTTTGGCATCTTTTTTATTTTTAAATGCAGTTGATATACAATATTAATTACATTAGTTTCAGGCATTTATATAACTTCTGAAGTGATCACCCCAATAGTACCCATCTCACACCATGTATAGTTACTACAATCACAAATTCTTGAATGACAGGAAGTTCATTGTTGTTGAATGCTGACTATTATTTTTTTAGCAATTATTTTTTTAGCAATTATTTTATTTAATCTTTACAAAGGCCTCATAAGACTGAGGACAGAGGGAGAGCATTTGTAAATGAGGCTCTCAGACCTCCCTTAACTTAACTCCAACTTAAATAAGTTGGCCAAGGTTTCAGAGCTAGTAAATGACAAAGTCACTATTCAAACTCAGGACTGCCTACCTCTCCAGGGCAAGCATGCTTTGCACTTGGCCCTATTACCTTTGGCCTTGGAAGGGCCTCCAGCAATCGCCGTGGCAGGCCTCGGCCTCTCTGCGTTCACACCCACTCTTCACGCTCCCAGTACTCTGCTCTCAGCACAGTCCCGTTGACCACGACAACATATAATTCTACAGACAGCCGGGTCAACTGGCTTTTCACTGAATTTGCCAATGGAATACATTGGAAGGAGATCGGAGAAGGAGAAGAGAAAAGCCAGGGTATTTCTCCCCTCCCATTCTACCTCTGGTGCTGAGAAGCACCTGCATCACCTCTGTGGTCCAGCTCCCAACAGACAGGCCCACTGTGGCTCCAGGTTCCGCCAGGTGACCCCACCTGCTCCACCTGTCCCCAGTTTAAGGGTGGTGCTAGCTTCCTAATGTTATGAATCTCAGTGTTACCTCATCATCGTTTTGGCTTTTAACCACCTGGGTAACCAATTCCCAGAATTACATTTTTTCTATGTTTAAAGATTTGGAGGGTTTCTGTTTTCCTAGTTGGACACTAATATGTAGGTCAACTTACTGCCAGAGAAGAATCCCTTCCACAGCTTTCAGACACTTGTCTATGTGGCTTAAATATTTGGGGCAACAAGTATCTTATTACTATCAAGGAGATGAGTCTTCTAGGGAACTGCTTCATTTTTGGTTAGATTGGGCTCAATGAAAAAAAGAAAGTTCCTGTCTTCCTATAGTATTTATCTACTAGATTTATAACACAGACCTGACCCAAACACAACACTATAGTTTAACTCCCAACAGGTAGAAGAGAAATGGTGTGAAGAAATCAGAAAGGAAAGGTTAGGAATAGTAACAGGGCAGAAGTTTCTGATAGAGACTTCATAGATTAAAATTACAGAAGTAACTAAAAAGGGGCTTGAGATTTTTTAAAAATGAAAAATCTCATAAGAGGAGAGCTTTGGAAACTACAGTGCACACCATCTGACTATGAAACTACAGACTGGCAAGAAAGTTTTGAAACCATAATGTCCAGTGCTGGAAAGGCTGTGGGGAAATGAGCCGTCTAATGCTTTGGGAGCACAAATTCACATGACATATCTGCAAGGCATTTAGGCAAAAGCCTAAAAAAGGGCTGATACTCGTTGATTTATCATTCAACTTTTAGTAATTTGCCTTAGGAAATAATCAGAGATGTGCCCAGAAATTTATGCACAAGAATGTTTACTGCAGGGTTACTAATTATTACACAAAATATTGAAAATAATAAATGTCTGACAATAGAACATTGATTAAATAAATTATGCTATAGTCAGAGAATGGCAATAAAGTCATGTATTAGTCATGAATAGCATGAGAAAATATTCACAGCATATTTTTTAAAAGCAGGTTACAAAATAATATTCACAAATAAAAATACCAATGTTCATTACCATATTTGAGTATTTACTATGTTCCTGCCACTGTTCTAAGTGCTTTCCATGTATGATTCATGTATGCTTTCTATGAATACCGGGGGTACATACTATTATTATCCCATTTTAGAGATGAGGAAATTGAAGCACAGAAAGTTTGAGTAATTCACTCGAGATTATGCAACTAGGTAGGTAAGGTAATCACACCAGAACTCGAGAGTAGCTAAGTCAGGGAATTTTTAAAATAAAATAAAAATCTGTGACCTTGAATGAGGCAGACAGTAAAAGAGAGAGCAAGGTTGACGCTGCAGAGCCAGGTGGGATCAGGAAGGGAAATGGACTAGAACCACTGTAAACTGAGCCCACCAGTGACCACACCATCTGTTCTGCAGGGTCAGTATTTCTTTGTCCAAGTAGCATAGCTCAAGAGTTAAAAACACCATGCTCAGAGTAAAAGAGCCAAAATGGGGAGGGGGTGAGTGGGGAGGTGGCAAGTGGATAAAGTAGTGCTGCTTACAGAAGAATCTATACTGCTGAACCGTGAATCAGGAAACCTACAAAATGTAGGCTTCATTCAGACCTGTGAGAATCGAGGCTATCACAGGAGGTGCAATAAAATTTTTAAAGCATCTTACATCATCTCCAGTTCTATATATGAATCTAATGAGATGCATGTGGCAATACGTCTGGGTTTTATAGCTCAACATACACCTACTCTTCAACTCTCTTGATGACCTAACTTCCTAATGAGCGAAGATAAATGCTAAGTCAAGAGATTAGATGTCAGAGTTCTCACACTTCTAAATACACACAGATATGTTGCTTGGTTTTTTGTTGTTTTGTTTTCTTTTTTAACAGAAGGACATTGTTCAAACATTCCCAAAGTTAAAACCACTCTTCTTCTTTTTTTAAAAAAAATATATATATAATTTTTATTGATTTCAGAGAGAAAGGGAGAGGGAGAGAGAGACAGAAACATCAATGATGAGAGAGAATCATTGATCGGCTGCCTCCTGCACACCCCACACTGGGGATTGAGCCCACAACCAGGGCATGTGCTCTGACGGGAATCGAACTATGACCTCCTGGTTCATAGGTCAACACACGATCACTGCGCCACGCCTGCCGGGCTAGACTATAATTTATTAATATGCTGGAGAAGTATAAAGAAGGTAAAGATTGTGATTGATAGCGTGGTGTCTTGGAGGAGGTAGAATTTGAGCTGAATCTTGTGGTAAAAATAGGTGGGAAGGGACCTTGTAGGCATGGGTGAGTGAAAGCTTAGAGGGGAAAACAGGCAGGGAAAGCAGGGTGATTAGAGAGGTGTAGTCTTAGCTGGAATTGTACCAGAAGTGGGTGGGGTCAAAGCGTGGAGGGCTTTGCCTGCCAG
This sequence comes from Myotis nattereri, assembly GCF_964212035.1. Classification (NCBI taxonomy): domain Eukaryota; kingdom Metazoa; phylum Chordata; class Mammalia; order Chiroptera; family Vespertilionidae; genus Myotis; species Myotis nattereri. The sequence goes on from NC_138082.1 coordinate 10,301,269, forward strand.
CCCTGGGGTTTCTGGGGTTCGCTCTTCACCCCTCTGTCAACTCGTGCACACAAAGCCTGGCCACCCTCTGGGGTAAGATGGCAGCTGGCTGTCTGGGCCTTTCTTGGCTTCCTGGGGACTCTGGCACCTGCCACCCCAGAGCTGCTGGGTGGCAGCACAGCCTGCACCAGGTGCTTCCATCCTCTGAAAACCCTTGCCTGCCAGCACCAGAGTGGGTGACATGACAACCAGTTCAGGGATGGGGACAGGTGCAGGGGGTCCTCTCTACCCCTCTGCCTACGGACGCCTGGTGGGCACCAGGAAGGTGACCAGCAGGAGCAAGTCCCTCATCAAAGGAAGCACTCCCCGTAGAGCAGGGATAAGAGGCCACGCCATGCCCACTAATTATTCAGTTTAGAAGAAACCAGAAGCTGGGGTGGGTTGGCAAAGCCAAGGCAGGCCTGAGCAGTCTGACGCAGTCACAGCCAGCCTCCTGCTGTTGTTTATTCCTGCGTCCTCCCAGAATCTCCCCTCCCGGCTCCCTTCTGTCTCCTTTTATGTTTAGAGTAACTTTTGGATGGTGGTTTGTGGTCCAAGCTGATGCTGGGGAAGGAATAGAAAAATATGTATGAGAAGATGGTGGGTGTAAGAGAATAATTTTTAACATATTTTTTATTTACAAATATGATCTAATTATATTTCTGAAATGTTTTATGTTATACAAAAAAGAAGAAAAAAACTATCTGTAATCTATGTCCAACATCCTGATACCACTGTTCTTAGAATTTTAATGTATTCCCTTCCAATCTTTCCACCACAATTACTCATCTATAAAATAAACTTTTATGAGATTAAAATTGTACTATACATTCTCTCTTCTATCTTGCTTTTTCTACTTGACATATTATTCTACACGTTGGAAATGAGTGAATAGATTTAACCCTGACTGGTCTTCTTGGTAGCCCTAAGCAGGCCTTGGGCTTCTCTCAGTGCTTTAGGTACCCAATGAGATTTGAAATTTATCAACCAACCTCACAGGCGTAATTTGAAAAACTACTAAGAGAAACCAGAAAAATAGAAAAAAAAAATGTAAAGAAGCTGTGGTGGGCAGAATAATGCCCCTCAAGGGTGTCTATGTCCAAATCCCTGGAACCTATGGCTAGATTAGGTTAAATGGCAAAGGGGAAATAAGGTTGCTAATCAGATGCTTAAAACAGGGAGACTTCCTGGATTGTCTGGGAAGGCCCAGTGCAATCACAGGCTCCTTATAAATAGAAGAAGGACTCAAAAGGGAGAGCCAGAGAGAGGGCAGCATAAGGAGGACTCTGCCCAACATTGCTGACTGGAGGTGGAGGAAGGGGTCGCAGCCAAAGAATGTAGGCAGCCTCTGGAAACTGGAAAAAGCAAAGGGGCAGCTTCTTCCAGAAATGACACAGCCCAGATTTTAGCTCAGTGAGACCCGTTTCAAACTGACCTCCAGAACTACACGATAACAACTGTGCATTGCATTGTGTGGTGGTTTGTTTTAGCAGCAACAGGAAACTAATACAGAAGCCATCATTCGCTTTCAAAGTCTAAGCCAGCCGTGGGCAAACTACGGCCCGCGGGCCGGATCCGGACCCTTTGAAATGAATAAAACTAAAAAAAAAAAAAAAAAAGACCGTACCCTTTTATGTAATGATGTTTACTTTGAATTTATATTAGTTCACACAAACACTCCATCCATGCTTTTGTTCCGGCCCTCCGGTCCAGTTTAAGAACCCATTGTGGCCCTCGAGTCAAAAAGTTTGCCCACCCCTGGAAGCAAAAATGACACCCCTGAGTCCAGGACAAAGGATTCTCTAACTCTTTGGGACAGCTCCCAGCACCATTGAGCACACTACCCAGGAAAGTTCCAGAATCAAGCTGGTGCTTAATAAATACCCACTAATGAGGAAAACAAGACACTCTTCTCCAGATGGAACAGTGCGTCGTGCCCTCCGCACAGGGGCCAGAGCATCGTAGAGGAGGCTTGGTCTTGCTGCATTCACAGAAAAGTCATTGGAAGCACAGACTTAGAGGGAGGAAAGGAAGCTCCAGTTCACCCAAAAATGGCCTGGGGTCTAATGGTGCCCTGATTCCAGGGCTTAGCACAGCGCCGGCCACACAGGAGGTGCTCAATAGTCATTGCATGACCAAAGGAAAAAATGGAGTGAGTGAAAGAACTTAAGTCATTTTGCTTGCACTGCTCTCCCTACAATCCTTTCTTTCTTATCCTCTGGAAAACGCCTCAAAATTTATGTGGGGCTGAATTTTTTCAGGCTCTTATTGCACTTGAAGTACCTGCCACATAAACTGTCCAGACATCAAGGGCCAGTTGATGCTCTGTGTTTGGATTCCAAGAATTCATTTAATTTAAAAATTCCTAGAGTATAAAGCCAATTGAATGCGCCATGCTTTCTTTCATGTGTTACTTAATTTATTTATGAATCATCAATCTGTCTTATTCATCCTTTTTTTCTCTCCAGTGCTTGGCACAGTGTTTGGTGCATTGTAGATCTTTGAGGAATGAATGAATGAACGAATGAATGCATGAATGAATGAATGAATGTATGTCCTGGATACCTGTTTCTTTCTCCTCAGCAGAGGTATCCCCTCATCTTATGGACTTGGCTTCCCAGCCTCCTCTTGATCTGAAGAGTCTCTCTGGTCGTCCTGTATCCACAGCTACAGATGTAGGCTGACCTTCTGTGGCATTTCCATGTCCTAAACACTTCAAAATGGGAGCAAACCACAGCTTTGCTCAGCAGGACAAAGTCCCAAACCTCCTCTCCCCCATCAAGCAGGTTTTATATTTTCATCATATTTTTCTTTCTTTTTTAAAAAAAACCATAAACCTTCCTTGGTGAATTCTGGCAGGATATGGTAAGGAAACTCAAGCCAGTGGCTTCTTGACCTGAGTAATGACGATGGTGGGTGGGGCGACACTGACCAGAACATGGCATGAGAGAACTTTCTGGGATGATGAAAATGTTCTATATTTTGTTTTGTGTGGTGGTGACAAAGGTGTATACGATTGTCAGATTTTATTAAACGGAGCATTTAAACTCTGTGCATGTTACTATATATAAATTATGCCTCCACTTTTGAAAAATGTTTAAAGAGGAGGATTCTGAGATCACAATCAGTTCATCAGTCAAGAATGCCATAATTAATCGGTGATGTCTGCCATGGACCAGGGGGTGGGGGGAGATGTCAACATAGCTATCACAAGTTTGCTATTCCTGTGCTTAACTGATCACCCTTAGAGAGTTCCTGTATCATTTAAGTGGTTATAATATTAACTCATCCACCTTAAAGGATTATAATGAGGTAAAAGTTCTTGTATCATAAAAATCCCTGGCCAAGTGTAAGATGTTACTATTTGCATTTGTTCCCCGTGATGTCTGGCACAGGGGGACTGACTCTGGCAGCAAGTTCTCCCTGGCTGAAACGAGAGTCAGCAGAGCCAGGTATTTTTAAAATGCCAGGCTCCCCGTGAACACGGACGTAGTTTGTCTCTCCCGATATTCACGTTACAAACATTAAATGACAACGCCGATTTGTCAAGCTGGCTTTCCCATTGGCGCGCAGGGCCACTAAAACGATTTCCACAGACTGACCTAAGTCATGTGTTTTCTTTTGAGGCTCTTTGTCCTTTTCTGGTGCTCAGGCTCAAGATGGGGTCTGGCATTTCTCATGTTTCCTTCTCCTTCCAACTGCAAGCCCGGCGGGGCCTTTTAGAGCTTGCCTCCGTGGGCTCTTGGTTTATGTCTGTTGGCGGACGCATCTGTTTCTGGTGTCGCCGCCCCTTCAGGAGTCCCTGGATGACGGATGAGGATTGTGCTAACCAGCCTGTGTCAGTAGGAGGTTTGGGGCTCAGCAGCCATGCCGTTTCCTGACCGGTGTCCCCACAGAGGGAGTAGGTCAGACTCTGGCCACTGTACCTCTACTTTCGAAGCCAACCAGAGAGCCACACCCTCAAGGTCTCTTGCAGGCATGGCCCCCTGGCACCATGTGCAGGTCAGTGGGTAAATGGGAGGAGGTGCACCCTGAGCTGCCCCGCCTCACATTCTGGTGTGAGAGAGAACTTTCCATCAAGGCTTAAAACACCAGCATGTCAGGCCCATTTTGTGCTAAAGCAAAGGTGCGCAAGCTCAGTGGCATGCAAGGCTCTCTCATACTGGAAGCCCTTTTTTCTTCCCCACATTTGCCGAGCGACAAGAGTGTGGGGAAGAAGGGAAGTCCTGCCTTCCCTCTGGCTCCTCTCAGCAGCCCCATACTCCACGTCCCCGGTAGAACTTTCTTCCCAGCCTTCCCCACTCAGAGACCTCAGATCCTTCCATTCAATCCCTCTCTTTTACAAGGTGAAGAAAAAGAGGCCCAGGGGCAAAGTAATTTGTCCAAGATTATTTAGCCAAAAGCAGAGCTGGGACCAGAAGCCAGATCCTCCCCTGGCTCCACATTCTTCACAGCATTCCTTAGTTCCCCTTCCAAGGTGATCCTCGATCCTCCAGAAAGGGGAACTGTTAGGCCTCTTCCTCTGAAAGATGGCGGCTCTCCAGCACAATCCACTCAGGAGTGAGACCGACACCCTTCTGCTGAACTGAGATCCCAAAAGCACTCTGTAAATAAAGGCTTAAAAGCGAAAACAGGAAATGGTTGGGGTTTAGAGAGAGTTGTCAGATTTATTGCGGGGGGGCGGGGGGGCTGGACTAAACTTGCAATATTTGGTACATATTTCTACTAAAAAGTATTCATTGCTCATCAGAAATTCAATGTTAACTGGACATCTCATGTTTATTTGGCAAATCTGTTGGGATAAGGGGGATGAGCTGCAGGGTTTGCCAGTGCCCACTTGGCGGTTTGCCATTTCTTCTGCACCAACAAATAGACGGGACTAGAGGAAAATGAACATTCCTCATGCCTGACTGTCATAGTCTTTTCTCACAAACTCTGGCACTAGCCAAGGCCCTATTCTTTGTGCATTAGTGCTGCCCAGTTATCTTTTCCCATCTCCCTTAGTAAAGGCGACTTCGGGATCAGGTATATGGCATCAGTTCGGGAAGCCACTTGATCTCTTTGGTGTACAATGGTGATCCACCCCCAACATGGAAATATTGCAGTCCATTGTTCAGTGTTTTTACATCCTAGGCCATCAAAGCCTAAGAATATTAACTGAAGATAGTAGAGTTTTTGAAGAAAGAGGGCTTAACGCAGTGGCAAAGTGGGTTGCCATCTGCGGAAGGGAAGAAGGTCCTACACAGGAGCATTACCTGGGTGAGTTCACCATTCCCAAGACATGGATGGCCCAGAAACTCAATCTCTTCAGTGCCCCCGGTTGTGCCCCTGAATCAACTGGTCTCAGAGATGTCGATTCATATTGACAAAGTGCATAGAGACTGACGTATAGGCTAGAGTGTTAGTTTACAAAGAGAAGTACAATTGCCTGATCAGCATATTTCCTGTAGATGAATTACATGGGGATCAGGTTAGGAATAAATTCCCTGGGGCTGGAATCAAAACTCAAGGGAGATGTATAGCGGGGATAGTTAATGGCACGAAGCTCCGAGAACCTGCCATTTTCTTCTCCATTCATTTGCTAAACTAGATTCTCAACTTATCCAGAGCAGATCCTTTTCCAAGGACAGGGATTGGTTAGGCATTACCATTGTTTGTGGACATTTTCTTTTTAATTTCAGAAACATTAACTTTGTGGTAGGCTTTTCTTCTTGCCTTGTCTTTTCTTACAAACTCTAGTACTAGCCAAGGCCCTATTCTTTGTCCAATAGTGCTATCCAGTTATCTTTCCCATCTCCCTTAGCGAAGGCAACTTCTGGCTCTTTTAATACTTCAAGTTCTCAAGAATAATATTGACAAGTAAAATCCCTATAGTACTGAACAGATTAGGGGCAGCTCACAGTAATTTTCAGTCCAGTCATGAGGTAAGTCTTATTATGTTCATTACAGAGATGAGCAAATAGAAACCCAAAGAGGTTAAGTGACTTGCTCAAGATATACACCTAGCAAGAGAAAGAACAGTCATGGCAATAGAGAATTCTGCCTCCTAAGCCTATACTTTTTCTTAGGATATTGCCACAAAACCACCAGATTAAGGAATGTTAGATGGAACAGACTTAAGAAATCATCTAAAACCTAGAGTCTAGACCTGCACTGTCTAAGACAGTAGCCATTAGCTACCTGTGGCTATTTAGATGTAAATTAGTTAAACCAAAATTTTAAAACTCAGTTTCACAATTGCACTACCTACATCTCAAGTGCTCACTAGCCACATGCAACCGATGGTTACTATGTGGGACAGCACATATAGAATATTCTATTGTTGCAGAAAGTACAGACAGTGCTGGTCTAGACTAACTAACACCCTCATTTTACAGATGAGGACAATGAAACCCAGGACCCCTAGACCTTATTTTGGGAAACCCCATTTTAAGGTGTTAAAATCCAAATATTTAAGACCATATAATCAACATGTACCTTGTAGAATCCAAAACGGAGGGAAGACAGCAGGAGATGGTATTTGGAAGTACACCTGCAAGGTGTGGCCTCACGTTCTTTGGTACATTAAGGTGACTGTCTTGGAGCAGCACCGGGTGCTTGGTGTATCCTGACGAGTAGTTATTGGTAGAAATAATGGTCACTCAATTAGAGGTCTTAGAGATAACAACACTAGTCAAGTTTGAAGACTGTCCATTAAGAAAGACACAATCAGGCAGAAAACAATGAGACAATATAGAGTAAGTGATTGAATACGTTGGCTGTTAGAGCCAGATTCCAAGCCACCTGACCTCTCTGGGTCTCAGTTCTCCTCATGTATAAAATGGAGATGACCATCCCCTCCTTTACCTCACAGGATTAGTTGTGGGAGTTAAAGGGGAGAATGCAGTATCTGGCACATAGTAAGTGCTCAAGAAATGTTATAGACCTCCCCAGCTTGTATTTTTAAAACATAGTTACTAAGTAACTGCAATGCCCAATTGCCCAATTGCCCATGATCACAGGACCAAAAGTCAATTTGTTAAGAAATAAGAACAGTTCGGTCTGTAACTTGAACCCTGACTGACGGTTTTATTGGTTTTAACGTCCTTTCCCCCTTGGCCTCCCTCTCTTTGCCAGAGACTCTATTTGGAAAAGGAGCAAAAGTCCTGGCTACAAATCTCAGATCCCCCAACAATGTGATGTTGACTAAGTCATGTATGCTCCCTGCATCCTTAGTTTGCTCATCTGCAAAAAGCGAGCAACAGTATATGCATTCCACCCTCTCTGGGTTGTTGTGAAAAAATCACAGGAGAGAAGGTAAAAAAAAAAAAAAAAAAAAAAAAAAGCTTTCTAAGAGCTCTAAATTGCTACCACAATTCACATTATTCGGGTAATCTGAATCCGTATTTGAAATATAGAGAGACCAAGTTTTGTGATCTCCTCTCAAAACTGAACCTTCTGATACTTTCCTTACAAACCTGTTTCTACTAAGCATAAACAAATGAGCCAGCACTGATGTTTACTGAGAAGAATCTTGGTTTCCCTCACATAGATTGAGTCATATAATCAAAATCACCGGGGAGACAGCCAAAGGGAAGAATGCCTCTTTATATCCATTGACCCACAATGTCCCCTCCCCCAACTTAGAGTCTGGCATAGGGGTGCAGCTATTTGGCCCAAGTTTTACTTCCTCTACCCTCAGAAATGTGGTTCTAGGTTAACCTGACCAGGAAGGATGGACTTGAAAAAATAAGTCCTTTGGGCTTAACCCCAAAGGATCATTGTAGAACACACAAAAAGGTCTTTAGTGCCACACTGTAAGGCGTTGAGGTCTTCTTGGGGGCCTCCTCAGATTGAGGGGTCCCCAGGGCTCCTCAGGCTTCGCTGGGCCACAAAAACCTGAGTAGCCCCCTCTGAACCTGAGCCTGAGTCTGTATCTGTTCCACCAACACTCTCAGCATCAGCTCAGCCCCAAAGTAGCCTCAGGAGCCCATGGGCAGAGGCAGACGAGCCGTAGGGAGGGAGTAGCCCCACAAGTGGGCATGGGCTCTGGACCCAACAGCAGCAAGGATGGGCATGACCAAGGTTGGAGAGGATAGAGGGAAGGTGAAGCTGGCTGGGAGCCTCGAGAAGTCCAGCGCTCCAACACACACAGAGATTCTGAAGGCTTCCAGAGCCCCTGGTTGAAAGACAACCCCACATTGTTCCACCCAGCTGCATACTGAGAGTGGAGGTGTTACGAAAGCAGCTCCATACAAAGGTTTGCCAGACTGTCCCAGCAATAAATCTACTTTGAGTAAGTGGTGAAAATAGCTGCAGGACCCTTTAAACCATCGATGAAAGATTCGTTAACCATGCCGGAGTCATCTGTTGACTCAGATTCTTCCTGAGGGTTGTGCAGACAGGGTAAGTTCGGAGAGCTAAACAGCCAACCCACCACAGTGCTCTTGGCAGAGGTTTTCCCACAAGTAAACAACCAGCAGCCAGCCAGGAAATCAAGGGCTTCAGACCCAGTGTCTCAACGACAACAGAGCAGGGCTGCAGGTCCCTCTACCATAACCACACCCCCGTCATTCACTCGTCCCTCGCAGTTTACAGAGGGCTTGGTCACATTCATGACCTGATTTGAGCTCCATACAACTCTGCAAAGAAGTGAGGGCAAGAAATCAGTATCCCCATTATACAGAGGAGGAAACTGAGTCCAAGAAAGGAAGACTCAACCCTTGAGGAAGGGCAGTTCTGTTCCTCAAACGTGGCTGGCACTAGCAGAAATGAGGCAGGAGCAACAAGGGCCTTGATCAACACTTTTGCTCAGAAAAGCAAGAAGACAGGCAGCGAACAAGACTATGCCAATCCCCAGTGTTACAAACTGACCTGCCATTCACCTTTGTCGGGCAGTAGGGCTCGATGAATGGGAAGCTGGGGCCGGTGGACCCATGGACCACGGCTCAGTTGCCAAGAACCACAGCCATCAGGGGACTCACTTGCCGCCACTCAGGAAGCAGCCCAGGTAGGAAGATGACACCCAGGCAGAGGTACCATTTCTAATGGACTCCCCTCTGTCATTGTTCTTCTTGACTTCAGAGGAATGCACCCTCCCTTCGCCATTTCGTGGGATCCTCCAGAGAAGAGTCCTTTGAACCTATTGACCGCTGTTTCCCAAAGTGTCACCTGTAGAGCCCTGCCATTGCCAGATACTCCATGAAAAATAAAAAGGGTTTCATGGCCAAATACATTTGGGAAATGCTGCATACCATCTTCTCCTCATGGAGAGGTACAGTGCACACTTAACTATGGACCATTTTTGAGAAGTTCTATAGGTGAAGTAGCCAGTTTAACTTTAACTCATGGGTTTCCAAACTTATTTAATCACAGATCTTCCCTAGACTGTTCCCCTCATCTAGCTGTAGTCTCTAGAAGAAAAAAAAAAAAGCTCTTGGCCACAGAATTGGAAAAGTCTTGGTTCAAGTCCTATATCTTCCTAGTTGTGGTGAGCCTGTCCAGGAAATTTAATTAATTTTGAGCCTGAATGACCTATTCTGGGAAATGGAGCTGTCATCATACATATCTCACAAGGTTACTGAGAATTAAATGGGTTAAAATGTAAAAATGCTTTCTGAAGTCTAAGGCCCGTGTGTGTGTGTGTGTGTGTGTGTGTGTGTGTGTGTGTGTGTGTGTACAAAATGACTGGTTCAGAGCAACATAGACAACACATGCAACTATCTTAAATAAATGTGTTTGACTTGAATAAATGTGTCAGATGCCAATGAGAACAGGCAAGGGGGAGAATGCCACATAATGGAAGTGGAGAGGAAAGAGGAATTTCATGGTGAATAAAGTCAATGATACTACTATTTCATTTTTATTTTTATTTATTTATTTTTGCACTGTTTGCATGCCCCACTTGTTCCCCCAAACATGGAGTCTTGTAGCCCAGGTAGGTAAAGGTGGGGCTCTTGGCCGTTCCCCTGCTGTGGCCTATCCACACATCCTGCCCACTCCAAGCTTTCCCCTGGTCTCACTCATGGAAGTCGTCAGGCAAATTTTTTACCTACAAGGGACTGTGCATCTTCTATCAAGACCCTGTGGGTATAGATGGAAATCCGAAGGTAGTGGTGCTTTTACATGGCTTTCCAACATGCTGTCACCCATTCTCACACGATTGATGAACTTCTTTGTATTTTCTCAAGGTCTCACCCCAGTCTTTGGGCCTTACACCAACCCTCTGACAGTTAACTAACTATGGGACATGTGGGCAAGGATACGCAACAATGATGGGAACTTAGTTATCAACAGTCTCTTACAGTATATCAACCAGCGGAAGAAATTTAGAAGATGTTGGGTGGGAGCTCTTGCCTCTATAAGTATTTCCATTCATTTTATCTGGAGCCTTTGGATCTGGTGAATCCCTATCCGAAGTTTTTGGAGCTGTAACAGGAAAACGCTGCCGTGGTCCAGTGTTTATTCTGGATGACCACATTAGCTGCTACCCACAGCTAGAGGATAACATGGGCTTCTTGAATGCATACATGGGCTTCCTTCTGAGCTGCAAAGAGTAGCTTCTCTATATTACCACCCCTACTCCCTTATCTGTTGTGTATTTCATTCAAGAAGAAATGCTCTAACGAGGTTCTAGCCACCAAATACTATCCTCTCACAAAAGTCCACTTGCCTCATATTGATGAACAGCATACAGTAAAAAGCCAGCAGAAGCTACAACTAAGAGTCACCTAATAGTCCACCTCCCATTCCTTGAACATCTGATCAAATATATAGACTTGCCTTTGTCTTTATGTTATTAGGAAATTCTGATGAGCACCACTACTCAGTGATGCAGAAAGACAGACATTATTTTGCATAGAAAAGAAGGAGGAGGAGGAGGAGAAGAATGCTATAGGTCAAAAGTCAAGCATGGTTAAATGTCATTCTTTCTCTCATCCATAATAAAATGTCTTATTGTAACAAACAGCATTAGAGATCTTGCTTTTATAACCCTGTTTTTCTTCCCCAGCTACAGGGGAGATTTCTTCCTTGGAACCACAAGTCTAGCCACAAGTTCTGACTGTTACAGGAGCCTGCTCTGCTCCTTTACAAAGCCTGTTGACAGAAATGTGTGTCTGTCTCTCCCTAGGACACGTCGATAGAGAACCACCATCGTATGCAGGTTTCAAAAGAAAACCACAATGAAAAAACACAGCAAACCTCCAGGGCCTTTGAGCATGCCCACATTGATCACCCTTGGCTCATGAGTGACAAACCCCACATTACATTCTATGGCAACTCCTTCCACAACTGGAAGGCAGAGCTCAGCGGTAAGGAGCCAAATGTCTGCTTGTAAATCTGAGTGAACCTAACCATGCAGAGTTCACCTGAGAACACTGGGACCAGCTGAGCGTCACTTCCTCATGCCACTCAGCTTAGAAAATAACAGTCAAGGGGCAGGGCAAAAGGGGCCAGTGGGGGGAAAGAGGGTATATGTAATACTTTCAATAATAAAAAATTTTTTAAAAAAAGAAATAACAGTCAAGCCTGGTCGATGTGGCTCAGTGGTTGAGGTCGACCTATGCACCAGGCGGTCACCAGTTCAATTCCCGGGCAGGGTACATGCCTGGGTTGCAGGCTCGATCCCCAGTGGGGGACATGCAGGAGGCAGCCAATCAATGCTGATGATTATCTCATTGATGTTTCTATCTCTCTCCTTCTCCCTTCCTCTCTCTCTAAAATCAATAAAAACGTATTTAATAATAATAATAATAACAGCCAAAGTTCAATTGGAGGTGGGAATGAGACTGACAGGCTCTTTGTCTAGAACTCAATGGCAAACATTCTGCAATCAGACTGCCTGGGTTCAAATTCCACCTCCCCCCCTTTTCTAGCTATGATCTTGGGCCTGTTATTTAATCTGGCTGAGGCTCAGTTTCCTCATCTGTAGAATGGGGATAATGATAATACTTCCATAAGTCTACTGTGGGGATTGAGTTAATGTATATAAAATACTTTGCGCAATTCTTGTTCCATATTTAGCACTCAATATATATCAACTATTATTATTACCATTCTCTCTATCACCTCACTCAGCCAGCAAGAGCCCAACCAGATTACGAGATGAGGGCTCCCTGAACCCACCTCATCCAAAGCCATGGCTGTCTCAGTGCTCCAGCATTCTCTTTGCCTCTTCCCATTAACCCCAAAATGATAGCAGTTGAAAGCCAACTTGTCCCTCCCCATACCTGCAACTAATAAATTCTCATTCCCATCCTGTTTCTACAGACAAACAAGCGAACATGAAACTCCACACGGGCGGCAGCAGCCACTTGTCACAGGAGCCTCCTGCTGAAAGATGTGTTTTCCCTCCTGTGGCCTCTGCCACTGACTCAGAAAAACACACACCTGGGGAGCTGAAGAAGAAAAAGGTTGTGTGTCTGTGTGTGTATGTGTGTGTGTGTGTGTACCCGTGCAAGCATGCACTTGAAAGATTCATCTCCATTTAGGAACAAGGTGACTCAAAGGGATGTCTCAAACAGAGAACTGGCCCTACCCACTCTGACCTCACCATGTGGAGCTGGAAAAAAGCTGTAGTGATAAATGTTGAAAATAGTGAAGTCCAAGGAATTTTAGCTGCCCCTAATTGTACCTTAAAGCATTTGATGTTACTTCACTCTCTAGTGGCAACAGAATCCTTTGTTCTACTAAGGGGCTGGGGGTTATCTGTAAATGAGTAAGGACAGAATTTGAGCCCAGCCAGCATGACTCAGTGGTTGAGCATCGACCTATGAACCAAGAGGTCAGGGTTCGATTCCCGATCAGGGCACATACCCCGGTTTCAGGCTTGATCCCCAGCGTGGGGCATGCAGGAGGCAGCCAGCCGATCAATGATTCTTTCTCATCATTGATGTTCAATCTCTCTCCCCCTCTCCCTCTCTCTCTGAAATCAATAAAAATATTTTTTTAAAAAAGACAGAATTTGAATTTGTAAGCAATAGATCCACTTGAAACAGAAAATGCTAGAGATCTCGAATCCAGCAATGGTTTTGCATAATGGAGGGTCTGTCACCTTTGAAAACGTAAATTTACAGATTTATCAGTCCCTTCAGGAGTCAAGGACACCTTCTTCCTTAGCGATGTCCTTCGCTGTCTCTGGCCTGGTCCTGCCTTGCAATTCTATCTGGGTTTGGGGTAGTTTGGAGGCACCTATGCTGAGTGGGAACCCACAGGGGACCCAGAATGCTCTGCCCCAAAGCAGCTGTGTGAACTTAGCAGGTCACCCCCCCCCCTGAGTTTTAGTGATCTTGTCTGCATGATGGATAATATTGCCAACCTCATATGCCTAATGCAAGGAAGAAGGACGTGATGTGTTTTGGTGAAAGTATCTTGTGTCCGACTGGGAAGGGCAGTTAATTGTGGAGACTCGTGTCACCTGAAGTGGCCCCCGAGGAGCCACGGGCACTCCAGGTGGTTCTGGTGCCAATGAGGGAGGCCGTTTTCAGTCTATGCAGGATTTTCTCTGAGTTCCTGTGTCCTGACCTTAACCTTTCCAACCACCCGAGCAGGGCTTCCGTCTTCCCAGGAGGAAGCAGCAGGCCTGAGGCACGTCCCCAATCTCACACCAGGTCATCCCAGAACTGAACCAGCCCAGCAGACAGGAGTCCCTTCCCTCAACCCACACGCATGATTTACAGAGGAGAGCAATATTTTCCACTACATTGAAACTGTAAATTTTTAATTAGAATAAAGAAATTAAGGCTTGGCTTGTCAGCCCTACCTCACACAAATCATTTGAGTTTCCACGTAGATTTCTCAATGCAAACCTTGTCACACAGAACGCACAAGGTCAGTATTCAGAAAGGGGCAGTTGGTGGGCAGCTGGCACCGGGGCAGTGAAGGTCTCCAGGAACATAAGGATCCTATGTGCGTGCGTGCATTTGGTCAATCGTTTTCTTACTGTCTCCAAATTATAAATATTAACTCTGCATATATTGGGTTGAATTTCCTTCCTTATTCAACTCTAAACATGTAGGATGCCTACGTGTGTTTCTGATCGTTTTTCTCTTTTTGGGCATTAAAAAAGTAAGGAACGTTTTTATTTTTCCTCCTGTGAAACTGAACTCCCCAAAACCCAGCACACATATACATTTCATAGAGCCAAGTTCTCCTGTTAAAAGCTGCAACTAAAAGGAGAAGTTTTCGGCAACTTCTGAATAATTGGAAACAGGAGACTCTAAGTACCACTCCTGGAGTTTCTGACTCTGTATACACACACACACACACACACACACACACACACACACACACCATTTGGGATGGGGTTTTTTTTGGCCACAAAAACTGGGCTAAAGTTGTGGCTGATTCTGACAGACAGTGATTCTTTTTAGCTAAACTCATATTACAGAAGAATAGAGATACATAGATTTTTCTGCTAGTGGCGAGATAGAGTATTAAACCCTAATGAGAGACAAGTCTACTCTCAAAGAAATAAAGAAATGAACCCAATTCCAAACACTATTGTAACTACACATCACTAGCTCATTTAATCCTCATGGCAATTTTTTGAGGTCGATAGTATGATTACTCCCATTTTACAGAGGAAGAAATTGAGGCTTTGAGAGGTTGTGTAAGGTAAGCAACCACAAATGTGTATTCCTCTTTTCCGCTCTTTCTTACCTAAATGGTTGCATAACTAATGTTCTGCACCTTGATTTTCTCCCATCCTTGAGATTTCCCCCTCTCCATACTTAGAAATCTCAGCTATATCATTTCAATCTGGCTTAGTTCCCCCAGTTGCAAGAGAAGGAAAGACTATCTTTCCTCTCAAAGGCTTTTGAATTGATCACGTTGACACTTCTGAGAAGAGTCAGAGGCTGGATTAAGGAGGACAGAATGGAGTTCCCACTCTAGTCAGACTCCCGGGTCCCAGGTTGGTTAGCTTTACTTCTCAGCCCTGGGGGCCCACCAGCAGCTCTTGGTGCTAGAGATCCAGTGAGATCAATGCCATTTGTCCCCTGCAGGCGGCAGGGTTTGAATGCCTGCCATGTTGGTCTTTGTTTTGTTTTTTAATTTTCTCCAGGCTTCAAAGACCTTGAAATTACCTCCTATCTCCCAAGAACCACCGGGAGTCCTGGACCCCCTGAGGAGTCGATTTAAAGCCAGAGAGCCCCCAGCAGAGCTCCTCGTCCTCCCAGTGGAGATTCATTTCCACACCCGGCACCCCTCAAAGGAGAAAGTGCACAGAAGAGGTAGGTCCCCTGTGGGTGGGTGCTCCTGAGGGAGATCAGGCCGGCCAGGAACAAGTTTCAGAAACCTAACTCAAACTGTCTTAAGCAAAAAAGAAATGCATTTGCTCACGGAGTTGGGGGTTGTGCCAGGATGAACAAACTCCAGGCTCAACTCAGGTGGATCCAGGCCTCAGAAATTGTCATCTGGGCGCTATTTGTCTGACTCTCTCATCTCTGTTAGCCTTCCCTCTCAAGCAGGCTGTCCCCATGTGGAGGTAAAGATGGCCTCCTACCTGTTAACCCCAGTCAAAAGGAAGCTGATGTAGGACAATAGGTAGATCCAGACTGTGTGATGTTGTTTTAGGGGATAAAGAGGAGAAACTGAAAGTGTTTTACTCTTTTTCTAAAGCAGGGGTCCTCAAACTACGGCCCGCAGGCCACATGCAAATACAAATATTGTATTTGTTCCCGTTTTGGTTTTTTACTTCAAAATAAGATATGTGCAGTGTGCATAGAAATTTGTTCATAGTTTTTTTTTAAACTATAGTCCGGCCCTCCAACGGTCTGAGGGACAGTGAACTGGCCCCCTGTTTAAAAAGTTTGAGGACCCCTGTTCTAAAGTGTTGAGGCCTTTCTAATGTAGCTATTTTTCTTGTATCTTTTCTACTTCGGTACACTTGGTGTGCTGGGTCAATGGCTAGTACTGTATTGGCTCTTGAAAACACTTTTAAATCCCAATTCTGTCCTGATGTTACCAGATGCTACTATACTTGAATGGTTACTAAAACTGCACAGTGCTGTTTTTAAAAATTTAAAAAATGAAGACTATGCCTCTACATGCTCTTGCAAAAGTACTAGAATGGCCTCTGATTGAGTTACGTGCCCACCCTGGACCCAGTCACTATGGCTAAGGCTATGAGGTGCTCTCCTTAGCCAGGCTTCAGCCCCGTGCCCATCCATGGATGCAGGGAATGGACACAGCTCCACCCAAACTACATGGTGCAAGCAGAGAAGAGATGGGTCCCTCCAAAAAGAGGCAGCTGGCAAAAACCACAGGCATTCACCACAACTTGGCTTCCTCCTCATCTTCCAGGTGCTGCGCATGCTGAGTCAGGACCAGAAACAGAAGAGCCCAGTCCTCCCCGGAGGCCTCCCCTGAAGCACGCGTCCTCCGAAAGTCTGGCGGAGTTCACAGTGCATCTCCCAGGGGACATGGGCAGGGCCACACTCTCACCTCAAGGTAGCTACTCCCACTCTCCTGAGATTCCCCAGGAATCTCAGCCAGAGGGAAGCCAGGCGGGGCCCACAAGGGTCCTCAGCCATGGAGAAGGAGGCTGGAGGGGAGGTGGCCACTGGACGACGGCTTTTGTTTGGCCAGCAGCTGCCTTAACCAACACGCAGCAGTAAAACCAGCCTGGTGCCTCGCTCATCAGCTGCTCATTAGATCATCCCCCTACTTAATAATCTCTGGTCACAGATATAAAACAGCACCAAACTGATTAAAACTTTGCTGTATGCTCTATGGTTTATCCTATGCTTTTAACCAATACAATTTCATTTCTAACCTGTTTAGGAATATGTAGTTACTCATTAAAAAGTCCGTAATATCAATAATAAAAACCTTCACTCCGATCTTTCAATACATCCTATGGCCATTTGGCATTATACACATGGGTGTGTACTTGCATGTGTTGGATAGGTGGGAAGTAACGGGCCACATGTAGAACGCTCCCCATTCTCAGAAACTTAGCCTCCTTTCCAAAGAGCAAGTGCCTGATGGCAGCATCACAAGCGCCAGGTGGTCTCCGACTAGTGGCCATCAGGAGCAGAGGGTGGGCATTAATATTTAGGGCGTTCTGAATTCCTCTGTGCCAGGCGCTGTCCTTCATGTTTAACACATCGTATCTCATTTCCTCCTTACAGCAACCCTACCCTCCTTTCACAGATTAGAACACGGGAGGCCTGAGAGATAAGCCATTTGTTTGGGGCCACACAACTCTCAGTGGCCCAGCTGGGATTGGAGCCTGGCCTTCTGGTGCCAGGACCTCCGTTCCTCTTACTCATTACACTGCATTCACTGCTTTTTAGAATAAACAGTACGACGGACCCAAGCCAGGACCTTCTTGAGACATTTTGGTTTTGAGAGTTTCCTTTAATTATTGGGGCAGGGGCTTATTTATTCTATCTGTTAAGTGAGAGTCAATCATCCTAAAGACTATAACGTTTTCTTTAAAAAAAAAAAAAATCAAGTATGGGCAAGGGTTGCTGTCTGCAAACAGGTGAGAAAGGAGTTTTCCAGCGGCGGGCCACGCCTTCGGGTGCACAGCCCAAGCCACGGCAACGCCGGTGACATGTGTCTTGGGCATGGCTCACCTCGCACCGCCCTCCACTTGTTTTGAGCTGCCATGTCCAGCAGGACCGAGTGTCTGGAGCTTGTCCCTCCTCTGCCACCCTGCCAGGGGGAAGCCAGCCTGTAAGACGTCCCTAATACCTTGTTGCAGTTTCACGCAGAGCTTGGGGTTGTCTTCCAAGCCCATTGACATGGACATTTTTGAAAAGAATAGGCTCGTTGCTTTACAGAATGGCCCTCAATTTAGATGTGTCTACCTCCTTGTGATTAGATTCTGGTCAAACATTTTTGGCAAGAATAGCAGGTGATGTGTCCTCCTCAGGGTATCACACCAAGGGACACAAAATATCCCTTTGCACTTACTTCATTTGTTATAGCTTGTCCCATTACAGGTGTTGTTAAATTTTATCATTTGGTCGAAGGAGGCTAGATTTCTCCATCGTAAAGATGGCCTTTTCCCCTTTGTATTGAACAAGTAGCTTTTGATACTTGGAGACTGTGTGGGAAGCCAGCTTTTACACACAGAGCAGCAGCTTGTTGAACATGAAATAAAGACCACGCTCATGGAATGAGATTAAGACAAGGTCTCCATAACTTGGATTACCTGGGCCCTGACCGGTGTGGCTCAGTTGGTTGAGCATTGTCCCATGCACTGGGAGGTTGCCGGTTTGATTCCTGGTCAGGGCACAAGCCCAGGTGGCAGGCGAGGGGACATGCAGAAGGCAGCTGATCGATGTTTCTCTCTCCCTCTCCCTTCCCCTCTCTAAAATCAGTAAAAATATTTTTTAAAGACTTAGAGCAGTCCTTCTAGTTTTAAGAGAGAGTTAGAGAAAGAACAGAGGTAAGCCATTGTCATCAACCCCATTGCCCTCTACCTACCCTCGGGAGGTGCTACTTTGTACCCTACGACCTTGAGGAGCCATGTGAGCGTTGGTTTGGCTTAGGGAAATTGCTCTGCAGGCTCTCTGGTCTGTCCTGGGTATCAGGATGCCATCAGTAGAGCGAGAATAACAAGCACCACAGCTCAGATCCTCCCCATTCCTGAAGAAAGGCCACTCTTCAAGCCAAGAGGAGCTTCACCTTGGCCAGGGGAGTTACCTGGCCTCTGCCCCTTAGCACCATGTGGGGAGTTACCTGGCCTCTGCCCCTTAGCACCATGTGGGGAGTTACCCGGCCTCTGCCCCTTAGCACCATGTGGGGAGTTACCTGGCCTCTGCCCCCTAGCACCATGTGGGGAGTTACCTGGCCTCTGCCCCTTAGCACCATGTGGGGAGTTACCTGGCCTCTGCCCCTTAGCACCATGTGGGGAGTTACCTGGCCTCTGCCCCCTAGCACCATGTGGGGAGTTACCTGGCCTCTGCCCCTTAGCACCATGTGGGGAGTTACCTGGCCTCTGCCCCTTAGCACCATGTGGGGAGTTACCTGGCCTCTGCCCCTTAGCACCATGTGGGGAGTTACCTGGCCTCTGCCCCTTAGCAGGGCTGGAAGAGGGACAAACTCGAGAACAAGGGGAATAAACCAACCTGCACACTAGGGGCCATCTCCCGGGTTAGAAAAGAGGCTGCCTCTCCTTCTTGCTGACTCAAAAGTTCTCTCACTCATGCTTTTTCTCCTTTTGCTTTTGAAGATGGAGACGCTGCAGCAGAGAAGGTGACCCCACCACTGTCCCTGATCGAGGGAAGAAAAAGTCCAGAGGGCCAGAGGGGCCCGGACGGCCTGAGGACGTCAGGCCACAGCAGCCCCGCAGGCCCCCCGAATGTGAGCCGTTCCAGGGGCGCACTCCCAGCAGAAGGACAAGGTAAACACCCCGGTGGGGCCTGGATGCCCCCAGCTGGGCTTGTCTGTGGCTTCGGGCTCATTTTAACCATCTTACAGGGCCACCAGGCAACTGTGATGTAAGCCGTCTGAACGCCACTGCATGGAAAGGGGGAATCGGCCGTGTTTCCAAAATGTCAGTGGGATTCATGTTCACCACGCATTTTCCTAGAGTCAGTACATGTTTAGGGGTTTGCCGCACCAGCACGTACTGCCAAGCTGCCCTACTCTCTCCTCACGCCTGGCGGCAGCGTGCAATGACACAGCTCCCTGCACTCCTCAGGGAGACACGCTACTGGGTCTACCAGACAGACTAAGCCCCAAGCCATGACCCCCCGGGGGGCCAGGGAGCCTGGTGATGCTACCGGGGTGGGGGGGTAGACCCCGGGAGAAGGCAGCTTCCACCCAGGGCAGAGCCGAGGCCTGTGCACAGAGAGAGAAGGACTCCAATTTCTACTGAAGGGTGAGGTAGGGCCAGGCCACACCCTCTGTGACTTCGTTCTCACTCTTAAGAGCTGACAGTCTCAGAGACTAAGATGCTTCTACAAGAGCAACAATGCAAAGACAGTGCAGTAACCGCTTCCACAGGGCTTTGATCTAAACGCAGCTCATAAAGCTAAAATTGCTTCGAGTCCAAATTGCCCCTGAAAATCCCAGTGGGAGGTGCCAGGCTGGAGACAGACAAGCCATTTTCTAGAAATTGCAGCCCAGCCAGCTCGCCCTCCCTCTTCGCAGCCTTGGGCTGCTTTCCCCGGTTGAGCACCAGATGAAGGAGGTGGTGTGTGCCTGGGCGGCAGACAATGTGAAAAAAGCATCTGTTCATGGCGGAATCACACTCAGGGATGCGGGAGACCCTCTGAGGCACGTGGGGACTGAGAGCCACCAAGGCAACAACAGCTACCACGTCTTTCATTCTCACCATTGTCAGCTCATGCTCGCCCAGAGACAGATGCCTCTATTTAGCGCTCTCTCTCTCCCTTTCTCTCTCCCTCTCCCTCTCCCTCTCCCTCTGCCTCACCCTCGCCCTTGTCCTCGCCCCCCTCCTTTCTCTGTCTCCACACCCCTCCGAGCATGTATACTTGACATCTTATAAGCATAAATTAAACACATAGGTCCACAATTAAACACATAACTCCATTGTGTTTACAGCTTCCCTGCTTTAGGCTGAAATGGGCAGAATTAAGTTCCATTCCTCCCTGCAACGCTCTCTCTCTTTTCCCCCAAGACATGGTTGTCACTTACAAACCATTTCAGAGACAGAGCCCTTCTGTTGCAATCCCCTCCCTTTACACTTGCAGGGCAGTGGTGCTTTCTTAGTTTTGATACAAATGAGCCAAACACTGGCTACCACATGACAGCAGCAAGGGCACCCCTGGGAGGCTGTATAGTCCAGGACAAATCACACCACACACACACACACACAGGCACACACAGCACACACTCTCTCTTACCCAGCCATCCTTATAAAGGGCGAATCTCTAGAATGAATGCCAGAGCCATGACTATGACAAGAGAGCAGCCTGAAAGCTCAAGTGAAGGTGTGGATGAGGGCACATGTATGAAGGCACATGCTAACATGCTTATGTGGGTGCACTGTGTGTTTCTGTGCATTCATGCATACCTGTGTATGCATGTGTGTAGTTATGCAGGTATGCATGCATGTCTGCAAACAAGGTGTGTGCATTGATGTGTATGTCCTTGTTCATATGTGGCACACATGTGTACATGCATGCATACCTGCATGTGGGATGCATGCTTGCCTTGTGGGTATGCCTATATATATGTGTGTAAGTATGTGTGCACATCTCTGTATAAATATGTGAGTGTTTGTCTTCGTTCATGCACACCATGCCTCTGTGTATATGTGTGTGTGCTTGTGTACTTGTAAACGTCTACTTCACTGGTGGCCAACTCTACCCCTGACCCTTTGCCTTGGAGATGGGGAAGGTGAGGGTATACAAGCACCTTCCATCTTTCTAAGCAACTGAGGGAATCCAGCTTCCTCCTCCCCTTGGCCTGAGCCCCTGGAGTCACTGAGCAGCCCCAGCATTGGTCTGAAGGCATGGAGGAGAGGGAGCAGAGGCTGGGATCACCAACCCTGTGCCCAGGGCTGAGCTACACACGCAAGGTGCCCCTCGCCATCTCGCCTGGCCCCTATGGGCTGCTTGAGCCCCAAGGGGCTGCCTTTTCCAGACTCACAAAATCATGGTATAAGCTAGTGGCAGCCCCGCGCTGTTCATCCCCCCTTCACCTCCAGAGGACAGGCACCAAACAAGGGTCCTGCTCTCCAATCCTAGGCACAGGGCTGACCTTGGACTCCGGCGGGCTCTGAGCACAGCCGCCTTTTCCCACCAGATCCAGGCAGCACAGGCCAGGCTCAGCCGCCCTCCCTGCCTTGGGGCGAACACTGCTCATGCGTGGGCTTATTTTCAAGAGGAGCCCAGAGACCCCTTGTTGCTGGGTCCCTTGTTGCTGGGTCCATGGAGGAGACGTCTGCCTGTCCGGCCCAGGGCTGACCCAAAGCAAGACGCTCCTGTCAGGCGAAGGTAAGATGGTAAATCCCAGGTCAGCCTCCTTTTCACAGGGAAACGCTTTCCCTGCAGCTTCCAAAACTTCCCGGCAGCAGAGACATCATTAAACACAGACGCGAGTCAGCCAGTTTCTCCCTCTCGCTGACACAGAGGCGCTTCTGTAGCTCAGACATAATAACCCAATGTTTGCACAACAAGTTTCCTCTTGCTGAGCATCTGGAGAGAGAAGTCCTGTGGAATGGCTCGGAGGAGGGCTAATGGGCCGTGCTGATGCCTTGATGAGAAAGATAAAGCCCTTTTGGTATTTGCCCAAACTAAACACCACCTTTTCTCCTCTTTCCGAGCACCTTCCCGAGGTGGAGGTGGCTAATTGGTAATCCGATCAGGCATCCCTGTGATGTGTGTTGGTTCATTGCTGTGAATCATCTGGCTCCTGACAGATATCAAGGCCGTTTCCAGAATCCCTTCTGGCACGTTCCCTTTTTGGGAACGAGATGTTGGCTCTGGGCAGCAGCCATGCGGCAAAGGGGGGAGGAAAATGAAGTCAGAGGGTGATGAGTGTCGACCACCAGGAACCAGGAGGGTGTGTGTGCAGGAGCCGCACAGCCAGCAGGCCTCTGGCTGAGGGAAAGTGCAGTCTGCACTGGTTTGGAGGGTTATGTCATGGCTGGCTTCGTAAGGAGAGCGTGGGTTCAGAGCCAAGAGATTTGAGCAGCCCTGGCTTGTCCCCTATGTCGTCAGATGACTTTGGGTCGGTCCCTCGCTGTATCCAAGTTCCTCATCCCGTCTGGAGTGAGAGACCTGCCTCCTCCACGGACAGCAGCTGGGACGTTCCCTGACGATGGCTGCCTTTTTCATGTTGTGTCCGTTGTTGCTGAACTGGCCACCTCGGACATGGTTTCCAGAAACTGGACTGCATTTGGTTCCAAATTCAGTGCTCAAGAACTTCCTCCAACATGACAGGAGTCCAAAAATAACTTGGTTCTGACGTGGGGTGGTGGGAGTCAGACAGGTGGAGGCCGCTGTCATTGTGACACAGCTGGTGCAACAGCTGGAAAGCACGTAGGAGTCGGCTCACCTGCTGCACATTTGCACTCTCCGTTCCAGGAGAAATCGCTCCCCTTTTGGCAAAGCAGAAGTCAGAAGCGGGAGAGGAACTATTTAAGTTTGTTGTCACATTGTTGATAGGATGTTTCAGTCATTTCAGTATCCCGGGCCCCTACCTAGCACAGTGCCTGACGCATACATAGCAGGATCACAATATGTGCTGGTGGAAAGTCTTTCAATAACTTTTCTACACAGAGAAAGAGAGAGAGAGAGAGAGAGAGAGAGAGAGAGAGAGAGAGAGAGAGAGAGAGATGACACTTACGCTGAATAAATGGAGCCTTGCCTGCCATCTTGTCCCACCCCATGAACATTAATCCAACTTGCCTTTCCAGCCCAAAGGCGTTCACTGTGAGCTTATTGAATGAATCAATCAATCAGTCAGCTAGTGAGTCAGTCACCGGCCTCTCTCTGGCCTTTCCTCCATATACAGTTGGTGGGTCTTTAGTCTTTTTTAATGTTTATTTTTTAACTATGTTTTTATTGATTTCAGAGAGAGGAAGGGAGAGGGAGAGAGAGAGATAGAAACATTAATGATGAAAGACAATCATTGATCGGCTGCCTCCTGCACACCCTACCCTAGGGATCGAGCCTGTAACCCAGGCATGTGCCCTGATGGGAATTGAACCATGATCTCTTAGTTCATAGGTTGACACTCAACCATTGAGCCACCCAGGCCGGGCTTTTATTTTTTATTTGGGGGTGGGGGAACTTTTAGTCTTAATGGTGCTTGGATGGTGCCCTGGAAGGTGAGGTAGGACCTTAAACCCACATCTCCCTACAAGGTCCATAGAACAGATGTAGCTTTCTAAGAGTCTATTAATAGGAAAAAGTTGTTGTTTTGAGAAGCAGTTTACTGGGGGAAAAAATTTATTTCTTGCAAAGGATTTGCTCCAACCACACCAAACTCTTTGCAGCTCAGTTTGTTCAAATCCATCTTAATCACTATCCCCTACCTACCCATCCAATCACATCTCCAACTATACTCGGCGACCGAGCCCCAGACATTTAGTCTTTCTTCTCTTATCTCCCAGCCTTTGGCCAATTCCCCCCAAATAGAATATAATTTAAGTTCCAGGGGAAGGCTTATCTTTTCTGGGACATTTTCCTTCATAAATCCATCTCATCGCATAGAACTGCCTGGATATAGCCTCAGATCATTCCTCTCTCTCAATCCCACTTTTGTGATTATTGTATTTATCCTCATCTGTTTTCTGTTTAGCTCCCAAATGTATGAGTCCTAGAGAACCTCTTATTTTTATCGTATGTTCAAGACATGCTTGTTGATTGACTGAATACCCCAGGTGCCACAAAGGAAAGTTCTTTGGGGATCATAGTTTGTTGTTTCATGGTTGCTGTTTTTTAATTAAAAAAAACCTTCAGTAAAAGGAATGAATATGATCTGTCTTGTCTTTCTGAGACTTTCAGACTTTGTCAACATCTATTTGGAAATAAATTCTTAGGCAATTAGGTCATGATATCTTGCTTTCAGACAGAATAGAGATGAATATAAACCTTCAGAAAAAGGAAAAAAAAAAGATGTGAAGACTGGAGATGGAATTTGACCCACTTGGTCACGTTGGGGCATTGCAACACTCAGAAAATTCAGAGGCTTAAAAAAAGAAAAGTTAACTTAACTTGGAAGGATACAAGTTAAAACATTAGATATGACCTCTAAATTGCTTATTCTTGATTCAAATATATTTGAATCTATTCTCCCAATTGCAGCAGCAGCAATAGAAGTTTTCTTTCAAAAGTTCTTTTGTTCAGAAGTTTTTTACTGCAGGAAGTTCAAGGATGGCTATGTTAATGATTTAGGACTTCAGGTCCCATGTAAATTTAAATTCCTGATCTCTTTCAGAATTTCCAATTAACACTTGTTCTTGTCCTAAGTGGATTTTCACCTCCAAAACATGTCCTGTTTTCAATAATTTAATTAGCATCCTTGTCTCTTGCAACTCTTGTTGGTGTGGTGGTTTTAAAATACAGGGGGTGGGCAAAAGTAGCTATTTAGTTGTGAGTATGCTAAACAGTCTATTCTCTGTATCATTATGTATTTATTAATTACTGTGCTATTTGTTATTATTCTTAACCTACTTTTGCCCATCCCCGTATGTCTACAAATCCTCTGACACTTGTTCCTTTAAAAGGGAGAGCCTAGCCCAGCTGATGTGGCTCAGTGGTTGAGGGTCGATCTATAAACCAAGAGGTCACAGTTCAATTCCCGGTCAGGACACGTGCCCCGTGTGGGGCGTGCAGGAGGCAGCCAATCAATGATTCTCTCTCATCATTGACGTTTCTCTCTCTCTCCCTCTCCCTTCCTCTCTGAAATCAATAAAAATACATTTTTAACAAAGCAAGAGAGCTTAATTCTCCTCGTCTTGAGAGTGGGCTGGACATAGTGGCCACTGCGGGTAAACATAGAACATAGCAGCTGCGAGGGTGTGTGGCTGCGCAGACTGCGTCATAGAAGGCACTTCCGGTTCCAAAATGGCGGCGGGTAGGTGGAAGCTACGTTGACACGCTCGCAGGACCAAACTGGAATTATAACTGAAATACAGAAAAACCGTCCTGAGTAATCAGCTGAGGTCTAGCTGGCGAGAACCCTGATACCTGAGGAGGAGAAGCGGAGACCGCAGGGAGACTGGTAGGAGGGGCGGAGGCGCAAAAGGCTGGCCGCTGGGCCCCACAGGCCACAGCTGAAGTTCCCGAGAGCCATCTCAGCTGTGGGGGCTGTCACTGAGAACTCTGGGGTCTAAGCCCCAAGCTGGGCTCCCCAGCAGAGAGCTCCAGAACTGAGGCAGGTGCCCACATAACATCTGGCTGTGGAAAGCAGGGGGTGCTATCTGCCAGGGAGAGACAGCGGCACCCTCTTAAAGGGCCAACACATAAAATTTCACGTGCAGCCACTCAGCTTGGGCCCAGGCAGAAGGAGGGCAGAGTGGACTGGAGCTGTGTGAGCAGAAGCCAGGGTTGGGGGCTCTGGGGTTAGAGCTCAGAAGGCAGACACCCTGGTTTTCTGTGCTGAGTCATTCCCTCACGCAGTCAGTGGAGGACATCGTTTTCCTGCAGATCTTTACCATTGAGGCAGCTTCTGCCTGGGGGGAAGCAATTGCCCCACCCTGTTGGAAAACCCCTAGCCCCACCCTGTGGGAGAACATATTTGGCAATGATACATCTGATAAAGTGTTAATATCCAAAATATATAAGGAACCCTAGCTGGTTTGGCTAAGTGGATGGAGCGTCAGCTTGCTGACTGAAGGGTCCCAGGTTCAATTCCGGTCAAGGGCACATGCCCAGGTTGCGGGCTTGATTCCCAGTAAGGGGGGCATGCAGGAGGCATCCAATCGATGATTCTCTCTCATCATTGCTGTTTCTATCTCTCTCTCCTTCTCCCTTCCTCTCTGAAATCAATAAAAATACTATATATATATATATATATATATATATATATATATATATATAACTCATATAACTTAACAAGAGGAAGACCAACAATTAATTTAAAAATAGACACTTCTCCAAAGTGGACATAAAGATGACTAAGAGACATATGAAAAAAATCTCAAACTCACTGATCATCCGAGAGATGTATATTAAAAGGACAATGAGGTATCACCTCAAACCCATCAGAATGGCTACCATTAATCAACAAATGACAAGTGCTGGCGAGGATGTGGAGAAAAGGGAGCCCTAGCACACTGCTGCTGGGAATGCAGACTGGTGCAGCCACTATGGAAGACAGTATGAAGTTTCCTCAAAATGGAACTGCCATTTGACCCAATGATCCCACTTCTAGGAATATACCCTATGAAACCTGAAACACCAATCAGAAAGAACGTATACACCCATATGTTCATAGCAGCACAATTTGCAATAGCTAAGATCTTAAAACAGCCCAAGTGCCCATCAGTAGATGAGTGGATAAAAAAGCTGTGGTACATTTGTACCATGGAATGCTATGCAGCAGTAAAAAAGAAGACTCTCTTACCGTTTGAGACAGCATGGAGGGACTGGAGAGTATTATGCTAAGTGAAATAAGCCAGTCAGAGAAAGACAAGTATCACATGATCTCACTCATATGTGGAATCTTATGAACAAAATAAACAAAATAGATCCAGAGACATAGAAGCCTGCAACAGACTATCAAATCTCACAGGGAAGGCGGGGGTGGGTGGGTGGGAGGGAAGAGATCAGCCAAAGAACTTGTATGCATACATGCATAACCCATGGACATCGACAATAGGGTGGTAAAGGCCTGGGGTGGGGGACAGGGATGGGCTAGAAGGGGTCAACGAGGGAAAAAAGGGGACATGTGTAATACTTTCAATAATAAAGATTTTAAAACATATAAAAAATAAAAGGCACTTCCTCCTGGTTTCCCTTGTGGAGTACTCATTCTGGGAAAGTCAACCACCTTGTCTGTCATGAGGCAGTGAAAGGGAGAGGTCCACATGGCAACAGCCAGAACGAGCTCTCCAGGCTTGTGTGTGAGCCACTGTAGTGGGGATGCTCCGGCACCAGAGACCTCCAGACAACTGCATCCCACGCTGACAGTGGGGCTGAGGCTCCAGGGAGACTTTATCCCAGAATCACACACCTCGTCCACTCCCAGGTTCCCACAGGAACTGTGTGAGATACAATAAAAGTTTGTTGTTTTAAATCATTAGATTTAGGTAATGTGTTTTCGGTCATAGATAATATACGTGGTGTCATTTCCTGATGGTCTGCAATTTGGTAAACAAAAAAGATAAAGGATCCAAGAATATCCCCGCTGGTCTCAAAACACTGATAATTTGGGGGCAAACAGATGCTCATTGGTGGACTTTCCCTTTGTTCTCCCCATTTGTCATGTGTGATAATGTTGGTTGTGGGGACCCACGGGTAAAAGGATCCTTTGGTGTTGGTGGGACAGTTGACAAAGTATGATTTTCCTCGGGTAGCTTTTCTCTTTGCAGCGATTGGCTTTGTGAAGATGCTTGACATTTAAAGGACAAGTCCTTTAGACGAGGCAGCATGAGGAAGAAGAAAGAACTCCAAACTAAATACCACCATGATTTTGTGATCATGGGCAAGCAATTTCACTGCTTGGGAACTCAGCTGCCCTCAAGGACCCCACAGTCCGTCTGAGGACAGATTCTCAAGCAACTAACTACCACGAGGCGGAATAAGACGAGTGCTGTAAGAGACGCCTAAATAACACCAGTCGGGGGTGTTCAAGGAAGGAGCGGTTCATTCTAATCTCGGGGATGAGGACGGGTTTTTGCAGAGAATCTCCATTTGCACTGATTTTTGAGAAACAGTCCAAGTGGATAAAGAGAAGAAGGAAAGACATAACCAGTGGAGGGAACAGCATGAACAAAGGCTAAGAGATAGGAAAGTAGGGTATCCGTATGGGATGATGTGGGAGAAGGACGATGTGTGGAATGGACTGTGGAGGGGCTTCATGGTGGGGTAGGAGCTGAAAGACAGGCCAGGGCCAGCCCACGCAAGGCCTCCTATGCAAGGACAGAGCTGAAATGCTGCTTCTTAGGCAACAAGGAATCACAGGATTGCTTTGAGGAGGGATGTCCTACAAGCCAACGTGTGTTCCAGCATGAAGGACAGGCAAGAGAAAAGGTGGCGAGCTTGAGCTCCTGCAGAATCATCCAGACAGTAGCGGATGAGAACCGTGGACAGACACAGAAGGAAGGTCCCCAGGCCACCCACGGGATATGGGACCTCCACCAGCACCCTGCTTCGGAGCAGCCGTGACAAGCCTGTTTGTAGAGCATCTTGACAAAATCGGCTGCAATTCTCATCTCTTATTTTCACTTTCAGTTAAGAGGATTAGTTTGCGGAGAGGGTGTGTGTGTGTGTGTGTGTGTGTGTGTGTCGTGTATTTTAATTAAGATAAAGCAACAATTAAGTCCCCGAAGCCTGAGTTATTCCCACGGGCACAACCCTCTCCTGAGTGGCACTCAGCTCCGACCGCCTCCCTCATTTTAAGTCAAACTCCCAGCAGCACATAAAAAGCAAATCCTAGTGTCACGCGCCTCTAAGCCTGTCAGCAATGCTCTGTGGCTGTTTTCGGGCTGGTGTGCTCCCAGGGAAGAGGCTGAGCTTCCTAGCAGAACACTGTGGTGAGTAATGAGTCCTAAGGAAAACCCTGAGAGCAGATTTCTTGGGAGCAGTGAGTGAGGCGAAGGGCAAGGCGGAAGCCGTGATGGAAAGTGTTTGTATAACCCGCCTGTCCCCTCTCACCCCGACACACACCGAGGTTTCTCTTTCATGATTGTTTTAGCCTCTTTCTCCCTCCCAACCACCGAGCACTCAATTCTTGGAGGGAAAATTAACATTCATTATGCAATTTATCTCTCTCCTTTTAATCCAGAGTGTCTGTCTCCAAGGTCCCTTCCTCAATAATTAATGTTTGCTCTCATTTCCCATTCTCCAGAGCCTCTATTCTGGAACTGGAGGGTCAACAATTAACACTAATTATGGCTTTTCCCTCTCTCCAGTGTTGGTTCTCAGAATCCCAAGCCGCCACACTGAGCCTAAGTGTGTGTGTGCGTGTGGCTGTGTGTGTGGCTGTGTGCACACCAAGGTGGGAAAGCAACAAAGAGCAGCTTTTCCAAGCCCCACCTAACTGTAGCAAACCGATAACCCAGACATTCATTTCCGGCAGCCTCTCTAGTATGGTTATTACCAGTAATGAGACAACGAAGCATAAGTACATACGTACATGTGTTTGTAAATTAGTTTCAGTAGGTATTAGATGGATGATCTAGAAATCTTTTGCAGAAATCTATGATTTCCTGGACCTTTTCCTCCCTATTGCTATCTCCTTAATATCTCACACCTCTCTCTCTCTCTCTCTCTCTTTCTCTCTCTTTCACACACACACACACACACACACACACACACAATTTCCTACTAAAAACCATTCTTTCATTTCCCATCCACTCATCTGACCCCTTTGCTATCTATCCCCCCCAACTTAACTGTCTTTCTCTGGTCTGACATCCTAATCCTCCGGGGCCATTGAAACGGCATTGTTTTAATTAATTTTCATGTGACTGACAAGGACAGCTAGGAGAATAATTCTCACCCATGGTGACTCTAAGAGATCACACACAAAAATTCATTAGGTCTGTGCAACAGCCTGTCTGTTTCTTTGGCTGTAATCAGATGGGCTAGAATCCCTCACGTCTCCCCGGCCCAACCCTTGTATTCACACTACAGCTGGAGGCTGGGCGCCTCACATGCGCCTGCGTCTGTCATCCCACCATTGCTGTGTGCACAGGGCTCTGCGACACATCTGCTGTGCACATCTGGGCACCTCCGCACAGCCTGTGTCAAGCAGTAACTGTTTCATGCTCTTGCTCTGTCAAGAGTTCCCCTCTCAGAAATTTGGCATCATGGTCCTGGCAGGGTTTCTCCCTTAAACATCTTAAATTAAAATATTACTTTCTTCAATGCTTTTAAGCCCTAAGTCAACCTTCTCTCCATGATAGCATCTAGGAATTTTCAAAGCCATCCCATTCATTACAAGGCTTAAGCATCAGGGCATCCATTTTGTGTTTTCCCCTGTCTTGGGGTAAGGAAAATAGCTTTTTTCAAGACTTTTTCACTCTTTAGGTAAAACTCTTCTTGTTTTTCAGCCTATGAATCTGTCAGTTCAAATTTCAGCCATGAAAATGAGGGGTCGAGTATTCAACATCTCCTATAAGTTTAGATTTTCCTCAAAAAGTCACCTGTGCTTCTCATCTATGTCATTTGACTCATGTACATATTATTTCATACCTAGACCTCCAGAAATACACAGCTTCTCCCCCAATATAGCAATAAGTGGGAAAGAGGGTTCACTTCATGAGTTACTCAGGGGCAGCCCTGGGTATGCAGGTCTGAGTGTAAATAGTGGGGGAGAAGAGAAGTCAGGTTGAACCAGTGCTTGTGCTTAGCTGGCCCAGGAAGGAGAATTTTCAGGGATGTCCTGTGGGTTCTGCAGGTCATATGCTGCACAATTATAACAAGATGATATTGGCTCCTAGAATTGTGCACAGCTCAGCTTGCACAACCACAAACTGGGAAACTGAGAGAAAGACTCTCAGGCTTGGATTTTAAATGGAGGACTGAGCCCTGGCTGGTTTTCCTCAGTGGATAGAGCGTTGGCCTGTGGATTGAAGGGTCCCGGGTTCTATTCTGGTCAAGCGCACATGCCTGGGTTGTGGGCTCGATCCCCAGTGGGGGGCGTGCAAGAGGCAGCTGATCAATGATTCTCAATCATCATTGATGTTTCTATCTCTCTCTCCCTCTCCCTTCCTCTCTGAAGTCAATTTAAAAAAAAAAATGGAGGACGGAGAC
Organism: Myotis nattereri; assembly: GCF_964212035.1. Lineage (NCBI taxonomy): Eukaryota > Metazoa > Chordata > Mammalia > Chiroptera > Vespertilionidae > Myotis > Myotis nattereri. Next base: position 10,332,624 of record NC_138082.1, read on the forward strand.
CAGTCCTGCCTCTTCCAAGCTGCCTTTCATATTGTTTCCCCCATAGAGAACTAAGCAAACACTAAGAGTAGAGGTCCACTTTGTAGCTCAACCTCCACCCACAGCCATTGCTGCTTCTGCTGCAGACCAGCAGGAAAGGATGATTATGTAGAGACTTTCTCTCCTAAAAATAGTTTTTGATTAATAGCAAAATGTGTGTGGTCTTCCTTACTGCTTATTTTTGGGATGGGCAGCAATGAATCCTGAGTGAGGGACCTGCTAAAGGAACAGGAAGCCAGGCCATAGATGGAGGGCCGGAGCCAGGCTGAGTGAAAGGAACTGTTTCTGCCAGAGACTGCAAAACTAGAAGGGGGGGAAAAGGCACAGTCATATGCTTGCCAATCTCAAAATCTGTCAGCAGAGAAATGCTCGGATGCCCGGTATTCCATATTACCCTTCCTGCCGTTCTCCTTGGGTGGAGAGGCTGACCATCATGGGGAGAGTGTCCGTGTCAGTTCTGCTCACTCTCGCCCATTGGTTGGAAATGGGTCGAAGCAGCTCTTAAATAGAAGCCTTCAGTAAAGGAGGGGGAGGAGGAGGAGCAGGAGGGAATCGTGATGATAGCTACCATTGTTGTCTCTCTTTGATAGGCCAATCATTGCACCGAGTGCTTTACACTCATTATTTCTCTTCATCCTCACAGCAATGGTGTGAGATAAATTCTATTATCTTTATTTTTTATCTAGGACCATGCAGCTCAGAGAGGTTACATGACTGGCCCAAAGTCACACAGCTAAGTGGTGAAGCTGAGATTTGAATCTTAAGAAGCTGGTGTGTTTTTTTTTACCACTGCTCAGGGTTAGTGGTGATGTCAGTCTACACAGGCACATTTCCACCTGACAACATGTGAGACGTTAGGAAGCTCCTGACTTAAAAATGACCCATTCAGACAAATGGCTTCTGTTGTTCTTTACTCCTGCCAATTCCCCTTACCAGCATCAGACCCCCTTGTGTGGATGACACTGAAAATGATTTGCAACTTTTAAAGGTATGGGAGAAGGAGAGAAGCTGAAAAAAATAAATTGTTCAGGAGCACCAAACTCTTGAAACAGATTTTCCAGCAAGATAGGCCTGTTTACAGGGTAGCTCTCCAGACCAAAAATATTCTTCCTAATATGACCAAAATGTTATAACTTCACTTGTACTGTTCTACGATTTAAACCTCACTAGTAATAGACTTATTTTGGATTCAGAAGTATTCTCTTAAAGTACTGATACTGAAAAGCTAATAGTCATTCACACTTTAGTAAAATTTTATTTATTTGCAACCTAGATGAGAACTGCTGTGCTGAGGGACTACAATTTCTGATAGGGGTGGAAATAGAGGTGGGTAATTTTAGGGTAAGTAGGGTTTTAAGGGTTGAAACATGCCTGACTGGTACAGTGCCCCAGAGGGCTTGGATTAATAGAGAATATTAGCTGTACAGGGAAGGAGGCAGAAGAAGGAGAAAAGTACAGAAAAGGAAATGGTAGAGTGCCAAAGACAAACTATTTCAGAATTGCCCCATAATAAGCTCTATGTCCAGGGAAAGGAAAGAAAACTTACTCCTTCTCTTCTCTATTCCTAGTCCCTAAAGGACCTTCATTAGGCTAATTCAAATCTTGTTCTCATTTCCAATTGTTTGAAAATACTGTTCCCTCTGCCTGAAGCACAATTTCTCATCTCCTCCTAACACCCGACATATTTTTAAATTGTGGTAACATAGACATAACATAAAATTTGCCAACGTAACCATTTTTTAAGAGTAAAGTAGTGCTAAGTACATTCACACTGTTGTGCAACCAATCTCTAGAACTCTTTTCATCTTGCAAAACTGAAACTGTATACCCATGAAATAACTCCCCATTCTCCCCCAGCCCCCAGCTCCCGACAACCACCATTCTACCTTCCGCTATCCCCCAACTTTTACCCCTTTCCCTGGTTAACTCTTACTCATCATTCAGTTCCCAATTTGGTTCTCAAGTCGACCTCCCTCCAGGCAGTTTTTCTGTGCCTCCCACCCAATCCTCTCCACCGACTGGGTGGCAGGCCTCTTCCACCCGCTCTCACTGCACCCTGTACGTGGCCCATCACAGCATCTCTCTTACAGAATGGTCTACTTTCTAGGCTTTTCTCTCCATTAGACTGCAAGCTTTTTAAGGACAGGGACCCACCAGTACCACGGGGACCTGGCAGAATGCTGCTGGCACACACAGACTATAGATGTTCTATGTGCATTTGAATAATAAAAGAGTTCAGCTATAATACGGGTTAAACTGGTTTTTTGTTTTTTAAGAAGGAGCTGGGAGACTCACCACCAAGCAGAACATAGTCTTTGCAGGAAAATGCATTCCAGTAGGCTGCCCTTATAAGCACAGAGTACCTCTTTCAGGGCTTAGAATGTAGGAAACGTATTTGTCCCCTTGATTTGCTCAAGGACCTTAAAGAAAAACTCTTGTATCTCTTTGTGTTTAACATCCCCCATTTGTTTTTTAGGAAAATGGATATAACACTACTCTGAAAATACTCAATACCCCCTGGAATTGAGTTCAAAGAGCAATTTAACAAAAAGTTGTGAAAACTCTATTGGTGATTCCAGTCACCTATAGTGTTTCACAACTTTTGTTTTCTTATTGGTCATTTTATTTTAATAAACAGTTTCAGATAAAAAAAGATACGATTCTAAAAAATCATATAAATGGTGGACATTGATTATTTGTGGACTTGAAGATCGGTTTCAAATAATTGTAAATGACTTCAGAAGTCAGGGACACATGCAGTTTGTCACTTTGCAGAAGCAAGAAGTCAAATCCTAGACATCATGAAGGTGGGAGACAAAAGGCCATCACCAAACTAGGGAGTGTACCCACCCAACCGCCCGGCACCCACATCTCAGTGTTGTGGTCTATGTTCACTGTAACATCTGCAATAGCTCATGTTACATTATTTTTTTTTAAAGAAGAACACTGATTTATATATTTTTTAACATTTTTTTCTTTTTTATATGTTTTTATTGATTTCAGAGAGAGGGAGAGATAGAAACATCAATGATGAGAGAGAATCATTGATCAGCTACCTCCTGCACGCCCCCTACTGGGATTGAGCCTGCAACGGAGGTACGTGCCCTTGACCAGAATCGAACCCGTGATCTTTCAGTCCACAGGCCTTCGCTCCATCCACTGAGCAAAACTGGCTAGGGCTATTGTTTTTTCTTAATGGCCCTTAAAAGAAGGCCAATTGCTGGGGCTGGTGATGGAAGTAAGAGAAAGCGAAGTGGGTTTAACAATTTGATGAGTCTCTGACCCCCAAAAATGGTTTTATAAATTACTCTAATCCTTTGTTTATAGACTCATCAAGAGTCTAAAGAGTTCCCCTTCTTTTTCCATTTCTACTTTAGTTTTATTGGGAATATGATATACAAAGGATATTCACAAGTCTAAGGATTCCTGAAGTTCTCTGAATATGTCCCTCCCAAAGCAGTCAAGATCTGCGGTTCACTTAATGTATGAGACGCACATGGCATCAGGGCCTTCCTCAAGCAGTGAAGTAGGACTTGGCACAACACATTTTAAGGCTGATATGTGGGTATGTGTATCATTTACATTTCTCAACCCATAAAAAGGTTTAGCATATTAATTTTTGTTCTGTCAAGTGATCAAAAAATTATACTTTTCATTAATAATCTATAAATACTTTTTTCTATTTTATCACCCTTCAGATGTTTATCTTCTCATCAAAGAACAACAACAAAAACACAGAGAAGCATGAGGCTTTTCCTCAGGATTTTTTTTCCCCCTGGTTTCTCTCTTGCTGCTTTCATACATCTCCCTGTGGCCTAAGCATTTTCACTTGCTATTGTCTTAGTTCTCTACGATTTGTCATTTGAAAATTAATGAAGACACCGGTATCAGAACATGTCCAATAGAAAGAATTAGCGAGTCTATTTTACAGAGTACATAAAGATTATTTGTTCATTCATTCAGTAAATACTAATTGACCACCTACTAATGCTAAATACAGTGCCAGGCACAAGAATACAGGTGAGAGACAAAGTCCATGCCTTAAAGTAGCGGAGTGTGCTTAGAGCTTTGAATGAGCACAGGCTACCTCCACTGGGAGGTTGAGAAGTATTTTGGAAGCAGAGGACACTTAGGCTGAGTTTCTAAGGATATCTGTAGGGAGCGGCCAAGTGGAGAAGAAGAAAGGAGGCTCCAGGGAAAGGGGCCATATGAAGGCTAGAAAAAATGACACCATGGGAGAAGTGAGAGCAGCTTGTAATGCCTGGACCCCAGGGCACACGCAGGGGAGGAAGTGGTGAGAAACTCAGCTGGAGTGGTAAGCAAGAGCTAAATTATAAAGGGCCATAGCCAGCAACTAAGGAATTTATCCCAAAGGCTTTGAGATCCTGTTTACACAGAAATTGACATAACCAGGTTTTTATTTCAGAGAAATGATTCTCCCAGCTATGTAAAGAATGGATTGAAAGGGGAAAGACTAGAGGCTGGGAGACCAGATGTCTATACTTGTTTGAGAGCACGTGAGCAAGAATAATATTTTCTGCACCATTAAGGCCACCACATGAATTAAATGGATTAGCCACTTTGTATGTAGTTCTACCTTCAACCTCTTTTTTAATTCCCTTCTTCCATACATTCTTCCACCAGAAGTATCCTTATTAATCTTATGATATATCTTGATTAGAGGGTTTCTCATGTAGCTGATTTTTTTTGTTATTGCTACACAAGTCAAATTTAAATTCCATCATCTAGCTTGCGTTCCATTTGGGGCTTGGTAAACTGCCATGTATCACTGGACCTCTCCATAAAAAATAATTTATGAACTTTTGAGAGAAGTTGGTTTTCCCAAAGCTAAAGCCAGACCCTTGAGACTGAGCTAGTCTTGGTCTACGAAGACATAAGTAAGTAAAAGAACTGTTATTCCAAATTGGAAGAAAAATATTGCTCTTGCATTTATTGCATTTCCATATTTAAATTCAGAATGACTCATATCTTCTAGATCCGTCTAGCTGGCTCCTTTAATAGAGCTCCCTGGGGTATGTCTTTGGCCTGGAGACTGTCTCAGGTCTTGAGCAACTATTTGATATGCCCATCTCACCCTCCTCATCATCCAGGAAAATTTAAAGAGAAAATGTGTGGCATTAGCAAGGTCTTAAATCTTACCCCAAGAATTTGATAATGACAATACCAAAGGCCATCTTGGGTCTCAGTCTTCTACATCAAACAAGCAGACTTGAGATTTATTACAACACAATAAACACCCTATAGGTCATAGACACCTTGAGTCCTATCATATGAAATAAGTATTTTTAGATAGCAGTCCTAAGGAAAGGTCAGCTGGCCTATATAAAGGGACCAGAATTATCCTTCCTTTTATGGTTTAGTTTATACTGGGAAGAATTTCTTTTTAATAATCTGGAATTTGCCGTTGCATCTTCCATTTTGGACCAAAATAAAAACCATGAAGGTACAAAAGCTGACTTTTAGGCCTCCTCCTCTTGGTTTCTGCTGTAAGTCCATGTGCAAAGCTCTGAGAAGGCCAAGCTGCTCCCTGAGGTCTGTGTGGCAATGAATAGATCCCTCCTCAATGATGAACCACCCCAAGTGTGGGCGAAGTTCCATGACAGCAGGCTAATGATCAAAGGCTACTCGTGCCTCAGAAGGGTGCGTGTGGGAAAAGGCCCTGAACAGATTTAAAGAGGCTCCTGCCAGCACCTCCAAAAGCTACTGCCCTTGTGACCACAGAATGTTGGGCCCCTTTGGAGCCTACGGGTCTGACGTTGTTTCCCAAGCCCTGACAGCATCTGTGGAGGAGGCAGGTGGCCCACGTTGCCTGGTAAGGTGACTCTTTGGAGTTCACTTTCCACTCTGATGCCAGATGGGACCCGCCAGAGTAAATATGACTATCTTTCCTTTTTAACTAAAACAGTGAACCACAACTTGGCAATTACACATGGTCAACATAGGTTTAAGTAGAAGGAAATTTTAAGGCATCTTATTCCAGACTAGAATCAGATGCTCTCTCCTGCTATTCAAGTCTTGAGTGTTTGGTGAAGGATCCCATGACTTGAAGAAGGCAGAGGAGGCTTGGGATGGGACCCCATCTAGTAAGGGTCATCTCTGAGCTGCCGGTTATCTGGCGGGAAGGCTATCTCCTTGCTAAAAGCCTGTGGTTAGATTAACGCGCGCATTTGAAAATCCGCTCTGGCCCGCTGGTGGGCAGCCAGCGAAGGGGAGTGTTTTCTGTTTATCTCTTTAGCGGCAGAAATGTTCATCCCAGAAAGACCGCGAGCTCCCAGTTTCAGGCCGGCCTGGAGGCTGTGCCAGCCGTGTCTGTGACTGTGCACATGGCCTCCGCAGTGACGAAAAGGAGCCGGGTCTGTGCTCACGGCCAGGTGTCTGCGTTAGTCAATGAGTTCGTTTCTTCGGCTTGATAACAGGGGTAGATCTCCCCACATTGTCCAGAGAGAAAGTGTTACCACCCCCATTGCTCTGTCTCCCAGGAATGCAGTGTGAGTTGCGTCTCCTCCTCGACAGCTTAGACCTCAGTAAATTATCAGGGTCTTGACCCACGAGATGGAGAAGTCTTAAGCGATTTTTCAGCCTCCTATCTAAAAATGTGTTTACGTTTCTTGAACTCTGGCTGACTGATTCATTCTCCTGGTGTGGCAAGAACTTTCCTTATGCGTTAGAATTTATAAGTTTCATTTCTAAGAGACCCATGGTTCCTTTCAAGCCACAGTGAAATGAACCTCATCGCAACACGATTCTTTCTGCTGGGCTGGATTTGTCCGGGGGCCAAGCAGCTGGGATGTGGCAAGCTCAAGTGAGGCTAACAGGAGGCAGTGCGATGTGGAAGGGAAAGTACAAGATGCTAAATCAGGAGATCCGGTCTTGGGCTATTTCAAAGTATGGCCCTGAGCCAATCCCAGGAAACCACTCTCTGGGCCTCAGTTTCCCCAGCTGTTTTCAATTTTTAAACGTTTTAAATCTGTACTGAAGCCATTTTCAAACGAGACAGAAGAGGACAGCTGAGAAACAACAGAAAAGGAAAGGTCAGCCCACAAGGCATGACTGGAGGCTTCAGGTCAAGGAGACAAAGAAGCAGAGTCACATGTGGCCACAGGCTGTTAAAAGAGCTACTTGCGAGCAGCAAGCATGGAAAGAACTTTCTGTTGGACACTCGTCCCACACAAGAGGCTAAACTCCTTTGACAGAGGAGCCATGCACCTGGCTAAATTTGTTCCTCAAATAAACATTCCTTTATAAACACTGAATTTGCTTTCTAAGAGGAAGAAAGAAAAACAAAATAAACCCTATCCCTCTGCAGCTTGGGGTTTCAATCAGGCAGTCTTGGGCTCGAAGCCTCACTGGTGCCCAGTCAGTGGTTGCCCTATGAACCAGGAGGTCCTGGTTCAATACTCCATCGGGACGCATGCCTGGGTTGCGGGCTCGATCCCCAATAGGGGGCGTGTAGGAGGCAGCCGATCAATGATTCTCTCTCATGATTGATGTTTCTCTCTCTCTCTCCCTCTCCCTTCCTCTCTGAAATCATTAAAAATATATTTTTTTAAAACACCTCACTAGTTACACAAGCTTGAGGCGGTGACTTGACCTTCCGAGCTTCAGTTTCCACACCTGTAGGGAGCAGAGATAGCACAACCGCGGAGGAGAGGCGTGTGGATTACACGCCAACTCCATGTCTGTGTCTGTGGGGCACCTGCTCCTTGGAGGGCCCCACTGTGGCATCACGCCCCCTCCTCTCCTGTTGCCCCTCCGCACTGTGAGGGGAAAGGGAAAGGGCACATCTCTGATCTCTCAATCTGGAAGGTTGCAGAAGCATTTTCCTGCTTCTGTGAAGTGCTATCATACAAAATTCATATTCGGCAGCATCAGCAGATTTTTCCCATCAATATTTCCTTTTTAATTTCAACTTTATCTGCGTCTTAGTAGCACAAAGAATTTAAATTTTTTTTAAAGATCAACCAAGACAAGAAAATAGAAATTTGAATATGTCTTAACGCTATATGTAACTGGTGTTTAGACTGCCCATAGAGGTTATGGTTATTATTTGTTGAGTAAATATGAATGCCATCTGTGTAGGTATGTGTGTTTATAATCTTACACATATGAACTAGGTGTGCATGTATATGGTATGTATAAAAATTCATGAGACCTACATCTGACAACTTGGATTCTTTTCTAATTTCTACCACAGCAAACACTGAATCTGGAACCGATCTACCCATGGATCTTAACAAAACCTCGCCTTTGACCCAAAAGCCAGAGAAGCAGGTACAGTATTGATTTTATTTACTTATTTATTTATGATACATTTTTGTTGTTTTCAAAGAGGCAGGGAGAGGGAAAGAGAGAAAGAAACATCAATGATGAGAGAATCATTGACTGGCTGCCTCCTGCATGCTCCCGACTGGAGATCGAGCCCACAACCTGGGCATGTGCCCTTGACTGGAACTGAACCCGGGACCCTTCAGTCCGTAGGCCGACGCGCTAACCACTGAGCAGCCAGCTAGGGCTACAGTATTGATTTTAAATGAGCAGGAGATGGGGAGTCAGAACGTTTGGGTTCTTGTCCTGGCTTGCTGTGTGACCCTAAATGAGATTCTTCCCCTCTCTGGGCCTCATCTGCCTCATCAATAAAATGAGACAAATGAACTATAAAATCCCAGAGGTTCCTTCACTCACAGACTGGGAGTGTTTTGTCTGGCTCTTCGTGTTCATGAATAAGCTGAATGGGCTTTTCCCTCATTCCTGCAACATCAAAAAGGGAACAAAGAACAAAGAAAGGTACCATCCATTGAGGCTGGGAGCACTCAGACTTTGTGGCAATGGGCCTGTTTTTTCCACTCCAATTCTCATTCCTAATGTGTGTGTGTGGGGGGGGGGGGGGACAGAGCTATCAAGAAAAAAAACACAAGGACACCTTAAAGAAAGGAGAAAAAGGCTGCATCCAGGTAGGTTAGGAATATCAGTGATTCAAAGGCATATGTTCACAAATATTTGCAATTTTGTTCCTTCATTTGAAGCTTTGAGGCTGGAACTATCTTCCAACTCTCTGGGGAGACAACTCAGGGGAATCCCTGCCGCTGCTCAGGGTTCCCAGACCCTGAAGCAGGAGCCACCCAGCTCCCTCCTCTCAGGTCGGTCCCTGGTGTGACAAGGGCGCTTGATCTCTCTTCTCTCTTACCTCCCACTTCCTGCCACAGCCCGACTTCCACCTCTTCCCTCACACTCATTAAAAAACAATCTTAAATATACATTTTCATAGATTTGTTTAAACTCTGATAAAAGTCGTTTTTGTTTTCATCTGTGCGACTAGCTGGCTCTGTGGGAAGACCCGAACTTTCCCTGTTAGACACCCAGGCCTGGATCAGGCCTCCGCTGAGCCATCCCTTCCCACCACTGAGGATCCACACAACCAACGTTTGCTTATTTATTTATTTTTTTTACATTCCCACTTTGAAGACACACTTTATACGGGATCGAGAAGCTTTTCTAAGACAGTCTGTAACTATGGAAAAGATAATATGCTATATATTTCCTTAAAATCTATTTTTATTGATTTCAGAGCAGAAGGGAGAGGGAGAGAGAGAGATAGAAACATCAGTGATGAGAGAGAATCCTTGATCAGCTGCCTCCTGCACGCCCCCTACTGGAGATCGAGCCCACAACCCAGGCACGTGCCCCTGACCAGAATCAAACCTGAGACCCTTCAGTCCTCAGGCCAATGCTCTATCCACTGAGCCAAACTGGCTAAGGCCATATGCTCTGTTTTGGTAATTCCACAACTCCAAAGGCCCTGCAAATACCTCACACACCCTAAACACGCTCCACATTCACCCAGCCCCGTGGCTGTGTTTCAGGAGAATTGGCATCACCTGCCATGAAAAAGGGGCTCAGTCGTGCCAAATGAAGTCCTAGACGGAACTGTTAACCTTGCAGTCAGAGGAACACCAGGCCAAGGGTCTGACACTCTAACCCTGGGGTCGCCCGTGAAGCTGTGGCAAAACCAGCTGCTCTGAGAACTTCACGTGCCCCCTTCGTGAAAAGAGGGGGGTCGTTCCCCCCAGAGCCAATTGCCTTCTTTCCTCTAGCAGCACCCCCCAAAAGGAAAACCACTTAAGGAAAAAGTCTAGGGGGCCCCACCAGCCCTTAAACACAGAGAAAATGGAGGTAGAGTCGGGGTGGCACCCTCCTTGCCGACCCCCCTTACTTCTTGAGGCTAATGGCCCTTTATTAGATTAATCACTGACTTCGATTTTAACTACTTCCTCAGCCTACTCCATGTAAATGACTAATTTCGAGTTACTATAAAGCATCTGGAAAGGATTTAGAAACAAATTTCTGCCCAGCAGATTTCAGTTACGTACCTTGATGGATTCCTCTCCCTGTCGCCTTCCACTCTGAAGCAGGCTAGGGTATCACACAAAATTGATCTTTATCAGCATCAGCAGTTTCTGCTCTTCCTTCCTGTCCGCGAATTCCCCACTGACTCATCCTCTCCCTCCCGCACTGGGGTCTTCCCATATTTGGAGTTCAGTCACATAAAATGCTTTTACATTTTTATCACGGCGCTGGCTGCAAGGGGAGCAAAAACCCCAAAGGTGGGATGCTTTGGCAGCCCCGCGCTTTAGGGAGAAGTCACAGACCCAGAATTGGGAGATAACTTCTGAGGGGTGGGTAAGAGAGCAAGCCAGCGGGTGCTTGGCAGACGTGACTGGGTTCATGGATGCACCGGTTCCGGAGGCTGCCTATGGATGCCCCCTACTGGCTGGATTTATTTTATATATATATATATATATATATATATATATATATATATATATATATATACTTTTTTTTTTATTGATTTCAGAGAGGAAGGGAGAGGGAGAAAGAGGTAGAAACATCAAGGATGGGAGATAATCATTGATTGGCTGCCTCCTGGACGCCCCACACTGTGGATGGGCCCGCAACCAGGCATGTGCCCTGATCGAGAACCGAACCGTGACCTCCTGGTTCACTGGTCGATGCTCAGCCACTGAGCCACGCTGGCCGGGCGGTACTGCCTGGATCTAAACGCCTCTGCTGTGCGTCTCCTAAGCGGGGTCTGCGCTGGGAAGGGGGCAGGAAGATCTGGGGCTCCTGCCTCCAATGCACAGGATGGCAAATCGTGGCCTAGCTCCTGAGACACCCCTCCACACCTGGCGACGGACCAGGGCCTCGGAGGAGCATCCACAAATAGAAATGAGAGGAGCAGCTGACATCAACCACTTCCTAGGAGTTGGAGGAGGGGGGTGCAGTCGCGGGGGAGGAGGGGGCAGAAAACTACAAGGGGGATGTGGAGATGAAAAGAGCAATGAAAAAAGGAAAAGGAGACAAGCAGTCGTGTTTCCACTCCAAGCTCCCACTTCCTCTTTCAAACGAACGGCCTCCCCACTGCGAACAGAATCAAGTATTTATAAGGCATTTTTTGCATATTAATAACAGCTGCAGACGGCGCGCTGCCCGTGCTGAGGTCCTAAAGGTATGGTGCCCTTCTTTAATGCGGGTCCTTGCAGCTCCTCACGGAATGTGATCGCCTCCTTCACATGTAGTCCCCTTCCTGCCTCGTGGCACCTCCTGAGGCCTTTCATTTGATTAAGAGAAATTTCGTGCCTGGGATACGGTCAGAGGCCAGTGCGGTCCCTACCTGGTGGCTGACATCAATCGCGGCGACGCGGTCCCCTTCCCCAGGGCCTCCCTGTGCGGAGGCTGCAGCTCGGGTGAGGTGACCAGCACCTAACGAGAGTATTAAAATTGTAAATGGCAATTCTAGGAGGAAACATTAACATATCTATGCTGTTGGGGGGGGGCGGGCAGGAGGATGAAAGTAAAACTTTTTAAGTTTAAAAATAATTGCATTCCCTAAAACAGCATTATTATCTGTACTCAGTAAAGATCACGTTCAACTTTAAAAGGAAAACATTGAGGACCTGGAAAAATAAGCAAAAGGCAAACAATAATAGTGATAGAAAGCAAGTATGGGAAAATATTCCTCCTGCGTGGCAATTTAAATGCAAATTGAGGCAAACTGGAGATCAATGCTCTATTTGAGATGCGCGTCTCCTCTCGATTTTTTAAAAGGCAACACCCAGTACTGCCAAGGTTTGGGTAAAACCCGCACACTCCTGGTGGGGTGTCATCTGTTTCAATCCATGTGTAAAGCAAAATGGCAATATGACTTGTGAAAACAGGAAAAAATATTGATAGCCATTGATTCACTGTTTCTGACTTCTGGGAATTTATCCTAAGGGAATAATTCAGCAGGAAAAAAAGTGAGTGAAGATGTCTAGTGCAGCCTTATCTATAATAGAGAAATATGGGCAACAGCCTATAATAGTCCAACATGGGAGCGTTAACTGTGACATATCCCTCTCAGTGAGGGGTTTAACTCAGGCATTAAAAAACGATGCTTGTTCCAGCTAGAAATTGTGATTTAATACTAATGGTACGACGCAGGGTTTCTTAACCTCAACACCACTGGCATGTGGGGCCAGAGAGACTTCGTGGCGTGGGTTTTCCTGTACATTGTAGGTTATTGAGCAGCATCCCGAGCCTCTACTCACTAAAGGCCAGTAACACTCTCCCAGGTGTGACCATCCACAGATGTCTCCAGACCTCGCCAGCCAGTTGAGAACTACCAATGTGACTTTAAAAATGGAAGTCAAAGTGATGTCAACCGTGACTGCTGCAATATGTTTGTAAAAATGTATGTATAGCCCGGCCAGCGTGGCTCAGTGGTTGAGCATAAAGCCATGAACCAGGAGGTTGTTGTTTGATTCCCGGTCAGGGCACGTGCCCGGGTTGCAGGCTTGATCCTTGCTTGGTAGGGGGTGTGCAGGAGGCAGCCAATCAATGATTCTCTGTCATCATTGATGTTTCTGTCTCTCTCATTCTCCCTTCCTCTCTGAAATCAATAAAAAAAATACATTTCTTAAAATGAATCTGTAAGGAAAAGACTTGCATATAATGCATTCAAAAAAGTGCAGTCATGCTAATTTGAAACTAAGGATGTGTTAGGTTGAGTTTTTTTGTTTTCAGTCTGCCTGTTTTTCCTTTTTTTCAAAATTCCCCATGTAAGAAGGAAAAATAGATCATGAGGACGCCTGGTTTTAAGTCTGGCTTAAAATAACTGAGGGGGTCACAGAAAACAAGTGTACAGAAAACTAAACAAGGGTCAACACCATAGCGCCATTATTTTTTTAACTTCTGTTAAAATTATTTAACATTCATTAGGTTTTATTAGATTGTTGGATAGGGCTATCAGAATTCTCCTGTTAAGGATCTCAATCCCTTTCAGCATTCTATGCCTCTGATCTTAGGCCTTGGGAACAATGAACTTGCCTCTTTTTCTGAAAAGTTTGCATCTCAAAGTATAAAACTCTCTTGTCCATCCAGATCTCTCTCTGTAATCCTGGGGCGGGAGGGGCGCTGAGCCCACTGGTTTATAGAGCTGTCAGGTCAGAGAGGTTGTCAGTAAAGAGTATCAAAGGACAAGCTCAAGCCCTAATTAGCTTACCCCAGAATCGTTGCATCTCTTTGTTTAAAGTAAGAAAGAAACCTCACCAGATTTCAGAGTCCGCTTTCTCTCCGTGAGAGAGAGCAAACATCCTTTCTCACAGGCTTTATCTTGGGTTTGGTTTTGTTGCTTTGTAGGGATTAGAACTTTGGTAGTGTCCTAAAATCCTGTCACACTGGACTCGCGTCCCTTTTCCCCATTTCACAAAGCCACTTCTATTTCGGCCCAGATTATCTCTCTTGACCTCCGGTTTCATGAGTTTACAACAGTAGAAATTCATATTTGATCTTCTGTGGTCTAAATTTACCTCTTTTGGCTTTCAAAGAGTAGCCTGTAATTCTAGTGCACTGGGATTTAGGTTGAATAAACCTATGTTTACCCCATCTGTTTCCTCGGTGGTTTCACAGATGGTGTTCATATCGCCTTTCAGCCTTCCTCTTTCAGGACAAAGAAAACACACACACACACACACACACACACACACACACACACACACCTGTAGACACACTAAGTTTTTGTACAAAGATACAAAGATAGCCTTTTCAGTGTCCTTCTGATACCCTACCTTCTGTTGAACTTTTTGACTGATATCTAAAAGGACAAGCTAGACTCTCTGTAAGGACAGACTTTCTTTCTAAATTGCCTACTCACCTTTGTATCCCATGTGTTTAGCGTTTAGCACAGTTCCTGGCACATGGTAGCTATGGGGTAGGATAGATAAATCTTTTGTTGGCCATAAGGTCCATGTTCCGGGTAGAAAAAGCCCCTAATCTTCTAAATTGGATTTGGAGATTGTGCTTGTTTTATTTCCAGTGATAATGATGTGGAAGTTCAGATGACATTTCTCTAACAATCCCACAATCCCCAGATACTTCCTTCTGTTGGTTGCCACAATTTGGTATTTCACCCTCTGGAAAAGCTTTGGGTTGTGTGCAGATTGAAGATGTCATTGGGCCACCTTCTTAGAGATGTTTTTGAGGCTGATGGGTAAGATTGGGCCTAGCACTGATCTGCAGGAGAATTAACTGTCTGCGTTTCCCCGTCTAGAGAAGTATGCTGTATTTCCCACCCTGTGTTCCTCATTTCTGAACACCTGGTACAGCATTTCCCCAAGCTCCATTCTCCATCCCCCTTCCTCTCTCCCTGGTTTCCTAAATAGCTTTGGTTGTAAAACTTTGCAAAGGTTTTTTGAAGATCTAAGCAAACTTCATCTTTTGGTTCAACCACAGGATTACTTTGTCAGCCCAAAAACCTCATTGACAATTTAAGGATAATTTACAGAGAGCGGGATTTGTTTCTAATTACAAAATCAAGGCTTTCATTTGTTGAATGTTTACTTAGACTATTATTTATTCCAGTAAGTCTTAGTTTATTGATTTGCTGGCTGTAGGTTCCAACCAGACACATAATATGTGCCTAGTTAATTATTTTTCTTTTGTATTTTTATTATGGAAAATTTGAAGCATATGCAAAAGTAGAGAGAATAGTGTAATGAATCTCCATGTACCTGTCATAAGCTTCAACAGTTCCCTCCCCATTGTCTGGAGAGGATATTTTTAAGTGGTCCTAACAGCCAATGTGTTTGAGGTTAACTATGTGAAGGGTTTAGGATTCTCTCGCTTAACCTTTACAGCATCCCTATGAAGTAGATACAGTTATTGTCCTCATTTTTGCAGATGAGAAGACAGATGTCATGACAGACAGGGCCCAGTTCAGCATGTGGCCTGTGCTAACCAAGAGGCCTACAGGTTTGGGAACCCCATCAAGCTGCACTGAGATCCCAGCTTCTTCTGTACTGTCCCTGGGGTGGCAGGCGGGTTATTGAACGCTCTGAGGCTCAATTTCCTCATCTGCAAAGGATAATATTTCCTCATGGGGTCATGACAAGGATTAGATGAAACAAGATATGGAAAGGGATTAGCACAATGCTTGTCACTAAGCAAACCCAATAAATTACAATAGTAACTATTCCTCTATCCCCGCCCTCTGCCTTGAAAGCCATTCTAAAACAGAGCTTGGAGCTTGTGTACCATCGAAGGGTTCAGAGAAGGAAAGAGAGAAGCTTGAAAGGCAGGACTCTGAGCCAATCCACCAACTGTTTCCCCCAAGCCCTACCCCCAACCCCTCCAGGATCCTCCATGCTGTCTGGAATTTTGCTCCACTGCTTACAGTTCTGCCTCTTCGAGACTCCTCTGGGTTTCTCATCTCTCACTGTAAACCTTCTTTTAATCGATCTCTGCTCTGCACCTAAGGGCCAGGGGGCAGAGTGGGGGCAGGGAATTTGGGAGCTGGAAGCACTGCGTCCAGCAGGGCCCCAGCCCCCACAGCACAGGCTGCTGAGAAAAAGTTAGAGGCCAGAGGACAGCAGGGAGGCCAGTCGAGGGGAGGGGGCAGGAAAGAGAGGGAAAGGACATCTTTCTTCCTTTCCCCGCAGCCTCCTCAGTCCCAGCATTACCGGGACTAGTTCAACTCCTTGTCCAGTAAATTATGGGTTAGATAAACTTTTATGGGCCAATGTGGGAATCAAATACCACGGGTAACATTTCTTTTTCTAGTGAAAATCAACTGATTCTAAATGACCTTTCAGAGTGGAATCGATTTGCAAGTTGAGAGTCCCTATCTCTCCATTGTCAGATCGGAAAAGTCACGCCAGAGCTGACATAACCAGGAAGGCCCACAAATTGGGGTTAAAGTGAAGTCGGGGCTTAGAAGGAGCCAGGGACTTGCTCCGGTTTCCCACCCTGTACCCACCACCTCCCCTTCCCACCTCCCACCTCCCAGGCTAAAAGAGGGTGCGTCATCTCCAAACCAGGCCAAGTCCCAGCCTGAATGCAGCCAGACGCCCCCTCACAGCAAAAGCTCCTTTCTACCTCCCCTGGGGCAGGAGAGATCACTATTTTGGCTTAAAATTTTTCTCCTCCAGCTCCTGCTAAGCCAGATAAACAATGATTCTGTTGTGTCAACAAAGCACTTAATTAAACTGAGAACAATATCAATTAGAATTCGCAGATAAGACTTCTTTCCAGATAGTGGACGCCCGGGAATTAAAGTGTCCTGGGTTTCAAGATTCAAAAACTCCCTGAGGAGAACAGTGAGGTAGGGAAACTGAGGCACGGAAAGCTGAACAACTTGGCAAAAGTTACCCAGTGAGTCCCTCACAAAAGCTGAGATGGGAGGTTGCGGCCCTTCTCTTCCTAGCCTAAAGTTTGCTAGCTATTCTGCTAACGTGCTAAACACTCAGGATGTAAATCTCCTTCCCTTGGCTCGAGGCGTACAAAAGTGGATGGAGACCAAAATTCATGACAGGGAGGAACAAGAAAGCTCTTCTCTGGCTTCCAAACAAACTGCATCTCCTGAAGTTGTCCTAAAGCTGTCACTCAGCCCATTTCCAGCACCACCAAATTGCCCTTAGAAGATGAAGAGTAGGCCAGGATGGCAGGTGGCTAAGAGGAGCATGCTGAACCCAGGTGGCTGTCACAGGAACCACTGAGCAGACTTGTGCTGAGTGGAGCCACACTGTGGTTTGGAATCTCTTTTGCTCCTCACAAAGAAGCCATGCAGAGAGGCCAAGGAAACCTAGAGATGAGGTCTCAGAGTAGGACCTGGGCGTGGCCAGGGTGGCCGGCCTTGCACAAGCGAGGTCCCCTCCAACTGGATAGGATATAAGAAGCCACTTGTCCACTCGGATCCCTCCAGGCAGCCCCGTCATAGGAGCCCAAAAGAGTTCCTTGCCCCCCTCAGCCCCACCTGTGACCCCATCCCTACTGCCCACTTACAGGCCCGCAGGCTGCCATGGGCAAGAAACAACAGCCTGAGAAGGCCAAGCACAGGGAAGCTTGCACAGCTCCAGGCAGGCGCGGCCCTTTCCAGGATTTGGTCCCCACCACCCATCAGGGGACATGGCCAACGGGAAGCTTGGAATCTCAGGTCCCCTTCCCCACCAAGTCCCAATAACTAAATCTCTCAGATCTATCCATCCCCACTGGGACCCAGAGCCTCTCCTCCCCCATCCACCCAGGGAAGTGGAGGGACAGACTCTCAGCCAAGTAGGGGGCCCAGGGGTCCTAAGGAGAGACTGGCTCTGCTCCTTTTGTTTGCTCACAGGAGGGGGACACACGCCCTGTGTGCACAGAGGTTTCAACTGACAACTTGATAGACCCCATAAGGCTTTCGGCAAAGGCCTCCCGCCCCTGCCCTCCATGTGTGAAGATAATGGTGAGGTGTGTGCTCCGGCACATTTCAGATCTTGGCTCCAAAGGCCCTCCTGCCTTCTGTTTTCTTCCTCCAGCTCAGCTTGCCCACAAGTTCCCAGAGACTCTTGGCAGCTCGCTCCCAGGAGAATGAAGTTGTGCGCTGCGTGGGAGGCAGTTAGACAGCGAGAGCGTTGCAGCCTCGTTAATGAGAGACAATAGCTCTTCTTGGAGCCATTAAGCCGCAGCTTCAGAGATGGGGAACCCCAATTAGAAAGGAGTGAGAGAAGAGGAAGGCCTGAGAGACGCCTGTAGGACAGATCCGTATCTTTGGTGGCTCTGTGGGACCCATGGGTGGAGATCTAGCTGGTTGGGTTTAGCATCTCCTTTCCTCCTTATGGTAACACATCCCAATGACTGTGTAGAGCCAGCCCACGGTAGTGACCCTTCAAAATACACACGTTGAAGGAGGAGGAAAATTGTTGGGGAGAAGCATTTCTCCTTGAGTCTGTAGCTCAGATGTTATAATCCAAGAGTAAGAAAGGAAATGATATTTAATTTGAGGACGACCTCTGTAAGTTTGGCTGCATTATATATGCGTGTGCATATGGATATTGGTATACAGCTGATGGTTCTCTTTTGTTCTGGCTTTCAACTGAATCACATCATGTTTACAGCAAGATAATAATCCTGGATTTTCCATGGCTCAGCCTCTCGGAGTGTTAGATCTTGAATTCATTAGCAGTCATCTCCCTTTAAATGTCAGATAACGTTTTAAATGCCAAGAACTTACGCAACACCTTCTGTGCAATTCAAATCAGCTTTACCCCATTCGCTCATTAATCTTTATTGTTTCATTTACTGAAGGGAAAGGCTTCCAGGTGTTTTTAGCAGGACATAGAAATATTAAAGTATGTACAGGTGAAGGAAGGGGTTTTGACTTTCTGCTCAACATTTCACCCGTCCATCCGTGCTGTGATCATCCCCACTACAGCATGCACATAAACGAAACAAAAAAGCTCCAGGCATCTCTGGCTTCTTCTACTTCCCCCACCTTCACCCTTCTGGCTAACTTTGTGTTTTCTTCTCCCTTCTACACCTTCAGAGACCTTGACTTCTGTTCGCTACTTATTCTGCAGTCTTTGCTCTCAAAATAGCCCAAGAGCTGCAAGTGTCCATTCTGATGGCTCAGAAAAGAGAGGGGTGCCTCACATGGTCAGGGGTGGGGCCCAGGAGGCTGGGGCAGAACAGGCACACATCAGGAATTCTACTTTCCTTTTCAAAGAATCCCTGCTTGGTCTCACCTCTGAATAATCAGCTACACTGACTGCTAAAGATAGATCCTTCCAGGAATAGCTCCTAATTGTCACCCAGCTCTCTGCTCAAATGTCACCTCCTCAGAGAGGTCTTCCCTGATCACCCAAAGGCAAGTCCCACCCCTTCCCCATCAACCTCCATCCTGTCATCATTTCATTGTCTTCTCAGATTTATCACTCCCTAAAATCCTGCTTATTTATGTGTTTGTTTGTCTGACACATACACTATCACTCAGTAAATATCAATTTAATGAATCAGTGAAAAACCACCCCTCAGTGGTTGAGCGTCGACCTATGAACCAGGAGGTCACAGTTCAATTCCCGGTCAGGGCATGTGACCATGTTGTGGGCTCGATCTCCAGTGTGGGGTGTGCAGGAGGCAGCAGATCAATGATTTCCTCTCATCATTGATGTTTTTATCTCTCTGTCTCCTCTCCCTTCCTCTCCGAAATCAATAAAAATATATTTTTAAAAAATAAACAGCCCCAAAGCATAGCTTTCTTTCCTGGTTTCAATTTTCTTTTTCTCCTCTTCTCACTACCTCTCAGAATCCTCTTTATATATTTCATCTTTCCTTTCCTCCCATCTCCCAAGCCCCCTTTCACTATCATTTATTTGTTAGAACTCTTGAACATAATAAGCAAACAGTACTTCACATTCCAGTGACGACAGAGCCTTCATTGAAAACATTCCATTAAGCTAGAATTGATGGCCCCTAGATGTTCGAGAGATGAGCCATATAGTCAAGAGAATTGTTGTATCAAAAGATTTATAGGCCAAGTGCTTTGAAGGGACTTTCTCAAAGTCTCCCAACTCCCCACTCTTCAATCTGAACCCCACATGAGGAGTTACAATAATTCCAGCCCAACTTGGCTATGCTGTTTGTCCCCAGCCCATCACAAAATTGTCTCTTGGAGATAATGGAGAAATTTCCCTTAAATCAGTACTGTCAGATTTCTACTATTCCACCCAGTGATTCATGAATGATTTTGGAAGCTAGAAAGCTTGAAATGCTTTGCTGATTCTAGCTTGGACAAAATTCGTTCATTGGATCTAGAAACAGGGAAGGGCTATCTCACCCGGAGAAGCTAATCAGCTATGGCTGAGATAACCAAAAAAGAAAAAATTGGCTATGTGTTTGTCTTTAACTCTAGCCATATTTCAAAACAAAGGAAAAGGGTGTGGATGTTCATTGGAATGATGGCTGTTTGTGGGGACACACTAACCATTAATTCATCATTAATACTTAAAAGTAATATAAATGCTATGGGAGGGGATGTTTCTGACAGTCCAGAGAAACAGACTTCTGAGAGTGAGTCTCCTAGAAAATATGGAAATGATCAAGTCCACGCCCAGGGTGATCTCATGGCACACTAATGTATGCAACCCCAGCAAGTCAGCCCTCGGGGATGAGGAGCCAGAGCCACACAGGGGACAGGCCTCTGGAGGTCGGCACCTACCGCCTGTAAAGGTGTCTTCACTGGCCCTTTGCATTTGAACCGAGTTGGGCCATAACATGTAGGTTGTCCCCAATGCGATAGTTATTCTTTTGTTCAGCAAATATGTATCAAGTGGCCCTGGCTGTTTGCTCAGTGGTTAGAGCGTCCGCCTGTGAAATGAAGGGTCTCGGGTTCGATTCCAGTCAAGGGCACGTGCCTCGGTTGCAGCCTCAGTTCCCAGCCCTGGTCGGGGCGTCATTGTGGACATGGCGGGAGTGCCCGGTGCCCTGGGATGTCATGAGCAGCACAGAGGAGCCAGACCTGAAGGATGAGAAGGGACTGGAAGGGAGGAGTATGTGCCCACGAGAAGGCAGGGCCTGCTTGATGGCCTTGTCCAGGACCTGAAAGGTCAGCATTGAGAGCCGCCCTTTGACCCTGCTGTTTCCGCAGTGAGGTAAGCACTTCCGTCAGAGAGCCCGCAGCCCATTCCTTCGCCTGCTGCAGAGCTCAAACACTGCTTTCTTGGAGGACCTTCCCTGGCAACCCTGCTTAAAACTGCAGCCTCATGCCGTTCCCAGATACTCCCCGCTCCCCTCTTGGCTGTATTTTTCTCTATATCACGAATCACCTTCAGACGTAACTTACGGTCTACTTGCTCATTACCTCCCTCTCGGTGGAATGCATGTGCAGTTTCATGGGGTGGCGCCTCTGTCTGCTTCTTGCGCTGCCGCATCTGCTCTGCCCGGCATAGAAACGTCGCTCAATAAATATCTGTTGAGTGACTAAATGAGGCAGGAGAGATTGTCCAGGGCCAGGCAGAAAGGGTCTTGTAAACCTTCTTAGCCGGTTGGCCTTCATCCTGCGGGCAAAGGCTGCTGAAGGTCTTAAGCCGAGGAGGAACACTGGTTCGCATCTCAGAACAATCAATCCCCCATGCTGCTGGAAAGGCTTGGGCTGGAAAGCAACTTCAGATCCAACTGTGTTGTGCATTGGAACAGGGCACCATCTGCATGTTGTGGTGACAGGAGAAGGCAAGGCCCCAAGACTCCGGAGCCCCTGGGACCTCCCAGACTCCTCTCTTCGCTCATTCCTCCTTCCCTCTCTGCTCGATTTGCTCAAGTGACTCTTCCTCACGCGGCAAACATGTTTCACATTTGGAAATAAACTGGAACCTGGCTATAACTCTGTTTGGTGCAAGGCAGATTTAATAACCATCCATGGAAGCTACAGAAGTATCAAAACCATCTCATTAAGAAAGGAGTCTTGGGAAGATGGGGATTTCAACTGTGTGGCTTTGGGCAAGTTACTTCACCTCCTGGAGCCTCCGGTTCCTCGTCCGTGAAATGGGAATAAGAGTATCTGCCTCACAGGGTAGTTGTGAGGATTAAGTAAAGTGATTACAACCCTGGAACATAGTAATGTGTCTTTCTCCACTTCCCCATCACACCAGCTCCAGGTATGAATTAATAACCAGTCTCGGGTTATTCTGTGTACATAGGGTCCCCTGTGTCTTCCCTGGTAAAAATAGGTGTTACTATTAGTGTTCCAGCGATGAAAAGTCACTTTCTATAAATATTTGGGGATTTAGACTCACTCTGGTCGCACTGTATATCATTCCTATGAAAGGTGGGCTTTCTGCTTCTCTTCACAGGCAGCCCTGCGGACCTTCGAGGCAGCAGCTCAGAAGGCAGGAGAGCCTCAAAGTTGTATAAATAAAGGGCTGATATGTTCAAACAGAAAAGAATTTTGCACGCGCAAGCTGCTCATCGACATGACACCGTTCCTGAAGGTGATCTCACACTGAGAGGACGAGGGGGTTTATAGACACACACGCAGGCGTTCCGGTTAATACACTTCTGCATGGTACAAAACAGCTTCAGAAGTCCCTCAGAGTTCCTGCTTTATCACAAGGGACAGAAAATAGGCAGTTTGTAGCAGATGAAGAAAGAACAAATTAGGACAGTAATCGCAGCCAGCCGCCAGGGACAAATCAGTTGGGTATCTGGTTGGGATGGTGAGGGACAGGGAACAGAGAGGAGAAAGGATAACCTTGAACTTGAACCACCCCATAATAAAACAGGCAGATACAATTCACTTTATCTTAATAGCAGTTCAAATAATTGTTACCATTTTACCACTGTAACTTGGTAGAGCTGGTATTCCTACTGTGGAGAAGACTAGTTCTTGAGTTAGCTATTTAGAAGTCAACTGCACATCCTATTCCAGATGTCTCATCTTGGTTCCTGTTCTCCCGAGCTCAGCTTCTCACCTAGGTTAGGGTACTGAGTGCCTGTTGCAGAGATGCCATTTGTCCATCTTTGCAGTACTCCTTTCTGCCCAATTTAACACCGCACCTGCACGTGGGAGGTAGCCATAAATGCCCCATAAATTGATCCCCCTTTTCATCCCATAGCCTATGGCTTAGGGTCTTCTTCCTACCCATTCTTGCCCACCTGAGAGCTGAATGAACTAGAAATAAATGACCATGGAGTAAAAGAAAGTTGTCGGGAACAAAGCAAGGCTTGGGATGGAAGGGACTCAGATCCTTCATGCTACCCTCTCTAGAGAGGACTAAATCCCAGCCCTTGGATAAGAAGTGACTAGGAGAGACAGAAACCCCATACACGCTTTGTGGCTTTTAGCCAGTGCTGTAGACTGGCTGGGACTTTGCAGACCATGAGGGTCACCTTTCTAACCTCCACTAAGCCAGAGTTCTCGTGTTACATTTTCTCTGGTCCACTCCCTTCTCAGCTCTGCAAGGTGGGGCTTTGAGTCAGAGTCCTGTATTTGCCCCAAATCTCTTCCCTGCATGGCTGGGCTCTGCGTTCCTGTTTCCTCTTAGATGGGCTCTTCCCTGTGGTGGCAAGATGACCACCGGCTTTTCTTTTCTAGGTCATTCTAGAAATGAATCTCATTGACCCGACTTGGGTCACATGTCCATGCTCAAATGAATCAACATGGCCAGGGGAGTGGAATACATTGATTGGCCCAGCCTGGAACCACAGGGACGAGGGGTGGGGAGGGGAGAAGTATCTCAAAAAGGAAAACAGGATCTTTAAAATCTGAAGAAGAGAGAATGATTCTGGGCAACAAAAGATATTTGCTACAAGCATTCAAAATAATTGCCTTGATTTCGCATTTATTGTATTAGTTTGGTAGGGCCAAGTACCATAGACTGAGCGGCTTAAACAGCAGAAATCTATTTTCTCACAATTCTGGAGGCTACATGTCCAAGATCAAGGTGTTAGCGGGTTTGATTTCTTCTGAGGCCTCTCACTGGCTTGTAGATAGCCTTTTTCTCCATGTATCTTCACACGATCTTCCCTTTGGGGTTGTCGGTGTCCTTATCTCATGGTGAATTAAGGCCCACTCTGATGATCTCATTTTACCACTTTAACAACCCTGTCTCCACATGCAGTGGCATTCTGAGGTGCTGAGGGTGGACTTTATCATGTGAATTTTGTAGGAACCTAGTTTAGCCCAAAACACTTATATTAATGAAACCAGCCTTTTTTTTTCTTTTCTTTGCAACCGTTTAGTTCTCCCCTTAGGGCTTGAAGAATTGTGGTTGGTACTTTCTGGGATGAGGTAATACCATCATTGTCACTGTTCATTCATTCAACCCATAGTGAGCATCTTCTACCTAGTATGTGTCTGCTCTTGCTGGGCATTCGGGATACGTCATCAGCAAACAAAACAGACTGAGATCCTTATCCCGCTCCAGGCAATGGGTACAGTATGTTAAAAGGTGCTTATTGCTACGAAAGTGAGATAAGGAGATGTTTATGGAGCATCTAGAAACCGCAGAATTCAGAGTGAGGAATTTTACAGTAACTTTTTGTGTATTTAGTGTCCACAAGGCTTTTGTGTTGCACTTTTCGCTCAGCAATTTCGGCGTCATATTATTATTACACACTACGTTATATATCATACGCCATCTATGTATATACACTACACATATTATACACCATATTATAGAGAGAAAGGCACTGTCACTCTGAAGGCCCACTTTCCAGTCCACCCTCTCCCCGATACAGAAGTTGTAACTCAGCCTGCTTCTGTAGGGGACTCATGGAGCACACACCAAGCTTTCTGACCCCCAGACCATCCTTGCCCACAAGACCACAACTAAGGGGGAGATGAAGAGAAACAAATGCTACCCAGTACAGTGTTGTCGCAGAGGCAGGCCCAGGGAGAGAACGATGGGAGAGATTCGTTCCTTTCTTAGTTGTTAACGTGAATCCTCCTCAAATTTAAGAACCTCCTTAAACACTGAAGGCTGTAACACTTTTAGCCCATTTTATAAGAAAATCTTATCAGGCTTAGATTTGGGAACACATGATTGATCCAGAGGAATCTGCGTTCACATAAAAATTGAAGCACTTTTTTAAATCTATTTTTGAAAAAGAAAGGGTAATTGATGAATAAATTATAACAGAGATTCTCCCCCCCCCCCTCAAGAACTTTAATAAATTGTCAGGGTTAGGGAGTGGGGGGGGGGGAAATAGCAATAACACCAATTAATACTAGATATAGAATTGACTATGCTTATACTCAACATTGACATCAAAGGATAGGTACGTTATACCCAGAAGATGTGAAGAATCAAGAAAAGCTCCACCTTACAGTCATCACACAGACAGGTATCGCTTGGTGCCCTCAAACTTGAGGTAGAGGAGGAACCTGCTTGAAATCAGTGCAAGGCTTGGAGCAGCATTGCCCAACACCCACACCCCCTGTCTGGGGCCAGCCCCAGGTTTCACTTATGCAGGCAGGTGTGGGCACATCCCACCAGGCAGAGGGTGACTGCCCCTGCCACTGTGATCATGTGGGGGAGGGCCAGCATGGTCCAGTGAGTGGAAGTAACAGGGAAATAATGTTTGGCTTCCAACATTGCTCAGAGACGGAGCGGCCCCTTAGGAAAGAAGTTTCGGTGCCTTAAGTCCTTTAAACGTGCTTCCTTGGCCACTGATGGGACAGCTGTAGAGGGATAACAAGCTAGTTTTGAAATGCAATGATTCCAGGACACGTGAACAATAATATTGCAAGGAAAAATTTTCAGGGCATGGGGCCTATTACATTTCCTAAAGAAAGAGGCCCAGTAGACTCTTATCTATATTAAAGGATCAGACCGGGAGTGACCCTGAGTGACCTTGTAAGGTTTCTGGGACTCCACTTTCTCTTTAGGAAAATAAAGATAATAATACTGGGATCTCCATACCTGCCTCTCAACAGTGAGGCAAGAATTATATGAAATAGTAATTTTCAAAGAGTGTTCACATCTATAAAGGATTCAATTTACAGAGAAAGGAACACTGATTGATCCCTGCTAAGAGCCAGGCCCCACACATACTGAATCTTATTTCATTTTCCCCACCTCCCTCTTGGTACGTGTGCAGAACTCCACTGTGTAGATTAGGAAAGTGAGGATTGGTGAGATGAGATGATGACTCACAAGGCTGACAGCGAAGAAAACTAGGATTCAAAGCCACAAAACCTACAATACCCGATCCTGAGGTCTACCTAGTCTGTTCCTATGAAGAATTTAATTGTATCCCTTTGTTCTGGCTTCAGAACCTGGGAAAGGAGGGGGGATTCAATATATTTTAATCTTTTTAAATATATTTTTATTGATTTCAGAGAGGAAGGAAGAAGGAGAGAGAAACGTCAATGATGAGAGAGAACCATCGATCAGCTGCCTCCTGCACGCCCTGACCGGGAATCGAACCATGACCTCCTGGTTCATAGGGTGATGCTCAATCACTGAGCCACACCAGCTGGGCAATATATTTTAATCTTATTCACAAGATACCTTATAATTTTTCATAAACCAGTTTTCTTTTTTAAAGAAAAAGTATGGGTTCTTTTTAATACACATAAAAAGTTGTACTATCTTGAAGTTGAAATTTTCAAATGAGATCCTGATTTTCTTCCATCATTAAGAAGGTATTGAAATTAGTCTTTCAGATGCATTGTTACATGGTATTACACAGAATTTCCAAATGTATTTTCCTACTTAAGCCTTTTAAGAAATCTGTACAATATTGATCACCACTCCCATTTCACAGATGGAAAGCCTGGGTTCAACAATAGGTCGCACCGCTGGCTCACAGTCAACCGGAGCCCCATGTCTGACTTCTGCACCCCATGCTCCTCCATCCTTCCCACAGTTCCTTACGAAAGCCTGCTATGGGCCTAGACGTGCCATGCTCAGATGGGGTGCTGTATGTGAGGGTAGCTGGCAGGTGTAAGGTTCTCCAAGGACAGGTGGGAACTAGGGTCACCTGACCCACCCCTGTCATTTGAAGAAGGCTCAGAGGTTCAATAACTCGCGTGATCTGCGAGGCAAGAAGCGCAGGGGGGGGTCAGGCCTTCAGCCTAGGCAGTCGGGCTCCCAGACCGGCACCCCAACTGTCTCTCTGGCTTCCGTGCTGCAGTTTGTGCTTGCAAAGTGTTAGTTTCTATCCCCACCCAGCCTGCCCCCTCCTCAGCCCTACAGCACCACACTGCTGCCAGTGCTCTTTTTAAATTCAGCTTAGTCATATCCCTGGTTTGCTTGAGATTCCTCACCGTGTCCCCATTCGCCTTCCCATTAAATCCCAGCATCAAAGATGTATTTCTTTTATAAATAGAAAAATATAACAAATGCAGGCGTTTTTTTTTAAACCCCAAACTGCACCACGTAAGATCTGGCCTGTGTCTGAGTCCCACTGTCCATGCACTACAGACACATCAAACCACCCCCAAACCAGCACGCGGCTTCCTCTGCGGGAACTGCCCTGCCTGCCCTTCTCTGCAGGACTGAGCGCCAGCTCCACTGGTGGCAAACCTTCCCCGGCCCAATTTAGCTTCGCCTCTTGAGGTCCTGCAGAAATCTGTCAGGATCTGTCACAACACTGACCACACTGCAGTGCAACGGTTGAGATTTCTTGTCATTTTTCTGTAAGTCAGTGAGTTTCTTACCAATAGGTCTTTCAGCTTGCTACCCCCAGTGCCTAGCACAGTGCCTGGCACACAACAGACACTCAGTTAATGTTCCTGAGCTAAATGAGCAGATGAAGAGCAAATGACTTGGCCAGAATAACAGAGCTGGGATTTGAGTTTCCTGACCAAGAATCAAACCGGCGACCTTTTGGTGCATGGGACAACACTCAACCAACTGAGCCACACCGGCCAGGGCAACACTATTTCTTTTTCTAACAGGGACTCACCAAAATATTATTCCCAAATTCCTGACTCTCTTCCTCCATCTTCCCATCTGTGAAATGAGAATATATCTTGCCCCAGAAGGCTTGTAGCTGCATATTGTTAAGATTCAAGGTTCCTGTTAGATTAAAAGGATTTATAAACAGGGATTTTTTTTTTTAATTTAGCTTCTTTCTACTCTTCGACCTTAGCACTTTAGTATGACTGAGGCAGGTTTTTCCTGCAATAATTTTTTTTAAACCTTTCCATGTATCCAGGGGTGAATTTTTTACTGCATTAGGCCAACTCTGCTTTGTCTCCACAAGCAAACATGCAAAAGAAAGAAAATGACTTAACTGCTCCGGCTTTTTTATGTTTGACTAATTCATCAGCTACAAACACTAAGTTACCAAGTGAGAAACACGACAGGTAAAAAGCCCTCCCGTGAGGAGAGAATGTCAAACAAATTAGCAAAAAATGAATTGTCTCTTCCCAAAGCAGCGTGAGTATTTGATAATAAACTGAAAAACCGATTGTCCCTAAAGGGGCTTCCAGGAGAGACTTCCAGCACCAGATTCCTTCCCTGCAGCTGAAGTGAAACTGTGGACTAATCAGAGATCCAGGGGGCGAAGGCCAAGGGCTGGTTCATCAGACACATGGGGCTTCCCCGGGGGCACCGGCTCTACCTGCCACATCTATCTCTCTGGCCACTAAAGAGCCGCCCTTCCAACACTTCAGAGGAAATTTGTGATTCTCAACCCTGGCTGTGTATTAGAATCAGCCAAGAAGCCTTAAAAATGCCAGAGCTACAGAAAGTCTGATTTTAATGTCTGAGGTTAGGTCCTGGGAATCGTCCGTTTTAAAGCTCCGTGAAGAGTTCTAATATGCAGCCAGGATTGAGAGCCACAGTCATGGAGATCTGGACAGTAGGATTGCAAGCAGCTTACGAGACTCAGAGAAAGAAGGAAGAGGGAATTAAATGTGATAAGAAACCCAAACCGTGATAATCCTGGACACTCCACGAAAGGCCAGTCTCACCCTTTTGCTCCCTGACTTTAAACCCTCAGGGCCTCCCATTTGTTCCCAAGATAAAAACCAAAGTCCTTACGCTACCATCAGGGCCTAGGAGGTCTGACTCCTCCCACCCTTCCCACTTCTCTCAGTCTCTGCTTTCATCACATGGGCCCTCCCCCAAGTCCTTGGAGGCTCCCCGATTCCTTCCACCAGCTGGCCTTAGTCTATGACAGCCGTGGGCAAACTACTGCCCGCGGGCCGGCCCGTTTGAAATGAATAAAACTAAAAAAAGAGGAGAACCAAGATGGCGGCATAGGTTAACGCCGGAGTTTGCTGCTTTGAACAACTACTTCAAAAGTGAAACTAAAAGACAGAACGGACATCACCCAAAACCACTGGAACGCTGGCTGAGTGGAAGTCCTACAACTAGGAGGAAAGAGAAACGCATACGGACACTCAGAGGAGGCGCAGTGCTGAAGACAAATTCTGAGGTGCGGAGTGCGTGGAGCAGGCTGGCGGCGGAGGGCGCGGTTGGCGTTTTCAATCGGGAGGGAGTCGCAGACTCTGAGCTCCAGATCCTGGCGAGTCTTTAGGGACCCAGACTCAAACGGGAGAAGTGGGACTGCCTGGCTTCGGTCAGAGCGAGTGCAGCTTTCTCTCCGAGCTTTGCAGCGGGTGCTGGGACTCAGAGAGGCAGAGCCCCTGGGGACAGGACTGAGAGCCGCCATCACTGCTCTCTCTCCGGCCCACCCTGTTGATCCTGTGCGACCCGCCCCGCCCAAGCCCTGCACAGAGGCATTTGCCGGATAGCCTCAGGCAAAGGCTAGATTAGCACCTCCCTAGAGGACAGAAGTTCTCTCACTGCAGACACAGCTGATTCTCATAGCCACTTGGCCTGGAGGTCAAACCCTCCCTGGAATTAGCTACAAGATTTAACTATAAGACTGCGCACAAAGACCACTAGGGGGTGCACCAAGGAAGCATAACAAAATGCGGAGACAAAGAAACAGGACAAAATTGTCAATGGAAGATCTAGAGTTCAGAACCACACTTTTAAGGTCTCTCAAGAACTGTTTAGAAGCCGCCGATAAACTTAATGAGATCTACAAGAAAACTAATGAGACCCTCGATGTTATATTGGGGAATCAACTAGAAATTAAGCATACACTGACTGAAATAAAGAATATTATACAGACTCCCGACAGCAGAACAGAGGAGCGCAAGAATCAAGTCAATGATTTGAAATGCGAGGAAGCAAAAAGCACCCAACCGGAAAAGCAAAATGAAAAAAGAATCCAAAAATGCGAGGATAGTGTAAGGAGCCTCTGGGACAGCTTCAGGCGTACCAACATCCGAATTATAGGGGTGCCAGAAGATGAGAGAGAGCAAGATATTGAAAACCTATTTGAAGAAATAATGACAGAAAACTTCCCCCACCTGGTGAAAGAAATGGACTTACAGGTCCAAGAAGCGCGGAGAACCCCAAACAAAAGGAATCCAAAGAGGACCACACCAAGACACATCATAATTAAAATGCCAAGAGCAAAAGATAAAGAGAGAATCTTAAAAACAGCAAGAGAAAGAAACTCAGTTACCTACAAGGGAATACCCATACGACTGTCAGCTGATTTCTCAACAGAAACTTTGCAGGCCAGAAGGGAGTGGCAAGAAATATTCAAAGTGATGAATACCAAGAACCTACAACCAAGATTACTTTATCCAGCAAAGCTATCATTCAGAATTGAAGGTCAGATAAAGAGCTTCACAGATAAGGAAAAGCTAAAGGAGTTCATCACCACCAAATCAGGATTATATGAAATGCTGAAAGGTATCCTTTAAGAAGAGGAAGAGGAAGAAAAAGGTAAAGATACAAATTATGAACAACAAATATGCATCTATCAACAAGTGAATCTAAGAATCAAGTGAATAAATAATCTGAGGAACAGAATGAACTGGTGATTATAATAGAATGAGGGACATAGAAAGGGAATGGACTGACTATTCTTGGGGGGGAAAGGGGTGTCGGAGATGCGGGAAGAGACTGGACAAAAATCGTGCACCTATGGATGAGGACAGTGGGTGGGGAGTGATTGCGGATGGTGGGGCGGGAACTGGGAGGAGGGGAGTTATGGGGGGGAAAAAAGAGGAACAAATGTAATAATCTGAACAATAAAGATTTAATTTAAAAAAAAAAAAAAAAAAAAAAAAACTAAAAAAAAAAAAAAGACCGTACCCTTTTATGTAATGACGTTTACTTTGAATTTATATTAGTTCACACAAACACTCCATCCATGCTTTTGTTCCGGCCCTCCCGTCCAGTTTAAGAACCCATTGTGGCGCTCGAGTCAAAAAGTTTGCCCACCCCTGGTCTATGACATTCTTCTCCCTGCCACCCCTCACCCCACCTCCCCGCCCCGCGCCCCCCATCCCCGTTTACACCGGTGAACGCCAGGCACTGAGCCCTGCACAGGTGGAGAGGATGAGCCTCCCACACGAGGATAACAAAGAACCTAAATTGCTCGGCGCTGTGGCTAAGCCACCCAGCTTTTCAGGGCCGTTCACACTGGTAGCAGACTTCCTGTCCACTTAAGTTAAAGTAAGATGACATAAAAAGAGACGAGACAACTAAGAACATGGGGTTCCTTTTTACCAAAAGGCATGGACTGCTGGAGTATTGGCACTTCTTTTGGTCTTACGTGCTTTTGTTGTGTGTTAACCGAATAGGAAAGTGAAGATGAACTGGACCACCATGAAGAAGCAGGGGGACCCCTCAGAGAAGATCATCAAGACACCCAAGGTAGAGACACAGCTGGGCTGGGCTTTAGAATCTTACCACAGTAGCTGCCGGATGAAGTTCGCCCGCTCAAGGACGCTAATGGGGAGTGACCACCCTTCCATTTCCTCCCAGGTCATGGGTTGGAGTCAGAATGCAGACCAAAGTGCTCAGTCTAACTCTCATGGGTTCTTAGTGCATCACAAGCCAACTGATTGATAATAACATGCGCTTACTTACTGAACGATTTCCTTCCTGCCAGTGGCTGCAGATGGATGGAAGAGAGTGGAGACTGGGGGAGGTGGGGGGGGGCGGGTTACAAAAGGCCCCGCAGGCACCTCCCTCTGTTTCCTGCTTTCACAGGGGCTTGGACATGCAGGTGAGGGAGCTGCGGTTCCCGGCCTGGAGGGATAATATCCCGTCATCAGACAGGGAGCAGCACCTTTAGAGACCCAGAGCTGCTTGAGGGCGGCCTCCTCCAAAAACGATGCTCCATTTCATAATGATGATGAGTCTACTGGGCCCAGAACTGGGCTTTTTGGCAGAGTTAATAGTCGCAGTCCCTGAGCGAGACACTAGCTCTCCCCTGGGCGTACCTGCTGGGTGACGTACCTCTCCACGTGCTGCTGGGCGACGCTGCGTGGGGTAGGCTCGGGCAGCAGAGCTGTTCTCTCTCCTCCTCGCTTCTTGCAGGAGTGAAAGCACGTGTGAGAGACTCGAGTTCTCAAGGAGTGAAGCAGGGTGGGCCCGCCTGGGTTCTGCTTGTGGTTTGCTGTACAAAGGCGTCCAGCAGAGGGAGCAGGTGCGAGCTGAAATCCTGCGCTGCCCACTAGGCTTGCGCCCAGGCCTGGGTGTGCCCACTCAGAAGGGCTCCTTTGCCCACGTGGCCCTCGTACTGGGGCGCCTTTTCCCCAATTCACGTCAGATGCTCTGTTTAGGCTACAGCAGCGTTCTGGGCACCTGAGTGGAGAGCACGGGCCCTGGAATAGGACTACCTCCACCCCCACCTCCACCTCTCTGCCTCCGTGCCCGCAACTGAGGCTGGAACCGCAAGGTTGCCTGAAGACTAAATGA
The DNA here is from genome assembly GCF_964212035.1 of Myotis nattereri. Taxonomy (NCBI): domain Eukaryota; kingdom Metazoa; phylum Chordata; class Mammalia; order Chiroptera; family Vespertilionidae; genus Myotis; species Myotis nattereri. Next base: position 10,365,212 of record NC_138082.1, read on the forward strand.
AGTAATTCGCGTACCGTAGTCCTTCAGTGACTCTCCCTGGGGCACCTGGACCCCCGTGGGTGAGAGAGACCAGGGGAGCTTACTGGAGATGAATGTGCAGTCGTGGGCTTGGGATTTCACCCTGAACCTGATCTTTTTCTGTGTGCATCTTTTGCTATAGCTTTCACTTGGCATTCTAGACAAAAGTAATTTTCATACTCATTTAAAAAGGCTTCACTGCTCTGCATATGAGACAATACCATATTACGGTCGCCCAACCCCTGGGTTTGGTGGAGCTTTTCAGCAAGGTTTCTGCTAACACAAGTATCCTGCCGCCTCCATTTTCACAGCTAACTGAGTGACAACAGCTAGGGAAACTCGCCCCAGGCCTCACATCTTCCGTAGCATAAATCCATGTGCGGAATGTGAACCCTGACGAGGATCCCAGGTCCCCGCCAAGGGCAATAGAGGGTAAACAGCACAGAACATGGCCGAATCTAAGCAACAACCAAGTCAGTCAAACACATTACCTGCCTCATGGCAGCGGGCAGGCTGCAGCTGAGCTCCATAAAGGTCATTCACACAGTCCTTAATGCAGCGAAATGTCACTGCAGAACATTAAAGAAGGCATTTGCCTGTCAGGAACGATAAATGCTAATGTTTAAAAAGAATTTCTAGCCCTATCGGGTTTGGCTCAGTGGATAGAGCATCGGCCTGCAGACTGAAGGGTCCCAGGTTCGATTCTGGTCAAGGGCATGTACCTGGGTTGCGGGCACATCCCCAATAGGGGGTGTGCAGGAGGCAGCTGATCGATGTTTCTCTCTCATTGATGTTTCTAACTCTCTATCCCTTCCCCTTCCTCTCTGTAAAAAATCAATAAAATATATTTTTTTTTTAAAAATATATTTTTTTAAAAAAAAAGATTTTCCAATCTTTTAAAAATAGTAGGTGTGGAAGGGTTGGAGAGTACTATTTAGGCAGCATTACAGTGATCAGCAGCATTGATTATGCAGCCTGATTCCCTGGGTTCAAATCCTAGCTCCACCACTTACTGTGTGGCCTTGAGTAAGTTACTGAACTTCTCCGGGCTTTTTTTCCCCATCATGTGTAAAATGGGGACACTAACAGTACTTATCTCATGGGGTGGTTGTGACATAAAGGAGTTAATAACCTTCTGGCCCTTTAAATATAGTTCCTCATGTTGTGACCCAACCATAAAATTATTTTTGTTGCTACTTCATAACTGTAATGTTGCTACTGTTATGAATCGTAATGTAAATATCTGATATGCAGGATGTATTTAGGCGACCCCTGTGAAAGGGTCGTTCGACTGCCAAAGGGGTCTCGACCCACAGGTTGAGAACCGCTGAGTTAATGTGTCAGGGGCTTATAAGAATGCCTGATGCAGAATAAGGACTCACTAAAGATTAGCTATTAATCTATTTCTTTAAGACTTTAATTTTAGTAGCCATGAATTGCACTTTGTCAGGAGGGACTTTCTCTAAGTTGGTAACATGATGATTTTTTTAAAATATATTTTTATTGATTTCAGAGAGGAAGGGAGAGGGGAGAGACAGAAACATCAATGATGAGAGAGAATCACTGATCAGCTGCCTCCTACACACGCCCTACTGGGGATCGGGTCTGAAACCAGGCATGTGCCCTTGACCTGAATCGAACCTGGGACCCTTCAGTCCGCAGGCCGAGGCTCTATCCACTGAGCCAAACCAGCCAGGACCGTGATGATTTCTTTACTTTCCAAATCAGCCTCAGTGGGTGGGGATCGCTCTGGGGGGACTGATTGAGTCCTCTCTGTAAGTCCTTTTTTGCTTAAATCCAGGTGTGGGTAGCAGACCCAATCTGAGAAAGCAGCCTTACCAGCCTCTGCATTCTGTGGAAGGTTATGTACTAGTTTATCTGATTTTAGCCTCTCTGTAACCTTATGAGATAAAGTACATGATCCTGTTTCACAGATAAGGAAAATGAGGCTCAGAGAGGTTAGGCAACCTGCCCAAGGTAACAGCCAGTAAGCGGAGGAGCTGAGGTATGAACTCGGGTTCCTATCACTTCAAGCCGTTGGCTTTTTAAAAGAGCTGTAACGACATCCGTGTGTTTCTGATTAGGAAATAGGTACAAAGTCAGAAATGTCACAAAATTATGGCAGCAGTTTTTTTAAGCCAGCATGAATCTGGGAGATTATTTAAAATCTCTAGAAATCGTTTCATATTACAGATAAATGAAGTTGAGGTCTAGAAGTCAAGACAATTATGCAAATTGCCGCTAATTATTAAAACCAAGGCAATCCAGGTCTCTACGCAGTGTTTGTGGGTGTTTAGTTCAATTTAGCTTCGTTTTCATGGCCTTTGCTCAGGGTCAGTCCTGCCCCCAGGAGTAAACAGCTCCAGAAAGACACAAGTGTACTGACTGCCCAACCTGTGCAAAGAAGTGAGGGGTAGCCCGTGGTGCAAAGGTTTCTCTTAAAGCGGTGGAGAAAACAGAGACCAGAGTGTGTGCTCAGAGGCAGTGCCCCTGCCCCTAGAATCTGCAGCCTGGAAGGTGAGACCACTGCAGTGTCACCTCATGATGCTGGCCGGGGCTTCTCGCTCCCTGGACTGCTCCGTGCAAGGCCTGTGCAATCACTGGGCACGGCCAAGCTCTGCTATCTGGAGCCCCGGTACTGGGTTCAAAGAGCTGGCTAGTCCTCAGCAACCCACGTGACCTACACACTCTGTTGCTGCTTTATTTTTCCTTCTAGAAAGTTCTCCTCCAGAGCAGGAAGTGGTGCCTCCTTAAGAATGTTTCTGGCCGTAGCTGATTTGGCTCAGTGGATAGAGTGTCCGCCTGCAGACTGAAGGGCCCCAGGTTCAATTCTGGTCAAGGGCACATGCCCAGGTTATGGGCTCAATACCCAGTAGGGGGCATCAATGATCCTCTCTCATCATTGATGTTTCTACCTCTCTCTCCCTTCCTTTCTGAAATCAATAAAAATATACTTTTTAAAAAACAAATAGAATGTCTCTGGCTCGCTCCATCAGCCCAGGATGAGAACCTCAGGACACAGCTATTGCCCTTGACCCTGAAAATTCTCTTCACCTTCCAGGAAGTAAAGCTCACTTCTATTTTGACACCAAATTATTCAAAACCAAACAAGAACAATATAAAAAAGGAAATTTATAGACCAATTTCACTTATGATCAAAGATGTAAAACTCCTATAAAATATTAGCCAATGAAATCTTTAGATCTATCTAGATAGATAGATAAAAATAGATAAACATATAGGTATATAGATATAATGACTGAATTCATTTATCCCAGGAATTCAGAAAAGATGATCTGACATTTGAAAACATGTTTATGTAATTCACATCAAGAGGTAAAAAAAATTATTTACCAAAAACTTGCAGTAAACATCACACTTCAATGGTCGAACTTTAGAAGTATTCTCTTTAGAAGCAGGACTAGGATAAGGATGCCCTCGCTCATTGTTTCTATTTCAACACTGTACCAGCACAGGAGGGAAAGGGAAAGGAAAAGGATGAAAAGAAGGAAATAACACTGTCATTATTCCCAATAGTATTACTTACATGGAAAATCCGAGGGCCTCTACGGAGATAAGCTATTAAAAGACAAACCATTAAAAGACCCCAAAATTCAGCAAGATTACTAAATGTAGATCAATAAATAAAAGTCATTGGTGGGAAAAGGTTGTTTTAAAACATAAAGCATGATTTATAATGCAATTTTGAAATAATTGTTATGGGAAAACCCCAAACATACACAAAGGTGAATAGAACAGTACAATGAATCCCAAGTCCCCATCTCCTGGCCAATATTGTTCACTTACATCCCCAACTCATTCCTCCTTTCCATGTTATTTCTAAGCAAATTCCAGGCTCATATCCTTTTACCATATACTTGAGTATGTATCTCTAAAAGATAAGAAAAGACTCTTTTGACATAACCATAGCAATATCACTATTGCATCTAAGAATTAGAATTATTCTTTAATGTATTTGAATATTCAATCAGTTTTTTCAGTGTTCTAATTGTTTCACAATTGTTACAGTTGTTTTAGAACTCATTGCAATGGGTTATATGACCTTTAAGTCTTACTTAATTGATAGGTTCCCCTCCATGCCTGCCTCCCTTTTAGTTTATTTTTAGGAAATGGAGTCACTTGTTCTGTAGAGTTTCTCTCAATTTAGATGTTGCTGGCTGCATCCTCATGGTGTAGTTTCACAGGTTCCTCTGTCTTCTGTATTTCCTTTAAGTTCGTACTTAGATCTAGAGTCTAGAGACTTGATCACAGACAGGTTTGGTTTTTCCTTTTGGCAAGTCCACTTCATGGAGGGCGTGTGTTCTTCCATCGGGACACTTAATATTTGCTTGTCTCTTCATGATGCCAACCATTACTTATCCTTTCATCCATGAGAGGTTGCAAAATAGTGATGGTGAAATTCTATCATTCTTTCTTCACTTATTATTTGGGAAACTCTTACAAAAAGAAACTTCCCTCTTCTACTGTTTAGTTATCCAGTGGTTCAGTTTATGTAGGAAGGCAGGAAAAATGTAATTTTTAAATATAATGCTATATATATATATATTGCTATATATATATAGCAATAAACCTAAAAAAGGGCATGTCAGTTTCATGAAGAAATGATAAAATTGTATTAAATTAAATAAAAATAGACCTGAATACATACAATTTTCTATATAATGCTGTATATAATGTTCATAGATAGGAAGATTCACTATCATAAAGATGACAGTTCTCCCTAAATTAATCCATAAATTCAATGCAATTCCAATTTTTTAAAATATTTTTTATTGCCCTAGCCAGTTTGGCTCAGTGAGTAGAGCCTCGGCCTGTGAGCTGAAGGGTCCCAGGTTCGATTCCAGCCAAGGGCACATGCCTGGATTGCGGGCTCGATCCCCAGTGTGATTTCAGAGAGGAAGGGAGAGGGAAAAAGAGATAGAAACATCAATGATGAGAGAAATTAATTGATCGGCTGCCTCCTGCACGCCCCACACTGAGGATTGAGTCTGCAATCTGGGCATGTGCCCTGACCGGGAACCAAACCATGACCTCCTGGTTCATAGGTCGATGCTCATCCACTGAGCCACACAAATTGGCGGGGCTCAATTCCAACTTTTAAAAATGCCCCAATAGGGTTTTTGGTGGAACATGGTAAGTTGATCCCGAAAGTCATAAAGAGGAGTCAAAAATGCCAATATGATTTTGAAGAAGAGCAAAGTGGAAGAGTTTGCTCAACAAAATATTAAAATTTACTTTAAAGCTAAATGACATTGCTTAGAGACAGACAGAAGAGTATAGAGAATCGGGGGGGGGGGGGCGGGGGGATGCACTCACATATGGCAAAGTGGCATTTAAAACAGTGGGGAAAGAAAGGGCTGTCTCCAGGGACCAGGATGCTCCGTTCCTAAAGAGAGGGCCCCTCACCTGACCTGCTTCAGGGAGAACAGGGAGGTGCGAGTCCTTTCTGTACCCGCTGTTTCTCAGGGTCCTTCAGCTTAGACTATTCAATACGCCAAGGTGACATATTTTGGAATAGCATGTTTTGAACCCTGTCAACTGGTAAGTACCAAGTTTAAGAGAATGGTTAACTCTGGGGGGGAGAGCGAGGGAAGTGACATTGTATATGCTCGAATGAAGTCTTGGACTATTTATTTCTTTGGGGAAAATGTGGATCAAATATGGCAAAATGTTAAGATTTCACAAAGTTAGGTGCTGAGAACATGGGTAATCATGATACAGTATTTTTTTTATACTCTGCATTCTTAAAATATTTTACAGATTTTTTTAATACAGTGAAAAGTTGTAAATGTAACTCAAAATACTGCCTTGGTTATTTCAGTACTTCCTAAATATCAGGTTATTTTATTAGAGAGAGAAAAAAAATCACCTTGCTATGGTTCCCATCCCAAAACGGACAGGGTTTCGATTCTAATCAAAATGGTGAGATGACACCGGTGCAGAACCTCAGCTCTTGGTCAATACAAACGCGCCCTCTGCTGGTCCTGTCGTGCCCTGTTCAGAATAGCGGTGGGGAGCAGTGGCTGTCCAATGACACAGCTTTTTCTGAGCCAGCCATGCTAACGAAAGACACCCTCACAGAATTCCCCTTATCACGAAATACTATAATCAGCTCTCATGCTCTGTTAATGTTACATGCTACTCAAGACAAATTCCAAGATTCCACTTCAGTCAACTTCTCAGTGTCCTCAGTGAATGCGACCTTGTGCATTCAGTTTTGTCCCCACCCCAAAGCCTGCAGGTTGGTGTATACGCCACCCTTAATGTGTGGGAATGGCAGAAGGAAGCCCAAGTTGGAAAGAGGCTCTGGGGTGGGGGGCACCGGGACAACAACTGAACACGGAAAGATAGATTAACTGTATTATTAAGAGACTGATGCTGGCAGGGTGACTTTTTCTTTTCAAATCTTTCATTAAATTATAATACCTTTAAATAAAATTGAGAAGAAATAAACTAATTCGTGCAAGCATCTATTGCTCAAAGAGAATGAGAAAAATACGGGGATTGAATATTAGAGTCCGACCTTCAAAAAGATTTTTCGTTTTAGTTTTGTTTTGTTTGCTGTTAACATCCATCTTCCCCACCAGACCTTAAGCTCCCTGAGGCCAGGGTGTGTGTCCGTCCTACTCACCACTATATTCCCAGCACCTAACACAATGCTGGCAGGTAGTAAGTATTTCAAAGGTGACATGTTTGGTTTTAGTCATTTATAGTACATCCATATGATGAAATGCTGTGCTGCTATTAAAATCATTTTTAAGAATACTTATGATACAGGAAAGTATAATAACATAGAAGTACACTATTTATCAATTCTATTAAAATGTTAGTGTATAATTCGTATTTGTACGTGAAAGTAAACATGCCAAATTCTTGGCAGCAGTTGTATCAGGGCAGAGTGATTATGGGTGAGGTATTTGTTGTTGTTATTTACCAGGTGCCAGCACTGTTTTAAGCACTTTATTGTATTAATATATATTTTGTTAGGCTTTTAGCGGCGTTATTCAGGGACGATTAACATATATAAATGGGACCTATTTAAATTGTACAATTAGATAGGTTTTGTTGTGTTCAATATTACGATTTATTTTTTTCCTGCAAAGATCTTTTTTTTTAAATATATTTTATTGATTTTTTACAGAGAGGAAGGGAAAGAGATAGTTAGAAACATCGATGAGCGAGAAACATCCATCAGCTGCCTTCTGCACACCTCCTACTGGGGATGTGCCTGTAACCAAGGTACATGCCCTTGGCCGGAATCGAACCTGTGACCTTTCGGTCCGCAGACCGACGCTCTATCCACTGAGCCAAACCAGTTAGGGCTCCTGCAAAGATCTTAATGCACAATGGGGGGAAAGGGAGACATATGTAACACAACAATAAAGTTTTTTTTTAAAGATTTTAATGCAGTCAACTTTGCTTTTTCTTAGATTTTAATTTTGTATAATTACAAAATTGTCTGTCATTGAAACATTAAGCATAGCTATGATTTTGAGTTTTTCCCAGTTTTATGAGGATATAGACTTACAACACTGTATTAGTTTAAGGTGAATAACATAATGATTTGATATATGTATAGATTGCAAAGTGATTATCACAATAAGTTTAGTTAGCATACATCAGCTCATATAGTTAACAATTTTTTTTCTCGTGAGGAGAACTTTTGAGACTTACTATATAAGTGTTGATATATCTATACACCCATGAAACCACCCACCACAATCGAGATAAAACATTTATCACTCCCAAACATTTCCTCATGCCCACCCCTTCCAGCCTCCCTCATCCCCAGACAATCACTGATCTTCTTTCTGTCACTATAGATTCATTTACTTTTCTAGAATTTTATGCAAATGGAATCATACCATATGTACTCTTTTTTGTCTGGTTTCTTCCACTACATAGTTCTTTTGAGATCCATCCATGTTGTTGAGTGTATCACTACTTCATCCTTCTTACTGCGGAGGAGTATTGCATTGTATATACACACCAGTTTGTTCATCATTCCCCTGTTGATGGACATATGGGCTGTTTCAAGTTTTCAATTATTGCAAATGAATTATTACTATGCACATTTGTGTACAAGTCTTTGTATCAACATAGGCTTTCATTTCTGTTGGATAAAATACCTGAAAGTATAATGGGTAGATGGCATGATATATAATATTTCACTTCTTTTTTTAAAAAATATATTTCTTTATTGATTTCAGAGGAAGGAAGAGGGAGAGAGAGATAGAAACATCAATGATAAGTGAGAATCATTGATTGGCTGCCTCCTGCACGCCCCCTACTGGGGATCGAGCCCACAACCCGGGCATGTGCCCTTGGCCAGAATCGAACCTGGAACCCTTCAGTCCAGAGGCCGACACTCTATCCACTGAGCCAAACCAGCTAGGGCTAATATTTAATTTCTTAAGAAACTGTCAAACTATTTTCCTAAGTGGTTGTACCATTTTACATTCCAGCCAGCAGTGTATGAGAATTCCAGTTCCTCCGTGTCCTTGTCAACTCTTGTGTAGTCGGTCTTTTTCATTTTAGTCATTCTAATAATTATGTGTCTATGGGGGAGGGGGTGTTCTTCTTTATGCTTTTTTGTGTTTTCCAAATTTTTGCAATAACCTGTATCTTCCATCATTTAAAAATTGTTTATAGTAACTAAAATAAAAGCTAGCTGATAGTCCAATATGAAGTCTTAATCTAGAGATTCTTCTCATTTTAAAAGAGCTACACAGTATGGTCTTTGGCGTCCCCAGCGAAGAGTACCAACTGTGTGAACTGCATGAGCCTTCCTCCTACAACAACATTTCTGTGTTTTTTAATCAATTTTCTTTTTAATGTTATCACCACACAGGGTTTTAAGAAAAATATAAGTACACATAAACCTTCCAGTCTATTTTTTTCTATTTTCTCCTCCAGACCTTATTCATCTACATACATATTTTACATAATTCTAACATACTATAGTTTATATTGTCATTGTATAATATCTTCCATACTGCTCACTTATCTTACAACCATAATTTTATTTTTATTTTTATTTTTTGTTAATCTTTCTTTTTTAATTAAATCTTTATTGTTCAGATTATTACATTTGTTCCTCTTTTTTCCCCCCATAACTCCCCTCCTCCCAGTTCCCGCCCCACCCTCTGCCCTCACTCCCCACCCACTGTCCTCATCCATAGGTGCACGATTTTTGTCCAGTCTCTTCCCGCATCTCCCACACCCCTTTCCCCCCCAAGAATAGTCAGTCCATTCCCTTTCTATGTCCCTGATTCTATTATAATCACCAGTTCATTCTGTTCATCAGATTATTTATTCACTTGATTCTTAGATTCACTTGTTGATAGATGCATATTTGTTGTTCATAATTTGTATCTTTACCTTTTTCTTCCTCTTCCTCTTCCTCTTCTTAAAGGATACCTTTCAGCATTTCATATAATCCTGGTTTGGTGGTGATGAACTCCTTTAGCTTTTTCTTATCTGTGAAGCTCTTTATCTGACCTTCAATTCTGAATGATAGCTTTGCTGGATAAAGTAATCTTGGTTGTAGGTTCTTGGTATTCATCACTTTGAATATTTCTTGCCACTCCCTTCTGGCCTGCAAAGTTTCTGTTGAGAAATCAGCTGACAGTCGTATGGGTACTCCCTTGTAGGTAACTGACTTTCTTTCTCTTGCTGCTTTTAAGATTCTCTCTTTGTCTTTTGCTCTTGGCATTTTAATTATGATGTGTCTTGGTGTGGTCCTCTTTGGATTCCTTTTGTTTGGGGTTCTCCGCGCTTCTTGGACCTGTAAGTCCATTTCTTTCACCAGGTGGGGGAAGTTTTCTGTCATTATTTCTTCAAATAGGTTTTCAATATCTTGCTCTCTCTCATCTTCTGGCACCCCTATAATTCTGATGTTGGTACGCTTGAAGCTGTCCCAGAGGCTCCTTACACTATCCTCGCATTTTTGGATTCTTTTTTCATTCTGCCCCTCCGGTTGGGTGTTTTTTGCTTCCTCGCATTTCAAATCATTGACTTGATTCTTGCGCTCCTCTGGTCTGCTGTCGGGAGTCTATAATATTCGTTATTTCAGTCCATGTATGCTTAATTTCTAGTTGGTTCCCCATCATAACATCGAGGGTCTCATTAGTTTTCTTGTAGATCTCATTAAGTTTATCGGCGGCTTCTAAACAGTTCTTGAGAGACCTTAAAAGTGTGGTTCTGAACTCTATATCTTCCATTGACAATTTTGTCCTGTTTCTTTGTCTCCACATTTTGTTATGCTTTCTTGGTGCACCCCCTAGTGGTCTTTGTGCACAGTCTTGTAGTTAAGCCTTGATTGTTGTAGCTAATACCAGGGAGGGTTTGACCTCCAGGCCAAGTGGCTGTGAGAATCAGCTGTGTCTGCAGTGAGAGAACTTCTGTCCTCTAGGGAGGTGCTAATCTAGCCTTTGCCTGAGGCTATCCGGCAAATGCCTCTGTGCAGGGCTTGGGCGGGGCGGGTCGCACAGGATCAACAGGGTGGGCCGGAGAGAGCAGTTATGGCTGCTCTCAGTCCTGTCCCCAGGGGCTCTGCCTCTCTGAGTCCTGCAAACCTCGGAAAGAAAGCTGCACTCGCTCTGACCGAAGCCAGACAGTCCCGCTTCTCCCGTTTGAGTCTGGGTCCCTAAAGGCTCGCCTGTATCTGGAGCTCAGAGTCTGCGACTCCCTCCCGATTGAAAACGCCAACCGCGACCTCTGCCGCCAGCCCGCTCCTCGCACTCCGCACCTCAGAATTTGACTTCAGCACTGCGCCTCCTCTGAGTGTCCGTATGCGTTTCTCTTTCCTCCTAGTTGTAGGACTTCCACTCAGCCAGCATTCCTGTGGTTCTGGGTGATGTCCATTCCGTCTTTTGGTTTCACTTTTGAAGTAGTTGTTCAAGGCAGCAAACTCCGGCGTTAACCTATGCCGCCATCTTGGTTCTCCCCACAACCATAATTTTAAACGTCAAATTAATGCATCATAAATTACTTCCCTAATCCCCATTGTTGAGCTGTTTTTAATTTTTTACTATTAATAATAAAGTTGTAATAAATAAGTTGGTACAAAAGGCTATTTCTTCCTTTGAATTATCTCCTTATGATAAATACCCAGGAGTGAGATCCCCAATCAAAGACCAGACATTTCTCTGGTTCTTGATACATACTTTCCCAAAGGGTCTTATTAATTTTAATGTCATGTGCCAGCACTGATTTCTGCAGTATTTGCTAATTTCCTGGGTACAGCTTCTCTCACTGTTCTAATTTGCATGCTTTTGACTGCTTACCAGGTAGACATTTTCCCATGTTGGGGACCACTGACTGTTGTCCTTTGCTGAGGAAGGATGCTCTCTGTTTTCACAGACCCAGAGCCCAGGAGTGCGACCCTGGACCCTCTCAGTGCTTCCTGGGCTGAAAGCATCCAGAGGCCTGAGGTAGACACTGTCCCAAAGGCGTAAGTGTTCAAAGTTGGAATGACGTGGACTTCTCTGCTTTTATTTTGTTTTTAACATATATTTTATGGATTTCAGAGAGGAAGGGAGAGGGAGAGAGAGATAGAAACAGCAATGATGAGAGAGAATCATGGATTGGCTGCCTCCTGCACGCCCCACACTGGGGATGGTGCCTGCAACCCTGGGCATGTGCCCTGACCTGGAATCGAACCGTGACCTCCTGGTTCATAGGTTGACACTTAACCACTGACCCTCACTGGCCGGGCTTGTTTATTTTTCTTAATTCAGAAAAATACCAGAGAGAGAGAACAAAAAAATTGTTTAATCAGGAGGAAAGGAAAAAAGAACACCAACACTCCACAAAAGTCATTATAGACAGTGTGATTAAAGAGCAGACTTTCAGGCTTGATACAGAGATTATTGAATGTGGAAGGGAAAAAAGCAACACGGTCAGGTTTGCGGTTCTCCTTTACAGCATACCTGTTCCTCGGGGAAAATAAATGTTTTCCCAGACCTAAATTCTAAAGGATACCTCTGTGGGTTTTTATAGAGTGACATTGAGTGATTTAAAGACTCATATATTTACAGGAAAATTCCATTTACCTCATTGGACAAATATTTCTGAAGTTTCTATAGTAAGGCCCTGTGCTAGCACAGCACAATAAATACAATACTGATGTACCTAAAAAAGAAAGTGCCCAGAACCAGGCCTGGCACACAGCACACAGCTATAGCTGCGCCGTTCCTGAAATCCATATGGCTGTTTCTAATGACCTTTTCACCCAGAGAAAATAAGTCAGTTGTCCACAAGGCACACTGTCGGTGACAACAATTCTATTGGGGCTCAAACTAACACAGCACTTGACCTTTTGGTGGCTGAATTTGACCAAGATTAGAATTCCAAGGGCATGCAGGAATGGATGGGTAGTTGCATCTTCTTATGCGATCTTTCTTAAAGGTCACCTTATTTTTCAGCTATGCCTTTGGTAGAAGAAATTTCAGTTAGATAATCCGATGTCATTCAACTGAGGGTGTAAACATGCAATCCCAAAGAGGCAAACTATTTTCCCTGCTACCTAAGTTTTAGAATTGAGCCTGAGACAATCCCAAAAGGGAAGGCCAAATTTTCTCATCTTCCTTATTCAGGCTAAGTGTGTGAAATGCCCACCAAGTGTGTGAAATGGCCAGGTGTGTGAAAGGTCAAGTTGGCCAGGTGTGTGAAATGGTTGAGTATGTGAAATGGCCAGGTGTGTGAAATGGCCAGGTGTGTGAAATGGCCAGATATGTGAAATAGTTGAGTGTGTGAAATGGCCAGGTATGTGAAATGGTTGAGTGTGTGAAATGGTCAAGTGTATGAAATGCCCACCAAGTGTGTGAAATGCCCACAAGTGTGTGAAATGGCCACAAGTGTGTGAAATGGCCGGGTGTGTGAAATGCCCACAAGTGTGTGAAATGGCCAAGTGTATGAAATGCCCACCAAGTGTGAGAAATGGCCAGGTGTGAGAAATGGCCAGGTGTGTGAAATGGCCAGGTGTGTGAAATGGCCAGGTATGTGAAATGGCCAGGTGTGTGAAATGGCCAGGTGTGTGAAATGGCCAGGTGTGTGAAATGGTCAGGTATGTGAAATGACAGAGAACAAGTGCTCAGTCAATGTTCACATTCTCTCTTCCTTGTCCGCTAGAGTTTTCTCTTTAGTTTGGTCCTGTTGGTTTGCTTTTTTCAAAGGGGCAAAGATGATGACATATTCCATCTGCACAGAAGACTCGCAGAACCTGGGCCTGAGTCCCCAGGGAGGTTGGGTCCTGTCGACACACCTCTTCTTCCAAAGAAAAAAGAAGGGAAGACGAAACCAAGATTGTCCAAGCAGCAAACACCAGCCAGCATCAGTCGTGTGAGTGTAAAGACCTAGGAGCTTGGTCAAAAAGCCCCACCTGGCTCATGCTCCCAGCAGGGCTCCCACCATCACTGTGTAGATTGCTTACTATAGAAAGGCACCTGACAAAGCCAGCGAATTGGAGCTGAAATCCAGTCTTTGGCCTGCTCACCATGTCCTGCCCCCCGGCACTGGGCTGCATCCCCCTGAAGGACAGGGTGCCTGTTTCTAATTCCTACAAAGGTACTAAAAGGAAACTTCCATTTTCCTTCGCTTACACCACCTCTGACACCAAATGCGTGGGGGTTCTCCTCACAACAACCAATTCTCCAGCTCTCGAGGACACCAACGGGGTGTCCTACGCTTCAATTCTGACAGTAAGTACCCGGAGTTCGTCCAGGCCCAGCACACTCAGGGCTCAGTCCCACAGACTGCCCCACTTCAGATGTCAATCACAAGTCTCAGGTGGTTGCCTATGCTTCTGACCAACAAGCTTTAGATAGGGGATTCTCACCCTCCAGTCCCAAAGGTTTGATAATGTGCTAGAATGGCTCACAAAACTCAGGGAAACCTTTACTTTTGCTATTACTGATTTATTACAAAGCTTATGATAAAGGACACAAGTGAATAGCCAGATGAAGAAATGCATAGGGCAAAGTCCAGAATGGTCCCAACTGCAGGAGCTTCTTCCCCGTGGAGTTTGGGGTCTGTCACCCCGCCAAGCATGTGGATGTGTCCACAACCCAGCAGCTCTCTGAACTCCTTTGGTTTGGATTTTCATGGAGGCTTCATTACACAGACGTGGTGGATTACATCATTGGCGAAGGGCGATTAACTCAAACTCCAGCCCTTCTCTCCCCTCTGTGGTTGGGGGTGTGGGGCTAAAAGGTCCAACCCTCTAATCACCTGGTTGCTTCCCTTGGCAACCAGTCCCCCCCCCCCCCCCCCCCCCCCCCCCCGCTTAGGGACTTTCCAAAAGTCTCGTCATTAACATAATCTCAGGTGTTGTTGAAAGGAGCCTGGTATGAATAACAAAACATACTCCCTTTATGCTCCAGAAATTACAGGATTTAGGAGCTTTGTGCCATGGACTGAGGACGGAAGGCCAAATGTATTATTTCTTATTATGTCACCATATCATAGGTACTGAGTGGGTAGCTATGACCCTGCTCTGCCATCCTCTCTTAGAAGGAACCTCCATGTTGTTCCAGCCTACAGGGAAAGTTTAAGGCTTCCTGAAAGTGAGCAAATGATGCAGCAGTGAATAAAGCTGGCTTTGATTTAAACCACTTAGCCAGTAATCGTGGCAACAGCCATCTATCAAAGGTGAAAACTGCTTCACTTTGATCCTGCTCTGTAGACCATGATTTAGCATCAAAAAAAGGGGGCAGATCATAAAATACACTCTATTCCTCTTTTCTCCTGTGAAATTATACCTCGTAGTTGAAAATCAAAGGCCGAACCTTAGGCTCCACACTCTCCAAGACCTGCTCTTCTGCTTCATCTGGAACCCACACGCATTCCATTCAAAGCCATTCCATCTTGTTCAACATAATCTCCCTTTGATTCCCCCCCCCCCCTTTTCCTACATGTATCATGGTCCCTGAATCATAGTCCATTTCCTTACATGTTCACCTTCAGGAGGAGATGGAGTCGATTGACAATGTCAAGAGAAAGAAAAGAACTAAGGCAGACAAGTCTAAGGTGCCCAATGGGGACAGAGAAGGAAAGGTCCACATAGAAACGAAGACTGTTGTTGGTAAGCGACTGTGCTGGGGGCTGGGAGTTGTCATTGATAATCAGTGTGGATCCTATGGAACAAATTCTGTTCTGAGTCTCCTAGACCACCACGGCTACGACGGTGTTGTCATGTCAATGTCTCAGTAGACAGGGGCAGAGGAAACTGGCCTTGCCTAGAGACCTGTGATCACTGAGAGAGAGAATGATAACAATATGAGCACCTCTTTTCTGAGTACCCACTGTATTAGGAGCTCTGCATACATGATATCGTACCACCCCCACATCTTGATAAAAATATTATATACTATTCTACATTATTCACATATAGAACAACTACTATTACATCATGTAGTAGTTGAAGCTCAGAGAGTTTGGGTGACTGGCATAAGATCAAACAGATCCAACAGTATCATGGTCAACCCAGGGCCTGACCCTGCCATTTGATTCCAAACACATGCCATGACCTCGGCCTCATGACCTAATAACTAAATCATCATCTGAGAAGTGGGCAGGGAGAGCATCTGAGAAGGGAACGGATGCAACCAGCTCAGAGTGACCCCAGCAACCATTTTTCTTACAAGGAATTCACATTCCTGTGCTTCCAAAGACTTTTATATATATATATATATATATATATATATATATATATATATATATATATATATATATATATATATAAAACTGCTCCTGTTCTTCTCTGGCCACCTGATTCAGAATGCCCTCCAAACAAATCAAAGGATATAAGAAAGGGTGGCATTAAATAGTCTCCTGGGCCAGATTTATTTTCAAGATTTGCTTTTTTAAAGTCTTGCTGAGTCCATGTTGTTGTAGCCCATGGCTTGGATGGCAGTGGCAGAACTGGAAGAAGGAAATACTTGTGAGCCCCAGAGGTGAACTGAGGAAGAGTCCTTGGAGCCAGGAAGGCTTAAGCTTTGCCAGGTTACAAAGCTGCCACCTCAAGCCAGCCTCTGGGGGCGTGACCACCCAGCTGTGTCCACAGGCCTCCCCTCTGGAGGTCTTGCCCCCACCATTGGTCAGGGTAAAACAGAACATTTATAGTAGCAAGATTGCTGTATTACAGTTGATCCAAGTAGAATAAGGCAGTGTCTCAAAGGGTAGCCTGTGTACTACCCTTCTTAAAACACTTGGCGTGGTTGTTAGAATGCAGATTCCTACCAAATCAGACTCTAGGAGTGGGAATCAGGAATCTGCATCCTATGAGATTCCATTGCACACTGGCGTGAAAAAGTTGCTGGAGGCTTGGTTGGTGTGGCTCAGTGGTTGAGCATTGACCCATGAACCAGGAGGCCATGGTTCGATTCTCAGTCAGAGCACATGCCCAGGTTGTGGGCTCCATCCCCAGTGGAGCATGCAGGAGACAGCCAATCAACGATTCTCTCTTATCATTGATGTTTCTATCTCTCTCCCTTTCCCCTCCTCTCTGAAGAAAAAAAAAAAAAAAATATATATATATATATATATATATATATATATATATATGCTCTTTTGTGCTCTCTTCGGCAGCACATATACTAAAATTGGAACGATACAGAGAAGATTAGCATGGCCCCTGCACAAGGATGACATGCAAATTTGTGAAGCGTTCCATATTAAATATTAGTATATATACACTGAGTGGCCAGATTATTATGACTGGCCAGATTATTATGACCACCCCATCAATACTTCGTTGGGCCACCTTTTGCCTTCAATACTGCGGCGATTCTTCTTGGCATTGACTCCACGAGATATTGAAAGGTGATGCGAGGAATCTGACACCATGCCTGATGAATAGCACTGTCCAGTTCTGTGAGATTTGATGGTTGTGGAACCAGCTGCCTGATGGCTCTTTTAACTTCGTCCCACAAATGCTCAATTGGATTGAGATCTGGTGATTGTGGGGGCCACCTAAGCAAGGTAAAGCCTCCCTCATGTTCTTGAAACCACTACTGCACAATACAAGCACCGTGGCATGGCGCATTGTCTTGTTGGAAGAAGCCATCTCCATTGGGATACGCCATCAACATGATAGGATGAACTTGATCAGCAACAATACTTAGGTATATTGTGCTATTCAGACGTTTGTAATGATCTGGCCCTCTAGCAACTTCAGCGTGAAATTATAGCTAATTTGCCTACAAACGTCAGGTGGTCATAATAATCTGGCCTCTCAGTGTGTGTGTGTGTGTGTGTTTTATATATATATTTTTGTATATATATTTGTTTTATATATAAAACAAAGTTACTGAAAAGGATGCATAGAGATCATGTTTACTTAGCCACACCTCTGTCCCTGACTCTTCTCACCCAGGAAAGTCAAAGGCCCCAAAGGCTAAAAAGAAACCAGAGCTAGTTCCCAAAGGAAAACAGTCAGGCGTCAAAAGGAAAATGGCACAGAAGGAAAGGAGCCGGGAAACAGCAGCGGAGCTGAGGGGGCCTGATGTCTCCGACGCCCAGGGAACAGAAGAAGGCACCCCAGACAGAGGTCTCCTTCCTTCGGGCTTTGATGCAGAGGAGCCGTGGCTTTCTCCCAGAGCTGATGCTCAGGAGAGCCAGGTTTCAATAGACGGAAGATCACCGCCCACCCCGACTGTGACTGTCACAGGAAACACGGAATCGGAAGAAGACAGAAGCCACGGGGATCCTCCGAAGGTAGGACCCAATGTCGCTCTGGCCAGAGGGACTTCTGTCCTCACTGGTGCAACGGAGAGGTGGGGAAACTGCCCACATTCTACTGCCGTTACAGAAACGGCTCGACTGCAGAATGGTTTCCTTATTAGGCTTTGGTGCCTACTGACTTTCTGAAGAAGCCAGACCTGGTCAAAGTCATAGGGTGGCAAAGGCCCTCTGCAATGATGCATTCTGAGGCTCCCCAACTTCCAGGGCATGTACCCCCGCCTTAAAGAGCAGGAAGTTGGCACAGGAGCCATCTGTAAGGGGCACAGGCCTCACAGTTACAAGGAAAGGTGGGTTCAGGACATCAGAGCCCAGCACATATTCTTGACTTGGCCTGAAGCTCATGCCTTGCTTGCCTCCAAAGGCGATGGAGATACCTCCTTTCTAGAATGCTTTTCAGGGCCCACAGCTGGCCCACAGGCGGCTCCCACACACCTGCCTTTACAGGGTGCTTCTGCATGTCAGAGCCACTTCGTTCCAGGGGCCTTGATTCCAATGTCAAGTATTTAAGAGAAAAACTAAGTGAGTATAAGGAAAATTACCCTTGAAAATCCCTGCAATTAACCAAAAGTAATACCTTCCAGGTACATCTCTCAATAAGACCAAAATAGCCAATTTTTCCTCAGCTATTCCTTCCACTGAGGTGAAAGTGCTGAACTGCATTTAAAAATATTATACCCCCAAAAAAGTTTCTTTAAACTCTACAAAAACACCCAGTTGAACCCCTGTGGTTACACTTGCCTACGTTACATGCATATGGTACAACTCTGCTGAATCTCATTTGATCTTTACAGCCACACTTTTAGGTATGATTAGTTCCACTTTACAGACCTAGAAACTGAGGCTTGCAGGAGCTAAAAGTCTGTTGCCAGGATTATACAACCATTGAGTGGTAGAGCCAAGGCTTAAACCCAGGTCCTTTGACTCCAAAATCAGAACTCTTGTCACTATTTTAAATTATTATGTATTTATTTTATGGCCCATGGTCTTCCAAAAAGGATTTCAGAAAGATGTTTGCTTTATAGGTCTTAGTCCTCCCAGCTGCCTAGGTTACAGAATTCCGCTCTACACAGCAGATGGAAATTTCAAACTGTGTGCAGAACTTTTCTGGGCCTGCTGGACTATCAGAATTTCTTAGATTTTTTTTGTCAACCCGTCGCTCCATGCTGCCTCTGCAAAGGCTAAAAAGCGAGGAAGTTTCACCCCAAGTTGGATACACATGGAAGAGTTGCCTTTCGAGCTTCCCCTCATGGGCATATTTCTGACAAAGGGGCAGCAGGGAGAAAAAAGAACCTTTCATGGAAAAAGTGGGTTTGTCTGGAATGAAACGTGAGTCTGACCCATCTATACCTAAGACTGCCCCTGGTGAATAGCCTTTATCTAGAATCCGGGGTACTCAGCCCTGGCTTCATCAGAGACGCTCTTTAAAACCCTAAATATGATCATTTCATTGAATTGGGTGGGGCCTTGGTCTCACGTAATTTTTCAAACCTCCTCAGGTGATTCTATTGTGCAGCTGGGGGTGAGAAGGCTAGACATACAAACATTCTGGGCCAAACATGATGTTGACACTTTCACTATCCAGTTAATCCCAATCATGGCCCCAAGAGAAAGATGGTATCAAAGAAATGAAGCTGTGGTCTCCAAATCTTGAAGCAAGCAAGAGAGAGACTTGCACCCAGGTCAGTCTGGTCCCAGAGCCCACGCTGGTGGCAGCAGTGTATGCAGCTGAGGTCAGAGTGTGGACACAACTTAATGATTCCATCTCAGAACGGAGACAACCTCATCTGGGGCAAGCGGGGGGGGGGGGGGGGGGGGGGGGGGGGGGGGGCTCGCTGCTGAAACAAGCTCCCCGTAGTCCTTGCATTAAGAACTCTCTGGTTCCTTAGGCTCTCCTGGCCAAGAGGGAGCAGGAGAAAGCTCTCTGGGACAGGCAGCGAGCAGAAAGGGCCGAGATGAGACGGCTGGAGGTGGAGAGGAAGAGAAGGGAGCAGGAGGAGCAGAGGCGACTCCGGCAGGAGCAGCTGGAGAGGGCAGAGAAGATGGAGGAGGAGCTGGAGCAGCGCCGCCGCGCAGAGGAGATCCGGTGGGTCCAGCCGCAGCCCGAGGCCATGGCCGCGTTAGGAAGCAGAAGGAAAAGGCCATGTTAAGGGTTGAAGTTGGTTCTGCAGCTCATGCCCCGAAGTAAAGCAGCATGTCTCATTTTGCTCAATCCTCAGCTAGACGAGGAATAACCTGGACCAGAGAAAATATGCGTGTTGGTCGTTAGGGGTTACTGTAGGTCCACGGGGCCTTCCAGGCAGGGCTCTGCGATTCAGTCAAGAAAACATTTGTTGAGCTCTGCCCACATTGTCTGCTTTACACGAGACCTGTTCATGGGCCTTGACTCCGGACTCCGTTCAATCTTCATAGCAACCCTGTGAGATGGGAGTTTTAAAATCCGTGTTATGAAAGTGGGAAAGGAAGTTCTGGGAACTGAAGGCCCTCACCCCAGAGCACGGAGCGGTGCTGAAACAGCCGGGCTTCTAGTTCCAGGCCCGCTCCAGGTGTTCTGGCCTTCGCTTCCCCTGGGGAAAACCTTGTCTCCTCTGAGGGGGATGTTCCACGTGGCCTGCAGCGCCGAGGATGCCCGTTTTTCCTGCCATTTCCCTGATCATCTTGTGTTTTCTCAGCTTGAGGACACAGAAACAAGAGGAGGAGCGGCAGCGGCAGGAGGAGGAGAGAGAGCAGTGGCTCCAGCTGCAGGCGGCCCAGGAGAGGGCCCGGCAGCAGCAGGAAGAGTTCCAGAGGAGGCTGCAAGCGCTGCAGAGGAAGCAGCAGCAGGAGGAAGCCGCGCGAGCTGGTGAGGGGGTTCTGGAGCGCTCTGCCCCCCTGTCCCTCTGGGCAGAAGCATCTTTCTCCCACTTCGGGTGTTCATTGCACCTCCCAGGAGCTGCGCCTATCCCGGCTGAGTGTGTGAAGCACTGTAAATGTATGAGCTATTTTCTTTCCAAGATAACTGAAATAAATGTGTGACTATAGTGAGTTGAGATAGATTTAAAAAAAAAAAAAAAACTCATTTGTGGAAATGACTCTTGGCTCCTGCTCTGAACTCAGGAACCCCCTGAACAGAGACTCAGCCCTTCCCATTGCCCTTTGCATGCTGCTCAGGAGCTGCCTGAATTAGAGAGAGCCCAGCTCCCAGCTTCCTTCCCCAGCAGATGGAAACACTCAAACCTCTGGATAGCTTCAGGGCAGCCTTTCAGGTGCTGATGTGGGCAATCTCTACAGCCTCACTTTTGAGAAGGGAAAGAAACTTCTGCATCTGGCACATTTTGGACTGGACAGTCCAGCTGAATAAGCACCAAGTTTCTCCAGACCCTGACCGGATCCCCACTCCTCAACCCATCTGCATACCACCTCAGGAGACCACTAGGCTCTGGAAAATTCTCCCCCAAGGCTTTGTGTGCCTTGCACAGTGTACTGCACATAGTAGGTTTGATTGTGTACTCTCAGTCAGTTCACCCTCAGGGAAGCCCCAGAGGACCTGGCAGGCTGCTGGAGGGTAAGCTGCCGCACTTCTGGGGAATCCCGGGGAACCACAGGCTGGAGGTGGGTCCGAGAACTGTGTTCCCCAAGAGAGACCCCTGCTGAGACCAGCCCCTTTTCTATTCGGCAGAGGCAGAGCAGCAAAGGCAGCAGGAACTGGAAATGAAGCTGGCCGAGGAACACAGGCGCCTGGTGGAAATGGCTGAAGAAGAGCGGCTAGAGTACCAACGGCGGCAGCAGGAGGCAGAGGAGAAGGCTCGGCTGGCGGCGGAGGAGAGGAGGCAAAAGGAAGAGGAAGCAGCAAGGCTGGCTCTGGAGAAAGCCATGAAAGAAACCCACGAACGAGCCAGGTACTGGGTGCGTGGGCAGCAGTTACGTCCGGGGGTTGTTCACGGGCTTCGCTGCCGGGTGCTGGTGCTGGCACCGCCCTCGGGCAAGTGAAGTTTTCCCACCCTCCTGAGCAGTTTGAAAGAACTAGAAGACAGAGTCTTTCACTACCATGTCAGAATTTCTTCAGGGCTTACACAACTTGTATTGAAGCTGGGAGTTCAGAGATGATCCCAGCCTCTGGTTTACAGATGAGAAAAACAAGGCCCAAAAGCAGGAAGGATCTTGATCAGGGCCAGAGGGTGAGTTAGGGGCAGTGCCAGGACCAGATCGAAAACACTCCCCTCTCCCCCGAGTCGGAACCACCTGCCTTTCTCAAGAAGTATTTATTGGGAACAGAGACACTGCTTTGGATACTGGGAATTCAGGAGTTAGGAAGAGCTGTCTCTTCTACCATGCCATTTACCTGCTAGGGGAGGGGGCGGCGGGTTGGCAACATACCCTAAGCAAATCTATTTATAATTTAGCTGGCAATAAATGCTATACAGAAAAAAATTTAAACCTCTGATAGGATTGCAGGAGCCTTAGTTTAGATTGGTTGGCCAGGGCAAGACCTCTCAGATATATCAGGTGAAATCTGTATGACATGGACTTAGCCACATAATCATCGAGGAGAAAAATATTTCAGCAGGTAAACCAGAAGTGCAAAGAGCCAAAGAAAGGAATGAGACTGGCATGTTAGAAGCATCAAAGGAAGTCGGCGTGGCTGGAAGGAAGTGAACAAGGCACAAAGAATACCTCCAGAGGAGGCTGGCGAGAGAGACCCAAACCAGATCTCACAAGGGCCTCGTCAGGAGAAAAGGCACAGAACCAGTCATCAGGGGCCAGTGGCATTGCCCCCTTTACTCTCACACAGTAGTAATGCTCAGTGCGTCTTTCTGATAATAGGATCTCTTGGGTAATACGGTTTTAATCAACTCTCTAAGCTGCATATAACCTAATGCTCTTTAGGAGACCAGAGAGAGAAGGCAGCCAGTATTCTATTTCAAGGTTTCCCACCTAACCTTGAGTTGTTCCTCTCTTGGACTTGCCTCATCTGTTGTGTGAAGTACAAAATGGATCTTTGGTGAAATCTTGATTCAATTTCAAAATTACATATTCCACATGTCATAGCAGTAGGGCTGGATTCGTAAGTATTGAGACCAAAAGCAAGCTATTGGAGTTCCAATTTTTCACAAAAAGAAAACTGACAGGTCATCTGAGGGGCAGTTGAGCAGTTTTGTAAGGCTTCCTGCAAACAGCTGAAAACAGAAAACCGAGCAGTAAAGGGATGTGTGAGTAGAGCTTCACTCCAGGGTTGGAATTTAATGCCAATTGCCTATATTTCCTCTTCACTGTGATACTGGCTCAGATACTTTAATTTCTCTGGCCCGTTTTTCCCTCTAAAATAAGGGAGTCCCTTCCAGCAATACAAGTTTAAGAACTGAGAATTATGCCTTTCCTTTTACTTTCCCAGTAGGAAGCTCATGATACTAAAAACCTCATATGTATCTAAATGAACAGAGTATGATGCAAGATGCACACTAAAATGCAAGATCAGTAGTCCCAAGTCTTATTGATCACTAAAATCCAAAGTTCTTCTACTAGCTTCTAAGGACCATTTCCAGGATGTTTAATCAGTATTGGGATTTTGGGTGGGGTTGTCTCCTTAGGCAAAAGTCTGCTTTGAGGAAACATCTTCATTTCTATCAAGAACTCCACAAGGAAGCCAATGGCCTACAGTGGGCACACAGCATTTCCAGACCATGGGTCTACTCTTACTTCCAGTTCCTACAAATACCCAGACCTTAAGGCTAGAAGAAAACTAAAAAGTAAGTTGGGAGGTGGTAAAAGAAAGAGAAACTTCCTTTTATAATGATGTTCCATATTGAACCCAGTTAGTTCCATCTCGTCTTGTTCACCTCAACCCACACCTAACTTAATCCCATTCCCAACAATCCTCCCTGCCACAAATACTTTACTCAATCCAGTTAAACTCTTCACTCATCTAAATCCTTTACCCTCTCTAGCATCACATGAATTCAATTCAGAAGCTTTGGTGCCTAAAATTGACCCAAAATTTCATAATTTGTTTGCATTTCAGGAAATTTCAGTTAGTAAGGCACTAACATAATCTTAGGCTAGTCCAAATACTTCATTTTCATTAAAGTGTGAAAAAGTTGCAAGTAAATGGAAATTCTGTAATGCAGATTCTGATTTAGCTAAGAGCAGCTCATTCATATATTAAGAATTTTATTATATTGTCTTTATAAAGCAAAACCACATCCACTTCATCCTAAAAATCTAATGTCTATTTAAAACAAGGTAATCAATTGATAAATGTTCATTTGAGCAATATGAGCTGCTTTGTGAGAGTAATCTCACACCCTCAAAGTATAGATTCTAGAACTGCACTGTCCAATAAACCATGTCGCTATTTAAATGTAAGTTAAAACACGCAATTCTCCAGTCACACTAGCCACAGCTCAAGTGCTCAAAAACCACATGTGGCTTACTGGCTACCATACTGAACAGCACAAATATAGAACATTTTCATCATCACAGAAAATTCTATTGGACAGCACTGTTTTAGAACCCTGAAAATTAACAAATTTTAAGGTTTGCTCCCACCTGTGATTTGAAGAATAAACCACAGACGTAATTGTCCCATTTTTTAAAAATCACACTATCACTATCTAGGATTGATCATGGAATGATTATTAAAGAGGATGAAAGAGCCTCAGCAAAGATCTACGAAAGGATACCAAAGCAAGCATTATCTGAACCTGAACCTTCCCACAAATCCCCTTTGCCCTAGGCTATCCTTCATGTCCACAGCTGAAAACTTTGTATTTGCAGGGGGCTCCCTCGAATTTCCCACTAATGCCTGTAAGGCACCTGCTTTCTACAGGAGCTGCACTTCTACAATCCAGAAGTCAAACAGAATTTTGATTCTGTATTGCTGTGTTGTTGAACTTATTAGACTTGATACTTATTTTTAACTATGTTTTATGTAAAATAGCAATAAAATGACCCAAACATTGGCTATTAGTCATAGCGAATTTAAATGTCATGCACTTCTTCTCAACTTTGTTGACCCTACTTACACATTTACTCATTCATTCATTCATTCATTCATTAATACTTTATCAGATGAAAAAGGAGTATCTCAAGTAATTTAACCAAGAACAGAAGAACACTCAAGGAAAACATCCCTGTCATGGAAATTACCATTACTGACTTTATTTTCTTCCTTCTTTTACAAATTTAGGATGTTGCAGTCAAGCACTATGTAAAGCGGCTACACTAAATGTTCTTCAAGCTCCTGTCCAAATCTGATATGCTATTAAATTATTGCTGTGAAAGGCCTATTTTATCAACACTACTACACCAGATAAGCACATTTTAACCATAGCAGAATGCATTGCATTTAGAAGAATCCAATTAACTGCAATCAAAATAGTTATTTCCCAGTAGCTAAGCTCTACTACCTAAGTGCTGAGATCCTTCACAGATGCAAACAAAAATAAGATACCAAACTACATATTCATGTATTCTGGATAGCTCAAATAGCCTATCAGGTTTGTTACTCGGGCCTGATACAAATATGCAACTCAGTGAATATTTTCTACAAGTGGGTCTAATTTCTAATCACTGTTGAATATACAGTAATGTAATAAATGCCAGGTGACGGTCTAAAAGCTCTAATTTACCTAGACTATACATGTATAATACAAACCATTTTTTCAGGTAGGGCTAAATATAGGTTTATAAGGCAAGCCAATTATTTTTCAACAGGTGACCTGGTTAGGGAATTTATAACAATTTATAAAATGCATTAGAGATACGTTTTATTTGCTCTTCTCAAATGTTCAGATGGCATTCTATTTGGGATAACATGAAACTGGATTATGTGTTTGCACAAATATACTAAATTCTGTGATTTATTAAACAGTTAAGAGGTTAGCCAGCTGGTGTGCTCCGTGGTTGAGCATTGACTCAGGAACTAAGAGGTCATGGCTCAATTCCTGGTCAGGGCACAGGATTGATCCCCAGTAAGGGGTGTGCAGGAGGCAGCAAATCGATGTCTCCCCTCTCTCTAAAAAAATCAATAAAAATAAAAAAACTTAAAAGGTTAAGCCCTCTAATAGAAACTAATTTGGTATTTTAAGTTTAAATATATAAGATATAAAGAAATGAAAGAAAAATAAACAAAATATACCAAACCTTAAGCAGAGAACATTTGGTTAGAGGAAAAACTGAAATTATCGATATAAATCAATTAAGAATTTTTGACGTGCCCATTTATTCAACATGACTGGGGAAGTGTCATATATATGCACCATACAGAAATATCAAGTTTTAAAAACACACACAGAACACTGAGCATTTAAGAAGGTATTGTGGCCTTAATTAAATCCCTAATTCAGAAGGCACTTCAGTAACTTTCAGTGCTTCAAAGTCACAATCATCACTGTACAGTACTGAAGAAAAATTTATTTGTTCCATATACAAACAATAATTTCCAGTATTATGCAAGAAAATCTTGTTTTGGCCATATTTTTTCTTTCTATACAATAAAAATAAAATGGAACATTAATAAGATTTTTACAAACATTTTGTTTATTTTAATGAAGCTGGTACAGACAATGTCCATTTAAAACCCAAATCCCAGGCCAAAAAGTACAAATAAAATCAAAAAGAGCAGTGTTCTGTTGCACACACTTCTGCATGAATAACTTTATTAACTGCTAATGAAAATTAAAACTTTTCTGGGATCTTCTGACAAGATTTTCCTTTACTCTTAAAATGCTTTATCTTCAGTGAAGCCATCTTTGGAGTTAGTCTTTACTCTCACCTCATCTGTCATCTTGACTCCAACCTGATATTCCTCTTTCTTTTGGTCCAGACCTTCAGATTTTAAAAGTAGCTTCAAGCTGAGAAAAGGTCATTTTTCCACAGTTCAGTTCTCTGAAAAACTTCCACCTCCCACTGAAAGTCATAGTCCAGGAGTGAAGCAATCACACGCTAGAACTTCAGGGCCAATTAGAAGTCATTATGAACACTTGCATTGGTCGACCTTATTTATCACAAGCCTGAAAATGCACAGTCCTGAAAAAGGTGGCCTCCCTGTGCACACACGTCATATTTCAAAGGGAGAGGGCACTATGAGGAGGCTGACGTTTGATCACCAAAAATCAGCACAATGAAAACAAACAATAATGAATAATGGGCACGAGAATTCAAATTACCAGATGTTTTAAAGAGATGGGGGCATCAGTTTTCAATTCCATTTTAACACCACATTACAAAAGAACTATTTTTAAAAATAAAAAAGGATTGAGGGAAAAGAAAAGAAAATAAAAAGAGTATCTAAACCGTTGAATGACCCCCTGTTTGTTCCTGATAAACTTCAATCACATCTTCTTCCTCCATTCCCAGCTGTAAGAGAAAAGAAAAATATTTTAGAATATAAAAGCACTGTTTTTTTAATTGGCTGCAATTATGTGGCCACAGTTTTAAAGAAAAAAGGATACAGAGGTGATCCAAGTTACACTGTTCTAAGACTAAGTAAGAGTCCTGGTTCCTTTAATCTAAAGGACACAGAGATGTGTCAATAAAGTCATTTATTATTTTGCTTAATCAATTTCATTTCCCAGCTTATTCACCATATAAAACTTAAGTGTTTATTGAACAGGACCTTAAAGGAGTTTAAAATCTAATGGAACATGTATTTAATCGTTTAACTAAGCCTGCCAGAGAGGCTCAGTTGGTTGAGCATCATCCTATACACCAAAAAGTTGCTGGTTCTATTTCCGGTCAGGACACATACCAGGACTGCAAGTTCAATCCCAGGTCAGGGCATGTACAAAAGGCAATCGATTGATATTTCTCTCTCACATTGATGTTCTCTCTCTCTCTCTCTTTCCCTTTCTCTCTCTAAACATCTCCTCTGGTGAGGATTAAAAAATAATAATGGTTTGCTGGGGCAGTGTGGCTCAGTAGTTGAGTACTGACCTATGAACCAGGAGGTCACGGTTCAATTCCCAGTCAGGGCACATGCCCAGGTTGCAGCTCAACCCCCAGTAGGGGGTATGCAGGAAGCAGCCAATTGAAGTTTCTCTCTCATCAATGTTTCTATCTATCACTCTCCTTTCTCCTCTAAAATCAATAAAAACTTTTTTTTTTTTTTTACACAAAATTAACACCACCCATAAAGGGCTTCATGTGCTCCAGATACTACACCCTGAGAAAGACACATCATCAATTATGTAGTATTGCATCCAAAAATGCATAACCCGCCCTAACCGGTTTGGCTCAGTGGATAGAGCGTCGGCCTACGAACTCAAGGATCCCAGGTTCGATTCCGGTCAAGGGCATGTACCTTGGTTGCGGAAACAATCCTGGTGGGGAGTGTGCAGGAGGCAGCTGATCGATGTTTCTCTCTCATTGATGTTTCTAATTCTCTCTCCCTCTCTCTTCCTCTCTGTAAAAAATCAATAAAATATATTCAAAAATGCATAGCCCGAATCCAGGACTTTCTGGAAAACAACTGATTTGTATTCCTTAAAATTATAAATGTAATGGAAGACAAAGAATAGCTGAGGAAATGTTCTAAATTAAAGATGACTAAAAAGGCACTTGAGTAAAATATGTTGACATGGAACTGGACAGGAGAAAATTTATTATAAAAGACATAATTGGGACAAATAACAAAATTAGCTTGTAGCTTAAAGTATTCTAATAGTATTAGTGTCCTGAATTTGATTAACAGTACTGTGGTTACATAAAATATACTTGTTCTTAAGAAATACACACTAAAATATTAAGTAGTAAAATATAAAACAAATAAATAAAATATTAAGTAGTAAATGGCCATGGCACATGCAACCTAATCCCCAGTGGTTCAAGGGATATATATATATGTACACTTATACATGGGAGGGAGGGGAGGAGAGGGAAGAATTAATAAGCAAAGGTGGAATGCTATTAAAACAGGTGAATCTAGGTGGGAGAATAAAATTTTTTGTACTACTCTTGCAACTTTTCTGTAAGTTGAAAATTATTTCAAAATAAAAACTTTTAAAAAGCCCTAGCTGGTGTGGCTCAGTAGATAGAGTGTCGGCCTGTGGACTGAAAGGTCCTGGGTTCAATTCCAGTCAAGGGCACATATCTGTGTTGCGGACTCAATCCCCTGTAGGAGGTGTGCAGGAGGCAGCCGATCAATGATTTTCTCTCATCATTGATATTTCTCTCTCTCCCTTTCCCTTCCTCCCTGAATTCAATAAAAATATGTCTTTAAAAAAAAAAAAACTTTAAAAAAGATGGAGACATGTTAAAAAGAACACAGACACCAACCGGAAGGGTCCCTCGCTGGCAAATAACCCACGAAGAATCTTCAGTTTTAAAGTATTTCCCCACAATTAAAAAGAAAAAATGGTAACTTTACAATGAATAAATCTAGCAGTTACCACCTTAAGTTACCAAAGTTAGTATTACCCCCAACAAGACAATGGTCACCATGTACTTCCTGGTGTGATGTACTCTCCAGTACACAGCTTCACTCTGTGCCACGCATACCAAAAATACAAACTGAATCTAATAATGAAGAAATGTCAGACAAATCCAAACTGAAGGAATATATAAACAAAACAAACCAGGTTATATGATAAAACAAAGACACAGAAGCACTTAAAAACATAAATCAAGGTGACATAGCCAAATATATTAATATATACTAAGTTTCTGTATCAAGTTCTCGAAATGGGTCAATAGTCAAAATCGAGCCCTGGCCAGGCAAGTGCACCAAATGGTTGCCAGTTCCATTCCCAGTCAGGGTACATGCCTGGATGCAGACTGGATCCCCGGTAGGGGGTTGCAAGAGGCAGCCAATCGATGCTTCCCTCTCACACTGATGTTTCTCTCTTTCCCTCTCCTGCTTTGCCTCTAAAATTCAGTAATAAAAAAAACTTTTTTTTAAAAAGTCAAAATCAAACCATAAAGGTCACCATCACCATGAAAGTGTATCAGAAATCTGCCAAATCAGAGGACCATCTGTCCATCTTCAAAAAGACAGTGTGTGTCTTCTGACGGCCTCATTTTACGTTCAACCTTTCTTTTTATTGGCACTTTGGAAGGCAACATATGGGAAGTTCAATTCAAAAGATTCTTTTTCTCTCTGACAAATGATATACCACTTAAATCAGAGAATATTCAAGAAGTGGGCAGTTTAATAACAACAACAAAAAAGAAGTGGGCAGTTTAATACCAGTGAACCAAATCATTCAATGCAGAATTTAAAATTTTTCTTAACTCAAAGAAGACATTTTACTCACTTCTTTTGGAGTGTGATTATCAGCAATTCTCTGACCTTCAAAGAGAAACCTGAGTGAATTCATTGGAACTCCCTAAAAAGGCAAAAAAAAAAATATATATATATATATATATATAAATATGTATACATACAAATCTTAGAGGAAATAAGAACTTTGATGCACAAAAAGCAAACATAAAAACTTTAACAGAACACACAGAACATAAAACTAGACAGCGAATCCTATCATAATCACAATTTATTGAGTGCTATTTGCTAGGTCCTCCCTGTTCCAAGTATTTGACCTACATAATCATAAATGTCTGTCACCTTATCTTCATTATACAGCTAAGGAATCAAAGGTATAGACAGGGTACAATAGCTAGCCAAAATTTAAGGCTAAATCTATTCTAAGCCTCTGCTCTGGACAACTATTTTATAGTTTCCTCTGAAATCTGTAAGCTAACATCTATCTATATCTATCATAATAAAAGCGTATATGCAAATCGACCAAACGACTAAAGAGCAGAACAACCGTCCAGACCTTCAGAACAGCTATGCTATGACATGCACTGGCACCAGGCAGGCCAGCCAAGGCAGGTGCAATGCGATTGGTCGGGGGGCCCCACCATCGCCCCATGATCGCCCCGCAGAGGGAGGCCCAGGCCAGCCAAGCGATCACACCCCACACCTGTTGCCCGCAGAGGGAGGCGACCGGTGTATGTGTGTGTGTGTGTGGGGGGGGGGGGGGCAACGCCACACAGATGGCAAGCAGTGGCAGTGGCGGGGGCGGGGCCAGCTACTGGCTTCCGGGGGAAGGAAAGCCCCAAGAGGCCCTGATCACCGACCAGGCCTAGGGACCCTACCCAAGGGGTTCCAGATTGCGAGAGGACACAGGCTGAGCTGAGAGGGACAGACACACACACACACACACACACACACACCACCACCGCCGTGCACGAATTTCGTGTGCACCAGGCCCCTAGTGAAAGATAAAATCAAAAATTGGATGCGCACCCTTACTATCTTCCAGCTACACAAGCAAAACTGGTTTTAAAAGATTAAATCATAGAAATTTGGTAAAGCACAGTAGCTATCCAGATAAACTACAATAAACCTGTGATGGCATACAGAGCACTGTAAATATCACAAAAAATATTAAAATATATTTTTCTAATCATTTGTTCAACAAAATAGCTGTAAGGAGAGAAATGCTAAGTTAAAGAGAAATAACTAATAAATACAAATCAAGAATTATTTATTTAGTCCACAAGTATTATGAAAGTCTTGCTCCATACCTAATATATTAAGATTTTCTGCTTAAACACCATCCCAAAAGCATCAAAAAATTAAAACTATCTTTCAATATGTACTATACCATAAGTATATAAGACCACACACACTTACCCTTCATTTCATTTTAAATTCTTTCCAGGGATATATTTTTTTTTTTTTAAATATATTTTATTGATTTTCTACAGAGAGGAAGGGAGAGAGATAGAGAGCTAGAAACATCGATGAGAGAGAAACATCGATCAGCTGCCTCCTGCACATCTCCCACTGGGGATGTGCCCGCAACCCAGATATGTGCCCTTGACCGGAATCGAACCTGGGACCTTTCAGTCCGCAGGCCGACGCTCTATCCACTGAGCCAAACCGATTTCGGCCCAGGGATATATTTTTAAAAATAAGTTTAGTCCTGACTGGTTTGGCTCAGTGGATAGAGTGTCGGACTGAAGGGTCCCAGGTTCAATTCCTATCAGGGGCATGTGCCCGGGTTGCGAGCACACCCCCAGTAGGAGATGTGCAGGAGGCGCCTGATCGATGTTTCTCTCTCATCGATGTTTCTAACTCTCTATCCCTCTCCCTTCCTCTCTGTAAAAAACCAATAAAATATATTTTAAAAAAAATAAATAAGTTTAACTGACAAAGGCGGAATATGCTTTGATTTTAATTTAATTATAGGATCTTTTTGAAAAAGAAGTATTATATTGTGCTGGGGTCAAAAAAGTTCCTATATGCCCTAGTCAGTTTGGCTCAGTCGACAGAGTGTTGGCCTGTGGACTGAAGGGTCCCGGGTTCGATTCTGGTCAAGGGCATATGCCTGGGTTGCGGGTTCGGTCCTGAAGGAGGCAGCTGATCAATGATTCTCTCTCATCATTGATGTTTCTTCTCTCTCTCTCTCTCTCCCTTCCTTCCTCTCTGAAATCAATAAAAAATATATATATTTTTTAAAGTTTATACACAAACCAATCAATAAATGTGAAATGGAGCTAGGCCAGCATGGCTCAGTGGTTGAGCATCAACCTATATATCAGGTCACAGTTTGATTACTGGTCAGGGCACATGCCCAGGTTATGGGCTCGATCCCCAATGTGAGGCATGCAGGAGGCAGCCAATCAATGATTCTCTTTCATCATTGATGTTTCCCTCTCTTTCCTTTCTCTCTTCCTCTCTGAAATCAATAAAAAAAGCATTAAAAAAAAAAACCGCTGAAAATGATTCTAAGTTGTTGTTATATTTTAATTATCTCCCCAAACCTAGCACCTTCCATAAACTTGAGCTTTGTAAATTACTTCTTTACTTTGTGCTGTTTTTCCTCAATAATCAACATCCTGGTCTATAGATGGGGTAAAAAGACTATATAATTTTCTTCAGAATTGTTGTGAGGATTAAGTACAATGTTTCTTATTTCTGAGTACCTAGCACAGCACAGTTAATGCAAGTTCCTTTTCCCTGGTGAACACTCAATTTTAGCTTTCATCACCATTTTTACAAATGTGAACCAGTTGAGCCCCAATTAATAAGATTTTAATGGGTTTAACAATTAACATCAAGAACAGGAGAGAGAAATGTTAACTGTTTTACTTATCCTAACACCTAATTGATCTCTTTTTCTTCTAGCAAAAGTGATTTTTACTTAAGTTACTGATTTAAACTGTAAAAAGAAACCCTCCAGAAAACCTACAATACCTGAGCTAATAATATCATGTAACACAATTCAATTATTAAAACATATCTTGGTGTCTCCTCTATACAGATGGTCCCCAACTTACGATTTTTTGACTTTATGATGGTCCAACAGTGATGATATGGGTGCAGTAGAAGCTGTACAGTTCAACCTTGAACAAATGGGTTTGAGCTTCTCGAGTCCAATTATACACGAATCTTTTTCAATAAATGTGTACAGTATTATAAATATATTTCCTCATGATTTTCTTTATGATTTTTTTCTCTAGCTTGCTTTTATTATAAGAATACAGTATAACCCTGGCCAGTTTGGCTCAGTGGATAGAGCGTCAGCCTGCGGACCGAGGAGTCCCAGGTTCAGGGCATGTACCTTGGTTGCAGGCTCCTCCCCAGCCTGGGCCCTGGTCAGGACTCCTGCAGGAGGGAACCAATCAATGTGTTTCTCTCACATCAATGTTTCTCTCTGTCTTTCTCTCTCTCTTCCATTCTCTCTAAAAATCAGTGGAAAAATATCCTCGGGTGAGGATTAACAAAAACAAACACACACAAAATAAATAAATAAAGGTGATTACGTAAATATTTTTTAAAAAAAGAATACAGTATATAATACAGATAACATACAAAATAATCCCTGTGTTGTTCAAGGGTCAACTGTACTTCAAAATTTGAATTTTGATCTTTTCCCAAGCTAGTGATATGCAGTACAATACTCTCACGATGCTGGGCAGCAGCAACAAGCTGTAGCTCCCAGTCAGTAAGGCGAACATGAGGGTTAAGTGTACTGTGTTGCCACGTTTAAGATAGGCTATAATAAGCTATGACTTTCAATAGATTAGGTGTATTAAATGCCTTTTTGACTTACAATATTTTCAACTAATGATCAGTTTATTGGGACACAACCCCATTTTAAGGAGCATCTATATATTAATTCCAAGTACACTTATTTTTTTTAATGTATTTTGTTAATAATGATAATGGGTAACATTTACTGAACATTTTTAGGCATCATGTTAAACGCTTTATGTAGGTCATCTTATTTCATCTTCATGGGGTAGGCACTGTAATAGTCCCATTTTTCTAAGGGGAAAACAAGGCACATAACTTGTTCTTGATCCCATAGTCAAACAGTGATGGAGCCCGAATTTGAATCTAGAAAGGTTAAAGGAATTTGTTATTGATCTAACTCATAAAGGCCAGAATCTCTGAGAATCTGGTATTCCTAAATTAAACAGACTTCTGTATGATTATTTAAAAGAGAAAATCCCTTAATACTGAAAGCATAGAATGCAATTAGCAGTTATTGGTAGTACTATACATAAAATAAAGTATTGCCCTAGCCGGGTGCTCAGTGGTTAGAGCAGACCAAGGCTGGAAGGGTCTTAGGTCAAGGGCATATACTTCAGCTGCAGACTCAATCCCCAGCCCCAGCCAGGGTGTGTGCGGGAGGCAACTGATAGATGTGTCTCTCTCACATAGATGTTTCTCTCTCTGTCCCTCTCCCTCCCTCCCACTCTCTCTAAAAATCAATGGAAAAAATATCCTCAAGCCCTAGCTGGTTTGGCTCAGTGGATAGCGCGTTGGACTGCAGACTGGAAGGCCCCGGGTTCAATTTCGGTCAAGGGCACATGCTCGGGCTGCAGGCTCGATCCCCCAGTGGGGGGCCTGCAGGAGGCAGCCGGTCACTTCCTCTCTGAAATCAATAAAAATATATTAAAAAACAAAACTCACAAATGAATAATAACTGCTACTTTAAAAAAATATATATATATCCTCAGGTGAGGATAACAAAAACAAAACAAAAAGATAATTAATAGTAAATTTAACATATGACTAAACATTTCGTGGTTACAAACAAGGAAATTTAATAGTGATCACCAAAATGCACTTGCCTTTATTACATACACTGGTAAGCCATAAAGATAAATGAATGACATATAAAGCATTGTATTTACCACAATAACATACAAACCTGTCTTTGACAGTATGATTCTTTGAGTTTCTTGAGATGTGTTGTCATTTTCACTTTGAAGTGAATCTCACTGCTATCCTAAGGAGATACAAGAAAAAAATTACCCTTCTTTGTGTAAATTATTAGCTTTACTTGAAACAAATAATTTAATTACACAAATAGAAGCAAACCTTGTCACCTGTATTTTCCCACCAAAGTATTTTTTATTATTCATAACAGGTGTTATTAAAACACTCTAATCATTACTCTATACCCATTTCCAAATAAACTTAATATAACAAACATAAAGACAATCTGTCTTGAGTTTTTAAGTTAGCAGTGTAAGTAAAAGCATGTATATCAAAGAATACATTCCTTCATAATTGCATGTCCATCCTATATATGTAAAATAAAAGCTGAATTATTACAAACCCCTCCTCAAAGCAACTCAAAACAAAAAGTACCTCCCCCGACAACTGAAGTCACTGAACTATACACTCTAAAATGGATTTTATGGTACTTGAATTATATCTTTAAAATTTTTCAGAATAAGAAATCACAGTAAATGAGAATATGAACATGTAATCAATATGAACATGTAGACCAAAAATTACAGCTCACTGATAATCAGAGAAATGTAAAATTAACAAAACATCTTTACCACCTGGCCCATGTGGCTCAGTGGTTGAACGTTTATCTACAAACCAGGAGGTCACAGTTCCTTCTTCCTTCCTCTCTGAAATCAATAAAAATATTTTTTTTAAAAAAGAAGCCTGGCCCACATGTCCCAGTGGTTCAGAGTCAACCTATGAACTAGAAGGTCATGGCTCGATTCTAATCAGGGCATATGCCCAGGTTGCAGGCTCGATCACCAGGAGGGAGAGCGTGCAAGAGGCAGCTGACCAATGATTCTCTCTCATCATTGATGTTTCTCTTTCTCTCTCTCTCTCTCTCTCTCTCCCTCTGTCTCTCTCCCCCCCCCCGCCCCCCCCCCGCCCCTTCCTCTCTGAAATCAATAATAGTTTTTAAAAAAGAAGACGACAAGAACCAAGCAAGGTCTTGTTGTCTTGCCAGTCAGAATTTTTCCTGTGTCAGAAATTATTCACATATTCAAGGAGAGTCAACAAAGAAAAATAACGAAACTCACCTGTCCAATGACTTTGAGTTTAATGTATTCTCCTTCCTTCTTATCCCCCAAGTCCTCAGTTGAAGGTTTTGCCTCCTGAAAGAAAAGTACTTTTAAAGATAAAAGTTCCTACATGCTACTTTCATTTCTTACTTATGACTACCCATTATTTTAGCTCAGGGTACAAAATAAGCACTTGAGAATACAAACAACATGTATTTTCTTGGCTAGTCAATTAAGCAAAAATATCCTAAGTCAATTACTGGCCCAAACACAAGTTTACTAGAAATCAAGAAAGAGGTCTGTTATCATATCCTGCAGTAGCTTGGAAATTTTCAATTGGCCACGAAATTATCCACTTATTTAAATATATACTCCATTATTTGTAACAATTTCAAACTGCTAATCCACACTTGATAAGAATATAACAAATGATACTGTATTTTACAAGTAAAATCACAAGGCCATTACCTGTGTATCTCAGGCTGGTAATAACTTAAAACTAGTAAGTTTTCTTTTATTTTTTTAATTAAATCTTTATTGTTCAGATTATTACACTGGTTCCTCTTTTTCCCCCCCATAACTCTCCTCCACCCAGTTCCCACGCCACCCTCCGCCCTCACTCCCCACCCACTGTCCTCATCCATAGGTGCACGATTATTATCCAATCTCTTCCCGCACCCCCCACACCCCTTTCCCCCCGCAAGAATAGTCAGTCCATTCCCTTTCTATGTCCCTGATTCTATTATAATCACCAGTTCATTCTGTTCATCAGATTATTTATTCACTTGATTTTAGATTCACTTGTTGATGTGTATTTGTTGTTCATAATTTTTATCTTTACCTTTTTCTTCCTCTTCCTCTTCTTAAAGGATACCTTTCAGCATTTCATATAATACTGGTTTGGTGGTGATGAACTCCTTTAGCTTTTTCTTATCTGTGAAGCTCTTTATCTGGCCTTCAATTCTGAATGATAGCTTTGCTGGATAAAGTAGTCTTGGTTGTAGGTTCTTGGTATTCATCACTTTGAATATTTCTTGCCACTCCCTTCTGGCCTGCAAAGTTTCTGTTGAGAAATCAGCTGACAGTCGTATGGGTACTCCCTTGTAGGTAACTGACTGTCTTTCTCTTGCTGCTTTTAAGATTCTCTCTTTGTCTTTTGCTCTTGGCATTTTAATTATGATGTGTCTTGGTGTGGTCCTCTTTGGATTCCTTTTGTTTGGGGTTCTCTGAGCTTCCTGGACTTGTAAGTCTATTTCTTTCACCAGGTAGGGGAAGTTTTCTGTCATTATTTCTTCAAATAGGTTTTCAATCTCTTGCTCTCTCTCTTCTTCTGGCACCCCTATAATTCGGATGTTGGTGTGCTTGAAGCTGTCCCAGAGGCTCCTTACACTATCTTCGTATTTTTGGGTTCTTTTTTCATTTTGCTTTTCCGGTTGGGTGTTTTTTGCTTCTTCGTATTTCAAATCTTTGACTTGATTCTTGCGATCCTCTGGTCTGCTGTTGGGAGTCTGTATAATATTCTTTATTTCAGTCAGTGTATGCTTAATTTCTAGTTGGTCCTTTATCACAACATCGAGGGTCTCACTAGATTTCTTGAGGGTCTCATTAAGTTTATCGGTGGTTTCTAGAAAATTCTTGAAAAACCTTAAAAGTGTGGTTTTGAACTCTATATCCAGTCGTTTGCTTTCCTCCATTTCTGTCATTTGTGACCTGTTTCTTTGTCTCCGCATTTTTTATGCTTCGCTGTGTCGATAGAGTGGCTCTGTGCTAAGTGTCCTATAGGGCCCAGTGGCTCAGCCTCCCCAATTGCCTGAGGTAGACACTCTTGGTGCACCCCCTGTGGGCTTTGTGCAGTCTTCTTGTAGTTAAGCCTTGATTGTTGTAGGTAACACTGGGAGGATTTGACCTCCAAGCCAATTGGCTGTGAGAATCAGCCGCGTCTACAGTGGGAGAACTTCTGTGCTGAAGACACCCTTCTGAGGCAAGACTTGCTTCAGTGGGGCTTTGGTGCTCACTGAGTCTGTCCCCTGAGTGTGTCCCTTATGGATCTGAGGAGTTGTAATTGGATGGTCCCACTCTGACCACTGGGTACATTGGCTCTTGGATCTAAGGAGGTGCTAATCTAGCCTCTGCCTGAGGCTACCCAGCGGAAGCCAGCTGTAAAACAATGCACATTGCCCTGGGGCCTTGGGACAGCTGCAGTTTGTTAACCAGACAGTCCCGTTTCTCCCGTATGAGTCAGGGTCCCCAGAGACTCGCCTGGAACTGGAGCTCAGAGCCTGAGACTCCCTCCTGATTGAAAAAGACAATCATGTCCTCAGCCGCCAGACCTCTCTGCATGCACCTCCGCACCTTTGTATTTTACTTCTGCACTGCACGTCCTCTGAGTCTCAGTATGCTTTTCTCTTTCCTTCTAGTTGTAGAATTTCCACTCAGCCAGCCTTCCTGTGGTTCTGGATGATGTTCGTTCCGTCTTTTAGTTGTATTTTTGAAGTGGTTGTGCGAGGCAGCAATCTCTGGTGTTTACCTATGCTGCCATCTTGGTTTCTCCGTAAATTTTCTTTAACATTCAAAATTTAACTGAACCTATTAAACTAGAAGTAGCTTTTAACATGAAGATATAGGTTAGTGTCTAGGAAAATACTTAGATAACAGAATTGACTTCATTAGTGTGAATCCTTCCTTGCCTCTTTGCATTCTGCAGAACTTTCAACATTTGCTGACTACTGCATATTACAGCAGCAGGCAAAATTAACCTTGTTTATTGAGACAGTATTTCACCTGAAAACTAGAAGACTGTCTTAAACATAGTCTCACCACCACATTTCTATGAATCTGTATTCCTAGAAAACAGCTGCTTTTTCCTTTAAGTATCTACAGAGGGCAAGGACAGCTTATTCCATGCAGTGAAGAGCAACAAAGCCCCGAGTTCTCTTTTACTACTGGGAGGAGTGTTAGTAAAGAAGCTTTGTGTAAGTGAGCACAAAGAAGAATCCAGCCCCAGCCCCAGCCCCAGCCCCAGCCCCAGCAGAAGTCAGTCAGCACAATAGGGAGCATTTTGCTCCAGTATTTCCTAGATAGGGTAGCTACAGAGGCTGCTCAGGACAAGAGTTCTTTCCCCGCCATCGTCCACAGGCTTCAGAACTCTTTCTACAGCACAGCTGCTCTTATTGTGTAACTACCCCAATCAAAAAGTATTAGTAGCTTCCAGTACTTTAAGGTATAGAATTAAACCCCACAGCCCCGCATTGAGTTCCTCCACTGCAAGCTCAACTCTCACTTTTTTCTCTTACCACTTTCTTTACAAACCCAAGGAGTCGGTTACATTGGACTCTTTATTTACTGTTCCCCAAAAACGCCCCTCAGCATTTCTCCACGTTCCACCCTTTGAGGTTTCTGTTTCCTTTACTAGGAATATATATATCTTCCCTCAGCCTCTCTTGAAATCATCTCAGGGAAATGCACCCCTCATCATCTGAAGTCCAGTATTTAAAAAACACTCTGAGGAACCAAAGCATGCCTCAACCTTCCAAATGGGATTAATATTTTCCTTTAATGCTCTCATTTGCAACCTATTCATATCTTTTATACCATTTATTCTCAATTAAAAATACTCCCCCTTCAATCGGCTTCTCTACTTTTTGTCCTCATCTTTTTCACCAAACTTCGTACAAGAGTACAGTGGGGCCTTGACTTACGAGTTTAATTCGTTCCGAGACCGAGCTCGTTAAGCAGCTCGTTAACTCAAATTACTCTGTCAACTCAATGCAAAAAATCGGCCGAGAGACAGCTGGTATCTCAAAAAACTCATTAGTCAGGACACTCATAAGGCAAGGCCCCACTGTACTCAACAAGAAAAGACAACCCAATTAAAAGATGGGCAGAGGACCTGAATAGACACTTCTCCAAAGAGGACATACAGCCGAAACTGGTTTGGCTCAGTGGATAGAGCGTCTGCCTGCGGACTGAAAGGTCCCAGGTTCGATTCCGGTCAAGGGCATGTACCTGGGTTGCGGGCACATCCCCAGTAAGAGATGTGCAGGAGGCAGCTGATCGATGTTTCTCTCTCATCGCTGTTTCTAACTCTCTCTCTCTCTCCCTTCCTCTCTGTGAAAAAATCAATAAAATATATTTTTTTAAAAAAAGAGGACATACAGATGGCCAAGAGACATGAAAAAAATGTTCAACGTCCCTCGTTATCAGAGAAATGCAAACTAAAATGATAATGGCTACCATTAATAAATCAACAAACAAGTGCTGGTGAGGATGTGGAGAAAAAGGAACCTAGTACACTGCTGCTGGAATGTAGACTGGTACAACCACTATGGAAAAGTGTGGAGTTTCCTCAAAAAAATAAAAACAGCCCTGGCTGGTTTGGCTCAGTAGATAGAGCATTAGCCTGCGGACTGAGGGGTCCCAGGTTCGATTCCAGTAAAGGGCACATACCCGGGTTAGGGGGTGTGCAGGAGGCAGCCAATCAATGATTCTCTCAGCACTGATGTTTATGTTTCTGTCTCTATCTCTCTCTCCCTCTCCCTTCCTCTCTGAAATCAGTAAGAATATATTAAAAAATAAATAAAAATAAAAATGGGCCCTAGCCAGTTTGGCTCAGTGGATAGAGTGTCAGCCTGTGGACTGAAGAGTTCCAGATTCAATTCTGGTCAAGGGCACTGCCTAGGTGGCAGGCTCAATCCCCAATGTGGGGTGTGCAGGAGGCAACCAATCAATGAATCTCTTCCATCGTTATGTTTCTCTCTCTCTCTCCCTCTCCCTTCCACTCTGAAATCAATAAAAACATAAAAAAATTAAAAATGGAACTATTTGGCCCACTTCTAGGAATATATCCTAAGAAGCCAGAAACACTGATCAGAAAGAATATACGCACCCCGATGTTTCTAGCAGTATTATTTACAATAGCTAAGATCTGGAAATAGCCCTAGTACCCATCAGTAGATGAATGGATTAAACACTGTGGTACATTTACATAATGGAATGCTATGCAGCTGTAAAAAAGAAGGTTCTCGCCGTAACTGGTTTGGCTCAGTGGATAGAGCGTTGGCCTGCAGACTGAAAGGTCCCAGGTTCGATTCTGGTCAAGGGCATGTACCTTGGTTGCAGGCACATCCCCAGTAGGAGGTGTGCAGGAGGCAGCTGATCGATGTTTCTAACTCTCTATCCCTCTCCCTTCCTCTCTGTAAAAAAAAAAAAAGAAGGTTCTCTTACCTTCTGAGACAGCATGAAGGGGCTGAAGAGTATTGTGCTAAGTGAAATAAGTCAGTTAGAGAAAGACAAGTATCACATTATCTCACTTATATGTAGAATCTAATGAATAAAATAAACTGATGAACAAAAAATATCCAGAGACAATGAAGATCCATAGACTGACTTATTTCAAAGAAAAGGGCTGGGGGAAGAGATTAACCAATGACCCTATATACATATATGTAGAGCTCATGGACAGACATAGTATGGGGGAGGCCTGGAGAGGATATGGGAGCTGGATGGAGGGGCTCAATGGGGGTAAAGGAGGGACATCTATAACATTTTCAACAGTAAAGAAAAATGTTAAAAAAAAAAATAAGAGTATTCAGTACTTGCTTTCTCTACTTTCTCTCTCAACCCACTTTAATCTGGCTTATCTCTCACCATTCCACCGGACATTGCTCTCACCAACATTACTAGTTCAACTCCTTATTGCTAAATACAATGGATAATTTCAAATCTCATCTTTAACTCCCTAACATAACAAACATGTCTTCCTTGATGACTTCCTTCCTTGAAAATTCTCTACCTTTGGCCTCCAAGATTCCATTCTCTCCTCCTCTTGGCCATTTCCTTAAATGCTGGTGCTCCTGTGGATTCCATGTCTTCAATTCCCTGCTTTTTTTGGTCTCCCTGGATGGCCCATGATTCCAACTACCTCTAAGACACAGGCATACCTCATCCTATGGCACTTTCTAGATGTTCTTTTTTATAAACTGAAGGTAAAACCTTCCACCAGCAAAATATTACAAGTTATTTTACTTCAGTTGTGTGGGACAAAACTGGCAATATCTCTAACATGTGCCTGTACTAATAACTGTTATCATTCTCTCCAACCTGACAATTTTCTGAGTTTCACTCATTTATAAAAGTGCTTGACTAGCTCCACTTTGGATGTCCCATGGTTATATCACTGCTGTTACTTTTAACTCCAGCTCCTGAAAACCATAATCAAAGGAAAATTCTACAACTCCCTCTGGATTCACAATTGCAATAAATTACTACCATACATTCAATTGCACACAACAGAAACTTGGAGATTCTCTCTTAAATCTCACACTTATTCATCATTCTGACAATTCTTACTGGCTCTCAAGTCTATCCCATTCTCTCCAAGCCATTGCCTTACTTCAGGCACTCATTGTTGCCCATTAACATTACTGCAACAGCATACCAGGCATACGGTCTTGCTCCCTCCAATTAATTCTCCAAACTACCACCAAAGCCATCACTCTAAAATGTAATCCAATCTGCCCAGAAATCTCAGGGTTAAATTCCAGCTCCTTAGCTGACATACGTTGGTCCCTCCAGTGATGGTCTGTCTAGCAATACAGCCTTATTCTCCTCTCTCTCTTGCTAATACTATCCTTTGCTCTAGCCATACTGAACTATCTACAATTTCTTGAACATGGCACACTCTACCTTATCTCTACTATCTCTGTACATACTAATTCCCTCTGCTTGGAATGCTCTTTCCTATGCTATTCCCCTTTCAAGACCACTCAGGCATCACTTCTTCAAAATTATGTCCCTGCTCACTTGCCTAAATGTTCTCACACTACTTACTTTTATCCTTTATAACCACATATTTAAATATCTGTATCTCCCAGCAGATTCTATTGGTATGCCTTACTCTTCTTGATATTTCTAGTCAAATAAAGTGCAAAGAACTTTGAAGATAGTCAATGTGCTTGTTAAATAAATTAATGTTTTCTGTGACCATTTTGAATGTCCTATCTTCCTTACAAGTCTACAAGGAGAGAATCCAAGTTTTTTCATCTTTATAATCTCTACTAGAGGCCTGGTGCATGTAATT
This sequence comes from Myotis nattereri, assembly GCF_964212035.1. Lineage (NCBI taxonomy): Eukaryota > Metazoa > Chordata > Mammalia > Chiroptera > Vespertilionidae > Myotis > Myotis nattereri. Next base: position 10,408,326 of record NC_138082.1, read on the forward strand.
CCTGCATGGGTAGGGTCCCTAGGCCTGGCTGGCAATCAGGGCCAATATGTGGGGCAACTGGCTGGGCAATCGGGGGGCCCCCACTGGCACCCGCCTTGACTGGCCTGGGGTTTGCGGGCTGGGGGCAGCTCCTGCGTTGAATGTCTGCCCCCTGGTGGTCAGTGCACGTCACAGCGACCAGTTGTTCAGCCATTAAGTCAATTGGCATATTAGGTTTTTATTATATAGGATAGTGTCAGGCAAACGCTAGGCAATTCTTTAATGTTGTTGAATTAAGCTGATTAATATTTTCTGTACCAATCTTACTAATGCTTCATACTTCTACTGTACACACTAGTCAGTCCAAACAAAAATTCTTTCAGTTTTTTATATTCACCATTGGGTAAGAGAAAATTCACTTCAATTTCGTAAGAATATGTAAATGCTATGATTTGAAATTTCCAAAAGTGTGCTGCCAATTTCCCTAGTCACTCACTCCACTTTGGTGATCTCTTCCCAACTCTGAAGCACTGTAATAATGTGCCTGTGCCCCTTGCTTAATAGCCCCATGCTTGCCTAATGCTGTATTCCAACTTTTCATGTGCTTTTTTTCCTTTGATGGACTAGTCTGGAAAATGAGGTGATCTTGGACAAAAACACCAAGTCTGTCTCCAGTAATCTCAGTGTCTTTTGTATGATGCCTTTCCCTCTCCCCCCTGTAAGAAAGCAGCCAGTGCAGAATGGTATGGCACACTAGTTACAAAACAGTGAAAGCATTCAGCACTGGGTCTGGGGCACTAGGTCATCAGAGAAAAGAGAATCCCAGAGAGCTCTGGTCGGTTTGGCTGTAAAAAATACACAGCCCCAGAGCAGAAGAAACTGGTAATGGAAGGAAAAGTAAATGTATATGCAAGATCAAAGAGAAGAACTGGAAATCTCCACATTTTCAGATATGTGCCATCCACAGAATGAATCATGGTAACTGGAATGATGAAGGAATTTATCAGACACTACCCACTATCAACTCTTCTTTCCAAGACATAGATGGAGCCTGACTGGCGTGGCTCAGTGGTTGAGCATCAACCTATGAATCAGGAGGTCATGGTTCGATTCCCAGTCCAGGAATGTACCCGGCTTGCGGGCTCAATCCCCAGTATGGGTGGTGCAGAAGGCAGCCAATTTTTGATTCTCGCTCATCATTAATGTTTCTATTTCTATCTCTCTCCCTTCCTCTCTAAAATCAATAAAAAATATATTTAATTTTAAAAAATACATAGATGGAACAGCTTGGAAATAGAAGACATCTAAGGATCTGAAAAGAAAACTAGACTGGAGAGGATGGAAAACACAGCAATCTTCATTTACAAATGTTCAAAATTCATGAGAAGGATTTTATTGTGCAATTTCAAAGTCAAAAGAACAAGAACTCTGCTTAAAAGCATTCTGGCAATTAGAATGTTGACAATTCAATCAACTGGAGAGAGAGAGCATCAAATTTAACTACTACCCCCAATCTGTCACTGACCCTTCCAATTGTACAAGGATTGTTCATTCTTCTGAAACGGGTGATTTGGGGGAAAACCCAAAAACCTAAAATACATTTACTCTTATTTGATGGCATTAACAGATGTTTGTTTGTTTAAGTCTTTTGTAAAAATATGTTTTCATTGAATCTAGAGAAAGGGAGAGAGAGGGGGGGGGGGGAGGGAGGGAGAGAGAAACCAATCAGTTGCCTCCAGTACACACACCACAATCTAGGATCTAACCCACAACCTGGGTATGTGCCCTGACCAGGAATCGAACTGGCGACCTTTTATTGCATGGGATGACACTCAACCAAGCCACACCAGCCAGGACAGATCTGTTCATTTCTCAAGGTGTGACAATAGTATCCTGGTTATGTTAAAAGAAAACGTCATTTATCTCATACTTCAGTGGGTATAACACAATTCTAAAAACACAAAAATACATATATACTTTCATTTTTATGCTCCATATATTCACACTTGATGAGACACTACTAGAGATTTACAATGAAACTGACCAGATTTAGCTCCGTAGCCTCAATGTTTAGTAAAGTTGTCAAGATACTGGATCTTCTGGAAATTTACATGCAATCCTAGAACTGTGGTTAAATGCTAGATATGCACAGCCAACTTCTCAGGAACTAAAAATTATAGCTAAACTGGTTTTGTAAAACCTCCTCTTGGAGCCTAGACTATGGATCTATGCAAAACCTGGAACAAGTTTGTTTCAGTGTATCCAAAAGTACTAGCAAACAGACTTAGAGGTGTGGCAGACTTTGTTAATCACCTATCTGATATCCATTTCTCCTTTCTTACAAAGGGAAGCCTAAATCTGGCCAGCTAAAAAACATACTTCTCACCCTAGCCAGTTTGGTTCAGTGGACAATGTCGAACTGAAGGGTGGCGGATTTGGTTCCAGTCTAGAGCACTTACCTCAGTTGCAGGCTCGATCCCTGGCCCTGGTCAGGTCACCTGTGAGAAGCAACCAACCGATGTGCCTCTCTCACATTGATGTTTCTCTCTCTGTCTCTCTCCCCCTCCCTCCCTCCCTTCCACTTTCTAAAAAATCTATGGAAAAATATCTCCGGGTGAAGATTAACAAAAAAACAAAACATGCCGAAACCGGTTTGGCTCAGTGGATAGAGCGTCGGCCTGCGGACTGAGAGGCCCCGGGTTCGATTCCGGTCAAGGGCATGTACCTGGGTTGCGGGCACTTCCCCAGTGGGGGATGTACAGGAGGCAGCTGATCGATGTTTCTCTCTCATCGATGTTTCTAACTCTCTATCTCTCTCCCTTCCTCCCTGTAAAAAATCAATAAAATATATTTTAAAAAAAACAAAAACATAGTTCTTAGCTTCTCTGATGCAGTGCTGGCCAATGAGACATAAGATGACATATTTTTTCCTTTTACTACTTCCCTTTCTCCATCCCTTTCTCTTGCCTGGAACAAAGATACAAAATAACTTTTTTTGCTACTGCAAGGAGATAAACATGAGAGTGAACATCTGTTAAGGATAAAGAAGAAAGGAGTATGAAGGTATTGTGGATCTGCCTTACCAGTCCTGAACTACTTAAGTCTAGACTTTATGTTCCATGAGAAAAATAAGCTGCATATTTGTTTAACCTAATACATCAGACTTTCTGTTATTCAGTTCAAAAGCAGTCTGAACTGACAGAGAAGGTGCTGTAAATAAATACCATTTGGCTTATGTTAAAAATAGGTCCTAAAGCCCTGGCCGGAGTGGCCCAGTTGGTAGGAGCGTAGTCTTGTACACGGAAAGGTTCAATTCCCAGTCAAGGCACATACCTAGGTAGCAGGTTCGATCCCTGGCCCCAATGGACGTGTGTGTGGGAGGCAAGAGATCGATATTTTTCTCACATTCATGTTTCTCTCTCTCTCTCTCTCTCTCTCTCTCTCTCTCTCTCTCTCTCTCTCTCTGTGCCCCTTCCCCTTTCTCTAACAACAACAACAAGAAAATCAATAAAAATGTGCTCCCGTGAGGATTAAGAAAAACTTTAAAAAATATATACAGGTCCTAGAAAACTACCTCAAATGTGCATCAAAAGCAGAATGATAAGTAAATCATGGTACAGTCACAAAATAGAACGCAATGTAATAATGAGTTTAACAACATACAAATCTCCAAACAATCCTGAGCAAAAGAAGCCAGACACAGAAGTGCATACTGTATGATTCCACTTACATCTACACTAATAAAAGAGAAAGATGCAAATTGACTGTACCTTCACAACACCCACTGAGTAGCCAATCAGGAGTACGCAAATTAACCCAACAAAGATGGTGGGTTAATTTGCATACACAGGCGCTGAGCAGAGGGAGTGGAGTGGGACATTTCGGTTGTCACCATGGCAACGACGCAGGCGCTCCGCACCGCCCCAGCCACTCTGAGCCTCTGGGCAGCATGGGAAGGCGGGAAGGCAGAAAGGCGGCTCTGGGCCAGAAGAAGGCGGAAAGGCAAAGGTGGAAAGGCGGCTCCGGGCAAGCAAAGGCAGCCAGGGGAAGGAATGCCCATTCTTGAATGAATCTTCATGCATTGGGCCTCTAGTAATGTTATAATTTATTAAAACAGTCAAGACTAATCTGTGGCCTAACCGGTTTGGCTCAGTGGATAGAGCATCGGCCTGCAGACTGAAGGGTCCCAGGTTCGGTTCCAGTCAAGGGCATGTACCTTGGTTGCATGCACATCCCCAGTGGGAGGTGTGCAGGAGGCAGCTGATTGATGTTTCTCTCTCATCAATGTTCCTAACTCTCTATTCCTCTCCCTTCCTCTCTGTAAAAATATCAATAAAAAATATATCAAAAAAAAAAAAGACTAATCTGTGTACCAGTATGTAGTTAGGACACTGGTTTTTTGTTGGGGTTTTTCTGTGTGTGTGTGTTTTTTAATAAAGAGAGGGAAGAAAGGGAGGGAGGGAGGGAGAGAAACATCAATTTCTGTTCCACTTATTTATGCTTTCAATGGTTGACTCTTGTATGTATGTGCCCTAACCAGGGATCAAACCCACAACCGTGGTGTATGGGGATGACGCGCCAACCAATTGAGCTATCCCACCAGGGCCCACATGACTTTTTTAAAGAAGTAGAATATTAGAGAATTATCTACGCACCCCCCAAAAAATCACAATTTCTGTAAATTCCAAAATGAGATACTATACCAGTCTTAGAGAAAATTATCCATAATAAGCCCAATGTTCTGGAAGAAGCAAATGATTTGATCTTGGAGATAAAGTTACCAGATAACTTGTTAACAGAATTAAAGATCATGAAGCAAAAACATCCTATCTAATAATAGACAAATAGAGTAATTAACTGTACCTCTGACACGCTTCCCATTGGCTAATCAGGGCAATATGCAAATTAACTGCCAACCAAGATGGCGGCCGGCAGCCAGGGAGCTGAAGCGAACAGGAGGCTTGCTTGCTCCAGTGATGGAGAAAGCCAAGGTTCCCCGCCTGCTGCTGCCGGGCTCTGAGCTGCACTCTAAGAAACAATGTTGCAATTATAGAAGCTAAACAAACCCCAGATACCTGCTTTCAGCAGCCAAGGCCTCAAAGCTGGAGCCAGCTCTCAGCTCCAGTGACAGCTGTAAGAAGGTAAATAAATCCCAGAATAAAAAAAGAAAGAAAAAAAGGAGAGGTTGGGAGCTTCAGTTGCCCGCCAGCCTGAAAATGGCCCTCAGCCCCTCACCCAGACTGGCCAGGCACCTCAGTGGGGACCCCCACCCTGAAGGGGGTGCGACCAGCTGCAAACAGCCATCAGCCCCTCATCCAGGCTGGCCAGGCACCCCAGTGGGGACCCTCAGCCTGATCCGGGACACCCTTCAGAGCAAACCAGCAGGCCCCCACCCGTGCACCAGGCCTCTATCCTATATATTAAAAGGGTAATATGCAAACTGACCCTAACAGCAGAAGGACTAGGAATGACTGGTCACTATGATACACACTGACCACCAGGGGGCAGACACTCAATGCAGGAGCTGCCCTCTGGTGGTCAGGGCGCTCTCACATGGGGAGCTCTGCTCAGCCACAAGCTAGGCTGATGGCTGCCAGTACAGCGGTGGTGGGAGCCTCTCCTGCCTCCTCAGCAGCGCTAAGGATGTCCGACTGCAGCTTAGGCCTGCTCCCTGCTGGCAAGTGTACATCCCCTGAGGGCTGCCAGGCTGCCAGAGGGATGTCTGATTGCCAGCTTAGACCCAATCCCCCAGGGAGCAGGCCTAAGCCAGCAAGTGGTCATCCCCCAAGGGGTCCCAGACTGCGAGAGGGCACAGGCCAGGCTGAGGGACACCCCCAACCCCCCGAGTGCACAAATTTTTGTGCACCGGGCCTCTAGTCAGAAAATAAAAACCACTCCATGACAACCAACCCTTAATAACAAAACACCCTGGGAACTGAAAGTGGAGGAGGAACATACCTGCTGCTTCATGTTTTTGAGGCAACCATCCAATTCTAGGGTCTAGAATGGTGCCTTGAACATATTGGCATTCAATATAAACTTGTTAAATAAATGAATCTGACCACTTCAAGAACTTTTACTAAGTATGCAGTCACTGTACTGGACATTTCAGAAATAAAGGATGAATAAAGGCTGATTCCTGACCTTCAAAAGTGAACAGTCTCATGCAGAAAGGAACTTAAGTAAACAATTGTTAACACTTTATATAAAAGCTAACTGCTATGGGAAGTTTATGACTGCTTTATAGCTTTGAAATTGGAACTATTCAACGTACCTTTATGAGTTCTCTATCCATAACAATCATATTGCTTTCAAAATACAATGAAATATTTTTTTAGGTCAGATTTTCTTTGTAATATTGTTATAACCTATATACTTGCAATATCCACTAGCAATACTTCATGTATCTGTCAGACTACCATTTCTCTCAAGTCACAGCTACAGTTCAGCATACTGATTCTATTTCATAATAGTATACATAATTATGAATTCTAATACCTACCCAGTTCATCATATTGCCTGCTATCTCAAACTAACAGTAAAATCAATAAACATCAATAGGGAAATATAAAGAACACTGCAGGGGCCTGGACAGTGTGGTTCATAGATCGACCGTCAACCTATGAACCAGGAGATCACAGTTCAATTCCCGGTTGGAGCACATGTCTGGGTTGCAGGCAGCAATCAATGGTTCTCTCCCATCATTGGTGTTTCTATCTCTCTCCCCCTCTCTTTTCCTCTCTGAAATAAATAAAAATATATTTTTTAAAAAATACATTAATGTAGTGGATTACAGATGACTGCAAATTCTTTAGTTATTCGTCCCATTGAGAAACAGAACCTATCTTTCCCTTGGTGACTACAATTAATACTAAATTGTATGTATATTTAAAAGTTGCTAAGAAAGCAGATCTTAAAAGTTATCACACAAAAAAATTTGTAACTGTGTGGTGATGGATGCTAACTAAACTTATTGTGATCACTTCACAATATACACTTATTGAATCGTTATATTGTGCAACTGAAACTAATATGTCAATTACATCCCAATTAAAAATAATTCCGTAAGTAAATAAATATATAAATGTCTTTCCCTTGAATTTGGCCTTAGTGATTTGCCTGACCAATAGAAGGCAGAAATGACTTCAAAGTATAGGTCCTAGGAGGCCTGAGGTGTCCATCCAGGGTTCTCTGGGAATACTCACTCTCTCTATGGGCCCTGAGATGGTATAAGTCTGAATATCCCGTGGTCTCCATGCTGAAAAGAACACATGCTGAGCCCTAACCAGTTTGGCTGAGTGGATAGAGCGTCGGCCTGCGGACTGAAAGGTCCCGGGTTCGATTCCGGTCAGGGGCATGTACTTGGGTTGCGGGCAAATCCCCACAAGAGGCAGCTGATCGACGTTTCTCTCTCATCGATGTTTCTTTTTTTTTAAATATATTTTATTGATTTTTTACAGAGAGGAAGGAAGAGAGATAGAGAGTTAGAAACATTGATGAGAGAGAAACATTGATCAGCTGCCTCCTGCACATCTCCCACTGGGGATGTGCCCGCAACCCAGGTACATGCCCTGGACCGGAATCGAACCTGGGACCCCTCAGTCCGCAGGCTGACGCTCTATCCACTGAGCCAAACCGGTTTCGGCTCATCGATGTTTCTAACTCTCTATCTCTCTCCCTTCCTCTCTGTAAAAAATCAATAAAAATATATTTTTAAAAAAATCCACTGGATAATGCTGGAATTGTTAAAAATTATAATCAAGTGTTTCACTCAAATTCCAAAAATATTCATATTTCATTAAATAATGGAGAACCCAGAAATTTAAGTCCTGTGTGAATTTAATGTCTACCTAATTTAACCTGAAATTATTACTCAATTTCAGTATCTTAGCCCCAGACAATAACCTCCTGAGAGGCTCCTGAAAAAAATACATCGTTCTAATAAAACTTCCTTTAAAGAAAGATTGTCTTTTGGAGACTATGGTTCAGTCTCATGCTACTGATATTGCCCAGTAGTAACTTGGGATTCTTACTTCCTCTTATAAGCCTCTTAAGGATACAGTTCAGCTTCCTACCTCCCTAAATCCTTAGCATCCTCCCTAAACATGAAACTGTACAGCACCCAACATGAAACTGTACTGGGTCCCAATTATTAACAATGATACTGGTCTATCAGACTAAAAAAACGTTCTCAAACTTTTTGGTCTCTGGATTTTTATGCTCTTAAAAATTATTTAGAACCCCATGAAACTTTTGCCAGGTTAATTACACCTATTACGGTTTACAGTACTAGGCATTGAAACTAACAAATGCTTTAAATATTAATTCATTTTAAAATAACAATAAGCCCATCATATATTAGCAAAACTTTTTAGTAAAACAGTTTTCAAGGCCCTGGCCACATAGCTGTTGGTTAGAGCATCGTCCCAATACACCAAGGTTTTGGGTTCCATGCCTGGTCAGGGCACATACAAGAAGCAACCAATAAATGCTTAAGTGGGACAACAAATCAATGCTTCTCTCTCTCTCTCTCTCTCTCTCTCTCTCTCTCTCTCTCTCTCCTCTCCCCCCCCCCCTTCTCTTCTCTCTCTCAAATCAATTTTAAAAAATAGTTTTCAAAACAAAACTAGTGAGAAGAGTGGCACTGTTCAACATTTTTCAAATCTCTTTAATGTCTGGCTTAATAGAAAGGAGCTGGATTTTCACATCTGCTTCCACATTTTAACCTGTCGTGGTATCAGTCATGTCAGTCTTTAGAAAACTCCACTCAACACTCATGGAAGAATCAGAGTGAAAAGGACAAATAACGTCCTAGTATCACCATGAAAAGCTCTGGCCTTGCCAAAACCGGTTTGGCTCAGTGGATAGAGCGTCGGCCTGCGGACTGAAAGGTCCCAGGTTCGATTCCGGGTTGCAGGCATATCCCCAGTAGGAGATGTGCAGGAGGCAGCTGATCGATGTTTCTAACTCTCTCTCTCTCCCTTCTTCTCTGTAAAAAAATCAATAAAATATATTTAAAAAAGAAAGAAAAGCGCTGGCCTTGAGGAACCCTGGAAAAGAATCTAAAGACCCTCTGGGCTAAAGCCAGCTGTTAATGTCCCAAGTCCTTTACTTCCTCCTTCCAGTCTTTCGTAAGTGAGCAGAATTAAAACTGGAGCAATACATTCTACAACTTACTTTATAGTTCTTCTGTACATCGTCCTTTCGCCCGACTAGTAAATCTCAACGTGTTTCTTAGCCATTTCTGAGCATCAAAATAAAAGGCTGATGAAACTAAACATTGACACCTGTTCTCTCCTCCCTGGCAACCAAGTAAACAACTATCTAGGGAGATACTTATAATGCCATCCCCATACCAACTTGGGAATTAATCTAGACTGTTAGTAATAAGATCCAGCCAAAACTAATCTAGATTATAGTTAAGCTTTAAAAATGTAAACGTACGTTTCCCACAACAGTACAAGCCCACCAAAGCCTCCCTTGGTATGCCCAAGACGCACAAAACTGAACTGAGTTAAAAGCTTAAGGGAGTAAGTGTGCTCAAGTTAAAAGTTCAAGTGCATTATGGAGTTGAATGAGAAACAGTTTTCTAGATAATTACTAAACAAGTGAAAGGCCCAAAATTACTTTAAAAAGTCAACGTCACCTTGGCTAACGAAAGGCCAGACAAAAACACCTTACTGCTAAAAAAAAAACAAAACAAAAAAACAAAACAAAGAAACCTAGCCGTAAGCGTGGTTAACTAGAAAAGGATTAAGAAAAGGCTTAGCACAGACGGCCGGACGCCCCTGATGGGAGTGCACATTCCCAGAAAATTCTTGATACGAACATCGAAACGGAGCGCTTGGCCCTAACAGGCAGCTTTCCGCACACGTTCCGCGACGGCTCTGAACACACGAAGCTATCCGATCTCCCCCAAAGAGCCTCCGTCTCCCTCGGCGAATGCCCAGAGGGAACGCTTTCCGCGGCCCGAGCAGCGCCGTTCTACTTTGTTCCTCGGTCATCCCGAGGGCTCGCTCGCAACTGGAGCGCTGCGGAGCCAATCCCGAGTGAGACGCGGAAAGGCACAAGGAAAGGGGCGACAGCTCTGCACCCCCACCTGGAGAAAGGCTCCGAGAGAGCAGCAGCGGCCCGTCCCCCGCGACGACCCGAACGGAGAGCAGCTGCCCCGGTCCCCAGCGGCACCGACAGCGTCGCCCTCCCCGCCCCGGCCCCCGCCCCCCCGCCCCACTCCGGGACCATCCACAGCTCCAGGACCAGAAAGTGGAGCCCGCCCGCTTTCCAGGGCCACCGAGCCGCCGGGGCAGATTCGCTCCCGTTACATAACCGGGGCCGGGGCCCGGCTCCAGCCATCATCAGTCCTCCCGCGAGGGAGGCAGACGGGCTCCCCAAGGACTCCCCCTCCCAGGGAGCTGGGAGCGGGGCTCTGCACGGGGGGCGACTCGAGGAGGCCGCGGCCACAGGCGCCGGGACCCAGGCTGAGGAGCGAGCGCGGAGCGGGCAGGACGGCTCCGGAGGCCCCGGGAGGCCCCGCCGCCGCGGGCCCCAGTGCACGCCCCTCCCCGGCCCGCCGAGTCCCCACCGGCCGCCCCCTCCCCCCGGCGGCGCTCCCCTCCCCCGCGCTGCCAGCCCCCAGCCCCAGCCCCAGCCCGGCGGCGAGCGGACCTGCCGAGCGAGGCCCCGGCCGCCGCCATCACACGGCTCCCCGCCCGGTACCTGGTCAGACATGGTGACGGCGCTTCACCCGGGGTCTCCGCAGCGCAGCGGCCTCGGGCAGGCAGGACCTCGCTCCGGGTTTACAATTCCGTCCCTCTTCCCCACAGCACAACACCGCGGCCGGAGGGACTTCCGCTGAGGCGCGCGTCACTTCCGCTCCGCGCGGGGAGCGGGGCCGGGGACCGAGCCGAGGCGGAGCGCGGACGGGGCGGGGGGCGCCGCGGCGGGAGGGCTGCGGGCGGCGGGCGAGCGAGTGAAGGAACTACCGTCTCGTCGGCTCCGCGGGAGGCCGGGCCACCCTCAGGGGAAACGGGCCCGGTCCCCGCCCCGCGCTGGGCCTTTGCTGACAGCCCCCCCTCTCCGCACCGAGCCCGGTTCCGAAGGCTGAGCCCACACACTCCCATTGTCTCCTGGCCGGTCAATCTCCAATCGCATTGGAAACCGGCGCTCCTGGCCCCTAGACTAAGAATTTTGCTTAACCAGCCCCCACCCTCACCCCGACCCTGCAAACACGTGACCTTGATGCGCGGGGCGCGGGGGGGCGGGGGGGGGGGCAAAACAAAACAAGGATCTCATGGGAGGGACATGGGGTGGTTACTGATGAAAAAGATGCTGCTGAGAAGTTCTAAACTGGTGGGGAGGAGGAGCTAAGTCCGACCCTTGAACTGGTTGCTTTGAGTTAAAGAATGATCCTTCTACGACCTTTAAGAGACAATGGCCCTCCAAAAAAAAATAGTAAGTAAATACATAATAAAATAAATTACAATGGCCCTACTGGCATAAGCATAGAGGATAAAGAGATAGACAAGTGAAATAGAATAGAGATTTGGAAATAAATCAAGAAGCACTCACATCAGTTAATTTTCAACAAGAATGCCAAGACAATTCAATGGTGAAAGAAATCTTTCAACATATGTTGCTGGACAACTGGGTATCCGCATGAAATAATGAGCTTGGATCACTACCTCGGAATTTATGAAAATTTAACTTAAAAATGAAGGCCTAAATGTAAGAGCCGAAACTATAAAACTCTTAGGAGAAAACAAAGGCATCAGTTTTACTGTTGGCTTAGGGATGGCTTTTAGATGTGACGCAATTTATTTAAATTTGTGAAAATAAACTGAATTTCATCAAAATTAAAAACTTTTGCCTTTGGTACTGAATAGACAACCTAAAGAAAGGAAGAAAATATTTGCAAGTATATATATATATGTAAGGGTCTAATATTCAGAACACATAAAGAACCATTACAATTCAATTATAAAAAGACAACCCAATATTAAAATTTACTAAAATAATCTGAATAGTCATTTATTCAAATGACATTTGTATGCTCTACATCATTAGCAATCAGGGAAATGCAACTTAAAACTACAATGAGCCCTGACCGGTTTGGCTCAGTGGATAGAGCATTGGCCTGAAGGGTCCCAGGTTCCATTCCAGTCAAGGGCATGTGCCTTGGTTGCGGTTACATCCCCAGTGGGGGGTTTGCAGGAGGCAGCTGATCGATGTTTCTCTCTCATCGATGTTACTAGCTCTCTATCCCTCTCCCTCCCTCTCTGTAAAAAATCAATAAAAATATATTTTTTTAAAAAACTACAATGAGATACCACTTCACACCACTAGGATATCTGTAATTAAAAAGAAAATGATATTTAGAAGTGTTGAAAAGCATATGGAGAAATTAAAATCATCGTATACTATTTAGGAGGAATATAAAGTGCTTTGGAAAACATTCTGGCAGTTCCTCCAACTGTTAAGCACAAAATTAGTGTGATCCAGCAATTCTACTCCTAGATATATACCCAAGAGAACTGATGACATATGTCCACACAAAAACATGTATGCAAATATTCACAGCAACATTATTCATAATAGCAAAAAAGTGGAAACAGCCCAAACATCCATCAACTGACTAATGGAAAAACAAAAGTTGTATATCCATACAATGGAACATCATTAGGCCATAAAAAGAATGAAGTACTCAAGCAATGTTGATAAAACTAGAGAACATGCTAAGTGAAAGGAGCCAGTCATAGAGTATCATTCCATTCATATTACATGTCCAGAGTAGGCAACTCTACAGAGACAGAAAATAAATTAGTAAACTACTGCTCCAGCCTTCTACTGGGCCAGGGGGATGAAGGAGGAAATAGAGAGTGACTACTAAGAGGCACAGGTTTTCTTTTGGAGGTGATGAAAATATTCTAAAATCGATTGTGATGATGGTTGCACAACACAGTGAATATACTAAAAAACTAGAAATTACACATTTTAAGTAGGTGAACTGTATGAAATGTTAATTATACCTCAATAAAACTGTTACATATAAAATATAATGGAGCCTTAGCTGGTTTGGGGCGATCAATCGGGGGCTCTATCATCACCCCAAAGAGGGAGGCCCAGGCCACCAACTGGTGGGCTATGGCACGTGGGCAGGGCCTCCCTCTGGAAGGGAAGCCGGGGTCCCGGGTGCCAGAGAGAAGCTAGTGCCAGCAGCCGGGGGAAGGAAGGCCTGCTCTTGCATGAATTTCGTGCATCGGGCCTCTAGTGTATATATAATAGAGCTGGGAGGAGCTGCTAATAATAAGTAAGGTACTATTAATGGAGTACATAGGACACTTACATTCAACCAGATGTCCATGAAAAGCTTCCAAAAAAAAAAAAATCTAAATTGAAATCCAAAGGATAAGTAGAAATCAGCTACAACAGCCATTCTTAAACGTTTTGGTCCCAGAACTCCTTTAAACCTTTAAAAATTGCTGAAGATTCCAAAGAGCTTTTGTTTACGTGTTATTGCTATCAATATTTAACATGTTAGAAATTAAAACTGAAAAAACATATTAAATATGTATTTGTTAAAAAATAATGAGCCCTTGAAATGCATAAATAACATATTTGTATAAAAAAAGACTACATGTTCTAAATTCAAAAACTAGAAAACCTAATGAGAAGAATGACAGTGTTTTTCGTTTTTGCAAATGTCTTGAATTGTTTAAAAGCCTGGCTTGATAGAAGACACCCGGTAGTTGTATCTACTTCATTCAATTGTTGCTGTATTTGTTATAATTTGTTTATGTAGAGAACATACGACCTCATGCAGGTATATAATTGGAGGAGGGAGGAAGGACTATTTTAGTAGCCTTTTCAGATCATTGTGATTTTTTCTTTGATAGTACACCCCAACTGGACAAGTGGTAGTTTCTTTTTTTAAAATATGTTTTTCTTGATTTGAGAAAGAGAGGAAGGGCAGGGGAGAAACAGAGAGAGAGAAACAACAATGTGAGAGAAACACATCGACTGGTTGCCTCTTGCACGAGCCCCAACCAGAGCCCCTTGACAGGACTCCAACCCGGACACTTAGTCTGAGGGCTGATGCTCTAACCATTGAGCAAAACTGGCTGGGGCTGTAAGGCCCCAAATTTTAGACTCTCTTCCTTTCTGTTGCTTCTTACAAACCCTTAAGGGATTTCTTTCCTGATCTCATCTCTTTCTTATAATATCTTGCCACTCTCTTCTAAAAATAACCTCTATTAAGTTTCTATTTTCTACTCCCTTCCCCCAGGGCTCAGTAGACATGTGGTCTGCTGCTCAAATAATCTCAGGCAACACAGTTTTGCAAAATGTTTTGCCACTGCATCTCATGGCTTACCCTCTTTTTGGCCATTGATATTAGATTTATTCTGCCCACCACCCACCTGTATGTAAATGTCACATAGGTTTGTTTGTTTTTACAGTAGTGTTCCACTCTGAGCAATGAACAAAACAAATAAAGCCTCTACTCTCATTGAGCTTACATTCTATAGGTTGCTTCTAATTCTTCATCGGTTTTCTTTGAAAACATGCTGCCCTAGCTGGTTTGACTCAGTGGCTAGAGCATCACCTTTCGGACTGAAGGGTCCCAGGTTCGGTTCTGATCAAGGGCACATACTTGGATTGGGGGCTCGATCCCCAGTAGGCGGTGTGAAGGAGGCAGCCAATCAATCATTCTCTCTCATCATTGATGTTTCTATCTCTCTCCCTCTCCCTTCTTCTCTGGAAAAAGAAATTATATATATATATATATAGTATTATATATATATATATATATAATATTTTTCTATAATGCTTGCCCTAGCTGGTTTGGCTTAGTGGAAAGAGCGTTGACCTGCAGACTGAAGAATCCCGGATTCAACTCCAGTCAAGGGCATGTACCTTGTTTGCAGGCTCCTCCCGATTGGAGCCCCCAATCGGGAGCAACCAATGGATGTGTTTCTCTTACACTGGTGTTTCTCTGTCTTTCCTCCTCCCTTCCACTTCCCTGAAAATCAATGGGAAAATATCCTCAGGTGAGGATTAATGTAGGGAGCAGCTATAGGGTTAAGCCTCACACTGACCTGTTGGCAAAGCCACAAACAAGCCCCAGCTTAGAGGGCACAGCCCTGTTAGCATAATTAGGCTTGACCTTATGATGCTCCCTAGATCTTATCTGGGTAGCTAATGGGCTGCAAGAGGTGCAGCAAGTGCTGCCAAAACAAGTGAACTTCACAAGAACACTGTAACTATGGTGACCACTACCTTGTTTACCTCTGGCTATAAAATAAAGGCTCAGCTTGACGTCTGGATCTCTCTCTGTGGCCTCAGCCAGGCACAGGAAGATCCACCCCAGCTTATCCTCTTTGTCTTTTCTACATCCTTCGCTGCCCCCCCTCAGGCTCACCGAACCCTTGGTTGAGCTTGCCCACCACTGATTAACAAAAACAAAAAACATGCTTGTTTGAAAATGAACTCAGGATTCCTTGGGTTTTTTTCCTTTTATCTTGAGGTTACATTTATGAAAGTTGGGGATAGCGGAACAAAGGAAGGGCTTAGGTATAGAAGAAGCCACAGGAGAGAGCCTAGGCATGCTCTGCTTTGGCCCTCCAGAATTGTTATGGGGGAAAGTGAGTCACATAGGGCAGAATGGACTGACTGAGAAATAAAAGTCACATGACAGGGGTGAGCCAAGGCAGGCTCCTATTAGCTCACTGCAAAGTCAGAGAAAAGGGGGCCTTGGAGACAGGTTCAGGGGGTTACCTGGGACAAAATGCCACTGCCTGCTGCTCCCCTGGTTGCAAGTCTTGTTGAGACTCTTTGAGTTTAGGAGAAAGAGAACATAGGTACATGCTTGAGAAAGGAGGAAGAAATCTCTGGGCGTGCTCCAAAGGAAGCCCACAAGAATTTTTTTCATGAGGTATGATAAGACATGAAGACATGAAAATGACTGTTATAAAGAAAAAGTTTTTGCTGGGAGTGGAAACAGCCAGGGAGAGATAAATGGAGGAAAAAGGAGACAGGTGTGATACTTTAAATAATAAAGAATTTTAATTAAAGAAAGCTAAAGAATTTTTTTTAAAAGGTTTTTTTTTAAATGTTTTTTCTTATTGATTTCATGAGGAAGGGAGAGGGAGAGAGAGACAGAAACATCAATAATGAGAGAGAATCATCAGCTGCCTTCTGTACGCCCCCCAGTGGGGATCGAGCCCACAACCCAGGCATGTGCGCTGACTTGGAATCAAACCACAACTTCCTCATTCATAGTTTGACACTCAACCACTGAGCCAAGCTGGAAGGGCCATAATTTTATACAGGGAAAGGATACAGGTCCAAATCAGTAATGGAAGAAACACACAGGGCAAAACCTGGCAGAGTTCCAAACACAAAACTTCCATTGTCCTCTCCCATCAGTGAGGATGTCGTTACCGTCCCAGCCCTGAAGTATGACAATATTCATAGATTATTGCCAACTAGGTTCAGAGATTTTAAAAAAATATTTTTATTGATTTCAGAAAGCGGAAGGGAGAAGAGCGACATAGAAACACCAATGATGAGAGAGAATCACGGATCGGCTGCCCCCACTGGGGACTGAGCCCATAACCCGGGCATGTGCCCCTAACTGGAATCAAACCTGGGACCCCTCAATCCACAGAGGCTGACGCTGTATCCATTGAGCCAAACCAGCAAGGGGGCAGTTTCAGAGATTTTTATTGGGGCTTAATAATCTAGGCATACCAATTGATTGATTGATTGATTGCCCATATGGTTGAACTTATGGCCTGGTTGATCACATGGTTGGTCTTTCCTGAATGAGCAATCCCCATCCTAAACAAAGACACGCCTATCAAATATGATGTAGATTACCTCCCAGAAGCCCAGGGCAAAGGCCAGACTTGGGCAAGGCCAAATTATCCTATATAGTAAAAGGCTAATATGCAAATTGTCCACCCACAGCTCCCCCACCCCCCGCTGGACCCACCCCTGATTGGCACCCATTAGAGCCGCCAGCCAGACCCCACCCATGCACAAATTCATGCACCAGGCCTCTAGTTTTCTGTAATTAACAAGAACTTCAATTTATTTATTTTTTCAAATCATTTTCCACCCTCATTGTATATATTTCCTCCCCTTTTCTGATTACATACAAATGACAGATTTATTTTAAAATATTTTTTATTGATTTTAGATTGGAAGGGAGAGGGAGAGAGATAGAAACGTCAATGATGAGAGAGAATCATTGATCGGCTGCCTCCTGCACACCCCCTACTGGGGATCAAGCCCACAACCCGGGCATGTGCCCTTGACCAGAATCGAACCTGGGACCCTTCAGTCAGGCTGACACTCTATCCACTGAGCCAAGCTGTCTAGGGCACAAATGACAAATTTTTATGACAATTAATCATCAATAGTTTTCAGAGAGGGCGTGTGTGGCTACAGATACAGAAATCGAACCATTATAAAAGCTAGCTACCTTTCATTTGCAGGGAGGAAAAAAGTTTTTTTCATTTATACACAAACAAAACCAGTAGCCATAGCTTTCCAACTTCAGCCAAGGGTTGAAAGGAAACAGAGCACAGAACTCACCAGTTGGTTACAGTGGTTCCAGATCTCAAAGAGCTAGTTTCTGTTCACAGACACATAAAACATTTTTAGGTATGTAACTCATAATGCCCCACTGACAAGACAAGTAACAAAGAGTGGCAGGACAGACAGACAGACAAATGAACAAATAATCAAAAACAAACAAAGGAAGTCACATACTCTGCCTTCTGCTAGCCAACCGGACAAGATTCCCTGTGCCTATCTGACTGCCATCTAGCATACACCAAATAGTCATCTCATAAACAAACAAACAAATATGCCAGATTTCATGTTCTTGCCAGCAGCAGTTGTACAAATCAAAACCAGAACAACATCCAGACTTGGCCATTAACCAGAAACAGAAACAGAAATAGAGAAAGACATTTAGTCAGTAAAACTCTATTGCCACATGAGAGGCAACGCAAGAGCCAGAAAGATTATGTCTAGGTGAAAAGAGTACTCCTCTGGCACCGAAGTCTACTCAGTGTCAACAGGTAAATCATTGGGAAAGAAAATTTACTTGCCAAGAAAGTTATTAAGGAGGCCAGTTTTCAAAGGCTTGCTCATAACAAAACAGAGTAAACAAAACATTCATTAAAAGAAAAATACGTTACCAAGTTAACAATTAGTTTTTTAAAAATTGCATTTTTCTCACATAATTATATATATTTTTTAATTCTCACCCGAGGATTTTTTAATTGACTTGAGAGAGAGAGAGAGAGAAACACCATTGCGACGCAGAAACATCAATCGGTTGCTCCCCATACGCACCATATGCATCCAGACCCGGGATTGAACCCACAACTTTTGCTGCCCAAGACGACACTCCAACCAACTGAGCTACCCAGCCAGGACTCAGATGATTATCTTATCTGCAAAGCTGATCTTCAGATACCAGCACTGCAAAAGTCAGCAGAAGAGTTGTTTTCTTTGGGAGTAAATAATTTACAGAAAGGCTCAAGGTTTCATTTAATTTGGGATCTAGAACTAGACCCTAGTTGTGCTGTGTCTTGTTTTTGTTTCTCAGGGCACATGGTGGTTTGTGTGTTCCCTTTCTGTAGGGTGTGATATGCATGTTTACCCTTAGTGGAAGCAGGCAGTGTTTATTTTTTATCCTATTTTTTAACAAATATTTTTATTGATTTCAGAGAGGAAGAGAGAGGGGAAAAGAGGTAGAAACATCAATGATGAGAGAGAATCATTTATTGGCTGCCTCCTGCACACCCTACACTTGGGAATAGAGCCCACAAGCCCGGCATGTGCCCTGACCGGAATCAAACTGTGACCTCCAGCCTTTAGTTTCCTTCTTGATGTCACCTCCTCTTGTCTATTTGAGTTATTGTTTAATTTAATTAATGGGCACTATGCAAAGAAAACTCCTAGGAAATGCCACAGGAAAGAAGTTTCTCATTGAATATTTTCACTTCTCTTTGTGTAAAGGGTTCAAGCTCTTCTAGACACAAGGAAAAGAACTTTACTTCTTGCTGATATTCATTCATCAAATGTTTACAGATCACTTAATGAGATCTGACTTCATGACTAGCACATTATTCCTTATAAGGATCCAAGTAAGTGAAAGATACAGATTCCATTCTCTAGCAGATGCACTGCCATTAAGGAAACTAGACCCCAAAAATTATGAAGTTATATAACAATATAAAGAGATGCAGTGCTTCCAATTCATCTGCCCCTCCCACCCCCCTCCTAATCCAGCCATTTTGGCTTCTGTTTCCCTGATGACACTGGATCCTACGGTATAATCAATCACGCTCTCATCTGTACCATAGATTTCCCTACCCCTTGATTTCCCCCCACTTTCATCTTTTTCTGTTACTTAGTTAAGAATTTTTCTCTTGATTTCGGGTTGCAGAGCTGCTTGTGAAAATCAAGTTCCCTAGTGTTCCGAAACTTCCAGGAGGTTGTTCTTTTTTTCTTCTTCTTTATAATTTTTAAAAAATATATTTTATTGATTTTTTACAGAGAGGAAGGGAGAGGGATAGAGAGTTAGAAACATCGATGAGAGAAGAGCATAGATCAGCTGCCTCCTGCACACACCCTACTGGGGATATGCCTGCAACCAAGGTACATGCCCTTGACTGGAATTGAACCTGGGACCCTTCAGTCCGCAGGCCCACGCTATATCCAGTGAGCCAAACCAGCTAGGGCAGGGAGGTTGTTCTTTAATATTTGCAGGCAATCTGGATATTGGGACTGGGAAGTGAGGGAAGAAATTTTACTGCTATTGGAAGCCAGACTTGTGTAAGAATTGGGGTATTTAAACCAGTCAAGGAGACTGCAAGTTATCAGAAAAGCAAATTATGAGAGGAGTTAGCTTGAAACGCAGGCAGATAGGGCAGGGATCCAGGGGGAAACAAAGGCAGGTAGAACATAGACAGGGGCAGACACGGCAGTTTAAGCAAGCCTAATGACAGAAACCAGCCATGCTGAGAAAAAAATAAAATGTTTTTGGATACAGAGCGGGAGGCATGGGAAACCAAGGGAGGCCTGCAATAAACAAGGTGTCCCTACACATAGAAACAGCAAGTTCAGGTTCATTGCTGGGCACAGTGAGGGAATCAATCAGGTGGTGACATAGATAGATGTGGAGCAGGCTTGTAGCACATATATGCTAAGAAGCAAACCCATTCTTTGGGCCCCTCCCCGGTGGGGAGTCTGAATCTGCTTGTAATAAATTCTCCCCACTTTTGCTTAAATCTTCTGGTCCGCGTAGCTCATTCTTCAGCATCCGGAGACACGACCCCCGGAAAACACCTCGGCTCACCGTTCCGGTTATCAATTACACTAAGAAAAGAACAGAACATCTACATTCACACCCTAGAGTCACTGCAGTAAATAAAGGGGTGGGGGTGGGGGAGAGGCCCACATATACTTGAAAGACATCTGTGCAAAACAATCCCTTTGGCCAGAAAGAACCATCAGGAGAGCTCGCAGAAACTGTGACGACCATACTGTCATTCTGAGGACTTCAAGGCAGGAGTACAGCCTAGCGGCTTGCAGCTCTCAAATTACACATGCCCGCGGCAGACACCGAGACACACATGGAATATATCATATACGAGCCCTAAAAATAATAGTAAGCAAAGTTTTATTTTGACTCTGTGCAGTCTGCAGGCATAAAAACTCGTTGCCTGACAAAATCTCGCGACAATCCCGTGGTTTTCTCCCGCCTCCCCTACTCCCCGTGGCGGGAATATTGCGGAAGTGACGTCCCGCTACGCTTCTCCGCGTCACGTCACCCGCCGGAAGCGCGCTACTTCCCAGAATCCTCGGTGGAGGAGAAGCGCGTTCACGCGTGCTGCACGCAGTGCAGCGTGGAACATTTAGGCAACGTGCTCTGGTGCTTTGCAGGGCAGCGTGCGTGCTTGTGCTTGGCCGGCCGCGGCCTTGCGGGCTTGGGGGGCCGCACGTCGGGTCTTTTTTCTGTTGGGATAAGAGCTCGCGGCGGGTCGCGCGGCGCCCGGACCCGGCCTAACCATGCTGGTGCTGTTTGAAACGTCCGTCGGCTACGCCATCTTTAAGGTAGAGGGGAGAGTGAGCCGTTGGAGGGGGAAGGCGCGTGCTGGGCCGGCGGGGAAGAGGAAAGACTCGCGGAGAGGGTGACGCTGCTCAGGGTCGCAGGGTGCCTTGTATGCTCCCTGCTCTGAAAGGAAGGGCCAGGCTTTGGGCGCGGGAGGCGCGTGTTCCGGCGAGCACGTGGCCTCGCTCTGTGGGGCGCAGGGTTCTGGGTGAGGGTTTGGCCCGGTTGGAGGGAGGTGAACAGAAGCCATGTTAGAGTTTTAGAGGTGATGAAGGAGTTGGGGCTTTAGCCCGAGTGTTTTGAATGGCTGAGAAGTTCCCACGAGAGGAATAGGTTCCCTGTGCTGTCTGGCCGGATTGCAGGGCTGCAGGCGAGGAGGCCAGGGTGGTTTTGCATCAAAGCAGACAAGGTAAAGATGCTTTGATTGAGGTTGATAGGAAGATGGTCTTAGGGAGAATTTTAAAGGTAGAACTGACGGGATTGGCTGATGGGTTGAACGGGGTTTTGGTGTCAGTAAGTGGGTGGATGTGCGATGATAGGGAAGGGAAACAGGTGGCTGACTTTTCAGTCGGGCGGGGGGGACTGAAGAGTTACGGGTTGGCTGCAGGAAGCTTGCGATGTCTATTATACGTGGAGAAGCAACCGTCATTTCAAATTTGAAACCGACCTAGGGGAGAAATCTGGGTTGATGATGATCAAGTTGAGATTAGGGTGTTTTCGTAGGTAAAGTCTGAAGTTAAGGCTTTATCAGCATAGAAATTATTGAGCAGTGGGGCGTTCGTATCCTGGGAGGCTATTGAAATGTTAGGAAGAACGAGGTAAATTGAGGCCACTCTCCTGAGCTCCACTTCCAGGAGCTTGTTCTATAGAGATGCAACGTGTGTGCATACAACAACGTTTTCTGAAGGATAAGGAAAGTTTAGCAATAGCCTAAATATTTATCAGTAAAAGCATAAATGGTGGTATATTCATACACAGCAATTCTAGGTTGTTAAAACCTAAGATTACACATCCATGGTATGCTAAGTGTGCGGTATGCACAAATAAAATGTCACCCAGTCAAGAAGTCTTAAAGAATATATCCCTAAATGTCAATAACTGATTCTTAGATTTAAAGTGCCCCCCCTTTTTTTTTCTTTGCATTTAAAATTTTTCAATGCCAGGATGTGTCTTACAATTGATGGCATCTTAGTTTTAGAGAAATCCGTAATACTTTATGTTCAGATTATTAGCAGTGAATAACAAAATTTATTCTATAGAAAGCAGTTAACTGATCATATAGGATATGCATGGTTTATGTTGATAGATGCTACAAAATTGCCTTCAAGAAATCCCCTTAGTTTCACTTAAATTAAGAGTGAATACAAGTTATTTCTCTACACCCTGACCAGAACTCTGTGATAAGTTAACTGCTCAAGTACAAGATAGGGTAGGATCAATCTTAAGGTGCATTTCCCCCCCTATTTAATTTAACATCCTTGAAATTAGGATGTCTTACAGTTGACAGCAGGGCAGTTTAATTGGCAGTATAAAATAATGGCATATTAAAAGTATTCTAAAGAAAGTATGAATACAATAGGCTTTTTGATGGAGTTAAGGTGTCTTTAAAAATAGCAAGTTTTCAGCAAAGACATTCTCCACCCCCTCCCCCAATCTGGATTCCATCCAGTTATTAAATGTGCTACTTGAGCTACTCATTTGAAAATTTTATACTGGGCAAGAAAACTGGTTCATTATTTCAGAGGAAAAAAATAACTTACACCATTCTCATTTTACATGTGCAGTTGTACTTGAAGTGTGTAGGTGTATATGGGTGCCTGAGCTGTGCTTTTATTTATTTATCTATCGTTAATCCTCACCCAAGGGTATTTTTTCCATTGATTTTTAGAGAGTGTGGAAGGGAGGGAGAGAGACAGAAGCAGTGATTGATATTGCGGGTGGGGGTGGTATGTGCCCTTTACTGGAATCTAACTCAGGACCCTTCAGTCTGAGGGCCGACGCTGTAACAACTGAGCAACTGGCTAGGGCTAAGCTGTGCTATTTTTAAGAATTATTTAAATATTTATTACAGGTTTTGAATGAGAAGAAACTTCAAGAGGTTGATAGTTTGTGGAAAGAATTTGAAACTCCTGAGAAAGCAAATAAAATGTAAGTCACCTTGAAAAAAAGAATGTAGCATTTCACATTTGTAGGGCTTCTTTTTACATACCCCTCCCTTCCGTTCACATAATTGTTATATTCATAACTTTTAAAATGTATTTCAGGAATGATACTGGTATGAGCCTAATTATTAGATTTCCTTGTTTGGAGCATAAGCTATCTCTGCTAGTTTTTATTAGTTTCAGACTAGATTGGGCAGCAACACAAAAGCACTTTTTCGTAAGTTCTTTCAAAGCATGAACTGATTGTGAATTAAGTATAAATTTCTGTCAAAAGCAATATTTGTCAAAAAGCATGGATTTAACTTTTAGTTTCTCTAAGTTAGTGTTATTCCAGTGTTTTTTAACGTAATTTGAAGTTTATTCATTCTTTATGACTTCTACTTCCTAGCTCCCACTAGAGTAATAACTAGGTAAGACATCCTGAAAAGGTATACCTGAGTTCCCCAAGGTCTCTGGAGTAGAAAATAGAGTGTGATGTTGATGCCAGCTTAAGGAATGAGTGGTAAGAGAGCTGGCTTTTCCTCAAGGTAGTCATGATGGCTTCCACCATCTGTGAATCACCTTTTGAAATAACCCATTTAGTGGATGTGGTCCTAGAAAGGACCTGACTAATATCTTGATACATGTGGATTTAGGTTATGTCGTTTAATATTTCACCTGCTAGTGCTAATAAAAACTCACAAGAATAGAAAACTATTAAAGCTTGCTAAAGATAAAGAGTGTTGAACCCAGAGAAATGTCATACTAAATAGTTCAGTGGTTCTCAACCTTCTAGCCCTTTAAATACAGTTCCTCATGTTGTGACCCAACCATAAAATTATTTTCGTTGCTACTTCATAATTGTAATGTTGCTACTGTTATGAATCATAATGTAAATATCTGATATGCAGGATGGTCTTAGGCGACCCCTGTGAAAGGGTCGTTCGACCGCCAAAGGGGTCACTACCCACAGGTTGAGAACCGCTGAAATAGAGAAACAAATATGTAGTTCTATCATTTGTAGTGGCAAAACCCAAAATTTGAAATAATGCTCATTGGTACTATAATTGTTGAATAAATTTTAGTATATCTATAGATCTCTTACAAATCTAGAGAGTGGCCCATGATATACTGAGAAAACCATGCTTCAAATTTTGTATAAAGTGATCCCATTTTTGCCATGTTCTTGTGCATCTATATATGCATTTATACAAATACAGAGAGGTATGAGCAAATGCCACTGCAGAAGGGTGCAAATAGGGGTGAGTGAGGTAGGACAAATGAAATTACTACTTTTTCCTTAAATCTTTGTATTGTTGGGTATGTATTTAAGGGGCCAACAGGGTGTTTCTGACCAGGTAAGAAAAGCTTGTTTAAGATAATATTTTAGACACAATAGAAGACTAATTCATTCCCATTCATATTTTCTCTCTCTCTTTCTCTCTTTCTCTCTCTCTCCCTCTCTCCCTTCCTCCCTCTCTCCCTAAAATATATTTTTATTGATTTCAGAGAGGAAGGGTGAGGAGGAGAGAGATAGAAGCATCAATGATGAGAATCATTTATTGGCAGCCTCCTACATGCCCCCTACTGGGGATTGAGCCCACAACCTGGACATATGCCCTTGACTGGAATTGAACCCGGGACCCTTCCATCCCCAGACTGATGCTCTGTCCACTGAGCCAAACTGGCTAGGGCTAATTTTCTCTTTTTAAAGGGATATATGCTTTAATTGGCTGGGTTAACTTGATTCATTGTTGTCAATGATGTATTCTTGTTGGAACTGAATCAACGTGATCTCACTCAAATATTCGTCACTACCACTGAGACAGCAATGGATTAAATGTATTTGTTTCCATATAAAATGATGTTACTCTGCACATAAGTGTGGGAGAAAGAAGGGAGTAAAATTAAAATAAGGTTGACAGGAATCAGGTCTGACAATAAGCTGTTGTTTAATGGTATTTTTACTGGAATGACAAATTAGTGTCGTAAGATTCCTGGCCTAAGACGGACTCGCATGCCTTTTCTTAGGCATCTGAGTCTAGCTTTAAGCAACAGCGGTGATGTTGAAGCTTTAGCGTCTTTCCTGTGGTTTAGATGTGGTAGCCAACCTCTTTGCTGTTGATTCCTTCAAAGCCTACAACCTTCTCTATAGTAGTCCAAACATTACTAGTCTAACATTTAGAGGAACTGGTCATTTTGTGAAGAATGTCTAACTTTGCACCCTGGTACCCTTTGACAGGAACGTTCTTTTTATCAGTGCATGCTTTGGAAACAGTTCAACACCCTTTCCTGAATATGTGGCTTTTACAGAAATCAGTGTGCCTGCATGACATTTTTTTCTTTCTTCTAGAGTTAAGCTAAAACATTTTGAGAAATTTCAGGATACAGCAGAAGCATTAGCAGGTAAAGTCAAAGACTAGCTTTTTTGTTTTTAATCTTGGCAATTTGTTATCCGTATTAAAAAATTGTTTGCTTCAGTTGCCTGAGTTAACCTTATTCAATGTTGTCAATGATGCATTCTTTTCAGAACTGAATTTAAGTGATCTAACAAATTCGTCACTACCACTGAGACAACATTGAGTTAGCTTTTTTCACCATAGGGCTGGTTTCCCCCCCATGTGATGAGAGCTGAGAAGTGGTTAAATTGATCTCCCTGTGGAAACCAACAGCATAATGCTAAAGCACAATTCAGTAAAAGCTGTTCTACAAGGGACCAAGGTAATGTGGTCAAGCACACAGCTCTGATCATTCTGCTACAATGGTAACGTTGAGAATAGCCAGCATTCCCAATTGAAATAATAAAACAGCTCTCCAAGGATAACATTTTTAGTTTGAAAAAGCACAACATTATTAAAAGTTTTAGGAAAACTAATACCTTTAGGTTTGTGTTTGTTTATTATGAAACTACAGAGAGGCATAAGAGCTGTTACTTAAGGAGGCATGATTTTTTATGCTTTAGAAGAATGGATGGCTCATCCTTCAATTAGTTGTTCTGATAGGACAACAGACATACGTTAATAGGGTTTATTGACGACTTCAGTAAGCAGTTGGTTTTATACGTTGTTTTTTTAATATTAGGGGACACGAGACCAGATATAAAACCCTAAATTTTCAGTTGCTTACATTCTATATCAAATCAGCCACCTACTTGAAGTATAATTTGAAAATGAAGGGCCATAAGTAAGGACGTGCCTTAATGAATTTGATAGACCCAAATAATTTGTTTCATCAGCCACAGGAGAAAGATATAGTTCTCTTGTGAAACTTAGGAATCCAACTAAATAAATATGCTGGATTATTAATGGGCCATCCTAATCTTGGCAGAGGGGTGAGCTGAAGGAAGACCCAACGATGGGCCAATTTTTTAATTTTTAAAAATGGTTCTAGGGCTGCTAAATTGGTAATAAAAGCCTTATAGCGCCATAAAGCACAACTATGATAATTTTTACCTGGGGAATTTTTTAAATACAGTTCTGTACATCATAGCTTTAAAATTAAATATGGGTAAATGCACTCGGATGCATTAGTCACATAGTAGAGTTGTAAAGAGCTGCAAACCCTGATTCTGAGTGGACTCTCTTGAACTTATTTTGTATATAACTTCTTTAATCTTTTTGGGACATTTCTGACCAATCCTTATTAAACTATTAAATGGATAGGTCCAACCTCTACCTAAACATGAAGCAAGTTTTTACTATAGCTAATATATTGATCACATAGAGTTTTTCAGATTTTGTATTCATCGTTCCAAAATCTTGAAACAAACCTGTGAAGTAGGTAATATCACTATTTTTCAGATGATAAAACTGAGGCTTCAGAAGAAGCACATTTCCCTACCAGGTTTTTGGTATTTCTTAAAATATTGTAAGATATTTAGTGAAAATTCCATACGAGGTGAGAACCCTCTGACCCTCCCCTTAATCTAAGTTCCATGAAGGCAGAGACTGTTGTTTGCTCTCAAACCCCTAGATTATAGCACATAAATATTTTGGGGTAAATGAATGAAAGTAGAAAGCTCTATCAGGAATCTGGTCACAGAAACCTCTACAATGCCTTTTCCCATCTGTTTTTACCAGAAATTTTAACATTGCCTTATTACTAAGAACAGAGTTCTTCCTGAGAATTAAACTTCCCACTGCCTGTTACAAGGCAGTTTTGATGTGTCAACGAAAATTCAGTGGTTGCAGATGTCAGACTATGCGTTAACACTCCATATTGTAAGAAAGCATCTGATGAGGTGTAATGTCAATTTATATTGGTCCCAGACGTTCAGATATGACTTTTGCGTGAAAAGGTTTATTTTTACGCTTGGTCAAATTTTTAAAATATAAGTCTTCCAAATAGTCACAGTAAAATATGGGCCAGCCTACATTTGGACAAAGTGAGAACTACTAGGAGATACTAAACAGTGGCCAGTGGAGAAGATAAGTAGAGGGAAGACTCAGCAGCCCCTTTCCCTGTCACCATCTATATGTCATCTTTTTATTTTATTTTTAAAATATATCTTATTGATTTTTTACAGAGAGGAAGGAAGAGGGATAGAGAGTTAGAAACATTGATGAGAGAAACATCGATCACCTGCCTCCTGCACACCCCCTACTGGGGATGTGCCGGCAACCAAGGTACATGCCCTTGACTGGAATCGAACCTGGGACCCTTGAGTCCTCAGGCCGACGCTCTATCCACTGAGCCAAACCGGTTAGGGCTATATGTCATCTTTTTAAAGTGCATATGAACAGTAATTAATGAACTTCTTTTAAAAAATCTATTTTATTGAATTTTTTACAGAGAGGAATGGAGAGGGATAGAGAGTTAGAAACATCAATGAGAGAAACATCAATCAGCTGCCTCCTGCACGCCCCCACTGGGGCTGTGCCCGCAACCACGGTACATTCCCCCGACTGGAATCGAACCTGGGACCATTCAGTCCCCAGACCGACGCTCTATCCACTGAGCCAAACCGGTTAGGGCTAATGAACTTTTTTATAAAGGGGGAGATCAATGTAAATGTTAGAATAGATCTAGAGTAGAGAGTTTTAAAGTATATGTCCCCTAACTTTTCCCCATTGACCCTTTCTAGTCTGCCCTCCCCCCCCCTAGAAGTTTTTAATTATGTAAGGAAAGAATTCAACTCTTATTAGAAAGGTAAATTATTAAGGATTCATTATTGTACAAAATGTAAAAGGTTAGATCCCCCCAAAATAGGTTGAACCTTAGCTTTTTAGGGTGTAGAGGGCTGTGTGGTAGCCAAATGTTTTTGTCTTCACCTTCAATATTCCCAGGTAACAAATGAAATTGATGTGTAATTCAAATGAATGGAGATATTGTCAGGAGGAAAGAGCAAGTATCTGGATGACTAAATGCTTGGCCTTAGAAATTATGACAAACTTCCTTCTTGCCAGGCATACTTTAAATTCAACTAAAACTCAGGCAGATATCAAAAGAGGTGTTAGTTCATGTGGGTCCAGACAATCTAAGTGTAGGTCTAAGGAAGGTGAGGGTTATAAAAGTAACAGATTTAAAGGTTAACTGAAATGAAAGCCTTCCCAAAATTGAACAGGCTTACATAGCAGCAGAACCTTCCGTTTAACTCCTGGTTCTGGAGCAGAAATGAGGGCGGCAAGATCAGATGATGTTGTGAAATGTGTAACTTATAAAACATGTTTATCATTTCATTGTAGAAATCATGTTAAATTTAGCCCTTTTGAAAGGGAGTGTATATTTTGTTTTATTTTTTAAATTTAAATAAGATCTTAAGCTCTTACAGTTAAAAATTTGAGCATTAACTCTTGTTTTTCTTTTTCCTGAAAAGCATTCACAGCTCTGATGGAGGGCAAAATCAACAAGCAACTGAAAAAAGTTCTGAAGAAAATAGTAAAAGAAGCTCATGAACCCCTGGCTGTAGCTGATGCTAAACTAGGAGGGGTCATAAAGGTAAAGTTACGATTCTCTTTCGTGCTTCTAATCAGAACTCACCATACAGCATCTTGACTTCAAAGCTAGGACTTTGTAATGAGTTGTTCGTCATAAGTTCTCATACTTTATCTTTTTTCCCTAGGCTACATCATTGATTTCAATATGACTATCAGAGCTAAGCATGTATGTTCATTGTAGGAAATTCAAATACACCAAAAAAAGATTTTTTTTTTAAATAGCTTTAATCCTGCCACCTAGAGATCGTCTGTTAACCATTTGTGTATATTCTGCCGTATTTTAGTTTAGGCACGTCGCCCCCCACCCCCCACCCCCAACGTTAATGGAGTCATGACATTGTTTTTTTAGTGTATGTGTTTGTTGGAAAACTTTAGTAGGGGGTAGAGTTGCTAGAGGTTAAACATAAAGTGAGAGTGGAAGGAAAGACTGAAAAAGTAGGCTCCCAAAAATGGAAAACAGAACCGTTTGAGAGCCAGTTGTGATAGTTTGATCTTTGGAATTATTTTATGTTGTAGATCTTCTAGGTAGGAAAGTTAGAAATTTTGAGTGTTTTTAAAGCCAGGATTATGAATTTAAGAAGTTTGTGTAAATAGGTTATTTCTAATACGATCAGGTCATGAAGTTTTCTGTGATGGTGTCAGTCTCTACCTTCATTCTTAGTTTATTTTTTTCTGTTAAAAACATTAACTTTTAGCTCTAGCTGGTTTGGCTCTGTGGATAGAGCATTGGGCTGCAGATGGAAGGGTCCTGGGGTCGATTTCAGTCAAGTGCACATGCCCAGATTGCAGGCTCAATTCCTAGTTAGGGGGTGTGCAGAAGGCAGCCTATCAATGATTCTCTCTAGTCATTAATGTTTCTTTCTCTCTCTTCCTCTCTGCAATCAATAAAAATTTATTTAATATAAATATTTTTTAAATAATTTAAAAAACATTAACTTTTAGCAAAAGTTTGTAAACAGACACGCAGAACGGCAAATTGCTTAATGGTGGGGTTATGGGTAACTTTAATTTTTTCTTTTCAGTTTCTCCATTTAAAAAATTACACTGAATATTACTCATATGCATTCTAAGTAGTTGTTTCTTAAACATGATGCAGTATATACAATTTTGTATGTTTGTATTTGATGGACTAGAGCTGTAGATTTGTATGACCGAGTTAGCAAATACACTTAATATGACAAAATGAAGGTATGGAAAACAAAATTTACTATCCTGTTTGTAAGGGGTGTGTAAATACTTAAACTGTATTGTGAAGGTTTTTGTATGTATGTACACATACATATTAACATGTATATATTTGGAGATCAGACAAGTTCAGGGTGGTATGGCCCAAAATGCTGGTGTTTGTTAGCACATGTATATGTGTATTTGGCAGTACTTAAGGGATGCTAACATTTATCTGTAGGAAAAGGGCTTAAGGCTTAAAATTTTGTTTTTTATTTATTTGTCCTAGAGTGCTATTGATTAAAATCTGTGTATGTTACCTTTATAATTTTTTAATTACTCTTATAATTTTTAAAAGAAGATAAATAATAAGTAAGGTAGTAAAAGATTCCTCACACCAATAAAACACAGAAGTAGGTTAAACTGTATTTAACTTTTTATAATTTTTATTTATTTAATACAAATGTTTCTTGTTATTACAGGAGAAGCTGAATCTCAGTTGCATCCATAGTCCTGTTGTTAATGAACTTATGAGAGGAATTCGTTCACAGATGGATGGATTAATACCTGGGGTAGAGCCACGTGAAATGGCGGCTATGTGTCTTGGGTTGGCCCACAGGTGAGATTTACTGGAAAACAAAGTTGGCTTTTACTTAATAAACAATTATATAGTATTGTTCTAAGCACATTCTATGATTCTCATAACAATCAGTAGTACATCCCAAAGTCAATACTGGCTGTTATCTTGATTTGAACCCAGACATTCTGGCTTTATTGCCTGAACTCTAAACCTCACCGTAGGCCTTTACCTCTCTGGTGTTGGACTCTACAACTCTTGGACTCCCCCCCACCCCCTTCTTATCTCTGCTGAATCGTATGCTACTCCTCCATCTATTTACCATCTCCCAAACTTTCCTCATCTGCTATGGTCTCTCTTTTTTGTGTGTTAATCTCTGTTGCTTGTTTTACTCGGTTTTGTTTTTGATTTTACTTATTGTAGAGGAGACAGATAGAGAGATAGGAACATCAGTGAGAGACAGTCATTGATCAGCTGCCTCCTGCACGCCCCACACTGGGGATCGAGCCAGCAATCCGGGCATGTGCCCTGACCGGGAATCAAACCATAACCTCCTGGTTCATAGGTCAATGTTCAACCACTGAGCCATGCCGGCCAGGTGACCTATCATATTTAACTAGAGTCCATTAGAACAGGAATTTATGCTATGCTGCAGTAATGTGTTCCTGAAAAGCTTGGCATTCTGTGAAGTTGCATTAAAATAACAGGGTTTGTGAAGAAAAATAAGATTAAGGTCAGACTACTCAAAACTTAGGCAACCTTGTGAACAGAGCACTGTCAAAAACAATAGCCCTGAAAATATTAACAGTAAAACTGACATTAAATTTATACTAAAAGAATAATATAGCACACAAAAGTCTATACCTTTGCCCTAGCCGGTTTGGCTCACTGGATAGAGCGTCGGCCTGGGGACTGAAGAGTCCCGGGTTCGATTCCGTTTAAGGGCATGTACCTTGGTTGCGGGCACGTCCCCAGTGGGGAGTGTGCAGGAGGCAGCTGATTGATGCTTCTCTCTCATCGATGTTTCTAACTCTATCCCTCTCCCTTCCTCTCTGTAAAAAGTCAATAAAATATATTAAAAAAAAAAAAGTCTATACCTTTGAACAAAAAATATTGAGCATAGATTGATGGAGGGTTAAAGCTCTGCTGACTTATAAGTAAAATGCACAAAAGTCAGAAAGAACTTGGTAATAAACAATTCTAGGAGAGAACAAATAGCTACACTGGGTCGAGTCAAGCTTGTCATTAAATTGGCATTGTGTGCAACAATGGTTCTCAATCACATATCCCTTAGAGCAGTGGTTGCCAACCTTTCAGACCTCGCGGACCACCTGTTGGTGATCACTGCCTTAGAGGATATTGGGCAATGTGTAGAGACATACTTGGTTGTTACAACTTCAGGGGGGTCTGCTATTAATATATAACAGGTAGCCATGGCCGGGGGTGGGGGACGGGGGGCGCAGTTTGCACAATAGTTAGAGCATCAGTCTGTGCACCAGAGGGTCTTGCATTTGATTCCTAGTCAAGAGCATATACTTGGGTTGCATGTTCAATCTCCAGCGGGGAGACAGGAGGGGCAAACAATTGATGTGTTTCACATCAATGTTTCGCTTTCACCCTTCCTCCCTTCTCCTCTCCCTTCCACTCTCTGAAGAATCAATGGAGAGAATATCCTCACTCCTCAGGTGAGGATTGTTAAAAATAACAATACGATATAATGGGTAGAGTCCAGGGGTATTGCTAAACATCCTACAGTGAACAGAATAGCTCCCCTACCACAAAGACTATCGGGCCCATGAGATTAATAGTGCCAAGATTAAGAAATCTTTCTATACAGTGCTAGAGGCCTAGTGCATGAAATTTGTGCACTGGTAGGGTCCCTAGCGGCTTCTCTTCCTTCCCCTGGCCGTGCACCCCCTCCCCCCAGTCAAACTGCCGGTCGGGGACAATTTGGATACTATGCTTTTATTACATAGGATTATTCCTCCATAGCTTTCTGTTTTCAGGTGTTACCATGCAGCATTTTTTCCCCTTGCCTGCTGGTAAAAGACGTTAATGTGCTATAAAAAGCCCTAACTGGTTTTGCTCAGTGGATAGAGCATTGGGCTGCGGACTGAAGAGTCCCAGGTTCGATTCCAGTCAAGGGCATGTACCTTGGTTGCAGGCCCATCTCCAGTAGGGCGTGTGCAGGAGGCAGCTGATCGATGTTTCTCTCATTGATGTTTCTAACTCTCTATCCCTCTCCATTTCTCTCTGTAAAAAATCAATAAAATATATTTTTAAGAAAATGCTGTAAAAATAATCTGAATCAATATGACCTGTACTATACAGAATTATTCTAGTTGTCATTCGTAAATGAATGTTACAGAACTATAGGTTATAGCAGGACAGATGTATTTTCTTCTTAAATGTGTATTTTCTGGTCTTGGAACTGATTTTCCCATGTAGAAAAAGTAAAACTAAAACTAGCTCTGAGGGAGGGATTTGGATTTTACAACTTTTTAAAATGTTAATTAAATGCTTTTTATAAATGCTATCTTAGTAATTTATCTTCCTTCTCCCCAGCTTGTCCCGGTATAGATTGAAATTTAGTGCTGATAAAGTGGACACAATGATTGTCCAGGCAATTTGTAAGTATAGTAAAAGTGAGGTCTACTCTGTTCTGCATGGGTTTTTTCCTACTATTAAAAACTGTACCTTTTATAATTCTGTTGAGAGAGAGTAACTGGAATTCTTTCTTTTAAATATGTTTTTTTTTAATTGATTTTAGAGGGGAGAGGAGAGAGAAAAACATTGATCGGCTGCTTCCCACATGTACCCCGATCAGGGATTGAGCTCACAACCTGGACATGTGCCCTGACTGGGAATCAAACCAGTGACCTCTTGGGGCTGGGGCGGACACTCAGTCAACTAAGTCCCACTGGCCAGGGTATAACTTACTAAGAAATTGGAGTCCCAGCTGGTTTGGCTCAGTGGATAGAACATTGACCTGCGGACTGAAGGGTCCCCGGTTCGATTCTGGTCAAGGGCACATGCCAGGGTTGTGGGCTCGATCCCCAGTGGAGGGCGTGCAGGAGGCAACCAGTCAATGATTCTCTCTCATCATTGATGTTTCCGCCTCTCTCGCCCTCTCCCTTCCTTTCTGAAATCAATAACAATATATTTTTTAAAAATTGGAAAATGCAGAATAGAAAAAGGAAAAACTACCCATAATTTAGACTAGTTGGAAATATGTGAATGACGTTATTAGTGTAAACCATTTCATTTGTCTTCCATGAAAAATGCTAAAACTATATGGGAACTGTATTGTGCTATGTTTTGCTATTTTCACTTGATTTTATAATAGGTCATTCCACATTAACACATTTCGTACCGCTCAGGAGTTTTCTCGTGTTTTGTGCGCCATCTGTTAAGGACCGCTCACAAGTGTTCTCGTTTTTCACGCCCATGGAAAAAGGAGCAAATCTAGATACTTATGTAAATTTTGTTTGGCCCCTCTTCATAGAGGAAAATGTTTTACACAGTGCCATACGTTAAAAAAGTACTAGGAACTTTAATTGTTTTTGTAAATAAAAATGTTATGATTATTGAAAAACAACACCTAAAGTGCATTATGATTTAAATAACGTGCAGTTTGCTCAAAAACGCGCGGTCCCTGGCGTATGTCTTAGAGATTTCTATGCAGTACGCAATGTGTTAGTGATTTTTTGAAATACCAGTTTTAATTTTTCAATATTTAAAAGTCCTTTAAGCAGCAATTGCATTTCTGGGTATATACCCAAAAGAATTTGAAGCAGGTACTCAAAACAGATACTTATACACCCCTGTTTATACAGCATTATTTACAATAGCCAAAAGATAGGAATAAGCCATATGCCCGTTAACACATCTGTTATGTTAACAAACATAATGGTATATACACACCATGAAATAAGCATCCTTAAAAAGGAATGAAATTCTAGTACATGCTATCTACAACAGATGAATTTTGAAAACATGCTAAGTGAAATAAGCCACACAAAAAAAAACCTTGTGTGGTTCCTAGAATAGGCAAATACATAGACAGTAGAACAGATTACCAGGGCCTGGGGGAAGGTGAGGGTGGAGAGTTCATTAGTAGGTACAGAGATTTAGTTTGGGATAGTGAAAGAGTTCTCTAGTGGTTGCACAACATTGTGAATGTACTTGATGCCACTGAAATGTACATTTGAAAATGGTTAAGTGATAAATTTTATGTGTATTTAGCACAATTTTTAAAATCCTTTTAAATTCCTATTTCCTTTTGTTTTTTATTTTAATCTGCTGCAGCCTTGTTGGATGATTTGGATAAAGAACTAAACAACTACATTATGCGGTGTAGAGAATGGTATGGCTGGCATTTCCCTGAATTAGGAAAAATTATTTCGGATAATTTGACATACTGCAAGTGTTTGCAGAAAGTTGGTGAGTTAACTTTATGCTTTAAGGCATTGAAAAGATGAGTTACAATTTTTTTTCTTAACAAGCTTCCCAGAGTTTTTTACAATTAAAATTATGTTTTAGGCGTGTAGCTATGTTAATATCTGTTAGATTTCAAAAACAAATTTAATATATTTTATTGATTTTTTTACAGAGAGGAAGGGAGGGGGATAGAGAGTTAGAAACATCGATCAGCTGCCTCCTGCACACCCCCTACTGAGGATGTGCCCGCAACCAAGGTACATGCCCTTGACCGGAATCGAACCTGGGACCCTTGAGTCCGCAGGCCAATTCTCCATCCCCTGAGCCAAACCGGTTAGGGCTTAACTTTTATTTTTAAGGCCTGTGCAACAACGTGGATCTCTAATTTTTCTTTAAATGGCTTCTTCTGGTGAATATGTCTCATAATGAATTTGCCATTAATAGGGGCAACTATAGACTGGTGATATCCATAATTAATATTAAACACAATATTGCTACCTGTATTATTAGTGTTATAGTCTGTATCATTTATATCAATAATATAGTAATATTAGTAGAAGATGCTGAATATTAATAAATGAGTTACTTGGCTCATTATATTGCCATTTTATTGTATTTGTTTGTTTCTTGAGGGAGGTGATGGGGAGAGATTTTACTCTCTAAAATTAAACCTTTACATAAGGAAAATTACTAGGCCAAATTTGTTTGCTTTTTGTTTTTGTTTAGGCACCTTTTGCATTGGCTTATCTCTACCCTTTTTTGGACTGTTTGGTGGTTTTTGTATAATTTATTCAAAAGTGATTCTCCCTCATCCCCTGCAAACATTCCATAGGTGATAGAAAGAATTATGCCTCAGCCCAACTTTCTGAATTACTGCCAGAGGAAGTTGAAGCAGAAGTGAAAGCAGCTGCAGAGATATCTATGGGAACAGAGGTTTCAGAAGAAGATATTTGCAACATTCTGCATCTCTGCACTCAGGTAAACTGCACATAGAGAAACTAGTTGTGGTGATACCAGCACTGTAATAATAATTTTCTGATGGCAATGATGATTTTTAAACTTATTGTTCACCTGATAAATAAATATGAGGGTGTTCAGTCACTACCTCATCTGATGCCATCTTGATTTATATACTTGAAGGGGGAAATATATACTAAAATGAAATATAAGAGTGCTGTCCTGGCCATTGTGGCTCAGTTGGTTGGAGTGTTGTCCCGTACACTTAAAGGTTGCGGGTTTGATTTCCAGCTGCAGTCTCGGATGTGTGCTGAGGGCAACCGATTGATGTTTCTCTCTCACATGGGTGTTTCCCTCGCTTTCCCTTCCCTTCTCTCTAAAAATCAATGAACATGTCCCTAGGTGAGGATTTTTTTTTAAGTACTAATTTATTTGTGTTTTTGCATTGTCAGAATAATGATTATTAATTCATTAAGAAGGCAGAGAAGGATAGCTTGAGTTACTTTAACGTTTATGTCTATAGCCTGTAGTGATTTTTCCCCCTTTCCTTTGGAAATACCTGTACAAGAATCAGAGGGTGACACAAATGTCTAATCCTTGGAGGTTTTTAAAAATAACAGTAATATTGGCTAACAGTTTATTTATTTCATTTTATTTACATATGTATTTTATTTTATTTATTTTTTAAAATATATTTTATTGATTTTCTTACAGAGAGGAAGGGAGAGGGATAGAGAGTTAGAAACATCAATGAGAGAGAAACATCCATCAGCTGCCTCCTGCGCACCCCCCACCGGGGATATGCCCGCAACCAAGGTACATGCCCTTGACCGGAATCAGACCTGGGACCCTTCAGTCCCTAGGCTGGCGCTCTATCCACTGAGCCAAACCGGTCAGGGCCATATATATTTTATTATTGAATTTCAGAGAGGAAGGGAGAGGGGAGAGATAGAAACATCAGTGATAAGAGAGAATCATTGATCAGCTGCTTCCTGCATGCCCTCTACTGGGGATGGAGCCCGCAAATTGGGCATGTGCCCTTGACCAGAATCGAATCCGGGACACTCAGTCCGCAGACCGATGCTCTATCCACTGAGCCAAACCAGCTAGAGCTTGGCTAGCATTTTCAGTTTATTAAGTTGTTTACATAAGTTATGTAATAAAAATCTTCACAGCAGCCCTTTTATAGGAAACAGGTATGCAATGACTAGTTCTATGATAGATACAGGACTCTGAGGTTTTAGACATGTAAATTTTAAATTGTACTCTTAGTCATTTACGAGTTAATCATTTTGTTCCTTATACTAGGTGATTGAAATCTCAGAATATAGAACACAGCTCTATGAATACCTACAAAATCGAATGATGGCCATTGCACCCAATGTCACAGTCATGGTTGGAGAATTAGTTGGAGCACGGCTCATTGCTCATGCAGGTGATGATTTTAATGTAATTTGTAATATGGGTATTGAGTATTTTTCTAGCAAAGGTTTTTTTTTAATCTTTAAACTACAGTTATTAAAGAAATTAAATAATAAATAGAGGTAGGTAATATGTGGGTGAGGGCTAAGGACCAGTGTTCGATGATGATTTTTACTTATATGCCTGATTTCCTTTGGGATAATGAAGGCATCTTTAGTCACTACCTCTTCTGAGACACTTGTCCATTGTCAGAAGTTTTGCTGTTAATTAGAATAATCAGATGAATACAGGAGGATGCAATCAGTTAACATTTTATAATAATAAAAAGTCATCAACTATGGTTGGGGGGGGGGGGCTCGTAAGCTGGGTGAAAAATATGAAAGAATTAAGAGGTGCAAATTGGTAGTTACAAGGTAGCCCCAAGAAAGTAAAAGTAGAGCATAGGGAATGTAGTCAGTAATCCTATCTAATAATAGACAGACATGGTAATTCCTCATACCTTCGCTACCCCTCCCATTGGCTAATCAGAGTGATATGCAAATTAGCCACCAACAAAGATGGCGGTTAATTTGCATACCGCAGGCAGATCCTGCTGTGCCACCTGAGCAATTCTGAGCCGCCACCCGCCCCAGTGCAGGATCTGGGCCTGCCGTGTGCGGGGCGGGCCGCAGCAATCCCGAGCCTCCGCCTGCCCCAGCATGGGATCCAGGCCTGTCATGTGTTGCCCAGGGTGGGCGGCAGCGCGATCCTGGGCCTGCCCTGTGTGGGGCAGGGTGGGCGGGGCGGGCGGCAGCACCATCTGACTGGCCGCCCAACCCAGTGTGGGATCTGGGCCTGCCATCTGCGACCGGGGGAGACGGGGCAGGCACCACGGGATTGGGCGTGCCATCTGCCACCAGGGGAGCGGGCCTAAGCCCTCTGAGGGGTTCCAGACTGTGAGAGGGCACAGGTTGGGCTGAGGGATACCCCCCCTGCCAGTGCACAAATTATTGTGCACTGGGCCTCTAGTACATAATAACTATGTATGGTGCCAGGTTGGTACTTAAATGTCCGGTGAACATTTTGTAAAGTATGTGATTGTCTAACCATTTGTGTAATGTATGTGATTGTTGTACATCCGAAAATAATACAAAATAACACTGAAGGTCAACTTTAATTGGAAAATAAAATTACCAGCCACCCTGGCTCAATTGGTTTAACATCAATAGTCCTGTATAACGAAGGGCTCCCAGTAAGACTCCCTGTCAGGGTATATACCTGGGTATCGGGTTGAATCCCTGGTTGGGGCACATTCAGAAGGCAATCAATTGATGTTTATCATTCTCTCCCTCCCTCCTCCTAAGCATGTTCTCAGGTAAGGATTATAGAAAGAAAATTTGAAAACTGATTGGATCAAAATTTGAATACTTTTGAGAAATCACAGCAGGTGATGATGCTTACAGTCCTGCCCTACTGTATGAAAGGGATACAGTCTGAGAAACTGGTCATTGTTAGGCCATTTCAACATTGTACGAACATCATAGAGTGCACTTACACAGACCTAGATTGTGTAGCCTCCTACACTATATGGTGTACTGCTGTCATATATGTCGTCTATTGTTGACGGTAATGTCAGACTATATAAACCTTGATCAAGAATGTGTTTCACAATTGAATATGCTGTTGTATATTTTAATATATTTGACATGTAAAAACATTTTAAATAAGGAACTTAAAACTCACTGTATATGGTGGTATCATAAAGATGGGTGCTTCAAAAACTATGTAAATGAATACTTTTAAATATAGTAAGGTATTGGTTCATTATTTTATATTATTGGAGATGTAATAATCCATCACAGATCTTAATATGTCACCTATAGCAAAGTGTTTAAAGTAGAATAGAAACTTCACTGGTTAAATATGTCATCAAATATCCACAGTTGTAAGGATAGAATCATTTGGGATGGTTTTGTTGTCTGCACCCAAAATTTCATAGGTTTATCTAAATTTTAGCAGATCTAACAAAGCAGCAATTTTTCATACCCAATTTGTGTACTTATAAACATATCTCTTCATCCATATCTTAACCAGTGGTAAATAAGTGTTTGGAGTTTATCACATGGTTCTATAAGGTGTCCTAATAAGTTTCCATTTACTTTTATGGGATTGTTGTGTATTTTTTTTCATATCTGAAGTATATTTGATATCCAAAATCTCAAAAAACAGACACTAAATTGAGGATTGTCTGTAAATACGTATGTTTATATTTATACTAGAGGCCTGGTGCACAAAAATCATGCACTCAGGGGGATGGCCCCCAGCTGAGATTGCTAGAGGGTGCAGGCCAGGCCGAGGGACCCCACTGGGGCATGATCAAGGCCTTGGAGGGACTGTGGGAGAACTCCAGGGTGTGTCCGGCCCATTTCGCTCAGTTCCTAT
Organism: Myotis nattereri; assembly: GCF_964212035.1. NCBI lineage: Eukaryota > Metazoa > Chordata > Mammalia > Chiroptera > Vespertilionidae > Myotis > Myotis nattereri. The sequence goes on from NC_138082.1 coordinate 10,448,493, forward strand.
TGCCCGGACCCCAGCAGCCAAGCTCACCTACAGGTTAGAGCAGCTGCCCCCTGGTGGTGAGTCATAGTGAGCGGTTGAGGGGCCTTAGCATATCATTAGCATATTATGCTTTGATTGATTGAACGAACGACCAGACACTTAGCATATTAGGCTTTTATTATATAGGATCTTGTGGTATGCTAATGGAATGCAAAATAATAAAACCCTTTTTCAGGCAAATATGTAAAATTGAACAAGCTCAATCTTCAGTTTGTCACAGACATTCACCATATACTTTTGCTTGTGATGCTAATGGAAGAATCACAAATGCTGAGGCATCAGGATTTTTAGGAAATTCTAGACTTAGAAAATTTTTGTATTACATCAGATTTTTATTCTGGTGGCTGTAATACCAGACTGTAGGTTCTGTGTTTAATGCATGGGACTTTGAAGTAATTAAAAAGTGATTGTAGCTACTTCTTTTCTCTTGAAGGTTCTCTTTTGAATTTGGCCAAACATGCAGCTTCCACAGTTCAGATTCTTGGAGCAGAAAAAGCACTCTTCAGAGCTCTAAAGTCTAGACGGGATACCCCTAAGTATGGTCTCATTTATCACGCTTCGCTCGTAGGCCAGACAAGTCCCAAACACAAGGGAAAGGTGAGTTAGCGTTTTCCTGAGGTAGACTTTCTCTTTTTTTTCTCCAAACAACTCATTTTTCCTCATACTCTTTAGTATGCAATAAATCTTTCTATTCTCATTAAGTAGAGAATGGTGAATTCTTTAAATTTAAAAAATGCACTCTGGCCCAGACTGGTTTGGCTCAGTGGATAGAGCATCGGCCTGGGGACTCAAGGGTCCCAGGTTCGATTCCGGTCAAGGGCATGTACCTTGGTTGCAGGCACATACCCAGTAGGGAGTGTGCAGGAGGCAGCTGATCAATGTTTCTCTCTCATCGATGTTTCTCACTCTCTATCCCTCTCCCTTCCTCCCTGTAAGAAATCAATAAAATATATTTTTTTAAAAAATGCACTCTGGCCGGAACCGGTTTGGCTCAGTGGATAGAGCGTCGGCCTGCGGACTGAGGGGTCCCAGGTTCGATTCCGGTCGGGGGCATGTGCCTGGGTTGCGGGCACGTCCCCAGTGGGAGATGTGCAGGAGGCAGCTGATCGATGTTTCTCTCTCATTGATGTTTCTAGCTCTCTGTCTCTCTCCCTTCCTCTCTGTAAAACATCAATAAAATATATTTAAAAAAAAAAAAAAATGCACTCTGTATACTGAAAGAACAGTTTTAAAGAAAGTACTTTTGGTCCTGTTAAAGCCATCTTATTTCCTGTGTCAGTATTTTCATAGGAAACACCCATTGGTAAGGGGTACATCAAAAGTGTTCACAGTGGCAGGAAACCAACTTAGCATCAATTTTATAATTTTGCAAATTATAAAAGAGAATAGCCCTGTGCAGTGATGTTGTGTCTATTTTGTAGGGCAAATATTTTAAAAGAAACTAAAATTTTATAAAATTTAGAGCAAAGTGATAGTAATGAAGAGTTTGATAAAATAAAATGTTAATTAGCTTGAAAAGGGGGCTGCACTTTTTCTGGTTGTCCTCATGTAGAATTAATATCAGTGAGTAGAAACTAAAGGAGGGCATTAGCAGAATAGTTTGAACTGGTTTTAGACACAACTACTAAAGATCTTTTTATCCACCAAAACGATGGTGGTTAATATTGCAGCAAAGATTTAAATATAAGATAGGTGGCTTGAGTTGTATGATTCAAAATGCTTTTGTAATTCCTGGTTTAAAGAAAATCCTAGCATGAATGTTTCTAACTTCAAGTTCTCTATTTAGATTTCCCGAATGTTGGCAGCCAAAACTGTTTTGGCTATCCGGTATGATGCTTTTGGTGAAGATTCCAGTTCTGCGATGGGAGTTGAGAACAGAGCCAAATTAGAGGCCAGGTTGAGGGCCATTGAAGATAGAGGGGTAAGAAACACACCCTGCCTATTGTAGAAGTGTTACCTGTTAAAAGTTAATCAACTATGAGGAGGTTATATACTTAATTCACCTGCTAAACAGTTTTGTTTTTGTTTAATCTTTATTGTTAAAGTATTACATATGTCCCTCTTTTCCCCCCATTGACCCCTTTAAACAGTATTGTGATACATTTTAGTATTCTTTTTGTGTCTACTTTTGACAATTTCCCTTATATTTAATAAGAATTGATGTATTAGAGTATATACTATATAAGATCTTATCTTAGAAAATAATTTTTCTTTTCTTAGATAAGGAAAATAAGTGGGACAGGAAAGGCATTAGCAAAAGCAGAAAAATATGAACATAAAAGGTGAGTACATGTGTGGGAGATGGAGGACAGTTCCTGTTTATTTAAATGTTAATTGTTGACAGCACTTTATTATTATTATTATTATTATTATTATTATTAACTGAAGCACCTCAATGTCATCCCCCCCCCTTTTTTTTTGTGGCATTTATAGTTTTTCATATTCAGTCTTGTTTTTTTAATCAAATACACACATTTATATTGTTGTAATAAGTACATATTCTATATTTGTTTGGCTTTTTTAATATTTACCCTACTCATTTCCAAATATTGATAGTAAATATTTGACATTCATAGTTCCTGTATAGTATACAATTTATCAAAAAGAAAATTCAGAGTTAAACAACATCTTTATCTTAAAAAAGAGACTAAAGAAAAGTCTAAAAATAAAAATGGCTAAGACACATGATTAACCTTAAAATTTATGAAAGATATGTGTGGGGAGAGGTGTTCTGGTTATTATTTGAGGTGATGCTTAATACTGACGGGGTTGTGATGATGGAAGTAGAATGAATGCAGGACAGCTTTTCTGAGAAGCAGTTAGATAGTATGCATCAAGAGCCTTAAAAATGTTTCCAGTCATTAACCCATAAATTCTACTTTTAGGAATCTTGTAATTCTTTAAGAATTTAAAAAGAAATGGGTGGGGAAAGCAATATACAGTATATCACAGTTGTAAGTATATGTATTTAAATATACACATTCAGAAAAATGGTTTTATTCTAAAAAGAAACCTTATGTATTCAGTATGGACACTAATGTGTTTGTGGTTTGTTTTTTTTTTAATGTGTTTATTTAATTTAGAGAAAAAAGAAGGGAGAGGAATGGAGAGATAGAAACAGCAATGAGAGAAACATCCTGCACGCCCCCTACTGGGGATCGAGTCTGCAATCTGGGAATGTGCCCTGACTAGGAATAGAACCAGTGACCTCTTGGTTCATAGGTTACTATTCAACCACTGAGCCACACTGGCTAGGCATTAATGTTTTCTTTTATAGTTTGTAAATTTTCCAGATTTCTTAGTTGACAAATGTGGATCTTTCTTTTTAAATTACGGTTTTAATTTTTAACCTCTAAAAGTTAGTTATTAGCCTGCAACTCAAAAAACAGACCATTCTTCAGCTTGTTTTGTATAAATTTTTAATATTCTATGCTTACAACTTTAAACACATGCACTTATGAGATTTATGTCACATTTTAGCACTCCTTGCTTCCATTTTTTTTTTCTTTGTGCTACGTTAGAACCAAAGCAATCGTTGGGTTTTAAGGATTTATGCATAGATATTCCCTTCTTGTTCCTTTACTTTTTGGGCTCTTGAGATGAGCCTTCTGTATTAAACTTGATTGAGATCATTTGGTTTGGTTTGGTTTTCATTGAATTACTTTATATTGTAAAACCTAAATTGATTCAGTTTTTACTTTCCTGGTATAATGATTTGGTGTAAAGAGATTTTTTCCCCTATGCTGATTGAAATTTATTTATTTATTTGTTAGTTGATCCTCACCCGAGGATATTTTTTTCATTGATTTTTGGAGAAAGTGGAAGGGAGGTGATGAGGGGATGGGGGGAGATATGGATATGAGAGAGAATGCATCTTGTATGCACCCCGACCGGGGCCAGGGATCGAACCTGCAACCCAGGTACATGCCCTTAACAGGGAATCAAACCCACGATATTCTAACTGCCTCACCGGCCAGGGATAAATATTTTTCTACACTGTAGTCACTTGATTCAGACTTCATTTAGCTTACCACTTCTCTTGAAGTGTGATGAACCTTCCTGGAAAATATTAAAACACTCTACCTTTTTGGAAACTTAGTTTTCATAAACTGCCCCAAAGCCACTAAACTGAAACAGCATTTTATGCTTATGTGTTATCTAATAGCATTTCTTTTAAACCTCTTTAGGATTATTTTAGTTACAGATATCTGTAGAGATTTTCTTAAATTCCTTGATTCTTTCAGTGAAGTGAAGACTTATGATCCTTCTGGTGACTCCACACTGCCAACCTGTTCTAAAAAACGCAAGATAGAACAGGTAGATCAAGAGGATGAAATAATTGAAAAGAAGGCAAAAAAAGCTAAGGTTAAAATTAAAGGTTAGTTTGAATTTTTAAATGTCATTTATACTCTTATTCCTTAAGTACAGACTTCATAAGTCTTGGTAAAATTTGTGCCATTGAACCTTATTGTGAAATCATCCATATTGAAAGTTAGTGTTATTTTAATAAGCCATCGTGTTCTCTGAGAATAGTTAGGACATTGTAAAATTTATCAGATTTCATAGGGGTTCATTTCTATGAACATGTGGAATTGTTTATTACACTAAGTATATCAAACCAAAACTTTGGTTTCTACCACATGAACTATTTTGAAAATCAGCTTAAAATGGAAAAAAAAAAATATGCGGTTTCTAAATGAGTTATTTAGATCTTTTTGTTACATGGTTAAATGGAGGATTGAGCCAGCCAGAGGTGTTTTTCTCTCTTACATTGAATGGACTAGAGTGCTAATATACTATCAGCCTACCATCTTAGTAATGCTATTTAAAAGGGGCTCTCCAGCCCTGGCTGGCATAGCTCAGTGGTTAGAACATTAGCCTGATCACCAAAGGATTGGGTTTCGGGTTTGTTCCCAGTCAGGACTAGTGTGGGAGGCAACCAGTTGATGTGTCTCTCTCACATAGATGTTTCTCTCTCTAACCCCCCCCCCCCCCCAACCTTTTTATTCTCTCTGAAAAGCAATGGAAAAAAATACCCTCAGGTGAGGATTAACTAAAAAAATAAAAGGTGTTCTCTAGCTAGGCTGGTGTGTTTCAGTGGTTGAGCATTCACCTATAAACCACAAGGTCGCGGTTCAGTTCCTGGGCAGGGCACATGCTAGAGTTGCAGGCTCGATTCCTGGTAGTAGGCATGCAGGAGGCAGCTGATCAATGATGAGAGAGAATCATTGATCGGCTGCCTCCTGCACGCCACTATGGGGGGGTGAGGGGGGTGAGTCCGCAACCCCGGCATGTGCCCTTGGACCGTAATTGAACCTGGGACCCTTTAGTCTGCAGGCCAATGCTCTATCCACTGAGCCAAATCAGCTAGGGCTAAAATTTAAAAATAGTCCTGGCTGAGTGGCTCAGTTGATTAGAGCATCATCCCCATACACCAAGGTTGTGGGTTCAATCCCCTGTCAGAGCACATACAGGAATCAGCCAATGATGTTTCTCTCTCTCTCTCTCTCTCTCTCTCTCTCTCTCTCTCTCTCTCTCTCCCTCTCCCTCTCTCCCTCTCTCCCTCTCTCCCTCTCCCTCTCCCTCTCCCCCCCTCTCCCTCCCTCCCTTTTTCTCTCTAAAATAAATATATATAAAAATAAATAAAAATAACAGGTGCTCTTCAGCCTGGCCGTTGTGACTCAGTGGTTGAGCCATAGACCCATGAACCAGGAGGTCATGGTTTGTTTCCTGGTCAGGGCACATGCCTGGGTTGTGAGCTTGACCCCCAGTAGGGGGTGTGCAAAATGCAGCCAATTGATGATTCTCACATTGATGTATGTATCTCTCCCTCTCTCTGAAATCAAAAGGGGGGCGGGGGCTGGCATGGCTCAGTGGTTGAGTGTTGGCCTATGATCCAGGAGGTCACTGGTTCGATTCCCAGTCAGGGCACATTCCTGGGTTGCAGGCTTAATCCCCAGTGGGGGGTGTGTGGGAGGCAGCTGATCAATGATTCTCTCTCATTGATGTTTCTTTCTGTCTCTCCCTCTCTGAAATCAATAAAAATATTAAAAAGAAAAAGAAAAAAAGTCTCCAGTATACTAGGCTGTCTTGCAAGTATCCCTTTTTATTAGCTGGACCTATGTTGAGTGCCTACCACATAGTCTAGCAAGACAAGCATTAAAGCAGAGCTCCTCAAACTATGGCCCGCGGGCCACATGCGGCCCGCCGAAAACATTTATCCGTCCCGCCGGGTGTTTTTGCCGCCGCTGCCTATCCTGCTTAGCAGCTGACTAGTCTTGGGCCCGCAGTGCACATGTGTGGAATGCCTGAGGGACAGTGAACTGGCCCCTTGTTTAAAAAGTTTGAGGACCTCTGCATTAAAGCAATGACTGGTTTAATTTTTGGTTTCTAAATAGCTCAGTGGTCAAAAGTATACTGTGAACAAATGTGGGCTCCTGCCCTAGGTGAAGAAAACATTTAACTCCTATGCTTCTATTTTTTTACTGAACAATAAGGAGATCTCTCAATTCATTAGGAGCTTTTGAAAGCACCAAACTCCAGATATGTATCTTCACTTATATACCCAATAAGCCTTTCAAACTTAACATTTATGGATCCTTGCCACTTCCACTCTGTTGCTTATCCTTGAATTGTGTTCTCTTATAACCCAATGTATTCTTGCAGCAGATCTTCTTGATTCTACTTTGAAAATATGCCCAGAATCTAACCACCTATCATACCTACCACTTCTTAATGTAACAGCCACACTGGCTCTTCTTGTTATTCCCTGAACCTGCTGCCATCCACCCCTCTTCCAAAATAACCTTAGCATTTGTTCTACCTGGAATATTTCCCTCAAGATTCATTGGGGGATGGGGGTGGGTGGGTGGTGATGGTTGGTTGTTTTTGTTAATCCTCACCCAAAGATTTTTTTCCCCATTGATTTTTTTAAAGAGAGTGGAGGGGAGGGGGGCAGAGAGATAGAGGGACACATCAATTGGTTGCATCTCACAAGACCCCTTCTGGGTCTGGGGATCCGATCTGCAACCCAGGCATGTACCCTTGACCGGAAATCAACCTGAGACTTGGGTACACAGGCCGACACTCTAACCACTGGACAACACCAACCAGGGCAAGCTTCATGCATTATTCATTTCCTCACTTCTGTTAGGTGTTTGCTTAACTTCTGTGTAAATGTCCACATGCATCACCTTCCTCAGTGTTCCTCTTCCTACTTTCTTTCGTTATTTATTTATTTGATCCCCACCCAAGGATATGTTTGTTGATTTTATTTTTTTTTTTTTTATTGATTTTTTACAGAGAGGAAGGGAGAGAGACAGAGAGTTAGAAACATCGACGAGAGAGAAACATCGATCAGCTGCCTCCTGCACATCTCCCACTGGGGATGTGCCCGCAACCCAGGTACATGCCCTTGACCGGAATCGAACCTGGGACCTTTCAGTCCGCAGGCCGACGCTCTATCCACTGAGCCAAACCGGTTTCGGCTGTTTGTTGATTTTAGAGAGAGAGAAACATCAGTCCATTGCCTTCCACACACACCCCAACCAGGGATTAAACTTGTAACCTTTTTGTTGCTTGGGACAATCAGTGTTCCAACTGAGTCACACCCACTAGGCCCTTCCTGCCTTATTTTTATCCTTTGCACTGATTCTGTGTAAAAAGACTGTCTTGATGATAGCTACCTATTACCGAATCTTCCTTCTGATGTGTTAAGTATTTTGCATGTGTTACCTCATTACATCCTAGTGGTCCATTGAGATGTGCATTGCTGCACTTTATAGATGAGGAAATTGAGTTGACAGAAGTTAAATGACTTACTCAGGGCCACTGCTCAGGGTGAATTAATGCATGTTTTAACTCCATAGCACAAACTCTTAATCATTTCTGATGTGATTCACTATTTTCCCAAAAACAGTGGATTTGCAGATGAGATGATCTGTCTTAATTCTAATTTCTGTGCATAGCTGCATGATCGAGAGTAATTTATTTTTATCTCTGAGCTTTGTATCATTTGTAAAGTTAGTGGTATTGCACTAGGTGAGTGTTAATAAACTCTGGATAATTGACCAGAATGACAGGAGGAGACTAAGATTCAAAAGGTTTGGGGGGACTGAGGTCTGATACCATGTTAACTGTTATATCTTTACATTTACCCTATTCAGTTGAAGTAGAAGAAAAAGAAGAGCAAGAGGAAGAAGAGGAAGAAGAAGGAGTACTAGTGGTGGAAGAACAGGAGACATCTGTGAAGAAGAAGAAGAAAAAGGATAAGAAGAAACACATTAAGGAAGAACCGCTTTCTGAGGAAGAACCATGCACCAGCACAGCGGTTCCTGTATGTTTGTTTTTGATTACCAATACTATAAAAGACTGTTTCTCAAAATTAGACTCACTACAAAATGGATTTGCTTTGAGTAAGGGAGAGAATATGATCTACAGATAGCTTTCTTAGAGATGATTCTTTTTTTTTTTTTAATATATTTTATTGATTTTTTACAGAGAGGAAGGGAGAGAGATAGAGAGTCAGAAACATCGATGAGAGAGAAACATCGACCAGCCGCCTCCTGCACATCCCCCACCGGGGATGTGCCCGCAACCCAGGTACATGCCCTTGACCGGAATCGAACCTGGGACCTTTCAGTCCGCAGGCCGACGCTCTATCCACTGAGCCAAACCGGTTAGGGCAAGAGATGATTCTTATATTTTAAAATGTTAATCTCTCGCTTAAATTTATTTTTAAGAGAAATAGATCTACTTTGCTTTGTATGAGGAAAAATTTATTATCCATACATTTACAACTCTTTCAAAAGGATTCTTGTTGGTTATTTTCAGAGTCCAGAGAAAAAGAAGAAAAAGAAGAAGAAGAAAGGTAATGAGGACTAATGGAAAGGAATCACAGTTGGATCACCTGGATACATCGTGCTTAAGATTCAGTCAAGAGTATGCCAGAGATGCTCCCTAAGATAATCAAGGAGGAACAGAGGTTTTAGTGAAACAAAGTGGTTACTCATCTATAGCTTTTCAAACCTACTTGTGTCTTGACATCAACTCTGTTAACTTTATTATGTCATTATTTTTAGTCTTTGTAACACAAATAAAAATATTTTCTTGGTATTTTGAGGCAGTTCTGTGATCTCTATTTTAGGTAGAGAACCTTTGGCCCTTTCTATATTTTATTTGGTGTTTGATGGTTACTGTTTTTGATAAGCATATCTGAAAAGTGAGAGCTGTGAATCATTCATTTGAAACAGCCTTTTGTAAGGCAGTGATTAGATGGACCAATTTAAGAATCTCTATGTTTCTCTCGCTCTTTAGGACTTTCATTTTTTTCCTTCTCTGCTATCTTTCTGCCTCTGAATTTATTTAAATAAAGCTGGGTTTTGTGTTAAAAATTTTCAAATTAGGTGAGCAAAAATATTGGGCATCTCTTCAGAAAGAAAGAAATCATGTTCCTATCTTTATTTACTTATTTGCAGTTCCAAAAGATTAACAAAATAATTTTTTTTCTTTTTTTTAAAAAAAAACCACATTTTTATTTATTTCAGAGAGAAAGGGAGAGAGAGAGAGAGAGAAACACCAATGATGAGAGAGAATCATTGATCAGCTGCTTCCTGCACACCCTACACTGGGGATCGAGCCTGCAAACTGGGCATATGCCCTTTACGGGAATTGAACCTGGGACCCTTCAATCCACAGGTCGATGCTCTGTCCACTGAGCCAAATCAGTTAGGGCACAAAATAATTCTTAATGTAGGCCCTGAATTGTTCGTAAAGTAAGCTAAAGGGACTTTTTATAAAGGGTAATACAGGCTCATTTTATTAAGAAAGGGGGGTAAAGGGAAAAACAAACTGAGCAAAAATAATATGTTAGTAGATGTGAGATATAAACCAGGACACAGAACACCAAAGAGAAATCTTTTATTTCTAAAAGATGGTGTTTAATATGTGAACAGCAGCCTGGTTGACAGCCATGTATTATCATGATAGTCACAACTCTCATAGAATTGTTACGTCTTGCATCTCTGTGTATGCCATGGACATCATGCTAAAACCCAATTCAGCAAAAGCATTCAAGGGGTTGGGCTAGTTAGAATGATTATATCTTTGTTACACCTCCACCGCCTTTTTTTTTCTTTTAATCCTCACATGATATATTTTACTGATTTTTAGAGAGAGAAACATCAGTTGGTATGCGTTCTAGCCAGGGATCAAACCTGCCACCTTTTGGTGTATGGGACAGCGCTCCACCCAAGCTACCTGGCCAGGGCTCCACTTATGCTTTTAATGTAACGCTGGGCAAATGAGCCAACCCCCCCCACCCCCCCTCATTTTCTATATATAAATAATGGTCAACATTACCTGTCATAAGGTTTATAGAAATTAAGATGATACAAACTTTAAGAGATGTAAATGTATTTCAAATTTAGGTATTTTGATTGAAGTAAATGCTGCATGAAGTACATGTAGCCATCTGTAGACAAATTTCTATAACATAAAGCTGTTTATTTTTACCCAGAGAATGTTGTCATTTTGCCTCAAACAGTAGTACCACGACACTTTATTGACTTTTAGATGAATAACTTTTAGATGAAAGTGGTATTTGGACTGCTAAGAGCAGTATAGTCAAAGCTTTCTGTCCGAAGTAAAGTAGACTTTGAGAACACTAAAGTCCTAGTCAAGTTGAGTTTTCTACAGGCCTGGGGAAAACAAAGTTGAATCACAGAGCTATCGGCTTTTTTTATATATACCCCTTTTTGTTTTGTATATTTTTCCCCATCAACAGAGCTCTCAGCTTTAAGTGCCAAAGTCTGAACTGTTTAAAGCACTAACCAAATGGGAAGTTAGGGTTCTTTGTGCTAAAATTGAAGCACTGGTCCTACTAAAGAGCCTTGGGAATGTAGGCTGAAATGGGAAGCTCAGGTGAATTTTATATACCTAATTTTGATCAGCAAATTTGAAGAATTTTCTTGTGACCACCACATAAAATAACCCCTGCTTAAAAACTTAACTCATTCTTCATTGCATTCTACACCCTTCTCTTCAAAATTGTAATTTTATATTTTCTGGTTTAAACTAACTTCTATATTTCTCCACTTTCTCTGGGTCCTCAGTATGCTTACCAAGGCCTTGGCTGAGCCGTTTTCTTCAGAGCCCACCCTCAGAACTTTTTGCAGTTCTCTGTCCACTTGTTGCTTCTCAAGGCCGTAAAGGCCATCTTTTAAGACTTGGCTTTGGCTCATCTTCTGTTCCCCCGCTGTACCTCTATGATTCTGACAAGTGCAAGCTACTCTGTGTTGGCACATTTTCTTAACAGCCTGACAATTGGAATCTTGTTGAAATACGTGGTGGTGGTGGGTATATGGTTGATCATTGTATTTTCTGTTTGCTTGAAAGTGATCATAATTAAAAGTCTTATTTTTTTAAAGCAATAGCATGCTATTTATTTTGCTTTAATTCTGAGTTCTTTATCTCTGAAAATTCTAAGATACTTGTACAACAGTCTTGGTCAGCAAGCATTTGACACAGCCACCAGAGACCAGGTACCTGCTAAGTATCCAAGAGAACTCAAAGATGCAGAAGATGTAGCAGCTGCTACCCTCAGGTAGTTCACAAAGTGAACCTCAAACCCGCCAGAGGAAGATGGTCATGTTGCTATTTCAGTCCCTGCTTGCTTAAAGAAGTGGGAATGCAGGGGAGCAGAAGCAGAGATCTCAATAGAAGATCAGAAATACATTTTGAAAGGGAAAACAAGTGCAATTAGAGTTTATGGAAGAGAAATCCGTGAAAAGAGACTGCACACTGAAGAAAGTAGAAAACGGCAGAGCAGCAGCAGAGAGCTACCTCTTGGCAGGTACATTCCATTGTGTCCCATAGCCCCACCCTGAGACTGCTCTCCCAACATCCTTTGAGTTTTGGCAATTTGGTGTTCACCTGGCGAGCCAGGCCGAACCATAGAAGGAGGTGTAGGTAAGCCATCACATGAATTCTTACGGCCTCAAAACCTGCCTTCCTAACCTGAGACCAGAAGCAGAGAAGGCCTTGGTTTCTATCAGGGGTAAATGTGTCTGACTCCAGCAAGAGATGACAAATGAATCTATTTATATCCTATAATCTGCTGGGTTAGCAACATACTAATAACCAGCAGCCATGACGGAGAGGCCACAAACTGTCAGAATGGGAGGTCCCTGCAGTAGCGGTCAGAGGAATAATACACACGAAAGTTGCATAAGCCAAAGGTACTATATAAGTTAGTATCCTTGCTGCTGTTAGGAGCTGGTTTCATCGTCATGTCCTTGGACAAGTCAGCATGTGCCTTCTCTAAGCCTTCATTTCTTTATCTAGAAGATGGAAATAATTGTTTATCTCCTTGGGCTCTTGGAAACTCATAATTTATGCAAGAATTTCTTATAAACTGAACAAGTATAAAGTATTACTCAAAGTCTGTTATACTTAAAATGGAAGACCCAAGAGTTACGTATTGCAGGGGAGAAGTCTCGGAGGCATTAGGGAACCTTCTGTGGTAACCACCAGCCAGCCTTTTACCAGACCCATTTCTCTTATCTCTGGGAACATAACTAGACTATATTCCTCAGCCTTCCTTGTAGTTAGAGGTGACTGAGTTGGAGCCAGTGGAATGGTAGTGGTGGTAACGCACACCACTTGGAAGCCTGGCCCATAAAAATGAAGTTGTCAGTGCCCTATTCTGACCCCCTCTATTGATGCAGACGAACAGTAATCTTGGGAGCCAGGTGTTAAGCGACAAGCTATACGGTAAAAAACCTGGTGCTCTGAAGCACCACCACTGGCTTGGAGGACAGCTAGACACTAATCAGGAACATCCATTTTGGACATTATAGAAAAAGAAATTTTTGTTACCGTTGGGTTATGTTAGCTTGAACCATGAAATTGCCGATATTTTTTTTACCTGTAAAAACGTAATATGATTCAACCTAATATTTTTATTTGTTTCAGCAGCTAGTGTAACCTTAAACGATTTTAGAGAAAGTTTTTTTAAATTATTATTTGTTTTTCAACATTTTTTTAACCCTCACCTGAGGGTATTTTTCCATTGATTTTTAGAGAGAAACTGATTGGTTGCCTCCTGCATGCGCCCTAAAGCCTACAACCGAGGTATGTGCCCTTGACCAGAATCGAACCCAGGACTCTTCAGTTCACAGGCTGACACTCTATCCACTGAGCCAAACCGGCTAGGACGAGAAAGTCTTTTTTTTTAAATCCTCACCCAGCCTCACCCAGCTGATCGATGTTTCTCTCTCATCGATGTTTCTAACTCTATCCCTCTACCTTCCTCTCTGTAAAAAACCAATTATATTTAAAAACAACAACAACAATAAATCCTCACCCATGTTGAGAGTAAAGGAAAGACCAATTGCTTCCTACACACCCCCTGAGGACCCTCAACCTAGGTATGTGTCCTGACCGGAGTCAAACCCATGACCTTTTGGTCAATGGGACGATGCTCCAACCAACTGAGCCACTTGGCTAGGGCTTAGAGAAAGTCTTTTAACAGCTATGATACTGGCTATTTGTTTTATTTTTTTATTATTTTAAAAATTGATTTCAGAAAGGGAGAGAGATGGAAACATCAATGATGATAGAGAATCATTGCTTGGCTGCCTCCTGCACATCCGCCACTGGAGATCGAGCGCACAACCCAGGCATGTGCCCTTGATCAGAATCAAACCCAGGACCCTTCAGTCCGCAGGCTAATGCTCTATCCACTGAGTCAAACCAGCCAAGGCCTATTTGTTTTATTCCCTTTTTCCCCTGTGGAGATCATGAGGGATATATCTTTTTTTATAGCTTTGTGGTTCATCACCGTAATCACGCCTTTTTCACTAAAGAGCAAAAATAAATGAAAAAATTACTTGAGATTTATCAGTTCCCCACACATGCCCTCCCTCAGTCCCCAGTTACTAATCACTATACTTCAGGCTGAGAAATTGCCCCATGGTTTTGAAGGTATTGTGGCGGTTGGGAGTGAATGTCCCCAGAAAGTGCCACCCTCGCATGCACATTATTTTGAGATGAAAACAATTAAAACCCAACAAACTCAAGAAGAGTTCGTTACCTCCCCTTTACCTGCCTAAAGAGTTTCAGACAGAAAAACCTGCTTCAGGAAGGGAAATAACATTCACTTTGACACAGTATGTTCCTTAGATTCCCCTTTGTGGCCCATTGTTTCTGGGTGGCCCTGCAATAATTTATTTACCGGATGTTTGCTCTTTCTCATCTACCTGTGAATTGCCTATTGACTTCTTAGTCCAAAATGGCATATATACCTCATTTTGCCTCATTGGAATGCTCATGCTTACGTGAATTCCCTATTTGCACGAATTAAAATTTTATTTTCTCTTGTTATTCTGCTGCATGTCATTTGACTTATTTGACCAGCTGGAAGAACTAAAGGGGTGAGGGGGTAGTTTCCCTGGCCCTGACAGTATTAAGGTCTCATCCTCATTTTTTAAAAAATATATTTTTATTGATTTTTTACAAAGAGGAAGGGAAAGGGATAGAGAGAAATATCGATAAGAGAGGAACATTGATCAGCTGCCTCCTGCACACCCCCTACTGGGGATGTGCCCGCAACCAAGGTACATGCCCTTGACCGGAATCGAACCTGGGACCCTTCAGTCCGCAGGCCGACGCTCTATCCACTGAACCAAACCGGTCAGAGCTCATCCTCATTTTGGTGACAGAAAATAATTCCAGCTTCCACCTGTTTAATATATCAGAGAAACATAATGTTTGTGAAATGCTAGATTGGAGACAAAAGAGTTGTCCTAAGTATTAATGCAAATGACCTGATTTGATCTTAAATGATAGGTAATTTTGTCCTGGCTGGTTTGGCTCAGTGGATAGAGTGTCGGCCTACAGACTGAAGGGTTCCGGGTTTGATTCCGGTCATGGGCACATGTCTGGGTTGCGGGCTCAATTCCTAGTGGGGGGCGTGCAGGAGGCAGTCGATCAGTGATTCACTCTCATCATTGATAGAAATCTCTCTCTTCCTGTCTGAAGTCAATAAAAATAATTTTTTTAAAAATGATAGGTGATTTCAAAGAAAGCATTAAGAGATGTTAAGATTTTCCATCATTCTCCACTTGTTCTAGACGTGCTTTTATTCCTTTCTCATAGTCTTCCTCAGCACCATCTCTTATCAGTGCTTAAGACTGGGTTTTCTTTCCTCTTCCCAAATCACAGATGTTTTCCCACCCTGTGAAATCTAATGACTGGCCAGAGCTTTACTGCATTGTATTCTTCTGAAGGAAATCCTTTTCTTAACTGCCAGGAATTCAAGGCTCCAAACTGGGAAAGGGAGGGTTGGGGAGGTTGGCATACTGCCAGGTCATTGCCTTCTTTTCCCTTTAGCCATCTGCAGGCGACTGGCTGGAGCCCAAGGGTGAAACCACAGCCTCCCAGGGCTGGAAGGGACAGACTGTCAGGGATCCTGGGTGGTTTGAGACCAGTCATTTCTACTCTATATAGTCAGGACCTCTCGTAAACCACAGCCTCGCCTGACTTTAATGCCTTCAAAAGGAAGAAATCACATAAATGGTTTATCACATATTAAAAACAGTACACTATCATAAAGCTTTCCATCTAAACCAGAGTTTGGCACACTTTTTCTGCAAAGGACCAGTAAATATTCTAGATTTTACAGAGCATAAGATCTCTAACACAACTACTTAACTCTGCCGTTGTTGCCATAGACAAATGAGCGTGGTCGTGTCCCAGTAAAACTTCATTTGTGGACACTGAAATTTGAATGCCATGCAGTTTTTACATGGCACATAAAATAATTCTTTTTTCCCTAGCCATTTAAAAATGGAAAAGACATTCTTAGCTCATGGTCCGTACAAAAAAAGTCAGCTGGCTATAGTTTGTTGACTTGACCTAAACCACTGGTTTTCAAACTGCTTTGGCAAGTCCTCTGAGGGAAGGAAGAGCTGGCAGACATGGGCGACCCCCACTCAGGCTTCAGTAGGCCCCATTCCTCTTTTCGCTCTTTCACATATTAGGCTCCCAGGTTCTGTTTTGTTAAAAGGAAAGTTCCACAGCCAGAAGTGTAAAAGTTGCTGATCTAACCAAAATCCCCTTTTCTGCAACTGCAGCCCCTTTTTACATTTTTCCTCGGTGGAGATGGAGCATGGTATGTTATCTAGTTCATTTTAAGGTTAAACAAGCCTGGTCCTTTCATACACATCCTAAGTCTGTTATGTTATTCCAAACCTTTACTTTTTACTCATGATCTTTCTCTCCAAGTTCTCGAAAGTCCGAAAATGCCCGGCTGGCGTGGCTCAGTGGTTGAGCATTGACCTATGAGCCAGGAGGTCAGGGTTCAATTCCTAGCTCAGGGCACGGTCCCGGGTTGCAGTCTCGATCCCCAGTGTGGGGTGTGCTGGAGGCAGTGGTCAATGAATCTCATCATTGATGTTTTTATCTCTCTCTCTCTCCCTCTCTAAAATCAATGAAAATATGTTTTTAGTCCTAAAATATTCCACAAAGTGAAATAATAGATCAGAGGAAAGAGTACCTTTCTCTCTTCCAGCATATTTTCTCTGTTACACAGGGTGGCCAACAGCACTTTGGCCAGAGGGAGAGCCCACATTGTACTAGAATAAAGAAACAAGTGGCAAAGCCAAAAGACTGTTTGGAATCTGGTCTGAGGACAAAGAGAGTCCCTCCCTGGGAACAAGAAGTCCTGAGGTCAGAATCCAGAAACACCTTGAATGGGTAGGAAGCATACTGGGAAGTTGGTAAGAGAAGCAATTTAGGATCGGTGCCCCAGGCAGCACAGGGGTGCCTCAAGATGCCTACTTTATCTATAATAATAAAAGCGTAATATGCTAATTAGACCAGATGTCCTCCCAGACTTCCTTCCTTCCCGACAAAGCAGCAGCAGCAGCAGCGGGCGGGCGGAGGCCAGGGCCAAGGCCCTTGCATGAATTTCATGCATCCGGCCTCTAGTATACAAATAATACATATTCATCACAGAGAAAAAATTATATGAATACTAAAGAGAATTAAATCACCCGTAATCCTGTTGTTACAAGCAGAGAGAGGTTCTCATCCCTACCTGTTGCTCCTGGGAGTGGACAGTCCAAGAAAAAGAATTTTCTGAGACGTGCACAGGAGAGTGAGTGGTTTTTATTTGTATGGAGTTAAACCCCTGAGTTTCCCAAAGTCCCATTTCCCTCAGTCCTGCCAGAGAAGTCCCATTTTGCTTTTAAAAGAGCTAAAATAGAAGCCAGTGTCTGAGTTTCTGTTCCATGAAGAAGCAGTGTGATCCAGCACCACCCTAGCTCCGTTTGTGTTTCCAGCTGCAGTCCATCAGTCCTTCCCGTGTGGGGCCCGCCCGGCAGTGGGCCATGCAGGGGAATGCAAGGGAGCCAAAAGCAACAAGAGAGACGACGCCTTTGTTAAGGGGATTAAGTACCCCAACATTTTCAGGCTTGCAGTGGCTCCACCCATTGTGGCCAATGAGCTTTGTTCTCAGGTGTGATTGATAGGTAAGTACCTTCCCCAGGTTGCCTTGTGGAGCAGTTGCCCGAGGGTGTGAGGTCGGCAGTTGGAAGGGAAAGCGGAGTTCAGGGAGAGAGTTTTGTTACTGACATTTGTGTCTTACAAGACGGGAGAGAAAACCAATCAGGGTAAAATGTAAACAATTGGTGGATTTGAGTAACGTATACGTATACGTATACGTAGGAAAAGCTACTCCCTCCAAAGAAAGGGAGCCATCATATTACTCCCCTGCTTGCAACTCTAATGGCTTCCTATGACAAGAAACGGAAAACCCCTTATACAGCGGTTCTCAACCTGTGGGTTGCGACCCCTTTGGGGGTCGAACGACCCTTTCACAGGGGTCGCCTAAGACCATCGGAAAACACATATATAATTACATATTGTTTTTGTGATTAATCACTATGCTTTAATTATGTTCAATTTGTAACAATGAAAATACGTCCTGCATATCAGATATTTACATGACGATTCATAACAGTAGCAACATTACAGTTATGAAGTAGCAACGAAAATAATTTTATGGTTGGGGGTCACCACAACATGAGGAACTGTATTAGAGGGTCACGGCATTAGGAAGGTTGAGAACCACTGCCTTATTAGGACAGACAAGGACCCTGCGATGGGCCCTGCTTTTATCTCTCTGGCCTGTCTCCTTTCATTCCATTCTTGGACCTCAGCCTTCCAGAGGGGAGTACTTTAGCTCATTTCTGCCTCAGGGCCTTAGGACTTTGGCTCCCTCTGTCTGAACACCATACCCCTACCTTCAGCCCACAGGGCCGAAGTAGAAGTATGCAAATCACCCCCTTCCCCCGAAAAAGAAGTTCCCTCTCCAACCATCTTTCTAACATTTCTCACCTCCGTGTACCCAAAACTCAGCCGTGTCTCCAGGAGACTGTAAATCCCAGGAGCACTTCACCTACACCCTGCACCTGCCATTCAGCCTAAAAGGACTTGCTCAATAGCTTTGAAGGAATAAATGGACAAAGGGGAAGGAGACTGTGGCCACCCAGCGCGTTCGTGAAGGAAGTGGAGCAGCAAGGACGGCGAGGTCTGGGTAAGAGTGGGTGTGGGTCCCTGAAGTGCAGTGCAGCAGCTCTCCGAGCTGTGACTGGAGACAGTAGATGTCTGAGTACAAGGCAATATGTGACACGGGAGGAAAAGACAGTTTCTATTGTTTCCCCATTTCCCTCCTGTCCTTGGGAGCTGGAAAAGGAGCTGCCAGGGATTAAGGCATTTGCTTCTACTCCTTCTTGGAAACCATGAAAGCTGCATGCGAATCTTTGCTGCACTCCTAGAAGATAGAAACTAGAAAATAGCTCAGGGAAGCCTAAATCCTGACTTTGACTCATAAACACGTTCTTTAAAAAAGAAAGGAAGGAAGGAAGAGAAAGAGAAATAGTGGTGATGACCCAACCATCGTCAAGAAAGCTCTTGGAGTTTCATTGGTTTGGTATTAATAGAAGCCTTTTATCTTCAGGACTTTGTACTTGTTCTGCCAAGCAGAGGGAGGGAAAATGCAGACAGCTCTGTCTGCATAATCACCCCCTGCCGGCCCTCCCCGAATTCGGAGCTCCGCTGGAGGCTCACCCTGCTGGCTCTCAGAGGCCCCAGGCGAGCATGAGAAATCAGTGGGAAAATGTTCCTTTAGATGTCAAATCAGCAGCTCCTACCAGAAAACAGAGCCAGATGAAGAAAGCCGCAGGCAAGGACAGGCAAGCCCTTATGTTGCTTCTGTGAACGTTCGAATAATTTCCTCACAAATGCTTAGCCTGGAGTTTTTGGACCAAATGCTAATATGTTCTACCCTAAAACACAATTTACAAAATGAAGGGATCCTTTCCCAGGGCACCTCAGGATCACTCTCACGCCTGTTTATCTCTTGATAGGACCATTTTCAAGGGAGAATAATTTATTTAAAAGTATATTTTACAATATATGGCTTCCTCCAAAGAACTGCCTTTTCTCCCATTTTCTATAATAACTTTTTTAAACAAAAGTTTTAATTTTTGAATGATTTTAGATGTACAGAAAAGTTACAAAGATAAGACAGTGCCCATAAACCTCTCACCCAGCTTCTCCTACTGTTAACATCTTATATTATTCTGGTACATTTATTACAACTAAGGAACCAACACTGGCCCGTTATTATTAACTACTAAAGGCCTGGTGCACGAAATTCGTGCATGGGGAGTGGATGTCCCTCAGCCTGACCTGCACCCTCTCCAATCTGGGAGCCCTCAGGGGATGTCCTACTGACAGCTTAGGCCCGCTCCCCATGGTTCTCTGCTCTCTGCGGACCTGCCTGCTCGATGCCACCGCAGGCCCTGGTGTCTTCTCTCTGCGGGGGCCTGCTTGCCCCTAGCCTCCACAAAGAGGGGCAAGCTGCACCCTGCTGTCTGCTCACTGCGGGGTACTGGGGCGCTGTTTGCCCCTCGCCCCGCGGCGAGGGCTTAAAGGACTGGGGGACTCCAGTGGTGCTGAGGGGACTGGGTGCTGCCATCTTGTGGTTATGGGCACCGCCATCTCTGTGGTGAAGTGATGGTCAATTTGCATATTCCATCTTTATTAGATAGGATTCGTGCAAAAGTAGGCCTTTCGTCCCCCAGCTGCCAGCACCAGCTTCCCTCTGGCACCCGGCTTCATCCAGAAGGTTGTCCAGAAGGACATCCGGTCTAATTAGCATATTATGCTTTTATTATTATATATTTGGATTATATATTTGGATCCACATTTATTTGGATTTCATTAGTTTTCGCATAAGGTGTTTTTTTTTTTCCAGTTCAGATTTCATCCAGAAATACCATATTACATTTAATCATCATGTCTCTTTAGGCTCCTCTGGCTGTGATAGTTTCTCAGATTTTCCTTTTTCTTTTTTTTTTATGACCCTGACAGTTTTGAGGAGTAGTGGTCAGAGTTTATACTGTCCCTCAAATTAGGATTGTCTGGGGTTTTCCTCACAATCGGGTGGCCATTGTGGCTTTTGGAAAGCACACCTCCGAGGTGCGGTGCCCTTCTCATCACACCAGGGGTGGGCGACATGACAAGGCATCCCTGGTGAAGTTCACCTTCATCATTCGGTTAACGCCAAGTTTGCCAGGCTTCTTCACTGTAGTGTTACCATTTCCCCCTTTCTGTGATCTATTCTTTGGAAGCAACTCACTAAGTGTAGCCTACTCTCAGAAAGGTGGAGGGGGCTGGGGTGGGTCGTGGGGGAGCGGAGACTAAGCTCATCTCCTGGTGAACGGACTAAATGGAATTCTTCTGTCAGGAGATGTGTTTCTTCTTCCTCATTCATTCATTCATTCATTCATTTATATTTGTGTGGACTTATACTAATGTTTACTTTGAGTTATAATCCAACATTATGTTATTAATTTTTGAAATAGAAATTTTTAGGGGTGAAATAGGCAGGTTTAGGGAATTTTTTAAATTAAGGGGGTCTATGGAAAAAACACAGGGCTACAGAGTTGCAAAAGGTTACATTTCCATAAGACAAGGGAGTTGGAAGAGGCAGCAGTTATATGTCCAAAAGATAAGGGAACTGGGAGTAGCAAAAGGTCTATATTTACAAAATAAAGAAGGAGGAAGAAAGCCCAGAGGGAATAGGAGAACAATGAGGGAGGAGGGCCTCACATGGCCCATGTGAGGTTCGACCTTTGAGCTGGTATAGTGACCAAATCAGAAGGGGATAGTGACCAATCTAAGGGGATATCGAGGCACAAAAAACCGCAGCCTTTATAAACCATGAAAAAAGGAATTCGGTGGGACTCTTTCCCCCTCCCCACGTGGGAGTCTGTGCTTGTCCTTCAATAAATTTCCACCTTTGCTATGCATCTTCCGTCTGTGGTTTCATTCTTCGATTCAGATGGACAAAGAGCCCAGGGAAGCCATCCTGCCCAGGGGAACGCCGTACGCTCCAGTCCAAAAACCCCGTATCATGATGTTACCCAAATGGTTCCATCTCTTGCTACCTGACATTCTTTCAGGTTGGTCCTTGGGGCCCCTTGACATGCTCCTGTTCTTATAAAAACATACAAATGAAAGATAACCAGTTATCTTCTGAGGCACTTTATTCTTTTTATTTTTGCAGTTTATTTTTTGTTTTTTGTGTGTTTTTTAATCTTTATTGTTAAAAGTATTACTCCCCCATCAGTCCCCTCCCACCTCCCCCGCCCTCACCATCCCACTGTCTGCATCCATGGGTTATGCATATAGGCATACAAGGTCTTTGGTTGATTACCTCCCACCCACCTACCCTCTCCCACTTTCCCTCCGAGATTCCGCACTCTTGAGGCACTTTATTCTTAACATTACATACTGTGGAACTGACATTGATACTAATCTTAAAAGCAAATTGAGGAGGGCGGGAGGGAGGAGGGAAAAAACATTGAGGTGCTAAGCGATCAAGACTGATTGAATACTGGTGATTTCCAAGTAAAAGAATAAAGACAGTATTTTACCTTTACAAGAGCATCTGAGAATGTTCAAAGCATCTTTGAGTCCATTCATTTTTCAGCCCTGACTAAGGTAGTGCGGAGTAACAGTAAGGACACGAAGGCTCAGAAAGCATGTTTTGCTCACTAGCCTCAGGATCACTTTCCTAACTGGCAGAGCTGGACTTGGAGCCAGCCATCTCACCTGGGTCTAGCATTCTTTTCGTTGCACTTCTAGAATAAGCCTGACCCTCAGGGTGGCATGAAGAGAGACTTTCAAAAGAATCCACAGGAAGAGATATATCCAGTAACAGAAAAACCAAGGCAAAGATGATGAGAAATTATAGTGTTCTGAAAAACAAAGGCCCAAGCCATGTAATGTTCGATGGTTGTTTTTGAATTCCCTTAATTCCCCATCAAGTTGGGTCCTGCACAGACAGTCAGGTTCACTCTTTGTTTATTACTTGGCTTGAGTCACTAAGTCAAGTTGATCACAATGTGCAGCCTAAACACCTGAGGGCTGATTTCTTCCCACCTCTTCTTTGGGATGCAAATTTCTCAAGTGAGTAGGTATTATTTGCTAAAAGAGAACTTCACTTAAAAATGCTTAACAGGAAGTGATGAGTCCTAGTTTCTTTTTCTCATGAAACTTTTCAGTAATTAAGTAGAAAAATTTTGGTTTAAAATTGTTTTAAATTATAACTGTTTAAGTTAAACTCTGTACTGTTTGATCATTGTTAACTTCTTTTTATTTTAGCATAGCATTTTCAAGAGTTCTTTAAGTTAAATCATTAGGAGGTTGGCTAGAGTGTTCCTCTGAGTAATATTGTTCTACAAAGTGTATATGAATAGTATATTTTTTGGGTCCTTGAAAAAATGAAGAATGTGTGAGAATACTTTCTGTTGAATGGCGTATGACAAATAGCTTAGCTGGGTATAGGATTCTTGGATCACAATAATTTCCCCTCAAATTTTGTAGATATTATTTCACTGTCTCTGGTACTTGGTGTTAAAGAGGAGAAGTGTGATGATATTTGATTAATTTTCTATGAGGTAGATAGCCTTTTAAATAAAATATCTCAGTATTTGTCAGATTCGTTTTTTCTACCCTTAATTTTTTTTTAAAATTTTGATTATAAAAGTAAGATTGGAGGTTATAGAAAATGTAAAGAAGAAAATTAAACATAATAATGAAACTACTACCTCTAGATAACTATTACTGTATTAAAATAATAGTACACTAAAAATAAGGTAAGATAATAATATATTTATAATTACATACACTAGAGAAAGTTTTGAAATTATATGAATTTATAAATAATTATAATTGCTTTAAAATCTGAACAATTTATTTGAAAGACAATGGTTCTTAAGATTTGCAGCTATGGAATTTCATTGAGAATGTGATAAAATATGAACTCTCCAGAAAATGCAGTATACACATACCTCCAAAATTCTGCATACAATTTCAAAGATTTCATGAAGTTCATCTATATATTCCAAGTGGAGTGTTGGTAATAATGACTAACATCTATTAAGTAATCTCTATGTACTAGGCACTCTTCTAAATGTTTTATACAAGTTAACTAATTTAAGCTTTATCCTAACCCCATTAGTAAATTAATATTGTTATCCTCATTTTTTTTGTATAAGGAACTTAAGGCATTGACAGGTTAGTTAACATCCAAGGTCACACAAATAGAAAGTGGCAGAGTTGAGATTGTAACCCAGGTGATTTAACTTCAGAGACTACACTCTTAGCCATTAATCTTGTATTAATTTATGTTGCCTCAATTGAATTTTAGTGAAGGCACAGTTGAAACAACTTTTAAAATCAGTTGAGAAAGTTCAGCACCAAGCTGCTACATCGAGGCTCACCAGGGCATCTAGGAATCCAGATTTTTTAAAAAATATATTTTTATTGATTTTAGAGAGGAAGGAAGAGGGAGAGAGAGATAGAAACATCCATGATGAGAGAGAATCATTGATCGGCTACCTCCTGCAAATCCCCTGCTGGGGATCGAGCCCACAACCTGGGCATGTGCCCCTGACTGGAATCGAACCTGGGACCTTTCAGTTTGCAGGTTGATGCTCTATCCACTGAGCCAAACTGGTCAGGGCAGAAATCCAGATTCAATAGTGGCCACTACAGTTTGGAGACTCTGTACCATTAACAGAGGCTAAACGAAGAGGGCTTTGAGGTCTGTATATCGACACCAAGTGTTGGTGATTTTAAAACAGCACCCAATTATTCGGAAAATGCTCCCATGGAGTAGTCAAGTATGTACATCTTTCCTTGAAATTGGAGAAATGGACCTAAAGGACAGAACATGAAAATGGAAGGCGACTAACTGTAAGCACTGGCTCCTCCTACTTGGTTGGTAATGCTCTCCGCTGTTCATTTTGTCCTGTGACAGCCTTCTGCCTGGTTCTCCAAGGTTACTATTGGGTCTGCTTCTGGAGTTTGGAGATGTTCATTCATGTTGATTTTCTGGCTGGTGAAAAGTTTATGGCTTGGAAGACAAAAATACAACGAAATAGCCCTGGCTGGTTTGGCTCAGTTGGTTGAGCGCCGACCCATGCACCAAAGGGTTGCCTATTCGTTTCAGGTCAGGGTACATGCCTGGGTTGCTGGCTAGATCCCTAGTGAAGGGTGTGCAGGAGGCAACCAATCAACGTTTCTTTCTCTCCCTCTCTCTCCCTCTCTCTCTAAAACAAACAAACAAACAAACTAAACAATGAAATATAAGATTGGATTAACTTTTTTGTTTGTTTCACTAATCCTCACAGGAGGATTTTTCCCCCATTGATTTTAGAGTGTGTGGAAGGGAGGGAGTAGTGGGGAGAGAGACACACACACATTGATTGCCTCCCTCACATGCCCTGATCAGGGCTGGGGATTGATCCTGCAACCCAGGTACATGCCCTTGACGAGGAATCGGACCTGAGACCCTTTGGTGTGCAGGCCAATGCTCCAACCACTGAGCTACTGCCCAGGGCAGATGAACTTTTATTTTTAAATGATTAGTTAGAAAGGCACACCATCACTGATAATATAGGAAGACTTACACTACTGGTGCAAGTAAACATACATGCTGTAGCAGTTTACAAAGAAAGGGAAATGCTTGTCACAAAATGTTATTGTCAGCTAACACCAGCTAACCCCTCACATGAGTTTCCTTGTGTGAAACATTATAAAGGTATACTTTTATATTGTTTACCTTTATAATGTTTCACACAGTGTTTAATGCAAGTATGCTAAAATGAACCCTAGATGCATGGGCTGCATTTGGTCTTAGATGATACAATAGAGAGCAATTCTCAGAATTATAATGTTGGCCAGGCAGTTAGTGTTAAGTCAAACAGTTATAAATACATGTATGCATTACATTAAGAGATATTTTACAGCCCTACCTGGTTTGGCTCAGTTGATCGAGTGTCAGACTGCAAACGGAAGGGTCCCTGGTTCAATGCCAGTCAAGGGCACATGCCCAGGTTGTGGGCTCGATCCCCAGTAGGGGGCGTGCAGGAGGCAGCAGATCAATGATTCTCTCTCATTATTATTATTATTATTATTATTATTATTATTATTATTTTGGTGTTTCTATTTATTGACTTTAAAATTCATCATCCAAAGAAAGTTAATACATGACTGTTTGGTAGCAAGAGAAACACAATCTAAGACCGCAGTGACCCACCCATCCCAAACAAAAACAGAACCAAACAAACCCCATCTGAAACCGGACCTTTGGAGCGGTAGCTGAAGCGGCGAGGGGCCTGGGGCTCAGACGGGCTCCTGTGGTCCAGGGGCAGGGGAGAGGCTGCCCTCGAGTGATTCCCAGTTGAAGAGGCCATGTCCAGCCCCTCGGCTTTGGGCATCTTTCCTGGAGGGGCTGCCCCTGGCAGGAGGGGTGTGAAGAGCGGGATTCAGTGGTCAGAGTGAGGGGGCTCCTAGGTCCACCCTCCTACGGTGACCGCATGTGCCAGTGCATGAGACACAGTCTCTCTCATTATTGATGTTTCTGTCTCTCTCTCCATCTCCCTTCCTCTCTGAAATCAATTAAAAAAATTTTTTTTAAAAAGAGATATTTTACAAAATAAGATATAGAATTTGTTTATTAACTAAAATGTCCTGCTGTTTGACTTTGTACCATACTATCAGGCATAAATAAGCAGGAATGAGCATAGTACAAATAGGCATGAATTAAAGTCTGTCACTTGGCCCATAGACATAAAACGGGAGGAAGGTTTTCAAGGTAGTGATGATACATTGTGCTGACATCTGATTCACAATCTGGTTTCTGGATGTGGGCACAGCACTAAGCTACATTTATATTTGAAACTAACAATTCCCTGTAGGTAGTAAATAAATATTATAGTGTTTCACATCTTTTATGCCTAATTAGACAGAAAATTCTGTATCTTTTTGCAGCCTGTTTTTAGGCCACAAGGTTGAAGTTAGTAAAGGGGATTTGAGAGGAATTTGTTGATAATATAGGTAGAGCAAAAGTCCTATAAGAAATCGCAAGTAAATATATTAATAAACTTTGTATGAGCTCTGGCCAGTGTGGCTCAGTTGGTTGGGCATTGTCAGGAGGTTGCCTTTTCAATTCCCCGTCAAGGGCACATGCCCACGTTTTGGGCCCGATCCCCAGCAGTGGACATGCAGGAGGCAGCGCTATTGA
This sequence comes from Myotis nattereri, assembly GCF_964212035.1. Classification (NCBI taxonomy): domain Eukaryota; kingdom Metazoa; phylum Chordata; class Mammalia; order Chiroptera; family Vespertilionidae; genus Myotis; species Myotis nattereri. The sequence continues at coordinate 10,475,197 of NC_138082.1, forward strand.
TGTTGTGCACTTGCATTGATGTTTACCTCTTCCCCCCTTTCCCTTCCTCTCTCTAAAATCAATAAACTATTCTTTTTTAAAAATATATATATTTTATTAATTTTTTACAGAGAGGGATAGAGAGTTAGAAACATTGATGAGAGAGAGATATCGATCAGCTGCTTCCTGCACACTTCCTACTGGGGATGTGCCTGCAACCAAGGTACATGCCCTTGACCGGAATTGAACCTGGGACCCTTCAATCTGCAGGCCGACGCTCTATCCACTGAGCCAAACTGGTCAGGGCAATAAACTATTCTTTAAAAAAATATTTTTAAATGAGAGCAGTCCTAGCTGCTGCTTTTATGCAAAAAATTGACAAGCTGATCCTAAATTTTATATGGAAACGAAAGGGTTTCAGTAAAGCCAAAACAATCTTGAAAAAGAAGAACAAAGGTAGGATTCACACTTCTTAATTCCAAAACTTGCTGCAAAGTAACAGTGAATCAAAACTGTGTGGTGCTGGCACAAGCATAGACATGCAGATCGATGGGAAGGAACTGAGAGTTCAGAAATAAACCCATACATGAAAGATCAGTTGATTTTTTACATTGATGCCAAAACAGTTCAATGGGAAAAGAGTAGTCTTTCCAACTAATGGTGCTGGGATAAATAGAAAACCACATGCAAAAGAATGAAGTTGGACCATACTACCTCACACTATATACAGAAATTAAGTCAAAATGGACCTAAGGCTTAAAAATAAGAGCTAAGCCCTAGCTGGTTTGGCTCAGTGAATAGAGTGTCGACCTGTGGACTGAAGGGTCCAAGGTTTGATTCCAGTCAGAGGCACATGCCCGAGTTGTGGGCTCAATCCCCAGTAGGGGGCATGCAGGAGGCAGCAGATTGATATATCTCTCTCACATTGATGTTTCTCTCTAAAAAAAATAAATACACACACACACACACACACACACACACACACTAAAATCCCTAACATACAAAGATCTCATAAAATTTCAGGAAAAACAATGTTGTGAGAAATTTTCCAAATTGCATAAAGAGGCAATCCTCAAAAGAAGTAAAAAAAAAAAAAAATGATTAAGGAAGAGAAGGAAATGCCCAACATCATTTACAGAAATGCAAGTTAAAACCACATCAGGCTATTATTTTTACCTATCCAACTGCCAAAGCTTTTACAAATTCATAAATACCCAGTGTTAGTCAGAATGTTAGGAAACAGGCACTTTTGATGACAGTATAAATTAGTACAATTGTTTTTGAGGGCAAAATGCCTTTAGTTATTAAAATTAAGTGCTTACTAGACTTGGATCTAGTTGTTCTTTTTGAAGTTCAACACAGAGAAATTCTAACACAAATAGGCACAGATGTGTATAATAAGGATGCTCACTGAAATTAGAACCACGTGTCCTTCATAAGGTGCTCAAGTAAATAATAAGATTATGTAGCCACTGAAAAGAAACAGTTCTATATGAAAATATGTTCAGGATAACTTAATGGGAAAAATAAAAAGCAAGTTGCAGGAGGTATAGGGACTAGGGAGGCAAGGCCAAGGGCATAATCCTTAGGGAAGCACTCACTGTTAGCACAGTAGGGGTGCAGGTTTGGTCCCTGAGAGTGAATGCCTCCTTAAATTTTACATCCTAGTCTCTCTCCTCTTCTGCTTCATTCTAATCTCAGCTCTGCAATATAGTGTGTATAAAATAACCTCATATTTTTAAATAATAATTACATATATAAATAAGTATAATTAAGTTGGTACAAAATTTTTGGGTGGCATATACATATATATGTGTATACATATATGCAATATATATACGTACGTATCTATATATTAGTTATATTATATACTAGAGGCCTGGTGCACAATAATTTGTGCACTGGGGGGGGAGGGGTTCCCTCAGCCAGGCCTGTGCCCTCTCGCAGTCTGGGACCCCTTGGGGGATGTCCAGCTTGTTTCGCCCCCACCTCCCTCTGCCACCCGGCCCGGCTTGTTTCACCCCCGCCTCCCTCCACTGCCTGGCTTGTTTTGCTCCCGCCTCCGCCGCCCGTCTTGTTTTGGCCACCTGGCTTGCTTCGCTCCCAGCTGGTATATGCAAATTAACTGCCATCTTTGTTGGCTGTAAATTTGCATATTGTGCTGATTAGCCAATGGGAGGCGTAGCGAAGGTACGGTCAATTACAATGTTTGGCTATTATTTGATAGGATATATACTAGATGCCCAGTGCATGAAATTCATGCATGGGTAGGGTCCCTAGTGGCTGCCGACTCCTGACCAGGGCCTCCCTTCCCACAGTTGGCTGGCTGGCTCTGCCTCCTGGTCAAACTCCCAGTAGATGGGACAATTTGCATATTAGGCTTTTTTTTTTTTTATATATATTTTATTGATTTTTTTACAGAGAGGAAGGGAGACGGATAGAGAGTCAGAAACATCGATGAGAGAGAAACATCGATCAGCTGCCTCCTGCACACTCCCGACTGGGGATGTGCCTGCAACCAAGGTACATGCCCTTGACCGGAATCGAACCTGGGACCTTTCAGTCCGCAGGCCGATGCTCTATCCACTGAGCCAAACTGGTTAGGGCATATTAGGCTTTTATTATCCTATATAATAAAAGTCTAATATGCAAATCAACCAAACGGTGGAATGACCAGTCGCTATGAAGTGCACTGGCCACCAGGGTGCAGATGCTCAACGCAGGAGCTGCCCCCTGGTGGTCAGTGTGCTCCCACAGGGGGAGCACCACTGAGCCAGAAGCCGGGCTCATGGCAGTCAGACATCCCCTGAGGGCTCCCAGATTGCAAGAGGGTGCAGGCCAGGCTTTGGGACCCCTCCCCCACAAGTGCATGAATTTCGTGCACTGGGCCCTCAGCCTGGCCTGTGCCCTCCCCCAGTCCTGGACTCCTCAGGGGATGTCCACCTGCCAGCTTAGGCCCACTTCCCAGGGGATCAGGCCTCACCTGGCAGTCAAACATCCTTCTGGCAGCCCAGAGCCCTTAGGGAATGTCCGACCGAGGGCTTAGGCCCACTCCCCGCTCCCCATGGGGAGCAAGCCTAAGCCCTCAGTTGGGCATCCTTAGCACTGTGGAGGAGGCAGGAGAGGCTAAAATTGAAATCATGGCAGATTCAGAAACTAATGTCTAATTCCTTTTCACAGGTGTCAAAAATATTTCAACTCTTATACTCTCACGGGTTGAATTAATTGTGTATTGGACACATTTGGAGGCATTGCTCTGCTGGTTTTATACTTCAAGTTAAGGTCTCAAAAAAAAAATCAGCTGTGAAAGCAACATAAAAAGATGCTAGACCTGGCTGAGTAGCTCAGTTGGTTAGAGCATTGCCTTCATACACCACGGTTGGGGGTTTGATCCTGGTCAGAGCACATACAAGAAGCAAGCAATGACTACATAAATAAGTGGAACAACAAATCGATGTTTCTCTCTCCCCTCCTCTCTAAAATCAATCAATAAAAAACTTTTTTAACAAAAGGATTCTAAACTGTACCTCATCTATTAATTTCCCATTCCTGGAGAAGCTAATGTCAACACATCATGTGATACAATGTGTACAATAAATTATGAACCTGGAAATAAAAACAATTAAGAATTGCGTATTTTGCATGCATATAAGCATAACCAATGGACATAAGACACTGGGGGATAGGGGAGGCTAGGGGACTGTCTAGGGCGGGGTGATAAAATGGACACATATGTAATACCCTTTGTAATACTTTAAGCAATAAAAAAAAAAAAAAAAAATGAAAAAAAAAAAAAAAAAAAGAATTGCGTATTTTGGGTTACAGAAAAAAACAAGAAAGATTTTAAAAAATAATAGCATAACCACACAAAAGAGTTCCAAGTGCTATGTTTGTTTGAAATTGAGCACTTTGTGTACCTGTGGTTGGTATCATATATGAAGAATGAAATGAAAAAATGAATGAGTATTATATGCTTTTGAGACATGCATTTAAAAAATTGTATAACAGCATTCTCTCTGCTAAATTACATTTTTACCAAGTAGAAATTCAAGTTACACAAGCAAACTCCAAGTTTAGCTTCTAAATGAATAGTGTCTTCCCACGTATGTTTTACCCATCTCTCCCAGAAAAAGATCAGATTAGGTGTCTGTCATATGGGAATTTCAAAGCACTTTAAAGACATTAATTAGTTCTCACAACAACTCTGAAGTGGGTGTATTTTACTCATGTCTATTTTCTATAGAAGACTGATAGTCTGAATAATTTCCTAGTATTCCATATTTCGTTATTGTTAGCGAAACTAAAAATACCATTACTTCATTGGCCTACCTTTTTTCTTGAAAAGAGATAAAGCAATTTTGGGGTGGATAAGCCAAACTAAAATAACTTCTATTCATGTGTCAAATAAAAAAACACACACCACTACACAGGTATTTTTATTTTTCATATTTTCTAAACAATTGGGAGAATATTTAATTATCTCTATACTCCAGTAGTTGCTTGGGAGAATGTTTCTTAATTTAAAATTTTATTTTAACATATATAGATAGTCAGAGGTAAAGCTCCAGTGTAGCTTGATCAGAGAGCTCTCTGGGTATTCCGTCAATTACAAGAAAGTACTTACAGATGGAGTAATGTGGTTTAATGAGCAGGAGACCTATTTTTAAAGATCCTGGTCTGGTACACTGAAAAAAATACAATAAATTCTTAGAAAAGGTAGGGTTACAACACCTCCCACTTGTGCACTACTGTGCTAACCATGTTATAAGCATTATCTCATTTCATCCACAACATGATGAGGTGGTGCCTATATTTATATTTTTTGTATTACAGATAAAGAGAGAGCTTGATAATGAGATTTATTTTTAAAATATATTTTTATTGATTTGAGAGAGAGAGAGAGAGAGAGAGAGAGAGAGAGAAACCAAGATGCGAGAGAGAAACATTGATCAGTTGCCTCCCACACTCACGAATCTGAAACCTGGGCATGTGTCCTGACTGGGAATCGAACCGGCAACCCTTTGGTGCACAGGACAACACTCAACCAACTGAGCCACACCAGGATGATAATGAGATTTATCTATCTATCTATCTATCTATCTATTTATTTATTTATTTATATTTTAAAAATATTTTTATTGATTTCAGAGTGGAAGGGAGAGGGAGATAGAAACATCAATGATGAGACTCATTGATCGGCTGCCTCCTGAACACCCCCTACTGGGGATTGAGCCCACAACCCAGCATATGCCCTTGACCGGAAACAAACCCGGGACCCTTCAGTCCACAGGCTGACACTCTATCCACTGAGCTACACCAGCCAGGGCGATAATCAGATTTATTTTAACATTATATAATTATGTTAAATTGGTAAGAAGTCAGGAAGGATTCTAACAATCAAGTCAATAATGTCAATTTGATCCTGCCATTTACTCCTCCTTATTTTTTTTCTCTCCTTCTTATTTTTTATTCCCCCATTTGAATCATGTGCATAATTTTAACCTGCCATTTTAAACCCTATTATTATGAATATATCAATTTAAACGATAATTATAACCAATGTATTTCTTGATCAAATGTCCTTGCAATAACAGTGAAACTATTTCCAACTTTTTTCTATTCTCATTTTTATTTTACTGCAATGATTATGCTCAGGATCAACTTTTTTTTCATGTACATTGAGATTCATTTCAGGTTTTTTAAAAAAAAATATTTTATTGATTTTTTTACAGAGAGGAAGGGAGAGGGATAAAGAGTTAGAAACATTGATGAGAGAGAAACATAGATCAGCTGCCTCCTGCACACCCACTACTGGGGATGTGCCCGCAACCAAGGTACATGTCCTTGACCGGAATCGAACCTGGGACCCTTCAGTCCGCAGGCTGATGCTCTATCCACTGAGCCAAACCGGTTAGGGCTCAGCCATTAGGTTTTTATGCTCATAAACTTTGTCAATTTTACCTACTGCTATGGTGAGCTTTCTTTTGTAGCTATTATTTCCATGAAATTTTCTTTTTCCCTGTGACCCATTGAAAACATTCTTTGGGCTAAAGTGGTGGGGCCGAAAATCCCTTTTTACCTGGGACAAAAGAACTCGGTATAGGTCATCCCTTATGATAGTGATGATGAGAAAAGTAACGCCTGTTCTAGCCACCCCACGGGAGGGAGGCCTAAATGCAGAAATAGGTGTGAAAATGCTCTGTAAAAGTTAATGTAAAAAAAAGTAAATGTCACTTTACTAATTGTTAAAATAAATCATATAAATCCATCCTTCTGGAATTGTTCTGGAAGGCAAGCACCTTTCTATTCTTGCTTTCATGTTATTTGCAAAAATGCTTGAAACCTTCAGTTGATTTCTAAGTAAATCCTAGTGACTTCACTTAACTCTTCTCTTGTCATTTGTTTACCATTATGACCTCATTAATTATTTTTCCCCTCTAATCCTAGTACGAAATCCTCTGTGATGTAGAGACCAGCGACCAGCTTTGGCACTGTAATGGATTCGTACCATTAGTTACCGGTTTCATCATCTTGGTTGCTGTAATTGTTGCTTGGGTTTGAATGATAGGATTACTGGCTGGCAGCTCTTTGGGAAAGTTTAAAACAAGCCTGTCACCAAAGAGATGATATCTCAGCAGGGATACAGGTACACTGCCATTATAAGAAATTCTCTTATCACAGCTCTGTCTCTTGCTTAATACACCACTTGCTTGTACAAGAGTTTTGAAGGAAGTAGAAAGACCACTGGTAATATAAGCAAAGCTTACAAATTCCGGTACCTACTTTAAGGCCTGAAGTTTACAAGTTAAGGATTATTCCCTTCGTATAACCTAAAGCAGCTTAAGATTTCAGTCATTGTTCTCAACAAACCAGATTGTGTATAAATATGCTGATAATATCGGGTAAAGGCCCATGGGAAAGAAGTGATTCAATTTCGTAATCTTGATTTTGCCCCGCTTCTAAGGTTAATAGAAGGACTCAGAAATTTTTGCTTTAAGATCTACTGTGTTTCTCAAGTGTGGTTCTGTTCTCAGAAAGTATTGTGTCCTGCAAGAGCCTGGCCAGTGTGACTCCGTTAGTTGAGAGTCGGCCAGTGCACCGGCGGGTCACTGGGTGTGTGCGGTGTTTCTCTCTCTCCCTCTCCCTTCCTCTCTACAAGAGAAGTGACAGTCTGAAGATTAGCAATTTTTATTTTATTTTTTTAGAGAGAAAGGAAGGGAGAGGGAGAGAGAGAGAAGCACTGATGTGAGAGTGAAACATCAATCCACTTGGCTGCTTCCTGCATATCCCCTACCGGGGATCGAGCCCATACCCTGGGTATGTGTCCTGACCAGGAATCAAACTGGCAACCTTTTGGTACACAGGATGATGCCCAACCAACTGAGCCACATGGGCTGGAGCTGAGAATTAACAATTTAGTTGTTACTGGCAAATGCCTTTCAGTTCCTTTGTAAAAACGTCTTTATTGAGATAGACTACATATAGAATACAATTAGCTCATTTAAAGTGGACAATTCAACCCTAGCCATTTTTGCTCAGTGGATAGACCATTGGCCTGTTGACTGAAGGGTCCCATGTTAGATTCCGGTCAAGGGCATGTTCCTCGGGTGCAGGCTTGATCCCCAGGGCCCATGTGGGAGAGAGCTCTCACATGGATGTTTCTCTGTCTGTGTCTCTTCCCCTCCCTTCCACTCTCTCTAAAAATCAATGAAAAAATATCCTTGGGTGAGGATTAACAAAAATAAATAAATAAACAAGTAGGACAATTCAGTAGTTTTTAGTGTATTCATAGAATTGTACAACCATCACTACAATCAATTTTATAGCATTTTCATCATTCCCTAAAGAAACTCCTTCTCCAGTACTGGTCACTCCCCATTTGCTCCCAACGCCTCTCCCGCTTCAACCCTAGGCAACCACTAATCTACTTTGTCTCTACATTTGCCTATTCTGGACATTTTATATAAACAGAATCATTCAATTTATAGTCTTTTGAGTTGGGCTTCTTTTCACTCAGTTTTCAAGGTTTACCCACGCTATGGCATGTATCAGTACCTTACACATTTTTAGGGCTAAATAATATTCCATTACATGGACATACCACTTTTATTTATCCATTTATCAATTGATGTCCATTCGAGTTATTTATTCTTTATGGTTATTATGAATAGTGCTTCTGTGAATACTTATGTACAAATTTTCATATAGACATGTCTTTATTTCTCTTAGGTACATACCTGGGATTAGAATTACTGGGTCATATGGTTACTGTATGCTTAACTTTTTTTTTGTTTTTTAATATATTTTTATTGATTTTTTACTGAGAGGAAGGGAGAGGGATAGAGAGTTAGAAACATCGATGAGAGAGAAACATAGATCAGCTGCCTCCTGCACAACCCCCACTGGGATGTGCCCGCAACCAAGGTGCATGCCCTTGACCAGAATCGAACCTGGGACCCTTCAGTCCGCAGGCCGGCGCTCTATCCACTGAGCCAAACCGGTCAGGGCAAGTATGCTTAACTTTTGAAGAACTATCAAACTGCGTTCCAAAACGGCTGCACCATTTTTTTTTTATTTCTTAAATATATTTTTATTGAGTTCAGAGAAGGGAGAGGGAGAGAGAGATAGAAACATCAATGATGAGCCCTAGCTGGTTTGGTTCAGCGGATAGAGCGTCGGCCTGCAGACTCAAGGGTCCCGGGTTTGAATCCGGTCAAGGGCATGTACCTTGGTTGCGGGCACATCACCAGTTGGGGGTGTGCAGGAGGCAGCTGATTGGTGTTTCTCTCTCATCGATGTTTCTGACTCTCTGTCCTTCTCCCTTCCTTTCTGTAAAAAATCAATAAAATATATTTAAAAAAAAAAGAAACATCAATGATGAGAGAGAATCATGGATAGGCTGCCTCCTGCATGCCCCACACAGGGGACCAAGCCCACAACCTGGGCATGTGCCCTTGACCAGAATCGAACCCGGGACCCTTCAGTCCGCAGGTCGATGCTCTATCCACTGAGCCAAACCAGCTAGGGCTGCACCATTTATTTTTACCTCCTCACCCGAGGATATGTTTTACTGATTTTAGAGAGAGAGGAAGGGAGAGAGAGAAAGAGAAACATCAATGTGAGAGAGAAACACTGATTGGTTGCCTACCGCATGCGCCCTCACCAGTGATCAAACCCACAACCTAAGTATGTGCCCTGACCAGGAGTTGTACTGACAACCTAGACAATACAATTTGAAGTGATCATTCAGAATTTACAGGTTTAGAAAGCATCACTGCTTTAGCAAATAATAATAAAGGTCCTGATCTCATAAGCCGTCTTGTTTGTATATTAGCCAGATCTGCATTGTGCAAGAACCGAACCCATAAAAGAAAATCAGCAGAAGAAGGTACATTAAAACAAATTTAAGAAAACACAAGTTAGCCATTTGCAGCTAAGGGTTTTCATTAGTTGTATAATCAAGAAGAGATAGAAATAAATGTCAGAACTTCCTGCGTATCGCTGATGATTTGTTGTTTATAGGTATGCCTATGTTGACTGCATGCTGGAGCTCTTTTATACTATGGGTTTTAGCCACATGGTTAGTTGTTTTGCTGTCTTCATGATGCCTTGCTCTAAAGAAGTATTCCCACTTCAGCTAACTATGTGGACCTGGTCAAACCTGGTTAAAATTCTAGTGCTGGAATCGCTTTACACTGTTTCTCTTCCACCAAGGGCTTTGGGAAGCTTACATGAATGATATATTACAATAAAACAGAAAAATAAAGAGTCACAAATCTAACTGGTAATAAATCAAAGTAAATAGAATATTAAAATATCTAAATAGAATATTAAAAAATCCAGAAGATTTTGATAAGTGTTAGGATATGGTGCTAATGATAAAGTTTCATCTGTGAAATAATTTGTTTTTTGGCAATATGCAGAGAGTTTGGTATTTTTTTTTGTATTTCCTTTCCCTTGAGTATAATTTTTGCTGTCAATACCAAAGACTACTTTTTAAAATTTTCTTTGTCCTGAGCTACTATTTTAAAATAATATTTATATTTTTCTAATTTAAAAAGAATATATTGTAGGAAGTAAAAAATATAGAAAAGTATAAAGAAGAAAATAACATTAAAAATTACCTTAACATTAAAAATGTCCTTAGTTAGAGATAGGTGAGGTAATGGATAATTGGTTATGTGATATTGATCATTAGCCTTTTAATTAGAAATTGTTACTGAGGCTAATCATACCACCAGATTTTCCTCTCTGCCCCATTTTTTCTATTACTGACATTTTGTGCAAAGAAAAAAAAAAATCCTAAGAGGAAGATGTAGGAAAGAGAGGCAATAGCAAATAAAATTTCTGTTAGATGTCCTACATAAAACTTGGAAACAGAATGTGTATGAGTAATTCTTAGCTGTGGAACCATTCTAGTAATAGTTTGTGCTTGGTGCCTTTTCCTAAAAGCATTTATTTTTGGTATGTGGAACGATTATTCTGTAATATTTTTTTTAAAATATATTTTATTGATTTTTTACAGAGAGGAAGGGAGAGAGATAGAGAGTTAGAAACATCGATGAGAGAGAGACATCGATCAGCCGCCTCCTGCACATCTCCTATTGGGGATGTGCCCGCAACCCAGGTACATGCCCTTGACTGGAATCGAACCTAGGACCTTTCAGTCCGCAGGCCGACGCTCTATCCACTGAGCCAAACCGGTTTCGGCATATTCTGTAATATTTGAAAGAGAAAAAACCCATAAGCCTGATAGTTCCATATTTTAATTCTGTGCTTTAAGAAGAATAAGTTTATAGAGCCGATTTCTGGATAATAGCATATATATATATACATACATACATATATATATATATATACACATATATATATATATATATATACTGAAAAAATTATTTTTTGTTAATCCTCACCTGAGGATATTTTTTTCCATTGCTTTTTCAGGGAGAGTGGAAGTGAGGGGGGCGGGGGAGAGAAAAAGCGAGCAAGAGAGAAACATCCATGTGAGAGAGACACATTGACTGGTTGCCTCCTGCACGTGTCCCAAGCGAACCTCCACCCCAAGTATGTGCCCTTGATCAGGAATCAAATCTGTGAAAGCAGATGCTCTAATCACAGAACACCAGCTAGGGCTATAATGAAAAATGGGATTAATACGAACAGTATATACTGGAAGAGAGTCCCCCAGGAGAAATGAGCTAGCCAGTAGAAGGCAATGATTGTTTTGAAGCAAAATAATCTTAAAGATGCCAGAGATATGGTTAGCTTTATGCCAAATGAAATACGGACGTGCTTTGAGATGAGCTGCCCACGATCAGTCTTTTTTTAAATTGTTATTTTTATAAGTGTAACTTGGATTTCTTTCTATAAAAAAGAGTGGGTGGTCTTCTTGCTTTTCGAACACCTTTGAGACCAAATTTAGACAAAGATTTTATCCTAGCCCTAGCTGGTTGGGCTCAGTGGATAGAGCATAGGCCTGCGGACTGAAGGGTCCCGGGTTCGATTCCGGCTAAGGGCATATGCCTGGGTTGTGGGCTCAGTCCCCAGTGGGGGGTGTGCAGGAGGCAGCTGGTCAATGATTCTCTCTTATCATTGATGTTTCTTTCTTTTTTTAAAAAATATATTTTATTGATTTTTTACAGAGAGGAAGGGAGAGTGATAGAGAGCAAGAAACATCAATGAGAGAGAAACATCAATCAGCTGCCTCCTGCACACCCCCTACTGGGGATGTACCTGCAACCAAGGTACATGCTCTTGACCGGAATTGAACCTGGGACCTTTCAGTCCTCAGGCCGACGCTCTATCCACTGAGACAAACAGGTCAGGGCATCATTGATGTTTCTATCTCTCACCCTCTCCCTTCCTCTCTGAAATCAATAAAGAAATTTAAAAAAAAGATTTTATCCTAAATTTGTTGTATAATTCAACTTCCTACAGCAATGGGCGTTTAACATTGGTGTTTTAGTTGAAGGGAAAAGGAATTTTTGAGTGGAAGAGGTTCAAATTTTAAGTATGATTAGTTTTGTGTTTAGAAAATAAAAACACCACATTTTAGCTCTAAATATCTAACCAATTTTAAGCAGGAAAATTCTAGATAAAGAAAGAAGAAAGTATTTTTAAAAATATGTATTTTTATTGATTTCAGAGAGGAAGGGAGAGGATGAGATTGAAACATCAATGATGAGAATCATTGATTGGCTGCCTCCTGCACTCCCCCCACTGGGGACTGAACCTCAACCTGGGCATGTGCCCTTGGCTGGAATCGAACCTGGGACCTTTCTGTCCATAGGCTGACCCTCTATCCATTTCAGCTGGAGCAGAAAGTAAGTTTTGAAGTAAATATTTCTATATTTCAGTAGCCTCTAAAAAGAATGAATACGTACTTATCTTACACAGGGTGAAGGTTGCGAGGAAGGTATTACAGTAGTTTCAGTTGCTCTTGAAATTATTTGTGTAATTTCCACAAGCAGATAGTCTACAGCAGTTATTTGGAGGTCATTATGAGAGGCCAGATAAATATTTATCAAAAGCCAGAAAAACTAGAATGCAAGGCCATAAGACAGTCTTGTTCTCTAACTTCTGTGCATTGCAATGTTTATGCCACAGCCTCAGCATCTAGGTGAGAATAATAGCGACATACTTAATACCTAGAAAAAGTTTCAAACATTTGTAGAATGCGCAGTAAGAAAAAAAATATTCATTATGATTTTTTTTCTAATCCTCAAGATACAAAGACGCCTGTGCAGAATCAAGTATCTTTGCCTTATTTTGTGTCCTCAGTTACCTGGCTTTTCACTCCAGGGACTACAACTAGCTCCAACTATTTCATGAAATAATTTTATTAAAAAAATAATTATATATTTAACATAATATAATCTGTAACTATATATTTAAATATAAAATAATTTATATTTAAAAAATATTTTTATTGATTTCAGAGATGAAGGGAGAGGGAGAGATAGATAGAAACAACAAAGATCAGAATCATTCATCGGCTGCCTCCTGCATGCCCCACACTGGAGGTCAAGCCCACAACCCAGGTGTGTAGCCTGACCTGGAATCGAATCGTGACCTCCTGGTACATAGGTTGACAGCAGCCGGGTCACTGGTTTATTCTTTTTTTTTTTTTTTTTTAATATATTTTATTGATTTTTTTACAGAGAGGAAGAGAGAAACATCGATCAGCTGCCTCCTGCACATCCCCCACTGGGGAAGTGCCCACAACCCAGGTACATGCCCCTGACCAGAATCGAACCTGGGACCTTTCAGTCCGTAGGCTGACGCTCTATCCACTGAGCCAAACCGGTTTCGGCGGTTTATTCTTGTATGTGCCCTGACCGAGGATGGAACCCAAAATCTTGGCATATTGGGACAATGCTCTAACAACTGAGTGACCCAGGCTAGGGTGAGGACTTTAATTCAGTCTTTTGGTATATAGATTTGATTAATTGCTTTTATTTATTTATTTTTGGATATGCATGTGCTTCGCTTTTCAAAATAAAATGAGGATAATCTATTCTGCCTTAGCCACAGACATGGCTAGCCCAGGAAAATGTATGAATTGATCGAGTTTGTCCACACTTCCTCCCTCGTTCCTTTTAGTATCTGTTTTCCTTTTGGACAACTCCCAAACCCAATCAATACCCTCATATTTCTTTCCCTCTTAACAGATGTCTTCTGGATTAACTGTTAGAAAATGTTATTAACTAATTCATATGAAAGGTATAAAAGACAGATTATGAAATTAATGTGGGGTAGGTGGAGTTACCTAAAACTTAATAAAGGAAAATGACTTTATTGAAGAAAACAAAAAACCTGTCTAATTTGAAATTCAGGCACCATACAGGTATCATTCATATCTGTTCTTTTAAAAACAGTGAACTATATATTTTTCTGATTGTAAAGCTTCTGCATGTTTATCATAAAAATACTATAAATTATAAAAACGAAAATAAAGTAATGCAAAGAGGGAATCATTTTGTTTGGAGTTTGGGGTCAGGGGAATCTTCTCAGAGGTAGTACAATCTGAGCTGGGTGTCGAACGGTAAAAAGGATTAATGAGATAATCAGAGGGGGAAAGGGCATTCTTGGCAGACAAAACAAAGTGCGAAGGCACAAAGGCACGTGTGTTTGAGAAACTAAGTTCTTTGGTATCCCAGAGGTCTGTGAGGGCAGAGACTTCGATAGTTTTGCTCCTTATGTCCAAAGTAGCCTCGTACAGAGCCTGGAGCGCAGTGGACAATACGTATTTGCCGAAGAAAGAAACGAATGAGCGGGAGCCTCTGTTCCATTTTAAGGAGCTTGGATTTACTTAAGCTTGTGCCTCCCATTGGCTGGGCCGAACTGGAAGCCAGTATGCAAGGGAGTGTTGGAAATTTAGTTTGAAGGAGTCAGCCCCTGTAAAAAGAAGAGGAGGGAAGGGTATGGAACTGAGCAAATAGGGAAACGATCCACACCTTCATGATGGCCTTACCAGCCTCGTATGATGTGGCACATGCCTACCTCTCTAATTTAATCTCCTATGCTTTAATAAATTGGCCTCCTTTTCATTCCTCAGGCATACCAAAACACTGCAGCACCAGCAATTACATCTCATGATTCCTACAGTGGCAATCTGGAAAGCATGTGTCTCTTTGAAGCTTCCATCAGTCGGGGGACTTGAGTAACTACAAGGAGCAGAGTCCATGTAGTAAAGGTTGTGCTGAGCTACCCAGATTTACCCTTCAGGACTCAAGTACAACCTCTCCCAACTGCTGGAGATGTTGGTGGCTGCTAGCTGGGTCCCTCTCTGGGGTTGTTCTTGGCTAAAGAAAGCGCTCTATCCCAAGGTTGTCTCCCTTCCCTAGGGGCAGACCTGTTCGATGACTGGTTGATGTGAGGGTATAAAGACCTGGCCCCTGCCCCAGTGTAGGACAATGTTGAAGGTCCACCCATCAGTGCTCTCTGCAGAATTGGTTAAAGCAGTGGTTCTCAACCTTCCTGATGCCGCGGCCCTCTAATACAGCTCCTCAGGTTGTGGTGACCCCCAACCATAAAATTATTTTTGTTGCTTCTTCATCACTGTAATTTTGCTACTGTTATGAATCGTCATGTAAATATCTGATATGCAGGATGTATTTTCATTGTTACAAATTGAACATAATGAAAGCATAGTGATTAATCACAAAAACAATATGTAATTATATGTGTTTTCCGATGGTCTTAGGCAACCCCTGTGAAAGGTCGTTCGACCCCCCAAAGGGGTTGCAACCCACAGGTTGAGAACGGCTGGGTTAAAGCGTCATTTACAACTGCGTTGCACTTGAATTTCTCCCTCTGCCTGATCGTGGGACCCTCCGCTCCAAAGAGATCGTCCCTAGAAGCACTATCTATCCAATAACCTCCTGCATGAAAATCTAAGAGTTTTAGGGGTCTGTTCCATAGTGAACCCCACTGTGATAGGCTACCTGTTAACTTGTATCAAACATGGTCAAACAGGTAACAGTGTGAGAAATAAACCTTTGTTGCAATAAGCTGCTGAGATGTTTGTTTCAACGTAGCTTATCCTGACTAGTACAGATACCAAACCTTGCCTGGCTGGCCAATCCTTTGTTTGCACTGGAGTGGAAGTGTCTTGTCTTAGTGGGCAGATTGCCAAGTTCTAGTTCTCTCCTGTTCTTTCTCATTGCGAGTTAATAGCCATGTCCCAACGGAGCAACAGAAGCAGAAGGTTGCCTATCTGGTTGTCTACTAATTATTCCTACCAAGTCAGTGGCATGGCATGTCTTTTTTTTTTTTTCTTGTGAATTTTCTAGGACCCTTTCTTCTTTTCTATATACTTTATCACATATTTACAATTTACAAGGATACTTGTTGTTTCTTAGAACAATTTTTATGCAACTAAAAAGAGAATAACCAAGGACTCGGTCCCAGTACTTGATTGAAAAACTGTAAACTCCCAATTAATAAACCTTCTGTACCTTCACATACTTAAAATCCTTTTTCTCTGGAGTGCGAGATCTGATTTCTTGAAAGTCAAATGGTAAGACAATACCAGTTTCTTATTTTAGGCCTCTTGGGCAAAACAAAACATATTAATAAAACTAATGAACCAAAACATATGCCCCTTCTAATTTTTTTTTTTAAAAGGGATTTTACTTTATAGAACTATTTCCCTCTGCCTGAAGGGTATACCGTATAAAAATAGTTCCACTAAAAAGAGCCTGAGACTCCTGGGCTGGTATTACACAACCCCTAATTACAGAAGATATGTAGTATGATAACAGCAACTAGTTAAAGGAATGTGGAGATTTATTTACCTCAAGCTCAGATAGAGATAAAAGGGGACTTGAATAATCTACCAGAGAGCCATGTATCCGCGAATGTACCTCTGGAATTGCCTGTAGCCAGAATGAAAGACCAGCAAAACCAGCTTTCAGAACAACCCTTCTGCTCAGGAGAGGGGAAGGCGAGGCTTCACCTCTGAAATTGCCCTCCCACGCAAATTTTCCACCTCGCAGCTCAGAATTAAACCCAGACTTCCGATCATGGCGCCACGCACGTCACCTTCTCTCTTCTCCTCCCCCCGCAAAATCCCACCCAAGTCGGCCAGATCCCACAGGCGTGCGTCGGGGCTGCCGGGCGAGGTTGGGGGTGGGGGAGGTGGAGGGTGGTGGTGGGGGCGGGGGTGGAATCTCTTCCCCAATCCTGGTTGCTTGGGATCTTGCAATTAAAAAATTACCAAGCCCGATCCTTTCCAGATTCGAGGAAGCTACAAACAGGACCTTCTGATTTTCCTGATTTCCTGGGGCGCGGAGACTCGGTCCCGAGGCAGCAACTCCTTACTGCAACCCCCCCCCAGCCCCCCGTGTCTTAAAAACGCCCTAAAGCCCCGGCCTCCGTGAATAAAGGCCCACCCTCACTGCACAGATGTGCAGACACAGCAGGACGCTGCGCAGAATTTTAAGGGAAGAGCGTGTTCTTTCTGGCTTCGCGCCCTTTCCTGGGGTCGGCGTTCCTGTCCGCTCGGCAGGGCCACGGGAACGGGCGCCGGCGGCGAGCGGGGCGCCGACAAGAGCAGGAAGACCTCAATGCCCGTTTAAGGGGGGTCTTTCCGATTCCGGCTTTTGTTTCCGCCGGCGAGGGGAGGCCGCGGAGGCCACGGGCTCCGGTTCTGGGACAGGCGTGACCGTCTGCATCCTCAGGCTCCGGCTCCAGGAAACAATGGGGGCAGGTCTGCCCCTCCACGCGTCCTTCGAGCCCCGAGGACACCGCGACGCCAGCCGGGGTCTAGATCGCCCGGCTCGGGACACTCACACGCACACACACGCACACACACACACACGTGTGCGCCTATGGAAGGAATGTGTGTCGGAAGCAGGAGAGCCATTTCTGCCCGCATCACCCGCCTGCCCGCATCACCGGCCGCCCGCCCCACCCCGCCCTCGCGGGTTCGGGCGAGACACCCACGGAGGCCGCCGAGTCGCCCCGGCAGCCCCCGAGCGAGGGGCGGGGCCGGGCGGGGCCGCGCGCGCAGGCGCAGTGCGGGCCTCCTCGCGCCGTTGCCGCCGCCGCCTCCCGCGCTGCACCGCAGGCCCGAGACGGACGAGGTCGGGAAGAGCCGGAGACTGAGGAGGAGGCGGGGCGGCGGCGGAGGCGGGGCGATCCCGGTCGGGAGCGCCGCCGACTGGCAGCTGCGGCGACTCCCCCCTTTGTGTCTCCTCTGCCCGGAGCCACTGGAAGTGCTTCCCGGAGGGGCGCTGCGTGCCTCGCCGCCTCGCCCGCCGCCTCCCCTCCCCAGCCGTCTACATCCGCTCTTCCGCCGCCCCCCGCCCGCGGCCTCGACGCCCCAGCTGCGCCCGGAGCCCAGAGCTGCGGGCTGACGAGGCGGCGGCGGCGGCTGCTGCTTCGGGGCTTGTGATTCGCTGGTCCCCGGAGCCATTGACGGGCGAAGACGCGGCTTCCATGGTGGCATTTACCTCAGGCGAGACCGAGCGGCCGCAGTAGGAAAAGAGCGAGCGAGTCGCGCACCGGGCGGGCTGGGAAGGGCAGCCGCCGGCTCCTCGCCTCCGCCCGCGCTCTCGGGGGGCGCCGGGCCCAGCCTGCGGCCCCCCCGGCCCCCACTCCCCGCCGCCCTCCGGCCAGACCCTCACGGGATTCTTCCGCGGAGGCTGCGGACTCGTCCATGGAGCCAGACCCCCGTTGCCGCCCGTTTGAGAAGGAGGGTTTGTTGTCGTTGAAGCCGGAGTGAAGGCAGCGCCGGAGCGAAACTCGGCCAGGAATCCTGCGCTCCCGGAGCCGCGGGCGATGCGCCTCGGGCCGCCGGGGGCCGCCGCCTTCACCCGCCGGGCTTCGCCTTCGCCTTCGCCTTCGCCGCCGGGAACGAACTAGTCGCGTCCCTCGGCCCCCCACCCCGCGGCGCCCCGGCTATGTCTTCTCCCCGACCCGGCTGCTTCTTCGACATCGTGAAACTCCGAGGGAAATAATCGCGGCGGCTCGCTTCTCGTCCCCCGGCGTCTCCCCCCACGGACATGCCTTCCGCTCGGGGGGCCGAGGCACCCCGTCCCCGGCGAAGGAACGCCCCCGGCCGCGAGGGCGAGGACTGAAACGGGGATCCCCGCGGCGGCATGAGCGCTCTGCGGCCCGGCCCTCCCGCCTGCCGAGCGTCCTTCCAGACGGCGCTGTGACCCGGCCGGCCAGTCCGGCGGGGAAGGCGAGCCTCCCGGGCGGCCCGCGCCTGCGCCCGCCTCTCCTCCTTCCCGTGTTTCCTCGCTCCGCGCTCCCGCTTCGGGGCTCACCGCCCGGGGATGACGGCCTCGCGGCTGCGGCCCCGGCGGGTGCCCTGGCTGCTGGGGGCCGTCCTGCTGGTCAGCGCTGCGGCCGGTGAGTAGCCCGGCGGGCGCGTCGGGGCCACTCGTCCCGGGGTTGGGGGGGCGGGTGCGGGGGAGAAGGGGGGGCGCCCGCAGAGGCCGCGGCCTGCGCTCGCCCTTCGCGGCGCCCCGGGCCGGTGGGGAGGGAGCCGCGGGCACCGTGCTCCCTGCGCTCCTCGCCCATCCCTCCGGGGGGTCACCTTGTCGGGGGTCCTGTCGTTTCGAGTCTCCACTCCCCCCATTTCCCACCCCCTCCCACCTCCGTCGGCGGGGAAAAGACATGTTGGGTGTGGTTTCTTGACATTTTTAGCCGTGAGGTAATGCAAGGATTAAAAATAATATTTTAATCACCAGTGGATGGTGTCTATGATGAGGTCTTTGGGAACAGAGCTGTAGTTCGTTGTGGTGGTTGTTTTTTTTAAATTGAATATAAAGAAAGCGGATTTGGCTTACAGGAAAAAGGACATCGGCGATGGAGCACACACTGGAACCTTAGTTTTAGGTTTATTTAGATCACCCTTGGGGAATCCATGTTCCTTTCATTATTCAAACATGTTACTGAATGGGTTGAGGACAGCGTTGAGGAAGCCATGACTGCGAGGTTCCTAATAGGTCGGATAGTACTGTGAAGTGTAGTATCGTTAGCGTTACTTTACTCCAGAGCATTTGAGTCATAGTATGTCCCTCTTTCGGTCCGGACCCTGGTGTTTTCTATGCTTTGGGAATTGCTGTTGGGTTTAAAAGGGTGTTCGATCTCTTTACATTTAGTTGTCTGGCATTTATTGGCCGTCTTGTCAGTGGGACAACTTTGACCTCGCATCAGACTTCTTAGGAGATTTGAGTCTGAAAGTTCTTTGTCATTTTACCGAATTGTAAAGGGAAATGGTAGCCATCCTTCCCTTAGGATAGTTTGCTTTTAGTCCTAAGACACCTTAAAGAAAGCCTCATGTTCTTTTTTCAAGCAGTCTTTTGGTGATAGGTTTTTTTAGAAAATTTCAGGAGTAAATTGTACATATAATCCTTCAATTTGGTTTAGGGTGGCCAAATGGATTATGCCTTTAAAAATGAGTCAAGGACAACATGACAGTTTTCAATTACTTTCTTATTTTTATAAGTGTACTTTTCAAATTCAATAAATTTCTCATCGCCATGTTAGACAGGGATTGCTTGCTTATTTCCATTTAAAAAAATCTGCATTGAGAAAATACTAAAAGAAAATTTGAAGTTTCCTTTTGTGCTGTTGATATTTTTTTATTAATGTCTATTATGTTTATGACACATCTATATAGTTGTGTTAAAATAATTGGAATTTCTGAATTGAATATATTTGGGAACTTATATTTTAATATTATTAGCCACTACAAGTTCTTTTGGGATTAAAAAAATGATTTTTTATTAGATTTCTTTATATTGTGTTAGCTATTTAAATTCTCTAGGCATAGGTCACGTGGTTGCCGTAAAATATGTAGTGAGTAAAAGGCCTTAAGCTTAAGCAGTCATTCTAAGAGCAGAAATCTCACAGCACAGACTTTTAAGTGTTCTTTGTTATTTTTTACCTTTTTAGCATCTAGATTCTCATTTATTTTGTGATCAGAACTGATAAAATAAGAGAAAGAACATTGATTTAAAAATAAACTTAATGTCTATTTGGTAAATAAAATATTAGAATAATGTCCCTTAAAAGGGATGGATTAAAAGAATCACTGTTTAAAAAGTGGTTTAGACTTCTTTTTTCTTTAGTATTACATAGCAGCAGATGCCCACATTTGTGAAGCTGGATTTCAGAATTATAATAATAATAAAGCAGCTAGTATTTATTAAGTGCTTGCTGTGTGCCAGCAACTATTCTAATAGCTTGACAGGTATTTTCTCATTTCATCCTCAATTCTATACTGCAGGCTTAATTATGCTCTTTTTACAGAGAAGGTGAGTGAAGAACAGAGAATTTAAATAACTCTCCACACAGTCAGTAAATTGTGGAGTCAGGATTATAGCCTGGACTCTTACTTACAACATTAATGATAACAACTTCTCACTCTAATTGGGAACATGAGATAGAGTAGTGCCTTCACCAGATCAGCCTTTGCAAAGAAGTAGAGACACTTGACATGGTCTTTGTACTGCAGTGATTATGCATGGTTCTAAATGTGTAAAAGTTTGCTTTGCTTAATATTGGAGTGGCTAGTGCAGTTTCATAAAATGCAGGTAACTAAAGAGGGGCTGTGTAGATTTGGGGATACATAGATGCAGTGATGTAACCAAACAGGTATAAATAGTGCAGCTGAAAGGAAAAAATACTGGAAGGCACACTGATACCACATTCATCTTTGGGAGTCATGGTTAAATCTTTTATTTATTTACTAGAGGCCTGGTGCATGAAATTCGTGCGCGGGTAGGGTCCCTAGGCCTGACTGGTGATCAGGGCCGATCTGTGGGATGACCAGTGGGGTGATTGGGGACCACTGCTAGCACCCGCCTTGGCTGGTCTGGCACTGCCTGCTCGCCGGTACCGCCCCTGGCCGCAGCTGCCTTTCGCCTCCTTCTATGGGGCAACTGGCAGGGTTATCGGGGGGGGGGGGGGGGGGGGGGCCCTGCTTGCACCTGCCTTGGCTGGCCTGGGGCCTGTGGGATGGGGGAAGTTCCTGTTTTAAGCGTCTGCTCCCTGGTGGTCAGTGTGCATCATAGTGACTGGTTGTTCCGCCAGTCTTTTCGCTGTTCAGCCGATTTGCATATTAGGCTTTTATTATAAAGGATTTATTTATTTAAAATATATTTTTATTTATTTCAGAGAGGAAGGAAGAGGGAGAGAGAGTTAGAAATATTAGTGATGAGAGGGAATCATTGGTTCGCTGCCTCCTTTATGCCCCCCACTGGGGATTGAACCCACAACCCAGGCATATGTACCCTTGACTGGAATCGAATCTGAGACCTTTCAGTCTGTAGGCTGATGCTCTGTCCACTGACCCAAACCAGCCAGGGCAATCCTTTATTTAATTTGAATCCCTCTTTCCCACTTACTCTATCTAGTTCTTGGCTTCCTTAATTCTAAACAATGTCTATTCAAAACATTAGAATTTATAAAAATATGATGTGCTTTCTTGGTTTATAAATGAATTCTTTATTTTAATAAAAAGATACAGTACTTGCCCTAACCGGTTTGGCTCAGTGGATAGAGTGTCGGCCTGTGGACTGAGGGGTCCCGGGTTCGGTTCCGGCCAAGGGCATGTACCTTGGTTGCGGGCACATCCCCGGTGGGAGGTGTGCAAGAGGCAGCTGATCGATGTTTCTAACTCTCTATCCCTCTCTCTTCCTCTCTGTAAAAAAATCAATAAAATATATTTTAAAAAAGAAAAAGATACAGTACAATACCATACTTATTTAAGGGTCAGCTTCTGTAAGAAAAAAATTTTCTTTCTTTGAGAAAAAAAAGTTGTCACGCTTTATTTAGGTGGTAATAGTTACAGATAACATATCTAACTCTATATCCCACCCCACTCGATGCAATCCCTTGTGCAGGTTTAATTACCCTTTACTTCCAGTCTTAGTTCCTGTCCTTCTTATTCTTGACATTGTCAGGGCTTAGGAAACTTCTTTTTATCCCTTTAGTTGGCTTGTTGAATAATTAAAATGATTTACGAGAAAGTAATATTTTAGTACATGTGCATGGTAAATTCACATAAGCATGAAAATTCTGAAGACAGGCAAATGAGGTATATATGTCATTCTTTTTTAAAAATTGATTTTAGAGCGGAAGGGAGAGGGAGAGAGAGATACAAACATCAGTGATGAGAGAGAATTACTGATTGGCTGCCTCCTGAACGTCCCCCTACTGGGGACTGAGCCTGCAACCTGGGCATGTGCCCTTGATCAGAATTGAACCTGGGACCTTTCAGTCCGCAGGCTGACACTCTATCCACTGAGCCAAACCGGCTAGGGCTATATGTTATTCTGAACTAAGGAGGGGGGAAGTAGACAATTCATAAATGCTAAGGTTCCCTTCCTGAAGCAGGTTTTTCTATCTGAATCTTTTTAGGCAGGTAAAGGGGTGGTAAACTCTTTTTGAGTTTGTTGGGCTTTAATTATATCGAAATAATCAGTATGCTAAGGTGGCTCATTTTGGGGAGACTCACTCCTGACTCCTACACCATCCTTGGTCATCTAGGAGGCTAGGAAGCCCATGGCATTCTTTTTCCCCATGGCATTTTGAGTGGCCTCATTGTTGGGATCCATACGTGGAAGGGTCTCCAAGACACTCTTAAGGAACTCAGGGTCCTACATCACATCATAATTCTCTTCCTTCTTGACTAGCTCAGATGTGTCCATGGCTGAATTGGCATCAATGTCAGCTGATTCTTCCTGCATTTGAAAGAATTCACTTGACAGGTTTCAGTTTTAGATACATTTTTTAATGAACACATACATTCTCAAAAAAGATTAACTTATTTAGTTAGTGCTCTTGAGCAGTTAATGAATATTGTTGAGGAACTGGAAATTTAGTATTTTTTATTTTAGTGTTTTCAAGATGTGGGCACTACAACAGGATCACCTTTGCTTTTTTAAAAAAATATATGTTTATTGATTTTAGAGAGAAAGGGAGAGGGGGAGAGAGATTGAAACATCAATGCTGAGAGAGAATCATTGATCTGCTGCCTCTGCACTCCCCACACTGGGAATCAAACCAACAACCTGGACATGTATGCTGACCAGGAATTGAACCATGACCTCCTGGTTAATAGGTTGACTCTCAACCACTGAGCCATGCCAGCTAGGCACCTTTACTTCTTTTTTTAAATACATTTTATTGATTTTTTACAGAGAGGAAGGGAGAGGGATAGAGAGCCAGAAACATCGATGAGAGAGAAACATCAATCAGCTGCCTCCTGCACACTCCCCACTGAGCACATGCCTGCAACCAAGGCACATGCCCCTGACCGGAATCGAACCCGGGACCCCCGAGTCTGCAGGACGACACTATCCATTGAGCAAAACTGGTTAGGGCCACCTTTGCTTCTTAATAAAATGTGTATTCCTGGCCCCACAGTAGATGTACTGAATGGATCTCTCTGGGGCCTATATATATTTTTAAAACTTAAACCCCTAAAGATTCTCACTCAGGCAAGTTTGAGGACCACTGCTGTATATAATTAATTAATCTTATTTGGACTTTGAAATATTGTGATATTTTATCAGCTTTTGCTGGATAATAATTGGAAACCACAAAATCATAGTGGTATATACAACAATAAGCATTTGTTTTGCTTCGCTTGTCTCATTCTGGGGCCCAGGCTGGAGGGAAGGGTAACATCTCTCTGGGGAAACCTGTCTCATGGCAATGATAGTACAAGAGGATAAGCCCAGTCCCACCAGCCATTTCCAGACTCTGGTCCTATAACCTCTCATTGGCAAAGCCCAAAGACAAGGGGTAGCAAAGTACACTTTGCCTATAAGGAGGCCGTGGTATTATATGGATGTATGATACTATTGTGGGGGAATGAGGAAATGGGACCTTTGATCTACCACATATGATCAGGACTATGGTCCAGAAGGGGAGCTTCTCTTTACCATTTGAACAGTCAAACTCTTAATTAGGCCTTTGCATAAAAATTATATCCACTTGGGTCTCTACAAAGCTATACATGCTTGTGGGATGTTGTGCTGGTAGTGATATAATTGTTGGTTGTATGAAACATGGGGAGAGAGATACTTATTCCAACCTTTACTAAAGGTGAACCTTCTTATCAGTGAAAGGGGAGAATTTGTATTTTTCTCTAGTGAATAAATTCTAGCTACAAATAAAAGATACAGAGTGAAGTCAGTGTAAATTGGTTAATTTTATAATTGGCCAAAACACTTATTTTGGCACTCATATATTGCCTTGCTGTTGAATATCAGTTTTATGTATTTTCCTTGTCCTCCTAACTGATAATTGCTTCTAGAGGACAGGGTTCATATCTTAGACTAGAGGCCCAGTGCACGAATTTGTGCATGAGTGGGGTCCCTTGGGGTAGCCTGCAGGGATAGGGCCCTAGCTTGCACCCCCAGGCTCGCAGCCGCACCTTGCGCCCCCAGCCTTGCAGCTCTGCAGCCCTGCCTGGCACCCTGCTGTGGCCTGACGCTGCCCCCTCACTTGCCCCACCATCCCACCTGCAGGGGCGATCAGTTGGGGTTGGAGCCTCCTGCCTGGCTCCCTTAGCACCTGGGAGCCGGGTGGCGGCCCTGCCCCCTGCCGCCGCTGCTGGTCGCCATCTGTGGGGCGATTGGCGGGGCGATCAGGCCCCAGCTTGCACCCACCTTGGCCTGGCACTGCTCGCTCACCTGCTCCATCATCCTCCCTCGATCCTTCTCTTGTTGGGGCCCATGAGGGCTGGCAGTGCTGCCACTGCCACCCGCTGTCAGCGGTGCACCACTGACGTCTGCCATGTTCCATTCCTCTCTCTGGTGGTCAGTGCACATCATAGTGAGCAGTTGAACTCCTCCTGGTCGAACTTCTGAATGAATGACCGCCTGAGGGGACAATTTGCATATTAGGCTTTTATTATATAGGATTGTTTTGTAATCTACCATCTTGTTATGCACATAGATGTTTAAAAAATACTAAATGAAGCTCGGCTGGAGTGGCTCAGTGGTTGAGTGTCAGCCTATCAACCAGGAGATCAAGGTTTGATTCCTGGTCCGGACATATGCCTAGGTTGCAGCCTTGGTCCCCAGTGTGGGACATGCGGGAGGGAGCCGATCAGTGATTCTCTCTCATCATTGATATTTCTCTCTCTCCTTGTCCTCTCTGAAATCAATAAAAATGTCTTTAAAATTACTAAATGAATAAATAATAAAAAAGGAATTGGAGCCAGGAAGTAATCTAAGATTGCCCATTTACTCAAATAATGGTTTAGTAATTCTTTGTTCCTTCAACTGTAAGGTAGTTTTAAGTGGAGTAGTAGGAAGACCATTGTCTTGAGTTAATGAGACCTGGATTCTATGTGACTCTACGCAAATAGATTACTTAATATAGTTTTCTCAATTGTAATATTATGGGGTTGAACTAGATTGTTTGAAATGCAGATTCTTGCACCACCCCAGACCCACTTAATCTGAATATATGGACAGTGAGTTTTAGAATCTACATCTTAAAACAAACATTTCCCAAGTAAATTTTATGTACTCTAAAGTTTGAGAACTATTATATCTAAGATTCCTTTTAACTATCAGGTTTTACTTTATTTTATTTTTTACTTTTTGTGCTAATTATAACCTATTCTGGATCTTTTATGCAGTCAACATTTGTATCAGATATTTCTTATTTTATGCTTTAGGCAACTAGCATGTAATTCAGTGTTTTTGTTTTTTTTAATAAAATTTTTATTGATTTTTAGAGAGAGGAAGGGAGAGGGAGAGAGAAACATCAATGTGTGAGAGCAAACCATCCATTGACTGCCTCCTCTATGTTCCCCAGGGGGATCAAGGGTGAACCCGGGCATGTGCCCTGACTGGGAATCCAACCAGCAAGCTTTCATTTCAGTGCACTGGTCGACACCCAACCAACTGAGCCACACAGGCTGGGGTTCTTGCAGGAAATCTTTTAATGAACTTTTTTCATGTATTAAAACTAATGTTTCAGAACATATCTATATTTAAATCCTCATCCTTCTCTCCCCTCCCCTTCCACCTTCTCTCTTCTCTTTTCACATTCACCAGTAGTCAGATAGCAAAAACTTTTGGCTCCACCTTTAAAATATATTTAGAGTCTACCTCCTTTTTACCACCTTCATTGCTTCCACATAATCTAAAATCCATCATCTTCCTGTCACTTGTTACTTTTTTCAGTAGTCTGTTTTCTCTAAAATCTTTGCTTTATTACAGTTGCTTTCTTTTTTCTTTTTATATTTTTAATCCTCACTGGAGGATATGCTCTCATTGATTCTTAGAGAAGGATGAAGAGGGAGAAAGAAATAGGGAAACATCGATGTAAAAGAGAAACTTTGATTGGTTGCCTCCCGTACACACTGGGACTTGAGGTTGAACTCGAAATCTAGGTATGTGTCCTGACCTGAATTGAACCCACAACCTTTTGTTGCACCAGAAGAGGCTTCAACCTACAAGCCACCTGACCAAGGCTACAGTTACTTTTCAATATGTATTCTGGGTCATCCTTTTCAACCATAACAGATCATGACATTTCTCTGCTTAAAACTCTCCAGTGTCTCCCCATCTCACTCAGAATAAAAGTCATAATCATTAAAAATATTCTACACAAGCAGGCCCCTACTACTTTTTTTTCCTAAGGAGGAGAAATTAATATATTTTAAAAAATGTAACTATGAAAAAGTAGTAACAGTATATAAATGGAGAGTTTTCTGAGTTTATAGAATCTGTTATTCTTCACGCCTCAGTTTCCACCCAGTTTTTGTGGGTACAATTTTCATATATAACATTTGTAAATGAATTTGAAACCTCTTAGGACAGCCTTGCCTTTTCGGTTTGTCATGTCCTGGGCAGTCAGTCCTATTGGGACATGGAGCTGTCTGGGTCCAGGTTCTTCTCTAGGACACAGAGAATGAATGTCCTGTGGCATCTTGGCAGTGGCTCCTACTACTTTTGACCGCATCTGCTGATTTCTCTTCTTGCTAAACTTTTATTGTGCTTTTAACTTTACAAGAATTACAAATTCAGAAAATTAAATGTACTTGAATAGGTTAGATTTAAGACACTTTATATAATTTGATAGTGGCTATAATTAGTAAATCTACATATTGGGAGATAAGAGAGGAGATAACATGAACATTTCTTGAGACTTTGATATAGGGGGGAGCAAAAGTAGGTTTACAGTTGTGAGTATGGGGTAGTTTATTCTTGTATTATTTATTAATTATTGTATATCCCATATGTAAACCCACTTTTGCCCCACCCTGTATATCCATAAGTGTTTACTCTGTTATCTCATTAACCTCTGAACCAGTGGTTCTCAACCTTCCTAATGCCACGACCCTTTAATTCAGTTCCTCATGTTGTGGTGACCCCCAATTTCATGGTTACAAATTGAACATAATTAAAGCATAGTGGTTAATCACAAAACAATATGTAATTATATATGTGTTTTCCGATGGTCTTAGGTGACCCCTGTGAAAGGGTCGTTTGACCCCCAAAGGGGTCGCGACCCACAGGTTGAGAACCACTTCTCTAAACAGCCTGATTAGAACTATTATTTTCCCTTATTTTAGAGAGGAGTAAACTGAGTAAAAGGGAGACTTGGAATTCAGGCTCAGGCCTCTATAACTCAAAAGCAGAGCATTAATATAATATGTACAGTGTTAGCCCGAAGGTATAAAATACTCGGAATATTTTAGGCATCTGAAAATCTTATTGACATTTTGATCATTCAGCATTGCTTGCCCAGACTGAACTCTGCCTCAGTTATGGTTTCTTATTTGGCTGTAAATGACAACAGATGTTTTAGGTTTTGTGTGCACTGTTCAAATGTTGATGGATAATAAAAATTTCACTGAAGATTCAAAGCTTCAGTTTTGGGAAGAAGCATCAGTTAGATGAGAAGAGTGATGATGACATATTTAGTTGAGGATAAGTGTTTAATGTTTCCATCTGTTGTTAGTGATTAGAATCCCTAGGGGCCTTTTTAGTGTGAAGAGTAAATTTTTATATTTAGTTACTACACAAAGGGCCATATTGTGGTGACAAGAAAGGCAAGATGAAAAACAGCCAAATGATATCAAGAGATGAAATTATTCATGTTACTTACTGAAACAACGTTTTTTTGTGGGAGATAATTTTTCTGGGATATTTAATTATTTTCCCCCCTTTTCCAATGTGTTAGCTAGATGAAATGTCATGAAAAATGTTGATCTATAAATTCATTTAGCCTTTAGCATCAACTTTTTCCGTTTATCCAGCTCTTCCTTAGTAATCATTGTTTTATCCATTTATTTAGGTTTATCAGATATTCAGTTTTACTGATCCTTGCTGCTAATAAGAGCAAAATAGTAGTCTTAGATTTGTACTAAGTCAGTTTAGATTTTACGCTAAATAGCTAATAGGCTTTATATTTCACATCACCCTGTTAATGAAAATTAATTAAATTCATTAACTGAAAATAGATTAAATTCTAGTTATTTGCAAGTAAAAGCCAGTGTGTTAAGGCATGGTTTATGGAAGTTTATTAATTGCATTGGCTAGGTTATTCTAAGATAGCAGCGGTTATTTCTTTTTCTTATTCTTTTTTTAAAAAATATTTTTGTTGCCCTGGCCGGTTTGGCTCAGTGGATAGAGCGTTGGCCTGCGGACTGAAAGGTCCCAGGTTCGATTCTGGTCAAGGGCATGTGCCTTGGTTGTGGGCACATCCCCAGTGGGAGGTGTGCAGGAGGCAGCTGATCAGTGTTTCTCTCTCATTGATGTTTCTAGCTCTCTATCCCTCTCCCTTCCTCTCTGTAAAAAATCAATAAAATATATTTAAAAAATATATTTTTGTTGATTTCAGAGAGAAAGGGAGTGGGAGAGAGAGATAGAAACATCAATGATGAGAGAGAATCATTGATCGGCTGCCTCCTACACGTCCCCCACTGGGGATCGTCCCGCAACCCCGGGTATGTGCCCTTGATCAGAATCGAACCTGGGACCCTTCAGTCCGCAGGCTGATGCTCTATCCACTGAGCCAAACCAGCTAGGGTGCAGTGGTTATTTCTTGCTCACCCATTGAGGACTGGTAGGGTACTCTGTTCATCATTCAGGAATCTGGGATGATAGAGTGTCACCATCTTGAAAGTTGCTTGTTGCTGTGCCACAGGTAAAAAACAATGTATAAGAAAATCTTGCATGACAATTATGTGCTCTGCCCAGAAAAAAATTCATATCGCTTCTATTTACAACTCACTATTCAGCCTCATGGTCTCCCCCAACCTCTAGCAAATGTGATCTTTCTATTTGTAAAAGGAGTTTGGGACATAGAACTAATGGTGACTGTAGGAAATAATAAGATAAATTTGTATTCGCTTTGTTTTTTAAGATTTGTTTTTTGCTTTTGGGACTTTGACTTTATTTCTTTAATTTTTTTTTTTTTTACAATCCTGAAGTTGTAATACAAAATCTTTGAAATGATAATGAAAATAAAAAGACCCATTCCTTCTTTACTTTTTCTCTAATCCCATTCTGATGTAGCCACTGTTAACAGTTTGGTGTATAATCTCTCATACTTTTTTGGTATGCACTATAAATAAACATTTTTGTATAATTAGAGGTTGTTTTTTATTTTATTTTTAAAATTAAAATTATTGGGCTAACATTGGTTAATAAGATTATATAGGTTTCAAGTGTAGATTTCTATGATACATGATGTGCATTGAGTGCTCAATACCCAGAGTCAAATCATCCTCCATCACCGTATATTTGGCCCCCTTACCCTTTTCATCACCAGTCACAATTCGATGCAAAAAAGACTTTCTTTTGTGCCGTTGAAGCAACATTTTACTGATAACTTTTTGGGTTTCCATTTGTCTTTCGTTCAGTTGATATGGCACTCATTTTCCTTCCTTTAAAATCTTTCCCATTGCTTGTAAATGATCGGAAACTGTTTGCTGAGCAATGTGTACTCTTTCTGCAAATTGTTTTTGAGTTTGACTCGCATTTTCATCCAATAATGCTTTTAATTGTTGGTCTTCAAACTTTTTTGGTTGGCCTGGACGTTCTTTGTCTTTCACATCGAAATCATTACTTTTAAAGCATTTAAACCAGCGTTCACAAGTATCTTGAGATGGAGCATGTTCACCACAAGCTTCCCGAAGTACACGATAACTTTTTCTTCAAAATAAAGTAATGAATTAAAACTTCGCGCACATGCTCTTTTTTGGGGCACAAAATTCTACATTTTTTTTTTTTTTTTTAAATATATTTTATTGATTTTTCACAGAGAGGAAGGGAGAGAGATAGAAAGCTAGAAACATCAATGAGAGAGAAACATCGATCAGCTGCCTCCTGCACATCTCCCACTGGGGATGTGCCCGCAACCCAGGTACATGCCCTTGACCGGAATCGAACCTGGGACCCTTCAGTCCGCAGGCCGACGCTCTATCCACTGAGCCAAACCGGTTTCGGCCAAAATTCTACATTTTTAAGTGTAAAAATATCTATGATGTTAACACCTTCAGCAAATTTGACATGAAGTTTTGAAGCTTGTTGTCAATACAACAAAATAACATATCAAATCGCATATATATCAACATATGTGTAATTCCATCTATTGAAAAAATCCGCATTATTAACTGGTACACCTACTATATTGAAAAGAGAACTCTGAACAGTTAAGTAAATGGCAGTATCAGAGGGAAGTTTATACAGTCAGCAGTACTACAATTACTGTGGGTTGCATTTTTCATCCTGTTACTTGGGTGAGCTGATTCTTGAAATCTTTTCAGCTCATTTTACTTATTTAGGTCACTAATTAGAGAATTTGTTGTCTAGAAGGTGGCATCTAATTAAGGTGTTTGGAAAGATTCCTGTGAGACTCGAGTCATGTCCTCAATAATTATCTTGAGAATTATGTTGGAGAAGCATTAAATTTCGGTAGCTAATGAATATTTCATTACTGCTTAAAGAAACCTATTGTATAAAAAATTTATGAAAAATATGTGACATTAATAAAATAATACTTGAATACAGAGGATTATATTAAATGCTATTGCAAGTAACAAAATGAAATAGCTGTTTAATAACAGTAACATCCCTCTTTATGAATGCCTACTGCATATCAATCATAACAGTATTTTTACATATATTCTTTTCTAATCAGAGTAGTTGAAAGGTAGAAATTTTTTCTATTTTAGAATTAGGAAAACAGACTAAATCAGGGGTGGGCAAACTTTTTGACTCGAGGGCCACAATGGGTTCTTTTTTTTAAATCAGTCATTTTTGTTTTGTTTGTTTGTTTGTTTTTTTAATATATTTTATTGATTTTTTACAGAGAGGAAGGGAGAGAGATAGAGAGTCAGAAACATCGATGAGAGAGAAACATCGACCAGCCGCCTCCTGCACATCCCCCACCGGGGATGTGCCCGCAACCCAGGTACATGCCCTTGACCGGAATCGAACCTGGGACCTTTCAGTCCGCAGGCCGATGCTCTATCCACTGAGCCAAACCGGTTTCGGCCACAACGGGTTCTTAAACTGGACTGGAGGGCCGGAACAAAAGCATGGATGGAGTGTTTGTGTGAACTAATATAAATTCAAAGTAAACATCATTACATAAAAGGGTACGGTCTTTTTTTTTTTTAGTTTTATTCATTTCAAACGGGCCGGATCCAGCCCGCGGGCCGTAGTTTGCCCACGGCTGGACTAAATACTTTGTCTAGTAATGTATACTTCTAGTAATCACTAATTACTTACTGAATTATTTATTGAATACCTCCTTGTGACAGGCATTATGCTAAGTTTTTTAACTTTATTTCATGTGATCCTTACATCAGCTTTGCTGAAATAGATATTATTTTTTTTTCTTTGATGAGGAAACTGAGGTGCACAGAGGTTAAATAAATCACCCAAAGCCATATACTTAGAAAGTGGCAGGACTAGAATTCAAGCCAAGTTCTTCTTAATTTCTGAGAGTCTCTACTCTCAACCATATTTTCTCTCAAGATTGTTTTGTGTCATCAGAGAGAATCAATCACATTGAGATGCCTTTCAAATTTGAAATTCTGTGAATTGTTCTCTGTAAAGTAATAAGGTTAGGATAAATTAATAACTTTACATCAGTTGTGTAAATAAGTGTAATAAAAATATTTGATTCATTAAGAGAGACTTGATCACTTCTGTTTTCCTGTGATATACATTGAATATGAATACCTCAACTGTGTTAGGGTATGAAGAAGTATGAATCATGGTGCCAGTATCTGACAAAGTTACCCTGTTATAGGACAACACCATAAATACAATGGTGTATGCTCAATTGCTGACAGGATCAAAAATGCAAATTTGAAATAAGATATACAGAATGCATATAGGCAGTAATAAAAAAAAAGGGATAATTTGAGCAATGGTAAGTCATTGTGGCTGTAGAGCTCACAGTTCTCTTGAGGGTGGGCTAAGGGAACTAGCCTGATTATGGAGATACTTTTTAGAAGAGCAGCCAGGTGGCCGGCATGGTGACCTAATGTGTGGTAAATATAGGTGTGAGCAGGGACAGAGACTGAGAGGCCTAGTCAAATGGGCCTGACGGTATGAAAAATGAGGAGGGGAAATTCAGCAACCTGGGTAAATCCTCTGTCATTCTACTGAGCCCTGGATGAGCTGAGGGTGGTGGTTAAGGATGAGGTTATTTGGTGTGTATATATTGTGCCTTATTTAAGATTGGCTCAGTTCTGCTCAGCTCTGAAGACTTGAGATCTGCCTAATGTGTATCATCGTTTGTGTGGTAAGGCTTGTGAGGGGAGTATAGATGGTTAAGGAGGTAACAATAAAAGTAGTGGTCCCGAACAGAGGTATGCATGTAAGAGCTTGCTGATACTGTTTAGAGTTGTAATTACCAGCTGTGTTTCTCTCACTGCTTTTATTCTTGATAGTTGGAGTTTTGGGGATATCTTGCTACATCTACTTGTTTGACCTCAGAATTTAAATCAGATAAGAAAGAGGAAACACTTGAAATGAAAAACAAATAATAATAGACACAGGCTATCATAAAGAGATGTAGGAAAAGAAGTTCCATTTTAATTATTAGGTAATGTGTTTTATGATATATATTAAATGGTTCATCAGAGATATTGTATGCTTGAATTTTTGGGATTTTACAGATACAGCAACAATATATTTCCTTGAGGTGAGTGCCTTACAGTTTTCTTGAGCACAAAACTTTTTTTTATATTTTTTTTTATATATATTTTTTTTATTGATTTTTCACAGAGAGGAAGGGAGAGAGATAGAAAGTTAGAAACATCGATGAGAGAGAAACATCGATCAGCTGCCTCCCGCACATCTCCCACTGGGGATGTGCCCGCAACCCAGGTACATGCCCTTGACCGGAATCGAACCCGGGACCCTTCAGTCCGCAGGCTGACGCTCTATCCACTGAGCCAAACCGGTTTCGGCGAGCACAAAACTTTTGATATCTTAAATCTTTAGTATACTAAGGTTGAGAACAGAGTAAATAACTTTCCCCCTAAAAAGTACCATGTTTCACTAAACTTGAAAATGTTTTAAAAAATATTTTTAAATTCATTTTTAGACAGAGAGGAAGGGAGAGAAAGAGAGAGGAACATTAATGTGAAAGTGAAACATAGATCAGCTGTCTCCTGCATATCCCCCTACCAGGAATTCAGCTGAAATTCAGGCATGTGCCCTGATCAGGAATCAGATTGGCAACTTTTGGTGTGTGGGGCAACACCCAACCAACTGAGCCATACCGGCCAGGGGTAAACTTGAAAACTTTTGATCTATAATCTCAGGTAAGCAGATCAAAATAATAAGAGAAAACGATTCTTTGGTTTCAGTGTCTTATGACTACCTTTCTACAGAGAAAAATGTAGATAATTTAAATTAAAAACGCTCTATCCACTGAGCCAAACCGGCTTCGGCTCTTGGTGTTAACTTTCATTGCTTGGTTAAGGTGATATCTGACAGATTAAATTACAATTTTTTTCTTTGTAATTAAAAAGCAACTTGTAAAGAGATATTTAAGACTATGTGACTTGTTTCTTATCAGACTAGTTTCAGCATTCATTGGTGATTCTTGTCTAAACCTAATATTCCTTCTACATTTATTTTTTTATTTTATTTTTATTTTTTATTTTTTTAAATATATTTTATTGATTTTTTTTTACAGAGAAGAAGGGAGAGAGATAGAGAGTTAGAAACATGGATGAGAGAGAAACATTGATCAGTTGCCTCCTGCACATCTCCCACTGGGGATGTGCCCGCAACCCAGGCACATGCCCCCGACCGGAACCGAACCCGGGACCCTTCAGTCTGCAGGCCAACGCTCTATCCACTGAGCCAAACCGATTTCGGCTACATTTATTAATTGTCATGCTACCATAAGGAAAAACCATCCTTCCTCCTCAATTATTTTATTCATTTATTTAATGGTTATATTAAATCTAAGAAGAAATTTTAAATTTGTGTTTTATTCTTACATGGTGACTTTCATAACAAATGATACTGTGCCCAAGTCTCAAAATAAATGAACAAAGTAGTGTGTTTAGTTTTAAATTAAAAAAAAATTATTATTTATTTTTTAATCCTTACCCGAGGATATTTTTCCATTAATTTTTATCTTCTTTTTTAAAATATTTTTTTAAAAATTGATTTTCAGAGAGTGGAAGGGAGAGGGAAAGACAGAGAGAAATATCAATGTGAAAGTTATTTTTGATTAATTTTTATGTGTCCTTTTATTGAGGTAAAGCAGTTCAAACTTTTTATTTAAATTAATTCTACTTCTATAATCTATAATTCTAATACCAAATTTTGAACTCCTCAGTTAGGCTTGATTTAGGTAAAATAGTTTTGAACTAGTAACTTAAAAAAATACAACTATTTCAAAATAATACACATACATAAACAAATGAATTCAAATTGTATGAAAGGGCATACAATGATAGGAACATTTTATAACATTCTTATTATCTAAGCCAGGCAAAAGTTGGCATCTTTCTTTTAATTAGATGTCACTCAACCTATCAGGTATGCAAATGTCTTTTGTTTGCTTACAATCTAGGTCAGGGGTGGGCAACCCCTGGCACGAGTGCCAAACATGGCATGCCAGTAACTTTTGCTGGCACACGAAACCCTCTCTTATAATCTTCCATTTACAATTTTTGTCAACATTTGAATGACTTAAATGTTAAATTACAAGGAACTGGCAAGACACTTGATGTTATGTTTGGTTACATAAAGGCTTTTGAAAAGAAACTGGAAGTCTTTAAGAGGGATGTGGATGGTGAGAGATTTAGATATTTCCCAAACCTCAAGAGGCACATCAAAGACCTCCCAAAAGATGACAGAACAGACTGTCAAAGCCTTCAAAAGCTGTTTTTAAACATCATTGAGTCAACTATTGAGCAGTTCTTCTCAAGATTTGCTAAATTCAGAGAACTGGAAGAGACAGCAAAATTCATGAGGTTTCCAGACAGCGTGAAACTAGAGGAACTAAACTTACAAATGTTTTCATGCATAGACATGGCTGACTTTGAAATGCAGTTGATTGAATTTCAGAGTAGCTCAATTTGGAAGCAGAAATTTATTGACCTTAGAGTTGACTTGGAAAACATTGAAAACGATTAGAGACAGGAGTACCAGAGAGAAGTGTCGAAAACGAACTATTGAGGACTTGGAATGCCATTCCAGAAATTTTTTTCTGTTTAAAAAACTTTGCAGCAGCATTACTCTCCATGTTTTCATCCACATACGCTTGTGAATCTTTGTTCTCAGTGATGAATTTTGTTAAGTCTCGTAATAGGAGTAGCCTGACGGATGAAAGTAGTAGCTCGTGCATATCTCTGAAGGTCACAAAATATAAACCTGCTGTAAAATCTCTGTCATCAGTGGTGCAGCAGCAGAAGTCCCACTGATAATATCAAACGGCGTCATAAAGTTTTCTGTTGGACTATCAGTGTACATGTATACATTAAAAAATAAATGTATTTTTCATCATCATACACTGTGTTTTTGTTGCTCAAATGAATTTTTTTATTTCTTCAAGGTTCTTCACATACGTACACCTTAAGAGATATCAAGTTGGCGTAACATGTTCTCAAAAAATTAGGGTTGGCACGCAGAAGAACTTTGAGTCAGAGATTTTGCTGGTTTTGGCACGCACTCACAAAAAGGTTGCCCACCCCTGATCTAGGTCAACTATAGAGTGAGGGGGAAATGGTGAAGATTGCCAACAGTGCCTCACATCTCATCTCTCCTTTGTGTGTAATCATAAAGTTGGATGGCACGTGGTGGCAATAAGGAACATGTTCTAAAAGTGAGTTAAATGAATTAAAGTGTTTTTTTTTAATCAGTTGTCAATTTTTTTATTTTTTTACTGTATACTAAGAACATTGCTGAAGCATTTCAAAGCAGAGGTATTGCAAAAGAGAATAGATAACGAATGACTTTATTTTGTTAATGAATTTTGGAGCTATCTTTCAGTAAGGCCACATTTCCTTCCAAGTTTTGCATACTAATTAAAATGGCTTCATCTATATAGGTTGCTAATTTTTAATTTATTATGCATATTTAGTCAATGTTTTCTTTGGTATAAGTCAGTAAGGTGATAAATCTTAATTATCTAACATTTTAAGTTGATATAAATCAACAGTATTTTCAGTTTTACTTGCAAAGCAAGAAAGTGAGCCAAAATGTTAATCTTTAACAATAGTACATATAGTTTACAAAAATTTATTGAACTAACAGATTATGTGGCAGTAACCAAGGAGTCTCAACATGTTAATTAAACCAGCTTCTTCTTTTTTTTTTTTTTAATATATTTTATTGATTCTTTACAGAGAGGAAGGGAGAGGGATAGAGAGTTAGAAACATCGACATCGATCAGCTGCCTCCTGCACACCCCCTACTGGGGATGTGCCCGCAACCAAGTCACATGCCCTTGATCAGAATCGAACCTGGGACCTTTCAGTCCGCAGGCCGACGCTCTATCCACTGAGCCAAACTAGTCAGGGCTAAACCAGCTTCTTAAAAAATAAATATAATTTAATTTTTATCATTGAATGATTTTAAGACTATCTACATTTTCCTTTTAGGGTTGTTCTGTAATTATGATGCAGTAAAATGTTGGAAATCACAGTGGTTGTTTAAAATGAACGTGCAGCAAAAAGGATTTAAGGGTGCTTTTTGTAAAGAGTTCTGTTGTTAGCACAATTTTGCCTGTGGTTCTTCTCTTTTAGGAGAAGGCTGTAATGCCTCAAATTTGCCAGGACTTCATTAAGCTAATGTTGGATTTACAGTCAAACATTCAGTTAGTCAAGACCCCAGCCAGCCTCCTGAGATCCAAGAGGAGCAGGTGGGAAAAGGAGTGAGGTAGGAGTGGGAAGTAGTAACTTGTGTATTTATTATGTCAAGTGGGGTTTGTAGACTTTTAGAAATTAATTTAAATCTTTAAAGCCCTCTAAACTTTTCTACATTAGCATTTTTATGATTGGCCTTTCTGTTTCTTCAGTTAATGAGAAACAATATTGATGGAAAGATTTGCATTTTTTCTTATGTGGTTTTCAACAAACTAATATTTATTTTTTACTTTAAATTGGAATTCTGATTAGATTGATACTGTAGAAAGTTAATTTTTAATTCATTTTAAGAAAGTAAGAGTATAACAAGGAAATCTTATTCAGATTCCTGGGATTTTATACACACACACACTCTTAAAGAATTTTTGAAATTGACTTTTAGAGAGAGGGATAGGAAGGGAGAGGGAGAGGGAGAGGCAAAGAGTGAGAGAAGGAGAGAGAGAGAGAGAGAGAGAGAGACAGACATTGATCAGCTCCACCCCTGGACGGCCCCCATCAGGTATGAAGCTCAAAACCCTGGCATGTGCCTTGACCAGAATTGAACCAGTGGCCCCTTAGTGCATGGGGTGACGCTCAACTTAGCCCTATCAGCCAGGGCTGTTTTCTTGAATTTGAATGAAGTGATATTGTGATTTCTAGGGAATCAACTGAAAGAATTTATTACCAGTAATAAAATTTGAGCTTTCAAAGTAAAAAAATACTAGTAGAGTTGTGAAAAACTTGTATCTCTCATCAAGATGTTGATAAGTAGTTAAAGACTTTTTTAGAGACTTCCAGTCAAGACAACAGAGTAGGTAAACTCTGTGCTCATCTCCTCCCATGACTTCATGAAAATTACAACTGAATTTTAAAACAACCATCATTTAGAACAGTGGTTCTCAACCTGTGGGTCGCGACCCCTTTGGTGGTCAAATGACCCTTTCACAGGGGTCGCCCAAGACCATCCTGCATATCAGATATTTACATTACGATTCATAACAGTAGCAACACTACAGTTATGAAGGAGCAACGAAAATAATTTTATGGTTGGGTCACAACATGAGGAACTGTATTTAAAGGGCCAGAAGGTTGAGAACCACTGATTTAGAACCATCTGAAGACTAGCTGAACAGAATTCTTATAATTCTATATAATAAAATCGTAGTATGCAAATTATCCCCTCGACCTGGAGGTTGTCTGAGAGTTCAACCAGGGGGCGGGGCCGGCTGGGGGAAGGGAAGGAGGCCCTGGTCAGTGGCAGCGGTGGCAGGTGGCCAGGAGAAGGGAGGGAGGCCCTGGCTGATGGTGGCTGCTGGGGGGAAGGGAGGGAGTACTCAGCCGGCAGCCGCTAGGGACCCTACCAGTGCTCAAATTTCGTGCACTGGGCCTCTAGTGAAGGATATAAACAAGAAGCCACGTTGAGACTGGTAGAATGGTTTTACTCCTGTGGTGATTAAGCAGTAGGAGGGATATCTCAACTGTGAAGATTTACCCTGAGGAGTGAGGGGCTCCAGCCCCACACTAGGTTCCCCAAATCGGGCCATCAGTGCCATGAAAAGGAGTCCCCATGACATCTTGCTGTGCAAATCAGCCAGTATTGCATGTGAGAAAGACAAAGGGCTGTGGGAAACCAAGGTGTTGGTCTTAAAGGGATCTTGCACAGACTCACTTGCTCACAAATTCACTTGCTTTAAGCTCCAGTGCAGGGGTAGCAGCTCAAAAAGTGTCAGGGACATACTAAAGTGATATAGGGGAGGAATTAAATTGACCAGGTTCAGGGTGAGGGCTAGAGGGGCCATTGTTCCTTTGTTGAGCCCTCCCCGCAACCAGCTTGCCAGGTGCAGGTGGACACCAAATCTTTGCTTCTCCATTAACCTGATTAATCCTCTTTACCCTGTCCTGGTGATTCCCTGCGGCCCCGACTCCCTCAACTCTAACGAGAGCTCTCGGGTTCCTCTACACAAGCAGGCATGCCTTGGCTCACTGTTTGGACTTTCCCTAAGTCTCTCAAAGGTCCACAAACACCAGACAAGTGGCAGCCTGCCTCAGTGTGCCTTGTTGATCTTGCTAAGTGGCCCCAAGCCCAGCACAAACAGTGACTGGTCTCAACTTGCATTGTAACTCCCATTAGGCGGCCCCAAGCCTGGCGTTAAGTGGCAGTCAGTCTTAGCCTGGAACGTGGTTTTAACTAGGTGGCCACAAACCCAGCACAAGTGGCCGCTGGCCTCATCTCACATCATGGTGTTCTCCAAAGGGTCCCAAGCCCAACATAAGTGGAAGCTGGCTTCAGTTCACAGTATCTCCGAGTCCAGCACAGGTGGCAAGCAATCATATATTACTTTGTAGCTCCTACCAAGTGATCCCAAGCCCCACACAAGTGGCTGCTGATTTTGGCTTTCATCAGAGCCCCTCCCTGGGGCTACAGGCCCAATATACCCAGGGCCTGCTTCAGACCATACCAGAGCACCACCCAACCAAGTAACACACCCAAAAGTGGACTTGGCTGTCACCAGAGCCCCACTAAGCGACTCCTTCTTTGTGGGGTTACTCCCCATAAAACAGCTTATCCACTGTATTGGCCAGCCCTCACAGCAGCCACCTAGAGGGTCCACCTCACCCATTGACATGCAAACAGAAATGGAGGCCCAATTATAACAGAAAGTCACAGAACCCACACAAGGGACACCCCTGGAGGATCCATCTCAGGTGACCAGGGAGACTGTGCCTCTGGGCTCCACAGGAGACTTCTCCATAAGGCCATTCTGTCAAGACCAGGAGAAATAAACACAGGGAGTGGACCATAATCAGGAGACAAAGGACATGCCCCAAATGAAAGAACAAGACAAGCCCTAGCTTGTTTGGCTCAGTGGAGAGAGTGTTGGCCTGCAGGCTGAAAGGTCCTGGGTTCGATTCTGGTCAAGGGCACATGCTTGGGTTGCAGGCTTGATCCCCAGTAGGGGGCATGCGGAAGGCAGCCGATCAATGATTCTCATCATTGATATTTCTTTCTCTCTCTTCCTCTCGCTCTAAAAATAAATAATAATATAAAAAAAAGAATAAGACAGAAATCCAGAAAAAGAGCTAAATGAAATGGAGACAAGCAATCTACCAGATACAGAGTTCAAAACACTGGTTACGGTGAGTTCGGGACGGCCCCGGTGAGGTTGAAACGGCCCTGATGAGGTCAGGACGGCCCCGGTGAGGTCGGGACGCCCCCGGTG
The DNA here is from genome assembly GCF_964212035.1 of Myotis nattereri. Lineage (NCBI taxonomy): Eukaryota > Metazoa > Chordata > Mammalia > Chiroptera > Vespertilionidae > Myotis > Myotis nattereri. The sequence goes on from NC_138082.1 coordinate 10,516,222, forward strand.
AGGTTGAAACAACCCTGGTGAGGTTGAAACGGCCCCGGTGAGGTCGGGACGGCCCTGGTGAGATTAAAACGGCCCCAGTGAGGTCGGGACGGCCCCGGTGAGGTTGAATCGACCCCGGTGAGGTCGGCATGGCACCGGTGAGGTTGAAACGGCCCCGGTGAGGCTGAGACGGCCCCAGTGAGGTTGGGACTGCTCCAGTGAGGTTGGGACAGATAATGGGGACCAGTATAGACTGATGAACAGGGGTAGATGCAGAGGCAGAGCAACATTGAACAGACTGTCAAACTACAGTGGGAAGCCTGGGGAGGGTTTGGGAAGGAGGGGATTAAGAGATCAACCAACGGACTTATATACATGCATATAAGATTAACCAATGGACACAAGACACGGGGGGTGGGGGGGGTGGGTAGGGGCCGGGGGAATGTCAGGGGGGTGATGGGGAAGGAGACATATGTAATACTCTTTGTAATACTTTAAGAAATAAAAATTATAAACAAAACAAAACAAAAAAACACTGGTTAAAAGGGTTTTAATGAACTTAGAGGAAGAATAGATGAACTCAGTGAAAAGTTCAACAAAGAGAACACATAAAAAAGAACCAGTTAGAAATGAAGAAGGAGGGAGTCAGTAGTTGATTAGATGAAGCAACAGATCAAATCAGCTATCTGGAAGACAAGGTAACAGAAAACACCCAATCTGAACAGCAGAAAGAAAATATAATTTTTAGAAAATGAGATTTATTATTATTTTTTTTAATATATTTTATTTTTTACAGAGAGGAAGGGAGAGAGATAGTCAGAAACATCGATGAGAGAGAAACATCGATCAGCTGCCTCCTGCACACCTCCCACTGGGGATGTGCCCGCAACCCAGGTACATGCCCTTGACCGGAATCGAACCTGGGACCCCCCAGTCCGCAAGCCGACGCTCCATCCACTGAGCCAAACCGGTTTCGGCTAGAAAATGAGATTTTAAAGGGCCTCTGGGACAACATCAAGTTTATCAACATTCACATCACCAGGGTACCAGAAGGAGAAGAGAGAGCACAAGGATTGAAAACCTAGTTGAAGAAATAACTACTGAAAACTTCCCTAATCCTGGAAAGGAAATAGATATACAAGTCTGGGAAGTACAGAAAGTCCCAAACTAGATAAACCCAAAGAGGCCTGCAATTACAGAAGTAACAAAGGATCTGATAGGGTTCCTTGGTTGTTCATGTTTCTTAGAACACATTGCCTTCTGTAGCCTCTTGAGGTTGTGAACACCCTCCTCCCAGGATGGGAATTAATATAATTTTCTTTATATTTGTGGCTGGGGAAGAGATTTGTTTTTCTAAGGATCCTTGCTCGTCTTTTTTTGTAGATCATCATCATAAGGACCCCATGTTATAACCAATGAGTTAAGGAAATTGATTATGTGCTATTAACCATTTGCACAGAATAAAATTGATTAATAGGAATATAAAACCAGTCCAGAACAGGAGACTTACTGTGCTGTTTTCTGGGACATGAACATAATTTCATGAGTGTGGAATATTTTTAGCAAGTTAAAATTGCACTCTAGCTACAGCTAACTAATCCGTTATGGTTTGACCCTCGTTTTAAGGGGAGATCATATAAAGCATCAATGAATAAATAAACCTCTGTGCCGGAGATTGGCAGACTTTTTGGATTGTGGTGTCATTCCAACTTAGAGTTTAGTACATGTTAGGGGCTATGACTTGGTAATTCAAGTGTTTCACTTTATTACTATTGTGCCCTGGCTGCTATGCAAGGATGGCAAGAATGGTCTAATAAACTTAGAGATGTGGTGATGCTGTAATTGATATTAGTAGTAGCTGGGGTGTGGGTTAGTATACCTGAGCAGTCCTGTTCAGTCATCCTTTTCCATGCTTATATTTGTCCATTTGAGACAAGTTGTTGGTTATTGTAAATATACTGGTATGATCAAACTAGTTCAGGTACTTCATCCCCGCCCCTACCTCCCCCCCCCCCCAATATATTTTTATTGATTTTAGAGAGGAAGGGAGAGGGAAAGAGATAGAAACATCAATGATGAGAGAAAATAATTGATTGGCTGTCTCCTGCATGCCCCACACTGGGGATCAAGCCCACATCCCAGGCATATGCCCTGACTGGGAATCGAACCGTGACCTCCTGGTTCATAGGCCAATGCTCAACCACTTAACCATGCCCACTGGGCTAGTTCAGGCACTTAAAAAAAAATTCGTTATTATTGAAAGTATTATAGATGTCTCTGTTTTCCCCCATTAACCCTCTTCTGCCCACCCATTCCCCCAGTTCAGGTACTTATTAATACTGTTTTTACATTGTATTCTGCTTATATATTATACACTGGAGTTGTACAACTAGTGTTTTTTTGTTGTTGTTGTTAATCCTCACCTGATATTTTTCCATTTAATTTTAGAGAGAGTAGAAGGGAGAGGCAGAGACAGGGAGAGAGAAACATCCATGTGAGAGAGACACATTGATTGGTTGCCTTCCACATGTGCTCTGGGGATCCTGCTCTTGATAAGGAATCAAATCCGGGACCCTTCAATCCGTGGGCCAACACTCTATCCACTAAGCCAAACCAGCTAGGGTAACTAGTGGATTCTTTTAACTCAGAATTTCATAAGGAAAACATAGAGGATTGATTGAGAAAAAATTAGTCTATTTTATAAAAATAAAGTATAACTCTTGACTATAATAGTATTTGGGATGATGAGTAAAATGCTGAAAGATTTAATGGCTGGGTCTTGATGTCCAAAAGTTTGTGGGTTATAAAATACCTTCTGTGAAGTACTTTTTAAAAGCTTTGCAGTTTTAGGTGGCAAAATAATTTCATATGCTCATTTCCTCACAGAAACCAGTATTATGGTTTCTTCTTAGCTCTAACTATCCAATATTCACCCGTCTGCACCAGTAGGTTCAGTTGCTTCTCATAAAATATGGGTTTTGACAAATCTTTGCTGTTAGCTTTTCATTATCACTAGATGTTGATTGTACTGGCATAATAGTATATAAAATCTAGGGAGAAAACAAATCAATTTGAACCATAACAGAATTAATGGGTCTTCCCAAATGCTCTCATTTAATTAGATAAATGTATGTAAAATATTTATCACTGCCTGGGACAGCAGATGCATGCAGCAAGTTTTTTAAAATAAACATTTAGATTCTTTTAGACATTAGTATTAATTATATTAGGATTTTCAGGCACTAATCAGTGTTCTATCTTTGAGATTTGAAAGAAGCAGGAAATAGGGCGTAGGACCTACAAGGAAATAGGAAGTCTACCAATGTTTTTATTTCACATTCCACTTCAACTATCTTGGAAACACAGGGTAAGACATCAAACAATGGTTTTATAAGTTTTTTGTTTGTTTCTTTTTATCTATCTCTTTATCTACTTTGCATTATATTTTTATTTTAGGATACTGGGGATGGAATATCCTATGTCTAGACATGTCTGGAATGTCTTGAATTGATTCATTAATATCAGGAACAGTATGAGTGTTTCTTTGTCAAGGAGATGAGTTTTCTTCCTATTCCCATTCATTAGTCAAAGAAACAAAGTACTCTTCTTTTTTTATTTCTTTTATTTTTTTATTGTTTAAAGTATTACAAATAGTAGTACATATATCTCTTTTTTTTTTCCCAATTGACCTTCCCCCAGCCTCCCCTACCCCCTGGCACATGCCCTCACCCCTTTCCTTGTGTCTTGCGTCCATTGGTTATGCTTATGTGCATATAGTACAAGTCCTTCAGTCCATCTGTTACCTCCCCCCGCCCCCCAACCCTCCCCAGCCTTCCTGCTGTCGTTTGACAGTTTGTTTGATGCTTCTCTGCCTCTGTATCTATTTTTGTTCATCAGTTTATAATGTTCTTTATTATTCATAAATGAGTGAGATCATGTGGTATTTTTCTTTCACTGACTGGCTTATTTCACTTAGCATAATGCTCTCCCAAAGTACTCTTCTTCAATGTTCATTAAAACAGATGTGTGATTCAAAAAATAAATAAGTCATTCAGATCAAACAGGATATGAAGAGAACGAAAAAAATATGTCAATAATAACAAAGGAACCTAATTGTCCTGTAAATGAATAATATAATAACACCGAAGAGGGTTAAGAAGTAAAGAACTAGCCTAAGTTTCTTTCTGAAAGAGGCATGGGTTAGCATTTCTGTTTTTTTTTTTTTTAAATATATTGTATTGATTTTCTACAGAGAGGAAGGGAGAGAGATAGAGAGCTAGAAACATCGATGAGAGAGAAACATCGATCAGCTGCCTCCTGCACATCTCCCACTGGGGTTGTGCCTGCAACCCAGGTACATGCCCTTAACCGGAATCGAACCTGGGACCCCTCAGTCCACAGGCCGACGCTCTATCCACCAAGCCAAACCGGTTTCGGCAGCATTTCTGAATTGTTATTAGCAATTCTACTTTAATATATACTTTTATTGAACAAATAAATAAAAATATTGTGGATAATAAGATCTAGGTTTTTAAATCTCCCCACTGAGAGGTAACAGTACTACAGAAACAGTGAACACACTGCTGCCCAGATCTTGGTTTCTAAATAACATTCTCCAATAAAAGGAATCCTGGAGAAATGACTGGTCCCAGGTCTGGGTCAGGGGAATAAAGAAGAACCTGGAATATTTAATGGAACCAGAATATAATGATGAGGGTATGTTAGAAAGATATAGCCAGATTGAAAGCACTTGCACTGTTCAGAGCTGGGATGAAATATGTAATGATAGCTTTGGATCAAAATCCATATAATAAACTATGAGTCCACACTATCATAAGAATACAATGGAGGAACAGCTCTTTTTATTTAAAAAAATAATAAAATTCACATTTTAGAGCAGTTTTAGGTTCATAGTAACATTGAGGGACAGCTCTTTTTAAATAGAATTCCAGTCAATAAGTGGAGAATGAATGATGGAAATAAAAATGTCATCGTTGTGAATAGAGAGTATTTTCAACCTAGAGAGGAGAGGTGCTGTATTAGAGTACGGAAAGCAAATGGTTGAGAAGAAAGAACATCTAGATGTTTGAGCCATGTAAATGAGAGAGATGAGATTAGTAATTAGGACCTCTAGGTGGAATGGTTTGAGGTTGTGGGGGAAAATTGGGAATATTTAACTTGCTGGTGTAGAGACTGCAGGATAAGATGGAGACTCAAGTTGTAAGGAAAGTTTTAAAATAAGACAGAGGAGAGAGCAAGCTGGAGGGAACTTCTGTGGGATATGTTGATCAAAGAAAGGTTTCGCTTAGAGAAGCTAAATATACGTTTCTTTTTAAAATATATGTACTTTTTTTTATTGATTTCAAAGAGGAAGGGAGAGAGAGATAGAAACATCAGTGATGAGAAAATCATTGATCAGCTGCCTCCTGCCTGCCCCCTACAGGAGATTGAGCCTGCAACCTGGGCATGTGACCTAACCGGGAATCGAACCACAACCTCCTGGTTCATAGTCAATGTTCAGCCACTGAGCCATACCAGCCGGGCCTGAATATGCGTTTCTGAGTATAATAAAGACCAGTCAAGGAATTTCTAAGAGAATTGTCTGTGTCAGAAATTTTTGAAAAGCAAGTTTAACCTGAAAACAAAAAAAGAATTAAATCAGTAAATCAGACATTATAAGACTCTACCTGGCATGTCAAACATTATAGATGGCTTCTCTTGTACACATTTATAGGTGCTTTTGTGCTACATCTTTGTCATTTTAGGATGGCTAAAATAAAAGCCTTTGAAAAACTTTGTGCTTTGGTATGGTATCCGTGCACAACATGAGTCATCTTCCCATTATAGTTAAGATTTTAAAAGAAAAAAAAAGAGAACTCACAGACATTGTCACTAGTATGGTGATTGCAGGGATGGGCGGTGGTGGAGGTGGAAGAGGGCATAGAGGGGATAAATGGTGATGGAAAGAAAAGATGCTTTTTTTTGTGCTAAATCTCACAAATCTTGGTGTTTCCAACTGTCACTGATTTACCAGTTTCTGTTTGATGCAAGAATCATTATAGATATTGAAATCTATACTTACTTTTCTGTTGTCTTTGTTTACATAGGCTTTTTTTCAGTTTAACTTGAAATTTTAGATTGAGGGATCTGTCACATGTTGCAAGCATAGAATGATATTGTAGGGAAAGAAAAATGTTTTCCTTCTATTTTTCTAGGTTCTCTGCTCACACTTTGTAACAAAAAAACAGATAAATTAGAAAAGCATACAAACTTAACATGAAACTTGAGCCTTTGTAAGGAAATGAAAGCCCAAAGAAGGTTTGATAGAAGAGTAGAAAGTTGAAAAAATGTGATAGGACAAAAGGAAAGAGCTAAATGTAATAACTTGAGGGAAACGTAGCAAAGGCCTATCTGTTTGGATTCCTCTTGGTGTCCCTCTGTCTGTAGAAATAAGGATGCTTCTTTACTAAAGGGAGGGTACCTCTCACATGAGGGTCTTATGATCTGCTTCAGGGGATACAGGGCAAGTCAGAGAGTCCTTTCTACACCTGCCACTTCTAAAATTTCTTCAGCTTAAAATGTTCAATATGCCAAGGTACCATATTTTGGAATAGCATGTCCCAACCCCATCAATATCACAGATGACAAATACTGTTTATGGTCAGCAACTTAGAACTCTTCACATTAGACTATTGGCCCAAAGACAGGTCATTGGAGTATAACTATTATTCCATAAGTTATGTATTACTAATTTAGTGTTATATATACTAAAATTCCTCTATGTTGGCACCTTTCTGTCTAATACCTTTGGCTCTAGCTTTATTTACTTACTAGAGGCCTGGTGCACAAGAATTTGTGCACTCGGGGGGGTCCCTCAGCCCGGCCTATGTCCTCTTGCAGTCTGGGACCCCTTGGAGGATGTCCACCTGCTGGTCTAGGCCTGCTCCCTGGGGGATCAGGCCCAAGCTGGCAGTCAGACATCCCTCTGGCAGCCTGGCAGCCCTCAGGGGATGTCTACTTACCAGCAGGGAGCAGACCTAAGCTGCAGTTGGACATCCTTATCGCTGCTGAGGGGGAGAAGATTCAAGATGGCGGCGGTATAGGCAGACTCGTCCCAGGTCCTGTCCCGGAGCAAATGGAGCAAGCAGCTGAAACTAATAACACCCACCCCGAATTGGCGAAATTACACAGCTGGTGAGACAGTTTGCAGCTGGGAAGGGCAGAGCTCCCCTGGAAAGGTAAAAAACCAGGGATCTGGGCAGGAAAGTTTGCCAGATCTTTGAACCCAGAGGGGCACAGGGAGACCGTGTGGCAGACAGCCGCGTCTCCTGGGACAGGCACAGCCCCTGCCTGGGGAAAGGAGATCCGAGGGACTGTTGGCGCCGGGGGATTTGAGATCTGGGTTCTGTAATTACGGAGGACTGAGCCTAAAAGGGGCAGCCTGAAGAGCTGACCAGACCATGCTGTGCCAGTAAGAGAGGAGCTTATAGAGACTCAGCCTTCCCCGTTTCCGCCGCCGGTGTTTGTTTGTTTTCACTGACCCCTGTTCATAGGACATTTTGGATACAGACACTCACCTGTGCTGACGAGAGGGAGAAGGTGCAGACGAGTGGAATCTGGGGAGAGGCTGAGGAGAGAAGGGGGGCCAGGAAAGGTGGCAGTGAATTGAGTGTTGAGTCACCCCTGAGCCCAGGACTAGGGCAGCCATTCTCTCTGGAGGTTAGAATTCTTCCCCCCAGCCCCCAGGCAAGGAGCACAGCCACACCTAGATTCCGCCCTAAATGAGATGAAGGATTAAACTAATATGATTAGTCCCTGGGAGTTAACAGGGTCTGGCCTATAGAGGGACTTTCAGTCCCAGCAACAACACAGAGCAGGGTACCAGCTCTGGGCAGTGGACTTCCCCAAACCAGTTTTAAGTGCAATAGAGAAGATAAACCCAAGCTACTGGATAGAGAGGCCATATAGCCTTGGAGGCCAATCCAGAAACACTGCCACCCAGAGGCTGAGCTGCAAACTGACTCTTAGGTAAATACAAATTAAGGCAGTCTGTGACACAAATACGGCCTGCTTTAAAATCAGGACTGTGGTTTACAACACGGAGGAACAGTGTATCGCAGGGAAATTCAACATTCTCCTGAATACCTGGCAGGACTAAGGCGAGTCAGACTGAAGAGTAGAAGAAGCGAAGGACCTTCACTACTGAAAATTTTTATTTATTTATTTTATTCTTTTTTCACCTTTTAACTAAGAAACCAATTTCTTTTTCTTTTTCCATCACCTGATTTTACCCTTTTAATTACTACATTTTTATTTTTAACCAGTATTATTACTGCTACCATTTTACCATTTTTTTAAAGTGTCATTTTATCTTCTCTTTATTTTATTTTGGGATTAGTGTTCTATATTCTATTTTCATCATTCCTTCAGCATCATTTTTATCTACCTCAATTTTACCTTTATGCTAAAACCCTCTCCCTCACTTTCCCCCTTTTGTTGTCCTGTTTCTCTTACTCTATTCCTGCTTTAGATTTTCCCTATTCCTTCTTTTTACCCCCTGTCAAAATTTCACCCTACTTATATATCCTATTTCCAATCCACTGCTCTAAATCCTTATACACCTCTCCCTTTCTTCACTATCCAAAATTTTTTTTCTTTTTTTATCTTTCTATTGTTTTGTTGCTGTTTGCTTGATTGTTGAGTATATTGTTTTTTTTTTTTAGGATTGGTTGTGAGGTTGTTTTGCTTTTTCTTTTTATTTTTTTCTGCTGCTTCCCCCCTCCCGGTTATTTTTGTGCTTCTGTTTTCCTTTGCCTCACTTGATATTATTGGTTGTTTGTAGTTTGCATTCATCTCCAGGGATCTGTTGCTGGAATTTGTTGGGATTAGTGGTGGTTTTATCGGAGTCTTCTCCTCATATAAATAGTCTCTTCCCCTCTTCTACTTCATTCTCTCTTTTCGCTCATTTTTTTTTCTCCCCCCCCCCCTTTTTTCCCAATTTCATTTTTGCACTCCTTTTTCTTTTCGTTTCTTTTTCCTCTTTTATCTTTTTCTCTTCTTTCTTCTTTATCCCCTAATTCTCTTAATTTGGGTGGTCACCTTTATTTGGGGTTATTAATATTGTGAATACATTTGTGTTCAGTGCCTGGTACATTGTGCCTTGTTGTGTTGTATTTTGTGCCTTAGCACTGCTGAGGAGGTGGGAGAGGCTCCCACCACCACCGCTGTGCTGGCAGCCATCAGCCTGGCTTGTGGCTGAGCAGAGCTCCTACTGTGGGAGCGCACTGACAACCAGGGGGCAGCTCCTGCATTGAGCATCTGCCCCCTGGTGGTCAGTGTGTGTCATAGTGACCAGTCATTCCCAGTGGTTCTGCTGTTAGGGTCAATTTGCATATTACCCTTTTATTATATAGGATAGAGGCCTGGTGCATGGGTGGGGGCCAGCTGGTTTGCCCTGAAGGGTGTCCCGGATCAGGGTGGGGGTCCCGCTGGGGTGCCTGGCCAGCCTGGGTGAGAGGCTGATGGGTGTTTGCAGGCTGGTCACACCCCCTTCACAGTGGGGGTCCTCACTGGGGTGCCTGGCCAGCCTGGGTGAGGGGCTGATGGCTGTTTGCAGGCTGGTCACACCCCCTTCACGGTGGGGGTCCTCACTGGGGTGCCTGGCCAGCCTGGGTGAGGGGCTGATGGCTGTTTGCAGGCTGGTCAAGCCCTCCCCAGTGGGGACCCTCACCGCATGGAGGTTTGGCCAGCCTGGGTGGGGGGCTGATGGCTGTTTTCAGGCTGGCCACACCCCCTTTAGTGTGGGGGGTCCTCACTGGGGTGCCTGGCCAGTCTGGGTGAGGGGCTGAGGGCCGTTTTCAGGCTGGCCAAGCCCCCCGGTGGCGGAAGCGCCCAGCCTCGTTTTTTCTTTTTTTTCTTTCTGGGATTTATTTACCTTCTGTAATCGAAACTTTGTAGCCTTGAGTGAAGCTCAGAGCGGCCAGGACAGGTGGGAAGCTTGGCTTCCTCCATCGCCAAGGGCAACCCAAGCCTCCTGCTTGCTCCAGCTTCGTGGCCATGGCTGGCTGAAAGCAGGTTTCTCGGGTTTATTTATCTTCTTAATTGAAACTTTGTTGCCTTGAGTGGAGCTCAGAGCTGGCTGCAGCAGGCAGGAGGCTTGGCTTCCTGCATCACTGGGGCAACCAAGCCTCCTGCTTGCTCCAGCTCTGTGGCTGCTGGCCGCCATCTTGGTTGGGTTAATTTGCATATAGCCGCTCTGATTGGTTGGTGGGCGTGGCTTAAGGCATAGCAAAGGTACAGTCAATTTGTGTGTTTGTCTTTTATTAGTGTGGATTTATTTTTATTAAATTCATTGGGGTGACATTAGTTAATAAGATCATAAGGTTTCAGGTGTACATTTCTGTGATATGTGATTTGCTTATTGCATTGTGTGCCCAGCACCCAGTCAAATCATCTTCCACCACCATATATTTGTCCCCATTTTCCCTTTTCTCCCCCCAAACCCCTTTACTCTGGTAACCACCATACTGTTTTCTGTGTCTATGAGTTTAAGTTTTATAGCCTTATACTAGGGGCCCAGTGCACGTATTCATGCACCTTGAAAGGAACTGTGGGCTGCGAGGCTGTGGTGGGCACAGGGGCAGGTCTTGGCCATCCTCCGTGCACCCACCCGGCCCCTCCCTCCATGGCCCCCGGTCCCCTGTTTGCCAGCAGCTCCACTCCCGCCACCGCCACCGCTCCCACGTGCTGACAGTGCTGGCCCGCACTGCTGACAGCACGGAGCAATTGGGGCCAGTGCCAGCAGTGGGTGCAAGTGGGATTGGCGCCATCAGTGGGTACGAGCAGCAGCTGCTGCCCTGATCACCCCTCAGGAGCAGGGGGAGGTAGAGAAGCCCGCAGGGGCAATTAGGGCCAGCAGCCGCCACTCGCACCTGCTGATGGCGCCAAGCGATCGGGACTGGTGCCGGGCACTTGCAGCGGGTGTGAGCGGCGGCTCTGATGCTGGCAGCGGGTGCAAGCAGGGCCAGTGCTGGCAGCAGGTGCAAGTGCCAGGTGGGACTGCGGCATGTGGGCCAAAGAATTTTCAGTAACCACTAGAGGCTCGCCCCGATGACAGCAACCAGCACTCCGATTTGGTCTGGTGCCCCCGCTCACCTGCTCCACCATCCTGCTGCAGCAGACGCCCGGCATGTTCCGCATGCAACCCCTGGTGGTCAGCACATGTCATACCAGCCGGTTGTTTGGTTGTTCTGCTGTTTGGTCTTTTTGCATATTAGGCTTTTATATATATAGATGAGTGAGCTTTTTCCGACTGACTTATTTTGCCTAGCATAATATTCTCAAGGTCTATCCATATTGTTACAAATGGCAATATTTCATCTTTTGTTATGGCTGAGTAGTATTCCATAGTGTATATGTACCCCATCTTTATCTGATCCTTTATTGAAGGACACTTTTGTTGTCTCCATGTCTTGACCACCATGAATAATGCTGCAATGAATATAGGGGTGCATATATCTTTGAGAATAAATGTTTTTGAGTTTCTCGGGTACATACCCAGAAGAGGAATTGCTGGGTCATGTGGTAACTCATATTCTTAAATTTTTGAGGAACCTCCATACTGGTTTCCATAGTGGCTGTACCAGTTTACATTCCCACCAGCAGTGAATGAGGGTTCCTTTTTCTCCACAACTTCTCCAATACTTGTTCTTACTTGTCTTGTTGATAATAGTCATTCTAACAGGTGTGACATAGTATCTCATTGTTGTTTTTATTTGCCATTTCCCTAATAGCTGGTAAAATTGAACATCTTTTCATATATCTGTTGGCCATTTGTCTGTCTACTTGGAAGAGGTTTCTGTTCAGGTCCTCTGCCCATTTTTTAATTAGATTGTTTGGTGTTGAGTTATGAGTTTTTTATATATTTTGGATATTAATCCCTTGTTGGAACTGTTTGCAAATATCTCCCATTCGGTTGCTTGCCTTTTTGTTTTGTTGTCAGTTTCTTTTGTTGGACAGAAACTTTTTAGTTTGATATAGTCCCATTCATTTATTTTTGCCTTTACTTCTCTTGCCTTTGGGGTCAGATTCATAAAATGTTCCCAAAGCCAAGGTCCAAAAAGTTTAGTACCTGTGTTTTCTTCTATGTTATTTATTGTTTTAGATCTTATATTTATGTCTTTGATCTATTTTGAATTAATTTTTGTACATGTGGACAAACTGTAATCTAATTTCATTTTTTTGCATGTGGTTTTCCAATTTTCCCAGCATGATTTATTGAAGAGTTTTCTTTTCTCCATTGTGTGTCTTTGGCTTCTTGGTCTAAAATTATTTGGCTCAGTGAATAGAGCGTCAGCCTGTGGACCAAAGGGTCCAGGGTTCGATTCTGGTCAAGGGCATATACCTTGGTTGCAGGCTCCTCCCTGGCCCCAGCCCTGGTCAGGGCACGTGTAGGAGGCATCCAATCAATGTGTTTCTCTCACATCAATATTTCTCTCTCTCTTCCACTTTGTAAAAATCAATGGAAAAATATCCTCGGGTGAGATTTAAAAAAATAAATAAATAAAAAATTTATTTGCCCATATATATGCAGTTTTATTTCTGGGTTCTCAATTTTGTTCCATTGGCCTGTGTATGTATTGCTTTTTTTCTTTTATCAGTACCATGCTGTTTTAATTGTTATAGCTCTGCAGTATAATTTGAAGTCAGGTAGTATGATACTTCCAGCTTTGTTCTTTTTTCTGAGGATTGCTTTGGCTTTGGGGTCTTTTGTGGTTCCATACAAACCGGATGATTTAATGTTATATGCACTAAAATTGCTCTATGTTGGCACGTTTCTGTTTAACACTGTTAGCTCCAGCTTTAGAGTAGAATTTTGTTGGAGCCTGTCTGGGTATGCAAATGTAGTTTTCTGAATAGTCTCAATAGTGAGCCAACATCTTCTACTTGTTACAGTGTTACTTAAATGCCTGTGGAAATGGACTCCAGCATAGTTCAGGCTTCTTCATTATCTACTAACTTAATTTTGAAATGGCTAATTTGTAACAGTGCTACCTTCCTATTGGCTTTATGCAAATAGGGTGAGTTTTCTTACTTTTAGCTTAGAATGTTTGTCTTTTTATATTTGAAGTTATATAAAATATCTATTCTAGGGAACTTTGCTAAGATTAAAGATTATCACTTTGAATTTTAGTAGCATTTTATAGTATTCAAAATGTTCTTACAGCTGAACTGGTTTGGCTCGGTGGATGGAGCATCGGCCTGCGGACTCAGGGGTCCCGGGTTCGATTCCGGTCAAGGGCATGTACCTTGGTTGCGGGCACATCCCCACTGGGGGGCGTGCGGTAGGCAGCTGATCGATCTCTCTCATCGATGTTTCTGGCTCTCTATCCCTCTCTCTTCTTCTCTGTAAAAAAATCAATAAAATATATTTAAAACACACACACACACACAAAAACCCCAAAATGTTCTTACATGTATTTTTTCATTTTTGTATTGTTAATGCACATAACCTAGTTTATTTTGACTCATGCAAAGGAAGTAAATGACTTTGAGACTGCAGTGAGGATAGGCTTAAGTATATGCCCTAGTATACCTTTAAATTATTATGTACTTGTATTACCTATTTAAAAAAGTACAATTAGCCCTAGCTGGTTTGCCTCAGTGGCTAGAGCATCAGCTTGCAGACTGAAAGATCCCAGGTTCAATTCCAGTCAAGGGCACATGCCTGGGTTGTGGGCTTGATCCCCAGCAGAGGGCGTGCAGGAGGCAGCCAATCAATGATTCTCTCTCATCGTTGATGTTTCTTTTTCTCTCTCCCTCTCCCTTTCTCTCTGAGATCAATCAAAATATATATTTTTTTAAAAAAGTACAATTACTATGGTTCCCATATAGAGACTTGTTTATGAGAGGATGTGGAAAAATTAGTAAATAGACTATCAAAGTTGTTCAGGCGAAAGATGAGGATAGCCAAAACTAGAATGGCGCATTGGATAGAGATTGATATATATACATGAAATCTAGAGGTATTTTGGAGGTAAAATTCATTGCACTTGGTGATTAATTGGATGTTATGTATTTCTGCAATGGAAGTTTTATAGTGAGCATGTAATCCTTTTGTATGCCCAAAATGAAGTTAAGTAAAAAGGAAAGAACTTCTAGCTAAATGCCTATAACAAGGTTTCATTATCTCCTGAGGCTTGAAACTTTTTCATTCCTATATTATCATTTCTCTGGGATAATTTCATTTCTTCACTTCACTTGTAACTTTATTTCCATTCTCATAGCACCTCTCCAGTTAAGAATTTTATTATGGCTCCACTGCATCATTATACGACATACCTTTTATTATTGCTTCACGCAGCATCTATTTATTCCCACTCTAGTTCTTCCATATTTTGAGCAGTCTAATGTTCCGTAGGTGTAATTGCAGTGTCAGTTTTTACATGCTCCAAGAACTATAGCAGCCTCCTATCTAAAGTCCAAAGTTTAGGATAGAGTATAACATTCTACCTTACTAACCTTACCTTTTCCTGTTACTCCTTCCCTTAACACATACACACCCCTCACACTCTCTATAGTTCATCAGAATTTAATGATTTATTGTTCTTTTTCTCTTTATTGATTAAGGTATTACAAATGTGTCCTTATCTCCTCATTGTCCCCCATCCCCCCAGTCCTGCCCTCACCCTCACCCTCACCCCGTTGTCTGCGTCCATCGCTTATGCTTATATGCATGCATACAAGTCCTTTGGTTGATCTCTCCCTCTTACCCCACCCTCCCTTAGCTTCCCTCTGAGCATCTGATCAGTGTTTCTCTGTCTAAAAATATGGAATGCTTCACAAATTTGCGTGTCATCCTTGCACAGTGGCCTTGCTAATCTTCTCTGTATCGTTCCAATTTTAGTATATGTGCTGCCGAAGCGAGCACGATTTATTGTTCTTATTCTGGTGGTTTTCTTTTCATAATGTCCTTGAATGCCTTTGTACCTCTTTTTAGTGATAGGTACTTATTTATTGCCACTTTTATTCTTTATGCCTATGTTTCTCTCCATCTCTGTTAAAATATTTTATTATTGATTGATAGAGAGAAAGGAAGGAAGGGGGGGGGGAAGAGAGAGAGAGAGAGAGAAGAGAAGAGAGAAACATTGATTTGTTTTTCCATGTAATTATGCATTTATTGGTTGATTCTTATATGTGCCCTGACCAGGGATCAAACCTGCAACCTTGGTGTATCCAGACAATGGTCTAACCCAGTGGTCGGCAAACTGCGGCTCGCGAGCCACATGCGGCTCTTTGGCCCCTTGAGTGTGGCTCTTCCACAAAATACCACGTGTGGGCGCGCATGTACAGTACGATTGAAACTTCGTGTCCCATGCGCAGAAGTTGGTATTTTGTGGAAGAGCCACACTCAAGGGGCGAAAGAGCTGCATGTGACTCGCGAGCCGCAGTTTGCCGACCACTTGTCTAACCAATTGAACTAACTGACCAGGGTGCCTTTTTACCTCTTGGCTGTTTTTTTGGGTTCATCACAAATCCTCCATCTTTCCTCATGCCTTAGCTATAAGTTTTTGTTTGTGCCTATATTATTTTATTTACTTCTGTCATGGTACTTTTCCTTCCAAAACTATTCTTTCATTTCCTAGCTAAATTATTAACATGACTACTTACCCTATAGCCTAGGCCACAAACACAGGGCTGATATTGGGGTCTTGATTATTCTCTTAATTTTCATTCCTGTTTTCAGAAGAATGTCCAACTAGAAACCAAGGTAATTCTATCATTATTAAACTCAATAGTATATGTGGCATACAGAAGTTATTTTCTTAACTCTTACAATAACTCTTAGGAATTTTTAAAATTCCCATTATACAGATAAGGAAACTAAAATTCAAAGAGAGTAAGTAAGATTAAATGTTAATTTTTTTGTGTGACTTCAAGGCCTGTGCAAAATTCATTTGACCCCCCATAAATATTTCTCTAAACCTTCTCTTCTCCTTTTTTCTCTCTGTTCCTCCCTTTATCATTTTTCTGTCTGGATTATTCCAGCAATAGCTTTCTAACTGGTACAATGCCTCTCTTCTTTCCCTCCCCCAATCTTTTTTTCATACTCTGCCAAATACAAAGCTGTTCATTTTATTCCCCTGCTTAAAATTCCTCAGTGGTTCCCTGTGGCCCACAAAATGAAGATCAGACTCCCTATCATGGCACATCCATCATTTGGTTCCTGCTTACATTTTCAGCATCATTTCTTACTACTTTCCCATTATGGCAATATTGAACTATTTATGGTTATTGGAACTTAACGAGTTCTCTCCAAGCTTTTGCTTTTGGAATTTTCCTCTTGCTTGAAATTTCCTTCTCTCCTGCTCTGCCTTTGGGAATCCTTCCTTAGCTACTACAATTCATTTTAAACAGTATTTCTGTGATGTGGACATTTAAAAATATTCCTTGATATTCTTTAGAAGGATGAGGCAGTATTAGGCTTGTCTAAGTCCTCTATTTTTTATTTTTATTTTTTTGCTTCTAGGAGAGCATTTATCACATTGTACTCTTACCTGTTAGAGAGTGGAATCCTTAAAAGCAGAATTTTTTTCTTGAGCTCAGGATGAGTATCTTTTAACTCTAGTCCCTAATGTTGTTTCTGACATGTATTTGTATTGATCTGCTTAATACAAAATTACATAACAAAGTAAGTACCATAGACTGGGTGGCTTAAACAACAGAAACTTATTTTTCTACAGTTCTGGAGGATTGAAGTCTGAGACCGGGTGCCAGCATGGTCAGGTTCTGGTGAGGGCTCTGTGTTCACTGTGTGCCGCCGTGGCCTTTCCTTGGTATGTGTGTGTAGAGAGAGGAATTGTTCTTTTCTTATACGACCAACAATGCTATTGGATTAGGACCCTACCTTTATGATCTCATGTAACTTTATCCTAAAAGCCCTATCTCCAAATACAGTCACAGTGGGGGTTTTACTGAATTTTGGGGGGTTTCACCACAGTTAGTATTCAATATTTGTTAAAATAATTGTTAAATTCTTTTTATTTTGTGATTCACTGTTTACACGATTGTCTTTGCCATTAGATTATACATTTCTTTTTTTAAAAATATATTTTACTGATTTTTTACAGAGAGGAAGGGAGAGAGATAGAGAGTTAGAAACATCGATGAGAGAGAAACATCGATCAGCTGCCTCCTGCACATCTCCTACTGGGGATGTGCCCGCAACGAAGGTACATGCCCTTGACCGGAATCGAACCTGGGTCCCTTCAGTCCACAGGTTGACGCTGTATCCACTGAGCCAAACCGGTTTAGGCTATACATTTCTTTTTTTTTTTTTTTAAATATATTTTATTGATTTTTTACAGAGAGGAAGGGAGAGAGATAGAGAGTTAGAAACATCGATGAGAGAGAAACATCGATCAGCTGCCTCCTGCACATCTCCCACTGGGGATGTGCCCGCAACCCAGGTACATGCCCTTGACCGGAATCGAACCCGGGACCCTTGAGTCCGCAGGCCGACGCTCTATCCACTGAGCCAAACCGGTTTTGGCTAGGCTATACATTTCTTAAGAGGAGGGAGGTACTGTTTCTACTTTTTGTATATTTTGGACTTTGAATATATAGATTTTCAAGAGTTGTTGAATGAGCTAAGTTAATTGCATTATAGAATGAGATTGATATTGTGTTATTTAAGTCAGGTGCCTAACAAGGGCTTCTGGGTTCCTAATTTTCAGTGACTTTTTTTTCTACTCCAAATCTCTTATTCTTTGTCTTCATATTTCAAGGTAATTATTGGTACCACTTTCTTACATCCTTTCAGATGTATCCTATTTATATATAAGTATTATACATATTTATCACTGTAGGGCAGTGGTTCTCAACCTTCCTAATGCCTTGACCCTTTAATACAGTTCCTCATGTTGTGGTGACCCCCAACCATAAAATTATTTTCGTTGCTACTTCATAACTGTAATTTTGCTACTGTTATGAATCGTCATGTAAATATCTGATATGCAGGACGTATTTTCATTGTTACAAATTGAACATAGTTAAAGCATAGTGATTAATCACAAAAACAATATCTAGCCCTAGCCGGTTTGGCTCAGTGGATAGAGCGTCGGCCTGCAGACTGAAAGGTCCCAGGTTCGATTCCGGTCAAGGGCATGTACCTGGGTTGCGGGCACATCCCCAGTAGGAGGTGTGCAGGAAGCAGCTGATCGATGTTTCTAAATATCCCTCTCCCTTCCTCTCTGTAAAAAATCATTAAAATACATTAAAAAAAACACACACAAAAAACCCCAATATCTAATTATATATGTGTTTTCTGATGGTCTTAGGCGACCCCTGTGAAAGGGTCGTTTGACCCCCAAAGGGGTCGCGACCCACAGGTTGAGAACCACTGCTGTAGGGTTTTTAATCATTAAAGATAATAAGTTATAGGAAATAATTAGCATGATGTAGTATAGTATAGTAGATTTTATATAAAAAATGTTAGTTTTCTTCCATTTCCTTCCAGGAAGAAGTGGCTTCTTAAGGAGAAAATTCCTTTAGGATTTATTTTCATTTTATAGTTTAAAATATTCTTAATTTTCAGTCTACAAAGGTTCTCCATATTCACATATAAGTAGAAAGTAACACCTAATATAAGGTAATGACTTACTTCTTACCAGTTATTTGAAGTTATTCTGTATCATGATGTTTCATTTTATTAGCACAGTGCTTGGTACTAAACCAGGGGTGATTTTTGTTCCTAGGACAGCGGTTCTCAACCTGTGGGTCGCGACCCCTTTGGGGGTCGAACGACCCTTTCACAGAGGTCGCCTAAGACCATCAGAAAACATATATATTATTATATATTGTTTTTGTGATTAATCACTATGCTTTAATTATATTCAATTTGTAACAATGAAAATACATCCTGCATATCAGATATTTACATTACGATTTATAACAATAGCAAAATTACAGTTATGAAGTAGCAACGAAAATAATTTTATGGTTGGGGGTCACCACAACATGAGGAACTGTATTAAAGGGTTGCGGCATTAGGAAGGTTGAGAACCACTGTCCTAGGACATTTGGCAGTATTTGGAGACATTTTTCGGTTGTAACAACTAGGGGATGCTGTTGACATTTATTTATTGGATAGAAGTCACAGATGCTGCCAAACATTTTACAAGATGCAGGACAAACCGCCACAGCAAAGAATTATCTGGCCCAAAATACCGGAAATGCTGAGATAGAAAAACACTGCATTAGCATTAATTGACTATAAGTCGTGGCCTCTCTTATTCTTTCTGTAATTGTTGTCTGTGTTGACTATTCATTTTGTAATTTTATAATTTTAAATCTAATGTGATACCAAATTAGATAATATTTAATATGTAACAGATATGTACATGTTTCTCAGATTTTAATTTAAAATCATTTTATCAGATAGTGTTGGCATTTGCTTTGCAAGTTTTCACTTTAATTAAAAAAACATACTAAAGGCAGCAGCAGGTCTGTTTTTCTTAAATTAAAATGATAAAGTGATTCTTAACTGTTCATTGTACTTTGCTACTTTGAAGTTTGACCTGACCATATTCTATAGCCCAGTGAGGTTGAAATTATATAACCATCTGCCAGCTAGGTAAGGCAGCAGCTGTCTAGGATGTTTAAGAGTGTTGCTTTACTGGATTGGAAGCAAGCAAGGTTTATGTGTAAATGTTATCTTTATTGGACCTCCAGGTTCTTTAGGGCTATGAAGTGTAATTTTTTCATTGGATATTGTCCTTTTGGTGAAGGTGGTTCCTGGTGGAAATGAAATCATGAGGACTAGGTGACAGGAACATCTCTAGGTTGATTTTCAAGAAAATGAGAATTTCAGGGGGAAAATGAGGGAATAGATAGAGGCAGAGACTAATGATGTCAACCTATATAATAAAAGCCTAATATGCTAAATGTCCAGTCAACCTGTTGGCCATTCAACCAATCAAAGAATAATATGCTAATGATATGCTAAGGCTGCTCAACCACATGCTATAATGTGCACTGACCACCAGGGGCAGACACTCTAACTGGTAGTTTAGCTTGCTGCTGGGGTCTGGCCGATCTATCAGGACTGAGTGAGATGGGCCAGACATGCCCTGGAGTCCTCCTGCGGTCCCTCCCCAGTTGGCCAATCTCCTGTGTCTCTCCTGTGGGGTCCCTCGGCCTGGTCTGTGCCCTCTCGCAATCCAGGACCCCTTGGAAAGTCGGAGAGCTGGTTTTGACCTGATCCTGTAGGCCAGGCCAAGGTATCCCACTGGCACACGAATTCATTTCATGGGCCTCTAGTATAATATTTGGCTTAATTTTTGCTTTGAGAAAGATATACTGCTAAAACTATAATGTCACACAACTAGTAACTGAGGAACTGAGATTTAAATCCATGCAATCTAGCTCTAACGTCTATGCTCTTAACCTTAACACAACACTGTACTCCCTGGCAGTTATCATCCTCCCTATGACCTTTTCACACCTCCCTGCCCCCCCATCTCCATTTGAAAACGGAGAGAGAGGGAAAATGATGAATTCATTGTGGAAAATTCTGAGTGTAAGGTGGTTTATGAATTACTAAGTTAAAACATCTGAACAACCCATGCCGGTTTGGCTCCATGGATAGAGCATTAGCCTGTGGACTGAAGGGTTCCAGGTTTGATTCTGGTCAAGGACACATGCTTGGGTTGCAGGCTCAATCCCCACTAGGGGTTGTGCAGGAGGCCGCTGATCAGTGAGTGATTCTCTCATCATTGATGTTTCTCTTTCTCCCTCTTCCTCCCTCTCTGAAATCAATAAAAATATTAAAACAAACAAACCAAAACAGAACATCTGAACAGTTATTTAATATACTAATCTGGAGTTCAGGAAAAAGGTTTAACTTTGAGATTTTAAATCATTAGTGAACAGTTAGGGAGTTGTTCAGAGGATGAAATGTAGAGTAAATAAAAAACAATTCAGAGTAGAACCCTGGAGATTATCAACATTTAGCAAGTTCATAGAGTTGGTGGAGGAGCTTGAAAAATAGGTTAAGAAGTGGCCAGAGAGGTAAGAAAATCAAGATTAAAAATTAAGGTTAAAAGCCTAGAAGGAATGTATGATGCCAGATGTCTTAAAGGCATGCCCTGCTGGCGTGGCTCAGTGGTTGAGAGTTGACCTATGAACTAGGAAGTCACATGGTTCGATTCCCCGTTAAGGCACATACTCAGGTTGTGGGTTTGATTTTCGGTCCAAGTGCATAGAGGGAACAACTCATCAAACATTCTCTCTCTCTCTCTCTCTCTCTCTCTCTCTTCCTCTCTCTCCCTCTCTCTCTCCTTCTCCCTCCCCCCTCCTCTTTCTCTAAGAATCAATAAAAAATAATATCCTCGGGTGAGGGATTAAAAAAAAATTTGAAAGGCAATTTGGGGGCTTAAGAGCATCCATATTTAATTTTTTTTTATATAAAACACCAAGTTGCTCTCTAGGAAAGCTGTGGCTAATTATGTAGATAAAGAATATTTTTAAGATATTCTATAATTTACTTTTCTTCTAAGAGTAGCTACTGAGAATGACCACTGATTGTAACATGAGAGAAAAACTGAGTCATCCAAAGCCTTCCCATGAAATTCTTATATATTTATTTGTTTATAATTTTCAGGGCCAGGAAACTTACCCTTTATCCTTTAGTTCCTCTGGCAAGTCAAATAATTTAAATGACATATAGCAAATTAATAGGAGAAAATAAAATTTTAATACATGTGCATGGGGCATTCATGTAAGCATTAAATTCCAAAGACAGTGAGGCAAAAAGAGGTATATGTGTCACTTTGGACAAAGGAGAAAAGTAGGGAAGAGGTTCCAGATTTGAAAGGGGCAGTAGACAATTCACAGGTAGCCAACTCAGAAACAGTGGGATAGAGGGGAATCCAGGGAACAGATATTTGCATAGAACTTTCCAGCCTGTCATATTAATTCATATGTGCTAAAGTGAATATGCTGTGGTGATTATGCTAAGGTTCCTTTCTTGAAGCAGATTTTTCAATCTAACTCTCTTTAAGAAGGAAATAGAGAGGTAAAAAACTCTTCCTGAGTTTGTTGGACTTTAATTGTTTTCAGCCAGAATAATCTGTCTGCCAGGGTGGTACTGTGGGAGACTCACTCCCGATTCCCACACAGTGTTATAACTTGTCTCTATTACTAGGACTTAAGAACTTTGAGAGTGGGGGCACTGTCTGTTTTGTTACGTATATAAACTGCATCTTATTACCATCATATCTCCAGGTTTAGGATAGTCCCTGGCATAGCTATAATAATAAAAGCGTAATGTGCTAATTAGACTAGGTAGCTGAACGACCTTCTGGACTTCCTTCCAGATGAACCTGCTGCAGCGGGGGCCGAAGTAGAGGTGGTTAGGGGTGATCAGGCAGGCAGGCAGAGTGGTTAGGGGCGATCAGGCAGGCAGGCAGGCAGGCAGGCAGGCAGGTGAGCGGTTAGGAGCCACCTATCCTGGATTGCAAGAGAGATGTCCAACCACAGGCGGGATCGGACCTAAACCGGCAATCGGACATCCCCTGAGGGGTCTTGGATTGTGAGAGGGTGCAGGCTGGGCTGAGGGACTCCTCCCCCCGCCCCCCCCCCCCAGGCCTCTAGTAACTTAATAAATATTGGACTGACTCTTTAGTAACTGATTGCCACTAAAGAATCAGGCCCCAGGATATATAAGTCTCTCGGAGGCTTGGGCCTAATTTATCTACAGTTTGCTGTTGCTCTGAATTAGGGGAGAGCAATCTGTCTCATCACTGTTTGGGAGAGCTTGGATTACCTGACATTTTATCAGCTCAGAGTTGTCGTTGAGTATGTGGGTTTTTGTTTGTTTTAATCAGCTTTTGGTTGCCTTTCTCTTTAGTTATGTATGCATGATGGAGTTAACATAGCAGACTTGCTATCCTTAGAAAGATCTGCTTACAAGATTGGCCCTTGACTGGCATCTGAGAAATTGGATTTTGGGAGCATTCCCACCATTTCATAACCGATAAGGGTTGTTTACTATGCCTGAACTGTTTGTACAAACAATATGATTTATTTTGAGCACCTCCTTTTCTTCCGAGAGTCTGGAACTTTTGTATGTGCTAGGCAGAGAAATGCCTACATAACCAGTCTCCCAATAAAAACTTGGAATACTGAGTCTCTAATGAACTTTCTTAGTTAGACAACATTTTACATGTGTTGTCACAATTTAGTGCTGGATGAATTAAGTGCATTCTGTAGGGCTCCATCAAGAAATGACTCTTGGAAGCTTGTACTTGGTTTCCTCTGGACATAACCTCATATGGCTTTTCCCTTTGCTGATTTTAGTTTGTTATTATTTTGCTGTAATAAATCATAGCCTGAGCACAGTGATGTGCTGAGTCCTGTGGGTCTTCCCAGTGAATCACCAACTCTGGGCTGGTTTCAGGGACTCCTGACATAGCATAAAATTTAGAAACATCCCAAAGAAGCGTCTTATGAAGACTGTAATCTTCTCACTGTACTCTCTCCTTGATATTATCAGAATACTCAGCAGAATGATGGTTTAACCTGTTGTAATCTGGATGTAAAAATATATACATTAAGGGACAATTATTTCATATTTGAAAGATTGGAAAATAAGGAACTTCCTTATTTGATTTATTATAATTGAATTTAGAAATTTGAGTTTACACCAAATTGTATATGGACATTTTTATTAAGTTAAGACACTTCATAATTTTCGTAATAGAATTGTAGTGATACTTTGAAATCTCAGTTGTGTTTGTCCTGAGAAAGTTGTGTTCTAGGAAAGGGATACTATTGCTTCAGTTATTCAGTTATGCGTTCCATTACTGCAGAGTTCCTGTGTTGTGTATTTTAGATAGTTTATTTTGACACTTAGATAAACAGAAGCCAAACACATGCATATCCAGAATTAGTCCCTGAACTTTGTTCCAGGGTAAAGATAAGGCATTTAGACTTCTCCAGTGCGGATAAATACATTATTGCTACTGAAAAATGAGTGTTATGTGATTCTTGGGTTGTTTAGATAGACAGTGAAGGTCTTAAAAAATTCCTGCCAACAAAACTTAAGGAAAATTTATATTCATCCATAAAACCTGCTTTTAAGAGGAGTATAGGTTAGGCACGAGATTCTGTAACCCAGTAAAACATTTCTCTATATAATTTGTTTACAACATGCATGAAAAATTCACCTGAAAGATGTTGTCCTGTTCTTGTTCAGCTTTATATTATGTTTCTGCCTTTTTAAACATGGATTAGTTAAGGTATAAATTGCATATGTTTAAGCTGTACAGTTTGATAAATTTTTATAGTTTGTAATGCTTGTGAAAACCCCCACCACAGCCAGCATACAAAACATTTTCTTTCCTTTCTTTTTTTTAACTAAAAAAACGCTATTTTACTTTTTTTCAAGTATTATTCTAAATATGTGTTTTACAGACAAGAGTCAATATGGGTCATAAATGTACTATAGAAGAAAGTGTTTTTATAGACATTGAAAATAATTTTTTAAAAAGAAAACACTCATATTTATCTAGATGTGGCTATGTTACACAGGAAGATTTCAGCATCCAAAGTACAAAGACAAAACGACTGTGGCTTTTCTTGCCACACAAAATATTGACAGTCTCCCCTGTAGCCTACTCTTAATTGTTAGTTGGGATGCCAAATAGACAACATACTGACCTCTAGGGCTCCATTGGACAGACAGGGCTCAAACATCAGAATGAATTCCACTTATGAACAACCTGGCCTTGAACCCAAGCAAATCCAGAGTCCAGCCAGAGGCCCATTAGAGATAAATACTAGTACAATTGTAGTGTCACTTTTTCAAGCAAGATATTTTTATCGTCCCCCAAAGATTGCACTTTGTAGTCTGTTTCCCCCCTGCCCTAGCACCAGGCAACCACTGATGTGCTTTAGATTACTTTGTATTTTCTATAAATTGTATCATATGATAGAGACTTCCGTGTAGTGTCTTGCATTCAGCATAGTGATATTGAGATTTATCCATCTTGTTACATGTATCAGTAGTTGATTCCTTTTACTGCCCAATAGTATTTTATAGATATACTAGAGGGCTGGTGCACAAAAATTTGTGCACTCGGCAGGGGGTGGGGGGCCCTCAGCCCGGCCTGTGCCCTCTCACAGTCTGGGACTCCTTGGGAGATAATGACCTGCTGGCTTAGACCTACTCCCGGGTGGCAGAGGGCAGGCCCAATCCCTAGGTGCAGCCCCTGGTTGGGCTCAGAGCAGGGCCGATTGGGGAGTTGGGGCGCCGCCCCCTGTCATGCACAGAGCAGGGCGGATTGGGAGGTTGCGATGCCACCCTCAGTCACACTCAGGGTGCACCGCCCCCTGTCACTCAAGGCAGAGTCGATGGGGAGGTAGTGGTGCCACCCCCTGTCAAGCACAGAGCAGGGCCAATCAGGGGGTTGGGGTGCTGCCCCCTGTCACGCACAGAACAGGGCCGATCAGGGGGTTGGGGCGCTGCCCCCTGTCACGCACAGAGCTGCAGGGCAATCAAGGTATTTGGGCGCTGCCCCCTGTCACACTGATCCCGGTGCCGGGAGGCCTCTCAGCTCTGCTGATCCCAGTGCTGGGAGGCATATTACCCTTTTACTATATAGAATAGAGGCCTGGTGCACGGGTGGGGGCCGGCTGGTTTGCCCTGAAGGGTGTCCTGGATCAGGGTGGGGGTCCCCACTGGGGTGCCTGGCCAGCCTGGATGAGGGGATGATGGCTGTTTGCAGCTGGTCGCACACCCTTCAGGGTGGGGGTCCCCACTAGGGTGCCTGCCCAGTCTGGGTGAGGGGCTGAGGGCTGTTTTCAGGCTGGGACTGAAGCTCCCAACTGCTCCTTTCTTTCTTTCTTTCTTGTTTTTTTTTTTTATTCTGGGTCAGCTTTAGCTCTGAGGCTCCAGCTCTTAGGCCTCCGCTCCTGAAAGCAGGTATCTGGTTTGTTTCGGTTCTCGAAACTCTGTATCAACTCCAGCTCTGAGATCCCAGCCGGCTGAAAGATGGTTTCCGGGGTTTTGTTTAGCATCTATTTTTGTTACAATGTTTGAAACGTCAGGCTCAGAGGCCTGCAGTGGCCGGCGGAGAACGTTGGAGTCCTCCGTCACTGAAGCAAGCAAGCCTCATGTTAGTTTCAAGCTGCCTGGCTGCCGGCCGCCATCTTGGCTGACAGTTAATTTGCATATTGCCCTGATTAGCCAATGGGAAAGGTAGCGGTCATACGCCAATTACCATGTTTCTCTTTTATTAGTGTAGATTTTGTTGAATCTGTCACCAATTTATGGGTACTTGAATTACTGGTATTTCCATTTTGTGACTGTTGTAAATAAATCTATTGTGTTCGTTTTTGCATGGACATAGAGTTTCATTTTGTTGGTGTGTCCTACCCTTTTTTATTTAAAAAATTAATGCCAGTAATCCTTTTTGTCCCTGGCAAAACAAGGTGAAGATAACACATCAATCATTCACTTATTCAATAAACATATATTAAATGCCAGGTATAATGCAGTGTGCTGAAGACACAGTGGTGCACAAGAGCTAAAGCCCTTTTCTCATAGAGCTCATAATTTGGTGAATAAGCCAGGCACATTATAAGTACTAAAAAGTGTGGAAATTGTCTGAAGTATAGAACGCTATGGAACATATGATAGATGTTGTACACTCCCTGGTCTGGGTTGATTAGGAAAAGAGTCTTTGAAGAAGAAATATTAATATAAATAGGAGTTAAGTACATAAGCATTCTAGTTAAGGGGAAGAGAGTGCACGAAGGCTCCTAAGAGGAGTGAGTTATTCCGTCCATTAGATTTACTTTGTGGATGTGACTTTCAAAGAGTAAGCCTAGTTTATATTAAGAAGAATGTTTTATGGGGAATTTTTCCATACAGCTTCAGGCTTTACTTTTGTGATATTTAGGACTTGTATAGTAGAATTAAATGTTTGTATGACTATCTCTGAGGAAATTGGCATGCTGAACATTTGTGGTAATAAGAAAGAAGTTGCCCTAGTCGGTTTGGCTCAGTGGATAGAGCATCAGCCTGCAGACTGAAGGGTCCTGGGTTCGAGTCTGGTCAGGGGCACATATACTTTGGTTGCAGGCTTCTCCCTGGCCTGGGCCCTGGTTAGGGCTCATGCAGAAGGCAACCAATCGATGTGTTTCTCTCACATCGATATTTCTCTCTGTTTTTCCCTCTCTCTTCCACTCTCCCTAAAAATCAGTGGAAAAAATATCCCTGGGTGAGGATTTAAAAAAATAATAATAAAGAGGTTGATGTGAGGAAGAGATAAAGAGAGATGAATGGAGTGTGAGAAGGATAAAGTGTATGGTTGGATATTTTGGTCTCTTATCTATCACTGATTATTACAACAGAAAGGATGCTCAATTTCACTAGTTATAAGGGAAATGCACATCAAAACCATAATGATATACCATCTCACATCTGTTAAAATGGCTGTTATCAGTAAGACAAGAAATAATAAGTGTTGGAGAGAATGTGGAGGGAGAAAGGGGAACCCCCTTGTACATTGCTGGCGGGAATATAAATTGGTGCAGCCTCTATAGAAAACAGTATGGAGGTTCCTCAAAAAATTAAATATAGAGTTACCATATGATCTAGTGATTTCTTTTTTGGGTATTTACCCCCAAAATTTGAAAACACTTATTTGTAAAGATATTTATGCCCTTTTGTTCATTGCACTTTTCTTCAAAATAGTCAAGACATAGAAATACCCTAAGTGTCCTTCAACTGATGATGATTGGATAAAGAAGTGGTGTATATACACAATGGAATACTAACTCATAAAAAAGATGAAATACTCCCATTTGCGACAACATGGATGGATCTCATCTCAGATATTTAATGACATATTTAGATGGTATTTATTTTGCCACATTTTACTTTGCTTAAATATAAGGAATATTACATGAATAATTCTTTAACCCAAGATTCCATAGCAAAGCCAGTTTCTCCCAGTACTAGAAGTACTTGATCTGAGGAAGTTAAGGAGTTTGTATGTTTTGTAAATGGACAAATGTATATGATGGGACACAATGTATTTTGTTTGTAGAGCACACGGTCTTAATTGCTTTTTGCAGACGTCATACTTTATTTTTCAAGGAAATTATTCTTATTTTAAATAAACAAAATTTCTGTTAAAATAGAAATATACACAAATGTTTATAGCAGTTTTATTTCTAATAGCCCCAAACTGGAAACTACCCAAATGACCTTCAAAGGGTGAAAAGTTAAACAGATTGTGGTATAACCATACCATGAATATTACTCCATGAAAATTAATGAACTATTCATACATGCAACAACTTGGATGAACCTCCAGGAAATTTTGCTTGGTGAAAAAAGCCAATCTCAAATAGATATGTATTGAATGGTTTCATTTTTGTAACAATCATGAAATAACTTAATTATCCAGTTGGAGAACAAATTGGTGGTTGCTCTTGGTTAGGAATGGGATGAAGAGATGGTGACTATAAAGTTTTAACATAAGGGAGTCGTGATAATACAGTTAAGTATTTTGATTGTAATAATGTGTGACAGAATTGCATATATTTACAGATATTCACATATACAGATGAGTGCTTGTATAATGTGAAATCTGGATAAGCTCAATGGATTGTGCTAATGTCAATTTCGTGATTTTGATACTGTACAGTTACTGTGTCAGATGTTCACACTGAGGAGAGATGCATTGGACTTTTGTCAGTATCTATTTCATTTAAACTACCTATGAATTTGTAGATATTTCAAAATGAAAAAAATTGGATGTAAAAGTAAGTAATTCAAGGACACCTTTGATTTTGATATATATATATATAATACATGACTATATTTTCATGAAAATTCAAGTAATGTAAGCTTACTTGGTAAAAAGGGGAAAGAGCAAATAGTTAACATTTTCAGGATAAGCATTTTTTTCTTCTCTCATAAAAGGAAATAAGTATTTTTCATTATATGCATAATATTTATTATAGATTTATGTCTGTACTGACAGTTAACGGATACAGACATGATCAAATTATGCTATACCTTTACACACTACTTTCTTGGTAGTGTTGTAGCATGCAGTGGGAAATTCAAGATAGCTGAGTATTCTAGATATGTTGCATCTGTTCCTGGGAATTAAATGCTGCATATGATTAGCAAATACTGATTCAGTAAGCATATGTAAACAAAAAATGATTACTTTATTCTCAGTAATTTGGCTAGATATGAGAGGGAAAATAATATTGCCTCTACATTCATACTACATTTACTGTTTCATTTATTGTAGTATGGTAGAAGGATGAGATGATTATTGCTTAGATTTTGGTAACATTTGAATGGGAATGTGCTATTGCGTACAATATATGTAGATATGAAAACTGTCTGCTCGTAACACTGTTGGAGATTAGTGCTATACAAAATGAGTTAAATAAACCCTATCTTGCTCTTGGAACAAATGAAGTCAGCCTCTGGCTTGGTTGGGGAGGCATATAGGTTAACAGATAAAATATAATGCTGAAACATATATGAGTTAAGTTTTGGGAATGCAGCACATCATTTAATAGTCTATAGACTTCACTGAAGAGCAGGGAAAATGGCATTTGGATAGTGAGAACATTATAGTAGGTCAGGAAAGGCCTTGGCATATTATGTGGTGGGAACTGAGCATAAAGAAGTGAGATGAATGGCAAAAGGTAGGATACCCATTAAGACTGTAGGCACAGCCCTGTGATCCCACTTCTAGGAATATATCCCAAGAAACCAGAAACACCAATCAGAAAGGATATATGCACCCCTATGTTCATAGCAGCACAATTCACCATAGCTAAGATCTGGAAACAGCCTAAGTGCCCATCAGTAGATGAATGGATTAGAAAACTGTGGTACATCTACACGATGGAATACTATGCTGCTGTAAAAAGGAAGGAACTCTTACCATTTGCAACGTCATGGATGGAACTGGAGAG
This sequence comes from Myotis nattereri, assembly GCF_964212035.1. Classification (NCBI taxonomy): domain Eukaryota; kingdom Metazoa; phylum Chordata; class Mammalia; order Chiroptera; family Vespertilionidae; genus Myotis; species Myotis nattereri. The sequence continues at coordinate 10,546,216 of NC_138082.1, forward strand.
CATTATGCTAAGTGAAATAAGCCAGTCAATGAAGGAAAAATACCACATGATCTCACTCATTCATGGATAATAGAGACCATTATAAACTTTTGAACAATAATAGATACAGAGGCAGAGCAGCCTCAAACAGATTGTCAAACTGCAGCAGGAAGGCAGGGGAGGGTTGGGGGGCAGGAGGTAGGGGGGTAAGAGATCAACTAAAGGACTTGTATGCATGCATATAAGCATAACCAATGGACATAAGACACTGGGGGATAGGGGAGGCTAGGGGACTGTCTAGGGCGGGGTGATAAAATGGACACATATGTAATACCCTTTGTAATACTTTAAGCAATAAAAAAAAAAAAAAAAAAATAAATGCGATTTTAATAAAAATTGTTTTTGAGAGGAAAAAAAAAAAAAAAAAAAAAAAAAAGACTGTAGGCACAGGGACAAAGACCCACAGTATTTGTGGCGGGCCATGAAAATATTTTAATTTCTTTTAAAATCAGAAGGAAAAATGGACTTCTAGGTTAAAGAAAATGTTTTAGTATATAATACTACTACATTCTCTTTATTTATTTTTAATTAAATCTTTATTGTTCAGATTATTACAATTGTTCCTCTTCCCCCCCGCCCCCCATAGCTCTCCTCCACCCAGTTCCCACCCCACCCTCTGCCCTTACCCCTCCCACTGTCCTCATCCATAGGTGTACGATTTTTGTCATTTTTGTCCAGTCTCTTCCTGCACCCCCACACCCCTTTCCCCCCAAGAATGGTCAGTCCACTCCCTTTTCATGCCCCTGGTTCTATTATATTCACCAGTTTACTCTGTTCATCAGATCCTTTATTCACTTGATTTTTGATTCACTTGTTGATAGATATGTATTTGCTGTTCATAATTTTTATCTTTACCTTTTTCTTCTTCCTCTTCTTAAAGAATACCTTTCAGCATTTCATATAATGCTGGTTTGGTGGTGATGAACTCCTTTAGTTTTTTCTTATCTGTTAAGCTCTTTATCTGACCTTCAATTCTGAGTGATAGCTTTGCTGGATAAAGTAATCTTGGTTGTAGGTTCTTGCCATTCATCACTTTGAATATTTCTTGCCACTCCCTCCTGGCCTGCATAGTTTATGTTGAGAAATCAGCTGACAGTCATATGGGTACTCCCTTGTAGGTAACTGACTTTTTTTCTCTTGCTGCTTTTAAGATTCTCTCTTTGTCTTTTGCTCTTGGCATTTTAATTATGATGTGTTTTGGTGTGGTCCTCTTTGGATTCCTTTTGTTTGGGGTTCTCTGCGCTTCCTGGACTTGTAAGTCTATTTCTTTCACCAGGTAGGGGAAGTTTTCTGTCATTATTTCTTCAAATAGGTTTTCAATATCTTGCCCTCTCTCTTCTTCTGGCACCTCTATAATTCTGATGTTGGTACGCTTGAAGTTGTCCCAGAGGCTCCTTACACTATCTTCATATTTTTGGATTCTTTTTTCTTTTTTCTTTTCTGGTTGGGTATTTTTTGTTTCTTCGTATTTCAAATCTTTGACTTGATTCTTGGGATCCTCTTATGTGCTGTTGGATCTCTGTATAATATTTTTATTTCAGTCAGTGTATGTTTAATTTCTAGTTGGTCTTTTTTCATACCCTCCAGGGTCTCATTAAATTTATCCATGGTTTCCAGAAAATTCTTGAAAAACTTTATAACTGTGGTTTTGAACTCTATATCCAGTTGTTTGCTTTCCTGCATTTCTGTCATTTGTGACCTGTTTCTTTGTCTTGGCATTTTTTATGCTTCCCTGTGTTGGTAGAGTGGCTTTGTGTGCTAGGTGTCCTGTAGGGCCCAGTGGCTCAGCCTCCCCAGTTACCTGAGGTGGACACTCTTGGTGCATCCCTTTGTGGGCTTTGTGCACAGTCTTGTTATAGTTAAGCCTTGATTGTTGTAGGTATCACTGGGAGAATTGACCTCCAGGCCAATTGTCCTTGAGAATCAGCTGTGTCTGCAGTGGGAGAACTTCTGTGCTGAAGACACCATTCTGGGGCAAGACTTGCTTCAGTGGGGCTTTGGTGCTCACTGAGTCTGCCCCCTGAGAGTGTCCCTTATGGATCTGAGGAGTTGTAATCTGGATGGTCCCACTCTGACCAC